>NC_060255.1:87917430-89278352 GCF_921293095.1 Ischnura elegans | reverse complement strand
GAAAAATGCAAAATATTTCTCCAGAATTAAATTTTATAGCTAGAAAAAGAATTTCAGTCCGATGTGAGAAAAATGCAAAATAAAACTCCAGAATTAAATTTTATTGCCAGAAAGAGAATTTCAGTCGGATGTGAGAAAAATGCAAAATAACACTCCAGAATTAAATTTTATTGCTAGAAACAGAATTTAAGTCCGATGTGAGAAAAATGCAAAATAACACTCCAGAATTTAATTTTATTGCTAGAAATAAAATTTCAGTCCAATGTGGGAAAAATGCAAAATAAAACTCCAGAATTAAATTTTATTGCCAGAAAGAGAATTTCAGTCCGATGTGAGAAAAATGCAAAATAACACTCCAGAATTAAATTTTATAGCTAGGAACAGAATTTCAGTGCGATGTGAGAAAAAATGCAAAATAACACTCCAAAATTTTAATTTTATTGCTTGAAAAGGTATTTCAGTGCGATGTGAGAAAAATGCAAAATAACACTCCAGAATTAAATTTTATTGCTAGAAACAGAATTTTAGTCCGATGTGAGAAAAATGCAAAATTACCCTCCAGAATTAAATTTTATAGCTACAAAAGAATTTCAGTGCGTTGTGAGAAAAATATAAAATAACACTCCAGAATTAAATTTTATTGCTAGAAACAGAATTTCAGTCTGATGTGAGAAAAATACAAACTAACACTCCAGCATTAAAATTTACTGCTAGAAACAGAATTTCAGTCCGATGTGAGAAAAATACAAAATAACACTCCAGAATTAAATTTAATGCTATACACAGAATTTCAGTGTGATGTGAGAAAAACGCAAAATAACACTCCAGAACTAAATTTTATTGCTAGAAACAAAATTTCAGTCCGATGTGAGAAAAATGCAAAATAACACTCCAGAATTAAATTTTATTGCTAGAAAAGGAATTTCAGTCCGATGTGAGAAAAATGCAAAATATCACTCCAGAATTAAATTTTATTGCTAGAAACAGAATTTCAGTGCGATGTGAGAAAAATGCAAAATATTTCTCCAGAATTAAATTTTATAGCTAGAAAAAGAATTTCAGTCCGATGTGAGAAAAATGCAAAATAAAACTCCAGAATTAAATTTTATTGCCAGAAAGAGAATTTCAGTCGGATGTGAGAAAAATGCAAAATAACACTCCAGAATTAAATTTTATTGCTAGAAACAGAATTTCAGTCCGATGTGAGAAAAATGCAAAATAAAACTCCAGAATTTAATTTTATTGCTAGAAACAAAATTTCAGTCCGATGTGGGAAAAATGCAAAATAAAACTCCAGAATTAAATTTTATTGCCAGAAAGAGAATTTCAGTCCGATGTGAGAAAAATGCAAAATAACACTCCAGAATTAAATTTTATTGCTAGAAACAGAATTTCAGTCCGATGTGAGAAAAATGCAAAATAACACTCCAGAATTAAATTTTATTGCTAGAAACAGAATTTCAGTGCGATGTGGGAAAAATGCAAAATAACACTCCAGAATTAAATTTTATAGCTAGAAACAGAATTTCAGTGCGATGTGAGAAAAATGCAAAATAACACCCCAAAATTTTAATTTTATTGCTAGAAAAGGAATTTCAGTGCGATGTGAGAAAAATGCAAAATAACACTCCAGAATTAAATTTTATTGCTAGAAACAGAATTTTAGTCTGATGTGAGAAAAATGCAAAATTACCCTCCAGAATTAAATTTTATAGCTAGAAAAGAATTTCAGTGCGTTGTGAGAAAAATATAAAATAACACTCAAGAATTAAATTTTATTGCTAGAAACAGAATTTCAGTGCGATGTGAGAAAAATGCGAAATTACACTCCAGTATTAAATTTTATTGCTAGAAACAGAATTTCAGTCCAATGTGAGAAAAATACAAAATAACACTCCAGAATTAAATTTTATTGCTAGAAACAGAATTTCTGTGCGATGTGAGAAAAATACGAAATAACACTCCAGTATTGAATTTTATTGCTAGAAACAGAATTTTAGTCTGATTTGAAAAAAAATGCAAAATAACACTCCAGTATTAAATTTTATTGCTAGAAACAGAATTTCAGTGCGATGTGAGAAAAATACAAAATAACACTCCAGAACTAAATTTTATTGCTAAAAACAGAATTTTAGTCTGATTTGAAAAAAAATGCAAAATAACACTCCAGTATTAAATTTTATTTTAGAAACAGAATTTCAGTCCGATGTAAGAAAAATACAAAAGAGCACTCCGGAATTAAATTTTATTGTTCGAAACAGAATTTTAGTGAGATGTGAGAAAAATGCAAAATTACACTCCAGAATTAAATTTTATTGATAGAAACAGAATTTCAGTGCGATGTGAGAAAAATGCAAAATAACACTCCAGAATTAAATTTTATTGCTTGAAACAGAATTTCAGTGCGATGTGAGAAAAATGTAAAATAACACTCCAGAACTAAATTTTATTTCTATAAACAGAATTTTAGTATGATTTAAAAAAAAAATGCAAAATAACACTCCAGTATTTAATTTTATTGCTAGAAACAGAATTTTAGTCCGATGTGAGAAAAATGCGAAATAACACTCCAGTATTAAATTTTATTGCTAAAAACAGAATTTCAGTATGATAGGAGAAAAATTCAAAATAACACTAGAATTAAATTTTATTGCTAGAAACAGAATTTCAGTGCGATGTGAGAAAAATGCAAAATAACACTCCAGAATTAAATTTTATTGCTAGAAACAGAATTTCAGTGCGATGTGAGAAAAATACGAAATAAAACTCCAGAACTAAATTTTATTGCTAGAAACAGAATTTTAGTCTGATTTGAAAAAAAATGCAAAATAACACTCCAGTATTAAATTTTATTTTAGAAACAGAATTTCAGTCCGATGTAAGAAAAATACAAAAGAGCACTCCGGAATTAATTTTTATTGTTCGAAACAGAATTTTAGTGAGATGTGAGAAAAATGCAAAATTACACTCCAGAATTAAAATTTATTGCTAGAAACAGAATTTCAGTGCGATGTGAGAAAAATGCAAAATAACACTCCAGAATTAAATTTTATTGCTAGAAACAGAATTTCAGTGCGATGTGAGAAAAATGTAAAATAACACTCCAGAACTAAATTTTATTTCTATTAACAGAATTTTAGTCTGATTTAAAAAAATAATGCAAAATAACACTCCAGTATTTAATTTTATTGCTGGAAACAGAATTTTAGTCTGATGTGAGAAAAATGCGAAATAACACTCCAGTATTAAATTTTATTGCTAAAAACAGAATTTCAGTATGATAGGAGAAAAATTCAAAATAACACTAGAATTAAATTTTATTGCTAGAAACAGAATTTCAGTGCGATGTGAGAAAAATGCAAAATAACACTCCAGAATTAAATTTTATTGCTAGAAACAGAATTTCAGTGCGATGTGAGAAAAATGCAAAATAAAACTCCAGAATTAAATTTTATTGCTAGAAACAGAATTTCAGTCCGATGTGAGAAAAATGCGAAATGGCACTCCAGAATTAAATTTTATTGCTCGAAACAGAATTTCAGTCCTTTTTGAGAAAAATGCAAAGTAACACTCCAGAATCAAATTTTCAGTTCTATAAACAGAATATTAGTGCGATGTGAAAGAAATGCGAAATGACACTCTAGAAAATAATGTTATTCCTAGAAACAGAATTTCAGTCCGATGTGAGAAAAACGCGAAATGACACTCCAGAATTGTTTTTCGTGCTAGATATACGATTTCCTTGCGAGATGAAGAATGTTCTCGAATGACTCTCCAGAATTGAATTTTGTGCTAGAAACACGATTTATGTGCGAGATAAAAAAAATAATTATTGTACTGCTAGAATTGAATTATATTTCTGGAAACACGCTTTCTGTGCAATGTTTAAAAAGGTGAAAATACTTCAAGATTTATATTTAATTTGTAGAAACGCATTTCCGCGAGATAAATGAAATGCAATAGCACACTCCAGCATTGAATTTTGTTGATAGAAATAGAATTTCAGTTAGATGTGAGAATAATGCTAAATGACACTCCAGAATTAAATTATATTTCTTGAAACAGAATTTCATTGCGATATGAAATAAATGCAATGTAACACTCTAGAATTTAATTTTAGTTCTATAAACACATTAATAATGCGATGTGTAAGAAATGCGAAATATTTTCTCCAGAATTAAGTTTTATATCTAGAAACAGAATTTTAGTCCAATGTGAAAAAAATGCGTTAAGTCACTGCAGAATTTAATTTTATTGCTAGAAAAAGAATTTCAGCCCGAAGTCTGAAAAATGCAAAATTACACTCCAGAATTAAAATTTAGTTCTATGAACAGTAGTAATAAAAGTGCAATGTGAATGAAATGCGAAATATTGCCTAAAGAATTTAATTTTATTTCTAGAAACAGAATTTTAGTCCGATCTGAGAAAAATGCGAAACGACGCTCAAGAAGTAAATTTTATTGCTAGAAACGAAATTTAAGTCCGATGTGAGAAAAAGGCGAAATGACACTCCATAATTAAATTTTAGTTCTATGAACAGAATAATAGTGCAATGTGAAAAAAATGCGAAATCTTCTCTCCAGAATTAAATTTTATATCTTTAAACAGAATTTCAGTCCGATGTGAGAAAAGTATGAAATGACACTCCAGAATTTAATTATATAGCTAGAAACAGAATTTTAGTGCGATATGAAAAAAATGCAAAATAACACTCCGGAATTAAATTTTAGTTCTTTAAACAGTATAATAGTGCGATGTGAAAGAAATACGAAATATTCTCTCCAGAATTAAATTTTATTGCTGGAATTTAGAATTTCAGTCCGATGTGAGAATTATGCGAAATTACTCTCCATAATTAATTTTTATAGTTAGAAACAGTATTTCAGTGCGATATGAAAAAATGCATAATAATACTCTAGAATTTAATTTTAGTTCTATAAACAGAATAATAATGCGATGGGAAAGAAATGCGAAATAATCCTTACAGAATTAAATTTTATTGCTAGAATTTAGAATTTCAGTCCGATGTTAAAAAAATGCGAAAAGTCACTCCAGAATATTATTTTTTTTGCTAGAAACAGAATTTCATCCGATGTGTGAAAATTGCAAAATAACACTTTAGAATTAAAATTTAGTTCTATGAACACAAGTGATAATAGTGCGATGTGAAAGAAATGCGAAATATTGCTTAGAGAATTAAATTACATTGCTAGAAACAGAATTTTAGTCCGATCAGAGAAAAATAAGAAATGACCCTCCAAAATTCAATTTTATTGCTAGTAGCAGAATTTCAGTCCGATGTGAGAAAAATGCGAAATGACACTCCATAATTAATTTTTTTTAGTTAGAAGCAGAATTTCAGTGAGATATGAAAAAACTGCAATGTTAAACTCTAGAAACAAATTTTAGTTCCAATAAACATAATAATAGTGCGATGTGAAAGAAATGCGAAATATTCTCTCCAGAATTAAATTTGATTGCTAGAATTTAGAATTTCAGTCCAATGTGAGAAAAATGCTAAATGACACTCCAGAATTAATTTTTTTAGTTAGAAACAGAATTTCAGTGCGATATGAAAAAACTGCAATGTTACACTCTAGAATTAAATTTTAGTTCCATAAACATAATAATAGTGTGATGTGAAAGAAATGCGAAATATTCTCTCCAGAATTAAATTTGAGTGCTAGAATTTAGAATTTCAGTCCGATGTGAGAAAAATGCTAAATGACACTCCAGAATTAAATTATATTGCTAGAAACAGAATTTCAGTCCTTTTTGAGAAAAATGCAAAATAACACTCCAGATTTAAATTTTAGTTCTATAAACAGAATATTAGTTCGATGTGAAAAAAATGCGAAATGACACTCCAGAAATTAATTTTATTGCTATAAACAGAATGTCAGTCCGGTATGAAAAAAATGCAAAATAACGCTCCAGAATTAAATTTTAGTTCTATAAACAGAATAATAGTGCGATATGAAAGAAATGCGAAATATTTTCTCCAGAATTAAAATTTATTCTGAAAAATTAATTTCAGTCCGATGTGTGAAAAATGCGAAATGACTTTCCAGAATTAAATTTTATTCCTAGAAACAGAATTTCAGTCCGATGTGAGAAATACGCGAAATGACACTCCAGAATTATTTTTCGTGCTAGATACACGATTTCCTAGCGAGATGATGAATGTTCTCGAATGACACTCCAGAATTGAATTTTTTGCTAGAAACACGATAAAAAAATAATTATTGTAATTCCAGAATTGATTTATATTTCTGGAAACACTCTTTCTGTGCAATGTTAAAAAAGGTGAAATTACCTTTAAGATTTATGTTTAATTTCTAGAAACGCATTTCCGTGCGAGAGAAAAGAAATGCAAAAGCACACTCCAGAATTGAATTTTGTTGATAGAAACACGATTTCAGGACGAGGTAAAAAAATGCGAAATGACACTCCAAAATTGAATTTTTTTGTGAAATTCACGATTAAGGTGCGAAATAAATGAAAACTACACTTCTGAATTGATGTTTTGCTAGAAACACGCGAATGCGAAATTACATTTCAGAATTTAATTTTATATTCTATAAAAACCATACCATTGCCAATTAAGAAAAATGAGAAATGACACTCAAAAATTGAATTTAATAGGTAGAAACCTGATTTTCAGTGCGAGATAAAAAAATTAGAAATGACACTTCAGAATTAAATTTTATTGCTAAAAAAAACGATTTGAGTTCGAAAAAATGCCAGATTACGCTTAAAAATTGATTTTTATTGAGAAAAAAACGATTTTACAACGAGAAAAAAATATGCGAAATGAAAGTCTTGAATTTAACGTTATCGCTAGAAATAGTATTTTAGGTGCGAGGTTAGAAAAATGCGAAATGATTCTCCAGAATTTAATTTCATTGCCAGAAACACGTTTTCGTTCAATGCATGAAAAAGCGAAATGACACAGTTGAATTGAATTCTGCTGCTAGAAACACGATTTCAGTGCGATGTAATAAAAATGCGAAATGACACTCCAGAATTGAATTTTATGAGCTGGTAACACGATTTCAGTGCTCTTCATGAAAAATGCGAATATAAACTATTTAATGGACTTCTATTGCTATAAACACGATTTCGTTGCGGTATAAAAAAATGCGAACTTACAATTAGAATTGAATTTTATTGCAAGTAACAGGATTTCAGAGCGATGTAAGAAAAATGCGAAATGACTCTTCGGAATTGAAAATTCTTGGTATAAACACGATATCAATACGAAGT
The DNA here is from genome assembly GCF_921293095.1 of Ischnura elegans. Taxonomy (NCBI): domain Eukaryota; kingdom Metazoa; phylum Arthropoda; class Insecta; order Odonata; family Coenagrionidae; genus Ischnura; species Ischnura elegans. The sequence continues at coordinate 89,271,086 of NC_060255.1, read as the reverse complement.
ACGAAAAATGCGATATGATAGTCTGTAAGTGATAATTCTTCCTATAATCATGATTTAGGGTCATTGTGAAAAATGCGAAATGACAATTCAAAAGTAAATGTTATTCCTTTCAACACGATTTTAGATCAAAGTGAGAAAAATGAGAAACTCCTTGTGTGAAAATTCCTAATATAAACACGTTTTCATAACGAAGTAAGAAAAATGCGAAATGACAATCCTAAAGTGAAAATGCTTGTTATGAATAAATTTTCAGAATCGAAATAATAAGAATACGAAATGACACTCTCGTTGTGAAAAAATAGCTAAAAACACGATTTCAGATCGAAGTAATGAAAATGCGGAATGAAACTCCTAAGGTGAAATTTATGGCTATGAACACGATTTCAGGAAGAAGTAAGAAAAATGCGAAATGACACTCTCGTAGTGAAAATAATTGCTAAAAACACGATTTCAGATCGAAGTAATAAAAATGCGAAATGCCACTCCTAAGGTGAAATTTCTGGCTATGAACACGATTTCAGGAAGAAGTAAGAAAAATGCGAAATGACACACTCGTAGTGAATATAATTGCTAAAAACACGATTTCAGATCGAAGTAATAAAAATGCGAAATGAAACTCCTAAGGTGAAATTTCTGCCTATGAACACGATATCAGAACGAAGTAGTAAAAACCTGAAATATCAATCCGGTAGTGAAAATGCTCTCCATAAACACGATATCAGAGTGAAGTAGCAAATTGTGAAATGACGTTCTCGTGGTGAAAATTCTTGTCATAAACTCGATTTCAGAACGAAGTAGTAAAAATGCGAAATGTCAAACCGGTAATGAAATCTCTCTCTATAAATACGATATCAGATGGATGTAATAAAAATGCGAAATGACACTCCGGTAGTTATCATTCTTTCTATAAATGACTGACACTCACTCCGAATGATACTCCGGTAGTGAAAATTGATCTATTGTAGTCTATGATCACGATTTCAGAACGAATTATTAAAAATGCGTAATGACACTCCTAATTTGAAAATTCTTGCCTTAAAAAAGATTTCAGAACGAAGCAAGAAAAATGCGAAATGATACTCCGGTAGAAAAAATTCTGGCTACTCACGATTTCAGAACGAAGAAAAATGTGAAATCACACTCCTCAAGTGAAAATTCTTGCTAAATACAGATCTGAATATCTATATACAGATTCGAATTTCATAGCGAAATAATAAAATGTGCGATGACACTCTTAAAGTGAAAGTTCTTGCTATAAACACGATTTCAGAACGAAGTAATTAGTAAAAATGGGAAATGACATTCTTGCTATGAACAGGTTTTCAGAATGATAAATGAAAAAAGCGAAATGACACACCCAATGTGAAAATTCTTTCTGTATACTTTTGCTTGTAGTTGGGGTGGTACAATATTACGTTAATATATTTTACATTTAATTTTGTGCATTAATATTATGTTAGTATGGAATATTATGTTATTATGTATTAAAATATTATGTAATACTATCATGTATTATTCAGTATTAATATTATGTTCATGTTTAAAATCATTTCTGTTATTGCCATTTTTGTGAGTTTTCATGTATAAATAAATGTATAGTTTATTAAAAAATATATAAATATATTATTATTATAATTATCATTATTATTATTGTTAAAGGAAGGCCGAAAAAGGTCATTTGGTGAGATCGGAAGCAATGAATCATGTTTCCATTGCTATTGTGTAATTTGATATTTTACTTTGAAGCTAATGAATTATGGTCTGTGTGGTTTCTGATATGAGAAATACTTTAGAGGCATGGGCCAAGGACAGATGGAGGGCTATGGGAGTGCATTGAAGCATACACAGAGAGAATTGGAAGTTTTTGCGATGCTGCATTCACTGAAACATTAATTTAAAATTTGGGAACCAGATTTGATTTATTCAGTAAATTTGGGTCTGATTTCATTATCTGGTGAAGAGCATTATAAACAGATATTTGTATCCGAAATATCTGATCGGACCATCCCTAAGAAAATCATTATTTATCTACAAACAAATCCGTCCATTGAAGTGAATGCCCTCCTTTGCTCTTATTAAGATGTATGTCACTAATAAGGGAAAAAAGTCTTTATACGAATTACATATTTTACTTCTTCCTCATAATTTTGAACTCATTATATTTGGGGATTGACATTGAAATGGTACTTATTCTAATGCCCGAGTGAGCTTCAAGGTGCCTAGAGAGGACACCAAATTTGTTACCAGCCTCCAATTGTGCTGGACCGTGCATGTAAGTGGCCCCCACAGATGAAGAAAAAACAAAATAGGGGTTGTAATACAGAGGAACTTTAAATTTGAAAATCCCAATTTTTTTTAAATCCATGCCTAACTTTGCTGTATGTGGTATGGTTCTGCATGTTTTTAACAAATAGGATAATGGAAACTTGGGTTAATGATCAAATGAAAATACCCTATGCCATAAATGAACATTACTTTCTCAAGTATAGATTAATTTCACAAGGTACATACCATTGTTGAATCCATCCCTGCTTTGGGGAAGCATCTCTTGACAGACATTGGAGTTACTCATTGGTGTTGAGGAACCATTATGAAAACGTAGGACCGACTCATGGGAATACACTTCAGGGGCCAGGCTCATAAGTCAGAGACTTTTATTCGTGGACCCCAGGAGTAGGTAGGACTAAGTGAAGGGAAGAAGGAAGGTGCAACTAATACTGAGTGGTCTGGGGGTATGACATATCCGCAGGGGTAAATTACAGGTGCCGGGGCCGTCCCCAAGAAAATTTTTAAGGTAATTGGTTGAAAATGGTGAGTTTTACCTTTCATAGGGATATTTTTTATCAATACTTACACTATTCTATAAGGAATATCAATCCAATTAAGTAAAATGGATTAAACTTAAAAAATTATCTGATCTCTGTGGGGAAAGGGGTTATCCCTTGCTGTGCCACTGCATCGGATAACTGAATAAGGTTGATATATATATACAAAACACATTATTATTACACAATGGACATTTTGACAATGCTACACGGATATCCCATTTGTAACATCCATGACAAGGTGTGAAAAAAACGTGACATAGGTTCCCAAGTTGTAATATCCGTCATATTACAAACTTGTTATTCCAAACAGTATCCATGGGTAGCATATGTTCTGTATAGAATTGAAGAGCACACATGTTTTGTTTACATATTTGGGGATTACCGAAAACCATTATAAACCCACCCATTATCCTCTCACTACATGTTGTGAAGATATTTAAGAGATGTTGTAATTTGGACCTCTATGCTGACTATTGGACACCATTGCAACATCGTTTGGTGGGTCTTTGGATGTGTGACAGATGCAACGTGATCTGAAATAACATGGATATTGGATGGATGTCATATGATAATGTGAACAATGTTGTGTGGATGTCATTAGGGTATTGATTCTTGCTTGGGCACTGATATGCCTCTAGGAATTAGGAGCGTAGGAGAAAGGATGAGGAATTTCATCGCCATCATTTGAGCAACTTGGGCTGAGGCCCATTCTAGATCCCTTCTTAGGGTGGTGTACGGCCATGGCCAGAGGGTGCCATCTCTATGCAAGGGTAGAACTACCAGGAAGTCTGGGGGTGTGGAATATATTAAATAAGTTTTGAAATTTTAATCCTCTTGAGATTGAAATGAATCCTATCATATTGAAATATGTTAATTGAAATGTTTATATTATTTACTCAAGACTATATTAATTATGCTGCTATATGAGACATTACTGAAATCAAGTTAACTACTCAATGCTGGTATTCTGATTGTAAAAATTTGTCAGTTTCAGAACATGAGGGGCCAAAGATTTCCAGATTGGAGGGCGTACAGGGAAACGTTCCAGTTTCCTGGCGGCCCAGCATGGGCTTACTCAGGCTACCAATAGCAAAACCAATTTACACTTTACCTACTTTATAGTTTTCAAGGAATGGGAGACCATCCTGTGAGAATGATCCTAAAATTTTTCTTTAGATCAGAGTGGAGGAAATTAAAAGCATCTTATTAGTTCATCCTGAACTTAAAAGTGGTTTCAAATAAACTAATGTAAAAAATAGCATTTTCACACATGCTTCTCATCTTGAGTGTTGTTATCCTCCATAAAAGTTGCATAAATCAATTATTATTTGCGATAACTTCGTAGAATAACATTGGAAAGTAATATGAGGAAAATATTTGATGATGGAATTCTAAGCAACAATCATTGCTGGGGTTCTTTCAATTAGGTCACAAATATCAACAACATTTTTATTACATCATTGAGAAAATTTCATCTTCATATCCAGTTCCACATTAGCATCAAAGAAGAGCAAAAAACAGAAAGGAAAAGTCAACTCATGAATAATGCATCTCCCTTTTCTTCTCTCACTACTATAGTAACTGTGTCACAGATACAAAATGAAAGAAATTCTCTTCACTTGGTAACAGAAGTGAGTGTGTCTAAGTTGAAAACAGAATGGAAAGACACATAACATTTTTATTTTACGACAAAATCATTATTCATTCTACAAACTAGAGGAAACTGTCCATTGAAGTGAATGTCCTCCGTTGCTCTCTTTGAGAAGCATTTCACCAACAAGAGATTTCATTTCCAAAAGCCATTCCAAGTAGTTGTGTTTAATTTATACCTATCAAACACCCAAATTCCATGAATGCTTTCAGACTTGACAATTGCCTCACGGGCAAAAAAGATAACCCAAGGTAAGGTAACATTGCAATGAGAGATCTAAACATTTTTACTCAAATTTGGCTCATGATTTCAGCTTTATAAAAAAGTGAGGCCTTTTTGAAACAATCTTGTCACTTTCAGGAGTGTAAGGAACTAAGGCGAGATTATTATTTTCATCCTCCAATCAAACTACAGAATCTGCACACTTGCTTATGTGGGCATCCAACTGAGGAGGGTAGTTATGATATATCAAAGTTTGGGACTGGAGGGAACAGGAAGATATTACCTATTCCATTTAATACATCATCATGATATATATGCATAAAATATATACACTCCTACATCCCTTCGTAGATATATTAATGCATATATACACTTATTCTCTAAGACCTTATAGTTTTCAAAGAATATTCAGTTGTATTTGCATCTTATGCAGTTTTTTAATCATGCCCCACAAAGTTTTGATATTTTTCTTGTCCTTTATTTCCACACATACACAGACAAATTATGTCACACACATATTTTTGTCGATTTAATCACTTTAAAATTTTATGTACACATTTCCGTATTATACCTTTCTCACTTTCACCCTCTGTAAATCCTTAAGAAATTCTTCTCTTGAATGAGTTCACTTCTTCTGATAAACTGAACTTAGCCATCCTGTTTCACATTTTTTTTTGCATCACCAATTAAGTCATACCTCGAAAAATGGTGGCAAAACAACATGGAAGATTACGGGTGGGAGTAGAAGTGAGGAGGATGGGATGAGGGCATGGATAAGAATGGGTCAGTGGGTAGAGGTAGGATTTTAAGGAGAGGAAAAGAAAGAGGGCTTATTTGGATGGGATTTTTGGGTTATCTGCCCTCAATTCCTCATCATTAGGACCAATTGGCATAAAAATTCACTCCATACACTAACTAGAACACTTTTTGAGGAAGAAGTAGGTACGTATGCATGTTATGTACATATATATATGTATTATATATATTTTATATAGACAATACAAATAATGAGTGACTCCAAAAAAAGGAATGACGATTAACAACATTGTCTGTCCGGCAAAGCAAAAACATTACAATGAGCTTTTTTATTCCAAGGGATGAGGGTGGAGGATTGGGGAGGGACCATGGGAATTTTCATAAGATTATACAGAGATATAATATATAAGAGGATGTCTTGCATTTTTTCATCCTTAAAATTCCTTTCTGAACAAAGAGGTGGCAGAGGTGACATTTTGGAGGATATAAAGCGATGCTGTAATGTTATCCACTTCTTTTTTTGCCATTAACCTATATTTTTTTCATTTTCTATTTTTTGGGTCCTGGAAAAAGTAGTTTATTGGCTGATTTTCATTTTTTATGGGTTTTGTTGTTCACACATCTATAATCTAAGCTTCATTTGTTAATTTTTCTCTTAAATTCAGTCACTCTAACACCTCCACCCTCAACATAAGTGCATACTCTCTTATATCATGTTTCATCTCTTGCTCTCGTAAATCCATTCATACCTCAAATAAAAACAGATGAAACAAAACCTATAACTTTGCTCACATTTACTTTCCTTAAAACTTTGGGCAAAGCTTTTTTCTGTTCTACTTAAACCTCTCCTCCTTGTGTTTCAAAATCACAGTACGGCTGCGCTTTTTCATACAAAGTCCGTCCATACTGCATTTGATTCCAATGGCAATGGGGCTTGAGGTAGGCGCAATATACAGCTCATTCTCATATAACGCCACCCTTCCATCACCAAACAACAACTTTGAAATTTTCAACAAGTCCTCACTTGCGTATTTTTTTGAGCATTCTCATCTGCCAAACACTTAATTTTATATATGTCTCCACATAAGAGGGTTTCATTTCTCGGGAGAGGAGCGGTTTTGCTTTTCAAGGGAGTGGGGGGAATAAGGTTGGCGAAATGGAGAATCGTTTTCTTATGGGGGGGGAGTTGGTGATATAAGGGTTTGATGGGGGCCGATGGTTGAATTCTCTGCCGGGAAGGGCCTCTACGTTCCGGCCCAGGCGACAAACAGGGGCAGCACGAGCATGGCATCGGCAGAGGACGATGCCAGCGCCACCAGCAGAGCCAATAGGAGAGTGGATGGTGGAGGGGCAGTGAGGAGGACCAACGGTGGGGCCAATTCCGTTTCCGATGCTGTTCGTGGCAGGAACAGGAGGGCGATAAGTGCTGTGGCGACACCTCCGAGAGCCAATAGGACTATGGGCCGGCAGGGTGAGAGAAGGGCAGCGGCTGCATGGTTCTTTCCCCTCTGCATGGCAGCAGGATGCTCACCTTCAAGTGGAAGTCATGTTAGTATTTGGGGAGATAAGGGCATGGCCACAATGAAGAAGAAAATTCACAACAGAAAGATATAAGCTTATGTATAAAAGCATTAGCACAGATGCGACGAGGCTTTGACAAATTTTTTGACAACCCAGATAACCTTGACAAACAGGAATTCCTTAATTTTTATTTGTGCATTCAAGTACCGTACTTTACTAATGGCAGAATATAGAATGAACTTTTTTTTCTTGAATCTATTTTTTAGAAATTTGCCTCGTCTCATATAGTGGAATATCTGAGTGTTCAACAAATTTCAATAGTCAGATGAAAAAAGGATCTTGTTCCTGACAATGCAATGTGACATTATTTGTATGTATGAGGTGACAGGTATTTCTTAAGAGCATCAGATCAATTCACTTATAATGAGGTTGATTCTTAGAATGAAAAATATAGAGTTGGTTGAAAAATTGTGATTTTTGAATACATAATGCCTTTATTACATCGGATAGTAGAAAAAGTTAGTTCATAAAAGCCTTATTAAAAGCCAACTCTACTTGATATGCAATGTTAACTACAAATGCACTACTCCAAAATATGCTATGGATAGAATAAGCCACTTAACAGACTTCTCAGTCACAGAACTATTGGGGCAGGGGATTGTTTCCCTTCCAAATGGAAGAAAATCTTTAACGTACTGCATAATGAGAATGGGCAGTTTGCAAAAAATGCGTTAAAAAAATTGATGGAAAATGATTGTCGATTCACACAAAATTTCAATCAATGCAACTTATTCACAGTGCAATACAATGGAAGAAATAATTTTTACCGGTATTTTTTCCAATTGAAACCAAATCATCATAACAAATTCCATGTCATGCCTGTGAATTGAATCAATAATTTCAGGAACATGAAAGAAAGAATTATCGAAAGGAAAGACTCAAAAAATATATATTTAGGCACATACTTTGGTCGATGTACATAGCTGGAAACTGATATAAAAAATCAAAACCAATAAATAGCATTTTATTTTTTTCTTTGATTTTTGAACCCTTGATAGGCGATAGGAAAATGGTCCCCTGATATTTATGGATAGTAAATATCAAATTGAAAAGTAACTTGGTTGACTATGGCTGTTGTTGAGTCCATAGCCATGTTTATTCATTTTCAAGATGATAATTTGCACATTATCCTAGTGATTTCTGCATGGTGCTGTCCAATGGAAGAATTTGGACCTAGATAAGCCAGCAGGATAGTTAGCAAAATGTCATCCCCATTATGAAATGACAGTGTGGTAAATTTAAAATCACCATAGTGTGACTTGAGTCAAGCCCTGTGAACCCCTTGCAATCAAGAAAAGGAGCTAAATTGGTAAGAAAGTCATAAAAATCTGTACACTACCATAAAATATCTATTCATTTACAAATAATCTTTAAACTAATTGATGGCAGTAGCTCTCTTTGCTGACATAGTCTACATTAATTCAGCATTCATCATTTTAAGTCAGGCAAGGAGGTCTGGGGGTCAAGGCTTCAAACCCACGGAAATGCTCAAGAGAAACAGTCTTACAATCCATAATATTCCAATCCCCCTAAATGTCCCCTAAACTTCAGAATGTCATGAACATCTAAATGTACTCACTCTCCTAAAAAATATTTTTTTTTACATAGCTACCGCCACCCATTACCATTCACACAGCAGATGTGACATTAAAAACAGTGAATTAATGAGTAGATAAAATGACTCAGTGAAAAGCTGCATTTAATTCCACATTCCTTACCGTTTAGCACATGCAACAGGACACTGGCTGAGTCCAAGTTAGATGGTGCACAGGTGTAGTTGCCTGAATCTTCTCGGCGACCACTGTATATGATAAGAGTGCCAATGGTTGTATCTGCAGACACCCTTTCCACTCTTATATCCTTGGCATCTCGATCATAGTTGAGCACCCTTTCCCCATCATGATACCAGAATATGTAGGCTGGCTCCTCAAGGCTCTGTGTGATGACACACTTGAGGTTTACAGTGCTGCCTGTCTTCACATAGATGTCTGATTCTCCCATGATCTCTATCTTGGGAACTGCAAGAATAAATTGAGATGAAAGACTATGAGAAACAGCATAACTTAGACCTTGCTTCACATCATTTTGCTTCATACAAATCTTATATTATATGAAAAGACACAGGGGCGGATCCAGGATTTTTTTCTGGGAGGGGCACAAACAAGGCCGTATCCAGGATTTTGTTCTGGGTGGGGCACAAGGATACCTCGTAATACAAAACGAATGCAAGTGGGACTGTATTAAAAATCTTGCATATTTTTGAGGGTCTGGGGGGGGCACGTGCCCCCCTGCCCCCCTGGATCCGCCTATGAAAAGACACGACAGCATAAAAGCCAGAAGACCACGAAACCAAGACTACCCAAATTTCACCAAGTTGAAGAACAAATTTCAGTCAGTGAGATAATTTCAATGAGCTAAATTGATAATTGAGCTAAAATAATTTCAATGAGCTAATTGAGCTAAAATAAATGAGCTGGCCAAAGAGGAATTTCAGTGTGGATGGGAATGAATTACTAGTATTCAGCATGCTTCTGCCATGACCAAAGACTGATGAAGAGTTCAAAACCTCAGCAGTTGTAAATACAAGTGCCATTGTGTGAATGACTGCAGAAAATATGCCCACGAATGTTCAACCATTTCTCCTTACTTGCTCCACTAGACTCTTCTTATCATTTTGCCTAAAAATATTTCTTTAATGAATGGGATTAGTCCCTACCCTGCTTTTTGGTGGTCACATTCCAATCCCTTGAGGTACTAGCCAGTACCTAACGTAAGGCAAAATAGGCATAAATTTTATCATGAAAGGTATTCTACCAGGGAATGTATTCTCATATAGAGGAATTGGCAATCTCAATCTTCAATCAGTCCACACTCCCACATTGAATTTCATCTTCAGTTCAAAATTGAGCCCATTTTCTTTCATTTTTCATGTTCTGTCTATTTAGGACTACATGTCCATAAACTCTATTCACTTCCTCCCCTCATTCCCCGCATATCTGATATTTTCCTGCATGACATTTGAACATTTCTCCATGAAAATATGTAATAATAAATACAAATAGTTAGATGCTTGATTTTTAATCTGATTTTTAGAATAAACCTTGATGATCAGACACGACTGAACGTCAATTTAATAAGAACTCTATCGAAAACTCATCATACATTAGGGAGGAGGGGAGTAAATACCCAAAAACCCGCTTGGTGGCACCGCGTTGCTGCGACAGCAGAGACGCCTGTGGTCAATGACGCGTCGCAATGAACCCCTGGAGCCGAATCCATCGAGAGGAGAATCCCTTTCCCACTACTCCCACACCGAACTCACCGATCCGGTGCCGGGACGGGTAAGGGAGCAGGTATATTAGCATCTTTAGCGGCACATCAAAAGCTCATCATATCCCCGCGTCTATTACCGTGAGAGAGTTAGTTTGCCGCCGCGGCGGTGACGGCGCGCGCTCCGCCTCAAAGGGAATTTGGCGGGAAAAGGGGCGTGGAGCGAAAGGGAGATAGTATTGGGGTGGTCGGGCAGCCCTCCATCGCGTCTTTCATCTATCTTGAGCGCCACCTTCCTCCGCATGCTACCAAATTCATCATCGCGCCTAATGAGTGCCTCCTGAGCGAATCCATTGCCGACATCCGCTCCCGAAACCAACCTCTCTCCCGCAGATTCTTCTTCGCCCATCTCCCACACCTCTGCCTCCCTTTCGCGCCATTAGCCACGGTATCCGGCTCATTCCGATAGGCTCTTTGACCGATAACGTATGTACGTGCATGCATTGCAAGTATTCAAGGGGGCCGCTCTTTTTTTTGGTGGCGTTTTAATTTTATTTATTCACCGCAAATCCTTTGAGTCATTCTAATCTTGCAAAGGTTAAAAAAAAAATTAATTTTGAGAAAATTTCTCTGGGGGAATCAGGGGGATGGGAGGCTCTTTTATAAAGAGTAACTAGTGAAGCTTACGCATGGTAAGAACGATACATACACGACGGAAATTTTACCATGAAATTCTACCAGTGAATGTAGGCTCGCACGGAGCAATTGGGAATCACTTCAATCTGTCCAGACTACCAAATCGAATCTCGCCTTCAGTTCTGGTCGCCCCTCAAAATTTCTGGGAAAATGGAGACGGTAATTTTTAAGGAGGCTCTCCAAAGTACCTAGGTCTTTATTTCGCCAGCTTAACAAGCAATGTTTAAAGATGATTGATGAGCACCTAAAAGCCATCTACGACCTCATATCAGAAATCAGATGCATTATCGCTGAGAGGTATTTTCATATCACCAAGGCAGGCAGGGGCGGATCCAGGATTTATTTCTGGGTGGGGGGGGGCACAAGCAACGCCGTATCCAGGATTTTGTTCTGGGGGGGGGCACAATGATATCTCGTAATACGAAACGAACGCAATGATAATGGGACCGTATTAAAAATCTTGCATATTTTTGAGGGTCGGGGGGGGGGGGAATCAAGAAGGGGGGAGGCACGTGCCCCTGTGCCCCCCCTGGATCCGCCTTTGGCGCCACGGTAACCAATGAACCACTCGCCCCCAAAAACAACGACCTTATCCGTCCCTGTTCATGCCGACCTCCCTTCTAGACTACGTTCTCTATAGTTATGTGTTGAATGGACCGATACGTACTTGATGGTAGCTCACTGTGCCTGCATAGGTATATTTACGTATGCTATGGATTCTGTGATTTTGATAGATATGAAGTGAAAATGGCGCATTGGTTAAAACTCATTCCTTTCCAAACTGCCTTGAGATGGCTCGCAGTGTATCTTGTAGATGTGATGAAATGCGTGGAGCATCAGACTTTTCGGTGCAATAATATATTATTTAAAACTACAAGGATAATTCAATTACTGTTTGTATGGTATTGTATTCTGAGGAAGCTCTCGAGAGCGTAAGGACGTTTGCTTGACAAGTAGAAACTAGTGAAAGAGATGGAGAACTGAACTGGAAGAGTTCTTCACATAAAAATCAAGTAGGGATCGGACTTTTCATGAAAAATGTGTACCAATTTCGAAATTCGAACTCAGGCCCCCAGGATGGGAAGCCTATATTACATCAACCGGATACACCGAAATACAGAGTCCATATTTTTATAATAGCTAAAACAATTGATCTCAGCTTCGAAAATTAGATGATTTTTATGCAGGCATATATCAAAATTAAAGCGAAGTCGAAGGCCAGCGGCTAATTTCTTTGACTTTTAAGCCGTGATGAATATTTGTTCAAATGAAACTGTCGAGGGGATTGGAATAAATTTTATTCGAGATTTATGATGTGATCGCATTGTATCTTAACCATCAGCAGTTACTCTTTCCAAACACTTCGATCTCAGCGGACGGAATTTACGGCCGTTATTAAAACAAAACTGGAGGAGACGAACCTAAAATTTGATTCGTAAATTACGCCCCGGCGATACATTGTATTAGGAGGGGGGAAACCCCTTCAACGACGAGGGTTATTTATCGTGGGTGGAGATCAAAAGATAAAAACGACCATGGGATGCCGCCACTTAAAAAATATATCAAAACACAAAGAAAACCACGTACCTGACATTCACTGCGGGATACATTCAGAATTGAAACTTGGTTCAGAAAACGCAAACGAGACAATCAGAGCGCTCTATAAAGCAAAATCGGAATTGTATTCAGCCATCCGTAAAGGGACACAAAAAATATTTTAATGGCTTTGGTGGATATTTCACCCCTGAAAGAGTTAACTATTCGCGAGAAACAGTGAGAATTCATTGCAATAGAAGCACAATCAAATAATAAAATAATAACGTACAAACACATTAACATAATAAAAATAACAACAATAACAATAAATATAACTTAATCAAATCTTCCTTACCTCCTTCTTTGTGATAAGGCTTCACTAATCAACTAAGCAATGCATAATCTATTTTAGCTGATTCAATTTACTTTTCTTTATAATATATTTATAATAATTATATTTTTTTGATAGATATAAAGTGCGTGTGGCATATTGGTTATAACTCACTCCCTTCCAAACTGCCTTGAGATGGCTCCCATGGATGTATATGCAATGTAATACGTGGAGCATTAAATTTTCCTGTGCAAATATATCATTTTATAACTACGTGGAGAATTCAAACACTGTTGGTATGATGTTGTGTTCTGAGGAATCGTCCGATACCTTCATCCACCATGTCAATTTCCTCAATTTCCCGCCAGCATCTGCCAAACAACTTTTTGGATAAATGTAATAAGCTTGAGAAGTTTGTTTGACTTCCCAGGAACATGAAATATCAGTGATTTCGCGCGGGGGAGAGAGACTTTCATATTCCATGAATCCATGAGAATTCCATATCCATGAATCCTGAGTGGAACGCTCTGCTAAAGTAAAGGTTGAGATGAATAAAATACGAGCTCTTTCTCGCAAAAGAAACTTATAAAAGCACGTCTTAGGATTGCAAAACCTAAAATAACGAGGCAACTGAAAAATGAAACCATAAATGTATTATATTTCATCTCAGAAATATGAAATGATTCTCAAAAATATCTTCTTCTTTGTAAACCCTAATGTTAAAGCCTTAAAGAGCATGAAAGAGCGAAACTACATCAGTGGAACGCATCAGCGGTCGCTGAACATTACGCCTCCAGGCCTGGGCATAAAATAATGTTTAACGCTACACGGGTATTGGCGAAGACGGAAGAATATCACGTATAACGCGAATCCGTCGAGAGAGCGAAAAGGCCAAACAACTTCAATAGGGAGGTTGGATATAACCTCAGCCGCAAGTGGAGAGGGCTCCTGGCCCAATCTAATGACCAACGGCTATTGCCTTTCGTGAAAATTCAAAATCGGGTCAGCCATGGGTTAACGAAACCTATATAAGCTCGGGACGAGAACGGTTTCCCTCCCATTCTCTTAAAAAAGCTCCCAGAAGGAGGAGTGAAACGTTGAGTAAGAAAATATGTGGATACGCAGCAATTCCCGAAAACAACCACCAACAAGGAGAATTAAGTTTAAATATTGAAAAACATTGGGAAAAAATAATGCTCGGAATGAAATGATAAATACCAAAGAAATCAGTGAGGGACGCTGCAACGGCTAGTCACTCTTTGTATTTGAATGCCCATTAATCATGGAACATTCCATTAATTAATAAAAATTGTATTTTTATAGAGTTTTATTTAGAAATAGACGTATGGAGTTGTCTGCATAACATTAGGATTCCAATCATGATAACGAGGCTACTGTAAGCGAAACCAAGATACAATACGACGGCGGCATCAAATATATACGAAAAACAGCTTTATTTTGGTAGTAAGGCATGTAAAGCGGCGGAAAAAATTAAGGAAAAGCTCATAAGCATCTGAAAGCGGCCAGCTCAGCATCTACTCGTTCGTCTTCCAAACATTTTTCCTCGTAATTTTCGTCATAAAATAGGGAATTTTAATAACTATATAAATCTTCATCTTATTAAAACAACTTGTCTGTTTCCACACTCTTTTATTTTCACCGACCATGGTTTCGGCCACTTGTGCCATTGTCAAGGACAATGGCAACCTTGACAATGGCACAAGTTTTGTTGCCATTGTCAAGGTTGCCAAGCAAGGTTGCCATTGTCCTTGACAATGGCACAAGTTGCCGAAACCATGGTTTCAGCCACTTGTACCATTGTCAAGGACAATGGCAACCTTGACAATGGCACGAGTTTAGTTGCCATTGTCAAGGTTGCCAAGCAAGGTTACCATTGTCCTTGACAATGGCACAACTTGCCGAAACCATGGTCGGTGAAAATAAAAGAGTGTGGAAACAGACAAGTTATTTTAATAAGCTGAATATCAAATATTTCCACCATATCACGCCGGACACTATCTATATAAATCTCTCATACCGAGGAAATTAATTATATCAGTTCGGAAATGCGAAAAAAGATCCAAGTACGCATTCTCCCTCGTATTCTCCATGCATCACCCACGTCTCACTTAGAATGGTTTACTCTCGTCGGGATATCTGTGAACGCAGCCAACATATTGGGAATTGAAACTGCTCCCGAGCACAATCGCAATCATGCAATGAACCAGAGTTTTATGGATCAAATCCAAGTGACGGATGATTTGAAGCTGCACATTAAAGTGTGGAAAATTTCCAACCTGAAAAACTTTGTAGAACCTAGTACGGGGTCCAGAGCAGTGGCGCAGCGAGGGGGGGGGGAGGTTTGGGGGATAAACCCCCCCCCCCAGAGCTCAGAGAAATGTTTAAGTTTAATCCATTTTACTTAGTTGGATTGATATTACTAATGGAATAGTGTAAGGATTAATAAAATATCCCTCAGAAAGCCGTAAAACTCACCATTTAGAACCATATATCTTAAAATTCCGCAATTTATTAACGACGCACCTACCTCTTATCCTGGTGGGTATTCCATGCCCCCACACACCCCGGTATTAGTTGCTCCTAAACCCCCCTTAATTCCTGGATGTGAGGATCCCTGGTCCAGAGGATGGCTATTTAATCCTAAAGCTCTTGTTTATTTGCTGAAACGTAACTCCTTGGGCATTTGGCATCTGATTGTAGTATGAATTTTTACCATCTTCTCCACTCGTCCATCCCCGCTTCAGTGCCCTAATCCTTTGGCTGCATGAGCGATGAATCACGGCCTATGCTTCCTCCCTCATTTCAAGGGCATATCACTCGAAGCTGCGCAGAGCAGAGAGAAGGCAGAGTATCGAGCCGCCCAAACTATTGAGTTTTCAATCTTGAAAGTTTGTCTGTGTATGTATTTCATTCGAAACATTGAGCAAATGACAAAGTGAACAGCATTTTAGTTTTGCACTAAAATTTTCCGACAAAATGTACATTACTCATAAATAACGTTGTAAATATTCCATTATTATCAAGGAACTAACGTGATTTCGAAGTCTAAACATCATACCATTGGCGTTTTCTGCTACTGATTTATTCCCCACTTTGAAATAATTTGTAATACTCGACTTATTTTATGCGTGGGGATTTCGCATCAAAAATGCGGTTATAAAGCTATTGGAAGGAAGAATTTCTTTAGGCTGCTCGACCTAAACCCAGAACTCAAGAGGTTTTATAAGAACAGAGATGATTTCCACGAAAAGGTGAGGTGCGAAGATATTGACGCCTTGGAGGAAGCTATATCTTGCCTAAAACCCTCTGCACTCAGATATTGTGTGGATAAAAGCGGCCGCTCTGCTCTCTACACGGCTGCTAATGAAATGAAACTCATCTCTTGGGCTCTACTAAGGTCTCATTTGCACAACATTATTCATCGCATCTGCTTATCTGTTTTTGTGTCGTTTAAAGTTCAAAAGACTTGTTACCAGCCATAATGTTGCAAATAAAAAAATAGTACACTAATCGAAGTAGCGTAGTGTAGTTTCTTCGCGGAGCGAAATATGTTTATTTTTTATGCCACATAGTTAGCAGTACATCACCAATTTTTACCTAAATTTGAAAATTGAAAATATTCTATTTTTGCAGATTTTTCTACTTTCGTCTGCGGTTTTGAAACGGAAAAAGTAATAAAAATAAACGGATCGGTTTTTTGCGATTGTTAGTTGAAGAAAATAATGGTGCAGGTTATTGGCGCTGTCGTCGCATTTCGCGGATCACGTTGCTCGGCAAAGGTAACGGCACATAGGTGTCGTCCAAAGCTATCCAAAAAACCGAATCATGACGACGTAAAACTTGGAACTGTTTTTCCATTTAATTAATATTGCCGGCACTGATTATTTATTATTTTATAGGTCAATTTAACTGCTCGTATTAGGGACCGAAATTAAAAAAAAAGAACTATAAGCAATCACATTTTTATGGGAAATTCGGGACAATTTGAGTTCGTCCCATAAAAAGCAGTGCTACTTCAACAGTAATATTTCAATGCGCGCACAAAACCGATTGTAAACGTACCATTTGAGTAAAAAAAAATCGCTTTCCCTCGAAATCGTAATAAAATGTGCGCCTTCATAGTGCTCGATGCACAAGTCATTGAAAATACCAATTTTTAACAGTAACGACACTCGCGGCAATTAGAACGATAACAGTAAAAAAAATATTCAGCAAGGGAAAATTAATGAATCATACCAAATATTCAGCGACGGGAAACGGTAAAAAATCTAAAATTGACTGTAGTAAAGGTATTATTAACACGCATTTATTTTAATTGGGCATTCCAAGCAACAGTAAAAATTTACAGAAGGTACCTATTTACTGCGGAAAAATCGAAACTTTTCTCTTACTCAACGCGAGGCGACGTTTTTCCTGGAAACTTTCAGTTGTGTATAAATATTACAAATATAAATATAAAGTAAATCCACGATTTTGGAGGAAAGCCAATCCTGAACAATTTCCCGGAAAATTTCTCAGGAAGTAAATAGCTTATTCCACATTCATAATATTAAGGTTCCGCACTCAATTCAATATCAACCGACCAGAATTTCGGCAGTTCAAGGTACCATTGCTCAATAGTATTGCTCTAGGTGCTATTTTATGAGCTTATTTAATGTAATTTAATTTGGTATTTTCAATCGATATGTGATGGTGATTTCAAGGTGATTTGGTGACAGATGTAATGAAATGAAACTGTATCGAAAAACAGAGTGTCAGAGGATAGCGGCGACTCAATCATCAGTCTGACATCTGGTGACCAGAAGATGATGTAAACCATGGTCGTGATTTGATATAAAAAAATGTAAGGAAAAACAAAGTTTAATTATAAATAACTTTAGACGTCAGTAATGGAACGTTAAACTTAAAAATATCTAATTAAATTTGTTTAACGGTGAGTACACCTGGCGAGACTATGAAAATTGTTAGTAGCAAGTGTTGTCCATAACAAGAATTTTAGAAGAAAGTGGATGATAAATTATACAAAAGTTCAATGGCAAAAATAACAGTAAATAAGAGTCCAAATATTTCCAATGCACCCCGTGACGCTAAAAATTATAGTGGTCTCGAAATAAATAAATGGCAGCCAACGAAATTCCATCTGAATAATAGTGGTGATCAGAATTATTAATTTCTAGCAAGTCACCCGACGTTACTCGGAAAACATACTACTTGGAGAAGTGGGAAACTTGGAACTTATGGTCACATAGCAGGATTTTTAGGCACGCTGAAAAGTAAACAATGGAAAGAACGATTTCCATATTACGCGCCCGGGATGAGTTTATAGCCCGCTACACAACATTGATCGACATATTAACAAGGTGCCCGCACGTGCGTAGACCATAAACGTTGTGCGAACGCATACCCCAGCAGAAAGGTTTGGACCGATTACTAGGTAAGTGTAGCATTATTTGAGTTATGTATTCCCTTTGAGTGAGTATAGAGGTGTGCCTTCCCGGCAGCATGTCCGACTACAGAAGATGTATAACGTGACGTAACAAATGGTAATGAGAAAAAGGCGACAGTCGAGACAGACGATAGTCCGAAATGTCTGAAAGTGTCCGGACATGTCGGACGCAACCGAAAGTAGCAATACGGGGTTAGGAAGCATGAGATGTACCTACATACTAACTTTGGTTGCAATCCGTGCTACCTTATCGCATAGTGGACAAACAAACAAACATCCTATTTTATACATGCATAGATTTTGCTTGATACAATAAGGGATCAAAAACAAATTCAGGGGGGAAGTTCTAAAGCCTTCAAAGTCCCCTCAGGATTTGCGCCTGACAGGTGAGAGAGTATTGAGAAGCGGATTAAGTGGGAAGAGACAGTCATGGTGGATGGAATAAAGAGAAGAAGATGGTGAGCGTGGATGAAGAGAGACGTTTTGTGCTGAGTGACACTTCTAAATGAAAATGGATTGATCTGCTCCAATTATCCCTCCCAGAGATTCACAAGATAGTGATACAAAGCGCAACCCGGCACTTTCTCCTGGGGAAGGGTTATTAATGTCTTCATTGATCGGCAAGGGATCTTCAAGAATACATTGGACGTTTTAAAATTGAAGTAATAAGGTTAGGATGAGGAAATGAACAATATCAGCTGTGACAATAAAAATGAGAAGAAATTATGATGCATCAAAGCAGAAGTATCAGAAACAATGCCGTTCGATTAAAAGACTGATTTTTATTCATGATAAAGGTTTCACTGTTTAGCAGCACCATCAGTGGCACTATTTATTTAGGGTAAATAATTTTACTTTCATTAACCCCTAATAAGGGCTGATTTTTAAGGGTTGAAATAATATGACATGTTCCAAAGCATAAAACAATCATTATTTAACTAACCGAAGCTTAATTTAACACATATTAAGCTTTATAATTTAGGTTTATAAGTTTTGGAATTTAGGGGTAGTTTTCACCCTTAAAAATTAACAAAAACACCCATTGGCATGGTATAGATTATGAAGGAGAGGATAAGATTGGCCTAATCCTAAGTTTTTATGCAAATGGATTAATTTTGAAAACATGCCAGGTTTTGTACGTATTTTATTGAGCTTCATTTCCTGGACTATTGTTTGCGACCCTCAATTAAAGTTTACTTTTTGCTTGGATCTGCTTCGTTGACTATTTCTTTTCTATGATGCACCATAGTATGGAGTGTTAAACAGTCCGACAGGAATATTCAGCACGTTCCGCAGTCGTCAGAAATAGGTGTAACGGAAAATGAGACGATTTCATATTATGTGCAGATTAGTTTTTGAAGATTTATCGACTATTAATGTCCTAACAAAATATTTTTAGCGTTGAAAATATGCCAAAATTAACACACCATAGTATGGGGTGTTAAACAGTCCGACAGGAATATTCAGCACGTACCGCAGTCGTCAGCAATAGGTGTAACGGAAAATGAGACGATTTCATATTATGTGCAGATTAGTTTTTGAAGATTTATCGACTATTAATGTCCTAACAAAATATTTTTAGCGTTGAAAATATGCCAAAATTAACACACCATAGTATGGGGTGTTAAACAGTCCGACAGGAATATTCAGCACGTACCGCAGTCGTCAGCAATAGGTGTAACGGAAAACGAGACGATTTCATATAATGTGCAGATTAATTTTTGAACATTAATCGACTATTACACAGGTCAACAGTGGTTTTGGTGCCGGAGGTTTTAAAGCTGATTCCAAGTATAATTGGGGTGCTGAATCCAAATATGATATTAGTTTTTTCCTATCAGCTCTAGTTTTCCAGATACAGATATGTTGTTACTTACGTAAAAAAATGTTCAATATGATGATACTACATAAATGATAAAACCCACAAAATATAAAGACTTGATTTATCTATAGGAATGTTAAATCACCTACAATTACAATAGTTTTACAATACAATTGAATACAAATAGTAACATTTTTTACTAAAATAAAACAATTAAAAAAAAAGACGTAAAAACGTCAATCAAGCTCCTTTTGCGCGATTTTCTTGCGTGCACTTTGTTAAAACAGTCTCGTTTTAAGCACCAGCAGTAATCTGCAATCATATGTTTATTCCATCTTCCTTGGTAGCTATCTTACATTGTTTTGATTTCCTGGTGAAATCATTCGCCTTGTTTTTCACTTGTGTCGCCTAAATTTTCAGGAAAACAGTCTAAGTGACTGTGTATAGTGAACTTTTATGCTAATATTACATCCAAGTGGTTTAAAGTTGGAGAGCATATTGTTTACCAGCTCAATATAATTTATCTCGCTTGTGAATTCCCATAAAAAAATTTATTACCTAAACAAATGAAAGCCAACTGTTTTTTTCCATCTCATTCAATGGCTTGACAAAAGCAGGATCCTTTGTAAGTTGTCTGATTTGTGGCCCATCAAAACTACTAGCTTTAAGTTTTTCTATACTTATCTGCGGCATTTTTATTCTAAAGTAGCCGAATCATGGTCCATCCTTGTCAAGAACCTTTACAAATTGCTTCATTAAGCCTAGTTTAACATGAAGGGGCGGTAAGGTGATTTTCTCCCGTTCACCAAAGACTCAGCAATAATGTTTTTACCCAATAATTAAGTTTTCTCTCTTTGACCTCTCCTTCTTAATCCAGTGGTTTGTCTGTCCCTGCTAGCACAGAGGCACCAGAAACAAGGATATTCTGTGTCGCTAAATTGCTGCCCAAGAAGAAAATTCACCAATTTTAAATCTACACAAATCACCTAGCGATGTCCCTAGTATTTTATCTACTGTAAGGCCAATACTATTGTATCATATTCTTCTTTCATTTCAGTTGAATGAGCGATTGGTATTGAGCCAAACTTGTTAACATTGTGAAGAACACATTTTAAACTACGCTTGGAGCTATCAATGAACAAACGCCAATCACTAGCTTCATATTGCGGTAGTCCCATTCCTTTCAGAAGACCTCTAACGTCTAAACAAAATGTAAGATTGTCTTCTTGAGTAAAGAGGGGTAGCAGATCCTTTTCAATTGTGGGATAAAATTAATTTTTGTACCTTGTTCCATTAAATTCTTTTCATGCATCCTTGAAGCTAGTAGTTCAGATGCTTCCTTCGGTAAGTTCAATTCTCTAACAAGGTCGCTTAGTTCATCTTGATTAAATAGTTGAGGATTTGTTGATACTGCCTCGTAGTCACTGTCACTATCGTCAATCGAATCAGGAATGTGTTCACATGGCTCATATTTATCCTCACATACATCTCGTAATGTCTGAAATATTAGGATCGGGATTTCTTCTGAATGGGGTACTGGGTATCTAGCTGAAGACAAATCTGTATATTTCCATTTGTGGCGATTGTTTCGATTAATTCCCGAAGCATTTACCATGCAAAAATAACAGTCGTCAATATGGTTTGTAGGTTCTCTCCAAACCATTGTCACATCAAACTTTAAACTTTTCCTTTTTCCTGTAGTTCAATACCGCTGATGTTCTGTACATGTTTTACACACAACATGCGGTGCCTACTTTTTACCTTGGTCACCAAGCTGAACACCAAAATATCCTAGGTATGCACGTTTCACAAAGTCTGTAATGTTTTTCCTATTTTCTTTTAAAGTATATTCCCCACAAATGTAACAAAACACATCACAATGATTTACAGAGCTTCTTCGAATTGAGCTCATTTTTAGAGGCTGCTTTACAAAAACTTTGAGAATTTGACCATTTGTTTTCGGAAATCCCCTTACTGCTTACTTACTCCCGCCTCTCCATTTTCAAAGACACACTCTCTCTTTACCCTATACCCCCTTTTTTACTCTTCTCCACTTATCTGTGATTCTTTCCACGTGTCGTTATTCTACAGTTATGACTAGGGTCCTTTTCCACCGTGGGTTTCCCACATCCCTTAGTTGTATCTTTTCCCACTGCCTCCGCTCTGTACGCCTGTCTCCCCCTTCTTCAAACTCGCCAAATTCTCCCCAACCCCTTTCTCAAAGGTATAAAGGTGATTTCCAAAGTAAATACTGCAGAGTGATTATGAATTAGTTTATTTATAGATTGATTTAAATTTGAAAAATATTTTCTGAAATTTATCAAAAATTTGAAAGAATATAACCATAAAATGCGCCGTATCTAAAAAAGTAGAGCTGTTACATAATAACGGATATCATATTTGGATTCAGCACCTCTAATATTGTTAATATCAGCTCAAAAACTCCCGGCACCAAAAAAAAAGTTTTTTTTTGTTGGCCTGTGTTATTGTCCTAACAAAATATTTTTAGCGTTGAAAATATGCCAAAATTAAGTAAAACCAACCAAATTCTATAGAGGCAAATATTTCGATTGGTTTTAAACATACTAAACTGTTTAAAAAGCATGAAAATAATAATTTGTCCACACGATATAATAAAATTTTTGACGCGAGGAGTTGAAACATAAAAATTAAAAAAATACAGCAGTTTTGAATTGAGTTAAAATTGTGAGTTAAAATGATTTTTAATGCTCTTAGTGAAACTAAGGAATTGATTACGAGAAGTTAGAAATAATAAATAATAATAGTAATAAAAGAATAATATATAATATTTGACGTAAGCAATGGAATTTTAAATTTAAAAATGTGCCAATGAAACTATTTTAACTGTGAGTACAAATTTTTCTAATGCACCTGGCGAAGCTATGAAAATTGTTAGAAGCATGTGGTGCCGCTGATAAGAATTTTTGAAGTATTGAAATCATACAAAAATTCAATTGTAACATAATGGTAATGATGAGTTGAAATATTTTCAATGCACCCTGTGACGCTAAAAATTATAGTCGGAGTTTTAGTGGCCACTGAATAAAGGAATGGCAGCCAGCGAAATTTTATCTGAATAATATTGGTGATCAGAAATATTAAGTATTTTGCTTGAAATGCAATCGAATTAACTTCATCGAAAAACGTTAGCATACATCGGCTATTGCAGATTGGTTTGTTAAAAAGGCTTAAGTTAAAAAAGACAATATTTGAACTATTTCACGTGAAACCAAATTTTTCTTACATTCTTGGTAAAAGCTTAAGTATTTCTTCGTAACTAGGATTGATACGATTGATAAATGATAAAACAGTGTATGACGTGAGCGAATGAAATATAACGGTTATTCATGCTCAAGAAATATAAATTAAAAATTGTTTTTCCGATGACTTAAAAAAGTTGTAATGTTCTCATTAAAGCTAGGTAATTTATTATAAGATAATGACCAAATTATATAATTTAGCCGTTAGAAGTTGAAAATATTATCAAATAAAAAAATACATGACCCTGCTTTAACAGTGAGTTCAAATATAATATTCGGGTTACAAAGGGGAATATAATAACCATTCATAAATCTGGGAAAGAGGTGTCCAAAGGATTTTTAATGATATTTAAAGTGAGCGGTTGGAATAACAAAACTTACAAAATATAAAAGTTAAATTAATTCAATGGTGAATGCAAATATTTCTCAGCACTTAGCAACGCTAAGGAATTTCCTCTGAGAAAGGAGCGTCCACATATTAAATTAGTATTTTATCATGAGAATAGTTCGAAGTTTGCGGCCTTTGTGGAACCAAAAGGATATATAAAACAGAAAAAAATGATAGAAATTTTTATGATAGATTAAGATCAATTAAATTATTTTTCAAAGTAAGGCAAAGGAAAATATTCTCTTAAATTAATAGTAAAAAAGGCGTTAAGAATTTTTCACGGTGTATGAGCAGTTCAGAAATTCAAACACTAAAAATATGATTTGAATCATTTTCACGGTGAGTTATCGGTAGTTTCAATTTTTCTGGTAAAGCTAAGGAATTTTTTTAAAACTCGTGTCCCTAGGAAATCCTGGTATCAATAACTAATATACAATATTTCAGGTTAGCTCAAAAATTTCCAATGAAAATGGACAGCTTAGGATAATAATCGTAGTGTGAAGTGGCCAAAAAGCAAAAAAGAAATTCCGATGGGAGTAGTCGAAAAAATAATTCGCACTAAGCTCTTTTTATGATAAGTTTTTAAACTAAATTATAATAAGTAATTTATTCTGACAAAGTAAATGGCACAGGTTAAATAAGAATTTCTGAAGTTAGCAGTTGAGATTTCAATATTTACCTAATCTATTTGAACGGCGATTTATTAAGCTGTAATTTCCCAGTTTATGGGAAACCATTCAGTACAATTAGTGTCCAGAGATTGATATGATTTCATTGACGTGGGAAGTTGTAAAATTAAAAAAAATATAAAAGAAGACACTGACTGCCACATTTTATCGGTGAAGTTACGGATTTTAATTATAAAAAAACAGTGGTCACATTTTAATACAGCTTTTTAATGCACACACACGAAAAAAAAATTAAATTGAAAATACCTTATTCAAACTGTTTACAGTGAATATTTATAAAGAATACGCAACCAGCTGAAATTTCGACATTAAAAAATTACGTAGTTAAATCTGGAGCATAATAAAGCAGCTAGCGGCGAGAACAAATATTTTAATGAATCTGGTGAAGTAGACGGAGGTTGAATAATTCTAGCTCAAAAAATATACGGACGTTAATTTATTTTTACTCATAGTTCGAATATTTAACATTTTAATGGTAGAAGGCAAAGAATAATAAGTTATATTATTTAAGAAGGAGGAATAATATTTCATTTAATTTAAGTGTGAGAGATTTTATGAGAGATCTTGAAAGTTAGTAAATGCAAGAATATAGTCACTGAAAATTCTCTATGTACGAGAAAAATATTACTGCAATTTGTGAAATAGCTCCCATGATATGGTTACATTCTTGGATAACGTAACGAGACATCGAGCTATAAATTATACTTGAGTACAAAGTGCAGATATAATTTTGAAACCAAATTAGGTCAATTAAAGAAAATAAACTTTTTTCAGCTGTTGTCGGTAACGCCCCACCTGGTTACTCCATAAAATCACTATTTCCACCTAATGACTGGGTTTAATAGTTTTATTTTTATGCCGCCGACCTTGATTCATAGAAGGTTTGACCTAGTCCCGCATTCACCATCAAGGCCGTAAGACTGAGCTTTTGATATAACTCTACGCGCCTATGAGGAATTAGCCTAAGGTTTTGATCAACAACATGGAGAGAGGAATGGCGTTGGCTATATATATCACAAAAAAAAACAATAAAAAAACTCGAGGAAAATAAACATAACATTCATCTAGGGTATAGCGGAGTGGAGGAAAGATGCAGGTGATGAGACCGTCGGATGTTCATAATTGAGGGTAGATGAGGAAATCCATCGATTACTCATTTATAGAAAAATATTACTAACAATTAGCTTGAAGTTATGACCTTAACCCAACATTTCACTGTGAGTTCCTCAGTAAAAGTTAAAGATAAGCTAGAAGGGCTTATTTAATCCAGCTATCAATTAACACATTAAAATAAATGCGATAACCCGGAAAAAGAATCTTAAGCGAGGGAATTTAGCTTCAATGGTCATTTAAAAAAATATCAGAGGGTATTTTAAAAGAGATTCATGCGGTTTGAGAGACTAATGGTGAAACTAAGGGCGCAGAAAACAAAAACAAAAAATGCAATGGAGAGGGATAATTATTTAATTTAATTTTTCAGAATTATCAAAAAAGTTAAGAGGAAAAGAATTTATACTGAATGCCAGATGACATAAAAATAGAAAATTGTATCAATGTAAATTTAACGTTTGCCGAGCGCAATCCATTGCATTCATACAAACTTAGAGCAAGTTTAAGTTATGATTTTAGAGATTTAAAACATTCACATATTATGAGGGACTATTCCAGTCAGCCTGTGCAGATTGATTTTTGAAGAATAATCGAGCACATAAATATTTTTAAAGTTGCAAATGATAAGATATACACAGTCGTAGGGTTGAGGTTTTCTGGAATATTGTAAAGAAATAGATAACCACATCAATAAATAATTTAACAGAGAAAGAAGAAAAAGGGATATTATTTGAGGAGGAAAGTATTCAAGTGCCAATATTTGCATAAAACATTTTCAAGTGATTCCTGTGTATTTGACTTCCAGCAGAAAACACTACAGCTGGATTATTGAGTCATTTAACAATATGATTTCATGAGTTTACTATTTCGCAATCAATGGTCCAACTCCATTAACTACCTTTTGATATTTCAAGCGAAGTCAATGTGGACTAATGTTTATTCTTAATTATGCTTCCCATAACTCCAATAGACGCCGTGGCTTTGGAAACGATAACGTTACAAGAGACAAGTCATGGGTTTTGTGTGACTAGCTCATTAAAGTCGATTGGTAGTATAAATGAACAGCGGTACAACGAGCAAAGGGTAAACACATTGAATAAAAGAGCCTCTGCAGCAGGGACGAAATTTATGAGACTTGCAATTAGCGATTGTTATTTTAGTGTGTTAATCGATTGATCAGTTGATAGCAAAGGTGTCACGACCATACATTGCTCGTTCATCACACGTATTCAAATCATGTGTCTAATTACCTTATTTAAAATTATAAAAATGAAATTAATTAATTTATCGAAGCATATCTCTCTGTATCTTAAATGTTACTCATCATGGAGCTTACTGTTTTTAAAGGATTTCACAATGTTTAGTATCTTCATCGTTATTTATTGATTCTAAAATTCATAGAGGCTAATTAAAGCAATATGCTTAGGCGTGTGAAGTCATTTTGTTAACAGTTAAAATAAGTTTACAAATACTTGATTGAGGCGCTGTTAAAAAAGTTACATGAAAATATGCATTAAGATTAATCCACGTAGGGTAAAAATTGTATTAAAGAGGAAATGAACATTTGGAATGGTTTAACTGTATACTTTCAAGAACATTTTAGGTTTAATTTTTTAAACCGTAAAAATGTTATCAGAAAAAAAATGTATTGTTTACACTTGAACGTCAAATTCGTACTAAAATGCTCAAAGTTAGAAAAGTAATTTTCATTTAAATAACTCTGAATGAAATTTAAATAAAAACATATGGGGATTAGAACTTCCTTAGTGTTTTAGAGGTTTAAAACATATACGGAACTCGTCCAGCAAGTCTGTGGAGATTGATGTTTGAAGATTAATCGACTATTACTATCCTTCGTAAATATTTTTAGCATTGAAAATGTACCACAAATGTAAGAAATATGACATAAAGGCTGAGTATTCTTGTAATATTGAAAAGGGTTATAGAACCACATTAATAAATTATTTAAAAGAGAAAGAAGTAATAGGAATATTATTTGAGGAGGAAAAGTATTCATACACTTTTTCATAAAACATTTCCAGGTGATTCCAATCTATTTTACTGTCAGCAGAAAACACTACAGCTCGGAGGTATCATGAAACGGGTATTTTACTCCCAAAATTACCGTCGATGCAAATAAGTGTTCCAACTTTTATTGCTCTCCACACATTCAAAAAGCAGGTGTAAGTGAAAGAATTTAGGTAATTAACAGATACACGGTAAGAGTGAAGTTCCAAAGAGTATTGTAGCATTTCTTTCCTTGCCACCACAACTGACCAGTAAAAAAATTTATTGAAGACCTTGGAGATCAAATCATGAGATTAACCCTTTCCGTCAACAAGGATGAATGAACCAATGAAAGAATCTAAAGAAATGGCACATTCCTCTCCGGAAGATTGGAACAAATATGTATCAATTAAGGGAAATTCTTACTAGCTGAAAAAAGAATAGGAAAAAGTAAAACATCGCAGTAAACTTTATAGATGGTATCAAGAGTTCTGGGCCTCAGTATTTTTATGGAAATAATGAGAAAAAAGGTACTACGTAAGCATACTAGTAACAGCCGCACGCAAGAACACTGGTGCATATAATACGTCAAGCTGGTTTTATGAAAACGCGCAGTACAATGAGGGTGAAGATAAAATGGAATCCGAGATATTTTATGCTATCAAAGTGTACAGCAAGTGTCATCTAGCATTGCAGATGAATAAATTAACGCAATACACGTGAATGAAACTCATTACACGCTGGAAACATACTTGAAACCTAGATAAACACATCGCACTCCAGTTAAAAAAAGTGGTGAATACGTAATGTGACATTCAGCATGACATTATGTCACCACGAAAGAATGAGTGAAGCTGTATGACTCACTATTTACTTTAGACGATGATTTCTCTATGCTTTTGCTGCCTCGTCACAACTACTAGTAACTCTTCACGGTGTTTATTTTTTATCTGCGTTGCAACAGTACCAATACTATGGATACCTAGATATAAAACCTGTGATCGGTAATGCCCCTCAGGGTGGTCCTTATTTTCAGAGTTTCCGAATTTCTTTTGGGACCCCCCCAGTTTCGTTCCATTTGGTGAGAAAACATATCATGAAAATTATTTTTGCAATCGGATACCGGGAAAACGTGTCACTTGGCACTTAAAGTTTTGAAATTTTAGTATTTTTGGGTGTTTTTCGGACACAAACGAAGATGATGTCACTCTCGGATTATTCTATCACTTTTCTGTCTTCTTCAATGACTCATTTGACATTTGCAGAGTATCACCTCAACTTTATTTCATTTTTGCTTTGGTTCCCGAGATATCGCACCGAGAGTGAGCGCGCGCCACCCCAGTCAGAGAATTTGGGTGGCACGCGGGCTGCATACTCTCAATATTTGTTGATCATTCCCACTAATCGTAAAAGCATAAAATACTTTAGATAAACTTAAAACTTTGTCAATATAACCTTGAATTCTAAATTTATATATTTTTTTTGCCAAAACGGGATTAGTAGCTGTGGTTTATTCTCCATATCTAAATCTTATATCTAAGAGCTTTGCGCATTGCCTCTCTGTGTTTTGTGGCTACTGTATTTTTGTGCTTACCTTTTTTTTAGTTTGTATCAATAACATAAAATTTTTAATAATCCATTCAGAAACAATAATAATTTTCATGGCACTGAACAAACACTTGTGACATTTCAACTAACCGCGATTCCCGAAATATTTAAGATTGATTACCGTTTCAAAAGTGCAAAAGCAGTACGAAAGCACATTTCCATAATATTTTCTAAATATATTTCCAAAATACTTGCAGAGCATCAGTAAAAAATCTATATTTCTTCTTGCTAGAATAATTTGTGAAATTGACGACCAACTTAGGAAGCAAAACAGCCGACGAAAGCAGATGAATATGGTAATTATTTAATGACCGGTATTAGCGCTTATTCTTGAGGCAGGATTGTTATATACGCCACGCAGAGATGAAACAGAAAATATACAGAAAAATTTCAAATGGATAAAATTTCAATAAAGTACTTATGAGATAAATTAACATAAACTATGCTGCCTTGAAAAAACGAGGGAAAAGTTAGCCAAACGCTTCGAGCGATTATAGAAAATGTTACTGCCAATTTTAGTTTTCCCTTCTAATCTGACTTTGCCACGGATATTCAATTTTACCTTAGAAATTCACCCTTTGAAAGCTAGTTGAAATTTCATACTTAATTATATATATTATAAATTGGCTAAAAATTAAACCGTAATTGACTACAGGATCTGACCTTGTGAAAGCTAGTCAAAAATATGTAGTTTACGATGCCTAGGAATTAAAATAGAAATTTCAAAACTTCATTCAAACGTCATTTTGTGCAATAAATTTACAATTTAATAGTAATAATAGCGAATGAAAGAGGAAACTTATGTTTATTATACATGGGTAGAAGCAGTGCTTGAATGTCTTGGCGCAATTTACTGAAATTTCAACGTTTTCTTGATGAACAGATGGAATATATAATATGGATTACATTAAAAATACTGTGTTTTACTTCTACGGGAGGAGAACAAATATATGTGGAATAAAATATCAACTCGTGAGCCATTAACATACGGGTCGATAAAGGCGACTTCGTGGTTTTAGGAGAAAATATCTCAGCCACATACAGCGATGCACGAAAAAAATAAGCGAGAAGGCACAAATTTTTGATTGATTCACGAAAAAATATGGATTCGTAAAATGATGTTCCATTAAAATTACATTGCGACCAAATACCACTCGCAAGAAATCGTATTTTTGCGCAGAAAATGATCAGAGAAGCGAAAAGCATGGAAAGAGCCACTGAAAAAAATAATCAGTCTTACGCCTGGAAGGCCATCGGCCACTTAGCAATTTATTTTCGTGAGCATGCCGTGAAATTTGCATTATCGCAACGAGGCCAACACGCAGCAGCCTGGGCGGGACCCGCCCTTCTCCTTGCATTTGGGTCAACGCCATATTCACCGACACGTTGCTCTGCTCGTTTCTGCGGCCTCTGCCTAACCTCCCCAGCCACAATTACCATTCCCGTTGGTACCGCATCGACAATAAAGCATCGAACGGTCGATATTTATTTACTTTATTTTAGATATTTATATGTTTATATTCATTTAATATTTATGGAAATGGGAAATAACAATAAATTGGCGAATAAATAAATGTCAAAACTTGGTGACAAGGGATACGAGTGATTCTCTATTCTGTACTGACATCGAATGGAAAATAAAATGAACTTGTAGCGATGGCTACACTAAATAACACACTTCGGTTATCTGCGGAGAGGCGTTTATTGTGACTTGACAATACAGAACTGAACTGGGTAGCCCAGATGGCTAGCTTATATACATGCGGCGAATATACTGGAACGCCGCGCCGGAACTTCCTCGAACCTTCTAGAATTCCTGAAAAGATATAGGAAAAAATACCGGCCGGCGCCAGGACTCGAACGCGCGCCGTCCGATTAGTAGGCGGACACTTATCCTTTGGTCCAACTCTACATTGTGGCGGACGATGCGCCACAAACTAATGAATATCTAGTTGGTCTCGTTTGTTTTCTTCACCAAATTTCTGTGTGATCATTATCAACAAAAATATCAATAAGGAATTTAAAAAATACAGGTAATAATAAACACCGTGTATAAATTTATTAATTATCAGTCAAAATATCAAAAAGAAATTTGTGAAAATTACTGATAATAATTCAAACCGTAAGTTATCATCAGTAATAAGGAGCAATAATGAGTTTGTTATTTCAGCCTGCCCAACTCTCATATTAATAATTTTTATGAGTTGAAATTCAACTTTCCTTCTTTGCGAATAAATCTTTTTGAATGCTCATGCATGAAACATGCTAGTGCATACGCACTTGTTTAACAAGGAATCGAGAAGTCGCCTACGTATTCTTTTGAAATAATCTTGTCAACGCGCTCACTGGCATGAGTTACCATATTCAACCGTAAGATCTGTACTCCGAGGTGCTAATAAACATTAAAAAATTGAGGTGACGAGAAAGAAAAAAAGAAATTGATAACAGTAATGAAATATCGCTTTAAAGCTATTGATACCTATGGCAGTCGACTATGACGCGAAAACCAAGCTTTAGGAAAACGTTGGCCAAAATTTTTGCATATCTGTATTAGACCTATAATCCGAGACGCTAATAAAAATAAAACATTGAGATTATGGCAATCTACTGCGACATGAAAACCAAGCTTCAGGAAAATCAACGAATACTACCAAAGAGGATCATCAAGTCGGCCTTAGAATGTGTTGTCATCCACTGCACATCTAAATGGGTTTACAAAATTTGCCTCTTGCTGACGGACAAAGTGATCCGAGTTTCCCTGGGAAATAAGGTATAATTAAATGTGCCAACCGAAATTTACATTAATGATGATGTTATCTATCAAATTTATAGCTTTTCAATGATATTCCTCGAAATTACAAACATTTTACTGCAAAATATTGAATAAAATTTGATTGCATTGCACTCATCACTGCGCTGCGGACATTTTTGAAAACCGATTAAAATGCGACCGAAGTGGCAACAGAAATCAACCTTCTGTGGAATGGAATAGAGCCTCCTCTATGCAGTCCTCTTGCCCTGAATAGTGTAAGAAAAAACCTCAGAATCAAACATGACGTGGATATTTATAACGTGGTTAATAGGCTTTGGAGGAGGAAGAATCATATTGAACAGCACGCTACACCTGATAATAGTAATAGATAATAGTAATATGATTTTTTTTAAACAGGGCTACATTTAGAATTTGTTGCGGAAATTAACGAAATCACATTCCACTGAATCTTAGATTCCCCATCCCTGAATTCATTAGAACATCTTCTTTGGGATAATTTTTGATTTTTCGTGATAAACTCTACCGTACTATACTTAAGACCAAAATGCATTACGGGAAAAGAATTTTTCCGTGAAAATATGTTACCTATCTTCTACAATTAGCCTACCTTCCGTACGTCGCAATTTCTAAGGAAATTTATAAGTCGGGAAAAATTCAAAGTATCAAATATCAAATTTATAAATGATCAAACTTGATTGATTACCAAAAATATATTACAAAAAGCCAAACAAAAAAGATGCTTTACTGGAGTAATTCAAGAAGAACTTGACGAGGAAAAATAGGATAACGAGAAATGTGGGCCTATTATTCATCGTACGAAGTGCAACCAAGCATTAAAAAAATCACATTCCTTCGACAGAACCTATTTGTTTTCAAGGAAAATGATTTTCCTCTCAGAAATTTTCTCACTGAAAAGCGCACTTGCGGGTCGCTACGTTAAGATATGCTGCTGGCTAGTCTGTGGTAGCTATCTTGAATAAAACTAAAATTCAATTATGGTATGAGGCATAACTTTGTGAAAACGATTCATTATGAAAAATGAAAAAGATGCAACAGCAACGAGTTGCTCGATACATCGATATCCATGTACGTTCGTATCTCGAATATCCAGTGCCTTCACATGAAATGTCACCACGAATATCACCACAACGTAAGACGTCACCTGATGATCACGTCTTACGTTGTGGTGATATTCATGATGATGACGTCTTACGTTGAAACCATGGTCATGTCAATGTGAGAATAAGTATTTCATGTGAAAGAACATAGTTTCTTCTTTTTCATTTTTCACTAAATACAAGTTTGAGAGTAACGAAACAATTATGGAATGATATTTAGTGATCAATGGCAGGGAATTTCAAGTAGAAATCCAACAGCGACGAGTTGCTCGATACATCGATATCCATGTACGCTCGTATCTCGAATATCCAGTGCTATCACGGTTCCGGAACGTGCCGAAACGCCGTTCCGACACTGTATAAGAAAATGAAATAGTAAAAACATTTTCTTATCAAATTTGGCGCCTCAAAATATCTAATTTACAATTTCGTCACCAAATCAAAATTTTATTTTAAAATATGCAGCCGCAGAGTAACACGCAAAAAACACAAAGAGTAACATTTCACTTGTGAAAAAAAGTAAAGGAAATTGCATTCCGGCACTGCTATTTTTGTCATGACATCACTGCGAATACCCAAAACTCAAGCCGGGTTAACGGGTCGTTGCTACATAAACGGACACCAAAGACTCGATACGCACCTGTGAACACCGACTGTGAAGCACTACGAAGAGGGAAAATATCGATTGAGATCTTAATTCATAGCGAAGTTGACGTTGTTCAAGTATGAATGGAGTAGGTGTCAATGGCTATATAAACATATGGCAAGCAGAAAATGCTGATTAAATACACATGCAAAGAATATAATTTGTTATAATCACCCAGTAACGTTTGAATGATATCTGGTGCTGACACTCGAGGGACTTTCCTCGTTAGACCTATACTCCGAGACGCTAATAAACATTTAAAAAAACTTGAGGTTACGAGAAAAAAAAAACGATATCAGTAGTGAAATATCGCTTCGACATGACAGTCGACGACGACGTGAAAAGCAAGCTCTAGGAAAATCCCTCACTCCATTCGTTACTGTATTCCCCATCCCTCGCCATACCTGGCATCCGTATCGCAAAAACGACCGCGGTCGCTGAAATGGGGCCAGCGGACACGGCTGGGTGGAAATAGGCAAGGCTAATCAGATGAGGATGGGGGAGAAGGCGTTAATTAGGCAGAGTGTCTGGATATTTCGCGGCAACGGACTCCCCCCCCCCGTGACTCGGACGGTTTTCGGTCCGTGGGGAAATAGGACGAGCGGTGAAAAAGTAATAACGAGACGGGCCCCGACGCATGTAAAACCCGCTCCACGGTGACGCAAGCCTAGGCAGGCAGATCCTCAAACGGCATCCTATATGAAGGTTCGCGTGCTGACGGGACGTAACCCTTGACTTCAGAGATCGGGTCAGGCTCGAATGCCACGTTTACACACGTACGTATCCCGTCGGTCCAGATGTGACATCGCGAAGCAACGCCGACGGGTGTCCTGAGAAATTTCACCACGACGTTGTATACGCTATATAAAGGTACTTCTCTTTCTTAACCTTCCTTCGTATTTGCTGAATTCTATCGAGGTTAAGTATAAGTGGTAAAATTACTGATAACATTAAAACCCGTATTATTTTAATTATTATCATGAAAAATAGCAATTAGGAATTTGTACAAATTAATTACTAATGACAATTACAACCGTATTAATGTAATTATTATCAGCTAAAAATAGCTATAAGAAAAAAATACTGATCGTAATTAAAACCGCATTAATTTAATAATCCTCAGTAAAATATCTTTAAGGAATTTAAAAATAATAACTTATTATAGTTAAAACAGTATCAATTGAATTGTTATCAGTGAAAATAGCAAAAAAGGCCGGCATTTGCAAAAATTACTGATTATTATTAAAACCGTATTAATTTAATTATTATTAGTAAAAGTACGTATTTTATAATTTAAACCAGTCCAAGTCTCATATAAATAACCTATTTGAGCTAAAATTCCCCAGTCATTCTTTGCGATCAGAAACGTACATTCTTTAACGTACATGCAGGAAACTTGGTTGTGCATGTGCCTTTCTTTGATTAGATGTCGAGTAGTCGCCTTCTCATTCTATTGAAATAACCAAGTGAACTGCCTTGAATGTAGAGATTCAGCGGTGAGAGGGTGATAAGTACTACATTGAAGAAAAACTTAAATTTCCTACAGGATGAATACACACACTCAAACCTATTAGTACTTTTTCGCATAGAAAGATTTTAATCCAATCTAATAATTTCACACCTCGGTCGCTATAGAAGTCTATGAATGCAATCGGTGGGACTTGAAAGTCGGGTTTCTTCGACTTTGAGCCAATATGATGCTATATTTCCCGGTTGCATTCACAATTAAGAGCTCTGCACTCAAAATATGGACACTTTCCGCACCACATACGATGCACGTTAGTATTCTACGTGCGCTGAACAGTGCCAATTAATCAGTAAATTTTTGCTTTTCAAAAAATTCATGAACATGCAACCTGATTGAAATCAGTACTTTGCATGAATAAGTCTGGGGTGGAAGCCTGAATACGCAATTAAAATATCCCCTTCAACCAGATGTATTTCAGAGATTTCTAGAGTCTAGGTTAAGCCATGTTAATAGTCCTTAGGCCGTCGCACCTTGGATTTAAATTAAAAATAGTCGTCAATTCTTTTTCCTGCTTCAACTTCGGAGAGGCAATTCTAGGAAAGTCAAAAATGTTCCTGCAGTGCTTTGAAATTTGTCGTCGCAGACCAGCGACAAAATAAGTGTTTTTTCTCCGACAGTGGCTTAGCAAGCACGACCCTCGCCACATGTGCCATATTGTGGACTTGTGACGTCAACATCACGTTCGGTAAAACCCATACCGAAGATCACTCTAAGAAAATTACTTGGTGGTGTAACTGGCTAACACACCT
Organism: Ischnura elegans; assembly: GCF_921293095.1. Classification (NCBI taxonomy): domain Eukaryota; kingdom Metazoa; phylum Arthropoda; class Insecta; order Odonata; family Coenagrionidae; genus Ischnura; species Ischnura elegans. The sequence goes on along the minus strand of NC_060255.1, from coordinate 89,235,029 downwards.
GACCGGCAGTCGGGAGATCCAGTTTCGAATCCCAGCCAAGTAAAATATTTTTTCATGGCGAACTTCATCCGTAGGTGTATTTAAGTAAAAACTAATACATTTCAATAATAATGAAAAAGTACCTGATTTTTTTACAGGTTATTATCTTACAACTATTTTATTACACCTTCGCCAAATGACGCTTCGACGCCTCAGCGTCATAGCCAGGTTAAGTGCGTACCTCATGTTTCGTTTTCACAAAATGTCGCTGACTTGAGTTTATTTTCATGATATTCTAAGTTTAATTTATACTTTCTAGGAACTCAAAAATACAACTTCCTAGCACCATGAAAACATCCACTCGGGCCTCTTATTTCATCCATTCAAATGTTTTCACTGGAAAGATGTGAGCTTGGCAGTTGCACTATATATTTGAAGCCGAGTTCCTTCGAATTTCGCGCGGATATGACGACTTATTTTTCTGCTGTATTTACACCCAACGGCTTCACGCTCTGCATTGAAAATTTGGACGAATTCCTCATCGTACGATTCACGACTATACGCAGAGAACAGCGTCCCTTTTTTATTTGCGGAACTATTTTACCTCGAGAATATTTTTGCCTTGAAGGTCGCGAACTGAGCCCTGGAAGGTGGTGCTTTGTTGGCTGTTTTCCTGGAAGAGGAAAGCGCAGAACACAAAACACACGAGTCACATATGACCCGGTTCAAACACATGCATGCCTACCTACTCTAGGCGAGCTATTCACTTAATCCATTCCGCTTCTATGACGTGCAGTGTGAAACGAATTAAAACTCGCGTTGACGAGTACGGCTTTTCCCTGCGATAATATGGAGCTTCCAACGAGAAATGAAGGGGACGTCATATTCATGAAAATTCAACTCTTCCCAAAAATTTAAAAACAATTATCGCCTCATATCGCCTTGAGTATTGACAGTAATGGCTGAAGGTGAAAACAAAATTATGCTTTCCACATAATATTTTTTGGAAACTGCATCTGAAAATCATGTTTAACATCGAACTCTAAGGGAATGCTGGTCCAAGCAAACGGCGGCATGGTATTTGTGGGAGGCGACCGAGGCATGGGAATGGTTGGGGAATAAAGGCTGGAAAGAAACCCGGTGCTGGTGTTAGCCTGCTCTTAACGAAAGGCGCCAAGAGGACCACGGTTCAACGTCCCATTCCACGGATGGACTGCTGCACTTTCCGTGTTTTTCACAGAGCAGTCTATCAGGGATCGAGTATCCAGTAAAAATTCTCCGCAACCGCCGGAAATCGAACGAGGGCCAACTGGGTAGGGAGCCAAACTCTTCAGCATAAGAAAATGTAGATTACGACTATAATATAAATATTGTTGTGAAAAAAACTAATAGAAAGTTCTTTCCATCAAACATCCTCGTGAACAAAAATTAACATTGGGTAACTATGGAGTTAAATATTGAGGAAGAGCAAATGCTAATTCACACAAATCGAAGGACTGGAAACTACACCACGCTCAGTACATTACAATATTGTTAGCTGATAAAAAAATCATTTTCGCTGGATTTTAAGCAGTGGCAAAGAAGATACATCTATGAAGCCTATCGACATCATGTGACCAACAAAAGTCCTCTGAAATCGATTTTACGCATCATTCGGGGTCTTATTTGTGATTGGTAGAATATTTCACCAATCAGTTCCGGTCATAATATGTCAAGTTACAACAGATTCAGTTACCGTAAATGTTAAGAATCGTGACGGATTTTGATTTTTGACACTTGATTTTTTTCGCTTGAATGATAAAAAAATCCGGAGTAAAAAGATGTTTTTTGACGGTAGTATGTGAATTTCCGAATATTCCCCAAGGAAAAAGTTTTGAGACCTCAAACGCCTCATCATTATCATCGTTCGTCAATCCTCATTATCGTTAGTTATAAATCCTAAGATTAATTTGACTCAGCTCTCCGTTCCTCTCTCCTATCCGCTAGTCTTTTCATAGCGTCGTATTTCTCCTCTTTTAACCTGTCCTACGTTACTCATTCGGGGCCGTCCCCTGCCCCTCTTCCCTTCCACTTCTCCTTCTACGATTGTTTTCATCAGGCCATCGTGTCTCATAATGTGTCCAAATGAGTTGTCCCGTCTTTTGCTCAAGGTTTTTAGAAGACTTCTCTTTTCACCCACTCTTCTTAGCACTTCCTCATTACTTACACGGACGAACCATTTTATCTTCATAGCGGCATCATATGGTACCAAGATATATTTCAATAAATGTTTGGGTGATCGGCATAAGAAATTTGAACTCAATGGCTCAGATATCGATGCATATTAAAATATCAGTTAATCTGGAAAATTTTGATTTATAAGAAACTACATTCTGCTCAAGGTCCTATGGAATGCGGCGCTGAAATAATAAAACGGATTCTAAGGAACTACATTCTGCTCAAGGTCCTATGGTGTGCAGCGCTGACATAATGAAATGCCACGTTGACAAGTAGGCACGGTTTTCCCAGCCATACTACGCTGCAGCGAACTTCAAATCACTTCCTCATTACTTACACGGACGAACCATTTTATCTTCATAGTGGCATCATATGGTACCACGCTATATTTCAATAAATGTTTTGGTGATATGCATAAGAAATTTGAACTCAATGGCTCAGATAGCGATGCATATTAAAATACCAGTTAATCTGGAGAATTTTGATTTCTAAGGAACTACATTCTGCTCAAGGTCCTATGGAATGTGGCGCTGAAATAATGAAACGTTGACATGTAGGCACAGTTTACCCAGCCATACTACGCTGCAGCGAATTTCAAATCCCTTCCACGTGTAGCTCCGCTCTGTTGATCCGAATTTAAGGCCTTTTCTTTGCGAACGGTGCATCACGGCCGACTTCTCATCGTGGTGGCAATTCAATTCATCCCCGTGGATATGTCTGGGAAATGTTGACGGCAAATCGACCCACGCGCTGTGCTTCCTTATCCGTCTTGCAACCCGGGCGGACGTCAGGAAATCAAAATAGCGGGCGCCTAATTGACAATCATGAAAGGGGGAAGTAAGATCAACATTACCTACCGCAATTGCCTTCCCTCGAGCTCGCCCTCGACGGCTTTCGGAAATTTCCATACGGTTCTCGTAAATTTAATTACTTCAGGTATTACCTACCGTGCCTGCGAAGGAGGAAGTGGTGAAATAGATCATTCCATGCTAGTAGCACACGTAGACACAATACCTGAATCAGTCTCATAGAAGTGCCAGTTCTGCGAAAGGAAATTCATTCAGGGAGTATAGCGGTTATATGGCTAAAAGATAAGCTCTTCACACGGTACACGCTTTGCACTAAAAGGCAGACGAGCTGTCTTCTGAACTGGGATATTATTCGAACGTATGTTGCGAAATTTCTCCAAAACAGATTATCTAACTACTTGAATTCATTTCAAAAGATTTTTTTAACTTCCATTCATGAAAGTAATGAGATAACATTGTACTTGGTTTTGATAAAATCAGGTAACAATAGAATATTTTTAACACTTTTCTTTCAATACTTCTGAAAGTTTATATAAAATACGATGCTACACATGGCGGCAAATCTGCTAAGAAATTCTCAAGCGGTGAAATAACGTATTAAATCAGTTATTCAGGGCGAAAACCCATTGAAAACAGCTTTTTTACTTTTAAAGCTGTCTACCGAAAATAAGGCATAACTCGGGAAATAGGTAACATTGTAATTAGAAGTAATACCATAGTATAAAGAACTATAGGAAATGAAAGTACTATAACTACCCTGTACAAGAAATCTCTAAATGAGATTCGTAACTAACTTCTCCAGATAAAAAAGTAATTAGCCTGAATATTAGGTAAGCTAAATATTAATGAATTGGCTGAATATTATTTATTTTGATTCAGAGCAGGAAGTACGTAAATAGAGGTATGTAAATTCAAAAGGAAACACGGAAGTTATCATTAAAAGTTATCGATAATAAATTTAAATTATTATTTCAGGAAACTTAATAGAATTCTGGTTGAAGTTCAATGACCTAAAGCAAAACTAATTTAACTGCGAAAGTAATATCTGATATTTAATTTTCAACCATGAGGGACATTGAAATTAGAATTTATTTACAAATGAATACCTAATGGAATTAAATTACGAATATATACCACCCCCAGAAGAGTTCTATTTATAAATTAACCGTTTTACCTATTGATAAATGATGAATTTAAATTGTTGGTATCCATTAATTAAAAATTTTCCGCACCAAACTTACAGTAAATGAGCGAAATAATAATAAACAGTATGGAGCCCAGACGATCAATATATCAATTTAATCGCTGAGTATTTTGGACTTCATAATTGTGACAACCGTAAGTGTAATTTGGAGTTAATAGCATGTGGTGGCAGTTGCCAGCCTAAAAGTAATCCTCCATTGACAAAATTGAAGTTGAATGCTTGTGATTTCAATGCAGCGTGAACAAAGATTTTAAAAGCCTTTAAAGCAACACTTTGCCTCTAATTTATAAAACGATGTTGTAGAATAATCCCAGAGGGCCTAACTGTGGTCGAAGCAACTCCAATTTCAAAACAGAAATAATACTCCTGGCGCATCTGCTAAAGCTAACGACTATTATGTATCTAGAGTGCCTAAATAGGTTGATTTATACGCATTATTAAATACGTCGAATAGGTTTTATTAGTCACATCCATTGATGCTTCTTTGACAATGTACGTGACCTACAGATAGAATTTGAAGTACGGCTCTGAAAAAGAGGGCCCATACATTTCGTGTTTGGAATCAGCAGGAAGGAGCAAGGTAGCAAGGTGGTCAAGAATAAAACTACTTACATAGTTGCGCTATCTGCACATTGTTTTATATAAGGCTAATCATTGAATCTCCTTTTATTTAATAGAAACCTCATTCAGAAACGCATAATAATTTGTTCCAGCGTGTTATAGTTAGCATTTAAAATTTTGATCTACCCCCTCAGAACGTCAGAAATTCAGAACAATTACTCTGTTGAAATATATTATATGAGTAAAAAAAGATAATATTTATACTCCATCTTCTTGGAACATATGGACTACATGGTTAACTACGGAGCGATTGCCAATATTTGAAATGCATTTTTTGTAGTCGATAATTTTTTCATATTTTTTAAGGGGCTTGAATTAAAAAAAAATATTCGCGCATTCAGTTAAAAAAATATGAAAATATGAGTTGAAGGAAAAAGGGAATTTAAAAAAATGCACACTTGAAATGAAGATTACTTGGCCAGAAACGAATGGAAAAACTCAAAGCCCTGTGCCCGTTGCTAGAGAATCGAATCTTAATTATCTCAGCTTGAAAAAAATAGCAGTTGGTGAAAACAACATGAAATATTTGACAGAAATGCAAAGAGGAGTATTACTGTCCACTGAATGAAACATGCTATAAGAGAAACCGTCAAATCACACGGCATTTCCTTTCTGAAACTTCAACTCCAAATGTCACGCAATCATTTCGTATAAAAAATAAAAAAGGCGTATTCAATTCGGTGAAATACAGGAATATTTAGAGAAAATGCTGGATGATTCCAATTGAGATAAGCCATGTTCAATTACATTTACAATGAGCTTTAATTAAGTACAATGAAGATGAATAATTGGGGTAAAAAGTTAGATATCAAGTTGTTAACAAATGATCTATTTTTTCTAATACCATGCAAATCGACCACGTCGAACATATAGGTGTTTTTCCTCAGCAAAATGAGGCAATATACATATATTTCGAGTATTTAATTATGAAAGTCTTCACAGAAATTTAGTACATGACACTTTTTCTAGTAATTTTATCCTAATTTCAATTTGAATTTTCTTATTAACTCTCAAATTTAATTGTGGAGTAGCAATAATTTTCGATTTACGACCCCTGGAAATATGAAAAAAATGTTTAGACTACGAAAAATTTGAGAGGGAGTAAAATACACGCAGTAGCAGTGATATTTACAAAAAATAACGTCTTATCAATAAAGTCACTCAATAAAAACCTGAATCATTCTAAAGACCTTACGAGAATATTAATAATTGTGTAAAAAAACAATTTTTACAAGCTTCTAAGCAGATATCCTTACGGTATGAATATTGGAATAAGAGAAGAGACAAACTTCTCTACCCAGACACTCAAGCCTTTACAGCAAAATCCACTTTACATCCACCCTAAACTCCAATGGAAACCAACCCTCGGCTTGAGACACTGACTAGTGAAACTCACAAGATATTTCTTCGGCAATTTGTAAGAAAAAGACATAACTCGGTAACAAAAAGGGAAACATATGTTAAGGCAACTAATTAATCTCCATAAATAGCAATTTTAGGGGTAAAAATTCACTAAAAACGTTATAGGATATAGAGGCTAGGGGCTATACGATAGGGGCTATTTACATGTTTACAGAGAAAGGAATCTATCGAGTGTGTTCAAATAATTTACAACAAAGCCAACCACAAAAATTAAAGAAAATATCACCTCTCTGAAAACGTAAATTAGTTTCCCGACCAGCATCATACTCGATTATCAAAATCTGAACACCAAAATACGTAAATTCTTTCCAAGGTGCAGAATATATAAAATGCTTGTGAACGTTGCCTAGAGAGTAAGCTCTGTCCTAACTAATTACAAATCAGTATAAGTGATACAAACTTGAGTTGGAGAACTTCACAAAAAATGCGGGCATTCTACACCAAAGAAAGAAAATAGCAAGAAAGGCATGATAACAACTAGAAGTGTTCGCTGCAGACACCGGAAAATAACTTAGTACTGGATTATTTATTGCATGCTCGATATTCTCTAATTTTTGCTATTCTCAATTCTTTAAAACTTAATTTTTAATCGTTTGTGACAATTTCTAAATATTGAACCGCAAAGTGAGGTGATTTATTCATGCTTTGTAAATTTAATTCCCATATTAATAGTTTGGCTCATAACCTCTTGTAATTTACGTTTATTTCTTGATCTTGTAATATGGTTTGAAAAAATGCTGTTTCTTGTCATTATAAAAGTCAAAGATGCAATGTTCTGTTTTTAATCGTACAATGCAGCTGCTTCTTTATTTTCCTTCTCGTCAAGAGAACTTTATATGATAGATCTAACTCTGTTTTTTTAGTACCGTGGTGCCTAATCTCCATCATGTTTTAATTATATTTTCAAAATGATTTGTAGTAATTTAGTAGAACAAATTGTCTAAAGATCTAATAAGCACCTTGAGGACCTTGGGCGAGGATATCGGCGCGCGACGCAAAATATACCCTCGGACTTCGTAATCATCGAATTTAAATCTGCCGGCGCACTTGCCTGTTAAGGACACTAATGAAAATTTATAGATTCTGAGTAATTTTTTGAGGCAGAAGGTTATATAGGAAGGTATTTTTCAAGAGAATTATAGGCCAGAAGGTTATAAGGTTTCCACGAAATCAAGATGTTTTCGGAGACGATCATTCCGGGACTGAGGGCAATCAATTTACGAAGTGACCGCAATTAATTAGATCAGGCCCATCATCAACTTTGAAAATTGATTCGTGGGCATAGACGGAATAGCCGCACACGTGCGTGGTAAGCGGAAAATGCGAGCCTCGTTTCAAACTGGCCTAAGGGGCGTTCGGTGACCACTCGGGCATCTTCCATTAGTCAGAAATGGCCCAATTTGGCTGTCAAATACGACTAAAAATCGTCAGCCAATATGTGCCCAACAGAAAAAAAAGTTTCGCGGTGACTTTCAGGTGAACGACGGTAAGCAACTTAATTCAGTTAATGGAATCATGCACATCTCTATTTATTCCAGGAATTGAGTGAAGTATAGTCGCTGGAATCAATCGGGGTAGTTATGAAAATGAATGGAAAGTACAAAGTGTTTCATTTGCCATGTTTAACGTTAATGAAACCTTATTTGCTTAGCTTTTCTATTGATAATTCTTGAAAACTTAATTTTTAATCGTGAGGGAACAGTTGTAAATTTTGATAGGATTTTGAAATATTGAATGGGCATATAATTTAGTGGAACATTATATAAGCGTTAGTGCCACAAAGCGAAACAACCATAGAGCGGAGAAGAGCAAAGTTGGATCATTTAATACAAGCCGTGGAATGTTGGTGAAATTCACAAAGTTCCCATAACCATTAATTCTCTAATATTAGGAATCAAAGCATGGATAACAAGATTTCCGAACCACTGCAAAAACAACAACGGCATTCACGTTCTTTCTCTCATGAAAATTCTCGTAAGTTTGCAAGTATTCGATATTTAGAAAATCGAAAACTGACTTTCCGACGGCAAGAACACTTAGCGACTAATATTTAATTAATAAATTGCCCATTTAATTTCATTACCTCCGTGGGTAAATACTTATTAAAATGTTTTACATAATTTTTTCAAATCTACCTCCTGGCATTAGATAAAAACGAAGTGAAAAAATATATTACTGAACAGTATTGAATTGTATAATATAACTGAATATACTGCAAATCGTCGAAAATTAGAGTGCAATTGATTTGGAATTCCGAAGAAAAGTAAAAGTTATTATCATTATGATGAGATATTTATACGATTTTGGAACCCAATTTTGATGAATATTATTCAAGCATTAGTGCAATGAAGCGAAATCATCAATAGTGTGGAGAAGAGTCAAGTCGGATAATTTCAGGTAAGTCGCGGAAAGATGGCAAAATCCACAAAATTTCAATAGCAATTAATTTTCTAATACTCCGGCCATGGTACACCAAATAAATAATCAAAGCACGGGCCAACAGATTTCCGAACCACTGCAAAGACCACCACAGCGTCCAAGTTGTTTGACTCTTACGAAAATTCTTTTAAGTTCGCAAGTGTTCGATAGTAAATGAATCGATTATTGAATTTGTAGTGACAAGGACACTTACCGACTACGTTGAGGGTGACGAAGTGGCTCATCTTTGGCTCCGTGCTCACTTGGCACTCGTATTGACCGGCGTCTCTTGCCTGGACGTACTTCACTTGCAGCGTCCACGTGTCTGTCGCCTCCACGTGGAACGCTTGGAACCGCTCGTCCGCAATGAAGGTGTACCGGTCCACGGTGAGGATATGGGCATCCCGCCGCCTGATCCAAGATACCTAGGGAAAAAAACATCAGTATTGATTAGCTCAAGATAATAACGGGCGAAGAAATACAAAAGTACACGAAGTACTCCAAGCAGGTCTTAGAGAAAAGAACTCGTGATTAATTTAAGTATGCTGGGAATAGCCAAGGTGTTAATTTGAGAGTCACCCGAAATGCACAATTTGTGCGAAAATTCAACAGTAAAAAAAACATTCGCTTTGACCGGGATTCGAGCTAATAAAAAAACTAGTGATTACTTAAAACGTAGACTTACTTATGCCTTATTTATTCATCGTTTTGCCTTTATCACATGGATCCTGATATTAGCCTTTGATTGTGTTACTTCCTGCAATAAGCGTTCGTAAATTGTACGAAAAATCCGCAGAGAAAAATTCATTCGCCTTTACCGGAAATCGAAGGATCCGGATTCGGATTCCGGTCAAGGCGAATGAGTTTTTTCTCTGTTAATTTTTCGCCAAATTTGTGTATTGCGAGTGTCTCCGTAGAGTTACCACCGTGGCTAGTCCCGGTAAACTTAAATTAGTTTCCAAATTAGGTACTTATCCTCCTGACAGTGCTCTATTATGTTTTTCTTTCCCTAGAATAAAATTGCGCAGCAATCGCCTCATGTACATATATTTTGTCATTGCTGATTTCAAGGCCAAGATTTTTATACATTTGAATAATCTTTAAACAATGTATTCTAAATTATAATAACTCAGTGGCAAAGAACTCGGTCGTCTGCCAAGCTCAAAATCACTTCTTTCTGAGATATTATGAAAGAAATCGAAGTTGACTTCCCATTTATCTTTCCCTACGACCACGACCCCACCCTCACCTACAATAAAAATATGCTAATATTCCATTAATTAATAGTCTACTTCATTTCATTATATTCGTTTGAGAATTTTCAGGCTCATTTAAACTTTTAAATTGATTTTTTGAGACATACATGTTGGAGTAAGACAAACATGAAGTTAAAACAACAGCATTGAATTCGAAAATGTATCTGAAGATACTGAAAATCGTTGAGACTTAAAGTGCGTTTGATTAAATATTTCGATGATAAGTAAAAGTAAATATCATGATCACGAGTTATTACCACGCATTGACACCTAATTTGGAGGAACATTGTACAATCATTAGTGCCTCAAAGCGAAATCACCTTGAGAGCGAAGAAGAGTAAAGTTCGATCATTTTAACCAAGCCGCGGAAAAACGGTGAAATCCAATGAATTGGCATAAAAATTAATTTACCAATACTAGGAATCAAAAGATGGATCACTAGATTTCCAAAACATTGCAAAACCGCTACGACATCCATGTTCTTTGACTTTTATGAACATTCTCGTAATTTTACCAGTATTCGATAATTAGAAAATCAACTATTGACTTGAGCCCGTTATTTGCGCACATCTATAAAGTGATACGAAATTCATACAACAAATAGCATCTTCAAAAAGAGAAAAAAAAATTTAACCCGAAACCCGGTGTATCAGCGGAAACATGTAACGCGTCGTAACGCATTTTATGCTCATTTTTCACTCCCACCTTTCATGCACGACCTTTCATGCGTTATAAATTGTTTAGATACATTTATTTAGTATAAAAAAACAATTTCATCGGAATAAATCTAAAATAACGAGATAACTGAGTGATATGAGTTCCAATTTCCCATGCGTGTGTTTATGCTAATACAAAGATAAATAAAAGAAAGTCACATTTCAGCAATTCCATCGCTTATGCATCTAAACATCTGCGCTACGACGGAAAGCAAAACAAAACTGCTGTTTCCGATTTTGTTTCATAATGCATGCGTTTTGTTCAAATTTTTGTCATGCCTTGCCATGGTATTTCATTATTCCGCCTCTTTAAAGATGAATGGACAAAAACCACTACGGAATTACGAGTTCTCTTATCCTTGGCATCCCTACCCTAGAGTATATATTTTGCCAGTGCTTTGTTGACTTTCATCAGTGGTCCCTCTAAAGCAAATGTGGCTTGCGTGTCAACAACAGGACACAATGTGAGTCGTCTTTGAATGGAAGGGAAAAACTGAATTATTGATGCAAGAGGACCAGGTTGAGCTAGCTAATAATTAAAGGATAACTTTTTAATTACAAAGTTTCCCATGCTCATTTTTGAACAGTTAATTTGTCCATATATCCCACGCAAATGCACGCCGAAAACTTTCTAATTCAAATTTTGTTTCGCTGAAAAAAAAAAGTTTACTCCTAAATATTTCAGCAAAAAAGTTGTTTTGGTTAAACTTAAATAATTCCTTTGAAAAGCGTCCGCTTCAGAAAAATTCAGCTTGTTGAGTTCCATCTCAATTTTACCTTCTCACGCGAGATTTTTTTACTCGCGACTACACTCTACATGCAAGTTTGATCTTTATCGACTCCAGTAGGTAATGAAAATGGCTTCGTGCATACCACATTTCACTCACAGCATTTAATTAGCAGTCGTAATCTGAATTTTAGTATAATTTCATCCACCTCTCTCCCGTTAAGTTTCTTTTTTCGTAGTTTTTTCTTTGTTTGCATTCATACCACTAAAGCAATGAAAATTTATTCAAAAAGTGAATACGTGTGAGTGAGAACAAAATATGATTTGACAGGAGCGGATATCTGAGATGATATACCTATCGAAAGAAATAAGTAACACTGCCACCTGAATTTCTCTTAAAGCCTAATTGATAATATAGTAGCATATACCTACCCACAAGGGTTTTATTTCCATTAATACTAATATTTACCACATTTTTATATATTTGAAAGTACTTAATCATTGAATTGTAATCAATTGATGCAAAATGTTTAAAGGCCATTTCGTGGCATGTAAAATCCAGACTCCAACGAATTGATGAATATATTGAAGGAAAGGATGAAGACCAAACGCTCATAGACAGCAGATAAATAAATATGTGCCACTAAGTTCATCCTTTCGTTTCGAGAAGTTAGCGTCTTTTGAACACTCGAATTCCCAGGAGAAATCAACCGCACAAGCAAGTTTACATCGAATTAGGAATAGTAAATGTATGCACTACACAAATGCCGCATAAAAAGAAGATAGCTCATAAAATCATGGAATCTTAAAATAAATTACGTGTAAAAAAAACCAAAAAAATATCCGAAAATCACATCAATTTCATTGCTATAAGGGCAAGAGAAATTATTCACCGAACAGTTACAACAACCATTCGAAAGATTATGAATTATTTTTTCAACAAAAAGATTAATTGAAAGTTGTCCAATAAACTCATTCAGTAAATGGCTACGTCATCTCCTTCCCCACCTATCGGAAGGAAAACAAACCGAGGCGAAAAATGCACCATAAACGTAATTGAAAAAAGCAAAACTGGAAATAAAGGCGAGTGCGATTCAACCCGGTGTAATTACCGCTAATACCTTAACCCACGCCTAGGGGTATTTGTTTCATAAAGAAAAAAAAATATAAGGTTTTTAAGGGGCTCAGGGGTATCCAGGTCTTTTGCGTCTCAGAGGAATTCTACTGTATCGAGCGATCTCAAACATTAGCGGCATTCGGAAACTTTATCAACGCGATATTAATCACCTTGACGTGAGCAGTCAAAACAATGGTGGCGTATGGGGAGGAAGTTGGGAGAGAATGGAATCTCGGTTCACGACCTGTTTCTCCAGCAAATCCACAGTCATATCTCTGATAGCATGGAGTGGAGATGTGAGAAAGGGCAAAATGCGCTGAATGGTGTAATCATTCAAAATTAGCGTAGCATTGACGCCGAGTATGAAATAAGCTTTGCATTCATTGAGTAAAAATATCTGTAGAGGTAGTGAGACGATACACAAGACAATATTACCATAAATTGGCCTCTTTTAATGAGAATGTAAATTTTTAATTTATTAATTTACTTATTTCGAGGTCACGAAAAGTTCTAAATTAGTGTAGCATTGTCACCGAGAATGAAATAAGCATTGCATCCATTGCGTGTAATAATATCTAAAGGGACAGTGAAACATCATAAAGTGCAATATAATATAAATTGCGACTTTTTCATGTAAATGTGGAGTAAAATCTTCCAAGGCTAATTGTGTTTTGGTCCCAGGGTAATGGCCGAATCATTGAAAGTACAAAGTAATTTTAAATTGTTCCGGAGGATGTCAAATGTTGAACCATTGTGTATACATGGGTGTGTTTTCAGGCTTCATTTTGTTGATCATGCGTCTCATATATCATCAGTAAAAGTGGTAATTTGTCAGTCAGATTCATTGGCAGATAATGTTACTTTATATGTTTATATTTTTATTATTGTATTCCATGCTATCTTTATTCTATGTTATACGTAGATCCACTTGACTTGAATCACTTTACAGAACGAAATATATCTGGAATTCAGGACTAGCAATGCATTTATTTAAGAATTCTGTAGTAAATAAAAGTAAAATATCACTAAGTAAGTCTGCGAAACCTCATATCAATGTCCTCGTTTGTATTTATTGACAGTACCTTTCTCTGTCTCACAGCTAAATGGACGAACGCTGAAGTAGAAATATAGTAAGGTCACGTGTACCCGCCGGCTTCAAACCTGTGTCCTTACTTGCATGGGTTGATTTTGGGACATAAATTTTTAATCGAGATGTTTGTCACGTATAAATCGAAGGTTTGAGGAATGAAAAATACTGACTATTCCTAAGAAACTCATCTCAAACTGTTCGACAAAATGCAATTGTAGCCTAATCGACTGCCATTGTTTGAATTTGAAAACGAATATCGAGAGCTATTTCAGACTAAATCTGGTGGACCTCTAAGATATATATAATTTAGTAAACTGCAAGTATGTTTATTAATCGTGAGTAAAGTCATTAAGTACGTCAAGTGAGAAATACTTAAATTTTTAACTTACTTAATTATCTTCAGGAGAATACAAAATGTGTTGAAACCGGACTTAAAGTAAAACCAGTCGGGGAAAACTACCAGCAACTTAAAATTAATAAATCTACTTAAATTTATAACGCAGTTAACAGAATAGGAAGCTAAATCCTCATTTTTTCCTCTACTTGTATTCGTTCTCTGTGCCTGAAGTAAAACGCTTTATCCCTTTTCCAGCCATGGAAGACCCAAGCCCCTCACCATCCCAACAATTCGGAGATGTGTCAGCAGAGGAAGATGGGAAAGGAGAAAAAGGATGGAGAACGTGAGAAGAAAGGGAGGAGATAAAGAGAGGGAGAGCACACAGAGGGTTCCCCGCACGAGAGGCGAAGGGGCGAGGAGTGGTACTGTCCTGTCATGGGCCGGTCGACTCCAGATCAATCAAAACACGGACGGGAGGAGTATCGAGTAAACACGGGATGAATTATGAGGAGAGGCCCTCTATGTGCACACTGCCATACATATAAACCACTCTCATCATCCAGCAAAGGCACACACGCTGACTAATGTGGATTTGCTGATGGGCGTTGAGTGAGAGCTATCTTGAAGGGGTTTCTGTGTGTGCTGAGCCAGGGAGATGAGGGGCGCACGAAAGAAATCGGACCCTAAGTGGAGGGAAGGGGAGATTTGTGGACCGCCCCGGGAGGAATAGTCGATTTCCGGCCCCGCCTTTAAGTGCAACTCAATATTCGACCCATGCGGAATGAAGAGAGGAGCAGGCTTTGACTCGCTAACTTCGGAGAAACTTCGATACATGAGAAAAGTTCGATGGTTCGATTAATCGAAGATCGCGGGATCACGAAGGCCAGGATTACGCACTGAATTAGATTGATATAGCAGTGAATAAAGGACGATATGTCGCCACTGTCATCTACATAGGCTCCGACTCGCTAACTTCGGAGAAACTTCGATAGATAATAAAAGTTCAATAGTTCGATTAATCGAAAGTCGCAGGGTCAAGAAAGTCAGGATTACGCACAGAAGATTGGTATAGCAGTGAATAAAGGAAGATATATCGCCACTATCATCTACATAGGCTCTGACGCGCTAACTTCGGAGAAACTTCGATACATAAGAAAAGTTCGATAGTTCAATTAATCGAAGATTGCGGGATCACAAAGGTCAGGATTACAAACAGAAGTAGATTGGTATAGAAGTGAATAAAGAACGATATGTCGCCACTGTCATCTGCATAGGCTCTGACTCGCTAACGTCGGAGAAACTTTGATGCATATAAGAGACGCTATACTAACACTGAGAGACATAAAATCATAGTTTCAGGGTTTGGATCGAAAATATACTATATTGTTTGCCGACATTTGAACAAAAAGCTTGGGGAAACTTCCCAAACTTAGACAAAAAGAAAAATGAATGTTCTTTACCATGAACCATTAATGTCCACTCATAACGAAGGTCAATAATTGAACGAATGGGAAGGGGAGACACAATATGGGTATAATTAATCCATAAGATTTACCTTTAATAGATAAATTTACTTTCGTTAAAAATCCGACTGAAGAAATTTTGAGTCACGTTTTATTCATAAATATTGTCCATATTTTTTTTTTGAATTGATCAAACTCTCCCAACTCTCTAATTGTTAAAAATTACTGTGATAAATAAAAACCTCTTTCAAAAACGAAACAGTTGAATGTTGTTAAATATAGATCACTGTATATGTACCTTAATGAGTCAAGACCACTACAATTAAAATTAAAGACATTATAGCAATAAAATATTTTCAACAATAAGCAATTTTTTTTGCCTCTTCACCACTGCCATAGCTGCAGTTGTAAGCAAAGAAAGGTTTGGACCAAATTATGGATGGAAAATCCCATTTGGATGAAGATATTAAAATAGTTTTTTTCCTTAACCCCCAAGTATAAATTGTTCTCTCCGGTATAAATTGAATGATCATTGATTTAGCTGCTTTTTCGTTTTAAGCCAAGAAATTGTTAGCATAAGCCTCGAAAATGTTTGTTTATTTTCAATGCAACGAGCCAACACGGAAATTTAGTGTTTCTCCGAAGTAATCTTCGGGATAAACGGTGTGCGAAGGAAATTACGTAAGTGAGTTACACCTGTCACTTATAACGCAATTTTGCAGCCTATTACACCGTAATGTAGCAAAAAATCAAGCAAAGACATACAAACAAGACAAGAAAAAACAAATCTTAATTTAATTGTGTTTATCATACGGTATTTTAAATGCTTTCGGCTTCTCACGGAAAATGTCAGACCAATACGGAGATAAGGAACGGTAAATTTAACTATTAAAAAGTTATGAATATCTCAGAAACAGAAACAGTCGTGTAAGATAAGAATTTAATTCAAGGTTTCAAGAAATATTATAAATGAATCATGCAAAAATAACTGAAACATTTTTTGGTAATGCCTGTATTTGCAAAACTCGTATCTTTTGCGATTCAGGATAACGCATATAATAGTATAAGGAAATTTGGTAGGACTTTAACATTATGATTACTTAAAAATCTTCATTTTCTCCTGAGTGTAATAAAAATGGAATTGACAATGTTCGAGGCTAAATTACCATCATCTGATTAATCAATTAAGTTTTTTATAACAAAGACATGTGATTCAATTAATTAATGATCAAAGTTGAAATAGATGATGGCATTGTTTTTATCTCATGCCCGAATAAATTTCTCACGGGAAATGACAACTAATTGATAAGCAATTAACATTTCGTGCGATATAACAAATTTTTACAACTTCACGAAGTTTCCCAATATTAGTAAATGCATTTTAACACATAATGGTAGGACAGATTTTTTTCCAATAGGTTCTACTACGCACTTATTTCGTAAAATCATCTGAAAATTGATATTATCGAGTAAAATTCGTGATTTACCATCACCTCCATTTACAAAATAAATATTTCATCCTCTAAAATACAGTAAAGCATAAATAGTATCTTTGAAGAATATAGGTGACTCATGAAATACGATAAATAATTTCTTTCCTAAAACCTTTTGACAATACTTGGTGAGCTCAATTATAATGAATTAATTTAATTGGTACTTAAATTACTAAAACACGCACTAAAACACTATTATGTTTCACAGCGAAAAATCGTGTAGCAATTAATATTTCACGACCATTTACCTACATCGTCACTGTGCATTATTAAACTGTGGCGCATGATACGAGTCATGCAAATTTTCGCAGGTCATATGTTAACTTTCTGAGGCTAGTTAAACACAATCATCACGCAATGCGAAGAACACTCAGAAAAAGTCACCATGAAATTAGGCGACGAAATTTTAATTAGATTTAAATATTAAAATCCTCCGGCTCTAATTTGAAAATCATAAATTAAACAAAGCATAAACGTCCACCTTGGTATTAAAAAACACGTCCACCAAAGCACTTTTTGCATAAAAAATGCATGCCTCCTCCAATTGAAAAAAATGACGACCGTTTTCAGCAATTAAAAGTTCGCATGCTTGCGCGCAATTCGACCGGTCACCTTTTCACCTTTCGGCATTTACATAAGACCCCTTTCTATTCAGAACACCGCGTAGGCTATTCAAATTTTTATTATGCTATCAAAACAAAACTGAGGCTACCATTCCAAAATTCTTTCCGCATTTTAGGAAAAAAGTTCCGCAGTGCTTCCGCATCTCGTTGGCATCAGAATAAGCATTTTCCTGTTCATATTTTTTTTAAAAAGAAGGTACGAAAAAAACATGCAACTGAAAGATAGGTCCGCACTATCCGGCGATACATGGCAATCTCTTACAATTAGTAAGACCATTACATGTCTCTCAATTTATTTGCATCCCTAATCTTCCTATCTGTACCAACATGGTATTGCGAGGTCAAATATGAGTCCTCCCAATAATGCTGAGTTTAAAGGAAGGTGTTCATAAGAGAATGAGGCAAAAAAATGTGACTCAAAATAAATATGGAGGACTGTACGCCAGATACTTATACTGAATATATACGAAAACTCGTTTGCCAACAAATTTCAATTACTATTTTATTTATGCGTTTAAAAATGAAGAAGATTATTGTCTCCTATTCTATTTTTATGCTAATCTCACAATAAAGACACAATAATAAAAGAAGTGCGGTTTAAAAAAATTGAAACGCGAAAATGTCAATGTGGATCATCTCAAAACTATTGTTCAAACATAAACGACTCTCATATCCTATTCTACTCCTATGTGCGAAGTTTATGTAGTATGCAACGAATCTTTATGTAGTAGAACAGGTATTAAAAAATACCTATTCCACTACATAAAGATTCGTTGACGCGGCGAAGCTCTTTGGGTTATGTGGAATATCACACAACAGCCTTGATTTTAAATTGTAGAAGATTGTGTAGTGTACTGTGTACATGTATAGTTTATTGTGTAAATAACTTATTCCGGCTCTTAAAAATTAGAAATGATTTCTAATAAGAATCTTCTCCTTTATGCTATGTTAAAAAACAAAATTTGAGGCATTCGAAAATGGTTGCTTAATGTGCGAAAACGAAGACGGTGGTAAAAAGAAGAAACTTGGAGTGTATGACGGTGATTGGGGGAGATTAAAAGGAGGGGGTATAATTGGGACGCTAGATAATACGAGGCCAAAGTGGCTTATAATGGACTAGAGGGTGGAGAGTTGGGTGGGACCTAACTTTGACCCGCCAAATATTGAAGGATGCTAAACGTGATGCGGTTCTTACGGATTATAATACTCAAATGCCAAGAGGAGAAATACAAGGGAAATGAAGAGGTGGACACTAAAATAATTATTTTGAAGAGTTAAAAACAAAATATGCTAATATGAAAAAATAAATTAGAAAATTTTTGTCAGTAATGCAGCGTTTCTTTAAGACTCTTCCCTTATTTTAGAAATATTTATGAAAATTCATTTAGCAGATTAATTTGATAGCTTATGCATAAATGTTTAATATCGATGGAAAGCTTGGGAATCTACTTGTATTTATTTATGCATATCGAGGTTCAAAAGAAATCAGAATGTGGATAATATTGGACATCATCGGACCACTCTCATAAAAAACGACAAACGGGATGTTGATTGGGAACACAAACGTAAATAAACATAAAAGTATTATTTCCAATCACAATTTGATTCTTGATTTTTCGTTTCTGTGGAAATATTTATCTACTGAAATCCATTTGGCAGCTTAAATTAATCCATCAAAGATTATAACCGGTACGAAAGAATTTTAAATATAATTCCTAGTATTTGTAATTTTATATTTTTGTTATTGATAAATAATATATTTGGGAACATTAAACTGAAACGAGAAAGTGGATACCAGAGCAAAATTATTTCCAGCATTGTAGACGGGTGATAACGATAATTTTGAAAAAAATTGAAATGGAAAAATCATAATAATAACTTATTCCATTATTAAAATATATGAAACGATTTTCCATCTGGTAAACTCTGCTCTAGGCTATGCTAAAAAAATAACCATCATTAGTCTTCAATTAGAAGCAATTATGCTTAATAATCCGCCACTGATCTGTTGGCATAAATGCGAAAAGCGTAAGGCTACATATAGCGTGCTAAAACATACAGCAACTATGAGAATAAAGGGTTCTTTGCCGCCTATTGGCATGGAGAAGTGAAAAAACACTTGCGATGAGCCTGTCAGATCCATTGCGCCCAACGGAAGGTTAAAGCTTAACAGTATGGTTATAAACAATAATTACAATTAGTCTAAGTGTGATGGGCATTGTTTAATGTTTATTCTTAATCAATAATATTAGAAACTGATCAACAATCGTTGCTCTCAGCAATCAAAACAAATATCCTCCTGGAATACATAGATGGAAATGGTAGAGAGCAGTTATTCGTGTTTTTGACCCTGTTCCACAAATTAAAAAACAATTATGATTATACTTTAAGAAAGGGGTAACAACATATATTTTTTTCGGTGTGTCTATTGTTTCCTAAAATTTTTAATTTAATTTTGAAAATTTCAAACCTATGTAAAAGTTTAGTTTTCGGTTCAAAAATTTTGAAAAAATCAGGATGGTAGACCATAATAATATACAGAATTTAGAATCAAGAAAACGATTTTTTACACATAAAAACTGAAGATATGGTTAAAAAACTAAAAACAGTGTTTAAATTTTTCTGGGATTATTTTCCATTGTTGAGGCCTGAAACTTTGGGTAAACACATAATTTTGGATGCACTTTAAGTGAATATTTTTTATTTCTCAAAATATCGGGGGGCACTTTTCAACATCCTAACCTGCTAGACCTTTTCAATAGCAATTAACTATCTAATGCTCAGGCCATGGAACGCCAAATAAATCATCAAAGCAAGGACCAACAGATTTCCCGAACCGCTGCAAAGACCAAAACAGCATCCAAGTTGTTTGACTCTGACGAAAATTCTTTTAAGTTCGCAAGTGTTCGATATGTAATGACATTAGTATTTTTGGCTCACACTGGAATCAGCTATCCAGGGTTAAAATTTCGAGACACAATTTTTTCCACCCTGTATATTGAAAACTTTTCAGTAATTTGTCTCTGGTACGATTGCAATGAAATCCGCAGCACGATAATATTTTCACCATAGATCTTCGCTACCGACGCTTCTTTTTTATAATGCTTCAATTCGCAAGTGTTAAGAGTAATCTCTTTTTGAGGAATGTCCTCTTTGCTTGGTCTATTCTACTTGTAATTATTTTTCTAAGGCATTTAAAATTCTCTGTTCTCCTGGGAAACAATTAAATAATAAATACCTCCAGAAAAAAATTAAGCGAGGGGATCAGGTTGGTGTGGTGGCTAGAGTGTTGGCTTCCCACCCGAAGGGCCCGGGTTCAAATCCCGGCAGCGGCAGAGAATTTTCAGAGACTGCCCGATCCCTGCTTGAATGCTGTGCGGAGGACATATCAAGCGCAACACTCCGTCCGTCGGATGGGACGTTAAGCCGTGGTCCCCTTGGTGCCTTTCGTGAAGAGCAGGCTAATGCCGACGCCGGGTTTCTCTCCACCCTACCTTACATACCTTTCCCTCATTGCGTTTTTGAACTCAGTTGCCGCTCGCCTCCTCCAAATACCATGCCAAAAAATACGGCCATTTCTTCAAAGGGTACACAGACTGATGGTCTGATAGTACACTTGGGCGTGTCCCTTCCACGATTATCACGGATTGTTTCCAGGAGTAATGAGGGACGTTGCGTCGGCTGGACGTCATCTCTCTCGCTCAAATTTCAACTCACCACCGTCACGACATTCTTTTTTTTTACTTCAACCCACCCACATTGTTAATTAGGAGACCGTCGACGGAATAAAAAAAAAATGGAACAGCGAAAAGAAGAGGGAAGGGGAATGGAACGAACAAAAAAATGAAATCCTCCTCCCTACTTCCTCCCCGCCTTCACATTTCCCTCAAATTGCATTCCAACCGCCGCCGCGGCAAAGATTGCCGGACACTGGTCGCTCGGGGGGTAATCCTCGAGTAATGAATGCGGAGCCGGGCTATACCCCGCCACGCGGCCTCCGGGCTGACCCCGTCAAGTCGCCGGGATGGCGGAAAGAATTGAGAAAGGCCGAGGTGAGAAGAGAGGGTTACGGGGTTCACAGTGGGGCCAACAGTAGGCGGTGCGAGAAGCGGAGATCTCGGTTCATTCTGTAGATTTGGGTCATTCAGGTGATTCGGTCCATTCTTATGATTCGGGTCATTCAGATGATTCGGTTGATTCTGATGATTCGGATCATTCACTTTATTCGGTTCATTCTGATGATTCTGTTCGTTCCGAGAGGCTCGTCCTTTGAGAGAAGAGAGGATTACGGGGTTCTCAATGGAACCAGCATCAGGCGGTGCGAGAAGTGGAGATCTTCGTTCATTCTGTGGATTTGGGTCATTCAGATGATTCGGTTCGTTCTGAGAGGTTCGTCCTCTGAGAGAAGAGAGGGTTACGGGGTTCACAATGGGGCCAACAACAGATAGAAGAAGAAGCGGAGATCTCGGTCCATTCTGATGATTCGGGTAATTCAGATGATTCGGCTTGCTCTGATGATTTGGGTCATTCAGATGATTCAGTTGATTCTGATGATTCGGGTCATTCAGTTTATTTGGTTCACTCTAATTATTCGGGTCATTCGGGCGAACCGGTTCATTCTGATGATTCTGGTAATTTCAATGATTTGGTTCATTATGATGAATCGGTTCTGGTGATTTGGTACATGGTAGCGATTCGGCTCTTCTATGACGTCAAAATCTTAAGAGTACACCTCAAGGGTAAATTTAAACATATCTCTCAGCCTGGCTGCTTAGTATTTAAAAGCGGAAGGCAAAACTGGAACCATTACATCCAACAATAATGTCAATATTACCATTTCTCTCCCTCACAGTTTCAGGCTAAAGAACAAATAACAAGGTCATTTATTCTCCAATAGGGATAAGATATCTTTTAAACTTAAAATTCAATGTGTATTTTTTCCAGCCAACAATCAAATTTGAATCCTACTTGCAATCCAACATTAAATATCATTCCATGGCAATGGAAATATAATTTCACTAAATTGCGCCTGAAGATAATTCATTAAAACCCGGGTCGCGTTCTGATAAAAAATAAGTGGTATAGGTAATTGTCTGATATCCAGGAAAACTTATAATGGAAAACTGTTAAATTCCGTTTTAAAGCCTCATTTCCTACTACCAAAATCTTATAATTATACCACTCGAGGAATCAGTAATTGCATTGGAAATGCAAAAAAGTCAGCACTTGCATAATTATCGTAGTTACCCAGGTAATTAGTCATTTAGAACGTTTTTGATTAATTTGGAAGCAAAATCATTCTCTCAGGAAAATATTAATTTCTAACGATTCAAATCGCAAACATGATTCAACTCATAATATTTATTCCGATGAATCGTTTCTTTTGTACGAATCGCTCATGAACGGCACTACCTAGTCGGCACTTTAGAGAGAAGGGACATGATAGTTATGGGAGTCAGGGAGGAACCGTCGAAATAAAGAAAAAAATATACGCAACCCAGGCGACGTGAAAATTTCGTCGTTTTAACGATCGTGAAACCTCCAGGGGAAGAATGGGGGGTATGGAGGCGGGAACAGGACCACTGGGGGTTGGGAAAAATGAGACGAGGGGATGGGAGAGAAAATGAACACGTTAAATATTACAGTGGTCTTCGCCGCGTCGTGTTTTTACAGCGGGCTTAAAAGGATTCAAATTCCTTAAGAGGACCATTGGATTACTGTAACTACATTATTCCACTTTCTCATTAGACGCATCACGCCCGCAAACCTATTTAGACTCAACGTCCGCTAAATATATCAAGTTATAAGCCCCCTCCTGCAAGGAGTTTGGCAGTGGATATCTCTGGCTTCCCATCCCACGGCTATAAAGCGAATTGTGCAGGGATAATTAGTACAGACAGACCAAGCAAACGCCGCTCCAACTATGACCTCGGCTGGAGTGGGAGATAATTACGGAATAAGATAATTGTTAAAGGAAAAACTGCGAAAATAAAGGTAACATTGTTATGAAGGGAACCGGTGTTTCAAAATTAATAAAGGAACGGGTGGAAAGCAATCTACTGCGGGTGTAAGAAACTGGACCGAATGATGTGAAAAGAAATGGAACTACAGACGGGGAAATAAAATTAAAATAGCATTGTATAATATCTACATCTACGTAACACCCCGCAAGCCGCCTAAAAGGCGTGTGGCAGGGGGTGCTGGGACACCAGTCGTTTACAAATAAAAAGGAAGGGCTCTGTGGAAATTACGAATAGCATTTAAAAAGTCCTTTATGGTTCGGGGGAAAAAGGAATTCTCATACCTATCCGTTCGGCAAAATATCTCTCTTGATTTAACGCTTCTA
Organism: Ischnura elegans; assembly: GCF_921293095.1. Taxonomy (NCBI): domain Eukaryota; kingdom Metazoa; phylum Arthropoda; class Insecta; order Odonata; family Coenagrionidae; genus Ischnura; species Ischnura elegans. Next base: position 89,211,191 of record NC_060255.1, on the reverse strand, counting down.
TCTGACCTGGAACAATATAGCGGGGCAATAATACTATCTTCTCCGTGTCGCTCTTGAAGATATCAATTCTCAATTGTTTAAGCAATCTAAGACTAGCGCGCAGTCTCCAAGTCTCCAGCGGCTCCCTGCCTTATTGGCTTAACATCTGCGTAATGCTGGGTGGTAATGAGCGGCACGATGAGGTGAAAGTTCACATTAGTTAAATTAAACATTGAAATATTTCCACAGGATTTAGTCGAACACGGAGCGTTTCGTTGTTACAAAAACATTATCAAGTGTATATGATAATGTTGAAACTTGTTTATCGAATAATTAAATTAAACTTGTAAATCGAAATATTAAATGGAAATTAAATTACATTAAATTAAAACTGACAAGCCAAGGATCCATTTGGAAGAAGGACCAAGTTTAGTATGCAAATAAAGGCAATTATAAAATTATATCTACATTGATGCTAGACTTGATAATGCTGTTGTAACTACGAAACGCGTTTTGTGGCAATATTTCAACGTTTCATTAACTAATAAAAGGAAAACAGTTCCACAAGGATGGTGATAATTAAATACATACAGCAACTGACAAATAATTATTAGAAATGACAACTAATGTCAATATTCTCATTGTTAATGATTGGAAAACTGATACTGGGATTATTTAGATTGTGACAATAAAATTCTATCGTACTTGCACTACAAAATTACTGTCATAGGTTTTCAAAAGTGAGATCTTTCAATAATTTCATAAAGATAGGCGCTTTGATGATTCTGTCTTATGAAAAATAGTTTAAAAAACTAAAAAAAATTGGCAAAGAATGGAAAAGAAAGGCGTCAAATAAAATATATGAAATGGTTAAAGAAGGATGTAAACCATAAGTAATGCATAGGTGTGAAAAGATTATGTGAGCGGAATATTGAGTGGAGGGCTATGTAAAACCAATGTATAAGGATTGTGAAAATGTTGCGATCATGAATCACTAAAACTCTTAATTTTACCTGAAACTCTAATACTGTTTTCTCACAAACAATTGTTATCATATGGCAGAATATGGTCCTTCCAACGAAAGATAGGTTTCACAACATGGATATAATTTTAATCCTTGGATTTTCGAAAACTCTGCGTCATCACCCAAGGCTGATGATTGATCTTCATTGAAACCCAATTTAAAAAATAAGTAGGAATAATAATTTTCAATAATTGAAAGTGCATTTTAATTAAAATACTGCTGCTCAAATTAAATCAAGTGATTTATTAACTTGAGCGACAAAAATATATAAAAAACTAATAAAAATAAGCTAAAAAATACGATTTAACTGTGGTGGGAAGATAAAAAGGTAAGGAAGAAGGAAAATTCAATCCCTGAATCATGTTTAATTTACCATAATCATGCGATGATATGGGGGCAAAATTGAACGTTGAGGCTCCTACTTCTGGGGAAGGCTGCGATGAATTGTTATGAATATTCCATTAGTGGAATAATACGGAGTATTTTTAAAAGGTCTGAAATTTTTACTGCAGCAGAAGTTCAACAGCCGATTCTAGTGGTTTCCATGTAATAAACACACATAGGGAAGCCCACATAGGGAAATAGAAGTGTTTTGCTTAAGGATATTGAAAAAGTGATTGATATTCATTGGTTAAAAAATGAGGAAAATTTCCCTACGTAACTACTACCTTTAACGCTTATTATTAGCATGCGTTAATTTCAGAATAAATTCAGTGAAGATAAATGCCTTTTTAGCCTGTTAACCTTTTATAATCCACAACTGATTGTGGGAGAAATCAAATTTTAAGATTTTTCATTTTGAAAACTTGAAGATTTTGTACTCAATGATGATTATCGTGGTAGCTAACTATGTTATCGATAACATTTACACTACAAAATAAAGGGCAGTTTAGATATTTCCTGAATAGAGCTGAAAGTTTAAACATTTTTGATATTACTTTGAAGCAACATTGGGTTATAAAGGGTTGAATTGGCAAGATAATGGAATTTTATGACGTTATTAGCGCGACAATATTCATTTTTCCAGCTCATGGATTTCAGTCAATAACATAAAGCACTTCCTGGGCGCCACGTATTGGTTTTAGGTTCGCAAGTTGACTACCAACAGATTCGCTTTCGCGCTAAGTGGGGCACGGAGCAGGGACTCACCAACTGAATTCTGTAACGTGTCGCGCCATCGAGTGGGAAATGGAAGGAGTCTACTAGGCTCCGAATTCACTCACGATCTCGCTCGAGCAGGGAATCGGGAGTTTTCCGGACGGAGAGGAACTCGCGTTGCACGACGGGAACTTTCAGAGGGCGCTGAAGGAAAGAGGAGACGAAATTTCCACCGAGTTGGGCGGAATGAGAATCTAACTAAATATGAAACTACTTCACTTCCATATATTTTTTTCTCCCATTATTAGCGAGTCCTCCTTTTCTTCACCTCCCAGCAATTTTGTTTTCATCATTCACGCGGGGCTCGCGCAAAACAGAGGCAAGTTTTGACAATAAAACTCGTCGCTGTTGTGGATGGGTAGAATACTCAGCCCTCGTATCGAGTGTGTGGAAACACTAAGAGGGGAGGGAATATACATGCGAAGAGATGCGAAAACCATTAAAAGTTTCACAAGTGTATCCGTGGGGTGGATTTCGAGAGGGGTTTATGGGGGAGTTTCACGGCTAGCAAGGGCGAGTGTGGTTGGGGAGATCGAAGTGAATGGGGCGAAACGAAGAACGGAGTCGGGGGATGAGGAAAGAGAATTTGCCCCATTCGACCGCGAAACCATTCGCCATAAAAGCTTGACCATTACGGATTGGAGTGCAGAGGTTTTCGATTCGCGGGGCAATGCATATCAAACACGAGCTCTTTTGTCTCTCGCGATTCGTTTCTCTTTTTTTTTTCTATACTACCCCCTACCCCTATCCAAATGCCAAACATGTTTGTTTTATATCCCTCACGCCCATGGCCCCCATTTTTTCATTTTTATTTTTTTTGTGTTTAATTTTTAGGCCCTACGAATGAGAGTATGCGCGCAGGGCTTTCGAAAATCCGAGTCAAGGCTTAATCATCTCTCGCCCGCTTTTATTCTATCTCTCGTGTTTTGTTTTTATCTACTGTGCGTCTCCATTGAATCGACGCGATCATGCTCTTTGCATTCTTTTTTTCCTTAACTCCCTCTCGATTCGCGCGCGCCATATAAAAACAAGTGAGGATATCGCGGAGAGGAACGTTAAATTTAGGCTGGAATACACACTTGCTGCGCCATCGTACAGTTTTCAGGTAACAGTAACTTTTATCGCCACAATCAACGAACAACCAATGACCCATCGTATCGGTTCGATTCGATATTTTTCTTTTTGTCGAAGGAAAAGAATCAAAACCTACAGTCAATATTACGGATGACGACTTGCTGCGTGTTGTTCAGACAAATCATTTCGCGATGGGAAGAGTCGGATTGGAATGGGAATTTTAGGTGAAACCTTGACGGAAATATTGGATTCAAAACCGTCATAAAAATCCATTTGCTCCTAATTTTTCATTACATTACGAAAGCTTTCAGAAATAAAGAGTTTCCGCGGGCGGTATTTCAGGCATCAAGCAAATTGAAAATAACTTGATTTAAATTGAAAAATGCGTATCAATCAACGTCAAATGAAAAGAAGCTCTTGAAATATTTATTAGCTACTTCATTCACCAAATTAATCAATGTATTTCAAAAGAAAAAATTAAATACATGAGGACCTCCAATTCTATTATTTTTTTCCATCTCGCTGCAATGAAAAATGAAAGCCCATCCTCGTTAACTAAATTAGAAACATAAATCAGGCAGAGCACGGCACGGAAACATACTAATTACCGAGGAGGTACTGAAGGATAACACAGAAAAATTAATTCTTACATTAACTACACTTCACGAGATTTTATATTTAGTTCTGACACTAATGAGACTTTTTGCTCAAAAGAATACTAGCATTCTTTTAGGGACTTTTAAAATAAGTACGAACAATATTTTCATATTTACTTCTGAATTCCTACTTTTGCATGCTTTTCACCTGAGAAGAACCATTAGGATATCAATAATTATATTAAAGTAATTGAAGAATTTACGAAAGTATCAAACCTTAAAAATACACTGACGGATTAAGTGAAACAGGATTTTAAAAGTCTACGAGACTGTGATCACCCAGATACTGAGGCTGACGCACATTTTTATTAACTTAGGAAAGGAAATGTTTCAATGATTTAAGAAAAGTTTGAATGAAGGTAGTGCGAACCAAACAGAAAATTTATTCCTGTTATAAACATAAAATACTCTAATTTGAAAGGGTGAATTGTATTTCAATCCAAAAAGATGATAAAAATTTTCCTATTTATTACCCAAGCCAGAAAAAAAACGTTCAGGATGATAAATAAAATTTCCCCATGCCCAAGAAATAGGGTTGAGTCAATACTTCGATCGACAGTAAAAAATAAGGGTCAAATAAAGTTTGTATGCTTAGAAACTCAAGGAGTATTAAGAGTTCGATTATAATATGTATATAAATTTCGCAGATAATCACGTCGATAATGATTAAAATGAAAACTTTTGCGCGACACTTCAGGATTTATCGTTCGCACTCTTTCACTTTATTGTATTAGTGCTGTAGGGTAAATTGGTAAAATTATGTTACCTAGTATGGTAGTCAGGCTGAAAAATCTATGAAGTACCTCCTAATTCCAACAGATCGTGACAGTATCAAATAAAACTACGTAGTGCGCAATCTGGGATTCTCAAAGTCGTGGCACAGGGAGACTGACAGGCACATGACGGAAAAAAATCCCTTAAACGCCATATTAAGCTGAACCAAAATTTACAAATTATTCGCAAGCTGTGCAGGATGCAGAAAATAAGAGAAAAATATTTTTTTTAAGTTTCTGATTATTTATTTATGTACAAAAACAAAGCAAGTCAAAATGAAAAATATCGCCCAGAAAAACGGATGCCAGCGCCTGTCAGATGACTGCCTACGGAGGGTTATGATTGGCGGATTATAACCAGTATGTCTTTCTGATGTTCTAAGAAAGTCATCAACGCATTTAAAATCCAACGTGAGATTTTTCCCAATAGGGCTGAGGCCCAAACGGAAACACTTCCCGGGTGATTGCTGGGCTTTCCAATCTAACCCTCGTCCACGCACCCGTTAACAGACCCTAAGGACCGTTCGCAACGCCCAGTTGGGACGGAGGGGTGGTGCAAAATAGTAGGACCATCACCTATGACAGGAATTACCTCCGACGGCCACCTTGCAACCCAAGTCACGTGGCAAAAGGCGCCGCGCAAGAGCGGACAACGGAAGCCACGAACCCCCAAGTGCCGCACGCGGAAAATTTCGGAGCTCAAGCTGCCCACAAGCGCAAGGCTCGACTCAAAACCGTTCCCCGGGTGTTTAAGTAGGCGCTGACGTCGGTTTTGGTAGGCACGCAGAGAAGGAGACGGACCTGGTGGAGGAATGGGGTACTGAAGGGAGGGACCGGTCATCCACAAATCCGAGACCATCAGCTTGCTTTCTGAACCCGCGGAGAGACACAACTTGTAATCAGATTACCAATTCAGCCACGTGGGAGAGGGGCCCGCTATGACAGCAAGGGGGGAGTCGGTGGTGTGTGGCGCTAGTTTGCGGTGCTCGCAACTCAAAGTAATTGCCCCTTAAGCCAGCGGCGCTGGGAGCGCGGGAAAGGGTGAAGGAGAGGAGCCTTTCCCCGCCAGGGGCGCCAGCGTCGATCGACCGACGCGCCGCCACCGGCTGCAGGCCGGATCTCTCCCTCTCTCCATCGCTTGCCCCGTCACGATCTTCCCGCACTAATGCAATTTTCATGCACTGTCAATATTTACAGCAGATGAAAGGGGAGGGAGGGTGGAATTTGCGTTGCGCTTCTGTTTTCGGCTGCAGTCGCCTCCGTGACCTCCCCACGGGGCTGCCGATGTGCATCGCGCTGATGGACGGCCTACGCCTTTTCACTAAACGGCTGGCCATCCACAAGAGAGAAAATTCATGAAATAAAATCCAAAGATTTGAGGTAAATGAAAGGAAAGGTAAGGAAAAGATTTTAGGCACGTGAAATTTAAAATAAATGGAATATGGTAAAATAATTCTTGGAGTATAGGTCAAATATCGAAGGACAGAGGTCGAGAGACAAGTGGAAGGCAAGCACGGAAAAGGAAGACCTCGAACAAAATATATGGAACAAGTAAAGAAGGATGTGAAAGAGATGAAATATGTAGGTGAGAAAAGATTAGCTGATAGGAGAACTGAGTGGAGAACTGCGTCAAACCAATCCTAGGATTGTTGACCAGTGATGATGATGATAGGCCAAATGTAATTGATGCAAAAAATTTCTTAGCCAACGTTTCAGTTTATTTAAAACTAGCATCAGGGCTCAGCGTTGCACATATTTATTGATATTAAAAGCTGGAAATGTATTTTATAAAATGAAACGTTGACTAACAACTTTTTTGCATCATATACATTTGACCTATACTCCAACGATAATTTTACCGTTAATGAATGAGGTGAAGATAAGAAAACAAAATATAAAAATAAATTATAAATGGAATAAAGAAAACGGGATATTTCCAGCAGAATAAAAATATTTTTCGAACCAAATTCCAATACTGACACATCTTAAGACAGTTGGTCGTTTCCGGCGATACTTGGTGTAATTTGCAGAACATTTTCTATGAATAAATTTTAAACCTTGATTTTCCATAGATTTTTTAATTAAAAAACGACCATGGTCTTGAAGGTTCACCAGAAGATGACTTTAACCGTCGAACCCACGCTCGTGTTTCAATAAAACATTCTGTGGAAAAACAAATTGTAAATTTATTCATCAAAAACACCTTGTGATGATGAGGCTGCCTAAATTGAAAATAAAGGGAATTTTATCTCGTTGTAAAAATATATGTTGTAAGTAGTTCAGGGCAGCGTGTTACCTTGGTGGGTAGAGAGCTTTGACTCGCACCGAAGGGTCCCGGTATATAATCTCAGGAGAGGCCTTTAGACACCCCCATTCACCCAAATCCTCAAAATCGTGAGGTGGCCCATGGAAAGGCAATGGTACCCCTAAACGGAATATTTGAAATACTCCCACGCTTGTGGCTTAGTCTGGGGTGACCTGTACCATCACATACTGAAACATACCTTCAAGTTGTGACACTGACAGTGAGAGAGGAATTGAAATTTCACGTACATTCATTAAATAATTGATAATACTTAATGAAAAAGGATTCATAACGAAAACTTTAATTTCTATAAAATACTTGAAAAGTAGACTGGGAAAATTCCCAACTAAAACTTTGGTGAAGTATTATTTTGTTTACCACTAGATATTAACTATTGCATCCGCTGTATTCGAAGCACTTCACAAGAATTACCACGCGAACCAAAAAATTCAACACTTAATGATTACAAAATTTCCCAGTCAACCAATTTTCTGGCGATATTTTAGAAAAATGAAAAACCTGAACATTCTATAACATCAGACACTTGCTCCTTTTTTAAAGACCTCTTCATTCCTTTAAAATTACAATTTTCTTTTCTCCTCTCCTTCCTTCCAGCTCCTTTTTCAATGGCTTCCCTCTCAACAATCCCCTCTCTCCTCTCAACAATATTGGCAACATTCCATTCAATAAAAATTCACATCAAATTAAACATAAGCATAAAACCAATAACATTGATCAAAATATAAACATAAATATAGAACGTTACAATTCTTCCCCCACAATAAGTAGCGTAGCGATACATTTGATCTTATTTTCAACTCTTAATTTTCCTTCAACGATCTGACATCCAACATTCCATTCAATAAAAATCCACACCAAAATAAACATAATCATAAAACCAATAGAATAAATCAAAATATTAACATAAAAATCAAGCGTTAGAATTCTTTCCCCACAGTAATTATCATAGCGATTTGATTATCATAGCATTTGATCGTATATTCCACCCTTAATTTTTCTTCAACGATACATTCCCCTTTCTGAGTATCCATCGCTCATTTACAGTGATAGATAGCAACACTGCTGAAATTTGACATGCCGTTAATGAGCCTGGGATTCGGAATGCATTTGGAAATGCACGGCGCTAGAAATCATTCTTACCCTGCCGATGATGTATGGTTAGTGAGATGAGGTAAGTATGATCGTGTAAACCACGATAACGATGCCGAAAATCAGTCGCGTTAACGAAAGCTTTGAATATTCGAAGAGACGAAAAGCCAGAGTGCTGGTATCTACGCTGCGAGCTTAACTTCAATTATGACTTAATCACTATTGATGTATGCACGAAATGTAAGAAGGTCATTAACGGCTGAGGTAAAATCATCCCGAACGCAACCTACATTACTCATCGTTAGAACCACCGCTGATTGCGGGAAAATAAACAGGGATGCAATCATACCGATACGAGGAAATGAATTGGATGTCACAAGATACAGGTCAAGGTTTTGTCAAAGTGGACGATAGCCAAGAGTTTTTCCAATAAGAAGTAAATTAAACGTAAACATTTCGTAAAACTAAGAAAATTTTACGTGAAATTTCAAAATGTACATGGTCCTCCGAAGGGACTACATCAGTTGTCATTAAAAAATCCAAGGATTTATACGTTCGGGCTATTTTCCATTTAATCAATGGGGACTGGCGGAAATGCTTTCAATAACCTGGGAATAATTGATGTATACGCTGAAAATATAAATCTGGTTTTACTGACAAAAACATAAAATCGTAAGGATTATCATTTACATTATCCATTGGCACGCCATCTCAGTATTTTTTCATTAATTGGGAGATACATTTTTGCAATGGAAACAAAATCAAAATGTGAATTTTAAACCAAAATGTTGCACCGATTGACTCAAACCATTACACAAGGTGGTCAATAAAAGCAGGAACGGAACTTTACCTTTTTCTACGAGCGATATCATTAATAAAGGCTGTATTAAAAACAAAACGCACAAAACTTATACTAGTATTTGTTTTGACTTATATGGTGATTCAAGCTACTCATTTAAGGAATAAAAACCGAGGAAAAGCAACATTTAACCTTTTCATCCTCTTAGGAATCCACGCGGAGTAGACGGGTGACCAAAAGCTTAATTGGTTGAAGCACTTGGGGCGAATTCGCGGGTTCCATTAGTGGGTCTCTGTCGAAGCGAATGATTTTTTTCTTATCTCCGCGTGATTTTTTGCACTTTGGTGAGGTTGCCCGAGTCAATTTGGACAGGAGGGGAACGTGTTACCTTAGGTGGAAAGTCGGTCGTCACGACAGAGTCACCTCACTCTGAACGAAATACAACAAGAGGACCTTGGCTTTTATCGACGCTGCGTGCAGGAATACGACAAAATCGTGCCCCATATTGTGCTCCTTCAAGGATAGAGGCGTCACTAAAGCTTAAAAACATGGTTGGCTTTCAAACAATCACCGAGGATAGTACGGCGCGAATGACAGAATTAAAATATTCGAAGAAATGGAAACCAGGGTGCAGGCCTCGTTGCTGTCAGATTGAATTCAATTGCGACTTAATCATAATCAATACATCAATGTATGCATAAAATATAAGAAAGCCACCAGCAGTCATGGTAAAATTATTCTGAACAACTTTCAAAAAAACTCTTCACATTATGCTAAACAAAAACTTTCGGGCTATGTCGACGCGTCAATTTTGTTGGGTGGCCCGAACGTTTCCCGACCGATGCTGGTCGCTTTCTCATGGATTCTCTATCATAAACATCTTCATCTCGAAAGAATGAAGGAAGAAAGATCTTTAGGAAGAAGGACGAAAGATAGTGAAAATATTGCTACCTTCCGAGTTTATCACAACAAATTTTTGAGGTTACTGAGAGGTGACAGCTCTCCTATAATCGTGCCAAATTCGTTGTCAAGTTTGGTCACATTCTCTGGGGAATTTCTCATGGATTCTTTATCACTAACATCTTCATCTTCACCTCGAAAGCGAACGGCATCGGTCGGAAACCGTTGAGGCCACCCAAAAAAATTGACGCGGCGATATAGCCCAAAAGTTTTTATTTAATATGACGAGTATCTGCGAAAGTTTTAACGAAGAACTCTTCACATTAATTACAGAAATTTTAAAAAGATGCCATATAGTTGGGACAATGTGAGAAGGTGATATACTTATATTGCTAAAGTGAGTTTGGTTTCCAACCCGTACACCAATGTAATTATATTATTAAGCAACACATAAGAATGCAGAGCTACAGTATTATTCTATATTAAAACGTTACTAAGTCCGAGATTCGTTCTGATTTTGATCCTTCCCCGAGAACGACGATAAAATTCACGCAGTTGCTATGGAAAAAATGACATCATGTTTGTTAAATCATTAAATGTTAAAGATAAATCAAACGCTGTCCCCATTCTTTCTTCCTTTTGGCTTGAAAACTACAAAATTTTTCAATATCACAAGGTTAACATATTTCACAAAATTAGCCTTTAGGATGAAGGACGAAAGATAGTGAAAATATTGCTACTTTCCGAGTTTATCACAGCAATTTTTGAAGTTCCTGAGAGGTGACAGCCCGCCTATAATCGTGTCGCCTTCGATGTCAAGTTTGGCCACATTCTCTGGGGAACCGCCCATTCTGGAGTGGTATGATATTCATAAGCATTTTATTTTAATAGCAATATCTCGAAGATATTTTTTAAGATAGCAAGGAATTTCTCTCAAGTTTGTTGACATCCACGGAGAACAAAACTGAAGGAGATAAGGTGAGGCTAACGGATGTCGGAGAGTGACTTTCACCTAATTAAAAATTCAATATCCCAGAAGATAAATGTACGAAAAATGAGGGAATATATTCTGAAGCGAAATCTAAATTATATCAGAGTGACAAATTCCCGTAACGGTGGAGGTGTAGGAAAAAGGGAGAGAAATGAGAATCATAGAGAGATAATAAAGCGGAAATAAGATATAGATGAGGGCGAAGAGAATACACACTAAATGAAATGGGTCAAAAACAGAACTCCTCTTGAAAGGTGAATTTAAGGAAAACGGAGCATTTTATATTATAAAGCGAGCATATTACAAAACGAGATCTTATTTCGAGAAGGAAAGGATATTATTACGATAAAGGAGAGAAATACTGGGGACAAAATTGACGTCTTTTCGATGGCTATCACATTTAGAAAATATTGAAGCTTTAAGAATCATCTATTCGCCATAGGTACTTCATGACACTATCTTTGTATTATTGTAATCTATCCTAATCCCGCGACGCTTTCAGGAGTTTAATAGTTAACCCTCCGCTACTCGCGTGGCGTCTGCTGGACGCCAACCAATATGTTTTTGTTTTTCTTCGGCCAAAGTGTGCGTATAATAGTTTCTCCTTCTAGGTACCTTACTCTTTTCGAATTGTCTGCCATTCAGTTAAATCATATCAGATAAATTTATAGCAGGGTGCCAGGCAAGGGTTTTTGAAATGTATTTGAGTCTGTCAGACGCCACGCGACTAGATTCGTTACAATTTAATAAATATTTTATTTTCAATCAATGCTCATTTCTTATATTTTATAATTGTTATTTAATGCTATTATTAATTATGATTATCTTTAATTTGTTGTAAATAAAAATGCAATTTTTTTCTCTTATTTATTTATGTGGTTTAAGCTCGCGTTTTTGTTTACTGCGGGAATATATCAAGGAATTACTGCTCTCGATTTCACCGGAGACAATCATTCGAAGGTCGTATTTCAGCCACCCATCCATTGTGGGTTTTTTGTGTGCAACTTAATTGCACAGCAATTGATTGCAATCTGGGGAGCGGCACGCCACGGCCTGCTGTTTCGGCATATGCCCAGCTGCTTTTTTTTCTATCCGCGTAGGTCCAACGCTTGTCTTTTCGTCGAGTCTCAATTATAACGTATCTTACCCTAGTCTATTCAGCACTGTGGATAGGCGCCGCGTCGCGAAACCATATCGGTGACGACTTTGCTTTCTTTTGAATTCGGCATATGCCCTGCTAATTTGTTTTCTATCTGCGTAGGTCCAACGCTTGCCTTTTCGTCGAGTCTCAATTTTAACGTATCTTATCAATGTCTATTCAGCACAGTGTGATAGACGCCGCCTCTAAAACCATTTCGGTGACGACTTTGTTTTCTTTTCAATCTGCAACCTTAGAGAAACTCTCCAACATATCTATGACAAGTTATCTTTTTCTTATCTATTTCTCGCAGCCGCAGAGATGCCACGTCGGGTCCCCACATATTGCGCTAATTTACTAACTTGTTTTCTTTTGGATATACAAATGTGCAACTCTTGTAGTTCCTCCGTATAAATACCCAAGTATCCCGCTATCGACCACTCATTCTTTGTCCGTTGGTGTATTGGTGCGTCAGAAAGGAACTTGTGACTGCAAGGAGCCCCTGAATTTTATCAGTAAAACGTGCGAGTAATTCCAGAGTGGTGCAGTGGAACAAGCTACACTTCATAGTGTTTCATTGTTCGAAAGTGTAAGTTTTATATTCCTTTATATTTATGCATATACATTTATGAAATTAATCACGCTGTAGATGGTTGTTCCCTATTATGATGTATCTCTTCTGGATTTACTTACGTCCCTTAGATGGAGAGAAAAAAACAGCTAAACCTAATGCGTGAGGAAGATCGTAGCTATCTGCAGCGTCTTCTGATGGAATCATCAGATTCAGAATTGTCTGCAGTAGATGATGAGAGCGAAGGTGAAGAAGATTCCTTGAAGGAACAATTGCAAAACACGGATACGGAGCAAGAAATTACTAGTGAGGAAGAAAGTGACCGAGAGGATGAAGAATCAGGTAAAGAATTTGTTTTTGGGAAAGACAAAACTACGAAGTGGGCTTTGCAAATACCAGTGGTGACTGTAAGGACTCGTCGTCATAATATTGTAAACCTGAATTCACGTGTGAAAGAAAGTGCTACAACCGCTAAGACTGTACTCGAGTGTTGGAGATGTTTTTTTACCGACAGTCTGCTTGCTATTATTTTGGAAAACACTAATAAATTCATTGAATCCCAAAAAGATCGTTACGATAGGGAAAGAGATTGTAAATTTACCGATTTGAGTGAACTGAAAGCTTTCTTTGGATTACTGTATATGGCAGGTTTCCTTAGAAATAGTAAGCTAAATACAAGTGATTTGTGGTCTACAGATGGAACTGGTGTTGAATTTTTTCGATTGGTGATGTCTCGTAAGCGCTTCCACTTTATTTTACAAAGCCTTCGGTTTGATGACAAAGCAACTAGAAGCGATAGGAAGCTATTAGATAAGCTTGCACCTGTTAGAGAGGTTTTTGATATATTTGTTCAAAATTGCCGTGAAAGTTATTCTTTGGGAGAATACGTAACTATTGATGAAATGCTATCAAAATTCAGAGGAAGATGTGCATTTAGGCAATACATCCCGAGTAAACCAGGAAAATATGGAATTAAGATATTTTCTCTAGCAGATTCTAAAACATTTTACACAGGGAACTTAGAAGTATACGTTGGGAAGCAGCCGGAAGGCCCATTTTACGTTAGTAACAGTGCCAATGATGTTGTAAAAAGGTTGGTTAGACCGATTGCTCACAGTGGTCGCAATATAACCGCCGATAATTGGTTTACCAGTTATGAGCTAGTTTTAGACCTACTCAAAGCTAACCTTACGTATGTAGGAACAGTAAGGAAGAATAAACGGCAGCTTCCACCCAGTTTTACATCCCCTGTCGGTCGAGAACCATTTACAACTCGTTTTGGATTTGATAGGCATTGCACATTGGTATCATACATACCAAAGCCACGAAAAAATGTAATTTTAATATCTTCAATGCATCATGATTCCACAATCGATGAAACAACAGGGAATTCGAATAAGCCAGAGATCGTGACATTTTACAATGCAACTAAATCTGGCGTTGATGTAGTTGATAAATTATGCGCGACTTACTCAGTAGCAAGAAACACCAAAAGGTGGCCGATGACTATATTTTATACCATGCTCAATGTGGCAGCAATAAATGCTCAGGTTATTTACCTTGTAAACAACAAAGAGAGTTCTCATGCAATTTTGAAAAGAAGGCATTTTATCAAAGTCCTTGCGCAAGAACTAACTAAAGAGCACCTGCAAAAACGTAGTCACGTGGTAAATTTACCGAGGGAATTGAGAAAAAGAACTTTAGCCATTAGTGAGAAAGACAAAGAAACTGAACATAATGAGTCAAGTACTTGCAGTTCCAAAAGTATTCGTAGGAAATCGGAGGAAAAAACGAAGGAGAAAAAAGAGAATTCTAGAAAGAGATGTTACATTTGCGACAGAAAAAAAAATCGAATGACAAAATATAGGTGCATTTCCTGTGATCATTATATATGTTTAGAGCATTCTGAATACGTTTGTATTGTTTGCAAGGATAAAAATATGTAATTGTTGCTGTGATGTGGTTTAATTGAGAGCAATGTATCAAAAATGTGCTTAGTTACTAAAAGATGGTTAAAATGTCTTAAATAAGTTAAAAACTATTGTATTTACAATGTTATAACTTGTAAAGGAGCAAATAAATAACATAAAAGTAGTGTGTTGCATTTAATTTTAATATTAACTATTATATTATAATGTACACTATTGGCGTCTAGCAGACGCCACGCGAGCATATTTGTCCCAAAATTTGACGCGAGTGCGGAAGGGTTAAGAACTTTAATGAACTACGAAACACAGCACAATATGTGTAATATTTCTAATCCTGCCGCGTGAATGGCGGTGAAATATACAATATGTTACAATAAAAATACGGAAATAATGGTATGATTAAATAAATTTAGACACTTTTATGCGACTAATGCAAATCAATCAGGGGGAATCAAAATAAAATACTCCTAAATTGATCGTACACGAAGCTAAAGACGTTCACAAGGATTAAGGCGAGGAAGATGTTTCTAAACATAGGCAACTCAATAGGCTGATAAAGAACGGCTTTTTGACTCAGCTCCTGTTGACGGGAATGGTGTCAAAGGTAGAGGCGTTAATAATATTAAAGCCAGTGAACTGCGAAAGGTGGCGGAAGATATGCAGAGGCGGCAGGAGTGGTTGGAGACCATATTGAGAGCTAACGGGTTGTGAAAGAGGGCGATGGAGCGGTGTAAGATGTATGAGGAAAAGGGGTGCGCAGAAAATAGCGTGTGAAATGGCCAAAGATCGAGCGTGAACATTGGATAATTTAACAAGCGTACCAAAATCAAGCTATTTTTTAGGACAAGCTGTTTTTGAACCAACCAGTATTTTCAAATTTTTGCTACATACAGGGTGTCCCATTTATCTTGACCACCCGAAATAACTTTTTGTCCATATGCAAATTCAAGAATGTGTCACCTAAATGTTTATTAGCCGTCATGGGGACATTAATCAGCATGACTGCCTTCCTTGTAGCTTTGCTATTTACGAAGATATGAACAGCGGTACGTCTTTTTTAAATGGCACCCTATATTTTTCATGAATGACTGGTGTGCATTTTACTATGTTTTCATTTGTTCACTGTCAACGTCAGCAAGTGGAGTAGTTCCAATACCCGCGTACCTGTACTAAGCGCTAGTGAGTCAGTCATTTTTCATAACACTGTGTTTATGTTAATGGTCCACTGCGCTACATTTTTGAATAAGTCTTTAGGAGAGGAAATGAATTGCCGAATAAAAAATATAGGGTGCCATTTAAAAAAATACATACCGCTGTTCATATCTTTGTAAATAACAAGGCTAAAAGGAAGGCAATCATGCTAATCAATGTCCCCCTGACGGCTAATGGACATTTGATTGACACATTTTTGAATTTACATCTGGACAAAAAGTTATTTCGGGTGGTCAAGATAAATGGGACACCCTATAGAGAAGAAGAACGATCTACAAAATCAATATAGTCTGTTTTGACTACCATTATATTCAACATCGCAACTATGACATCCTATATTTTGTGAAAAATAATGCTAACAGCCTATTGAGGAGTAATATAAGCAAAGTTTTTTTGTTCAAATTACTTGTAAATTACTGGTAATTTCAAAAGCGTACCAAAAGGCCAGTAAAACAAGCTATTCTTGAAAAAACCAGTATTTTCAAATTTTTCGCTAAAAAGAGAGAAAGCACTATTTATAAAATGAACCAAGCCTGTTTCGACTGTCACTATATTCAAAATTTTAACTATGACATCCTATTTTTTGTGAAAATACAAGAAATGAATAGTAGTAGTTATGAAAAACAGCAAAGTTTTCTCAAATTAATACTGCGACCTATCCAAAATCAAGCTAATTGGTGAATTATATTCTCTACCACGACTATGATTTAGTATGTACTTCGATCCATTCAACACTATAATAACTAATGCAGTAAGCTATTTTACAATGGAGATGCAAGATAGAAAATATAAACCAGGTTCTCAAACGATAACGCAACATACTGATTACTCGTTGTGTCTACTTATTTACTGTTGCAAAATATCCTAGGTAACAGAATGTAGTCTGCAGTATGCGAACCAGATAGCTCTCAAACATGCACACTGAACAGTTTCCTAAAATAATTAAAAGCTAGACTAACCAAAAGTCACCAAATGAAATAGTGAATTCCTTTCCTTGAATATGCGGTGACTGAGCTACTATTGGAGGGAAGGAACAGTTAACTGCATAACGGAATATTACATGCAAAAACAGATTTAATATGACATTTTAAGTGACGTATAGGAGGTATTTAACCCTAAAATTTTAGTACTATCTGGTTGCTAAAGGTGCAAGACATGCTACCGCAGCTGAGAATATTTTCGCATCGCCTATAATGGATCGTTATTGACAGAAGGTAAGGCAAAGAAAAATTTTGAACAGTTCCAGCTTAGACGACTTATAGAGGGTGGTAATACTCTGGTCTTGGCACCAATAAATCGGCACGCATGTAAGATGACACGTGAATTTTTTCTCATGTCGCAAAATAGTGTTTATCCGTAAGCAGCTTCGTCTTCGCTCTAGCCGTGTCAGCGGCGCTTGAGTCATCCTGAATAAGGGGATTGGTGGGCTTCGACCTGCGGTGAAGCAAATATATCACGTTTTTCTCAGCCCTAGTCCACAATTTGGGTCCCTCTAGGCGGCGAAAGATACAGGTGCATGGAAGAGGGATAAACCTAAGTTGGATGCCTTTTTTTCAGATGCAAAACAATCGCCCTACGAACACATCGAGATACAAATGAAATGTGAAGATATATTTCCGGGTAATGCAGGGTATCCAATGTTCGAATGAAGTTATTGAAATTTGTACGAAAATTCTCAGCCTTAAACCTTTTCAATAGAGAAACGGACTCAATCAATACATGCTCACTCAGTGTAAGAATCTTACGTTCATTTTTTAGACAGTCAAGGTATACCCCGACTTTTTCACGAATTTATGGTACTCTAAAACCAGATTCAACGCTTTGCTAAGTATCAGGGTAAAGTTGTGTTCAGGAATTTAAAGTGCAAATTAAATTTGAATTCATGGAAAATTTTGCTCAGTGAAGTATCAAATTTCTTTTCGATGAAATAGTAATGCACTGGTAGAAAGGAGAAATAAAGTTTCACGCAGTTTCAAAGTCTGCTAATGGTTTATCTCCATGAAATTTTCATAACGATCAAGGAACACTCAGTCATTGTACGGGGACACATCTTAATGAATAATCTTGCTTTCTATTTCTTTAAGTAGCCGATGTAATCAAATGTGGAGTCATATTTCGCCGACAGAGTTTCGTCAGTTTTCTCCTTTCAAGGCGTTTGAAAATATGTTCCTAATATTGAATGAAATAAATATGAAACAATTTTCCTCAGAAACTATGATTGGTTCCACTGGGATTAATGCTAAATGTAAATAGTCATCATGAGCTGTATTGATTAACATTTAAAATGGATTACCATAAGGTGACTGATTTAACTCGTTTCCAATGCTCCAAATCGCGTCAGGGAAAGGGAAAGCACCATCATAAAAACGTTTATCTAGGCACTAAAAGGTTTCTGGGAGGCTCTGCCGCAATATACTTGACTCTAGGGGTTTAAAGTCTTTCCATTTTATACACGACGTCTCGGACAATAAAGTAAGAAATGCATAACACTGAAGAAAGATTTCGTGCTTTCCGGGCGAATAGACTCAGTGAAGAGTAAGTTTCCTGGATATCAGACAATTACTTATACCATTTATTTTTTACCATAGCGCGACCCAAACCTTAATTTGCGCCTGAAGATAATGATAATCCATTAAAACCCAGGTCGCGCTCTGATAAAAAATAAGTGGTACAATTAATTGCCTTATATCCAAGAAACTTATGATGGAATACCACAAGGTAAAGCAAGAGTTAGTGAATTTTGTTAGTGAAGAGTTCTCGGAATCGCCACCGGGGCAGGAACTGCATAACTGCCGACGTTTCGATGCCCCACTCGGCTATCGTCCTCAGGGCTGTGAGTCACACCCACTCACAGCCCTGAGGACGATGGCCGAGTCGGGCATCGAAACGTCGGCAGTTATGCAGTTCCTGACCCGGTGGCGATCCCGAGAACTCTTCGCTAAATATAACACTGGAGTACTCACCGATTTGTTTCCCAGCTGCTTCACTTTGCAGGGAAGGTATGCATGGGTGCCGAGCTGCGTCGTGATATTCGTGGGCACCGTGGGGTCGAAGTAAGGCCCCGTGTATAGCCCGCTGAATCTCTTCGAGTGGCTGTGCAGGCGGCCGGCCTCGGGTTCGACGTTGCTCCCGACGGCCGCGACACCTTCGTCATCGTCATCCACGCCCCACGGCCGGATTTCTATTCTATCGAGTGCTGAGAAGCCTTCTGCCGCGCCAAAAGCTGAAAAGGGAACAAATGAATAATGAGTGGCGATACGTGAAAATCACACATTCATTTTTATTTCATCGCACTTTCAATAACAGTTAATCGCATTTTGTAGCGTCTATTTTTTATTTTCATAATGAGGTAGATGACGATAAAATGTAGTAAAACGCAGTTATATGAAAAAATACGGAATATTTCAAATAATTATGTTGTAGAACAATAATTTATTAAGGAATAGGGCACATAGTGGTGGAGGTGTAGCTTGCCCGTGCTCACTTGTACATACATAGTGTTGGTACATAGCGGCCACATAGAGTCCCAGCCAACTAGCAGCTGGCCAGTCGCTCACAGGCTTTATGTGGTGAGTGTCGGCGGAGCATTTAAACTGCGCTCGGCACAAAATGTACGAATTTTGCCGTCGAAAAGGTAAATTTGCGTAAAAATATCAAAAAAGTCCAGTCATCGCATCTATGTCGCATTTATTTGCGCACATCGCATTTATCGCATTTGCGATTTTCACGCATCTCTAATAATGAGCATTATCAAATTTATGTATACCGGGACTAGCCACGGTACCATAACTTTACGGAGTCACCCGCAATGCAAAAATTCTGCGAAAAATCCACAGAGAAAAAATCTCGGTCAAGGCGAATGATATTTTCTCCGAGGATTTTTCGAACATTAACAAGTTTTAATGTTTATCACTTTAATAGTTTTTGTATATTTATAAAAGGAGTGAATATGCCAATACATTGCTACAAGTCCCAAACGAGCGAGAAGTTTGAGTTGTATTTAGCATAGAGCGTAGCAATCCCTGCTGTAGAAACGCCTTTCTCTCCCCGCAGGCATTCTGTACTCCCCGGACCTAGATCATGATCCTCCAAATTTAATGCTTAATCCGTCCCAGATTAGATACTTAGTCTCAAATGGGGTATCTAGAGAAATCATCAGTTCCACTGGCCCACTTTAAATTGCTAATAAATATTTATGCTTTAATAATATGTTCTCAAGAATTTATTTGTCGACTTCTTGTCTAGACATGACGATTAAATTCAGCTGGGGATATCAGTATTCTTTGAAATATCATCTTTGATGGAACGATGCGATCATATTTTAAACCAAGGTATCTCAGTAACGTTATTGCATTGAAAAAATATTGTAAGCTTTTCCAATTGGTAAAACTACATGTAATTATACGTGTTTTCAAGCAAAGGATCTCTAACAGTGTTACTAACAGAAAATGTGATATTTCTACATTCAATTAGACAAATATTAGTAAAATAGGTATAAAAACATGTTTATGCAATCATATATACATAAATACATTAGACATGTCCTCTTTCGCAAAACACCATTTATTGAAGATTATACAACGTTTACCCTAATTTATTAACGTTACCATGTATATCGCGAGTGAGGGGAAATCTTTGAACCGTTTAAAATAGCTGCGTTCAAAACTCTAATTTCATTGTCTTAAGCCTGAATCACACGATCATTTTTTTTCGTCGCGAAAGTTATCACTGTCGAGATCACTTTTCCCGTTGCGAAGAGCAATCGCTCTAGTGATCATTTTTCTGAATCACACGGTCACTCCCGCCGTCGCTTTTCGCATCATTTCCAATACCACAGCTCGTTGTCATAGGACCCACATCGCGAAACTATATAGCGTGTTTGTTTATTTATGTCGTTCCCACAATTGTCAAACGTTGCGCTGCAATCGCTCCATAGGGGAATGCGTTCCGATTGGCTGATATGGGGTTTTAGTGACGGTTTTAGCGACGGAAAAAACGACCGGACGAGTGATGAAAAATAGCGATGGGGATCCTCATCGCGATCACGATCGCGAAAACAATTGCCGGCGACGATCATTTTGCGCAGTGATCGCGGTAGTGATCACTTTCGCGACGAAAAAAAATGATCATGTGATTCAGGCTTTAGCATTGCAACATTGAGGTATAAGGTGATAACTTTAGTTAACAAATTCCTTATGGACGCTTTCACAACTGCATTGCCATTTTTGTTTCTTGTAAAAATTGACGCAACTACAGTGCAAGAAAATATCTGACATTCGCACGCGAAAGCTCGAATTCAAAAGCGTCGTATTCGTTTAAAACGCTGCATCAAAAACCGATATGATAGCAGTCAGCCAATATTGAGAGCAGTAGTTCCATCACCGATTGCCTGGAATGAAAATTGCGTTGAAGAGCTCTTTTTTGTGAGCATTGTTGTGCATTGCGGTAATCCCATTTCTATATTCATTTTGCATCCAATGACATGGTTGCAGTGTCATTCCCGCCGATAATCTACCCGCCCTTCACAATGGATTAACTTTCCAGCGCTGGACAAATTGAATTTGGAAGAATCAAAAATTCCATTACCTCATCGAATGACATTTTTAGACCACATTTGTGAGTGGATAGATCTCATGGGGGTTTTCCGGCCTCGTTTATTCCGTTATATGCGTCAATTTCCACGCTATCGATCTCCTGGTGTTAACATAACTCGAAAACTCGGTCGAAACATGGTCGGTACAAATTGGTATCATTTGCCATTTTTTTCAACTCCTACGCCTATTGCGTGTGGATAACCGATTCGAAAAGTGTAATGCTGTGAGTTTTATGTCGAAGTACTTAGCCTTTGTAATCTCTCAGACTGTTCGGAAAATTACCTGCACCTCGAGTTAATCTATCCGTGCATTGGTGACAGGTTCTTTTATCAAAACTTTTACATGTATTAAAAAAAACATATTTAGAATTACTCGCATATTCGCTTTACGGTGCGGAAACGTGGACACTTAAGAAGGAGGACGAGAGAAGACTAGAGGCATTCGAGATGTGGTCGTGGAGAAGAATGGAGAAGGTGAAATTGATGGAGAGGAGGAGGAACGGCGAAGAGTTGGGATATAGTGGGTGAGCAGAGGCAGCTTTTAGATGAGATACGGAGGAGACAGACGGTATGGATGGAGCGAGTACTTAGCCAGGAGGAGATGTTGAAAACAGTGTTAGAGGGAAGAATGTTAGGTAAACGAGGGAGAGGAAGGAAAAGAATAGGATTTTGAGATAGAATGAATGGGAGTAGGTCTTATTTTGAATTGGAGAGGGAAGTGCATGATGGAAGGGGAGGCTCCCAGAATTCTTTTTAAATACTCCATGGAAACCTACCTTAATCGGTAAAATACTTTAATAATGATAATATCTCTGATCATGAGTTTATTGGCATTTTAGATTGAGTAGGTAAACATTATTTAATATGCTGAGTTAGTTTTCAGATTAAATACATGATAGCATGAGTATTTTAATGGTGTAGGTGTTTGTTTTATTACTAATTTGTAGTTCCTAATTAAATGTTTTCAATCGTTTTCTTCTAAAATTAAACTGCAGTAGAATTTTTATTCATTACCCGGAATTAAATTTTCATTTTAGCAATCTTGATTTTTGAGTTAATTGAATTTTTAATGGATTTTAAATTTCTTTCTGAACATCCAAATAACTTCTGAAAAATTTCATCACATTAATTAAGCCCTGATGGACCAATTATCATATAAGTATTCTAACGATCGTCATTATAGCACAAGGCGAAGGTACAAAATTAGTCAAATAAAGAGCCATAGTAGCTTTATACCGTACGTCATTTTTCTGAATGATCAATCTTACTTTACTGCCCTTTGTATCTTGATAGACTTTCTTCTCTTTAAAAACATACTTTTTTTAATCAAAAGAATTTCAAAGCCTTCAATCGAATGAGCATTGGTAGGTGTATGTATCTAAATATCTAGATGTATCTAGTCTTATAATACATGATTTCTAGTTTCCTTTGCTGCTAACTTTGATAGAATTTCATTTTATTAATTATCAACCTATGATTCTATAATTTTCTTGGTTCTTAAAATATGTTTAAACGCAATTTAGTTGAACCATTATATTACACTGTTCTTTCAACTGTAATTAGTTCAAAATTGGGAATGAATTTTATTTTCTGCGTGCTAATTCATTGTTTCACGGTATCCCCTCACGTTCAGATGGAATTATAAAAGTTTTTGTTATAACTCCATAAATATTCACCCTGAAAGTTCTCGTACTTCTTTTGACCTTACCCCTGCATCTTTGTCACATAATGAATTCGCTCAAGTGCATTCACAAGCACGAAAGCCAAGCTCGTAAAGTGTTAAAAATATTTTTTCCTCATTTTTTCTCACAATGCCGTCGGGAACATTCGTGTGTCATATCTAAGACATGAAATCAATAACACAAGACCCTGAGATAGGTGGCATAATGGTGTGACGTTCTTTGCATAATTAATTTTTTTCTTGCGGGAAAGTGATATTCTGCGATAACAGTTTAACAGCTGTTTTAAAAATCTGTATGGTGGCAATAAGCCTTAAGAATATAATTCCCACACTTATAATTTCTACACCTTGGACTTATAATACGTGGAATAAAGGAGGTCGTTTTTAGATTCATCCTCAATTTTGTTGCACACATTAGATTCTTATATCTTTTGAGCCATTGGAAGTTTCCCAAAAATATCTGCACCCTAATTAACTCTCAATAGACCTAAGTACATAATTAGCCCTCCATATCCAAATAGCGTCTGAAATGAACTTTAAGCAGAATTTGATGTTGAATTCATCCCCAAACGGCACAAATCGCTATCAATTACATCGACCAAGTCAGGAAGTTGCTATGGCAAAGTTGTCGTTGAATTTTCCCGGATAATCCAAAGAAATAATGTTATCTGCTGCAACGTGTTTGCCATACCCTGTCATATTTGGATGGGCACATAACATCGGTTATTGATACCTATAACTACAACTTCTTTTACGCATCTTTAATTATCTACTTAAAGTACTTCCTCAATTTAACCTTCTTCTTATAAAATGCTCATGGATTCTCTGAAGTTATTGTATCATCAGATCCGCGCGCCATTTTTTTTAAAACTAAAGCCTTGTAAAACTACTTGTCTTAACTTGGCATAAATATGGAGTTGTAAACTCTAAAAAAGAGTTGGACCACGAAAATTCAAAATGGCGTAACTCGGCTCGGGATATTCATTTGCTGGGAAAACTGCAAATTTCTTATGAGATAATTATAAATAATATATTATTATCTCACGGAAAGTCAGCAACACAAGATGTTTAACCGGTTAATTTCCCGAGAAGAGTTTATACTTACAGCCCTCTAGTAAAACCTGAAACTCTGTATCACATGAATCTTTTGTTGACTACATCATATAAAGTTTTCTTTCGATAACGGCTGAGAAGAATTCAATTTTGACCGTCAGAGGGAGGGTAAAGAACGTTCCTTGTGTAGGGCAGAGCTTTGACGTTCGTCTCGGTGCCTTGGCGTTCCGATGCGTGAACGAAGGTGAACTTCTTTTTTACTCCTCACGAACTGCTTAGCTACCTGTTCAAATGGTAAGATTCTACATCCGAAATTGATTTTATGTGAATTTTAGGCTGGCATATAAAATTCCTGTCATTCATGGATTGTTAAACCTCATCGATAGTTAACTGCGCTCAGATAATTTTTCCAATTTCTTTCAGCTAATTTTCAGGCTGGGTAGTCGTAATATTAGCGACGTCTATGTCGTCATTATCCCAGCTCACGAAATGAAGATCGGCTGCTCTCATCCGAATTATCTCACTAGCTATTTGCTCGTAAGAACAGGAAGTAGAGCTATTTTTCAAGTCATAGCCACATATTAACCAATTAACCCTTACTCTGCGGCTCACTGTTCGGATAGCTACTCAGCACATGCGGTGGAAAAGTGAAGGTCTAATTACGTGGGAAAATAAAATCTATTACATACCAGAAAAAGAGATGCTTATCTAAAAAAGTACGGGGAAAAGTATGACTTGGGTCGTTTTCCAATCCACGTAGTATGCACTCATTCCCTTGTTCCCTTTCTCCCTTGCACCCTGCTCCCTTACTAATGCTTTACTGGCGCCATAAAGTGTGAACGGAAATAATGCGAACTATTGACAGTGACGAAATGTGACGCACGGGGTAGTGTTAGGACATCTGGTGGTTGATTTAAGCATCAAATTCATCTTTATACTTATATTTTTGCATATGAAGAACAAGAATTCACAATGCCGATATAATTTTACGTAAAAGACCTCACATAATAAACACAAAATTACTTAAAACTATAGTTCAAGATTTCTGATTTTTCCATTGCCGCCATTTTCACGTCCACTTCCCACGAGGGCACGTGAACGAGGGAGCATCCGCGTTCCCTTGTTCACTTACCCTTCGTTCCCTTGCGCCCTCGCCAATTGGATCCACTCTTGCTGTCGTCACATCCGTAAGTTGACGATCGAAAAGTGCACGAAGGGTGAATAATTGCGAATTGGAAAACGGCCTAACTAATATCTTGGGAATTAAAAGATCCTTCCTGGAAGGAGAGAGGGTATGGTAAAGAGAAAGCTCGTCCTCGGCTCGTTATAGGGAAATCGAAAAGTTACATTCACAGCAGCCTACTGTGCGATTGTACCAGATATATTCACAGCAGCGACAGGGTTAAGCCGCTCCAAGTTGAGATGAACTAGCAAATGTTTTCATTAAAGAGTACACTCCAAAGTTGCGCAAAGTTGACTCAAGTTAAGTTGCGGAGGACGAGGCTTGAAGCCTTCTCTTCCGTTCGTACCCTTTCCTCATCGTCAAGCGTAGCCGTGGCGTAGCTCGCATTGTTAGGTCTGCGAGTATGGATCGAAATCAGATGCGAAAATGATTCTCTCTCGTTCGTTCAACCAGTTCGCTGTCGCCACAATTCTCACACGGTCTCTCCCTTAGTCTCTTTCACTCCCTCGCTTTTATTTAATGATCTACTTTCCCTCCTCGCCCGCTTATTTCGCTTGCCATTTCGAACGCGAAAAAAAACACCCTCCGACAATTTCCTCGCCTGCTCCATTCAGGATCTCCGTCCGCCACCTAATGGAATCGACATTTTGCCTGTGCGTAATTGGAAATAAAATGGCCGCCAACGGGTGCGAAGAATTCAATTTTGACCGTTAGAGGGTGGTGTAAAGAGCGTTCGTTGTGTGAGGCAGGGTTGTGACGTTCGTCACGGGTGCCTTAGCGTTCCGAAGCGAGAACAAAGGTGAACTACTTTTTTACCTCACCAGAACTGCTTAGTTACCGGTTCAAATTGTAAGGCCAACGAAATTCCCGACGGATCCATGTTAAATGTGCGGCCATTGTGCAATTTATAGTGCTGAGGTCACGCTAATCTCCCGTCTTTTTTTTTCATTCCGATTAATCTGTCCATACGCTATTAACTGTCGGTAACCTATGGCCGAAAATGATTTTATGTGAATTTTAGGTTGGCATATCAAATCCCTGTCGCACATGTACTTGGTGTAAATGAACCTCCCCGTTATTTATCTGCGCTCAGAAAATTCATCCTATTTTCTCCGGCAAATTTATGAGACTGGGTAATCGTTATATTAGCGACGTCTCCGTTGTCATTGCCACAGCTCACGCAGTGAAGGTCGACTGCTCTCATTCTGAACTGAAAATTGAAGCATACATCTTTGTTTCTTAATTTTTCTCTTTTATTGCACTTTAACTTTTTATCCACCGTTTCATGAAGACTCGCTAAAACTCAGCTGACTTTTCGTCTTCCAGATTCTTTTTTAACTTTACATATAATTTCTACGTGAGGAATAGTAAAATGAAACATTATACGTTAAGTGTGTTGCAGGAACTTTAGAATACTAAATATGATCACGATCATACATAAATATATGCATATAGAAAATTCACTATTTTGCCTATCGCTTCCCCTATTTGATATACCTACTTCATATTTCCTCGATGCTATAAAATCAGTGTGTGGGTACGAAATGACATCAAAAAATATGATACGCGAAAAGCATTACTTATGTTTACATTTTTACTATCATTTGGCTGAATATCGTGATCTTAAATTTGCCCAGTACTTAAATTCACAATGCATCGCATCAAATGTTTAAAGTCCATGCCTTACTTAATGACTAGCCAAATTACGCTGTAGCGTGAAGCTCAATTTCTGTTCTCCATGATCAAATGCAATCTTTACCGTGTGTTCCAGCAAGATTGTCATTTGTGATGCTTTCTGGTGTCACGTTTGAAGTTAAGCCATCCTGTATCAAGTGATGACACTCAAATTATTAGTAAAGGTATTCCCGTCGCAATTAGCCCAGTTCCCCAGACGTCACGCAAAATTAGCAGTGCCGAAACGCACTTTTCTCAACCTTTTTTAGAAGTGAAATATTTTTACGTGTGTTTTTTTATTACAAGTTATTATTTACATCATATAACAGATTTTTATGTTTTGGTTGCGAATGTATAAATTAGAAATTTTGAGACAGCAAAATTGATAAAACTGTTACTTGACTGTGATGCCTTTTGTTAACCAGTGCCGGAAGGGCGTTCTGGCGCGTTGCGGCACCATGACGACCCTGCTTCTTTCTCTTTTTTTACAGTGTACCGGAATTAATATGTCACCTAACTAGGCGATGACAAACTCAATTGGATGTAGTGAACGGTTTTGAAATTTTTCAGTACATTTACCGATTAGGTCATTTCATTTTTTTAATGTCGCTGAATAGGTAGTGAAAAAGATTTTGGTGAACTCGTATGCAATCGTGTTAAAAGAAGTCTTCGTTGATCAATTATTCGCTTTTATTCTTTTTAATCCGAAATGAATTTTTTTAAAACACTGTAATCACTTTCTACCATGCAACATTATAATTTACTGTGCAACTGTAGTTTCTACAATCACAAAATTTTGCCAAAATTCGTTTTCCTTCAAAAAAATATATACCATTACGATAGAATTAAGCACTCGCTTTTCAGCTAAAAAATGTATTTCACCTTAACAACAAACGATCTCGATATAACGCCTTCGTAATCATTTTTTCCTATGACAAAGGAGTTACTTCAGTTTCCCGAGGTTCTTCTTCCTCCGTGATATACCCCAAGTACTAATCTCCAGACCTTCCTCAGGGGTCTTTTCTTTCAATTTTGTCCTTAATTATATCATAACCACGAAACCAGTGTTATAGGACAAGATTCAAAACTCTCTAACTAACTTTGTGGTATTCCATTATGCTTTTTTTAATATTTCACCATTACTCATATAACTACTTTTTTACATGACGGGTTTCGATGAGTTTTCATCATCTTCAAGCGTAAATTATGATGAATTTATCTTATTATTGTTAACTAGTTACCCAACGGAGGAAGAGAAGTTTGAAAACGGACGCTAGAATTGGAGAAAAGGACGGGTAAATATATTCGTTAATCAAAGAGCTGTCCTGACTTTCAGTAATTTTTAAAAGGTTTTTAATTTTTATTTTTTTAATAACTAATATTCAGGATAGCACTCTGATAAACGATTATCTTAACCTATTCTTTCCACTATTCTGGCGTCCGATTTAAAATTCATATCTTCCACCGTTAGGTTACTAGGTAACAATAATAATAAAAATACACCATAATTTACGCCTGGAGATGATGATAACTCATCAAAACCCGGATCGCATTATGTAAAAAAGTAGTCTTAAAAGTATTAGTGAAATATCCAAGAAAACGTCTATGACAAGGCCTATCCATCGATTCCGTCTTTGGCGTATGGTTCCCCGCAGTTCCCTTCTTTCTCCTATTTTACGGTGTACCTGTATTGAGACGACACCTAATTATACGGTACAGTGAAACCTCTTTTCACGGACACCTCTGACTCACGTACAACTATAACTTAAGGGCATTATTCAACTCCCAAGAAGAAGGATATGCCTTTGCGTAAGGATCAAACCATAAATATGCGAACTCTCCGACTTATGGACACGGAAACCTATTTGGGCCCATTTATTCTCTTATACGGACACCATGATAATGGGTTTCTAAAAAATTGTACGTTTTTCCCTTAAAAAAATAGTATTTAAGTATCTCTCAATTGCCGCAGCGGGCAAAAGAAACGCAATAAGAAGCCTATGCATGTACAATTATTTTTTTAAAGAATATACTATTAAAAAAAAACAAATAAAAACCAATGATTTATTTAGGCCTCAGTGACCTATTTTTTTTTTCGGTATTGACACAAAAATGTATAAATGCTTCAAGAATATGTGTAAATGCAAAAAATGACACACCTTAAGCCACCGAGGAAACCTCTGTTCCTCCACATGCGTATTGTCCGTCACACTGATAGAGATCCTACGCTTCAAAACGAGTGTAATGTCATGTAAGTATACCAGTTGGTAAGACACATAATATTTTTTACCATACAAAAACTTAGCTCAAGTGTTTTACTTTAAAAGACGATCACATCGCTACTTTACAGACAACATTTCAAGGGATGACGATGTCCTAACGTGGATCAACTAGAGTGACGTGCTGTGGGCACATAAGGTACAGTACTCCGTCCGTCGGATGGGACGTTAAGCCGTGCTCCTCTCGGCACATTTCGTTCGGAGCAGGTTAATTTTGACTGAAGATTAGCGAGCAACCTCTTTTCTTCTTACTCCTCTCTCGTCACAAAAAGCTAAACTGTCAGTCGCCTCCTTCAAATACGAATGCCAACAAACAGGAAGGGCTATGCAAGATGGAATTAAGCGGGTGGGGAAGCAGAAATGCGAAAAGGTGGAGCGTATTTGGTTCCAGAATGATAATAAGACCGGTGAAACCGGGAAAAATAGCATTAAAAAGAACCAACCATGAATAATGCATTATGAAAAAAATTCTGGGGAAAAGCGTTAATAAAAAATTGCATGGGGCCATTCTCATCCCCTCGCGGAGGATATTCAGGGTATTTTTTTTTGGAAGAGGGGTACGAACCACCCCTTTATTTCCACCCTCGTCCACGCGTTCCCCCAACCCATTAGGTAGACTACGCCCCATCCAGCGGCTCCGCCAACCCAACCCCAGGGAAAGAGAACCCGCCAGGAGCGAGGCATCCCAAAAGCGAATCCTCCCATACCTCGTGACTCGACCACCCCTCACAGCATATTTTTTTAAATTCCTCTCGCGAAAATTATTATTTCTCGAGCAACGCGAGCGGCGCAAATGCGCAACAATTAGTACTGCCACATTCCAACAGAGGGAGTGGCAGTCGTCTGCGGGGAGAGAGTCGAGGGGAGATGAGGGGGGTATTTTGCTGCCGTCACAAATCTCGTTTAACGGCCGCCGGGAATAATACGAGAGGAGGAAGATGCGCTTGAAGCGGAGGGGTTGGCGGTGGTGGAAGGTCGATTTAGGCCGACTAGTACGGCGGGGCAGGGAAAGAGAGTTTACGAAATGAATAATTGTGTGTCATTAAATTCAGTTTTAGTCACATTCCATTAACGTCCATCGGCGCTTCCAAACGGGAAACCAACGGAAAAAAGGTGCAAAAAGCCCCCTCCCGCACGAATTCGCACTCACCGTACCATTTTGACGCCGCTGTTTCATCAGACCGGCCAGAAAATTGGGAGCGCACATATCGTCCATAAAGAATTTCCTCCCAAGCAAATAATTTAGAGGGAGATCGTTGCGACCCATTTATTTTTTCATTCGCCGATTAAATTAAAAATGGGCATTGCCATGGATGAGGCGATTCCAATATGTCATAAGTGAAAGAAATTATAAGTATTATCCACTTGGATATTAGTACCTTTAACACTCGTTTTGACAGTTGAAACTCATTCAAAAACTGAGATCAAATTAAGTTTTTACTCCTCTTGCTAGTTATAAAAGACACTTGAACTAAAGCATCGACTGTTCTTAAACCAAGAATGTCTGTGTAACATATTGTACTTTTTTCGCTCTTTTACTTGACATTGGAGTGATACTTTCCTTTATCGAACTTCAATGATTACGAGTGTTGTTCTTTACTAAGTGACATATTAAGCTGAATTTAGCTCACTAAACTAATTACAACGAGAAAAGTACCTATTATAAGAATCAGGAAAAAAATTAAATTCAAAGATTAGAATCGTTAAGTAAGGTTTAATTCATGGCTTTCATCAATATGAGCATGAGCTTTTCATTGCATTAATCAGTAATTATAATCCCCTAAAGCATTTCAGAATTTTTTTTATGGTCAATGGAATTGCTACCTCTGAACAATATATTAATACTCTGCTGGAGATTAAAAACTTTTTGGGCTATTTCGACGCGTCAATGTTTGGTTGGCCCGAACGTTTCCCGACCGATGCTGCTCGATTTCTCAGGGGAATCCGATGATTCTAGGAATCTTCTGTCTATCTATTTAGTTTGTATTTGATGAAAGGGGGAAGAGAGGAAGGTGGGATGGTTGACGGTGTGGACACTACTTTTCATGATGAAAGGCTACCACGGTCGGCTAACTTTGAGGCGGGAATCCCTATCAAAAAGGTTGTTGTCCTTTCGTATTTCGATTTTAGGTATAGTTCAATTATTTCCATACCTCCGAAAACAGCACATATTAACCTTTTAAACCGAGGTGTGTTGAAAATTTCAACAATTAAACTTGCGCGAACAACCATGCCCTGGATGGAGGCACCCTACCCACGCGGGACTCGAACCTACGACCTTTTCTTTGGCTGGCGAAGACCTTACCCCGCCGCCACCGAGGCCGGAAATAATATTCTTCTGTCTAAGACAAGGCTGTATCACACCTACAATGGCCGTAATAAGAAATCTTTATTAAATGTAAGGAGAACTGAGCTGAATAACAGAATTTAAGAACTTAACTGAAGAACTGAACTAAGGAACTGAACTGAAGAAAAGAATTTAAGAACTGAATTTAAGAACTGAACTAAAGAACTGCACTGAAGACTGAAGTAAAGAACTGAACTGAAGGGAAGAATTTAAGAACTGGACTTAAAAACTGAACCGAATAGCTAAAGTGAACAGCTAAAGTGAAGAATTAAAGTGAAAAACAGAACGAAGGAACCAAACTGAATAATAGAAATTAAGAAATGAAGTTAAAAAACTGAACTTAAGAACTGGAATCTAGGTTAAAATCTATGAAATATTAAATCGATCGACCACCAAAAGAAATGCATACAGGGCCGAGGGGAGAGTGGGAGTGGTAAAAGTCATTGGCGAGATCGTAAGGTGAGCGGAGGCCGTTGCGGCCTCACGGGTTTTAATGGAGAGGCGGCCAATAAATGAGACGTCAGGGCCGAACAAGCGGTGATGCGATTTAATGAGCGCCAGCCGGGTCAGCGGCGGACGACGCGGGAATTATCTTACGCGACGAGCTCAATAAATCTGGAAATTATCGCACTCCCTGCGGAGGGGGGGATACTGCAAGCCGTGCAATTGCCCTGCTCAAGAGAAAATATTCGGCGGCACGGCGTGCGAAATCATTGAGATTAATTGTCTGTGGACGTAGTGTGCGTACTGAGAGAAAGTGGACAGACATTTCGTAATCCTCGGCTTTATAAGGTATTCTATACCACATGCGCCATCGTTAATGCGGTCTATTAGTAAAAGTGGAGACATTTATGCTATGCAATTGCCTATCTCGAGGGAAATACGGATTAGGAAACAATTAATCGCCAGCGCATGTAATGCTCTTACCGACAGAAGGTGGACTGACATTTCCAAATTTATGAGCTTGCGTAGTGTTTTAAACACCACGGCTTTAAGTTTTTCACTCTCCAGTCTCATCAACCAGGATCTTTCACTTGATTGGTTCCCTTATGTTATAAATTGAAAAAGGAATACTATACCCGATTTTAATACTGGTAATAAATTCCGGAGGCATGTAATTGTAATAAATTCCTGTAAAATAATGCTTGAATTTATCCAAATCGTAATTTAGTATCCCCAGGTAATGGTCATTTGTTGTTACAGGCAATACTTTGATAAAATAAATCCAAATTTTTAATATAAAATGCTGAATGAAAATTAATTTCATGCAGGAATATGGCCGTAGTACGAATTTTTATTCTTTATATTTACTCAATTAAGCCATGGAATATTGGAGCTTAAGAGAAAATGTACGGCGGCGTGCTCTAAGAAATCATTGAAAACTGTCGCAACAGTCGTGTGAGTACGAAAAGGAAAGAGTAAAAAGAAACATTTCATGATATGGAAAATTATACGACTATATTACGACTATACTAAGAGTATACAAGCTAAAATAATATGAGGAAGGTGGCCAAATATGACATCGAAACATCGGTGCCAATGAAGATCTTCGCTCAGCAAGAAACAAAAGGAATTGCCTTTACAGGAACTTCATGGAAAACCTAATCGCGTCCTCTCATACCATCTCGTGAGAGTTTTCTCATCAACATTCCGAAAGTTTAAATAAAAAAGTCATCTATGCAGGTACATATGTTACCCAAAAATGTTGCTGTAACATCATAAAAAAAAGATTTTGCGAAATATTTCCATGATAACAACGGTATAACTATACAAATTCACCAGAAAATTTTTTTTTGACGACTCAAGGTTTGACAGATTATGTTCGCACCTTTGGATAACATTTAGTTGGAATCCTTGTCTTCAATAAATCTTTTACAGTAAAATTTTAATAACTTTATCATTACCTAAATTTAAAAGAGATCAATGGTGCAACGCTCTCAATTGTAATTTCTTCCCAAAATGGTAAACGTAAGTATTAAACTAAATAGAAATAAAAAATAAAACTTTGTAATGTTCACTATCTTAAAATAGTGAACTTTAATAATTAATAAAAATAGTGATTAAACAAAAAATGACTAAAAAGTGATTAAATAATTAAAATTAATAAAATAGTGAACCTTACAAAGTTTTATTTCTTTATTTCCGTTATGGAGAGGTTTCACAAAGAAAAGCCTGAAGTTATCAGTTATATTAAACTAAATAGTTAAAAAACAATGAAAATCTTAGAACCGAGCAAAATTCAGGACTGAAATTGAGTCGTCAGGACAAAGGGATTTTTTGACGCTGAAAGAGGAAGCTTGGGGTGGGAAGAAGGCTCCGTAGCTCGCGGCCGTATGTTCAATTACCCAGATACGCTAATGTAGCGAAAAATCGAGCAGGGAGAGGAAATTAAGCATGTGCTGTTCCGAACTGACTTGATTTGTCGACGGGATGAGCGGGAGTCCTGCCGTAAAGAAACAAGCGCAGCCTTCAGGGTTTTGGAACAAACAAGAATAACCCATGGAAGCGTGCCAACTTGGAGCTAAATTCTAAAGGAAATGGAAAAGATGTCCATCCGGGAGAGATGAGGAAACCTGCCCTTTTTTGCAATACCACCGGGGAAATAAAATCTCACGCAGTTGGCATCATTTCTATAAGCGCTGGAGAAGACAGCGGACCAAAGGCTGAATTTAAGCTTCATAAATCGCTGACTTTTGGTCGGTTAGCGAAAATTACCCATGAGGGAAGTAGGAAGACATTTCTTTTTCGATTTTTTTTACATGTGAATACAATACGACCATCTCTAGGTACGCTAAAGCGCAGGGTAACCATTTTGAAGCCAAAATTATGCTGGAGAGGGAGGCAAAGGCTGTAAATCCGTAAATTTTGACTGTGTTATTCCCTATTTGTAAGTTTGAAAAAGAACTCGAATTGATTCCACAAATATGTGCAATAGTGCTTATAAAATGCTAAATTAACGAAGAAAATACCCCATAAATGTGTTAACAAATTCGAGAGAGGGAAGTTACTTCAGAAGTGATCGAGAAAAAAGAGATAATGACCAAATACGAACGAAATTTACGATTCAGAACATCAAAATTCCCTTGGTAGAAGATTTTTATACTCGAGTAAGAACTGTACTCTACCAATAAACACTGGGTGATTCTAATTGACAGACCCAAATTCGCAACTCTATTTTTCTTAAATTATAGAATATATCCTTATAACATAAGCAATATTATAAAACGGACGGAAGAATGGTTTGAATAGAACCACCATAACACACAATATTGCGCAAATAAATGGTGGAGTAACAAGAAAACCTGATTCACCTTGTCAACTTTCCTCGCTGTAGTAGTAGAAGAGCTGAATGAGCAATGCAAATTATGATCCCGATTTCACATACACCACCACGCAGGTTACTTATAATGCTTGAGTTTACCCACACTTAGAAATGGAGTCCACCGTGTAAAAAGGTATACACTGAAAGATAGGGCTCATGAAGCACAATCGAGAAGAAAATTTGAGACCAACATTTTATTATGTCAAAGTTACATATATACAGTACATTCCTCAACCCAGTGTTCGATATTTAAAGCAAAAATTATAATTAAAAAAAGTAGAAATCATTCATCCTGATTTAGACTGGAACCAATATAATCAGTAAGCATGGCGAGATAACCCTTAAGAAGGAACAAGGAAAACGATATAATCTGCAAAGATATACCACTGGTTAGTGAGAGATATTTGGTAAAGTCCTTTACTGTATACCCACGGTAATATTTATTCCCTCCTAACTTAGAATGGTCCTTTACTTGCTGCAATATCTCTAGTATTAAAAAATTCGAAGTAATTCTAAAAGAGATATTTTTAAATGGGTACTAAAAACTCTTGAAAATTGGCATAGATCAATGTCTATAAGTCACTACAGATGCTGCCATTATTAATTATTTAAAAGGCATAGTAATTGAATCAAGAATGAACACCTTCTGCCGTTTTAATTAACTACCACAGAGTGGTAATAAATATTGAGAGTATGCAACCCGCGTGACACCCATATGGTCTGACTGGGGTGGCGCGCGCTCACTCTCGGTGTGATGTCCCTGGAAACAAAGGGCAGAAATGAAAGATATTTGAGGTGTCTAACGAGTCGTTGTATAAAACAGAAAAGTGATAGAATAATCCGAGAGTGACATCACTTTCAGTTATGTCCGAAAAGCACCCAAAAATACCAAAAATTCAGCAAAAATAATTTTCACGATTTATTTTCTCACACCAAATGGAACAAAACTGGGGGGCGTCCCAAAATAAATTAGAAAACTTCAAAAATAAGGACCACCCTACAACCACACATTGACAGTACTTAAGAACACATTACCATTCAAATATATATCACCATTCACAAAACTTAAGATAATGTCTCAGAAAAAAAAATCACAAGCACTGATTTCAAATGATTTTAAGTTCGAGTGCGAGGCGAAAAATACGATTATTAACAAACGGATTAACAATTTTCATGGAAAAAAGTTAAAACAATAGAGCCTTGCAAGAGCACTCTTTAATTCTGGCGCTTCATCCGAAAAAAACTCAAAATGAAAACACATAGATTTCAAATGCAAGAACTAAATGCTGCCCGAAGTTGTTCCGAAAACAGTCCTTAAACTTAAATGCGGAAAGCGTCGAGGGGAAAAAAACAGAAATCGCGAAAAGCTGTCTGAATGGTCTACTTTTTTCATTCCGGGAGGATTGAAACGGATGCTTTTGATGGTTAAATTTTACCGCAACTGTCAGAGGAGAAAAATTCAGTAACCCTCCCGAGCTTACGGGCAAGGCGCGGAGAGAATTATAAATGCAAAGGAACTCGATTTCACGATTTTTTTCACCAAGAGTAAGACAGAAAGGAATTCTATCAGAAGTACTCCGCATGGCACTTCTCGTTCCTTATCAAAATATGAATTTTTCCAGTTTTTTTTTCTAAGAGGGAAACGGGATGAATAATTTCTCTCACTTCCATAATCTGGGACGTTTTCTCTTTGAAGTCACATCATTCCACGAGATCGCTTACACCAGGGTTGTATATCACGTTACAGTGGCATACAGGTTAAGCCCTTCAGCAGAAATTCTCATTGACATTCCCAACAATTGCAGGAGCTTAAATTAACGAAAAAACTCAATGCGTATGTTTTATTAACAAGAAGGTGGAGAAAAAACATTGGATATTTAATTTAAAATAGCCTTAGAAAAAATAAACAAGAAGTCTCCATACTCCATACTCTCTATTGTTACTTATTTCAGGTTTATAGACTTCATGGCTGAATTCATGACAAATTTTTATCCAAAAGTAATGGAGAATTAAAAACCGAATTCCTCGGCTCCATTGCCCTTCCTCAAGGGTTATTCCCTCACGACCCGCAGATATGTATTTGTAGAGCGAGCTCAAAATGGATTACGTCCAAGGTATGCACGGCATTGGTACAAGATAAGATAAATTCAATTTGAAGTTTCAACGGTGGCGGCGGGGTAAAGTCCTCGCCTGCCAAACCGAAGGTCGCGGGTTCGAGTCCCGCCTGGGTAAGTTACTCCTATCCAGGGCATGGATGTTTGTGATAGTTAAATGTTATCAACCCCGATGTAAAGGCCGAACAGTGCTGTTTTCAGTGGTGTGTGAAATAAATAAAATAAAGTGAAGAGAAAAAAACAGCCGTATGATGCGATGCCACCATTGAAAATACATGGAGAAAGGGTGAAAATACTTCTGAAGGTATCAGCTTTTGATAGGGTACGTTGATTGCTTCATTGAAGTATACTTTAAGGAATGGCAGGAATACAAGAAAACAACCCCTCATTCTCTACTACAACTATTTTTGAAAATCGCTACTTGCTGTTGGCCATAAGTTAATGCACAAGAATTTAATAGAGGAAGTCAAATGTTTCTGTGCTGTTGCTTATCTCTTATGATCTGTTACTGTGACCTCAAAGTTTTGGCTACAATAATTACTAGATTTAAAGTAAAGGAGTAAGACTGGAAATTGCCTTGCCCCTTGCTAGAAATTAATTGATAACGGACGTTTTAATGGAGGTGTACCCCTCATATACTGTTAAAAATACAGTCCCTTGAACATGCTTACTCAAAGTATTGATTCGTGAGACATTTTTTCCACTGTTTTCTGTGAGCGATTTGCATTTATTAGACCATTAATTGAATAAATGCAGCTGCTAGCGAAAAAAATACTTACAAACATTTTAATGCTCGGCTCACATTTACCTAAAATTAATGAGTTTGTCAAAAATATTTCTGAATTTTGAGCTTATGATAATTAACCAACAATAAATATAATCTCAATTGTCAGGCATATAGAGTAGCATGAATTATGTTATAAAATTTAGCCAATATCATTAATGAAGCATATTTTACTGCCTCATTACAATAATGATGTTTATTTAGATCAATGCATTGTATTTTTATTAATTTTCGTTCAATTGATCAACGATTGATATGATCACAATTGACAAACACATGGAGAACAAGGAATTATTTTATAAAATTGAGCCAATGTCATTCATATTTATGGTTATTTTAATAATTATGGTTTATTTATGCCAATGAAATATGTTTTAATAAATATTCGTGGAAAAATAAACCAAAATATATTGGTCTGAAACGCCTAGTGCAATAAAGAAGGCTCAACTACCAAGAACATGTTGGCACAAAATATTAGCACACGCCAAAACGATTTCACTCTGACATGTCAAACTGCTTAAGGCATCATCCGAGCTTAGATGGAGGTCCCTCCGGTCAGCATTCCGGAGACCTCTGGGCCAACGTGACCCCCTTTTAGTAGTCTACGGATCGAAGGTATTCGCTGCGAGCGGCGGCCAGGGAAATTTCCAGACGGTTGCATACGAGTGATTGATTCGATGTCGAAGTTAAAGCGTTGCGAGCTGGCACAAATCAGCCGATAGATACACTCTCCCGTCGTTGGAGGACTGTGGAACGGCATGCGTCATTCGCTTCCATTAGTCCCGGAGTCATCGATGGACCTCGGCGCGCTCTTCCCAATGCATCCGCAATGTCGTGCCGTATCCCACCTCCCCCCGAAGACCCACTACCCCCCTTTTTCCGCTACTTAAACAGAGACATCCTCTCTCAATAAATGAGCCGACGCGAGCGCCGCGACCCGACGGGGAAGGATAGGAAAGTGGCGCCTACACTCGGGATATTCAATCAGAAGATTAAGTGCTCCCAGCTTAATTAACTGAACTACCAATCGGGGTGCTCTTTTTTCCTCTTCATTGTATGTTTGAAGGTTTTAGAAAAACGAAATCGTAGTGCATTAGTCTATTGCCCAATGAGATGAGTTTTTATAACTATCCATCGAATCTCATACCACCGGCAATTTTCTATAATCCTTGAAATACAGGTTCCAGGACCCAAAAAGGCATCTCAACTATTCTTAGATTGTTTAACTATTAATAGAAGGTAAAAATATATTAACAGGTTTTCAAAAATCGGAACGGGTGTAGTTATTTATGAATATAACGCTGTAAGGTTTTTGAAAAATGCAATCGTAAGATACATATTTATTGCCCAATGAAATAAGATTTTATGACGATCCATCGAATCTCACGCCACCTGAAATTTTCTACAACCCTCGACATCCAGTTTTCTGGACCCAAAAAGGATTCTCAACCCCTTCTTAGATGGTATAATTATTAACAGGTACGTTAAAAGGTTTTTGGAAAACAAAATCGTAAGATATACGTTTATTGCCCAATAAAATGAGTTTTTATAACGATCCTTCTATGTGAAATTCTCTAAAACCCTCGGAATCCTATTTTCTGGACCCCAAAATGTATCTCTCCCTTGTTAGATGGTATAGTTATTAATAGAAATGCTGTGGGGTTTTAGAAATACGCAATCGTGAGATATACATTTATTGCCCAAATGATCCATCGAATCTCATACCACCTGCAATTTTCTACAATCCTAGACATCCAATTTTGGACCCAACAGTGTATCTCAGCCCCTTCTTAGATGCTGTAAGTAGTTATAGATACTCATTAGCAGGGACCCATTATTCCACACATCAATTCGTAATTAGATGGGCTTTTTATTATAAATCATATTAAAAGATTTCAGAAGATAGGAACTTCTTTCAGGGAATAAGCCCTGAAGTAATAGAACACCAATGCAATTACCCCATTCGTATAGATAAAGATTTTACAGCTCAAATTGATTTTCACCGCAAAAACACAAAAGTTTTTTCTGTACTACCAGACTTTTGCCAGTTAATAATCTAAGCAAAAAAGGTCTCTGCTCTGAAAAACCTAAATTGGAGATTGTCTTTTATTTATACAATTTTTGAAAAATAATGCCATGCTTAAAATCTTAATTTAACGAACAAAAAATAGCATTTAATAGTAAGCTGACATAATTCGCACCATAAAATAAGCCTTGAAAAAAGATACATCGATGGCAATTCAACGTCAACTTTGAAGTAATTTGTAAATAAATATATAGAAATATTAATTAAAATGTTATTCACCAATAGATATACATTTAATGCATACTTACAAAAATTTCAATCTAAAACACTAAAAGTTGAAATCAAGTACTTTCTGTGGATGCGATGACAACCTTTAACCCTAAAGCTGCGTATTTTAGGACGTCGCACTCAAAATGGCTAATGCACATACTAATCATATACTCCGCCGCAAAGAACTTGGAGTCAATGAGGTATAAGGGTAATAATAAGGAAACTTATCACATACTAATATGATTTTCAAGTCCACATTAATTGCAAAAAATATATCCGAGAAAATGATGAAAATAAATATTACACAATGATAAAATTATTTTCTTTGAAGATGGAATAGTTACTATAGAACATTATAGAAACATTATTTATGTTATACAAATCAAATTCTGCCATATACAACATTCTTTAAGGCCGTCAAATGTTCGGCTTTAGGCAAATCACAAGTTGTGGATGAAGAACCCTGCATTTGTCCTTGCCTCGTTTTCTTTTCAAGTGGACGAGCCAATTGGCACCAACCGTAGGATTAACCAGCCGTAATTACGACTCGAAAAAAAGGTAATTTATTGTTCAGTTACAAGCTCAATGGTTTCAGCGTTATCCTTTACCTTTCCTCTTTTCGGTGAACAAGCCCAAATGTTACTGTACTAATTCCGTAAAAGCGTACTAATTCCGTAAACAAGATGCTGGGCGCTTAGAAAATCACATTTTAAGAAAGATAATGGAAGAGGTACAAATATAAAAATATTTCATAATTGATTCAGCTATTAAATAGCATGTCTGCGCCACTGCATTATTTAAAAATGATTTTACGTTTTACTCATCACAAGGATTGCGGGAACAGCTGCTATGAGGTTCGCAGCTTGCCCAGAAAGAAAACGTTAAGCCTGAAGATACGGTAGAGACTTTTACCCGCATTTTAGTCCTACGAAAAGTGTTTGCATAGCATTTTGGGGATTTATACCAGCAAGTTTTTTTTAAGAAAATAACATAGGATGGAATTCGGTAAAATTGACATTTTCTTCTGACATTACTTTATTAATTTAAAAGAATAAATTGGAGGAAATGAGAAAATAGAAGATACACGGGGAGATACAGAGATGCGTGACAAAATCCCTTTAGAGTGGCGTTATTAGCGTAAATTTCAGGAATCGGTACTCGCCATATAATATTTTACTATCAGATTTAACGCAAAATGACAAGTCGCTAAGTCGCTTAATGCTAAGGCGGTGGCCTCTGTAATCGGTATGATGTTTTTCTACTGGTTAATTTGAAATTGCAATTAGCTCATTTGTATAACTTTTATATCTTATAATAAGTGAATTTTAAATCGGCAGTCTCGCTGTATGTGTGCCGTTTTATTTAAAATGAAATGAAAAAATAATAGTAATAGCTGATAAAAGAGAAAGAAAAAACACAAAATAAAATATAAGCAGCATTCTAGTGTAGTATATGACGTTACCAAATTACATAGACGCACGTTATGCAAACATCCAGCTGTCCCAGTGGACTGAAGGAGAATATGATGAGCTGGACAAGCACTTACAATAAGGTGAGAATAGGGATGAGAAAGTACTGCGTTGGAATGCGGAGTGCAGAGATGCTAGGGAATGCAACTTCTTAGATGTTTGACCCAAGTGCGGAAGGACTTTGAAAGAGTCGTTTCAGGATTTATGGGGTAGATCCTTGCAGACATTAACCTGAACCTCAGATTGCAACAATGTCTGAATTATTTTACAATAGTTGAGAGACATACTACTATGTTGTGAGGACTATTTCATTTGAATCTGATGCTTTCCCAGTGAATATTTTCGAAAAAGGCTACTTTCGGGCTTCCATCCGGGTGGTCTCTCTCCATTCTGCCGATGTTTGGGAACCCGACTTGTGTTACGAAACGTCGACAGAATGGAGAGAGACCACCCGGCTGGAATCCCGAATAGCCCTTTTCGATTAAAACCTTTAATTTCAATGATGAAGTGAGAACACATGAACTGGCCCCAGCTACAACATAAAATTCGAAGAGATAAAGCTAACATACGAAGAGCGGTGATATTTTGATGGTAATACGCAAGGCCATAGAGAACATTAAGAAAGAAAACAAATTCAATCAGGAAGATGACTATACCCGCGCCTTGGCATGGAAACGTGTTTTTGATAAAAGAGGCAAAATCCAACAGCCAATCAGGAGCGACTTGACCAACAGCTAGGATATGAAACGCGAAAAAGATGTTTCACCGCTTCTTCAATGACCTAAA
Source organism: Ischnura elegans (assembly GCF_921293095.1). Taxonomy (NCBI): domain Eukaryota; kingdom Metazoa; phylum Arthropoda; class Insecta; order Odonata; family Coenagrionidae; genus Ischnura; species Ischnura elegans. The sequence continues at coordinate 89,168,992 of NC_060255.1, read as the reverse complement.
CAAACTGGCTGCAACGCCGGCGATACTGTCGTCCGAAATAAATATGGACTGACGCATAGCTAAGCCCGAAACTAACTTCATTTAAATCTTCCCACGAAAGCCTTCATAAGGATTACTCTAGTTCCAGTTCTTTCGCTCAAAATTTATGTCCTCATCACCTTCAGATATAAATACAATTACTGCTAACGAAGTAGAATTAAATACAAAATATAGTGATTTCAGCGGTCGATAGCTCATAATATATTTAATAACCTATATATAATTTTTTTGAAAAATGGGTGGTCAAACAGGAGAAATTAAAATTTTAGTGAATTTAGACAATATTTTAAAAGCATAAGGATAAAATTTAGTGCAATATTAAAATCTATTCGACGAAATATTTATTTTTTAAATCAAAATGGGATGGCAAACTTTGAACGTATACAACCTTATATGCAATAAAAAATTAGATAAACAAACACACTCGTATACACAGAGAGAAGCGGGATAAACTCACATTTCTTCGATTCATTGTGTTACCAATATAAAGATGGGGATTGGATATATAAAGGAAGGGGAAAGAGAAATTAAACTTTCAGGGAATTTGTACAACATTTTTAAAGCTAAAGGATAAAATTTAGAGCAATAGTCAAACCCATTTGACGTAAAATTTTATAATTTAAATCGAAATGGGATGGCAAACTTTGAATGTATACAACCTTATATGCAATACAAAATTAGATAAACAAACACACACTCAGATACACCGGGAGAAGCGGGATAAACTCATATTTCTTCGATTCATTGTGTTACCAATATAAAGATGGGGATTGGATATATGAAGGAAGGAAAGAGAAGTTAAAATGGGAGAAATTAAAATTTCAAAGAATTTGGACAACATTTTTAAAGCTAAAGGATAAAATTTAGTGCAATATTAAAATCTATTCGACGAAATATTTTATTATTTAAATCAAAATGGGATGGCAAACTTAGAATATATACAAACTTATATGCAATACAAAATAAGATAATCAAACACACTCGTATACACAGGAAAAAGCGGGATAAACGTATATTTCTTCGATTCTTTGTGTTACCAATACAAAGATGGGGAATGGATATATGAAGGAAACGGAAAGAAGAGGAGTGGATGCCAGGGAGCGTGGACCGTTGTCCTGCACAGGCGGCAGTGGCAGCCGGATTACGAAATAAAAATTCTTTGGGGCGTGTGTGTTGCAGCGCGAGTGGCCCGGAATGAAAAGTAGGTTGCACACATCATGTGAGATACGGAGGAAGAGCGGAGAGAAAAAACCAACCGTGGAGAGGAAATGGGAGGGGGTGTGGGGATGGAATACTTCCCCTATTCCCATACAATTACCGCATCTCCATGCCGTGGAAAGAAGAAGATATCACGAAGGAGAAGCTACGGAGACCAATTTGAGTGCGTGTGTGTTTGAATAAGAAGGAATCTTTATACTTTTTGAACGTAGGAAAAATATTTTCAAATTTGAACATGCAAGTTTCACTGAAAAATAACTAAAAATCAGGTCTTCCCGAAATTAAATTACAAGGCATTGGAAGCACGAAAAAATATTTTTCTCCATTTAGTACCGATAAGTATTGGAGACATACTTATATCTTGTAAGATACAGGGGACGATGAGGTGGAAATTCTAAATATTACCGAACTATCCTGTGGAAATATTGAAGGGTATCATTTAAATAATATTAAAACAAATCACAAAGAAAAAAAAGCAATGGAAACGTTCGAATAAAATCCGAAATAACAGGCAAAAATCCTGAATATTAAAAAAAATTGAAATTCAAATCCTGTTGAATAAAAACTTTTATCAAAAAAATGGCTTCCTACCTTTTCTTTTCATACTTATTCCAAAATATATTTTAACCAAGGAGATAAACATATTCAAAAGCTATATCCTGTTGAATGAATGCTTATTTATTTTGCAGATAAACAGGGGCATTTCTTGGATTCATAGTGTAACCAGTACAAAGATGATTTGGGGAAAATTACGGATCAGTATGCATAAGTGAAGTTAATCTGTTTCTCATTCTTATTACCCCGTCATTAAGTAAAAGTTTGGCAAATATTTATTGGATTAATGCATTGAACGTAACCATTTCTGTAGTTTTTTTTATTTTATACAGATAATTTAACAACTTATCGGAAACAACAGGCAAAGAAGGCTGAACATAATAACATTTCCACGAAAACTTAATTATAATCTCTTTAAATCTTTTATCAAAAAGTCTTTATTGAAAAATTTAAAATAAAATTATTTTCATCATTTATCTATTTAAAAAACCTTTTATTTAAAAACGGCTTCTTGACTTTTCTTTTCATATTTCTTCCACAATGCATTTTTCATTAACAAGAAAAATGGAAAATACGACCGCCATTAAAAAGAACGCGGGAGAGGAAACTAAAAGGTCAATTTCCCTCAGCGAAATTATAATGAGGACATAGAGCGAGTATAGAAAACCTGCACGCAAACATGACATCGGGGCATCTGGCTGGTCGAGCAGGAGAGATGACAATTTTAGAGCACTTGGATAAAATTTTATGTAATATTTAAATATACTCGACAAAAAATCAACAAAAAGAAGACTAAGATATTAGTTTGCAGCAAAAAAGAGGAGGCAAAGACAAGTATTAACCTAGGAAAGCATAAGATTGAAGAGGTGAAAGAGTTTTCTTGCTTGGGAAGCCGAATTACCAACGATGAACGAAGCAAGAAAGAAATAGTCAATAGAATAGCAACAAGAAGAATCTTCTTACAGCTGAGTATACAAGCATAAAAGTAAGGAAACGATTCATCAGATGGTACATATGGAGTATGTTTCTCCGTGGAAGTGAGGCTTGGACGCTGACAGCAGCAGAGGAGTCAAGAGTGGAAGTATTCGAAATGTGGTGCTACCGAATGATGAAGATGAAGTGGATTAACCGTGTAAGTAACGAGGAAGTGCTAAGAAGAGCGGGAGAAAAAAGAATTCTCCTAAAAACCTCAAGCAGAAGACGGGATAACCTAGGTGGCCACATTTTGAGGCACGATGGCCTGATGAAGACAATTGCAGAAGGACAAGTGGAAGTGAAAAAGGGCACTAATGAGGTACATAGGACAGGTTATAAACGATGTACAAGAGAAGAAATATGTAGCTATGAAAAGGTTAGCGGATAGAAGAGAGAAACAGAGAGCTGCGTCAAACCAATCTTAGGATTGTTGGCTAATGATGATGACTCGTCAAAAGCTTTCATTATTCGCATCGAAATGGAATGGAAAACTTTAAACATATACCTTAGATAGATAGATTTAGAGAGATCGTTAGATATAAATATTTATTGCATACAACTATTAAATTTAATTTAATCCTCTTCAACATGTCATCTAGTCAAAGAAACAGGGATATATCCTTAGTATATTGAAGTTTTTAATGATGATTTTCACAGTACCTTATTTCTCTTTTCTTAAAAATGGCTGGTTTAATAGGAGAAATGACAATTTAAGGCTTTATGACATTTAGAAACAAATTTGAAAACCAAAGGATAAATTCAATGCAAAATGAAAATCGATTCGTCAAATGCCTTTATTTTTCACAATGATATGAGATGGCAAACATTGAGCGGAATACAATACAAAACTGGAATAACGAAAAACCCTCGTAAACACAGAGAAAAGCGGGATATGTAAATGCATTGAAACGGAATCAAACGGAATGCTCAATGTCAAAATGAAGCGTTTTTTTAACGGAGGAAAAATATAAGGGGTACAGAAAGATATGTGGGCGAGCGTATTACTTTTTAACCGTAATACCATAAAAATCCGAAGATTCGGAGGATCATCTTTATTTGTTCTCCGAGGCAGAAAGGGGATATAAGGATTAGGGGCTTATTGCAATCCATTTAAAGGGATGAATAAAGACGTCGAGGTGCACTCAGAGATAAATAATTGGGGCAGAGCTGTCAAAAATGCTGAGGAAAATACTTGGTCTAGCTTAAACGAACAGATCGAATATCCTGCCGAAAATTTTGAAGAGTGTATTCATAAAATTTTTTAAATGCATTTGTTTCTCATGTTTATTTTCCAATTATTAAATAAAAAATATTTGAAAAAATATGAAATGAAATGACTTGCAATGGCCTTCGTGAAGTGAAAAATATGGCTGAGAAACTATTATGATAGTATCAAATTGCGTCGTATATTCTATAAAAGTTCGGTTTGATGTCTTAAGTAATTAATAATTAATTAAAATTATTAATAATTAATCTTCGGTTAAGAAATCTTCATAGGCAGATTGCCTTCTCAAGTGGTGGCAAAACTTCGGTAGGTAAACCGGTAAAATTACTAAGGAATGCCCTCGGTTATCAAGAAAGCATCTTAATGAGTGAATCTTTCCTAAAACTTTTTTAGTGGAGCCGAATGGTTCCAAGCGGTGATTTAATGATTGTATAACTGTATATTTTTCTTCTAATAACTCAATCATGCATTCTGAGTAGATTTTTTTGGGATTGTTTCTGCCACTCAAATGTATATTATGTCGGTTTTTCAAATTAATAATGAACATGCATGAAATGTATTAAAAACATCGTATATTTTTTCGATCGATCGATCTTTTGGTTCAAAAATAGGTTTTTGTTTAAAAGTTGCTTTTCATTTCGATTTGTAACCGATAGCTCGAAAAAATCAATTCTGAACGACATTTTTACATCACCATTTATAGTACAGAGAAATTTTAACATTAAAAATTAGGTGAAATAATTTGCATAATTTGTCAACTCGAAGTTTTAGCGAGCGCTCCACAAATTATTCCGTGTATCCACCATATCCACCACATATAAGCAGAATCAGAAAGGGGTTTGGGCTACGATTTCGATGGAGAATTTTTTCCCGAACATTCGTATACATATAAAAATATATATATGTTCCTCCACATCTCATCCACCACCTTTAGCCTGGACCACCAAAGCTTCCCCTTCACTTGGCATACGGCCCTCCTGCCCCGTGATATACAGCCGCGCCCTAAATGGATTGCGGTATGGAAAGGCTATGCATCTTAGTTAATTTTGCTCCCGTGAACTCCTGCGGGGATTATATACGGAGCTTTCATTCCGTAAGATACGCCGCGGCGTGGATGATGCTGGAACTAAAAAAATAAAACAGTTGAAAAGAGACGCCCGAAGCGGTGGGAATAGAATAGACAGCAGCGGGGGATCCGGTCAGCAAGCTCATGCTTGCAAGAACGGAGATGTTTATTTACGGATGAAATAATTTTGCCATATTAGCCGACCCTGATTCCATTATTTTTTTGCTTCTCGGGTCCGTTAAAAAAAGCTCACGATTGGGTCGGTACAAAAATGGATTCAAATTGTTCGTTTCCTTCCCCGCTGAGCAATAATTTACGAAAGGCGCTTACTTTGCAATCTGTTTTCCGCGTTTCATTTATTTTTTCAACCCCTCCCGGCTATGACTGCATCGCAAAACAATTGAATCTGCCGTGGCATCTGGCCGCGGGAGGGTTAACTTTGATTTAAGGGTAGCGCGTGCGGATATCTCCACGGACAAGAGGTTCCACTAGACGCCGTTGGGAGGAGCGCTCGGAGAAAAATGAAGCATCGCGGGGCGCACCATGCAAAATGGAATGCATGACGAGAATTGGCGATTTCATCAGCTACAAGAAGGGAGCGATTTTCTAGATTTCAAAACAGACTGAAAATCACTTTTGAGAGATTAATTCCATATTTTTACCACATAGCCTCCCCAATTAAGGTGAAGCTAACTGAAATTACGGAATTGGGTAATAAAACGGAAGAAAAATCAGTTGTTTGGATTGAAATCAAACCAGGATTCTACGAGTCTTTGCCAAGTGGTTTAATGTGCTGCAAGAATAAACTAATTTTAGAGTACTGAAAGTACCATGTGACTTAGCGCGCAGTCATCCGCAAGGGTGCAAGCATGCACCAAAGGTAATGATAATACTCTACGAAAGGTAATGAAATTCTCTACGAAATAAACTTTGCCTTAGCCGGGATTCGAACCCGATTGCCTGTCAGGTATGATTCCAGTTACACCACCATGCCACCTTTTTTGAAAGCGAATTTCAAACTGGGTATTCCGATCAAGGTGTTGAGATCTAAAGGGCACACTGTGGCACAAGAGACGTACGTATAGCATAAAAGAGAAACCCCTAATTACTAGTTGCTATTCAGCGACGGGTATCGGGAGATCTGGGTTCGAATCCCGTCTAAGCCAAATGATTTTTTGCACAGAGATTTTCAACCTAGATGTATTAACTATTAGTAATGCTAGGTGTGGTAATATAAAACTTATGTCATTAAAATCGGCTATAAAAATCTTAGCTGTTGATATAAATCCTGTTGTCGATATAATCCAGTAAAATCTCCGTTCTCCCGGTGCTACCGCGTCGGTTGTTTCTTGATGACAACAATTTCGCTGGCACTAATGCCAGCGTCTTCAGGTCGAAGATTTTGCCGAAACTGTTCTCATCAAGAAACAACCGACGCGGTAGTACCGGAAGAATGGAGATTTTGGAACCTCGACACCGCGGAAACCTACGCAGTCACATAATCCAGTAAAACCTAGATTGACACGATTGGTGGGAATCATACTGCCAGTATAAACTGGTTTGATCGCTGGGTTTTCCTTTTTATTAGGGAACTCTTCCAAAATCTGTTTTTAGTCCACGATTTCGAATAAATATTTCCATAGCCGCGCGTGAATCACGCAATGACGTCGGCACCTAATTTCTGTTTAAATGACACATTAATGGCTGATGCCAGGTTTCGCTAGCTAGTGGGCCCTTTCCGCTTTTGCAGCGGTAAGGTGTTTTACCCCGTCCCATCCCTTCCAACCCTATCCCTACCCCAGAGGCGTCGACGGGCTACTGTTGCGGCGGAGCCTCTTCCCTTATTCGCTCAGTAATCTGCACAATATTAAGAAAAAATGAAGCTTAATTACTAAATTTTTGGATGTACAGACGTACGTACAGTTTGCTAAATATTATTAAGAAACCTATTAATAATATTGGAAAAACCTAAATGTTTCTCTTAATACTTAATAACCCCTTAATTATAAACTTACCTGAAAGTATCATTTATCTTCCATGAAAATTTGTAAAATAACGAAATAGACAAGGACTTGCAGGATACAGAAATGAGCAATTTGGTGTCCAACACAAAATATAGTCAATTGTTTCTCCATTACGTAAATATTAATCAGTATGCATTTTATTTGCTTACACGTGAGAAATTAAAACATCAGTTCTAATTAATAAAAACGGAAAAATACCTCCCTTAAAGAATCAATTGACGACATAAAAGGCGTAGTAGTAGACTCTAATTAATACTAAATTTATGAATAAAAGAAATTGTCGAAAAAATGAATGACGCTGACTCGTATCCTTGCTAACGAGCCAGCTCAGATTTCAATAATAGTTTGATTGATATCCCGATACATTTTAGCCAATTTGCCCAAACATTCTAACCCACGATAAAAGTTGTATGAAAATATAAAATTAAGCCTTTGTATGGGATGAAAAAACGTTAATTACGGCATGGTAATAGAAAATATTCTCTTTCGAGCAGCTGTGCTCCAGAGCCGCGCAGTGTGCATGCCTGAAATTTGCAGCACATACACGAACGGTATTATTAAAAAAACTAAGCATTGGAAAATCTAATATTCAAATAACAGCTTGGATAAATGAGCTGAAGCTAAATTATGCCACATATTAATATGGAAATAATTAATCAATTTCTTCAATCATGGTTAAGGTGCTCTACATTATTACAATTAAAAGCAAATATGTAAATTATTGACTTACGAATCATGATGGTATAATTTGTATTAACGTTAGAATTGAAAGAATATAAAAGATCACTTGAAAAATATATTTTATGTTACAATTAATAAAATATAGAAATTTAACATGAGTACAGAAAGAAATGTTTCAAAAAAAGTAAGTAAATGTAACACCTGAAATGATAGCCCTTGGTAACTAACTTATAATAAAAATCTCTAAGGATTAGAAATTCAGTAAGTATGTAAACCGTCGTTGAAAAATGTAAAGGATAATCTATATATATAAAAGAAAGTCGAAAATCGTGTTAGTTAGAACACTTATAACTCGAGAACGGCTGCACCGATTTCAATAAGATTTGGTTCTTTGGATTCGTCTCAGGCGGGGTTAACATATAGGCCATTTAAAAAAGGATAATTTCACAAAAAAAATTCATCTCTTTCCTATGGACATACTTTTAGGAGTTATAGTAACACAACAATTGATAAGTCGGACAAAACTACAAATTAAATACTTTGTTTTGTTTTTACCACTTTAATAACTGAATTTAGTAACAATATAACATTTTAATTACTAAATATATTCAAAATATTAATTAAATTGAAATTACATTTTTTAAATTTAATTCGAGCTGATTGTAAGCCCAGCCGTCGAGTTGACACTTCACTACCGTGTTTGTAAACAAATCTCCAAGCAATTGTTGACAAACGGTAATGTCCGTGTTCCGAATCAAAGATAGTTGATTTAGCGAGCAAGAACGAAGATGTGGATGACTAAAACGAGGTAAATTCAAATAGCTCGTACTCTGCATGGATTCGAATCTTTTAAATGTGTAACAAACGAAGACGAAATCACCAACTATCTATCTGAATATTTTAAGTCCTTGGACGTACCTGGCTTACCAAGGCACGATTTACAGAAAAATGTAGTTTCTGTGCTCATGATCTTTCGAAGCCTCAACCAACCATAACTATCCAACGGAACGTGTGTGATCATTAAAAAATTGGTGATGAATGTGATTCACGCAACTTTACTCAAAGGAAAATTCAAAGGTTAGGAAGTCCTCATTCCGTAGATTCCATGATCTCAACTCATATGCCCTTTTGAGCTTAAACGTATCCAATTTCAAATTCGTTATGCATTCGTGATAACGATTAAAAAATCGCATGGTCATTCTTTCAGTTTTTGTGTTGTTTGTGATCATGTGCTAATGAAAACCCATGATTTTCTCATGGTCAATTTAGCGTGCTATGTTCACGAGTCGATAAACCATCCTCTGTATTTCTTCCTTCGCTTCAAGTGCGTAGCTAGGATAGGGGGTTTTGGGCGCAGCTAATACCACGGGTCTGTAGGGTATAGAAAACTCGCTAAGGTAAGCGGGAAGTGTGGGGGCACTTCCCCCAGACATTTTTTAAGATAAATGGTTCAAAATAGTGGGTTTTGTGGCTGTGTGAATAGTTAAATATGTTTTGTTTGTTAGTCATCCGTCCCCCTAATATTAATAACAAAATCTTTCATAAAAAAATTCTCAAAGCTCTTGGGGGGGGGGTTATCCCCCAAAACCTCCCCTCGCTGCGTCACTGCTTTGCTTCGCTATATTTATTTAGCTTCATCCGCTTCATCTTGCGCCTGATACAAAACAAAAACTGTTGTTTATCAGAAGGTGGTTGACGCAAGACATTAAACCCGAATGTGTAGGGCTCACCGTGGTGCGTTTACGCATGCAGTACGTTTACGCAGTGCATTTTTTCCAAATAGAGATACTAAAACTGGCGCGCCTTAAGTCATTTAATGCGAATGCTGCTTCATAGGGGCTTTTCTTGCACGATTTTGAGCATCAGTCAAGCGTCGGTCTGGGGTTGTGTCAACCTGCTCTCTGAAAGGGCCAAGTGTATGCAACAGACTTGGACCTAAAAACATTTTTTTACAGCTAATAACGCAAATAGCCAACAACTGAATGCGTATAATTTTTATTTCATAAACTGCTTTATTAAACCACAATGCCAAAAATTTCTTAAGCCAAAACGTAAGAAAATTTGTTGAAAAAAATCCGCGTATACGTGCTCCGATCCACCCCATGTAGATTCAATAAAGAAAATGTCTTTCTGACAAGCAATTTTGGTACTCATTTACGTAGTTTTATTGAATTTGTATCCTTATTTTATTATAATAAATTAAACATGATTAAAAACGATATAGCCGCTCTTGATTTATAAATGGTGTAAGTAAACTGTAAGTTCATTGATTGTTAGGCGGTACGAAGTTCGCCGGGTCAGCTAGTTCTGATCATAAAAAACAGTTATTTCATCAAGATAAATTATTTTAGGAAAATCGAGAGAGGGCTAAATATTTTAATATATAAACTCAAATGTTTACAATTACGGTGCAATTATGCAAAAAATTATCCAGGTAAGCATGGATATCATTAAAGAGCACCAAACTTACCACCAACAGGAATAATAGAATGCTAACATTGTGATTTAACTTACTATGCTTCATATGCACCATACCTTTTTGAATCATTGGAAACTTCCTCTGGTGCATCATTATCAGTGAACAACACTGCGGAGAAATTGATACCATAGTAGGTATTCAGAAAATAACAATTATTATGCCATTAGATCCCAAGACAGGCAATTAGATTGAAAATTTCAGTGAGAAATATGTATTGGAATGTAATTGTTACATTTACAGATTTTTTAAATATTTTGATACTAGCTGACCCGGCGAACTTCGTACCGCCTAACAATCAATGAACTTACAGTTTACTTACACCATTTATAAATCAAGAGCGGCTATATCGTTTTTAATCATGTTTAATTTATTATAATAAAATAAGGATACAAATTCAATAAAACTACGTAAATGAGTACCAAAATTGCTTGTCAGAAAGACATTTTCTTTATTGAATCTACATGGGGTGGATCGGAGCACGTATACGCGGATTTTTTTCAACAAATTTTCTTACGTTTTGGCTTAAGAAATTTTTGGCATTGTGGTTTAATAAAGCAGTTTATGAAATAAAAATTATACGCATTCAGTTGTTGGCTATTTGCGTTATTAGCTGTAAAAAAATGTTTTTAGGTCCAAGTCTGTTGCATACACTTGGCCCTTTCAGAGAGCAGGTTGACACAACCCCAGACCGACGCTTGACTGATGCTCAAAATCGTGCAAGAAAAGCCCCTATGAAGCAGCATTCGCATTAAATGACTTAAGGCGCGCCAGTTTTAGTATCTCTATTTGGAAAAAATGCACTGCGTAAACGTACTGCATGCGTAAACGCACCACGGTGAGCCCTACACATTCGGGTTTAATGTCTTGCGTCAACCACCTTCTGATAAACAACAGTTTTTGTTTTGTATCAGGCGCAAGATGAAGCGGATGAAGCTAAATAAATATAGCGAAGCAAAGCAGTGACGCAGCGAGGGGAGGTTTTGGGGGATAACCCCCCCCCCAAGAGCTTTGAGAATTTTTTTATGAAAGATTTTGTTATTAATATTAGGGGGACGGATGACTAACAAACAAAACATATTTAACTATTCACACAGCCACAAAACCCACTATTTTGAACCATTTATCTTAAAAAATGTCTGGGGGAAGTGCCCCCACACTTCCCGCTTACCTTAGCGAGTTTTCTATACCCTACAGACCCGTGGTATTAGCTGCGCCCAAAACCCCCTATCCTAGCTACGCACTTGAAGCGAAGGAAGAAATACAGAGGATGGTTTATCGACTCGTGAACATAGCACGCTAAATTGACCATGAGAAAATCATGGGTTTTCATTAGCACATGATCACAAACAACACAAAAACTGAAAGAATGACCATGCGATTTTTTAATCGTTATCACGAATGCATAACGAATTTGAAATTGGATACGTTTAAGCTCAAAAGGGCATATGAGTTGAGATCATGGAATCTACGGAATGAGGACTTCCTAACCTTTGAATTTTCCTTTGAGTAAAGTTGCGTGAATCACATTCATCACCAATTTTTTAATGATCACACACGTTCCGTTGGATAGTTATGGTTGGTTGAGGCTTCGAAAGATCATGAGCACAGAAACTACATTTTTCTGTAAATCGTGCCTTGGTAAGCCAGGTACGTCCAAGGACTTAAAATATTCAGATAGATAGTTGGTGATTTCGTCTTCGTTTGTTACACATTTAAAAGATTCGAATCCATGCAGAGTACGAGCTATTTGAATTTACCTCGTTTTAGTCATCCACATCTTCGTTCTTGCTCGCTAAATCAACCATCTTTGATTCGGAACACGGACATTACCGTTTGTCAACAATTGCTTGGAGATTTGTTTACAAACACGGTAGTGAAGTGTCAACTCGACGGCTGGGCTTACAATCAGCTCGAATTAAATTTAAAAAATGTAATTTCAATTTAATTAATATTTTGAATATATTTAGTAATTAAAATGTTATATTGTTACTAAATTCAGTTATTAAAGTGGTAAAAACAAAACAAAGTATTTAATTTGTAGTTTTGTCCGACTTATCAATTGTTGTGTTACTATAACTCCTAAAAGTATGTCCATAGGAAAGAGATGAATTTTTTTTGTGAAATTATCCTTTTTTAAATGGCCTATATGTTAACCCCGCCTGAGACGAATCCAAAGAACCAAATCTTATTGAAATCGGTGCAGCCGTTCTCGAGTTATAAGTGTTCTAACTAACACGATTTTCGACTTTCTTTTATATATATAGATATGATGATTGTTGATGTTTAGAAATGAATTTGACTATTCGTAACTGTTACCTATTCTTTGAAAGTGGATTGAAATTTTTGGTAAACGTGGTACTATCATTTGCAAAAGTCTTGCAACAAATCGAGCGGCGCCACTTTCGCTCCATTGTCGATTTCTGGCCACCATTAAGATTGAATGATCACTATCTAGGTATGAATCTTCATGGTCGCTCGGGAACGACTCACGAACGGGTCATCGTGACACGGGAGTGAGACGTAGGAAATCATTACGATGTTCAGTTGAGTAAACGAGCGTAGATGTTGTTAAGTCGTCGCGGCGTTTGAGATTATTTTTGTACCCGTAGTTGACTGAAGTAGATAATTGAAAATATTTACCCGTTAAAAGAGTGGTGAGATGACGCCTGGCTTCCAATGGTAAACCCCAAAAGGCCGGCTGGGGGCATGATTTCACCATTAGGAACACGGAAATCAACTCGCTCGTAACCCTTTTTTTAGGGATTCAACGTCGTTCAGGAGACTTTATATTAAGTTGTTGAAATATTTGTTCGATATAGAAGAATTAATAAATGAAAAAAAATTAACTGGCAATTTTCCGAAAAAAAAACACGACTCTGTCGTCTCCACCATATTTAATTGATTGGCATTAAATAGTTCTTTACGTCAGCTAATAGGTCCTGCACCTCGTCTTGCCCTACATCTTTATCCCAACTTTACCAGCAAGGGATGAGGAAGTAGGTTACCTGGAGTAAAACTTGCAGGCCGTAAGTGATTCTCACGTACTTCCAAAATAGTGAAAATAGGGCCAATTTGTAGCCCTATCATATATACATGTTGATGCCACAATTTGCTTGAAGAAAATACGCACTAGAAAAATAGTTGATAAACACCTCAAGATAAGCCTTTCCTATATTTAAAAATAAGCGCCGTGGTGCGTGCACGATTAAGGATTACCATTGCTTAGGTTATTCCTAGGATTGTACTTAGTAGATAAGCTAGTCTCACATTCTGTCTCTTTCCAACAAAATTACTGTATTAAAAAAACACTGATTGTAGAATACTGAAGCCTAAGGTTTAAAAGTAAAATTCTTCACTTAATTTATATCTTTTTCTATCTCTAAGAAAAGTTTCCGTCACTGCTCATTTACGAAACGAAAAAGGGTAAAATTGTTCTGAAAAACTATACTGGAGAAATTAACTTGGTAGGAAATGGCGACAAGTTGATGACAAATAGGCAGCATACAACATAGGCGGGCAGCATAATCGGTGCAAAATATCATTCATAATTTTCTTTTTAATCAGATAAAATTGATCTATTTAAGAAATTACGTATATGGAACCTTAGATTATTACGATAGTTCTCATTCCAAAGGTTATAATAATGTTGAGCAGTTACGGACCTGTAAAGGAAACCATATAGCACTAGGAATTACATTCACCAGTGACTCCGATTGGAGTTCCTTCAAGAAAACGCAATTGATTCGTCCTACCGCGCTAACTACGCATGATTCCCGTCGCACGGTCATTTAAATTAGAATTTGTTGCAAAAAATGCTCAAATGCAACATCTGGTACCCTCTTAACATAAATTTCAAAAATAAAAAACTTTAAAATACGACTGTGCGGAGGATAAAAATTTTCGACCATGGGAAGGACTTGAACGCGAGCCCCTCCTCTCATTAGTCCGACTGTTTATCCACTGAGCTATTTCTACCTCAAGGTCATCGCGTCGTAATTTTGATTATTTGTTGGTATTGTAACACTGAGCTCCTTCATGTGCTTCTGCTACGGCTTCTCACTTGAACGAATTTGATCAAAATAATCACTTTCTCGGTATATTAGTCTTTTATTCGTTGATATGTTTTTAACTTGAGAACGGAGGCTTTCGCATACTCTATGTTTCGGCTGGTTAGTATATACAATAGGAATACAATAATGTTGTCGCCTGCGACTTCGGTATGGTGTCGTCTTTTTAAGTTATTATTATTTGTTATTATGTTTCAAACTCGGTACTTGTATTTCTAATGAAGCAAGCGTATACATTCATTACAAACAGAAATTCTGTTAGGATTTGCTTACGTCCTTCTTACTCGACTTGAAAGGTTTTATGAAATGAGCTGCAGTTCCACTGATGCCTTAAACATAAAACGTATGGCCAACAAACACATTTCCTAATACAATGTAACCTACTTAATGCAAGTAGATAATTCAATTAATAATGCTAAGTAAGTATCCTACATTATCCCGAATTCATCAGTGTATATGTAAATGATTGCATCTAAATAAGATAACTTAATCATCAACGACATATCAGCTTAGAGTTATTATTCGCATTCACACTAATTCAGCTGTAGAACATATTATCAAACAATACCTGTTGAAATCCGACAATCATTAAAAATGGGACTTAAGGCTGGAATTAAGTTTTCCTTGTCATACTTTGAATAAGTGGAAAGGAATACATCTTTACCGATTGACGGACGTCGGAGAACTCTGTTATTACTTACGCAACGATTAATGCCGATCAGCTTAACTAATTCATACTTTACGTGTTTGCTCAGATATTTATATGATGAAACACTGGGAATTTCAAAGCTGCCTCGTATCATATGCCGTATATATTGTATTAAAACATCAACCCGAGTCGATAGATGTAAACAAAAGTCTACCATGTTCACAGTGAACGACTCGTGATTTCCAGCTCTCTGAAAAGAGCTGAGATCACTCAAAAAGAGCCAAGCTACCAACTTTTTAAAATCTCTCCGAGGAATTACCTTCGATCTTTCCTACTGCATTAATTGCTACAATGTGTTTGGGGGAATATCATGAACATTAATTTCACTTAAATGGAAGCGGTCAAATCCCGAGACTGAAAAGGATGACAAAATACCTCAACCACCCAATGACCCGTTCTCGATGCATTGAACCATGAAGACTAGTATTGGATTGTTGCATACACCGGATAACCATACAATTTCCGGGCACAATCTTTGTGGAGCGAAAGTGGCGCCGCTCGATTTGTTGCAAGACTTTTGCAAATGATAGTACGTCTGGCATTAGATAACATTAATTGCATACTTATCTTTCGAAACAATTCTTTTGGGATTGAATGAAATGATAATATGATGCGAGTTAAATTATACAACCGGATAAACTACTGATTTGGTATTAAAATAATTGAAGCGTTTATGAACTTCGAACTAGAGTAAAATTTATTAGTAAAGATTAGCTCCCTAGTTTGTCATTATACATGGTACATTAACTCTATGGGAAACAATGATCGTTAAAAAAGTTTTTTTTTTCCGATATGAAGTCAAAATAATTAAAAACTAACAAGCATAGTTTTACATTCTACTCTTAAATTTACAGGATTTATTTTACGGGATATTTTATTATTATTTAATGTAACTAACCCTGATTTTTAAAATGACTTCGGCTACTCCTGAGTGAATGCCATATCCCCCTAAATTGAAAGTTGAGTGACGCTCGGTTGAAGTGGATTGGAATTATAAGTAGAATTTGGCCATTTACCTTGAAAAAATATTATTAGGACACTCCAGAAGAATTACTTATAATATAAATAAAAGGGTATTTGGATGTGAGCCAAATTATATAACGATCGTAGATAAATTACTGCTTTAGGAATAAAATCCCATAATATTTCATTAAACAAAAGAATAGAAAATGCTTAGGTAATATTCTGAGTTTAAAAAAGAAATATCTATGTATTAATTATAATGTGTTAGTAAAATTTAAAAAATCAGTATCGATGGCTTTTTCCATAATATATATTACGCTTAACAAAAAAATAGCTTACAATTAACGACGATGTGAAAATATTTGTCCTATGCCTTCAACACATTGGGCGGGCAAAATAATTGCGTAAAAATGTTAAGAGCATAATTTATACATCAAATAATTTAAAAACACACATTTGGTTTAGGCTCTGAGGCAAAGAGAACAGAAATGAACTCTATACGCGTTTTGTAGAGGTACATGAACAATAGTAAACGTTTTTAGCCCACGATTTTGAATAAACATTTCCATAGCCGCACGTGAATCACGTAATGACGTCGGCACCTAATTTCTATTTAAATGTTTTTTCCCCCGAGTTAAATTACAGCGATTAACTGCGTTTGTTATTTCAAAGCTAAAATATCTTGTTGATGAATTCCATGCCTCCCAGTTTAATTAAAGGAATATTTACATTTTAATTAAACAAAGCAAAGGACACGGAAAAGTTCGTGATGGCTGAGCAAAAAACTTTTAGCTCGTGAAACACATGTATTTATGTGTACATGTATAAAATTTGTATTCATTTACAAAACATCAGGTACGCCAGTGGTTATGAAAAAAGCGTAAATAGATTTCTGGAAAGTCTCATGAAATCTTTTAGCTTTCAATTTAGGTGGATACGAAATCCGTGATATACTTGTTAAAGTGAATCAGAAGTTTTATCTTTTTATGAGACATACATATATTCGGAAGCCATTTGCAATCAGCGTTATGAGCTCAGGAAAGACAAAAATACTATGCACAAAGTATTACTCGAGTAAAATATTTACAAGACATTAGAGGAAAACCACCCCAGAAAATATAAGTTTGAGAATTATATTTAATTGACCAATTGCACATTGTTGATGCGTAGTTTTCCGCGGCGTTGTCTAGATGATGTCTCCATGTTTCTGGGTTTCACCGCGTGGATTTTTCTTGGTGACGACAGCTGTGGAGAGGGTAGTACGGAATATTCAAGACACCGGAAAACATGAATAGAGAAGACGGCTACCCTCTCCACAGCTCAGGAAGAGGGTCATACGAGAGAAAAGAAGGTGGACCAATCAGCATCCAGCATGAAAAATTGGCGCCAAAAATGAACTATATAAGTCACCAAAAATTGAATCCCGACATCGACCTGAAGACGCCGGTTGGAATACCGGAGAAACTGTCGTCACAAAGAAAAATCCACGCGGTGAAACCCAGAAACATGGAGACATCAATTGCACATAATTTAAACTCAAATTTTGTTCATATCAGTCGGTAAGGTGGCATTAGACTGAGGTATAAATTTTTAACTGTTTAATAATTTTAAGTGTACAATTTTAGCTTTTAAATTTGGAATGAAATGACGGGGTAAAATATTGGCCTTTAAAACAACCCCCCTCAAAATTTTCAATTTAATAATCATTCTCACATGATGAATACTTTCTTTTGCTTCCCAGTATACATAAAACGTGATAAAGTCTTGAAAAATCTGGAAATGCACAATAGTATTAATCATGAAGTAAATTAATCTTTCTACAAATTAGGGTGGATACTGCTTGTGACGAGTCTCTTACTAAACTAACCCATTGAAATATAAGTAAATAGTTTCTCTATCACTGGACAAAAGCACACCTTGTCCTAATTCGTTTTTCTCATTCATTAACCCTATCTGCTCATAAAAATTTGTACTATTTGCGGTTTAAGGGTTGAAGGTTGTTTGGGTTAAAAATGTTTTGAAGCATGGGTGCTGATATTGTTTGAAATCGATATTTCACAGTATTTTTTTCCCCCTTTATGAGAACCTCTTGCGTCGAAAAAAAATCGCTTTCCTATTTGAAGTTATTCACACTATCAACAAACCTTTAATTGAAAGCGTCCATCCGTTCTTATGAATTTACTGATCCAGCTTATTTTCACATCTTACTTTCATCATTCAACAAAAAATATCCCTTTCGTTTCTATTTCTGTTAATCGTAATAATTGTCTTTTACGAATATTTTTCATAATTACGGTGTTCTTGGAGAGCCACACAAGGATTCCATTACCTGGAAGTAGTGAATGGATAAACCTATTTAAATATGTATGCAAAAATTTCTCTATATTGTTCATTCCAAGTGCAATTTTCATAGATAGCGATGTAAATGCAGTAGCGTTGTTTCACCTCAGGAAGTTGGCACTGAGTGTTAAATTATGCGTGAAGGAAAAGATGTTTTTAAGTAGAACTGTAATTATTGCGTGCAGGCATCCCTGTGCATAAGCCTTAACTGGTATAATTCCTTGAACACTAAATTTTGGCGCGAAATTTTCTTCAAGCTTTATCAACGATTACTAGGTGTATCATTGCTATTTATTAACTGTTCTATTTGTATTCCGCTTACATGTTTCTCCTGTTGCCCATGTATCTCTCTTTGAAAATGTTCTCGCGATATATATTTCCATTGTATTATATCTGTCTTCAATGCCTCCGACCACAGATTCAGAAGGACCGGGTTCCCTGCTATGCACGCGGAAGAGGGGGTAAATATATTTTATATATATATCAGCCATAGAAAACTTCATGAAGATGACAAAAGAGGATCCTAAAACGGCCTCTAAATGTGTTTAAACCCACCGAGCATTTAAATGGGTTTACCAAAGTCGACACTGGCATCGATGACGAGCTAAATGATCCAAGTTTTAGATTTAGATATGATATTTAATGTTCTAGGACTCTTGTCCTCTAAGAACAAATGCAATTCACTTGTAAAAATTCATAGAGTAGAGATAGAATTAATTAAACATAAAATCATGGAATCAAATCAACTTACTCATTGTGAGCGATAAACTAACAGAAAAATATAACAAAGGAGTTCCATTGTACAAAGAAATCATATCATCACTACACTACAACAAAAACATTATACAAAGAAAAACATGTGACACTCATTGTTCCAGCGACAAATCACAGAGCCAACGAGGAATAAGTTTTAGGAATAGCAATAAGTAACATGATGAAAAGAACAAACGGCCAAAGAACTATAAGAGGTACACATTTTTCTTCAATTAAATAATAAGTTATTATGGGGCTGTAACTAATAAGATATAAACTTTTTTCTGGAACGATTTTAAAAACCGAGTATTTTTAACGTAATCTGGTAGATTATTCCAGAGATTGGATTCTACAACCTGGAATGACTTCTGGAAAGAAGTTGCGCGATGAGCGGGATAATAGATGAAGTTAGCATCTGATCATGTAGTAATAGTAGTCTTTTTAGGCTTAATTTTAAATAGGTAATGCAAATATTCTGGATTTATATAATGAAACAACGTAAAGGAAAGCAGCGAGGAAATATTTTCGTCGTTTTTTTAATGGAAAGCCATCCAATTTCATTGAGGCATGGCGATATATGTACATCTCTTCGAAGGTTGAACACAAATCTTACACAGGAATTTAAATGGCGTTGAAGTTTTAAATCAAGTTCATCTGGGATATCGTTATAAACTAAACAGCAGCACTCGAAATAAGGTACAATTAGGGGAGATAATCGGAATTTACATACATGATGATGTGATCTATCAAATTCATTACTTTTTAATGCTATTCCTCGTTATTAAAAACAAAATAATGCAGTATATTGGAAAAAGTGGATCGCATTGCACTCACCACCGCGGTGCGGAAATTTTGGAAACCGATTAAAATGCGACCGAAATAGCTACAGAAATCAGCCTTATATGAGATACAATTGGCCCTCCTCTATGAATTCCTCTTGGTAACTTTTATTGTTCACCTTCTCCCAAAAAAAGTGACTGATGATATCAAAGAGCTTAGTGCCACTACCAACCAGCCTCATGATTGATATCTGCTAGCAATAGCTTCGAGATATTGAAGTTGTGGAGATTGTTTGAATAGAGAAAACCAGGGATGTGAACACAAATCAGGGAGTTTTATTATAGAATGGAGGGAAAATATAACCAGGGGAAAAAAAAGAGGCCATTTAGTAAGAACGCAAAATATTGAGTGTTGCCTTACCTTTGAACCTAACTTATCTTCAGTTGATAGATTACCTTCGTTATCAATAATACTTATTTGTATTTATGCTCGGAGAAATATCGTTTGCCTAGTTTTGCTGCTTGTTATTTTATCCATTTTTCTCCTTATATACGACATTCCTTTTCCTCCTGGAGCTTAGGAATGGAGCTATTTAGGTAAAATACATATTATTTCTTGCTGAATTTCCAATAAACCTAACATTAATGGCAGTTTTACATACACATACTACATTTGTTCATTTTTCCTTATGTGCTTATGCCTCATTATTTCCTTATGTGCTATTAAGCCTTATGTGTTTTTTCATTCTTTTTCTAAAAAAAATATGAGGTCCTTCATGGCTGATTTGATTTCTTTCACCACCGTTGTATCATATACTTTGCTCATGGAGCTTGTTGTGAAAATTCTCCCAATAAATATGTATTTCCTATCCCATAAATCTTTCTTCGAAGCCTCTGACCGAAGCTCTAAAAGAGCTGGTTTCCCGCACTGCAAGTCGAAGAAGGAGAGGGAAGTCACCAAGCAGTTGCCTGGAGTTTCCTTTCCTCGAATAAACAAATGCCAGATAATGTTAGAGAACCTGGAGCCAACCTGATGATTGATATATGCTAACTATTGCAACAAGTTATTGAAAATTTGAGAATTTTTGGCTAAAGAAAACTGAGAATTCGAACACATATCACGGTGTTTTATCGTACGTTAGAATGAAGATAATATATAACAACAGGAAAGAAAACGGGGAGTTTAGTAACTGTTGTTTAGTAACTCCGAGAAATATGATTTGCCCATTTTTGCTGACTTTTTTGATAAATTTTTCCATTTTTCTCCGAACATTTGCCCAACCTCTTCCTCTTCGATCATGAGAATGGAGCTGTTTTGATAGAATACTTATTATTTCTTGCTGACTTTCTAATAAACATAACATTACAAGTAGGTTTATGTACACATACTACATAGCCTTAGATGTTTTTTCCTTATCTTAAAAAATATGATGTTTATCGTAGTTGATTTGCTTAGATTTTTTTATCGCTACATTTTTATCAAACATTTTGCTCATGGAGCTTTTTGTGAAAAATCTCCCACAAAATATGTATTTCCCGCCCCTTATACCTTTCTTCGAAGCCTCCGACCAAAGCCCTAAAAGAGCTGGTTTCCCGCACTGCACGCGGAATAAGGGGTAAATGAACTTTATATTGCAGCAAAAGTTAACTTCATTGTTCCCCATCCCCACGAGTCCAGGACTCGCTTCTACCCAACAGTCCCCGTCCCTTCCTTCCGCCTTAAGAATACGCCCTTCCTCACACTCCTCCGCTGAAAAACCACCCAACCGCACTGGAAACAAGGGCTGGAGCTGCGTTCTCTCGATTGCTCCCAGACTTCCTCCTTATTTCTCCGTCGCTCTTTCCCGCCCAGACTAGTCCCTCAGCGCCTCACACGCCGACGACGGCGGCCGCGCACACTACACCCTGGGCGGCGCGCTCATAAACTGCAGAATATCGCGCCGGCAGCGGTAACGACGCGAAGCAAAGGTGGAGGAGGAGGAGGAGGACGGGAAAAAGTGACAAAACAACAGCGACCCCCGCTGCACCGCCGTTTTGAGTCCGTTTCTCGATACTTTTGTGCCGTGCGCGCGCGAGGGAATATCAGTCCGCTTTTGAATTCGTCGTTTGCTTCTCGTCCTCGCCAGGCATTTTATCGTTGGATCGTTATAAAAATCTCCCTCCACCCTTCCTTACTCTCCTCCCGTTACTCCTCCTGCCTCGCGAGCATTTTTTTTTGCCTCTTTCCCCGCGTCGACGATAGTAATTTCGTTTAACGTTGGGCGTACGCCAGATATTTTCCAATATTTACCCACCCGGTCCTTTTTATTACTTCAACACAACGTCCAATATTTGCTTCCTATATTAAGCCTCAGTGCTTTCTTCAAAGATAACTGCTACGGGGCAAGGATAATAATTTAAACGTGCACAGGCGCCCTTTTCTAGAAATAGACCATGCAGTCATGAGGGGCTGCGAAATCAAAAGAAAAACAGTACCATTATTTTTACCACCTTCTATGCCTAATGATGCCATTTAACTCCTCTTAATGAGCGATTACATGGATGTAATTAAGATGGCTACAAATCGTGTAATTGCTATCGACGTTTATAATTAACCATATTTTATCGTTTCATTCCTTTGTATTGAAAACACTGCTCCCTAAACTATCAATGCGAAATAATACTCGTGGCTTTTAGATTCATTTGCCTGAAATTTTTTCAGTTTTATGTTGTATAAAACTAGACATGCGATTATTTCTATCAAAGATTTTGAACATGAAGTAAGTCGAGTATTGTCTATAGCTTTATGTATAGTGCATTTCCTCTAAAAAAATTCTTTGACATCAAATATTTCAGGATTCGGGAAATAACCTTGCCTAGGCCTTTTATTCTATTGTGTAAATACTGGGAAGAGCAAACTAATTCGAACATACTACTGCATTTTTCACTTACCAATTGAGAACAGAGTGTTTTCGTGCATTTGAAATTGAATACTTTGGTCATCGTCCGTTCACATGAATGAGAACATTTTAATTTCAATTGATAACTGACTGAAACCCGAATCATTATTATCACTAGCGCTGGCACTTAACATTGACTGTTCATTTAATTAAGACTCATTTCATTTGACGATTGATATTTCTGGGATAAAAAGTATACCATGATTTTATTTCTCGACTCCTGGGATAAGAGTAAGCCAAAAATGAAAAACGAGCTCCGAACTAAATAACATAAAATATCATTTTCCTCTCGACTATCATTTTCGAATTGCTGCAATTTTAAGTGTTCATTTCTGATTCAAATAATTAGCTATGTGATTGTGATTCAAGCTTCAAGTAAAATTCAGCAATTGATAATTTAGACAATTATGTGTCCAATTATTACTTTTTATCATTTGATTGAAGTCATCTGCTATTAATTATGCGTTGATTCTCACAATTGAAGTCATTTTTCCGACCTAATGTGAAAATACCTTCCAAAAAGGGCCCTAAGTGAAATAGTTAGAGGGTGAATAGTACGCACACTCTTAATGAATTTAGGCTTTTATCGATTCCGTTTACGAAGTTCCCTTGAATATTACGCTCCTTTTCATTGGATTCAATGTGTTAACGTGTATACCATACTGATGAAAATTGGGTCAGTTATTGGGTGGTTTTATACCTACGAATCATGAACTCTTGAAATTAAAATCAAAGTTTAAACATGGAATAAAAAGTCAGTTTCGGATGATATGATTAGCCTGTATGTGACTTAATTTGCATCAGGCCTCGTTGAACATGCTTGACAATATTAAATTACCGCATTTTAATTCTATTTTATCTTTAAGTTAAGGTAAGAGAAAAAAATCATAGGACTGCTGGAAGGTGAAATGCCAGAGCGTTAAAAACGACAGTATGCCTGAATAGTATTTCTCTCTTTAAATGAGAAGAATCTCCTTTTGCCATTTTTGGAAGCCTCTCGAGGCCTCTTTTCACGTAAAGTTATTTTCAAAACAACCGCCGCACTTTCCAAAATTTCTGGGTCGGTAGGCGTTCCGAATTCCGGCGTGTCACTGCCTCCTTTGAACTTCAGGCACCTCCGTCGTCACAGCAGCCACGGCTGTCCACTCGGCTGCCATCAGCGGGAAAAGACGCTATTCCGTGGTATCAAGCGGTCTTCCTCGCTCCTACGCCAACCGTTTCCTTTAAACTCGATAAAAGGAAGAAGGAATCCGTTAGGAGATGCCGGAGGGATAGTGGGGAAGAAAGAAAGGTTGAGGCGGGGACTGGAGGAAAATGCTGCTAGCCATTGTGGTGACATCTTGCGGAAAAGTCAAAAGAGTCGTCAGCCCTCCAAGGGGGTCAGGAAACTTTGAGAATGCTTTAAGAAAGGTTTCATCATGACCGTGACTCTCAAAACAAATACTTCCCGCATATTTTGGTAGAAGACATTTTTGCTGTCATGGCTTGCACCCATTGCTATAGAAAAGTAACCAGAAATAGTCATTTCATGGAGAACGTTCAGTGCTTATATTTTTAAACTAAGTTCCGTTATGAAAACGCCAACGATGTTACCTTCACACCGTGCCCGATAATAAAAATACTTCACAAACGTTCAATAAGTAGCAACTTCGGTACTTAGGTGTTATAAATCACGCAATTTTGGAATCCTCAAAAATTTCGAAAACGGCCTAATTATTTATTGACCTTTAACTGTCGATCCTAGTGCCATTATCTTTCCGCTCCACGCTCATTCTGTGGCTTCTCAAAAGCTTCTGTCCGTTTACGATGAAGCGAGGCAACAAAGGAGTTGTGATAGCCACTTAACCCTTTTTAACCCAGAGCTACTTTTGGGAGAATTCAAATTTCAAGATTTTTCATTATGAAAACTTGAAAATTTTGCCTGAATATTTCGCCATTACAATTAACGCCACAAAATAATGCGAAGCTTAGATATTTCCTAAACAGAACAAACAATGCATACATTTTTAATGTTGCTTAGAAGCAGCATTAGGTTATAATGGGTTAAACATTGGTATCAAAATTGAAGATAATTAATAGAATTAAGTTTAGGCCGCAGTGATACGCTCCTTTTTCATCTGAAAAATGTTTCATTCCGAACTCTGGGCTACAGGATATTGAGTAGTGGCACATAAGACCTGGTTCGTAGGACTGATAGTCCATTCAAAGCCTATAACCATTGTCTCGGATATCTGAGGTGTTTATATCTTTTACTAGAAACATGTCATGCATGAATCATTATTATTAATTATCCGCGTCTGCCCATATTTTCTCTAAGAAACAGGTTTGATATTATGGTGAAATCCTATTCCAGGTAAGAGAGACGCCAACTATCGGCGAAATTCGGAAGTAGACCTTCGAAGTTACCAATTACCTTACAAAACGACTTTGAGAAATCAATGTCACTATTGGGTACTGCCTGATTTCTTTTGTTATTTTGCTCGTATTAAGCTATCATAACGTCGAATATAATATATTATA
The DNA here is from genome assembly GCF_921293095.1 of Ischnura elegans. NCBI lineage: Eukaryota > Metazoa > Arthropoda > Insecta > Odonata > Coenagrionidae > Ischnura > Ischnura elegans. Next base: position 89,143,660 of record NC_060255.1, on the reverse strand, counting down.
TGCATTCGTATTTATGTGTAATGCTTCTCAGTTGCCATTAATTGCTAGATTCATCATTTACTATTACGGTGGTTTGTGGGTTAATGGGTTTTAAGGCTACCAACACATTACACATCCTTTTCAAACCATACTAAGAATAGAGTTAGTTTTTAAACCGGAGTCTCGCATTTATGGTCGTAAGGAGCCATTTGAGAAATCGCCGTGTCCTAGTAGCCGATATTTCAGGGATAAGTTATAACTTCCTGAATCTTTATTGTTATTTTTCGTTGCCGCTAGATATCGAAATACACCCTGCACTAAGTTCTAAACTAATTATAATATTTTGGAACATTGTACATGATGTGTTTTTCTTTCTCTTTTGAAGTTTGTACAATGGATCTTGTTTGTAGTACTGCCCTGCTGGTTTATCGCTTACAACGTGTAAGTGAGTTGATATCATGATTCTATGATTCAATTTATTCTACGTTCATGTTTACTCTATGATTTTTGTAGAGTAAATTGTTTTTTTTTCTTAAAGAACATAAGTCCTAGAGCAATAAATATCTTTATAATTCTAAAAACCAAGAAAATATCTTCATTGACATGATTTTCCACTTTATTTTTCGTACTGGCTCGACGATTCATCATCCTATTATACCAATGTTATCATCACAACACTATCCTCGATGCGTCGGCCATATTGGCAATTGACGTCATTGCCTTCAGCGCCGCCATCGGTGATCTGAGTCAGGAATGGGTATGTTAGAGTTTAAACTCAGTGATATCATCACCAAAGAGGTAATTGAGTGGGTTGGAAGACAAGGGGTACAAGTGATTTTTTTCTCAACAGAGTTCGGTAAAGTTAATTGTTAGAATAAATACACAAAAGCCTGGTTGCCAAGGGAAACAAGTTAGTGTCTGTTCTGTGCTGCCATCGAGTGGAAAATCAAATGCACTACTAAGTATCTAATTGATCTCGTTTGTTTTCTATACCTTCATTCTGTACCTAACTCTGTATAGAAAAGAGAATTCACTTTTACCTCTTGGCTTCCAACCCACTCAATTATATTAAAGCTTTTGTATCCTTCCATATTATTTATTTAATACCAGAGCTTTGTGTTTTTTCATTGTTAAATAAATCTGTTTTCCTCTTTGATATAATCTCCTTTGACGCGTTCAACTTAAGTGTGTGTTTGATTATCTAATTGGAATCAGTTATTGCTCGGAGTTATTTGCCTCGGTTTTCCGAGGAATTTGTAATCCCTTACATGGGATAATCCCTTCGTTTTATTCTCAATTGTGTTCAGTTTTTTTTGCCAGCATTCTACTTTCCATTTTCATGGCTGGTATTACAAAGATTTCCCTGAACTCTTTGGCTTTCACAATATTAACGCAAGCTTCATAAGAAAATAAATTTTGCACGGATAAATTTTTTATGGGTAAGAGAGGTATCCAACAATAATTTGTTTGCATTACTCTGTAATTAACAATAATATTTGTTTTAGCTATTCAATTACCTCACAGCATACATTATATAACGATTATATTCAAGGCATTGCATTGTCTGTGTGTATGATGAGAAAAATCTAAAAGAAACCAATATTTGAATGCAATTACAAACTTTATTCCTCCGTTAATTTTATTATGAGGAAATATTTTGCTGTTAAATTTGTCACAAATTAGAAGAGTTGGGTTTAGAAAACTAATCGATCTGTGATAGAATAACAAGTACTTCATTGAATACTGATTAGTATATTCTATTCAATGCTGCACACTTGAAACAATTTCCGCTAGATGTGATGAAATAAATGAGCATGAGAAAAGACAAAGGTTTACCTTTCCTTCAATTGATATGTCGGAATTTGATCCATCTTCTGTTTATACTCATTAGATAAAAATCAGTAGGTACTGATAAAATCTTTACGCTGAACTATCCGACAATATATCAGGAAGACAAAATAGCCGCACATACTCAGGAAAATAATGATGAATTTAATTTTTTATTCGTCCGTTGAACTCATTTTGCATCTGACGAGGGCTGGAAAGCTAATGGCATGATGTGCTTAGTTCAAGATAATGAATGGGAGCGTGAGTTTGACGCCAAAATGATCGATTGATATTCTTTTTTGTTTTTGAGCGGCTATTGGCAACTAATCTCGGCGTTCACACAGCTAATTAGCTCACTCGACTGTGGTCCATCTGCAGATGCATAACAATTTGCGCCCGTACTTTCATTAGGCCTCAACGATTACAAGAATTCAATGGAAGTTGTGATTGCTTTCTACCAGCTGTGTTTTCGTCGCTTCGAACAGCCATTAAATGTTCGTGGGACGTTAATTCGTTTCGGCCGAAGAACCATTATGCCATGCAATGAGAGGTGAGCTGTTTATTTATTAGGAAGTGGGCGATTGTTGAGAAAATCGAGGCTTTTGAATTTTGGCAGAATCCATTATAAACTCAAAATGTCATTTTATATGGGTTCAAAGGAATCTGAGCTCATATTATTTTGCTATAATTACCTTACATTATATTATAATAATAATTTGAGCATCATAAAAAAATATTATAATATTTTTACGATGAGGTTCTATTGGTATTAGTCCTTTTCTCGAGGTCGAGAATGGAGAACATGTTAAACTCGTGGAACGAATTTTCTGTCGTTTCTGAGGAGACTTTTAAAATAAAATTTATCCTTTAGTTCCTTTAAAATTAGTTGTTCTATTTAGTTACCCTTCCGCAACTCTTCCAGATATCCTCTGTTTTTTGAACATGGGTTTTTGCGTTGTAGCTCATCATCACTGTGGTTATATTACAACTCTCTTATCGCAATTTTTCACGTTTATCTGGTCATAAAATTAAATTAATATATAAATATCTGCCTCTAACGCCTCAAAATTAATCGTACCTAGTTAGAAAGAGATGTATGGATGAGTTATATAATTTTATTTTACTGCTGAAAAATTGCTTAATGGGATGTTACGTTTGAATTAGCCATGGAGTCTGTGAAACCGCGATAGATTAAGTGAATAAAATAAGTTTCACTTCTTACAGCTGTTTTATTCCTGATAAAAATAAGCAAAATTTTATTAAATTTTATAATATTCTCATTATTTCGCTCGAATTCACGGAAATCTGTTTCCCATGTGGATTAAATTTGGTAAAGAATTTTGAATTGAGATTAAATGTTCTTCTAAATGTTGATTATAACATTTTAAATGTAATGAAACTTTATGAATATTACATTTTTTCGATTTATTTTGACTCAATTGAGTTGAATGAGTCGGGAGAATTTTTCATCGATTATTTGAAGAAAATAGTGTGGTTGGTGCTTAAAGTGGCAAAGAAAATGTCAGCAAGTGGTAAGGTGTAAAATTATTATATGTCCGCTAATATTTGGGTTCATTTGCGTTACTCCTAACATGCCTTTCGCGTCCTCCCCTCTTACATGCTGCTCTAAGTGAAAGCAGTCAGTTCTCACGAAGCATATTTGATTAGCATGAAAATTAAAATGAATTTCATTTAACAATTTTAAAAAGAAATACCAGCTGATGAAACTTCTACAGAGAGAAAGGATCTGTTATTTAAATTGATAAATGCTATTAAATCCCTCACTCTCATATTCTCTCCCTTTGTATGGTTTCTATCGCTAACAAAACCACGATTTTTAAACAATCCACTCTACATCAGATCAAGCCAGAAAAACATACTCAAGGTTAACATATAAAATTACAACCGGGGAATGTTGCCACTGCAATTAAAATCCCAACTGAAAATCATTGGAAAAGAGAAAAATTTTCTCCATAAGGCACAGAAAAAGTCATCAATCAACAGTTTTATTCCTCTAATGATTCTCCGGGAGTGATTTTCCACAGAAGCTTCACCATTAAGACTAATCAACTCTTTCATTACTTTTCGCAGGCTAATTGAAACCGCTATTTCCTACCCAGTGTCTCATTCTCTTCACGTCTCTGAAATAAAAAACACGGTTTCATTTCCGCAAATATTTGAAATGTGTGTCGCTTTTGTGAACGATGACTGAAAGCAAATTACATGCCGATACAAAATTTCATTCTCGCGTATTTTATTTGAAGAGCTCACATATGGAAGACCCTGAGACTTGGAGTACGGTGGAGATAAGAGAGGAAAACGCCATTTCAATACTAAACTAATATCATTGAGAAGAGCAGACACATGGTGAAATCCATAAAAGTAAACAGATCAGTTAGGGTTGTAGAGGTAGAAATAGGACATGGCAGGTCTCGGTAATAATGAAAATTCAATATCGGAATACGATAATTTATGAATATCAAAACAGGCGATAGCCATAACCCTCTGGTAAAACATCACAGCAATACATTGCGTTTAAAAATCAATGACATATAAAAATTCATCGAATTGTAACAGACTATACATCGTGATATCGAAATACATCAGATGATACAACAATATGTTTCATCAGGCGATTTTTCACTAATATTTGAAACTTAAATTGTTAAGTTCAAGTAATAGTAGCGGGTATTCCTTGGTGGAAATCCTTTATTGTAGTGATTCAAGAAAAAAAGCTTTGCTTTTTCCAAATGGTGATTTATTTTGCTTGCCCATGGTTTTTCCCGATCGTGGTTTCATGGATCAACTATGACAATGTTACGAAAGTATTGTCGGGCAAAAGAAACCACCATTCGGTAAAAGCAAAGTCTTCATTTTTTCAACTCCTTGAAAAATTTTTCGAGCGCGATATTTTCCTTTTTTGACACCGAAAAACATATGACGATTTTAATAGGAGAAAAATTTGTCGGCAAAGGTGAAAACTTAAAATCGGCTGTCTGATCACCATCAGAAGCCAACAATCCTAACATTGGTTTGGCGCAGCTCTCCATTTCTCCCTCCTATCCGCTAACCTTTTTATAGCGACGTATTTTTTGTCTTTTACATCCGATGTCTGTCATGCATATGGGATGTCTGATACGCATAAATATCGTGATATTTTCCGATTTTTCGACACATCGCATAGGCCTAAAACTGGGCGCTGGGATGGGGTGCCGACCTTTTTATGGCGGAGGGTAATATAAGAAAGAGCGGAGATGGCTCAAGTGAAACGCAAGGGGACGATAGAGGGTGAAGGAGGGAGGGAAAAGTTATTTTTTGATGGTCGAGAAGCACGCAAATGATCATGAACGGAGAGAAAAATAGCATGAGATTCAGAAGTGGGAGTGGAACAATTCATTCCTCCTGTCCGTCTAGCTTAATGCCATAATCCTGCTTCGATTAAATCGTCCAGAACGAAGGTGTTAAGTGAGTTTAAGGACCAAAGGCGTGGGTGAGGTCGCATTGATGCTCTGGGTCGTTGGGACGGCCTCCGGATGGAAAGAGAGTGGGTTGGGGAGTAGAGCAGGGCTGCCAAATAGACTAATTTTCAATCTGACAGCTCGCCGTAAGAACGACGACTATAATAACGTTATAATGGTTCACGCCGCAGCTAATACGTACCACGTTAAGAACACCAAGTGAACAAAATTTTTGTACTTTTAACTACGTTAAGGGCAAAGTTTTTAATGTATTTTCTAGATTAGATATTTCTCCACACATGTGTGATTATTGTTATTATGTATTAGCTTCGGTAAAACCAGCCTATGTTACCACCCAACGAAATGGTCGGCTATTAGTTCCCACTCTATATAAATTTCATTTTTTTGGTGGTTCTTTTTACTAGCATGCTTCATTACTTGTTCTAAGTAGTACTTATCTCTAAGTTATGGCCTTAGTAGTAAAAAACGGTTAAGAATTTTGCCAGGATCTGTCACCTATGATTAGTTTCCAGCAGCCTTCCAGTGGTTCCTATTCCATATTGCCATCTTATCTTTTTATAGCACTTTTTCCCCGCATACTTCTTGACTTGTTCAATGTAGAAATCTCTTTAAAAATATGTTAGAAGCGAGATAAAAAACAGGCGAGAATAGTCAACGTTTTTATAGCTCTTATAATCAATTCTAAGCGATCATCATTCCTGTGCCACTTAACAGCAGAGACCACGCTCTAATTATATTTTTACTACACTGTAATTTTTATACAAACCTCTCCATCGGCAGGTACCTGATTTTACTTACAGATTTATCAAACACCTTAGAGGAAGACGTTTTCAGCAACTGAGGACGGCATACGGATAGCACTTACCTGAAAATAGAAATAAATACGTATTAAAACTCAATGACGTTAAAATTAACAAATATCGAAATAATTAACTCACCAAGGCCATTGCGCTTAGTAAGCAGCAAGTAGAGAATACTTCAAACATATTCTTCAGAAAGCAATATAGATAGTCGAACTATCTATTTAACGACAATAGTGTATAGTTTTTCAAATCGTATTTATCATTACAACCAAAAGCCTTGGATAGATGGAGAAAGTAACGAAAAAAAATATGCTCGCATCCGTTAGAACTCTTCAGGAACTGACTTCGACTACAAGAAAGGGTTCTGGGTGCAAAAATCATTACTTGACAGATTAGTTGTTCTCCATCAAATCCTCTTCAAGGTGGAGAGAGTAGTCTCAAAATATTATAGAGAACACAAGTATGGAAATGTAGAAATACAATCATTGAAAATAGTTTAACTCCTATGGTCACCGCAGCAACTTTGAGCAGTAGAATCCGTAAATAAATAATAATAATAGTAATATTTATTTTACGGGAGTAAACCCAATTTACAAATATCAACTGTAAGGAAAATTACAAGAAAATTAATGCATTTACAGTTACAACTATAGTGCAATAAAAGTAGCATATCATATACAAGTTATATCAAATCGATAGGTAGTCTATTGACAGCAAATATGTTAACATATTTGGTTTAAATGAGTCAAAAGAATCATAAAATATGTCAGCATAAGTCACTGTTAAATAATCTCATTGCCCTGGTGACAAAATTATTACAAACAATATTGTTTTTACAAAACGTCGTAATTCGGCCCGTCGAAAGACAGTTATTTGGTGCTATGAGTAATGCATTCCCAAGAAAATCTTCTTACCATCGAAAAACTCAGAAATTTCGAGGTAAGAAAGTTGGTATCACTGCGTACGGGGAAAATTCAGGGGGTTGAATGAAAGAGGGGTCATGAGGGGGACGGTAATGGCGGTGGAATGGTCGTAAGAGACGGGGACCGTAAAAAACTGGGGGAACGAGGAGAAAGGGAGGGGGTATCCTGGAGAGGACTTGAGATAAACGGAACGGAACGGAAATGGAAAGGGGGAACGAACTGGGAAACTGGGAGAGGTGGGAGGGGAGAGAAAAAAAACGGGGAATTGGGATGAGTGGTTGGACATAAAATGAAAGCTCGTCAAAGAGCTAAGAGAGGGTCTCTCGATAATGACAAATATTGCTCATTTCACCCTCCCTGCAAAGAGAGGAAAAAATAACCTCGAGTATTCAGATTTAACTTAACAACTTTTATACGGCCATCGGCCACAAGATGGCCTCCTGGAATGAGTTTGAATGCTTGCATATTCCGCGGCTCGGCAATGAAGAATTTACGAGTGAAGAACAGAGAACAATAGGAACCAAAATGGAGGCGGACCTGAGTCGTGTTCGAATTTTCCATCACCCCAACCCTTTACCACCACATAGACCTTTCCCCAAGCATGCGTAAACCAATGTACAGGCATCTAAAAATATGAAAACCAAGGATGACATTACTGCCGTCGCAATTCGGCCCGTCGAATTGGCGTAGTTCAAGTGTGCCCGCTCTTATGAACGGATATTAAACGTAACGTTATATTTTTAGAAAGCAGTTTTACTGTGAAACTTGGAAAACAGATAAAATCCTGAAGTACCGCGTAAAGTATTACCGTTGACGGAATATAAAATATACTATACGAAACCTAGCAGTTTTCTCATAAAACTATACGCAATAATGCTTCAGTACTCATCTTATTGTGCCAAAGAATTGCAATATTTCTTATTTTCTCAAGTCCATGTCTTCTCTCTAGTTTATCCAATAACGTCAATCATAAAATTTCATTTTTTCTCAGAATCACGAAAGCGAAGGACAACATAAAAATAAAATTGAAAGCTGTATATGGCACCGATTTCGACTTCAAGATATTTTACGAGCATGCGTATTCATTTATAGAATATGAGAAAACCCTAGTTATTTCAGTAAGCCCACAAAAATAGTAAAATATTAACGTATCGAAGAACATGAGTAATCAATGTTATGGAGAATGAGAAAGGAGAAGTTTCATCATTTTTGCATAGAATAAAGTGGTTAGATCTATTTTTGAAAGTGAAATTTTATTATTCTACCTTTAACTTTTGATAATCTGATTTAATTCCATATCCCGAATGCATAAATATGCTACATTAATGAAATTGATCGAATTGTTCATTTGAAAATTCTTAAATACCACGCCGTCACATTTTCATGGTTTAAGTAACTCACAAAAAAAGTGAAGCAATATGAATCACACGTAAACTAATATGTTTAAAAAAAATCCACTAGGAGATACTGACAAAGCACAGCGTGATGCAACGTATGATGAGTCAAGCCAGTTGGCTATTCCAGACATATTTCAGTAAAAAACATTTTTGTTACCGTGCATCTAATCACCATATTATACCCTTCACCACCTTTTTGCAAAAGAGAGCCATCGCTTTAGATTCATTCGTTAGACCAAGAGATGGGAGAGATTTTTCATTTATTTACCAACTCGCAAACTTCGTATAGAAAGGAAGATAAAACGTTATGAAAAGAGCATGGATGGAAAGAAAATGTCTCCAACAAATTATTAGAAGTAGATCAAGTCACACGTTTTCTGGAGTTGACTTAAAAACAAAACCATAGGGAAGTCATTTACTTCGAGAATCACCAGAGAAAAAGCGGCAAGTAAAGGGTAAATTAATTGTAAAATAATTTGAAACGCGATAGAAATTAAATGATTGAATTTTCCTTAAGAAGGCATCAATGACTACTGCCGGCGTCTAAATGATGTGCCCCCATGCTTTGCAAATTTATATCTGGACATTAGTTCATGCTATAATAATGAATTATACGTCATTTTAAAGGAAATGTTAATCTCAATTCTAATTATTTTTACTTTTTATGAAATTTTTAAAAATGTAGACACGCCCTCGCAATGAATGACTCCGCGCACCGTTAAATTAGCCGTTTTGTCAACCTCATGTACTTTGTAACTCAACTTAGGGAAAACTACTACGTCTACAACATTCATCTTCCACAATAATGTCTACAACATTCATTTTCCACAATAATTTGTAAACATTAATGCAGATACAAGCGTGTCTACATTTTTAACATTTTCATAAAAATAAAAAATAATTAGAATTGAGAATAAAATTTCCTTTAAAATGACGTATTATTCATTACTATGGCATGCACTGAAGTCCATTTATAAATTTGCAAAATACAGTGGCACATCATTTTTACGCCGACTGTAGTATCATGATATTAACGTAGCTTTAATGTAAAAATAACACTTTTAATCTAATTTTTAACGATAATTTCGATATAAACAAATAATCGTAATATAAGCAGAGTGTGTAGGAGCTGGACTTTGTCTCCAAATAAAAATATTAAAAACGAACATGATCTGTATTATAATATTTTACGCATCATTTTCATCACAAAAAATTGAAAAATACATTTATTCGAATTCGAATGAAAATAGTGTTCTGCTATAAAAATCATAATAATAGCAATAAGTAAAACATCATAACGTAGATTGTTTTAAAGTATTATAAAAGTATATTTGAATTTCTTTTCAATCTGGTGCACTTTTTTCAGCGATTCCACAACATGAACCCTCACAAAATATTTAGGTAAAATGTTTAATATTGTAGCTAGTGGTTCCACAAAAAAATTAATACCAAAACGTAACCCTTCTCCAGAAGAAGCAATTGGTGAGCTGAATTGCTACAATTTACTATCCCCATACTTCGACACCGAAAAGATCAAAAGAGGTGACAAAATAATCAGAGGACGACACAAAAATCCCCTCCGAGAAAGACCTAATAACGAGGCTCATAATCATCGTACGGGGCTTAATTAGAATGCCGGGCTCTAGCGGTTTCGCTTCCGCGGGCCTCCCTTATCACTCCGTAACGCACCCAGATTCCCAACATCCAGCCGTTGCGGCGTTGTTTCTTTTTTTAATTAAAAGCCCTCTTTTTTCCGCGGACGCCAATCTTACTTGAGAAGCACGAGAATGTGGAGACACCATGGTACGCGCGGCCGCCGATAGAGGACAGGGCGGGCGCCGGTAAAGGATTACGCGGACGGAATGACGAATGGGAGAAAAACAGTGGATAGGATGGGGGTTGGAGGTTAAGAGTGGGGAGTTGGGATAGGATTGGTTTTACTGATGCCCACACTCGCTCCTCACCCCTATCACTTTGCGAGAGAAGGCCGCTTCGATTAATCAGCGAGCCTTTGACATCCTTCTCTCCACATACCACCCCTACGCTCCTCTCCGGTGCAAACGTTTTGACCCCTACCTTCATGGACACCATTAAACCAGCAGCATACTGAACGTCGCCTAATACACAAAATACAATGAATTTAAGGGTGAACTTTAGGTGCAGTTACAACCAAAATAAATAAGTAAGATATGCATGTGTTGGTAAAATTAATATTAGTTGAAACTCTGAGGTGTTTTAACTTTAATGTACATGAAATATTTTTGTTTATAATCAAAATTTTTGGTTCTACAAAGTCAAGGGCTACATGAAAATGCTATATTGAAATAAATAATGCAATTTATAAAATAATACGTAAAAATAAAAATATATGCTGCCCGATTATATTTTGTACATCCAAATGAGCAGAAGCCGGTTTCTGTATACTTGCTCGGTATAAGATACGGGAAATTGTCTAAAAATTGATAATTTTGCATTTCTTTGTCGAATTTACGAAAATGATAAACATAGATTTCTTCTGAAATGAACAGATGTCGAGCTTATTGAGCAATTGAAATAGCAATAGGATAATAAAACTTAGTTTTTAATTAGGTATCCTCCATGTCTCCTAAACCATAAAATTAAATCTCCAGCGCCATGAGTCTTAAGGAAATTACATATTTAAAACTAAATTAGTGCGTTCTAGAGTGAATGGAAATGCAGCGGATAGGCTTATAATGCAATGAGTTCGTGAACACCAAATACAACTACAGCGAACAGGAAACAATTCAATTAATCGATTAAGACGCAGTGCTCCTGTGATCCTGGAATGAGTAGCATTCAACTACGATTGGGCTGTAGATTATTGTGCCAATAAATCAGTAGCAATTAAGGAAATTATAATCAATTGTCATTATTGTAAGGCTTTAAGACACAGCGGTGAATCTACTGAATTATGTTTTGCTGGTGGAAAAGTGAAATTTCCACCATTAGTGCCGCCAACAGATACATTATGCTCAAAAGTTTTTGGGATGGGAAATGATTCTAAACGCATATTGGCCAACATTCAAAAGTATGACAGTTTTTTTCATGATCCTCATTGTATATTTAAACACTGAAAAATTAAAAAAATTTGGTTTATCAGAAAGCATTAAATTGAGGAATATTATTTCAAATGTTTGTTTTTAATGTAGATCAAGGTATAATATTTATGTGAATTGTTAGGAAGTTTTATTTAATAACCAAATTTAATAGTGACAGGCCACAAACGGTACTGACCGAAATAATTAGTAGGTAGGTACTTGTTTGTTGGAATAATTATCTGTAATACAGTGATTAGATAAGCGTGGTTGTAAGATAGGACAAGCATAAAATGTTTGGACCTCCATAGATATTTTGTAATCAAAATTTGCCAAATCGTTTTCGAGTTTTAGCGAGAAGACTTATGTATACATTGGTAGATACAAAGGTTATACGAAGTTCACCGGGCCTTCTAGTTCGAAATAAAAAAAGTGACATGCATTAGTTTATTCACCTTTTCATGGTATTTTGCCAGCAAGTTAAAGCAGAGTAGCTTCTCCAAATCGTGACGAATAATGCACACATCTTTGGGCGACGTAAAGTATATATGATTCACATCATGAAAGAAATACAGAGATGGGAAGATTTCACGTCGTCGACGAGATATTAATTTAAAACTCTTCCCAGTGGAGGATAAAAGAACACATATTTAGAAATGTATTCGCACATATACCCCATGATTCCACGTTATACACCAGCATGTAACGTTGCAAGTAGTCTAAAAGGTGTATCTGGCAGGGGGTGTATTTGACCACAACGCACTTATCTATTCTATGAATTGTTTTTACAGCATTACTGAAACTCAAGAACTGATGATGAAAAATTAGTCCACTTAATTTTTAAGCGGTAGAAAACGATTTAAGCAATACAAAAATGCAAAAAAATTTACCCTAAAATATGCACAAAAACCTTAGTCAAAACTTATATTAAGATAAAAAAAATTAAATTTAGATTAACTCATCCTAATTGCAACAAAAGAGAAGCAAAAATAAGACAAGGATTAAACAATGTGTTCTACATTAATTTGGCTTTGCAATTAGGATTGAATCTAAAATTTTATCATTTACTAAACATTTATCAAGTTACATAGGATTCGCTATTTGTCATCGCTGCTCAAGATTGGCATTGTTCGAGCTGAACGAAGGTAGGCATGATAGGCAAGGTGAACGATTAGTACCAAGTTCGCGCATTGATGCATTAAGGACCCGTTTGTTAATGAAGTCAGGTCATTTGGGGCTCCTGATGACAATTAACTTGAACTGCAGAGACTGGAGAGAAGGGAGTCGCTGCTAGAGATATCTCCAGAGCTAAGGGCAAAAGGACGAGGCATTTTCGGCGAAATTCAATAGTCGAAGCGAGTAAACGTAGGCGACATAGAAGAAGACAGGTGGCCTCCTGGAGAAAGAAGTTTGGAATACTCTAAGGTGAATAGGATAAATTATTAATTACTTGTCAAGTACTTGGGTACTTTGATAATTTTGAAGTTTATCATTGGATTTAACTTTTATTTTTACAAGATCTACCGCACGTTAAATAAGTTTTGTGTCGAATTCTAGGATATTTATGATATATATTTAAGTTTTCAAGCAATGAAAAAAAACAACAGTAGTTAATGACCATTATAAATTAAATATGTGCTGGTCATTTCACACTATACAAAGACTACTAAGCAACTAAAAGAGTAAAACGTTTGAGAGAGAAAAGTTTACTTATTGCAAAGAATAGCAATTACTCTTCGAATTCCAAACGACCCTGGTGCAATGCCTTCAAATAGTAAGTGAACATGCGATAATCAATTTAACTCTTCATGTAATAAATACTTCTTTAGCATATAAAAATCAAAATGAGGAAGTGGTAAATGTTAAAAGAAAATTTTTATGCTACAGGAGATTATGTGGCTACACGAACAGATAATATGCACCATCAACTCATTTGGATTTATCAGCAGCTCACTAAAAACACATTTACTAGGTGAAAAGAAGTTGTCACCTCTTCTTAAAAGCATTAAACGTTTGATTTCCCCGAGGGGCAAATATAACTTCGCAATATCGAATAAAAGAAACTTCGAGATATATACTTTACTTTGAGAAGAGAACTTCACATTGCATTGATCAATACAAGATCATTACGCGGAACAAAGGAAAACGACGAGGAGAAATAAATTTTAATGGACGGAAATGAAGAAAAAAAACAGAATCTATTAATTGAATATATATTCAGTCTGCCGTCATCCACTTAGGAAAAAAGCTCTCGTTCGGACTGAAAGTAGTAAAAAATTCATCTCTTCGTTATTTTGAATTGATTTCACCATCGTTTTCACGGAGAGTCCCTCTCTTCGCTTACAGGAAGTTGATTTATTCCGATACATTTCCGCACGTTGCAGATTTTTGCCCCAAGTTTCCCCTCTCTTAATGATGTAATAATTAAAAGGCTGAATTTGAAAGGGAAGAAAACAAGAGACGCGAGATGGAAAATTTTCCAATACTGTGACGATATTTTGGCCGATATTAGGACGAATACCTTGATATTATTCCGTGTTAAAATAAGTAAAGATAAATGTACTTTCTGGACACGTTTACTCTTCTTTTATGATTTATAAATTCTAGCAGCGTTCGTGTAACTGTGGCTTCCTATGTGTCTACACGCACAGATAATATGCAGATAATTGTATGCATGCAGATTAACAAAATGGTTTTCGAGTTCACATTGAGGAATCGTGTCATTATAAATGAAAAAGTAAAATGTGTTGTATTTCACACAGTATTTGTTAAAAACTCAACCGGTTTCGACTTTTATCAAGAGATGAGCATGCAGATGTACAGACAAGGTGGTATATATACTCATATAGGGTCTCACAACAGTTGAACAGGGGCTCTCAATAATTGGACAAAAATTAAAACAGTTTTGTTATATCCTATTTACTCCCTAAATTATCTATCAACTAAAACTTCATAAGCATTTCCTAAATCCACCCGAAAAATGTTAATTTCTACCCTGGTATTCTCCTCCTTTGATTATTGTAGTCTTGTTTATGATGACATGCCTAAAGAGCTGGATAAAAAGGTCACAAAGGCTACTTTATTCATGTGTAAGATATGTATTTAATTTAAGAAAGGATGTTCATGTATCACAGTACAGAATCAGCCTTGGTTGGCCATATCTTTGTTACCGAAGAAAATATCTACTCGGCGCCCTTCTTTTTAAGATTTTCAGAGAGGGGATCCCTAATTATCTCCGGGAAATTTTTATGAACAGATCAGTAACCACTCACATGTCATCTCGTAAAAAGGACTATTTACGTTATCCTACTCCACGTACAACTACCAACCAGAAATAATTTCTAGTTACGGCATCTAAATTTTGGAATTCTCTCCCTGAGGATCTAAAACATAAGGGCTCTAATAATGGATTTACATAATTATAAATTATACATGCCTTTACTCTATGGTTAGCGAAAATAAACTCCTACATAAAATACAGCCAACATATTCAGTGTGTTGTCAAATTTCAATCCTTGTTTACGTGTCATTTCTTTATTATTTGTGTATCAAGATACTTTACTATTATTACTTGATATTTTCATGAACTATGTGCTTTTTGATGAGCCAATTATTGTAAATTGTGTTTTGCTCCTAGGGTTTTGTTATATCACCATGAATAAATATATATTTTATTCCCTCTTTTCGCTTAAAACGTACTTTTTATAAAATTGCATTGACATATGAATCATATTGCCTGCGGTTTGTCATTAGCACTCACTCTAGAACAACTATGTCAGTACGTAAGGGGGAGGAGGGAAGGTCCACTGAACTGAGGAGTGTCTTGCGAATCAAGCAATGTGCTGCGCGGCAGTTGGCAGTTATGCGTTTCCTTTGAGGTAGCCTTTCGGCATGAGGGAATCGAGATACAACAAAACAGTCGAAATATTTGTCCATAGGGATCTAAAATATTATGTTTATTCAGAAACGTATTTTCCGCGTCAAAAACATCAAAATTCAAAATAACTTAATTTAGGCACTAAGGCGTCTCAGGCACGACTATCCGTCCTCGCACGAACCTGGGACTTCATTTTTATTTTTGTCTCATCGATTAGCACATTTGGAGATCATGAAGACTTAAATCGAGTCATTTATGAAATATAAGCGCCGGCCTTATGCAACATGGCCAAATATATTGAGTTTTGGTTCTGAACTGTTGCCTCGGCAAAACTCTTTTGATGCAATCAGTTACTACGTAATGTGGCTATTACCAAAGAAATTACGTTATAAATAGTCAGACCAATGGAATGCATTAAAATTATGACTACACTAATATGCAAATATTTTAAAAGCGATAATTTTTAATTTTTAACGAATTATCAGGCATTTTCATTTACCCCAACTACTCTCAGGATAAAATTAAAAAAATCCCATCATAAATAGTTGACATTGCTGCCATCAAAATCTGAAGTTATATCTGGTTGTAATATAGCTAAAATTTTATTTATATTTCACTACTCACTATAAATTTTACGATAAAGCCCACATTAAGCACACTTTGGCATGAAATAATATTGAACTATGAAATAAAATAAATGATTAAGGGTATAATTTTTTATTTACTGTACTCAATACTGTAATTGTGTACTCAAAGATGGGGGGAGGGGGTATAGCCCCTCTCTGGATCTGCCGCTGGTCATTCACATCATTTGGATATCTAATTGCACAATGTTATCGTTGCTCTTATTTCATGAATTTAAAGCAGGGAATTGGTTCTAGTTCGCATATATCGTCCTTCGCAGTTCGATTTTTCTCGTGCCTCGGCGTGACGTTTCCGTCGAACTGGTGGTAAAAACTCTATCCTTAATAATTAATTTTAGGTCACAGTCCCATTTCATTTACTGCCAAAGTCTACTTGATGTGAGAATTATCGTAAAATTTATAGTGAATAGTACAATAAAAATTAAATTTTAACTATATCACTTCCAGGTATAATTTAAGATTTTGATGGCAGCAATGTTAACGATTTATTCAACATCATAGAAAATAAACGTTTTATTAATTATCAGGCGATTTGATTTATGTCCTCTATGTGTGGGACACGCTATTAAATATTCCCTCAGTGGGCGAAAAAATCTATCTCTACTCTCGAATTTACGCTATGTCCCCTATGTCTCGGTGTCAACTACTAAGATGCTCGTAGGCCTAATGAAATGAGATTTTTGACCGTTATTCTTTTCTTTCCTCAATTTTCTACATTGAAATTCTCCAGGCAAATGGATATATCATATATTGCAGAAGTTACGGAGAAATTTATATTAGCCCTTCCGTAACTATGCGGGGAAACTCAGTTACCCCAAATTATGTTAATGTTGTATAATTTTTTATTTTGTCCATTTTTTGTACTTGAGCTCAACCACTTTGTCGTAATATAAGCGACAAATGAATTTTTTTAGATTTTAATTGATTTTGAAAACTAATTTTTGTTAGTGGTGTAACTGAGTTACCCCGCACAGCTGTTGGCGGGAGGAAAAAATACTTGTTGTTATATAAATGAAGGGGTAAAAGTTGTATGAAATTAATTTTATTATATTGAAACTTCAATAACGGCAATATTCTACAAGGTGGCACCTTTTGTACTTGTTTTTTTGACAGCATGTTCATTGTTCAATGCACAGTTACTATAACAAAATATGAAATATTCCTGCCATTTCGCACTAAATCAATATAAAAACCTAAATTTTGCCTGCAATGTATTTATATATTATAGCAAACAAGGTATTATATCTTTAAATAAAAACCATGGTGTTGAGTTACAGGAAGTACTAAAACATAACATATAATTTATGAATTATAAATAGGGTACCAGCGATACCCCCCACAGTCGTTCGTGTAAGTTTTATAGGGACACTAAAGGGAGGGTTAGAGTAGGAAAATGAATAAAAGTTAAACACTATAAATTGTCCATTATGTTAAACTTGTTGGTGCAACACTGTTAGCAATATCAGTTATCAGGTACAATTGAAATCAAAGAAGGCATTTACATTTCATAGAAACTCACAAATGAAAGTTACATGCCATCAATTTTACACATTATTCTTGAAGTACTGTCCACTTTTTCTTTTTGAAAAAAGGCGATTTGTAATAAATAATCACCCGATTACTTAAAGCAAATGAACGAAGGATTAAGTATCAAAATTTAACGGCTCCAAAAAATTACACGTTATATTTGAAGCATGGTCCACTTTTCATTCAAAATAAAATTAAGTTAAATTATAATAAATAAACACCCGATTAGTTTATGCAGGGGTTTGATGGATTAAGTATCAAAGATTGCACCCCATCCCCATTCACGTATTTCACATCATAGCCCCCACTTTTCTTCTACAGTGTCATCCACTAACATGCTCGAAAGCCTAATGAATTGAGAGTTTTGAGCGCTGAGCTTTCCTGAGTGGAAATTACTTCCCCTTCCCCGGGAGAGAGGAGAGGGTGTTATGGGTAGGAGGTGGGGAGATAGAGTGTACCTAAGGGGAAGGTCGTCCATGTCGCGGCAGCAAATATCGACTGGTTCTCGAATCAACGAGCCAATCAATCAATCACTGCCAAGCGAAACGGGACTGCTGAGGGAGCGAGGATTTCCAAGCGGGGAAAGAGTTGTTTGGATGGCGGATAGATAGGACCCTGGGATAGGAGGAAAAAGGAGGAATTGGGAAGATTGGAGAGCGATAACGCGCCGCAAAAATTTTTATCCCCTCATGACGCCTATAAACATCCAAAGCCGTATATATACCTCCCTGACCACCCTCCTGGACCATCATGGAGTGCAGGGAGGCTGCGAAGCACCCACGTGACCAGGGCTGGGAGTTACTTCCTACCCCCACCTCTCGCAACAAGCCATATATCTCGCGCGTCCATCTATCAACTTCGCCGCTCTCCTAAAAGGTGGCCTTCCATCCCTCCTCCTGCAAACGCCATATTTCACCTACCACGACCTTCTCCATTCCGACCGAAAACCCACTAATTATTACAATTAACCTGCTATTCCGCTTCCAAACCGACATCATTTGGGGGATACCGCTCTCGATTCATCGGATTTGCATCATTTCCTTCGCTCACCCCATTGGAATAGCTATCCACTCGGCCCACTGAACTCAGTTCAATGGAATGAGGATACCATCTCACCGAATGAGGCCAAGTAATTGCGCAACCCACCATCTAGAGAAGGACCTCAAGTACTACGCATATAAATGCATGGAAATCCACGCAGGTTTAAAATACTGTTCACAGCCTATACTGTTTGAATTAGCGTGATTTAGTGTATAAAATACCAAGTCAGTTTAAAGTACTTCAAGAAGAACTATATTTGCATTCTAATTTTTTATTATTACATATTTCACACACGGGCGTTGGACATGATGGGAGATACCGATCGTGATTCAGCTGGCCTCTTGCATGGGTCATGGGGTCAGTTGATTCAGCGATCGTTATTTCATCGCAGTGAGAACGAACATAGACACTGGATTATAGATACTGATTCTTAGGCTATTCCGATCACCAAATAAACGGACGCGTTGCCAAGGAAAATATAAACCCTGCGATCATCGCAGCGCTGTCAACCAACAATAACGGAACAAAAATCAAGCATCGTTGGTTTTTGAGCAACATTGGGAAATGATACTTTTCAGAATCGCTAAATGTAATAAATCTTTCTACTGGTGATGTAAAATCCTTTTCCTACTAAAAATCCTAGTCCATTGAATTTAACAAATTACGTTACAGCACTTGAAGGCCAGTGGGTTTTTGTAAGCCTCATAATGGAGGTGGAATGTTGGTAATCAGACACTCAATTCTAACGCCCTCTTCCGATAAATACCCTCTATTTATATTCGCGGTATTGAGCTAAACCACTTTGGAAAATTGAGGATTAATGAGCAAAAGGGGTGATTACAAAGGGTGACTACATATAAGAATGAGACGCAAATGCCGATTGACAACTGGTGCCGTATTTTTCTGCACTTGCTGTGGTCACGCTAATGTTATTACGCCACCTTCGCAACGTAAGCACTTACATTTTATGGCAGTTCAAAGCAGATTAGGTTGTTAACCTATTACTTAAGGCTTGTTTTCACAAAGGGAATGCACGTTTGCATTTCTCTTCGCTCTTATAGGGTCATAAAAATACTGATTTGCATCTTAAAGAGTCTGTATCAATAAAAGAAACTCCGATAAATTAGAAATAAGAAGATAAATATGTGGGATATTGTCATTCAGCACGCCATGTAATTTCTAAAAAAAAATCAAGAAGCACATTCATTACAAATTACACGATGTCAAGAATCACCTGATTAAATTTATTGAAACAAGTAAGGAAATCCTAATTTAAATTTCAAAATTAAAGTAAAAAGCCTTCTTTGTCTGAAAAAACGAACCCTTTTTGCTGGCATTCCTTTAATTCCAACATGTCTGGCATTCATTTAATTCCAACATGTCTGGCTCCGACGCCTTCATATCATTTTCAAAAAAATGAAACATCAGCATGGCTTGAATGGTTAGCTACGGAACCTAGTGATAGAGAAAATTGATTTATGCGGAAATATACCCAATCATTCATTTCGCTTTCCCTGAGGAGTTTTTTGCCAATTAAAATGAAGAGATATCATTTCTGTTAGGTTTCACTTCAAGAAAAATACAAAAAATATGGAAATACTACAGCCATCTCCTTAGACCTGTTTCACTAAGGAATAAATTCTTAGATAGCTCAACTAGTTTATACGAGAAAGATATGTGCTGGAGAACAAAAATAAAACCATAGCAAAGTGTGACGCGGTCTTTCACGAGCAAATAATATAATTAATGAATCTAAAATGAACTATGATGCATTAAGTAGTATAAAAGATGCTTTTTTAAGTGTTTACTAGATTGGGAATTGTAACTGTAGAAGAGTTTTTCACACGTTGAACATAAATAATGAAACTTAACCTCATTGTTAATTCATATGCCCTTCACAATGAAACATTTCAAAGAACGCGAACTTACAAAGAATTAAATAGGAAAAAAAAACCTTCAACGGAGGGAGGTATATTTAGAGAAAATTGAGGCCAAGAAACGCAAAGAATAAAAGCTGCAGATTAGGAAAAGTACTTGTAATCACAATAGAGGTATTTTGATGAGCAATTTCGAAAGAAATAGAATAAGCTAACATATAAGCAAAAAATAATTTTCTTTAGTCTATGACGTACTGGAAATGGGATGGGGAACTAAATTGATAATGATAAATATAATTTAATCTCAGGATAAAGACATTGTTAGCTCTTAAAAGGGAACAGAAATTTCATTTCTTACATAAACCCTTAAGGTAGAAGACGACGTGAAATTTTTATCTTTTTTTTTCAAATTTTAGAGGTTGAAAACGCATCATTCAATAACTAATTCACTGAGCAAAGAGTATACGCTGGGAAGAAAAAAGCAAATCCTTAGAACATAATTCCTTAAATTGACACTATAAGTGTAATTGTCAGATAGGAGGAAATTTTACGAGAACAAAACCGGAGAAAATTGAAGAAAAAGTTAGGTTTACATTTACTGTAAACACTTTTAACAATCAAAAGCACACAATAATCGGAACCAATAATAAGACAAAGAGAAAAAAATGGAGAAGAACTGGAAGCAATTTTGGCAGTTTATTGTCTGGTCCGGGGATATTAGCAGAGGAGATACGGAGTTCTTACCGAGTGAGGCAAAAAATAAACACTGCGGAGTTTCTAGCTGTCTCTAGACTCCTTCAAAGTCTACTCCGAGGGTTGGAGTGATAACGCAAAAACAGCCGTTGCAATAAGACGAAGGGAATAGGCAGTGGGAAGAGAAGAATGCGGTGAAGTTAGACGAATGAGGTCAGAGAATAGGGAGAGGATGCGCAGTACAGTAGGAAAACTTCAAAGATAAAAAAACTAAGAATATAAAATAATATTGGAAAGCAAAGGGACACTTGGAAAGGGCCCTAAGACGAATCGAATTACTTTCCTCGCCGATAAGGCATAAAAATTTGGTTCACTGCATCATGCTTCATTAGATTTCAAGAGTGAATTTCGCAATACTACTCACATCTCCGAATATACAGGGTAGGCATAAAGGCTTGCCCTAATTAGAAAAATTCTTATAATATAACCGTTTGACATGATGATTTTTATGATACCATTACATAGGTGAGTGTTTATAGTTTTTTAAGACCACTTATGTCTGTTATCGTCAACGTGTGCTCCCTTGGTAGCTGAGACAATGTCGATACGGTATTCCAGTTCCCACCAGGTGTTTTGTAACATGTTTTCTGTCGCAGTACCCACAGCAACTTAGGCTTCATCATCGACGTCAGCAAATGGTGTGGTAAAGACTCTGTCCTTGGTTTTGCCATTTAAATTTAAATTATTATGTCAAACGGCAATAGGGTAGTTTCCTTCATCAAAGAAAACGAAAGTCATTGATTGCGATTCGTTACCCACCATTACTGTATGACATAATATACAAATTATTTCGTTTTAGAAATACCGGTTTAGACGAATGACTATGGTCCATTTTTATCCTCATTTGAAAAGGGCCAGATTGGCGCCCATGCGATGCCACTCCACGTGACGTCACAGGGACCTAGTTTCTATATGAGAAGATAGGAGTTATACGTCGTCTGAGATTACCAATGCATGCATGAGCGCAGAGCTCAGGGAAACATGTCTTAATTATCACTTATTAAAACTGGCTAGGTTCGAAAGGTTTTCTTCATTTGATAAGGTATTAATAATCCTTATTAAAGGCAAGCGCTACCAGCCAGCAGGGTACTCAGCTACCCACTAGCAGCCTGCGTCGTATCAGCGCTCAACTCGCCTCAAGGTCACCTCACAGGGCGGCAGCGGGAACCAGAAATACGCCACACGGAAAGATTTCCCGGCATTCATACTTACGCGTCGCGTTTTCGCGCGCTTGAAAATTTTCACTTTTCATTTAATCGCGAAAAATAGATATCGTCATTTAAAAATCTAAAAGCGTGAAATACGTACTCCAGGAGTAATAATCTTTCGATTTAGGCAATAAAAAAATAATGGGAAAAATAACCACCCTATTCTGTAGTAAATTTTCACAGTTAGAGCAAGACTTTATGCTCACCCTATGTTATTTCATAACTTCTATACTCGGTAATTTTCGTATTTCTACACATTTCCACACCACCTCAATTCCATTAAAAAGTGTTCCAAAAAACTATTCACACGAGCAGAATGCACTGCAAAATAAACACAAATATTAACATTCATTTCATAATTACAGCAATACTTATTGCGCGCGATGAAAAACTGCTTCTGATTTCATTATCAATGGAATTGATGGTAATTACAGTATTAATTTTCTTTAGTGGAGCAAAATTTCATCAAAATATCCATCTAAGCCAATGCGTATGAACTAATATCAATATATACAGTTTATCTATAATCATAAATGACATATACATAACGTTAACCACATATCACGGCACATGCCTATAAATATGAATATCTCCACATAGCAAGAATACATTTACTTTTTTCTCTCAATAATGTGCACTAAACTTCTCTTTCAGGAGGAGGATAGATCGGTAAACAAGAGGAAGTATGCATATCCAAAAAATACAAAGCTTATTTAATAAAAAAACTACTTCAATTCCTTCATATGAAGTCTCTCATTAATTAAACATGATTACTGTTCGCGCTTTATAATAACCTTTATAGCTGTTTACAATAGTACCTCCCATTCACAGTAGGTTTTTATCGGCCCTTCCTCACATAAAATAATTTGCCTCTCGCTTAAAGGGTAAATGCCACCCATATATTTACAAAGCCGAGGTAATTACGCAATTTTTTGGGGAACGAGATAGCGAGAAAAAAAATGAGGCAGTGAAATATTAATATTTGTGGGACGGGCAGATGAGCAAAAATGCAACCAATGAAGCATATTGGCGTGCAGTAAACTACACATTGTTGCATAAAATATCCGTCCCATCCCGGATGCTATTCACCGGGAAAAAATGTGGATGAAATAGCTTGGTTCATGATTCAAAAAACCAAAATTGAGCTGTGACGTACTATGGAAGGGAAAATATAAAAATATAATAGCGTTCAAAGCTCAGAAAAATAAATCGCGAATGAGTTAACACCTCAA
Source organism: Ischnura elegans (assembly GCF_921293095.1). NCBI lineage: Eukaryota > Metazoa > Arthropoda > Insecta > Odonata > Coenagrionidae > Ischnura > Ischnura elegans. Next base: position 89,120,037 of record NC_060255.1, on the reverse strand, counting down.
CGAACCCATATGACATTCAAGTTTCAAAATATATCGTAAGGCAATTAATATACTGCTATCCTACCGAGATTGATAAATTTATTCAATAGAAAGCAAAAAAACATAAGGTATTTAACGTAAAATCAGTCGTTCCACCTTATTGTCTTAACAGAAAAAGCTCAAGGAAAATATTTAGGAAAAAATTAACGGATGCGCTACAGTGGCGTAACCACGGGGGGCCAACATTTTTCCCGGACCTCTGGGGTTTTTTCATATACCTCGGAAGGACCCCGAAATCTCTAGATCACCCCCCATTTCAAAATCCTGGCTACGCCAGAGGTTTGCTATAACATGTTATCAAACAAAAAAAGTGTTGTTGAAACCACACTTTTTTGGGGGAATCATCTGTGGTATTGAGAACTTATAGCTGGAAATATATTGAGAATAGTTCGAAACTCTTTAACAAATGAACGCGGGTAAACTTTTATTGTAATGTAGTTGCGTGTCAGATGTGCATTAGATGAATATAAACATCAATCAGTTAACATTTTTTTCCTTGTAATGAAGCCATAATGCCTGACAAGGTACCAAAAATCTTACCTCACAGCATCATTAAATACTTCATCTGATAAAATTCTGAAAAATAATAGACACTTAGTAATTAGAATGCCAATTTTAGGTATTATGAATAATCGTTTGCAATAGCAACAAATGTTAGTATTTTTGTGGCAGGTTAAGAATCTTCTACTAAAAGCTAAAACCTTTGGAAAGAGCCAAAAAAGAAAATTAATTAAATGGCATTACATATCAGTAAATGAAGTGGCATATGTTCTTGCGGTAAAAGCCCTGCATTTCGGTATAGCTGAAAATTAAAGAAATACCAAAATGTACGCAGGGAAATAAATGGAAATTCAATCGCAATTTTTTAAAATATAAAATGGCTTTTAGCCAGACGCTCACCTCACCGAAATGTCGTCCAGCGATTCAAATATAAGGCAAGTCTAATAAAATAAAATGTCAAGAGTTTCTAGCGTTCAATACCCCTCAGTTAAGTAAAATATTCGTCCCATTCTATATTTAAAAAATATTATCTCTTAGTAAATTATAATATTCCGAGAAAAGTCCAATATTAGCTAATGAGTAGCGCTAATAGCCTCTCAGACATTTTAGAGTGTAAAAGGTATACAATAAAATAAGGGAAGTCCCAAGTTAAAAATGGATTTATGATCCGGATTAAAACAACAAACTGAAGAAATTGGACCTAATTTGAAAAATAATATCCAAGAAGGACACAATGTAAAAGTGAGGCTTTCAGCAGAATGTTTTTTTTACTCTGGGAATATATTATGCTTTATTAGAAAGTTATACAGATATTTATGTTTTAGGATTGTATTTTTTTCAGGTATTAATAACACCGCAAGTAAAGGAAAAGTAGAGACACTGACAAAAGCAAAATTGACTTTCGAAATCATGCAATGCTACTCCAGATATTCATTTTACATGTATAAGGTTAGTTCTAAATACTAATTCAATTCAATATAATACAGTATCTTGAATCAGAAAAGTACTTGTATATTCCAATCATTCATTTAGTTTTTAGCGTGGTATTCACTGAACGGGAAATAGCATATTTCCTTATGATTTCGTTATATTCCGTAACCACCGTAAGAAAAAATAAAAAGATGGTAAACAATATTTTTATCTTTGATCTATCAAATTAGATTAGTAATATATAAAAACTCACGAGGCATACTACAGAAACTGAGAAAGACGCTTTTAAACTTTTTACACGCAGTTAACCATGGAGGCCAATCAAAGGAGAACAGATTGAATTTCAAAACAATTGAAGCCTTCTGGAAACTCACCCAACAATCGGTGTTTATTTCAGTCCAACTTTTCTCCCCTAGCTTTATGAAGTTGCGGTGCGATATATTTTCACTAAAACGGATTTCTGTCTTCTGAGAATCATACAGAGGCCACACGTATTCATTAGAGTAGAAACAATTGCTAAAGGAAGAACCTGTCTGGGGCGAAAAAAACCTAACGTTTAATTAATTGTAGAAGAGACAAGAGGAACTCCGACTACTCAGAATTACAGGTGCAAAAGAAAATTTTCATAACCATCACCGCTTAAAGATTTCTAAGAAATATTATCTTGATAAGAAGCTCATACCAGGAAGGAAAAAGGGGTGCTTTATTTTCCATTTCTACGAGCTACGTTGTACCACTGGACACAAGATATTGAGCCTCATTTTATGGTCTCCATGACACGGTTGGCCGACGACCGTGAAAAAAATCCCTCATTTCAGCCATTTTTATTATCATCTGCCAGCAAGGCTAATCATGAGTGATAGCAAGAATTGAAAATTTTGACGTTTTAACACATGACAGCTTCATAATATCCTCATTACCATAATCTGTCACCAGTCCTAAGTAAAGTTATCGAGAATATTTATACGATGCTTTCATGCTATATTTTGCATGTCCTTTCTTTTACATCTTACGTAACTTGATAATTCATTAGAAAATTATCTTATTAATAGTGACATACATCGAATTCACTTAAGTGCTACGAGAAAAATAAACGCGTCAGATCCAACGTTGAGTTAGCGAACTTCTACACTCGGTTAGCCTACGAAAAACCCTCTTTTCGGCAATCTTCACACGAAAGGAAACAGTGTACGTGTGCAAGGATGAGAATCAAGGAAGGAAGGAGAAGAAAAAGACTCGAGTCTACAGCTCCTCGTCAAAGATGAGATAGAATTGTCAACTTCTCAACGTGAAATTAATGCTTGACATTAGGTTTCTTGCGGATAAATTTTTTAAACACTGTTAAAGAAAGGAACAGGCAGATTCACATTGTCGTAATCATTATCATCTTTCAGCAAACAAAATCGTAGTCATAGAGACTATGTCTGCTTGTCTTTTCGTTTGAATGTTCGGTTATACAAAATATCAATTGAAAATTTATCGTACAATATTCTATAATCATTCTCTCTTTAAATCACATGGGCAGTGAGTGTAATACTTCGCATAAATAAAAGCGATGCCATACCACAAGTCCTATCCCTGGGGTGGTCGCCTTTTGGACCCAGTTCGACCGACGAAGGCCAACGAAAATCCTTCTCTCTGGCGGCCATCATTGGAAACAAAAGGGAGAAAAAGGTCGAAGATGAGAATCAAGAAAGGCAAGAGCAAAATAAACCTCGAGTCCACAGCTTTACTTCACGGAAAGGACTAACTTGCCAGTGTGTTCATTAAAAATGCATTTTTGCTATTGAATTTCCTATTTTGTGAATGAAGAGTGAAGATTTTTGTTAAAAAATCACTAGGCAGCTTAATGCTACCATAATCATCATCATTTGCCAGAAATCCTGAGGTTAGCTGACGAACCTATTCGACATATGTTTTAGATCAGCTAACCTTTCAGAAGTCCTTCCTATTAAATAATTTTTTACCTCAATACTTCTTAAAAATTGTCTCTGTTATAGCATTATATTTTCTATTTCTCCGAGGGAGGCTTTACCATTGAACGCGTTTGATCCAGCCTTGGGTTAGTGCCCTTCTAGGTCTGGATAGTCCGACAAAAATCCCTCGCTCCGACAATCATCATTGGAAGGGAAAGGTGCAAAACGCCCACGATGAGAATCAAGAGAGAAAGGAGTAGAAAAAGCCCCGAAGTCCAGAGCTCCACGCCGACGGTCAATAGAGGAGCAGGTGACCGGAAAGAAGATGATGATGACCGCTTGTCTGGTTTGATAGGAGGCGAAACGGAGAGATAAAGAAATAAAGGATCCAGGAAACTTTAGGGAGCGAGAAGAATCTGCTCTGCCGTAGCAACGGAAGAGAATCCCAGGTATGAAAAACCGTACACCTACGTGGAAAAAAATAAAGAACGTGGCGGGGTGAAGGTAGTGGATTGGGAGGGTAAAGGGAAATAAAACGAAGCCATTCAGGATCCTTTTGTCCACATCCATCCCGGCCAACCTAGTGTGGGTCGAAATTGCGGAGCGGAACTCGTGTGAGTCCGTGGACAGGTAATTACCCGAGTATTGACTTTTGGGAGGAGTTTTGCGGGGCCCTTTATGGTGTTCGCTTCTCATCGCCCAACGGGAGGGAGAGGCTAACTCTTCATCCTCACCTCACCCCACACGCCTTTCGCTTCGTTTCCCAATTCTCTCCTCTTCTTCGGCTCCGAACATAACACTAATCCCTCCGCTTATGTCCATGATTTCTCAGGACGAGTCCTTGACTGGTTTTTTCATTCTCTCCTACAGGAAGACTGACGAGAAACAAGAATAAAATGATAAGGCATGAGTGGAGTGCAGAATTAAGGACAAATTGGTCCAGTTGCAGCCAGGGGTTTATTAAGATCATTGTTTAATGTTCATGCGTGGTGGTTTTCAGCATAATATTCTGTGTGTTAAACATATGCAGCATAATATCGAGATCTTCTGCGCCTTTATTAGATGCTTTTAGCTATCCCTAAAATATTTTAAGCATTGCTTGTTAACTTTATGAAATAAAAAAACTTTAATTGGAGGGCAACCTTAAAGACTACCCTTTATCTTTTCAATATTTTCAGATATTACTCGGGAGTCGAGCGCACCACATTGAGGGTTGATAAAAAACATTAACCCATTGATATTATTTCATTTTTTACGTTTGGAATCATCTCTAACTTGACTTCCAAGAAAGTTGTGTATATCCATGATAAACAAGTAACATTGATATAACCCAAACAATTATTGTAAATGCGACCTGGATTCTCGCTGCTGCGAAAATTATTTTTAAGACTAACGATTAAGTGAATAAAGTACAATAATAGTAAACGCGACTAGGGTTCTTGCAGCTACGGAAATAATTTTTAAGGCTAAAATTAAGATATTATGGTACAACAATGTCCTGGATTCTCGCAGCAGCGATAATCATTACTAAGACTAAAGATTAACTGATCACGGTAATTGAATACCAACTCAACACCTTTCGATTCCTTTCCCAATCATATCCTCTTCTTTGCCTTCGAGCATAACTCTAATCTCTCCACTTATGTGTATGATTTCTCGGGATGAGTCCTTGACTGCTTCTTTTTTTTCATACTCCCCTACAGGTAACTAACGAGAAACACCAATACCATGACCAGACACGAGTGGAGTGCAATCACAAGAAAAAATTGGTTCAGTTACTGCCAGGGTTGGATTAAGGCCGTTGTTTTTTGGGAGATGCTTCATTACTTTCAGCATGGTATGCAACAGCTCTTGATGATAATGCGTCCGAAACCTCATATGCCTAGATTTATGACTTTTAGATTATCATCAATAATATTTTACAAATGGCTTATTTACTTATGAAATAAAATTAGGAAAACAACCTTAAATGTTACTCTTTTTTTTCTCAATATTTTCAGAAATTAAAAAGTCGTTCTCTTAATTTGGGTGCTCTTTTATATTTACTTGGTACAGTGTATAGGTGGGTTACTTAAAAACATTTGGACATAGAAATGCTTCCATTTTTTACGCTTGATATCACATTTGACTTGATTTCCGGGAGAGTTGTAGATGATCGCGATAAATAAGTAACTTTGATACGGCCCAAGCAATTATAGAGAACACGACCTGGACTCTTGGAGCTGCGAAAACATTTTTTCGAAGCATTAAGTGATTTTGGTACTTGAAAACCAATTTAATCGACTTCTAAAAGAATACTTTCTCAAATATTTTTCCATTGTATGTTTGATATGGAATTTTTTTTTCGTTAATTTGTAACCATGTAAAACTTCGAGTAGGATGGATGATATATCGTTTACTTTACAACCTTAAGAAAAAATCCTCTCCCTCCCTACATTAATTGGCCGTAATAAGCAAAGCGTCAGTCATCAATCGTAACACTTTGTAATAATATGGAGCCTTTCCAAAACGTACAAGCTTCAAGTTTCCATTTAAATGGTGTAAACTCATCAATGACCAAACATGAACATTAAAGAGATAAGTGAGGAATAAAGAAATTTATTCAGCATGTATTATACCTGGTAAACATTTTTCACACAGACAAATTGCCACATTGCTTTCAACATCTTTTATGCATTCATAGAATTCATTGTATATTATAAAAAAACTGAATCAATATATAAAAACAAGAATAAATGTAAAAACATATATCTCCAGAAATAAAAACTGATTATAATTATATTTGCTCAAGGCATGGAGCCTTGGAAATTTAATATAGGGTGTCATTAAATCTACTAATCTAAGGAACATGATACCTACAAAAAAGGATAATTAACTTCAAATTAGGAGTTATTTCCGGCAATAATCCGCTGAAGCATGTTGGATTTTAAAAAATTCCAAGGAATCATTACCGTAAATGTTCCCCCAGCTCAGTAACCATTAATGTCAGGGAACAAAATTATTCTGAGTAGGAAAAATCTCCCGAGGTCATTTGCGATATTAATTATACAGTTCTGATGAAAGAGGTTGACTTTCACAGGATTATTCCGATTATTCCGATTTCAAGAAGGATTGTCACTTGTATTAATTTATTCCACCTACGCTCGTCCGAAATACGAAATAAGCAAATATACTCTTGTATGACTCAGAATATTTGTGGACATTAAAATATTTGTAATCCATATGGGATAAAATTTATACTAATTGAAAAAATAGGTAAATAGGATGTAGATGGAGGCCACTCCAGACTTAACTGAAATATCCAATGCTACAATAGCATAAAATATATTGAGCACTGTAGGCAGCGATTCTTCCGGGTTTTATTCCGCGTTTATTCATTTCACAAAATGCATTTAAAATTGATAAACGCGGAAGGAAACCCGGAAGAATCGCTGCCTACCGCTATTATCTCCGCGGAAGCCTACTTGGAAATATTGAGCACTTTTCTCGTTCTGCTTAAAATCAATTAATCGGTATCATCTCTACTCATAAAATTTCTAGATTAGCGTTTTGGAAAACTTTCATTTTCATATATAGTAAATGGCGACTTGACACCAGATATCCTATTTTTTGGTTTGGGTAAGAGATATCACATTTTTACTAAAGGCAGGTTCAAATTCCATTTATATCCTTTATATATATACACTGCATATCCACGCATATATGTTCGCATTCCCACGTCGATTTCATTTATTAAGGAGTTTACTGTGCCCAAAATTTCCTCCTAGCCAAACCCAACAGGACAGGACCTCCATATAATCAGGACTGAAATTATTACGATAAACAGTTGAGGTCATGAAATTAAGTCTATTTGCGTACTATGAAACAGTCTACATGGAACAGGTATAGGAAAAGTAGAAAAATGAACGAGAAGAAATAGGTACGTAGGCGTGAAAAGATTAGCTGATATGAGAGTTGAGTGGAGAGCTGCGTCAAAACAATCTTAGGATTGTCGATTAGTGATTATGATAATTTTATAGTTTTTACACGTGTTTATTATTATTGTAAGTTTTGGTTGTAATTTATTTCGAGTTTTAAATTGATAATGAAAGACACTTTGTTTCTTCCACAAGTTTTTAAAAACTTGTATTTATTACCGGTTTTGGGTACTACACCATTATAAAAAAAAAGATTTTTTTTTGATAATGGTGTAATGGCCGAAACAGGTAATAATTAGAAATTTTGAGTTCAATTGATTCGGCTTTTACTTTGTGAAAATCCATGTTGTAATGAAAATACACAACCCTGGTAACTTTTCACTGTAAATTATTTATTGGCACGACGCGTTTCGACGAAGAGGCGTCATTCTCGTACTTGAGAATGACGCCTCAGCGTCGTAACGCGTCGTACCAATAAATAATTTTCCAGTGAAAAGTTACCAGGGTTGTGTATTTTCATTTCAATAGAAATTTTTATAAACTTGTGTAAGATTTTTATTTGATAATGGTGTAATAGCCGAAACCGGTAATAAATAGAAATTTTTATAAACTTGTGGAAGAAACAAAGTGTCTTTCATTAATGATGTGGAGCCCTTCCACCACGTACGTGCTTAAAGTTTCGATTTTATTTCGAGTTTTTTATTATATAAATTACGAATGCAATATTATAAATTCTTAATGACTAGAAAGTACTACAAAAATCAATTGAAAATGAACGCGTGGATGAATCCCCTTAGGTACATCGCTGGCTAGTATACAGCTATTCTTTAAAACCTACGGTGGTGTACCACGGTGATGAAATGTGAAGTCTACGGCGCCGGACTCGAGCCAGGAAGGGAACGCCGATCGACTTCCCTTCCGCCCAGGAGTGTTTCCACGGGAGAAAAGGAACGCCCAACCATTTCTCTGCGGTCATCTATTTTTTTTCATCCCTCCAGCTTCCGAAAACGTCCTCCATTTCCAACGTCCAGAGTTCCCCTCATGCCTCAGCCGATCACACTATCCCACACCTTCGCCCAATCACCTCCAATCTTGCAGCGCCCACAATTTTGCCGCCAGATACCGTCCTCCCTCGCCACGCAGAGAAATTCTCCCCTTCAAACCACCCAAACCGGCCTCGGATAACTCCTTCCGCCGTTTTCTTATCGCCTTTTTCTGTCCCTCTCTCGGAATTTTTCCTCTCACACGTTCCACGGATTCCCGGGGAAAAAAATGCACGCTCAAAAGAATATTCGGGCACGGGTTGAAAGGAGAAGCGGAGAAATTCATCGTGAGGGATGAAATCGTCCAATCAGAAAGGTCTTCCAAAGGAGGTGTGCTGGATTGCTACCAAAAACACGGGAAGTGACCTTCCACGTAAGTAAAAACATTGCGCTCAAAGCCGATTTGCGGTAGCCAAAAGTAGAGGGTGACATCAAACTACTTTTACAGAATAATTTAAATAGATCGCTCATCTACTTTCACTGCATGGCGTCACTTTCAGGCGAAATTTATTTGTTATCAATTTTACCAGCTGTACGATCCTTCAAATCATTGTGTTGATGCACAAAATAACATCAACAATATTTGATATTAGCTCGTTGTTACGCATGGAATGACTGAACATATAATATTAAAATCCATTAATTCTCGTTATTTCCGATTTTATGATGAAACACACGATTTCATTATAATTATTAGATATATTTTCTACAGAAGTAATTATGAAGATATCCAATTTAGAATCATTTGAAAATACCTTAATTTTCTTCCGTTAACAATGATTACAAAAAACAAATAAAATGTGAAAATATGTTATTAACTGTACGTAGTTACGTACAAGTGAAACATTAGCATCTCACCAAATTACCCAGGATAGAATTGACATATGTACGTATTTAATGTAAATGCAGTAAAAAAATGAATATCGTAAACGGAAAAAAGCGCTTACTGATCAAGTGGAAATGCGTTACGTGCTATTTTTAACACCTACATCTCGTGAAAGAACAATTTATTTTGCAAAAAAAACTTGAGAGTTATTCGATGAGCCTGTCACTTTCACTTGCCCGGCGGGGAGATCTGTTTGAGATTCGGGCGATTAATTCCTTTTCGAGATATGAGACTGGTCTTCTTCCATGATTGAATGACTGTATGCGAGGCCCTTACAGTCACTCTGCCACCAATGGCTCAACAACCCCTCAAATGGGATGTGTGAGGAATAAAAAAATATACCTATGGAGGAATGATGTGCGGCAAGGCTTGTCAATCTATCAATATACGGAAGACTCCAATCCCATAGGAATGTTTTGAGAGACAATGACGTAACCCTTGGTGAAAAATTAACGCGACTGTTGAAATGTCTATCACGGGGAAATTCAAAGAGCATGTCTTAGTCTAGCGTGAGAGACAAGATAGATATGTATTTTACCTCGATGGTGAAAGACGAGGTAAGTAAATACTAGTGTTTACTGGCTAAATGATTCAATTATGGATTACTGTATCGAATGGAATAGTGTTGTATCCCAATTCTCTGCCCTTATCTTTTTCGCCTTAGAAGCACTGCAAAAGCATCGCAACGCAACCAAATCGTGAGTCCTCATCGGCAAACACAGTGTCTAGGAGCGATATATTTTCTCAGTGAACACTCTCACCATAATGTGAATTATATCACACGTACTTGTGTTACATAAAAATTTAATTTTATGCATTTAATAAATTCAAACATAGTAGCTTGTTATTAAAGACATATTATTTCAAATTTTTATTTTTAACTCTAATTTAAAGGTTCAGAGAGAACTCAATTAGATATTTATTTATACATTAAACGTTAACACATTTCTCGCCTTTCGCAGAAATTTATTGTTAAAGGTAAAATATTCAAGGAATATTTTCCCAATGGGGAACCTATTTTCCAATCAAATACCTGTAACACTTTGTAATTGTCTAAATTAATGGTTGGAATAAATTGATTATTATTAGTATTAAATGAAAGTACATACATTAACATTATCGGGCTTAGAACCTTACGTAGTAAATTGACTTACATTCTGCATGTTCAACCTGTGCATACCAAAGTTCCTATTTATAATAAAATGCTGTTGCTTCCTTTTCGCTACCACTAAAATAACCATGATACCATGAAAATTTAAATTGGATAAATGTTTTTATTTTTTATTTATTTCACACACTGCCGAAAACAGCTTTGTTCGGCCTTCAAATTTCGACATTTAACAATCAAGAGGGCACAAACATCCATGCCCTGGATAAGGGTAACTTACCCAGGCGAGACTTGAACCTTTGGTTTTCCAGGCGAAGACTTTACCTCGCCACCACCGAAGCCGGCAGAAAATAGTTCAGAAATGTGTGATGAAGAAAATATATGGAAGGAAAAACTCAATGATGCGTGTATTTCGTCTTCGTCACGGTGTCCTCGAAATGTTACAATGAAAGATTGTGAAATACGATAGTGGAACAAAAAAACCTCATCGTTAGTAGTATTATTTGCACAAAGAGAACTAAGAAATGAGATATTGAGGAAGAACGTACTGGCATCAATAAATTTTCGGACTTGGAGAAGGATTTGAATAAAGAGGATTTTAGAGATAAAGTTCGAATTCCTCGGAATACCGAGAGAAATTTTTTCGCTGTATTTTATTTTATCGCCGGTGATATTGGCATGCAAGGTAATGGAAGATGCCAATGCAATGGAGGGTGAAATAGGGGCACAATGAAGAATTGATATACGATTCTAGTAAATGCAGAGATCGACCTAGTAGATGCAAAAATGGGGCGAGGCTCTGAGCGCTGATACGACGCAGGCTGCTAGCAGGTAGCGCTTGGCTTAAATAAGGATTTTTATTACCCTATCAAACGAAGGAAACTTTCCGACCTTAGCCAGTTTTAATAGGTGATTATTAAGACATGTTTCTCTGAGCTCTGTGCCTCATGCATGCATTAATAATCTCAGACAGTGTAAAACTCCTATCTACTCGTGTAGAAACTAGGTCCCTGTGACGTCACGTGGAGTGGAATCGCATTGGCGCCAATCTGACCTTTTTCAAATGAGGTTAAAATTGACCGTTGCCATTCGTCTAAACTGGGATTTCTAAAACCAAATAATTTGTATATTATGAATACACTAATGGTGGGTTAGGAATCGCAATCAATGCATTTCGTTTCCTTTGATGAAGGAAACTACCCTATTCACAAGTACCCTCACAACTAATCTAGAAAATACGGGAAAATAATACTCTTCCTGTCTTCTCTCTAGTCCTATGAACGTTCAATTCTTCTCCTTCAAAACACGCAGTTACCACACTCCCAACTCCATTTCTCTCACTTCTTCTTAGCTGAGTCTTAGCGAGAGTAAGCTTCTTATTCCGCCCGCCAGTCACGTCCTTTCAACCAACCGACGAGGGACTGATGAAGAGAAAATCGTTCTGGAACGCACACTCGCGCACAAAAACTGAATCAGCCATCCCAACTCTCGTCGTCGGCAAGCGGGCAGAAAGAGTTAAGGCGCTAAAGGGCAACCTTGCGATACACCCTTCACTCCCTGTCTCCCTTACAAAAGCCCATTTTTTTCTCGTGTCTGAATTTTACAAACTCCTCAGCTCATTAAGTGCGTCAATCATATCAATGAACTCAAGCCGAAGCCGAAGATCTCTTAAAAGCCTCCTTCGTGAAGAGCTGTTGGGCTTCTTTGTATGCTTTAAGCATGTGAAAAATCTGCCAGCCTTTCCTTTAGAATAAAATAGCATTAATATACGCATAAATTCAGAATAAAATACGCATAAGGTAAGCTGTATTAAAATTGAATTTACCGGAGGTATCTCATTCAGGCTATATACACGTGGAACAAAAAAACCTCATCGTTTGTAGTATTATTTGCACAAAGATTACTAAGAAGAGAGACATTGAAGAACAGCGTACTGGCATCAATAAATTTTCGGACTTGGAGAAGAATTTGAATCCTTCGTGAAGAGTTGTTGGGCTTCTTTGTGTGTTTTAAGCATGAGAAAAATCTGCAAGCCCTTCCTTCAGAATAAAATTACGCATTCAGGTAAGCTGGATTAAAATTAGATTTACCTGAGGTACCTCATTCAGGCTATATACACGTCAACTTAGAATAGATTGCGCTTTACAATTTTGAATAGTGCAGAATGACTATCGTTTGCCCTGAGATAATGAAGTTCAAAATTTGTACATTTATTGCAATAAAAGTGACTATACGGCAAACCTTTTCCGCGCTGAGAGCGAAAGCGGAATTCCTTGAAATAAAATTCTGATTTTGTTTCGCTGCAGGAGTAAATTTTATAAAAAATTGGTTTTTGGACACTTCTGTAAATGAAAACCAAAAAGAAGTAAATTGAGTGAAAATGTGTTTTCCCTCAATTTAGGTAAGACATGAAAAGGCCAGATAAATTTGATTCAACTAACAAATGTCCCATTATCCTTCATAACAAAGTAAAAACTTTCACCCTTTCAGTTCAGGCGTGGGTATGGCTTGATAACGCTTAACTCCAAAATCTCATTTGAAAAAGTATTTGTTTTCATTTCGGTGCAAATTCATGCCTAAAGGTAGAGTATACTGTGTGTCGTAAAGATAATCATGTAATGGACTCCTGAATCAATCAGATACGGACTGCATGCAAGGGAAAGAATTTCACGTTGGCATATCTTCCACTATATTTTGAATGTCTTTACCTAAAGTCATTCTCATAGTCCTTGAATTAAAGTTTGAATGAAATAACATGACTGAAAGGGTTTCTTAAAACACATTTTACAGCTTAGTAGGTAATTTAACCGATCCATAACTTACTACCTGATGTATCTTTATAGGCAAAAAATATATCTCCACAACGGCAACACAACTAAGAAGGAAGTTTAAAACTACTCAAAGCATAGGTTCGCTTCAGTGCGTGTATTTCAGCAAGAATAATTCTCAGAAAGACTACGCTCATGGATATGTGTGAAGGTATAAAAAATACTTCACGCCTCCCAGCTTTCATGCAACCAAAAAGTTCGGAAAATCTGAGTCAGCCAATGTGTATACTACATCGGCGGCGCCTCAATCAAACCTTTTGACAGCCATAAAGGAGTCGAGGATGAATTTTACAAGACGCGTCGGTGACATTATTCATCACGGCTCAAAAACTTCGTAACCAAAGCGTTTGTTCTCTCCTTCAGGATAACGCTTTTTAGATGCCATACCGATGGAATGAAACCAGTACAGAGACTCAACTAAAATTTTTCTTTTTCCACAGCCTCTATAGCGGAGGGCGAAGGCAACCGCTGGAAGATAACATGAAAGATGCGTGGGTTTTGGGCCTAAATAATTGATTATCTCGCCAAACCAAGGGGAAAGAAAATGGCACGGAGTCGAGGTACGAGAAAAGGATGCAAGGGAAGCGGTTGTGAGGCGTGGGGCGCGTTAAATTTCCCATATCCTTTTGCTCCATACGCTCGTCGCAAACACAATTTTGACGCCGCCCGGAAAAAGGCTTTTCCTTTGAGGAATAAAGGCGCCGCGGCAACAATGTGTCGCAACAATGTCGCGGTCCCATCAGAATTTCATATTCGCGTCGCCATTTTCATCACGTCTTCCTCGCGAGTCGCCCTCAGACCACTTCCTCTCCTTGGCGTCCCTCTCCCCGGAACCACTTTCTCCACTTAAGGAGACGGGGGTCTAAAACCGTCGACAGCCAGCCCTCCGCTCCCTTCCCATATGCGTCTTTGCACCCTCGCCGGCTCCCACTCCCTCCCACTTCCTCCCTTGCTTAAAAGGGCCGCGAGTAACATAGAGTCCTGCTATACGTCACAAGAGCCCAGCGTCCTCGCAAGAACCCCGCTTGAAGTTACATCTTCACCAGCAGGGACTTACTTTAAAGGGGTCCAGTACCAAGACGACCACGACTAATAGCGCAAATATTAAAAAGCAAGAGCAATACCTGAGAATGATAGTTATATATCATACCAATAAAACAGTAAAATAATGAATTTTCTTAAGCGTAAATTTATTGGATGAAAATTAATGGCGGCGATTTTTATGGTATTTAGAGGAGGCGACCATCATCTAAGGCCATTTGCGCCATGATGGTAGGGAATGGAAGGATGGGTGGAGAGAAACCCGGCGTCGGAATTGGCCAGCTCTCAACGAAAGGTGCCAAGGGGACCACGGCTTAACGTCCAACCCGACGAACGCAATGTTGCGTTTGAAATGTCCTCCGCATAAATTTCAAGCAGGGATCGGGCATTCTCTGAAAAACCCTGCCATGGCTGGGTTTTGAATCCAAGCCCACGTGATGGGAAGCCAACACTTTAGCTAGCACACTAACCCGATCCTCAGGGACATACTTTAAGGAAGTTCAATACCTTCGTGGATAGCGTAAATATTAAAAATTGTACCAGAGATTGATACTTGAGTGTTCCACACGAGAAAAAGTACGATAAAATACTAAATTTTTGGAGCGTAAATGTACTAGATGAAAAATAATTAATAGGAACTCCCATTAATTAATTGGTACTCCCATTTTCTTCGACAGAAATCAGTTTTAGACTGTATTTTCCTGAGTATTGAACGATCTTGTGTTTTGAGTAATTTCATTCATACCATGAGTGTGAAACAAACTCAAGCAGGATACAAATAATCATGTCATAAATCATCATGGCTTTAGGCCAAAACCTGTCGGTGTCTCATAAGCAAGGTATGCTACGCCCACGAAGTTACTCCAAGAATACAATTTGTGATTAAGGAATATAGTTTCTATCGCTTGCTTCCGTCTCCCAAGAACCACTTTCTCCACTTAAGGGGGTATAAAACCGTCGGCAGTCAACCCTCCTATCCCTCTCCAAATGTGTATTTGCACCCTCCTAGATTCCCACTTCCTCCCACTCTCCCTTGCTTAAAAGGGCCGCGAGTAAGAGAGAGTCCTGCTATACGTCACAAGAGCCGAGTATCCTCGCAATAACCACGCCTGAATCTTCACCAGCAGTAACTTTAAGACTCCTTGCACATTCAGCGATTTTGGATGGCCAGTAAGTTATTGGCCATCCACATTCCAATAGTGAACAATTGGAGTGCATGGGAGCTTGCAGACTGACCGACCACGCACCGGTACCGATAAATGGTCGATTAACAGCCGGCTATTGCCACTGTGGATCATGACAACCGAGCATGTGATCTATGATGTTTTCTCGGGTAATCAGCCGGGTCAGGATGGACATTGCTGCCAACGTTTCGACGGCCTTCTCTGCCATCGTCATCAGGACGAATGATGGGCCTGGTTTGATGCCGGGTTCATATACACAGTTGGGGCGGTCAAGTCTTCTGTGATTGTGAATGAGTAAGCTAAGAGGAAGGAAGACACCAAAAATGGACCAACGGGCAATGTCCATCCTGATCCGGCTGATTTCCCGAGAAGACTTCATCAGCAAGATTCGCCGGGAAAGCGCCAAATCCTTCAAGCATGTTGTCGTTTGACCCACGGGTAATGCATAGAAGAGGCCCAATTCCATCCCATAGAAGGCTGATTAATGTTGCCACTTCGGTCGCACTTAAATCGGTTTTCAAAAATATCCGTGGCGCTGTGATGAGATGCGATCCACTTTTTTTCAATATTTTGCAGTAAAATGTATTTCATTGCGTGGAATACCATTGTCAAGTAATGAATTTGATAGATCACAGCATTATGTGTGTACATTTTGGGTAATATCAGTAGTTATACCTTATTTCCCCGTGAAACTCGGATCAATTTGTCCGTCAGTGACACGAGTGGCGACTACAGTAAACTCATTTAAAAGCGCGGTGGTTGACAACACATTTAGAGGCAAAATTCCTCATTTGTAATATTCCCGGTTTGACCTGTTAAAATCCGGCGTATGGGAAAACAGTGCACCACCGATAAAATTTCGACCATTTTTTTTTACCGGTCGTTCAAAATCGGCGTGTATACAAGGAGCCTGAGGGGGCTTAGAATTCCGGCGGATTGCGTGAATACCAAAAAGCAGTACCTAGGATTAATAAATAAATGTTATACAAAAGAAACAGAATAATACTGATTTTTTTCGGAGCGTAAATGTACGGGATGAAAAATATTAGCTGCGATTAATACTTAATTTTCTATGTCAGAAATCAGAATAATACTGTATTTTACTTATGTTAGTACAAAGCCACATGAAGTATTGAATATGTAACTTATACCATGGGAATACATCTCAAGCTCAAGTACGATGCAAAGAACTTTGGTTGAAATTAATTATGACTATTTGCTTGAAAACTAGTGATGCATCATTAGCAAGGTAAGCTGCGCCTACGAAAGTATTCCAAAAATAAGTAGTCTACATACATACCATTCTAAACACTGTACAGATGAATATTGAAAATTAGGTGACTATTAGAAGAATTAATATAATAGTTAAAGACTAATTCTAAATACAAAAAATTGAATTTTAATAAGTTGTCTCGCCTGTGATCTAAGTTGCATATAATTTTCCACAAATATAATCAATTCTTGTAAATTAACGACAATGTACTGAAAAAATAGAATTCTGAGTACACCTTCATTAAAAAATAAATGAAAAAAACATAGTAAAATTTTTTGGTGGCTGGTTAATATAAAAGATCTATATATTTTAAAATGATACGAAACATTTTATTTGCAGCTTACTAATTGTGATGACCCTTTCCTCCTAATCCATGCTCCAAGAAACAGATAACAGCTATATTAACCTACCCTTTTGTACAAGGTTTAGCTAATCCTTTGCTGTTTGCTAAAGAGTAAAACTCACGCCAAAGTTGCACGGATTTCAACTCGGATTACACATGGAATATGATTTCGCGCTATAAAGACATTAAACTTCTGTGGCCTAGGCATATTAAGGTTGACCCATGCATGTGTTCCCAGGTCTTAGCGGATTATTCCTCATTTATACCGGCTCCCTCGACGAGACCTCTAACTCTCGTTTTTTGCTGATGTGGGTCGGACACGGATGAAAAAAAAACATTCCCGACTACTCTTTTCTGGAAACACACGAAATCCCGGCTTAGCGTCGTTGGGATATTGCTCCGAGATTTGAATGAACACGCCGCATTGAGTCGAATCGCCGACGGCTTATTTAAGTTCCGGAACTCCGAGTGTAGGTGTCGGGTCAAATTAGGAGGAAACCGTACACATAGGCCCACATAAAAATTCTGAAAAATGCCCTTTTTCATTCCCCTTCGTCGCCTTTTGTCGTTATAAATATGCCGACTCTGCCCTAAGACGCAATATTTTAGTCCCGTAATCTCCGTGTTCATATGTCTAGGAAGATAGCGAGAAATTCCTGGCACAGAAGTTAACATGCATTAAGGGGATCAGCAAAACACAAATCAAGAGTGGCAACTCGTACTTATCAATAGATGAGAAATTTCACAATGCCAACAATTTTTACATACGGTGCAAGAAATTCCAGCCTTTTCTTAAAATCAAAGCATTAATGTAACAAGAATACCACTATTAAATGCATTAAAAAGGAAGTTTGATAAAGCTCCAATTTTGCTTAGCTTTAAAACTCTTTTTTCAGTGAACATAACATTTTGAAGTCACCTTTACCCTAATGATAAAAGTATATCAATAAAATTGCACTATTTACGTTTCAATCAATTATAATTCTATTGATGCAATACTTAATCCAGTAAAAAATAGAATTAGTGCATACAAATATTTGTCAGTCACATAGAAATACAACAAATGAACATGAAAATGAATAAAAATGAAGATAGCTGCCCAGATAACGAAGACGTGAGCAGCTGCAATGGCGTCTGATAGCCGTTGATGATGCGTTATCGAACGGAAAGAAGAGCAATAAAAGACAACGCAAGAGGTACATGGAACTAGGAATAAAGAAATTAAGGAAGTAAACGAAATGAACTACATTAGCAGATTATGTGGGAGACCTGCAAGGAGTAGCACTAGGTGCCGTCAGCTTCATGGTTGCCAAACGATGATGATAAAAAGTTGTGATCAATGAAGCTTAGCATAACCAATAACCGAAATGAGAGTTTACACCAAAAGTACAATATAATTTTCATAACTGTGAAATAAGCTAGATTCTCAGTGACTCCATGTAACTATTAAGGTAGCAACAAGGTTATACCAGTAGTAGCCTTTACACCTTCAAATTACAGGGAAAAATTCAAAATTCGGCTATCGGTAATCTTTTATGCAAATATATACCACTAACGCTGCTAATAGCCTAAATACATAATCCCAAGGATAGGCTACGATTGAGCCTCATCCTTAGTATTAGAGAGAAAAATTTGCTCACACCATTATTCATCTCTCCATAATTCTGTAACAATTAGACTGATGATAAAAAATACTGAGCTGCTGGAGAAGGCGCCAGAGATATCGTCTTGCTTCCAACATTGGCAATAACATAGGGCAAGATATCGGCGAGGAAGCACTTTATCCAACTGTGCTAATTGCCTCTATTAATCATCTTCAAACACATGGCGACTCAGCAATCGAAGAGGAGCAAATCCGCCGATTCCCGATTTTTTCCCTACTACCAGTGTCTTTATGAACCTTTCGTCATCGAAATACCAACTACGCCTTTCGTTTACGTTGGATTTGAATACAAAACTAACCTTATTTAAAATGATATCCATGAACTAGAACCTTTAATTGAAAGAAGTACGTACTTTAATTTAAACAAATCATTAATGGAGTCAATTAAATATGTATAGATAGAACTAATTAGCGCTTTTAAAGCTATTTAGAATGCCAATAATTGAAAATTGGATTGAGAAAATAAAGCAATTTGGTTATACACGGCAGTGGGCAGAATGAATGAAAGGTAAATATATGAAAGAGATAAAGATGTTATTGAAACTGCCATTTTTCATCGGAGCCAATATAATCTTCCACATCCGCACTGCGCTAGTGTAAAAGATAAGAATGTCTCTTATTTATTTTTTCACATTCAAACGCAAAGACATCAATGCAACATTAAAAACGAAATTCATTTTTGGCAACTGATTGTACTTGGAAGCACTGCGTTTGGAAAAAGGCGTTACTTTTAAAAATGAAATTACTATATGCTCTTTACAACGAGTCGAAAGGAACAAGGATTAACCTATTTGTATTTTATTCCTTGAAAATCTTACTTTAACCCACTTGGGGCAGGATTTATGAGGCATGATTGGTGTTTATCACATATTGTTGCTCAAATTCTACCATCAATTTCCAACAATTAACCGTTTTTGAGTAACTACCCCAGTATATTCCGCGTCATTTTAAAACTGAATGACGCAGTGATTAAGTGCATGTCAACTAGAACAGAAGTGGAAACTAAAATAAACACTTAAGAAGTATTTTAGTTAAAGAAAGCAGCTGCCGTAGAGAGTTACATTCAAGGTATTACGAACAAGTTATTTAGGTACAATCTATCACCGCGAAAACTCCTTCAATTTTACATATCTATTAGTCGTCTTTACATTTGCGCTGCCAAGGGGCTGTAATGTAAAACCTTATAATGCCCTGCGCTAGAAAATCCGCTGGAATGGGAAAATAAGTGAATATGCGCAAGAGGTTACTTTTCCCGGGATCCACGTTTTGGTATTGCATAGTAATCCTTTAAACGCAGAAAAAATCGATCGTTTTGGATCCACAAATATAAGTCAGAAACCTAAGCTAGTTTTTGATGGAACTCTTTTCCAATCAAATTCGGATTTCTTTCTGCATCTCTCCGGCTTGAATATTCCAGCTAGCTGGAATCTTTATTTTCAATATCTTGGAGTATCAACCCTAGAACCCTTGGCGTTCAAATAACCTGGTTCGATCCATAAAATTCTAATATCAACCGTTCTTATTACCTGTTTTGGTAGAAACTGTAATTAGATATTTAAAAATATTCCCCTGTTTATTTTTCAATAAAGTTCTGAGAATTACGAATTTAATTTTAGAAAAGATGTGCTAGCATGATGCTGTGATGATAAAATGATATGCTCGCATGCAGAAGTTGCAAACAAATTAAAATAATGATAAAGTAAAACGCCAAAGAGAAACTCATTGATAATATGTAAGGAGTATGAAAATGTAGAAAAAATAACTTGTGGCAGGGGAAACACGATGTACTGAGCTTTGTTGGATGTGAATATATTGTTAGTGATTCGTGGAAAGGAAGCTGGACTAAATCGTGGATAGATGTCGGTAGGATAGAAAGAGAACTCGTGGGTTGTAGAGGCTAATATAGGGATTATTTGAATCTCTAATTTTGCTTGCTCATCTATAGAAGTTATTTAAATCCTTACGAAATAATCATAATTTTCGACGACAGTATCATTTTACCAATGTAAGAGAGCACCTTCTAAATCGTCTGAAATCAACATACATATCCACGCCTTCGTATTCATTTTTCGACCTACAAAATGCATTTTACTAGTGATAATGGCTAACCACAAAATTTTCCTCTCCAAAAAGATGGATTTGGAATGAAAATGAGTGATAGGGAAGAAATGCAAGTGGTTTAGTCGGAAGATGAGGAGGTAGCCAACGGAAGATATCCATTATCTATAATACAATAACATAAATCCGGGATCAACCTTTGGTTTACCAACCACGGCTAAAATTGCAAAGACCATAAATAACTAACCTGTGCACGAAAAAAAACAACTATCAGCCCTGAAGGCAATCACCGCGTCCGTAGTCGAAAGGACCACAATTTTACAGTTCCTGACCCGCTAGCTGTCCTGAGAGCTATTAACAAGCTACAAGTTTAAACGCTTGAAGACATATCCTTGAGGACAAGCAACACACTACAAATGTGTACTTCACGTGTTGCAGCAAACAAGGATACGTATGATAAAACTGGATACGTGATGCTGGTTAGATCAAGGACAAGAGTTACTTGTGGACGCGAAACTCTGTTCTCGCACAATAACGAGACCCAACGTTTTGTGAAAGGATGTGAATTTGCTTCAAGTAACTGCGCCACCTTTACGATTGGTTCGGAATCAACCAGTACAAAGTAAATAAAGGCATAATTCGATGTAAATAAACAAATCAGGAGCCGTAATGGAAATATACTCAACACAAAAGGGATTAACGAAATGAATCCCTCAGATTATTCTATTTTTCTGATCGTACAGTTCCCAAATTTCAAATCAACAATAATTAATTTGCTAAAATAACGCTGAGGTGGATAAAAATAATGAGGTAGTTATTACGTTAACCACTGTACTTATAAATATTTAGTTACCGTAGTGACATGAAAAGTATCGATATGGGAAAGAAATTTAAGACTCAATCTTTTTAAAATAGCATTACATATGGAGGTAATGATCAATTAATGTGGGAGAACTTTACCAATGAAGTCAGAAATGCAAGAGGACACATGCTGGTGCTTGAACTTTTCTGCCCTATGGAAGACTAAAAGAAATAGTTTGCATAAATAAAGAGTGGTAAGATAAACAGTCAAAATATCTACGCGAAATTAAAAACACATTTATTTTAGCTGATAAGTTGGGCAATGATGATTTTCTGAAAAATATTAATGTTTGGCAGTTAAAGTTTACATCATTTACTTTTAATACACCTATAATTGTTGTATTTTGCATGCAATACGAAATTATTTTTCACTTATTGTTACTAGGGTTTCGCAGGTTTTTCACGCCGCCCTTCTTGTGTGGGCGTTTTCCTGCAGTGGGTTTTTTCGATGAAGGACATTACTTTCTTATCCTCAGGTTTTTTTTTTTCTCACAAACAGAATTCTTTTTTCCGACACAAATTTCCACTTATACTTGTTTATCTTGTTTGACATTTCACCAATAGTGTATATTGCATATTTTTTGTATTATAAACTTTTATAAACCGTTTTCAAATGTTTGCATTGACATTAGGGGTTAGGTGGAAGAGGGGACTTATTAGTCTCAACCTCGCACGAATGAAGACATCTTATTACTATCATTGTAATTATAATTATTTTAATACTCAATTCTTAGAATATTTGTCTTTTTGCATCGATTAATAATTGAGCAACATATATTTCAGCGGAGTAGTTTCTAAATTGAAACTTAACTTAATCTATGAAACCTCTCAAATAAAATCAGGCCGTAGGTACAGGTTACCTCACTTTGAGGTAGGGAATGCCATGACCACGGTGCACAAATTAATGATCCATTCTACCATTTCTAGTTTCAGAAATTTATTCACGAGCATCCTAGCAAGGTTTTTAGGCTTGGATTGAGCAAAAAGCATGCAATTACCGCAAACGGAAGTGCACTTCAGTCAATCTCCTAGGAATGAATTTTCTGACCAGCACCTGACCTCCAATTCGTCCCATCAATTTCCTAACTGCTTCGGGCGGAAAATTAAAAAAAAAATAACGTCTAGGCCAACGATATTACTCGGTCGCATCGTATTTGCGTTGATATGTCGATATCCTCAAATCTCTCGCATGTTTAAAAAATCAGGAAAAAACGGTGAGGAAGAGCAAAAAAAAACAACAAATATTTGAGAGGTCATGATGAGGCTTCAGCTCTTCCCCCTGAGGCTTTCCGTGGGAACTGATCGGTAATCATGAATAAAACGAGCCAATTAATGAGGATAGCCAAGAGCAAGCACTTTCGGGGAGGTCCAATCACCGTCTAGCCCCTCTGGTCCGCTCACTATATCATCTCGTTTCCCGTAACTACCTTTCGCATTTACATCATCATCATCCCTCACACACCCCTCCATCGCCCGAACGTGAACATGCTAGGGATGAGAAATTTTTTCCTTGGCCAGACTCCTTTATTTTCAGCATCATTCCCCAAAATGAACAATTCATAATGAAATGGAATTTGTAATTGCATAGAATCATTCAATAAAAAGACGAAAACGCAAAATTTCACGCAACAAACTAATTTAATTAACCTGATCTATTTTTAATGAGACAGCTGGGGAAAATTCAATGTACCAGTGATCTGATTTATTGCTGGTTTCCGGTTCACCTTAATACATAGGACTATCAAGGAAACATGAATTTTCATTTATAATCGCCAGTTTCTAGTCAAGAATTCGTTTCGTCCCTTTTTTTACCAACAGCTTACATTTATGATGAGAATGTTTTTTCTTCGCAGTATATTCCTTGCAAAATAGTTTTCCTGGCTTAGAGGATTGATTGAATCGCACACAGACAGCTGGTGCCTAATTGACACAATGCTATGGTTAATTAATCAGGCAATATAGTGTGAATATTACTTTCGCAACAACTTGCATAGAATTAATGCTTAGTAGGATAATTCCAAGTATACTTAGATTAATGATTTGTGGAATCTTACTTATCAGCATTTCAATGAAATCTATTCCGAAATAATTTTCATGTCACTATCAGAGGGAATTTTGCACATAACCTTCGCCCTTGCGAAACCCCTTGCGAAAACCCATAACCTTGCGAAAGCCCTTAATGGCTTACACGGATACAATATAGCTAACTGTACTCTTTGTGCGAGTTGATAAAAAAATTTAAGGCCATTTATTGAGACTACCTTGTCCCATTGACTCCATAATTACCTCTCTCCCGCCTCTAAACATTGCTTCCCCGAATGTGAACTCACTTGAGATTGTCAGTCCCTCTACTTCGTCTGAGTAGTTATTATTGGTCGTATTAACCAAAATAAAAGAGTTCATTTTCCAAAGTCTTGCACATATTATGATTCTATCCTCCCCAAAATTTTCAATTTTAATGCACTTAGACAGTTGTTTCTAAATTAGTAATGAAGGGTTCAGCTTGACTACAGGTTAGTAGTAGTTAGTAGGCAGTTTATTACTTTCGTAATAACTTTCAGGTGCAATCAAAGTAGACAAAAATGAATTGGAAGATATTATGAATATGCATATGTACAATGAAATTATTTATGTTTTAGATTTATTAACATTCTTCTCCCGTTTTTAATGATTAATTTAATATGCGGAATAAACGTCTAAAAATCGTTAGCAGAGAAAGAATTTGACTTTGTTCTTTACCTGCAAATTTCTGTACAAGAATAAAAGATAACTACTTTGCAAAAATGTATCTGGTAGATCAAAACTATTTGAGAACATTTCCCATGACCACCTTTCCCATTCATATCATCAACGTGCGAATATCTCTACCGCCGTATATACCTTTCCCCTACAAGTGAGCACTTAAAGCAATAGGCAGTGTTGTACCTTAGCCAGACTCGTTTCGATAAATTCACAAAAGTGAACTCGTTCAACGATTATTTCCTTTTTCTGTTCCTTCTGTTTTTCAGGAACTATTATGGAGTATGGGTAATTATTAGTATTGTTATTTATTCATAGGGAAATCACTATTCTGGCTTGAAATTTTGATGTAAAAACGTGTAGTTAGCTTAAACCTAATAATGATGAAGCGTAAACCACAGGTAATTTTTTTATGAAAGCTACGTTCAAAATTTATTTATTTATTATAGCCAAACCACCAAAAACAGCGCTATTCGGCCTTTACATCGGCATTTTTATAAATTTTAACAGTTATACGTACACGAGCATCCATACCCTGGATAAAAATTCGAGCCCGCAACCTTCAGTTTGCCAGGCGTGGAATTAACCCCGCCGCCACCGAAACCGTTAAATATTCGGCGGAAGAATTAAATTTGCCGGAAAATACTTGCCAAGTCAGAGCACATTTCACTGTTAGAGGCCACTTGTTATTGCAATACGGAAATGAATATCTACTAGATCAATAATTTTTGCTCAATGCTTCAGCTTTCGAAAAATTCGCTGCCGCATTGAAATCTCTGTTTAAATCGAATCTTTTGGATTGTTGTGCCTCGTTTCCAAAGACCGAATCCTCTTGCGGAACGACTCATCTCTACGCCACATGAGTTCGTCCCGCTTGCCATGGCTGGCTTTCCCATTTCCATCATGATTGCGGCTTAATCTCAACCGCTGTACGGTTTTCTCGCAATCGCAGTTAAACTCAATCCGCACTGCCCCCATACCGATAGATTTCCCACACCACCCAGCGCATCATCTCCCTCGAGTCGAAAAAGCATTGCTCATCCGGAAATTCCACAAATTGCGCACTCCTGCTGCTCATTTATTTGTAAATCCGCCCGGCAGTCAAGTTAATGAGGGAATAATGGCGTCGAAACCGCTGAACTACATCACACTTAAAAATTGATGACGCGCTATCAAAGGACGAGGGGCCTCATTAGGTATTAACGAAATAAAAATAACATATTTTATCTCTTTAACCTTCATATTAATTCATTATTCCTTGTATTAAAGGTCAGTCAAGACAAAAAAAACGGTCATTATATGTAAGGATGGATAATGAAACGAAATGATCAGTTTGTCGAGATAGGTTTTTACTCGTTTACATGATTGTAAAAGATATTTCCCCGTTAAGAAGGCAGGGAAGACCCGGGTATCCTTCAAAATGACATGAATAAAATATCTTCATGGATAATCTCCAACAAAATGGATGTGAATACGGGAAAATGCAAGCAAATTACATTCACGAGAAGGAGAAAAACGGAGAATCGGTCATACAGCTTGCTCGGGGAAAATATTTCCAAAGTTAGTGACTTAAAATACTTGGGGGTTAATTTCACATTTAATCTTGATTGGGGAGTGGATATTGATCAGCTGGTCGGGAGATCATTTAAAACCCTGCATTGGGTCATGCGGAATTTAAAAGATAGCAAAAAAGAAACTAAAGAAATGGCCTACATGACCATGGTTCGACCTGTACTTGAATATGCAACTTCTGTGTGGGATCCCTACTATAAAAATGAATCTTCTAAGGTTGAAAGGGTTCAGCGAAAGGCAGCCAGGTACACTCTAGGGAAACATGGAAGAGGGGAAAGTGTATCATCTATTCTAGGGAGCTTAGAATGGAAACCTCTAAAAGTGAGAAGAACCATTAATAGGCTATGCGGGGTATACAAAGCATTTACAAAAGAGCAGGGTTGGAAAAAATTAGGTCTGATGCTGGACTCACCCTGCTAAATAGGAAGGAAAGACCATAAATTTAAAATTAAATAAAAAAAACAGAAAATAGACATTTTGAGAAAATCCTTCTTAGATAGAGGAATAAAGGAGTGGAATGACTTACCTGAAGTGATTTTTAAGATCTTCCCTTCAAATGCCAAAAGTTTTAGGAAGAAGTGTGAAACACTTACCTATTGATTAATTACATAGTGGTTTAAAAAGAGAGTGTGAAGTTGGGTCAATGCTCATTTTTAAGTTGTGTTGTATTAGAATTAATGTGTTTAATGGATTGTTTTAAATTGTTTATTGGGACAATGTTAAATTCTGAGTTGTATGAGATTAGAATTTGTGTATTATTTTTACCATGGATATCTATCTATTCGTTTCTGTTTCTTTGTATTATGTACTTCCTGATTCTATGTTACCACCCGACATTATGGTCGACTTGTAACAATTTATGTAATAATAATAATAATAATAATTAATAATAGCCTCAAAGGATAATTTACGCCGACTTTCATTAAAAATTATCAGGTTAAAGTGATACGCAGGACCTTAGAAATTTCAGGAGATAGTGAATTGGTTAAAGTAAATGAGAACCTATCCACACATCCACAACAGAAGAGCCATTAGTGTGGTTTATTCTTCCCCTGAGTTACGAAAGAAGTAAGATCAAGGGGACCTTGGATTCTCCACCTTCAAATGAGGTACACCAATATATTGCAACTGTTTTGATACATTACTTATTTATAAGATGGGCATGATACTGCATTATAAATGAGGTAAATGTTCGAAAAATCCCTTTACCCTGAATGAGTTAATAAATTTACAATGAAAAAAAAATTCTAAAGGATTTGATTCGATGCAAAGTATCGAGTTACTTATTTTAAAGGTAAATATGAGGAAAGTCAGAAAGAAACTTTTGAATTTCTATGAATCGAAACTTTTACCAATTTATACAGGGTAGTAGAGAAATGGGAATAAATATTAAGTGCATTTATCTTAAATCCATATCGGTATTATTGCTCAATTTTATAAGGATGAAAGAATCAAATATATTTTTGCCGTTTGTAAAATTGTGCATAAATGAGGGGAAACATAACTAACAGTAAAATGCTCCTAGAAAAAGAAGCAAGTATGGTTTCAGAAAAAATGAAGTTAGCTTGGTTTCAGTTAAGTAGGCTGAAAACTAAAAATATCCCCTTCAAGGAGCAATTCAAGCGAGATAATTCTCAATGCATAGCCATGAAATGAACAATGGAATGCAAATAATAGTAGCTCACTGCAAGGTATTCAATATTCCAATATCTGTCGATTAGCCTTGATGCGTAACATTCATTCTTACTAACTAAACATAGAGCCACTGAAGTAAAATTAAACTGCACGGCGAGTCCATAACCAACGCACTATTACAAGAGCATGACTCCGTAGCACGTAGCCAGGTTCGGTGCAATCAATCTCCCACGACCGCACATTACCGCGTGATGCTCATGACGCATCACTGCACCTCCAAACACCATTGCCTCCCAACTTAACTCCCCATCCAACCATCCCAACAACTCTCTCTGAACCCACACTCCCCCGACGTCCAATACAAACACGCAAACCTCGTACTTGACCATCACAGGAATTTTGGGGCGAAGTTATTAAAACAACAGCCGAGCTGCCCTTACACTCTTTTTGTGCTACTTTGTTAATTTTGTGCACTGAGTGGCGTAAACTTAAATACTACAGAAGACTTTAGATTTTAATGAGCTGCATAAAATATAGGGAAAATTGGAACATGGAAAAATATTAGAAGAAGTATCCACATAAAATAATGGAAATGCCTTGATTTTTAAAAACCTTGGTAATGATATAGTGTACTGTGGAAACCTGGGTCGGTTATTAAAACATCTGTGGAACATACACAAGTGTACCTTTATTATATTTCCTTTAAAAATCTTGGTGTAATTTTTGCGAAATATATTACACATTTTATCATCGAGACTATGATTCAAGGAAATTTCGAGAATTTAGCACTATTACTTTTTCACGTTTGAAATGGCGGCAAGTACGACATAATATTATCACAGTGAAGCACGAATATAGATAATTATTCTTCAAATTACAATATAATCATGGATATTTTTCCAATGTTTGGTATTTCATATCAATAAAAATCCTCAAATTTAATAAAAAATGTTGAATGTAGTAGATTCATACTAAACATTATATATTCCCTGAACATATGAAAGAAGCCAAAACACACCTCAGCTGCTAAAGGTAAAGAATATTTTGCCCATTAAAATATTTCCAAACGCCACCGATATTTTTCCAGTTGCGTTAATATCTAAAATCTATAAGTGTTAAAATGATAAATGAACAGAGAGTATAAATACTCAAAGGGGAAATTTGTTAGGAAAAACAAGTTTGAATTCGATATTGTTCCATTGACGGATAGTTCAATTTTAAGACAGATATGCTGACATATTAACTGTTTCTGTTGCTTATAACTAATAGAATTAAATTTACAGTTGTAAAGTACCTCCATTTCTTACTGGAAATTGAGAGAGCCTGATTAAAATAAGTTCCAGGATTTTATTGCTGATTTTCCTCCGTAAGTGTCAAAATATTTGCACCCGAGCCCGTGACTGCGGACTGAGTCACTAGTTTAAAGGAATATAATGTTTATTTACTAAAATATAATTACTAAAATTTCTAAAATACCTACACGGGAGCATTGTGTGGTCTCCAAGATCATAAGACCGGAGTTTAGCCACAAATTTACAAAAATGTGTGCTCTTAATTAATTAATAATTGATAACTACCAATTAAAAATGCTAATGATTGCAATAACAGCTGATAGACTTCCAAATACATCCAATTTACAACGGTGAAACCTTGATTAGAAACTCTGCCAAGATATATCTCAACGATTTGTAAGAATTATCATTTGGAAGACGATGGAGCACTTGCATTTATAAGTTAAATTACTAATATCCAGCTCTTCAAAATATGTCCACGCATATAATACGCACAATATTGAGGCCGAAACCAACTCTTATCCTGACCTTCCACCTCATACTCACCCAATACCAAGAGAGGCGATGCTCTTGCATGGCCATCGAAGGAATCCGAGGTGAAGTTATGCGAGGCATTGAGGGAGTGGAAAAAACGAATGCCGCGGCCGGGGTGTGGGCAGGAGCCGAGCCTGCCTACGTGATATCGCCGGTGGGAGGTAAGTGGGGAGGTGGGGGGAATAGCCCCCGGATTGGGCGCGGTAAATATTTGGAATGGCTCTGATGCGGAGACATCGACCAGGGGAAGGAAAGGGGGGGGGCGGAAGTTGGAGAATATTTGGGACGGCGTAAAGTGGAGTGTGAGGAACGCCTCGGCCACTCTTGGTGGAGAGGGCCACGAGAGCAAAAGGAGGACTTCTTCGCTTCCTCTCTTACGCACTCACGCCTTGCTCTTATTCATTCTGTGCTTCGAAGAACACTTCCTTAACCTCTCTTCACCCTCCTTCGCGATTCGTAAAAGGACTTCCAAAAGGCTAGCCATAGTAGCTGCAGATGTTATTGGAACAGCTGATGGAGTAATTTTGACATTTTTAACGCATTTTAAGGTATTTAATTCATGACTTGCAGTTTTTCGACCAATCAAACATTATTTCTTGTACATTCATAGACCATAGTACAATTTATGTTTTGTGGGAAAAATACTTGTATAATTTTCCGAAAATTTGATATAAATGTCCGAAAAATTGTACCTTAAAAGACAGATAAATAGAAAGAAATATCCAACTCATTTAGCACATATTCTGGAAGAAACAAGGATCTGGAGGGTCAAATAATTACCGAATAAACAATCAAATATCAAATAAAAGATGTTTTTCGACAATGTATTTGCTGTATTTCCTCAGTTGCATATTGTAAAAATGGATATTTTTTATGCTTGAAAACAATACGGTGAACTGAAAAGGCCAAAGTTCAATGAAACCGAGTCAATTATTCTAAGTAAGTAATGTAAAATTAAAATTTTCCACAAGATTACCACTTAGAATACGCTGCGTTAAGAGCAAGTGCCAACTTATACTAGGCAGGACATAGAGAATAAAAGGACAGCTCCTTAATTTCCTCACTCTTGCTTTACCTTTTTTTACTCCGATTTTTAAGGAGAAAATATTCACTAACTGACCACCATCCTCGATTTCTAAGGAATTCGAAAAAGCTCGCCGTTAGTGGCGTAATAACTATAACTTCAGATTTTCGAGTCAGAATGCAATAATTTCAATTTTTGAACAAATTTTCATTTACTTAACTTCTGATACAGATTAATATTTCTTTCTAACTTTAAATGGATTTCAGTGACAGAGGTAGCTACAGTAAATGCATAGTATGTTGCAAGTATTTAGGAAGAAAAACGTTATACACTAAAAAAAAGCGATGGGATTCAAAGCAGAGTTGAGGCTACAGAATGAGGACAGATATTAAAAAATTATTTCCTCACCAAAAATATGGTAGTTATGGTTAAAATTAATAGTTGGAAATAGCAATTTGCGAAAACTAGAATTGACCAAAAAGATTTCGGAATAAATTATTTATTACAGACTAGACTGTCTAATTTGTAACAAAAATACTGCAACATATGTTATCACAAAACCTAAAACACATAGAAAGTATGTATATGATAAAACAAACATGCTTCCATTTCTGAGAAACTATATGGCTCCCATGACATTGGCTTGATAACTGCGTTAGAAAAATCTGGACACGTCACCTTAATTTAGGGGCCATAATCAGGGTAATCCCCACGACCCTATATTCTCCAAATGTTTCCCTTCTCCCATCTTAAGTGGGCTCTTTGACGGGAATGGAGAACTGAATCTTCTATCTTAACTTCCCTCACTCCAACGTATCCTCTTTCAGCCCACCGCAATGTACACAGGAGGAAAAAATCCCAAATCTCACGGACCCAGGCCTCTCGACGGCCAAGTTTATGATTGCGTAAACGTGGCCGGGAATTCTTTCGCCTCCTAAACCAAGACACGGCTTGACCCAATACTGACCCAACCACCATTCTCCCCTTTGCACCCAACCGTGCGTGGGAAGGGAGACAAACACTAGACTACGACGGACTCAGTGCGGATAGAGAGTTAATGCGAAAAAAAAAGACGGCGAGGAAGTGAAAAGGAAACCATATCTATATTTTTTCTCTTTCTCTCCCTGGTCCTTTCGGCTTGTTCGCCCTCCCCCTTTTGAAGGCTTTCCCCATTATATTCTTCTGTTTACTTTCTTCCCCTTCCATCTTCCCTTATCTTTCAACCTCCTCCCCACTTCCATTTCCATGGCAGCTGACAAAAATGCCTCGCTCGCCTTTCGTAGGCACGTCTATCCGCTACATACCCCACCGTTCCCCGGGATGACGTTTCTTTTGCCCCATTACATTTATTCAGTTAAGGGGGCGATTACATTATCTTTCGTATTGATTTTTTTCTCTGCATCGCAATCCGTCAATGTTTCGCCAGTTCACATCCCTCGCCTCCTTAAGGAGGTGAATCCCATCGCGAATGAACAGCCCAAAACAATTTTATTAATTGTTTTGCGCTATTATTAACTAAAGCAAGGTTCAATAATAATATTTATAACTAAACCAAGGGTAATTTTTTTACGAAAATGAAATTATTTCCAATCGTTGAATTCGATCTGTTACTTGCGGAACGATTACTGCTGTAAGTGTCATACAAATACAGATTTCTTTTATATCGTTGAAAAATGACTATTCTGAGAGAGGCTTTCCACGGATTTGGATAGAAATAGTTTTGCCTTCTTAGATGAAATCAATATATGGTTAAAAAAATAAGGGCACAAAGAATGTAAATTTACGCTAATTTTTTTAAGCTCAGCCTCTATGAACCAACCTACGGGGCGCTTAAACTTAAACAACTTTACTTCAGTTAAAGAATGTATTAGCAAAATATCTATGATATTACAAAATAAATTTTCCAAGTTACCCTAATAACTATTTTAATAATCGGCTAACAGTATTTTGCTAACCTTAGGGTGAGTTTTTAGAAATGGCACCTTTTTCTAAACATTTAGTTCTTTGAGTTTTATACAGATTCTAATTATACCGTTAGATTTTTTTAGGCCGAGATAAATGTGATTTAAAGTTGAAAAGAGTGTTTTTAAGTGCTAAAATCTACAAATAATTATATTTTCTCCTTTAATTTTAAATCGTCTCTTTTCTCATTTAAAGTTCAATTGATCTTAATCACATAATTTTACTAAAATATAAAAATTCTTTAATAAATCACCAGACACATAAAAACTATCGTTATATCATGGCGCTTCAAGTGCATTATTTTCATTTAATTTTTCTCACGGAAGACAACTCTATCTCATGTAAAACCTAACAGTATGGAGTAATTCGAAGAATGTACTTCATGTAAGACGCAGCAACCATTTAATATTCAAGTAGAGAGTGCAGGAAAAGAAAGCAAAAAATTATTTATAACTATAAACAGAGGGTAAATAAAAAAATAGTTTTACGAGAGGAGAGGTATCATGAACTTCGATGGATATTCGATTTATTATCCCTGACGATGTAGGTATTCCAGTTCCTTTGAAAGACTCGATACTACTTTCATGAAAGGAAAGGATGAGGCAAGTGATTTATAGAATTACATGTCTCGAATCTTCAGATCGCTTCCGCACAAATGTCTTTCGGTTGCGGGAATATTTTTTGGAGGAGACTTCCCAACCTTCCTATCATTGGTTACTTGGATTGATTCCTGACCCTTTATACGTCCTGTGGTGCAATAAAGGTTAGTCGGATGCTTGCCAACCTTCCTATCTTCTCTCTCTTCTCCCTTTCACGATCGCATTTATCTCTTCTCTACCTCGGCCTCCTCGTTTGGCTTATCCTTTCCTTTATCTCGTTCCATTTTCTTGTTCTATTAAAAAGTACAGATATCAATAAAGGTGAAATTATAATTAGATTAAAATCATAGCCTATTCATGAATATCAAACTAGGAAAAATACAATAACCATAAAAATTCTTTCGGCTAATATAAAAATTAGATGGCAAACTTCATTTTCTGATCATCATTATTAGTCAACAATCGTAAGATATGAAATATGATTTAATGCTTTCCCGGCGAATAATGTGGGTAAACTTTTCTCGGGATTCCCACCGGGTTAATGTTTTTATATCGGCCAACGTTTCAAGTACCGTCACGGCACTCATCTTCAGAGCTGAATATTAATTTATTTAATATTGATTTATTTCCCGTCTTCTGAAGGTTTTTTTTATAAGGTTTAAATTAATCAATATTCAGCCCTGAAGATGAGTGCCGAGACGGTACTTCAAACGTTGGCCGATATAAAACCATTAACCCGGTGGGAATCCCGAGAAAAGTTTACCCAAATCGTAAGATATGTTTGACGCAGCTCTCTATTCCTTTCTCTTATCCACTAGCTTTTTCTTAGCTAAGTGTTTCTTCATCCTTTTTTAACGGCTTCTTTTACATCCTTTTTACCTGTCCTATGTATTTAATTTGGGGCCGTGCCTTGCCCTTCTTCTCTTCCACCTGTTCCTCTGCGATTGTTTTCATAAGATCATCATGTCTCATAATGTGGCCTACTAAGTAGTCTCGTCTTCTGCATAAGGTTCTTTGAAGAATTCTCTTTTCTCTCACTCTTCTTAGCACTTCCTCGTTAATTACACGGTCGATCCATTTTACCTTCATCATTCTTCGGTAGTACCACATTTCAAATGTTTCCACTCTTGACCTCTCTGCTGCTCTGAACGCCCAAGCCTAGCCTCCATAGAGAATTTCTGACAGTGGGGAAAAATCATAAGTAAAGAAAGACATCCGTGATGACCCTCAAAATGCTTGACAAGCGAATTTAAGGTCAAAATCAAGGAAAAAGTAAGGGAATTCCTTTATTTTACCCAATTAGAGATATGATGTGCATTCCAAGCATAGGTATTCGTTAGCAAGTACAAAAGCAATATCATGCACAAAATACAACTTACGTAGTCATAGCACCCATCGTCAATCAACTGGAAATCCATCAACAAGATTTCAATCAATGTGACTGGTACACTGCATGGTGTATAAGCTCATATTAAACAAATTTCGTATTGTAAACTGCTCACGGACTCTCTTTGAATAATGAAAACATCGATTGCGAAAAGAAAACATGATTCGAATCATGATGTCTCTCCGGAAAAACAGCATGAAACGTTGAAAGCAGACGAGTATCGGAGAAAGAAAGCAAATTTTATACACTTAGGAAACATGTTGACAAGCGTTACGGACAATTTACTGGCTGATATCGACAGATTGAGTTGGCTTTCAAAGCGTCAACAGAGCTGGCATATGTCAACTTCGAATAATTAAATTGGGCGTAATATGAACTGAGAAAACTCATTATCGTGAGTGACAGGCATGGTCTTTGAACGAGACATAATTGAATGAGTGGACGTATGATATATAACAGAGTGTGTGTAAAACAATAGACCGTTTTTGAACTCAACTGTGATATTGTACCTAATAAAACACGATTGATAAAAAAGCAGCGGATTCTGAAAATTCTTTCTCACCTCAAATAACATTGGTTCTATACTCTCATTATTAAAGATTGTTCTACTCTCTAAACCCATTACATGGGTAAAAGTATATCCTAAACTGAATATCAAGGCTGAAAATTAAACAGTGCCTACGCATTGGCCCTAAAAAACAATGCTGTGATTAATATTGAAAAACATCGATAGAGAATGCCGTGTATCACAGTCATGCTTAGGAGTGAAGTGCATCAGAAATGTTAATGCATCATGACCAGAAATCAAAGCTATTTTTATTACTTAAGACCTGTGTGAATACCATGATTGTTCTTCAAATAGGTAAGGTAGGAATTAACGATTAAAAATTCATATTTAAAATCAAGACAAATAATTAATTTAATTATTAATTTTTATAGGCGGTAATATTAAAATTTATTGGTTAAAATCAATCATTAATTAGGAACACTAACTTGGTCTACTAATTTGGTATAGTTGGCTGAATGAGACACCTGTATTTGCAAAAAATGAAAGGGAAATAAAAATGATTAATTTTTATTGTATATTAATGTGCCTGCCATAAATACTAAGGAAAATAAGAAAATCAAAGCATGAAGAAAGATTAAGTAACAATGACTAATGAAAATTGACCTTTGACGTTAAGAAAGTTAGTTTCAATCGTTAAATTCGATCTGTTACCTTTCAAATAGGAGCTTTTCACGTTAAATAGAGAAGGTAAGCCTTTAAGGCGAAAAAAACAAGTAATAAGTTTTGGTAGCTCTGAGAAATCAACACCACCAAGGTAACTCCGTATAGGGCGACGGGTGCTGTTTACGGCTTTATATAGGCTACGATTCTGTGAAACTGACTTGATGCGTTATTTTGCAGCAGACATAAACAGGAGTAAGGTCAATAACAAACCATGCGCTTCCAGAGGAACGGCCAATGACTAAAGTTGAAAAGGGAGATTTCGATATAATAAGTGCATAAAACAAGCTTGCTGGGTTACACTTGTTTATGACAGCAGTTCGTGGTAACTTTGGGAATAGTTTAATAACCGAGGAACCTGGTTATTATTGGTCAGGTGGGTCGATTTCTCAACTGATAATCATTCCCTACTCGAGTGGGTAGTGTAAGCTTCTGCGGATGACAATTCAAACCATCGGATCTGAATGTTATCTGATGCGAAACAGAAGAGCACAGATAAAGTTGTCCCACGTGGAA
Organism: Ischnura elegans; assembly: GCF_921293095.1. Lineage (NCBI taxonomy): Eukaryota > Metazoa > Arthropoda > Insecta > Odonata > Coenagrionidae > Ischnura > Ischnura elegans. Next base: position 89,083,958 of record NC_060255.1, on the reverse strand, counting down.
TGCAATTAACGGGTATTAATTTTCCTCCCTGAAGTTGAATGCTAAATTTTAAGACCATCGGGGTTAAACATAATATTGTGGGTAAATTTGGATATAAGGATAGTTATTGGGAAAACTTCCACGGCCAGTTTTAGATCTTATTATTATAATTAAAAAAATGTAATTAACAGGTTTACTATGTCGTTACCACTGTACTAGCACAAGGCCGATGGATGTTTTATGGATATTAATAGAAGGGGGTAATGAAATCTCCGAGGTAATGATTACATCCCACAGCAACATATCAACGGAAACGAGGCATGGGCCATTACAGAAGCGGGGAAATAAAGGGTAGAGGTATTCAAACCATAGCGATATAGAAAAATTATTAAAAATGAATGGATTGAAGAAGTAAGCTATGAGGAAGTCCAAGAAAGAGTAAGAGAGGAGAATATCCTTAACATAACCTTAATAAGGCCAGTCAACATAATCGAACATACCTTTAGACTTGAATCTACTTTCAACTAAAAAAAAATTAATTATCTACTATGTAAAAGGAATTACTAGAACTTTACCACTGTACTGATGAAAAAAATCGTCGAGGGACAAGAGAATGGAAAGAATGGAAAAGAAAGACCTCGAATAAAAATTATGAAACAGCTAAAGGAAGATATGAATGAAAATAAATACTTATACGTGAAACGATCAGGAGAATCGCGTGGCGAGCTACGTCAATTTAATATTAGGATTTGTATAGTATTTAGTGCGACACGAAGTGAACGGCGGTGAAATTTACATTAATTATCATGAGAAAAAAATTCCCCAGCTTCGATAATCGAACCACGAACTTGGGCTTTCTGGTTTTGGGTCTGGGGATATCCAGGTTCCTTAATTCCCCAGAAATTGATTCGAGGCTCATGATACTAGATTTTAGCTCCTCGCGGACCATCAAGGATGACGACGTGGGACGGAAAAGGCTTCAATGAAGCCACAAAAGGTTGAGTGCCTCAAACCTGCTTTGAACCCGCACATGGCGTAATGCGTAATATTTCGAAGCTTACCAAGAAATTTACATGAACGAGAAAAAAATTTCCAAAAGGTTTTTTTCATTATGTTGAAGCACGATATTTGGAACCTCACCAGCGTAGTGCTCTGCGCTGCGGCTCGAAAAGCCAAATTATCGTGGTTTGATTCCCGGTATTGCGGAATTTTATTCCTCATGGCAATTCATGTAAAACTCTTAGGATTGTTCACTATAGACTATGGTGATGGCGATAACGTAGGAGTGGAAAAATAAATTCGTTTACCAGGAGCCCTATCCACTAAAGCAATCTCTCGGATAGTTCATGATTGATTCTCGGAAAGACGTCATAATTTCGGAATGAGCTATCCACTAATGTCTACCCGAAGTTTCCGTAACGGAAAAGCTCCGTAGAGCGGCCGAAATGAAGGACAGTCTCGGAAAATGACTTTCCGTTTCTCGAAATCGGAAAGTAATGTGCCAGCTGGTAAGATATTGAATATTTTTACCGCGAAAGTGGTTCTGCGGAAACTGGTAAGAAGTCACAAATAATTTGTATAACTGGCACGGTGTGTAATAAATAATTTGGGAAATGGATGATTATGTACGGAGTGAGGAACTAAATGAAATTAGAGGCAAAACCAGTTTAAAGAGGCGTAAACGGAAAGTTAGATTCCGAAATTTCGGAAACGAGGAGACGTAGATAATGGATAGGGGTCTAGCTCATTATTACCGTAGCAAAGCAACGCAGCTCTATGCATCAAGAGTATCGAAGTATCTTTAGTTCCCCAGAGTCATTCCTCTTCTTTACGTTCACCCGCCATCTTTTCACGCTTCCTTTTTCGCACCAGTCTCACATGTCCTGTACACGGTCTCTTCCCTATCTCTTTCTCTTTCGTCCTCCCACACTAACTCTCCCTCTCTCTACGACACCTCCTCTTTCCTTTACAAAACCTCCCCTCACTCTCTACCTTTTCATCCAACCGTCCACCATTTGGTATCTTTCCAAACCTTTCAATGAAATCCGCAGACCCTTTCCGCCATAAAGCTCCGCGTCAACGCCGGGATGGGTTCCTCTCCCGCCCATCCAAAAAACCCTTCACCTCGTACCTCCACTCTACCCCAAAACCACGGTTGCCATCCCCTTGAAACCATCCATATCTCTTTAAGGCTGCCACTGAGGAAAGCATAAGGCCCAAAAAGTAAAAGCAGATATTGGCTCTCTAGCTTCGTATTTGGTATTTGGAAGAGACGACCAAGAGCTAAGGTCATTTGCGCCATGAGAGAAGGGTAAAGCAAGTAGGTTGGAGAGAAACCCGGCGTCTGCATTAGCCTGATCTTAGTGTTACTCGACAAGAGAACCTCGGCTTAACGTCCCATCCGACGGACGGAGTGTTATGTATGAAGTGACACTTACAGAATATTTGTAAGAAAAAACTCAAAATACTGATTTATTAAGAATAAAAGCAATATGTCAGAGGTATTTTGATATAGAATATACGAAATCCTGTTTTAAGATATCTGGCTAACATAAAAAAAAACACATTTGAACACTCTTGAAACTCATATTTATTTAAAAGTAAATTATATTGCTTGCTCTCAATGAAAAAGTGAATTGTCGTCCATGTGAAAATGCTGTGTTACCAAGAAATATAGGAAACTAATATTTTAAGTTAATACATAAAATATTTCTTTTTGGGAAAAAATTATGAAATCAAGTTTAAAAATTGAAATAAACGTTAGTTTGAGTTCTATGTTTCCTCAAAATCCCCCCCAATAAAAAAATGTCTCGTAATGATAGTTATCAATCATCCTCTCCCTGGAACACAATGAAATTTTTTCTAGGTCACCAAAGAAAAAAAACGTAAATAGTGATGTCTACAGTGAAGCATTACGCCAAGGTTGAGTACCATCTTAAAGGGCAACACCGGCTTGGGCTGCTATTGAGCCATACATTAGTTTTTCTACATCCAATCCCCCAGAAGTTGCTTCCTTACTTCACTCATGTCCCAAGTTCCGGGATCAATTGTGTCTTCATCGTTCGGCTTCGATTTTTTTACCTTACCACCATTGTTGCACGCGTCGGGAGTAAAACGATTACCGGAAAGAAAAGGGAGGACTAACTCATGGTGACTTGAGTTCTGGTTGTTAGAACAGGAAAAGAGAAAATGCCAAGTAATCAATGCGATTATATAAACTGTTTACATTTCCCACCTTGGACCAACAAAAGTGTACAAGCAGGGCAGTTTAGTCGTGGCGTAATGCCGTAAGGAAAATTCTTTGTGATATGAAAGAAATATTTTTATTTTTATTCATAAAATCGAAAGTGAAATGTATAACACCAATTATTGGCGAGCTAACGTGGTACAATAGTAAATATATTTTGAGAATGAAAACTGCTGTTTATTTACACTAATATCTTTTAGATTATATACAGGAATTAAATTATTGAAGGTATTTTAAAAGGTAGAATGTAAAATTTTGGTTAAGAAAGATTTTCATGCATAAAAAATGGAGAGGAAATGAGTTATTTCTTTCTAGAAATGATCTTTGGCATTAAAAGTATTTATATTGATTTAAAACAACTTTAATATTATCAATTGCATATAAAGTTTACAATTTATGTTATGGCAATAGGCGTTATATAAAAGCGTATCACGCCAAACTTGGAGGCGATACTTTATCCAGGAAATGCTGTCGTTCAGTTACTTTGATAATAGCATTACGTTCCAAATCCTAGGGTGGTTGTATTTTACATGCTTTTAAATATGCTGCGTAAAAGTTATAGCAACTATTTCAAGATACGGGTTAGCACACAAAAGAGGCCATAGTGGAGTTATTATGGGATTTCTTTCCCACTAAATTCAAATTCCTAGCATAAATACGGAAAGAGCAACACGGACATTTCTCCGCTTTCAGTATTATTTCTCCTTTCCTTACCTGAACTCTGAATGAAATCAAGTCCCACGTACCCGTGATGTACATTGTATGCAAATCGACTATACCCCATTCTGCTCTGGATAATACTAAAAAGACGAAATGGAAATTCTAAGGGTGAGTACGTAGGTATAAACTGCCCTCTAGTCCCATTACAATTCCTTCCTCCGGTTGAGTGAAGAAAGGAGAAAAATAAATGGTTTTTCAGCCCCTTAAAAAGCGCTGACTTCTAGACGCAAAACGAATGTCCGTGATCTGAGTGGTACTATCGAAGGGAAAGAATTGGTAAACCGTGCGATTTCTATAAATCTGTGTCGCTGCTGCAGAAAGGAAATAAACTATCAATTTTTCCCGCATTGCAGCATAGTCACTTGAAGGGATACACTGTCCTTCCTATCGAATTAAACCTCAAGATACCCGTTCTAACATGTTTCAAAACAGACCATTTGACCTATTTAGATAAGGTGATTTTCGATTCCCTAAAATATCGGAGTTATGAGTTCATTCAGAGCTTCATCAAATCAGGAGATTGAAGTGCACACTAAGTAACTTCAATCTATAATTTAATTTCAAAATCTTTATACTGCAACTAAAGCAACATGGTTATACATATATCCTATTTTTAAATTCTAGTTCCTAAATAATCATAAAGATTGTAAGATATCACTTTGCAAACGCCTTTTGAGATTGAAAAGTAGGTAGGATAAAAATAATAGAAGCGCTCAGATATGAGTATCTGGTCTCGCAAACTTCCCATTTACGATGTTCTTCTCTAATCTTATAGACACATATTTAACTACTTCATATAGATACGTAAATGGATATAGATGGTTCTTACAACCATGGGATAACTTCTCGCATTTTGAAAAAAAATATTTTTTCACCATCTAGTGTTTCTATCCAAAGCTTGCATGTGAAAGTTGAGAAGAGAAGAAGCCATTCGATGAAACTATAAAAAGGAATATTTAGGTCTGTAGTGCAAACTCATTCGTATTTTAAATTGAAAAAGCGAGTATATCTAATCCCGTACCCACTTTTATTCCTAGCTACAAGTCTTTGAATGTGGGCAAACAAATGGACTGGATTTAAAACTAAGTTCCTCAATAGCTAATTTAATTCATTTATATTTCATAGCTTTAATACCGAATGAACCGGTAATGTATTTTCCTGGCATGTTTAAAATGTTTTGATGGCAGTAAGATAATGCTATGCCGAACACCAATCCATCTATAAGTATCCTCATAACATTAATGTTTACGGGGAATTAAAATATTTGACATATTGAGGATATGATTTTATTTTTCAGTATTAATTGATAACTTGGCATAAGACCCAAAATATTTACCATAGGTTGTGCCATACGATGGATAAATAGGTTTAACACCTAAACCCCTGACCCCCAAAAGTACACACCTAATAATTGACCGTGGGCATTTGTTGCCTTTCTAGTGAATAGGCAAGTAAGGCCTCAGAGAAGTCCGTGGGATCATCATGTGGGATTTGTAAAATGTTTCCAAGGCAGACGTGGGAGGCGGGACGTGCTCACATACACATGAAGACCTTCCCTTTAATTTTCGCCCGAGCAGACCATTTTCCTTCCCGGCCACGCCAATTGAGTTTCATGTGAGGGCGAGGAAGAGAAAGGCAAAAAGGGGGAGTAGGAGGGAAGACTGCTGGAGAAACGTAAATGGCCGAAACAGCGAAAGGGAGTCTAGGCGCTGCCTTTTCTCCACCATTTCCTGAACCATCACTCCACTATGCATTGTGTAGGACTTCACTTTTTCCCGGCGAATAGTGGCAGCAAATTCTTCCCGAGGCTGGCCTGGTCAGCTGGTTGGCAATCGCCGAGGGCCCCTACCTTAGGGGCCCCCCACCACTTTCGCGTATATCATTGAAGAATATATGAAAGATGAAAAAAAGACTCAGATTAATTGAACCTTAGCGTTCTTGGAAGTATAAAATTCTAAGTTTTAATTGGTTGCTTTATTTACAGCATACTCCGTTTAAAAACATAAATAAAAGTAAATAAAAAAGGTGTCAGGAGATATGAGTGAAGAATCAGATGCTTTTTTTTGGAAAAGGTTATTCAAAAATGTTATTCCATCGATATTTTAAATTTCAGTGGAGTTTCAAGGAACAAATTTTACGAAATAGATATTGGATCCACAAAGTATTATTCTATTTTTTAAGCTGTGAAATTCTCACTTATCATAGTATTTTTTCTCACGAAATTGCTATTGTTAATTAGCTTTTATCTAGCTATTAAGATCCATAATAGCGTCAAAATCAATTTCCAGACATGCAGTTTAATTTAAATATTCCGAGGAAGGGCCCCCAAATCCATCGGCAAGGAGAGGCCCATCATGAGCCCCAGCCGAAAGTCCTCAATCACCCCAGTTGCCCCTGCACTACAAGAAGTCACGACGTAAGACTTAAGGAAACAAGGATAAGGTCAAAGAGATGGAGAAAGGATTTTAAACCACTAGACAATTCATAAAGGAGTTTGGTCAACCAGGTAAAGCATAAAAAATACAAGGCAATGGAATATTATGGAAAAAACGCTTCGTTCTGTATATCTCTCACTCCACGAGTCAACCCGATTGCTGGTTTGATTACGTGAGGGTAGAGCTCACCCCGGGCCCACAAATTAGGGAAAATTATTTATAACCGTGGAATATGAATGGATAACAGCGTCAATAGAAAATGACTTAACCGTATGAAAACATAATGAAGTTTTCAAAATAGATATCTTGCTGGAATTCAAGAAACTTACCTGACCACGACGAATGCCTTGAGGCATATTATCGATCGCTTGATCCTTTGAAACGGGATATTTTGCGGTGTGACCTTAGGTACCTATTGCGCATCAGAAAAAATACCAGTGAGCACATACGCCCTGCTCAATCAAGCGAATGTTTCCGGGATGGAAACACATCTGGCCTAATGTTATTTTCACGACTATCGTGAAATGAAAAAAGACGGATAGAAATTACAAAATTTTACAGCAGAAAATTGTAAACCTTATACTGGAAGCAGGGGGCAGTGAATGTGGGCCCTCGGCCGTAAAATTTTAGGAAATTGCATGCTCCGAAAAGGAATTTGACGCTATTCTGGCTCATAAAAACTAGATAAAGGTTAATAAAATAGCAATTTCGTCAGAAGAAAATACTGTATGAAGTGAAAATTTCATATCTTTTAAAATTTAATGACACAAATCTAAAAAAAAAATCAAAAGCAAACTTTTCGAATGACCCTTTGAAAAACAATCAGGTTTATTTTTCTGACTCCTTTGTTTTGTTTATTTTCATATGACCTCTTTACAAGGAGTATGCTAAATAAAGTAAATTGATGAAAACTTAGAATTTTATTATAAAAAAACTTTGTTTCAAGTAATCTGAGTTTTTTACTCCACCTTTCCTATACGCTTCACCACAGACGCAAGCGTTGTTGGGGCCCTCTAAGCTCGGGGCCCTCAGCGATCGCCGATCAGCCAACCTGTCCAGACCGCTATAGGTTGAGAGACCCTTTAGGGAATACATGCCTATCAGCAAGAAATACCGGATAAAATTTTAACAGAATTCACTAAAATTCGAAAAGAATACTTAAATGCACAAAATAGGATTTAAACCCAGCAGAGAAGTAATTGGAGAATTCGTTGAGGCGAGTGATTATTGCAGTATTCACGGCACTATATTGAAGCGGTTAGATGCTAGGTCATAATAATTATAAGCACGTAAACTGAATGGAAAATACCATCACTACGAGAATTAAATCTGAAAATCATAACTCCATCATGATAAAATGCAGATATTCAATAAGTCGCACGTGAACATACCGAGTTCAATAGAGATAGAAACGCAATCATTTTGATAAACTTATCATAGATAAACGGGACAAAAATGAATTCATCATCTATAGCAGATGAAGACGTACTGAAAAAGCAATATCTGGTCATCTTCGGTTGGATGGAAAGGACCACTAGGGAATTTTAGAGACATATTTTCCATCGCTAGATGGGAAAAAACCGTAATATTTGGAGTAAAAACTCCGGCATCGATTGCACATCCAAAAACAAACTAGTGCGTGCATACGCTATGTGTTCAATCACGCGGATCTTTCAGCGATGAAAACACATCCGCCACAATGGTGTATTCGCGACTCCCTTGAAATGTCTGAACACGTATGTATCGCGTTTCATTCCAGCTGCGGTTCTTTTCAACCAGGCACAACTCGACAGACGACGAGAAAAACAACTACAACATAAATAGAAAAACACATTCCGGACGATAGAGGACGATTCGCTGGGCGACCGCAACGCTTAAAACTTATAATAGGCCGCGGATTATATCACTGCGTCACGAAGTGGTGGTATCATGCACGCGCGGAGACTGTTCTGCTTAATTCCATTTTGTGAGCGGCGGCGTGGAGCGTCCGCAAATGCTATCGGACGGGCATCACGAAAAATAAAATGGCCACCACAAAAGGAAGAACTCTGTCCCAACGAAGCTGTTTGTTTATCGTCAGCGACGCTTTGTTTTAGATTGAAAATAGCTCCCCGACGGTGCAAAGAGAAAAAAAACTAGCGACCGCTGAGCCATTTGAGGGCTTAGGAAAACGATTCAAAACATTCGTTACTCAGCGCTTTCCTTTTTTTAAAACTCGATCCGTCGAATATTTCGATATAATGATTTAGTACATGCAACGTATGCATTTCTCGCTTTAATCATTTTGAGTGCTTCGGAGGAAAATTGAATCTAGAAGCGTATGGTTAACTACGATTGACAGATGCATCCCTTACATCATCAACTCGTGGGGTAGGACTTTATTGGAAAAATTTTCCGATCCCCCTAAGCCTCTGGTTTTTATCCCAGCCTCACTCATCTCCTTCCTTTTGGCCCAATACGATTTATCGGATTCACGTTTGGGTCGGGTCACACGGAGGATAGAGTGGTGGAATATTCAGTGTGTCAAATGCGCCAAAAAATTTCTCTCGCTGCACACACCAAAGGAAGGCCAAAGGTTTGACGCTTTCCTCTCCACTCATACACTAATCTTAGTGGTTTACGAAAGACTAAATCTCAAAAGCGTTCCCTAATTTTTGTAAAATTATTATTTATAAGCGGAGCTTCACGAGAACATGTTTTATTCTGGCCAACAAGAACACTCAGCGTAGGCCTTGAAAGTATTTTCACAATATCTTCCATAGAATACTCGATATCGTGAGGATTTATTACCGAAAGGATATCGAGTAGATTCGATACATTATTTCATATTAATTTTGTTTAAACATACTAATTATCGCTTACCTCGCCAAGAAATTTAGTTTCCTCCAGAGCAAGAATCACTAGCGGTCTTGTTAAAACCCATTTATTAGCGTCCCCTAATGTTTATAAAAGAGCTGCTTAATTATAAGCAGGGATAAACCAGAATGCGTTTTATTATGGGCAAGAAGAACACATTGCGGAGGTCCCAGCACTCTCCGTAACAACGCACACCGGAAAATATTTTCTTCATTTTTGCAATAGAATATTTGACAATATGAGGATGTATTACAGAAAAGTTGTATATTCGATAGATTAGATCATAAAAATTTTGTTTAAACATACTAATTATCGCTTACCTCGCCAAGAAATTTAGTTTCCTCCATAGCAAGAATCACTAGCGGTCTTCTAAAAACCCATTTATTAGCGTCCCCTAATGTTTATAAAAGAGCTGCTTAATTATAAGCAGGGATAAACCAGAATGCGTTTTATTATGGGCAAGAAGAACACATTGCGGAGGTCCCAGCACTCTCCGTAACAACGCACACCGGAAAATATTTTCTTCATTTTTGCAATAGAATATTTGACAATATGAGGAAGTATTACAGAAAAGTTGTGTATTCGATAGATTAGATCATAAAAATTTTGTTTAAAAAATACTAATTATCGCTTATCTCATCGTGAAATTTTGTTCACTCCACAGCAAGCATCACTAGTGGCTTTTGTTAATATCCATTTATAAGCGTTCCCTAATGTTAATAAAATGCTTTCTTATTCATAATCAGAGCTACATCAAAACACGTTTTCGTTTCGCCAAAAAGATCACATAGGCCCCAGTCACATCCGCAGCTACGTAGACTGGAATATGTTTTTTTTTTTAAATTTGCAATATAGTATATCGCGAGGATGCATTGCTGAAAAGTTAATGATTTGATAAATGTATCATTGCTGAAAAATACTGTATATTGCTCATTTCCATATCATTGCTTGTTAAAACCCATTTATGCAAGGTGCGAAAGCATATCTAGAGGTCTTCTTGAGAAACCCATAATACAAGATTAGCAGCTCTAATGGAAATCAGGAACCGTCTAAAGGGGAATATTCCTTCCTACATTTACCAAGGGTTGTGTGCTAACGTTGTTTATCCCGTCAATAGAACCCATTCACTAATTTTTCCTATCATCGTACCATTTTATGTATTGATGACTATTTGGCAGGTAAAATGACTCATCAATATAGCGATGAACTGAAACAATAAAAAAGTTTTTACTTTTATTCTCTATTTATTTAATCCTGCAATAAGTTGTTAAATCAGTAGCAACAGCACCGCTTTATATTCCGCCAACATGTTATTCTTCATTAAACATCAATGCCGCGTCATATGACGACCATTAGATCAATCTGAACGAGGAAAGCTTTTGTGATTTCTTAGTCGAACAATTGAAACATTTTTATGAGAATGAACTTAAGTGAAACTGTAGGAAGAACATAGTGATGAAAAAAAACATTTGTCTATGAACTCGATCACTCAAAAACCTCCAAACATTAATAATTTCCTGATAATAACACAATAAACATGAGGAGTATAGATGAGATCCATGGGTAATTGTAGTCAATTGCACAAAAAAATCGTCCAATTTATAATATTATTCGTCCAAAAGAGCGCAATTCTGGCAATATTCGCTTGAAATTCCCTTTATTATTTACAATTATAATCTTAACTGAGAATTTCTCGGAAACCCATTAGCAAGCTTTTATCGCATAAAGCAATTAGCACTTGCCAATTGTTCGAGCTTTTATCTCTCTATTAACCTCCTATAGCTCCATATGATTGGCGGAAGAAAATGTGCGAATACGTACGAATTCGTTAATTTTCATCTCTGTGATTGAATTTATCTGCGAACTTAATGATTTCCTAGAACAACCTTCATTCAATAATCGTAAGCTAATGATTAACTTATCATGTACAGGGCATCATTCATTCACATTGAATTATGAGAATTGATAATTAGTTACTGATTATTTACGGATAATATAATTACAATAGAGCGCATTCCCATTCTGTGAAACAATAATACAAATTGGAAACAGCTTAATATAATTTTTTCAATAATATCTTAATAGTAAAGGGTATTTATACAGGTATACGTGTTAGCTAGATAGATATTATAGGTGCAATACATATGAAACAGCATACATACCTACTTCAACGACAATTACCTAACAATAAACTACTTACCTACGGAATATGTACAGATATATCATTTTAATTATATATAACAAGTGTAATACCGGTTTTTATCGATAATTCAACGCCACTGAGCTATCAACGAGACCAATGCAGCGAATTTGAGTACAAATGTCTCTCTAATAGAGTATCTCTCCATATAGTGCATCCTCCTCCATAATACGTTTAGAGTATCCCTCCAAGACGCTAACGTATTATTTCCTTACAATATAACACATGTAAAAATCGCATAAATAGACAATCCAGCGCCGATGAAATCGAGTAGCATTTTAAGTAGCTGAAATAACTCTGTGAAATGTTTTTAGGCTACATTGCATGCATGATACCTGCATCTATTGATGAATCAAAACCGATAAAGATAAAAATAGCTACCAAAACAGAAAATTTCAGAATAACTCGCCCATATAAGATAGAGTATTCCTCAAAGATGCAAAGTTGTTACATACTTGCAGTATATTACATGTCCAACTCGTACAAATTAACGATCCAACACCAATGAGCTACCAACCCAATGGATTCGAGTAACATAGATAGCTCAAAGAACTATGTGAAATACAGAGATACATTATTATGCTACACTGCATGCGTGATTCCAGGAAATATTGATGATTCAACAGCGAATAACTATCAAAGAGCTACCAACGCAGCAAATTTGAGTATGACAAGCCGCACTAAGATGCAGAATCCTTCTGAGATGCAGAGAGAGGGGTTTGATAGCTAGGGGTTGGCACCAATGGGAGGGACTAGGTGCCCGAGGACACGGTCTGACTCGGAAAGGGGTTAAGGTCTGCAGACCCTACTTCGTCTTCCTAAACGCCAAGACCGGGGGCCTTTGTCCGCCGAGCCCCTTTCGGAGAAGCGGCTTTCTCCGGCTAACGTGACCGGAGCCACGCATCCCTCATGAGTTGGAGATTCATTGCAATCACCCGCCCTTCCCCAAGCCCAGATACCTTGGCACCTCCGCTGTAATCTCGCCAACCACACTCCGCATTGTGTTGCGTTTTTGAATGAATGCACTGAGATAAGTGAAATTATTTCAACGTAGAAGTTATGCAAGTTTAAACGAGTGGAACTCCTTGATGTTCATTGGCGAGTAAATATATATTTTTAATTCCATTACCATCGTAGCTTTGACGGGGTTTCTCTAAGACTGATGAAAAGAGTCATTTAATGATAATAACTATATTTTCCAAGGTAGTTAATTAAAAATAAATGTATACCTTTAGATAAATCACTTGTTCTCGATACTATTATAAATACGAACTTAAACATGTAAAGTGCTATAAAGTAAAATTTTCAAAATGGACCTCAATGCTTCCCTCGAAATAGTGCGCTAGGTTAAGTTGGTGTTAAGTAGCTACTGAAATAAGCGTAATGTTGAACGGCCTTAAGTGAGGAAAAATTTACGGGCCGTGAGAACAGAAGCTATGCACAACTCAGGTAGTTATCAAACGTTTCACATGCCTCGCGTTCGATGCGAAAATACAGCTGGATATACGTTTTGGATATTTCAGGGTACATTGCGAACATAGTTCGCTCGCTCAGCATCGCATTTGTCTTTTGGCTGGCTTCAGGGAACGTTTCTCGTAATTTATCGATGGCTGAACAATGGATTCGGCAGTGCTTCATAATCTAAGAGTCAACGTTCGGCATACTACTTCATTCCGCGCGGTGCGTTCTTGTGGCAAGTCAATTAGGTAAGCTATCAGTCCATGATATCTGCTCAAATTTTACGTGAAGGATCGAGGACGGGTTTAATTTTCCTCAAATTCCGCCGCGAATTCAGCCAAATGGAATACTGCATGCCAGAACAATGGATTCTTCTCATTGCGAGGAATAAGCACCGTGTGTGCATTTCGACGAATGAAATGCCAGTCGGGATTCCACCGTTCCGGGACGTTAAGATGAAGGTAGGCACCAGAAATGATAGGCCACATTGGATAGTTCTAACACTAGTCCTATTTTACCAGGGCACATACAATTTTGAGAGAGTGAAATGAGTGCTCGGGCGACTTTTCATAACCCTTTGAGGGCCAACCGATTTTCTAGGTACTATGCTAAAAGTGCTGAGGCATTTTTGCTGATTTTGCAGGAGGTTAGGAAAACAAATTAGGTCTCAAAAACAAGCGGAGGTATATATTCAAAAACTTTTGGAAATCTTTATTGCATGTGGTTTCACCTATTTAATGTATTATTAGACGAATTTTTGGTAATATGAGTTAATTTTTGCAATTTAATTGTAAAATTTAATGAATGACATTGCAGGAGGAGCGCGATTGAGCTCCTGGCACTTTTCGCGAGAGAAAGGAGGGGCGTGATAGCGTTCCCCAGCATTCTAAGAGTTAAAGTATAAATAATCAGGTTTTAGGCCTATTAAAGTTATGTGTTAAAAAATACGATGGAACAAACTATATCAGAATCTAACCATTAGAATGTTCACGCACACACCACGTACTTTGACGCTGTGAAAGATAACTCTATAGAATCAATATCCATTCATTAGAAATGCCATAGAAATAGATAGATCGCCGAAGATAAAAGCAACCACCGAATTCTCGTCTTTATTCATTTGTTTTGTGTGAGATGAGTTAAATTTTGTAACAAAATTACTAAACCCAATGAAAATTTTTTTACGAAATTTTAGGCTAAAGAATTTATAGCCAAGTATTCAAGCTGAATGATACACATATATTTTCAAACAAATCATCAATCGATGTCTTAAATTGAAAGTTTCAAAAGCAGTATTTGAGGCATAATTTTTTTTCTAAATTGCAATATTTATTTCATCCACATCGACATCCTGCTTGGTTCATCCTTGATGTCAGTTCGTCATTAAAAAGGCTTTCGGGATCTCAAATTATTGTCTTCTAATAAGTACAAAAATAAACGCATCACTCTCATACCACTACCACTAAATACAGGCAAGCAAAAAAATTTGTTTGAAAACTTTTTTATTTTAATAGCTGATCTTTATAGATTTTGATGTGCCGAATCCAAACCTGGCCTTAGTTTTTTTGTATCACCCATAGTTTCCAAGAAATATGTATTAAATATTTAGTCTAATACCCCTATACGGTATACAGGGAAATCAATGAAACCTTATTACATCATAAAATTGCTTGTATTTACTGTTCACTACATCGTGATAAAATTGTTTGTATTTACTACAGCGTGATAATACAGGGTTCACTTGTCAACTGGAATTGGCCTACATTTTCTTCCCCATTTTTTCTTGAAGCTTCTTGTGTAGCTTTTTGTGCGATGAATCGCTTGCTGAACTTCTCGGTGAAGTACCAACAGCAATCCCCATTATCTTCGTTCATTAGACCTACTTTTTCAATTTTATTATATAAAAAAGCTGTTAAATTCTAAAAATATTGCCTGATTTCATAAATTTAACTATAAAATGTGAATAAATGGTGGGTGATACAACTTTAAAACCATCATATTTGGATTCAGCAGCTTTAAAAACATAAGAATAAGGTATTTTCAGTAAAAAAGTTTTTTCATTGTTTGCTTGTGTTATCTGGGAGCATTTTGGCATTCGTATGATAATTTAGGAACCAAATCATTCAATATTGTGGTTATTAATGTTTCGTTTTTATGTGACTATTTCGTTATTTAAGTGACAAAAATGTAAAGGAAAATATTGATGGTACAGTCCAAATACCACCATGCGATCCAGCTAAAAGGTTTTAACCCTGGGCAAGGGCCATTTAGCCGGCAGCGGAGGTTCGCGTGCCGACGACTCTCCCATACATGCCTCCAGGTGACAGGTAATGAGTGCATTTTGAGTATTCCGCCACGAATCTCACGAAGGCCCACGAATCTCAGCCTTGGATGGATTAATCTGGTTACGAGGGCACCCTGCGCGGTTGGAAATATGTGCCTCTTCCATAGTTCGATCAGGGTGCAACAAGTATGCGAGGTAGAGGAATTTTGTAGTCCGATTCCAGAGAACGCATACCTTGGACACTCGAGATCTATCCTCTGTAGACCAGGGCAAAATCATGTGTGCATCTCCCTTTTGTTATCAGTCCGAAATTAATCCTTATTTATTTGTATCGAATTAGATGCACCCATTGACCACCTTAAACAATTTTATCTTTTTGTTCGAAACTGAATTTATTGCAAGTATTGGTTGCTAATCAATTTTCTCACCATTGCAAAGTTTACTTTTGGAGGGGTGTCATTATTGTTTAGGAGAAGATGCAAACTGTTAAAATAAAAAAAAAACAAAATAATAAAAATATCAAAAAAGAATGGCACACTTTATGATCACATTTTTCATAATGGCATACACTTTTGCTATTATTGGGTGTTATAGAAATTTTACTGACCATAAAATTTGCAATGATTCTTTAAAAGTGGTTTATCTAGCCATAATGAGCAAGTATTTAACGCAAATTAGGACATACTCGTAAAAATTGATGACAAAAAGAAGTGTAACAAATGGAAAAATTGGAGTCTTCTTAAGTCTTAAGCTTAAGTCTTCAGCCACTGAATTTATGCTTAAGCACGGAGTTAAAAAATATTTGCAGTATAATATAAATTATTAATATAAAGCATTAAATACTCAACAGTTCTAACTCTGTATCTCTAATTTAAAAATACTATATATTTTTTGCCCAAAATTAACTCTAGATGAATTAAGCTCTGGCCAAATTATGAATGAGAAGGCAGTAAAGTTACTAACAACTAGTCAGGTTAGTTAAAAGCTACTTATCAGTAAATAAATATATAGACACTGTTGAAGCTCGCAGGCAATGGATTCTTCACAGATGGAATGGGAAAGGAGGAAGCAATATGGTCAAGCAGTATGATGTTAATGCGTTATTCCGTTAAACTGAATAGAGGATCTGAGTCCTTCCCAATAGGTACCAATTGAGAGTATCGATCGCTAAAGCCACTTGAGCCAAGGAGGCTATAATCATGATAGGTTCGACAACCGATGCGATGGGGAATCAGGTCGACGATCACTTTATAGCCAAACCTATCTGCTAATTTATTGATGATGGGGATTACGGCTTCAACCTAAGTAGAACATCATTTAATGGCAGTGAAAAGGAGATTTGCTGAAGAACATCATTGTCGGCGACTTCACTCCACGGAACAGCCTCTTTTAATGCCTGTGTCTTCAGGATAGTGAAGTTTAGCAAGAAGAGCGATGCCTAAAAACATAGATTTTTACACAAATATGGCCCTACAAAAGCAAAAACATTTAAAATAGTTTAAATTTGAGCATCTCTAGACTTAAATTTTCATCCACTTTCTTTATGAATCCTAGTACTTTCATGGACCTAACTATATTTATGAAACTATTGAAATGAAAACGTACACAGCAATAAAGGAATTACTACTTAAAAAGATATTCCCATTTCAAAAAAACCAAGTCACAGCATGGGAAGTAACATCAGCAGACTACAATTTCCTTCCAGACTCCTTTAAAATCTCAACTTCCAGATCTTTAGGTAATTGCTTCAGGGAAACGATTAAAAACCATCACAATGAAAACAATGAGCTACCAATAATGGCTAATAGTCGACTTGGATTTGCTACTGTGGTAAAACAAAGCCACAGCGAGGTTTGAAACATGGAGAGACTACCTGCTATGTTCTTTTACTTTCCCTCAAAATCCTGAAATAGCCAGAGAAAAGACATTTGGATCCAACGGAAGAAGAATAGTGAGCGGAAAATAACATAAATAAAAACAAATTCCGTGTACAAGGTGTGAAACCATTGAAGAAAAACGAGGTGAATAAATTCAAGGCTTGGAATGTCTATTGGCTATAATATCCCTTCACTTTCCTTTGATATGTTATAAAACTACCAAATCAAAAAATAAAATTACAAAGAGAAATAAATAAAACGATTAGGACAGCAAATGTTACCGGGGCACAAAAAAAGCGTTGAAACATCAAGGAACTAGAATGTCCCTTCATTTACCAACAAAGCTTTTAAACATCCAAGTTTTAGGGATCCATTTAGAGGAAGAAGAAGCAAGAAAATAAAACATTAAAATGAAGGGATTTACTCAGCTAGGCAATTCCATCGAAATAAAGCGAATGACAGCAAGTGTTGAAATACCTGCCTACTAAAATGTACGTTCACTTTTCTTCGAATAATCTAAAATTGCTATAAAGAGAGCAGCAAACAATTATATTCAACTAGGTTTTTCTGATAAAATGCAACAAAGCTACAACAAGGTTTGAAGAATCAAGTAGCTACTATGTGCCTTCACTTTCCTTTAAGGGAAATGATTTTGTATTGTGCAAGAGGAAAAGAGCAAGCAAAATACATAAGAATGAACACTTATATTCCACCAGATTTTTCTTTCAAAATAAAACAAAACTTTGGCAACGATTGAGAAATCAAGGGGCTGACGAATTCCTTCAACTATCATCAACATTCTAAAATTGCCTGATCTAGAGTTCGCAGATTTATCGAAAAGAAAACCTGCCAATTAAATAGAGTCTAAAAATGGAGAATGTTACTCAACCAATGACTTTTATCGATTTCCAATAAACGAGAGCAAGGGTCGACACTCCAATGGACCGAAATGCATGTTCAATTCCCTTAGAAATTCTAAAACTAAAACTGGGTTGGTTTTCGAAAAATAAAAATCAAACAACGTCAGAATTTAGACTTTAAAGTCGACCAGGTTTTCCTGCTGAAATAAATCAAAACTAGAGCAAGGGTTGCAACATCAAGGGACTAGATTTTCTCTTCAATTATCTGAAACATTCTTCCAGAGCTTGAACCAAGGTTTACGGATCTAGAGAAAGGAATAACTAGCAATAAAAAACATCTAAAAATGAAGAGTTTTACTCAACCAATGACTTTCACCAAAATAAATGAGAGCGAGGGTTGAAACTCAAATGGACCGAAATGCAAGTTCAATTTCCTCAGAAATTCTGAAGCCGAGACTTGCTACGCTTGTGGATTGAGTATGGGGATACATGCAAGCGAAAAAGTAAGAATAAAGACTTTAACTCAATTAGGTTTTCCTATCGAAATAAAACAATGCTATGGTTAGGATTGAGACATCATGGGACCGACCTATGCCTTATTTCATGTGAAAAATTCTTAAATAGCCAAGAATAGAATGGCCCAAGGTTTGCGAAAGGAGTAAACTATAAAGAAAATAATATATAAGCATTGAAAAAGGCAGAATTGAACAATGAAGACTTTAATTAATCAAGGACTTCCATCTAATAAAAACAAATAAGTGCGACAGCCGAAGCAGCTAGGGACAAATATGCAAGTTCACTTTCCTGAAAAAAAATATCTAAAAATATGACTGGGTAAGTTTGCGGATTGAGAATATGGAAAAAAGCGAGCAAAAAAGGTAAGTATTCAATCAGGTTCTTCGATAGAAATAAAACAAAACTAGAGCAAGACTTGAAACATCAAGAGACTAGAATGCCCCTTCACTTTCCTGCAAAAGTCCCGAACGGCCGGGGTCAAAGCCAAAAACGCCTCCCGGTGTGCGTGCGCTGATATTGATTTTTCTGCGGGAGACATTTCTCGATTCACGTCGGCCCACTTGAGCGATCAACCCATGCAAAAGGTGACGGGGAGATCCAGGTGGTGTGGGGGAGATGTCGTCTCATCCCCCTTTTGAAAGACGTGGAACAGCGCTAATTGTTTTCCAATTGAAGGCAACCAATCCCCCGTCGCGAGGCATGTCGGGAATTCCACGGATATAACGGGGGGGGGGGGGGGGGGGGGAAGACGATAACGAGGCAGTCCCACGGGGTAAGGTGGTAAAAAAAAGAAATGTTACGCAAAGAAAGGGTCGAAAGGCACGTTCCATGGTGGATTGAAAGATAAATCGACCCAAATACGATCATCAGCCTCATATGGACGTAGGGAACCCCAGATGAAAACTCTTGTTAATAGACAAGAGAAAAACATATTTATACGGAGGTATGGTAGTCACTTAAAACCTAAGTAGCCATCGCATCAATCCTTATTACTTAGATCACGAAAAAATGAATAATGAAATATAAAAAACTTAAAATTCCACGTAAATTTTATGCAATACAACCAACGTTTTCCACGTGACATATCTGGTACAATTGCATAGAAGACAGACAACAAACCTAGCTCTTACAGTATTAAAATTATTTGGGAATCATGAATTAAAAAAAAATTAATTATGTTAATTACATTCCATGATGTTCCACTGAAACTACGAATTATAAAAATAGGCGTTTTCTCGAAAATAATTTGAAAAATTTGTCGTATTTATTCTCCATATTACTAATTTCAACTAATTCACATTGTTATAAAAAGAACTTCTTTTTCGAGAATGCAATTAATTATTGAAGAAATTCTATGATTATAACGCCTGAGTTGTTTTAGGGGCAACACCACTAGGAATGAAACCGTCACATTTCCTGAAGTTTATAATCAGGAATAAGAATGAATAATACAATCTAAAAATAAAATACTGCTAAAATCGGTCGCAATACTATCGCATGTAATTTTATAGTGCCGAACTGAGCATGGATGCCAAGAAGACCACTCGAAATTGGTACGCTAGGCCTATTTGCTCTAGTGCATTTGGTTCCTCATATTCAGTGGCGGATTCAGGATGGGAGGGGCCTAATAGGGGGTAATCTCCTTGCAGTAGTGGAGTTCTGAACAAAATTAAAATTCTATCTAGTGTAAATTGGATACCCAGGGGGGGGGGGGGGGTAACCAATTGGTTCCCTTCTCTGAATCTACCACGGGTATGTAACATACCAAAAGCGTGTAAAATGGACCCTAAGGTTAGAGCTTATTTGTATTTCAATTCGTTTAAGTTGGTATATATATCGGGAAATATAACTAACTAATTTTGTACAAAGTGGCAACCTCCAAAAATTCGATTTTATATATCGTGATTTTCGAGCCAATTGGTGGAGGGGCTGCTATAGCCCCCTCCCCCGATAGATCCACCCCGGCTCATATCAATATAATGGGGGCGCAATTAGAAAATTTAAACCAACTTCTTAGAGCCACGTGTAGGTCTTCTTTGAATCCCTAGTGGCTCCGGGCACAAGACTCGGCACCCCACATTTATTCGAATAGTTCAAAATCTCCAACACCAACCCATTCATTCACCGGGGGACTGGCAGTAGGGGCTGCAAGGGGGTTGGCTGGAGGTACCACCGCAGCAGGGGGTACTCCGTCAACCACTCGCTGGGACCATTCCGATTTTTTTCTTTATTTTCCACCGGATGGCGCTGAATGTCGCTCTGGGGTGGGGCCGCGTCCCGGCATTCCATCGCCACGGTGACCTCCTCCTCCTCCCAACCCCTGCCCCCTGGACCGCTGAAAGACTTCGCTCTCCACGGGGCTGGACGTGGGGGAGAGGGTAGCTTCCATCCCGGAATTGGTTCGGAATTTGATGCGCAGCCAAGGTACCTCGCGGGGTCAATTGGTGGCCGGGGGAGAATTGCAAAGGTTGGCCGGGGTGGAGGACAAAGCGGAGCTGGGTAAGGTGAACGGAGAAATTCCTCCCTCCAGAAGAGAGGTTCAATACAGTGATGTTCACCTTTTGCATCGTCAGTGGTGCGCGAAGAGCTGTTTGGCGCTGCCTGCGAGTGGGAGTAACAAGTACGGAAATTCGCAATAAAAGAGTTCATTCTATAAAGGCCGTTTTACACGGTACACGGAAAATATATTCTGGCTAATATGGGTAGGGTAATGGGTAAATATCAACTGAAAATAAGCACGAAGAAAACCAAGATATTAGCATGCAGCAGAAGAGAAGAAGTCAAGACTAACATTAAAATAGGGAAGCAAAAACTGATAGAGGTGGATGAATTCAGCTAATTGGGAAGCAAGATAACTAGTGACGGGAGAAGCAAGAAAGAAATCATCAGTAGGATAGCCCAGGCGAAGAGAGCATTCCACCAAAAGCAAGACCTGCTTACAGCGGGAAACTTAAATATGGAAGTAAAGAAACAATTTATAAGAACCTACATTTGGAGTATGCTCCTATACGGAAGTGAGGCATGGATAATGACCGCAGCGGAGATAGCAAGGATAGAGGCCTTCGAAATGTGGTGCTACAGAAGAATTATGAAAATCAAATGGATCGACCGAGTTAGTAACGAGGAAATCCTAAGAAGAGTAGGAGAGAAGAGAAGCCTCATGAAAACCTTAACAAGAAGACGGAACAACCTGATAGGCCACATCTTGAAACATGATGGCCTGATGAAGACAATCGTTGAAGGACAAGTGGAAGGCAAGAACGGAAAAGGAAGACCTCGAACAAAATATATGGAACAAGTAAAGAAAGATGTGAAAGAGAAGAAATACGTAGGTATGGAAAGATTAGCTGATAGGAAAATTGAGTGGAGAGCTGCGTCAAGCCAATCCTAGGATTTTTGACCAGTTATGATGATGATGATGACGGGATTGCGCAATCTGACGTACGTGCGAATGCGCAATCAAAATTGCGCCGTGTAAAGCGGTTAATTGCTAGAACACATGCGAGAATGCGTGGATGCGAGACGGCAAAATAGCGTCTGTTCTAATTTCGTTCATGCATTCGCGCAATTCCATGCCATTTTAGAAATAAATGCAGCTCTAACCTGCGCACTTCCGTGCCCCGTGTAAAACGGCTTTAAGAAGAGTCATGTCTGGCTATACCGGTTAGGATGTTGTCGTGACATAAGAAAAAATATATTGGCAATTTTACGAGGAATTAAATTCTAATCTTGGACCGATTTTGAATAACTGAAAATTCTTCACCGTTTGTAAATGATGTGGTACATATAAAGCGGTGGAATTAAAATCAATCGCGGTGGAAAGTTACTTTTTACCTAATTTTCAATTGCTGCGATCTATCATCTCATTTATTTGTGGCACTGGTCACATGTTGTAATCAACGATGATCAGATAATTTCTTTCCTTGCACCTGTTTCAAATATTGTGATCTATCATCTCATTTGTTTGTGGCACCGGTCAAATGCTGTAATCAACGATAAGCAGATAATTTCTTTCCATGCACCTGTTTGAGAGAAACTTCGTAAATGCATCATATTTTGCGGCATCCGGCGAAAAAATTGAAATTAATGCTACCAAATGATATTCGAGACATTCAATGCAAGGACAACGCTCAGTTTTATAAGGAAGAAATATAATGATGATTCATTTGTAGGCAAAAATACCTCATTGTAACTAAGAAATGATGCGCTAAAATGATTAGAAAATACCCAAGGTATAACGGCATTAAACAGTAAAATTAGGTTTTAGAAAAATATTTTCACTCAAAAATAATTTTGAACGTTGAAAATTAATTTTATGACGATAAATGATGAAATATAGTAATAACTGGAGATCATCAGAAGAGCATGAACCTAATAGATATGAGGCATAATATATTTTCCATATTTACATTTTTAAAATCATGGTGGCCATATGGTATATATTTCAGATTTTAGAACTCGAATTGTCCTCTTCAATATGTACTTTGAAAAGAAGAAATTGTCAAAGAAATATAAAATTAGCATGATTAAATTCCGAAAGAAGGTGAAAAAAGTTAATAAATGTATTTTCGGAGTAAAATGTAAAAAATAATTTTATTATCAGCTGCCCAGATTTTGTTTTGTGAACAGTATGTTCACATGAGTAAAAATATAGGGCTAAAAGTATTTTTCACTGATTATCAAAATCACTGTTGAAAAGCAGATTAAAGAGACGTCATTGAAAATACTTCATTTTTGACTGATTTAATAATCCTTTAAACATAAAAATCACAAAAATAGTAAGTATTCAATTCATATTTTACGAGAGGCAACAAAACGGGCTATCTTTATTGTTTTGGCAACTGAAATTAATGACAACGAGCAGGAAAATCTCCAAAAATATTGTGATTTATAGTATTTACAATAGTGAATTACAATAAGTTACCTGAAGGTAACACTGCTTGTGTTAATTGCAGTATTTGGGTGCCTCGAATTAATTTTTTAGACAAAAATTTACTTATTTATTAAGACAGTTATGCTCAAAGGCATCCTTACTCACCAGGAATTTCATTAAGTGTCACATCAATATCATCCTAAACTTTAATTCAAGTTTTCATTGATTCCAGACAAAGTTATAATATGCGCCTATGAATCTTCAAACAGACATTAAACCAGGAAGTAAAACCGCCTTTAAATGGAGGCTATTAATAAGGCGCAAGAAAGTTAGTCGAAACCTCCATTCAGATCCATTCCTGGATAATGTTACGACGCTTACACGGTAATACGCAACCCTCAAACTTTAATGGGGACGCCTTAGCCGCAATAATACCTACCATCCCGAGATCATATGCACAAACGTGGACACACTGGGACGTGGTAATAAATACGAGGTAGCGGAATGTTTATCAGATACGAAAGGAAGGGCAGTTAATGACAAAGGGATATGGGGTGTTTGAAGGTAAGACTCGTAAGGGTTTGAGGGAAAGGATACCTTGGAGGGAGAAAGAGCCCAGGGTCTGCCGGGTAGGAGGGAGAAAGGGTCAGATAGGGTTAAGAGCTTGAAGGGTTTGCGATCGCAAAAGCGCTGAGAGCAGAAACGGAATACCAGCGGCGAAATTGGCCTTTTGACAGGGGGTCTACGTGGCGCGACGTTCGTTTGAAGGGATGAGATTCAACCGATAGCAGCGCCGCAGAAGGTGCGCGGGGAAAAGGTGAACTAAAGGATTAGCAGGGAGGCAAATATTTGAAGTGGGGAGGCGGCCAATTAATGATTCACGTCGAAGAATGGTTAAGTAAGGTGGTCGGATTTCGTTCGTGATGTGACGGGAAATAAGGAGACAAGAAATGACGTGTCTCTCTTCCTATTCGGCAACGGTGCCATGGCAGATGTTTATATATATAGGCGGTCTTGATCGACGGTTCCATCCATCGATCCTTTATCGATAATCGCCTTGGCGACATGATGATAACTTGATTGCTCTATCAACCGAAAGACTTGATTACTTTATTTCGACTAGTAATGTTTAATTGAATATTATTGGTCAATCCAGCGACGACGTTTAATATAATGTTGATGAGGATTCAACTGCCGAAAAAGCAATTAATCATTGAATACCCATAAAATATATGGATGGTCAATCGAATTTCAATTTGCAATAGAATGAGGTTGTTTAATTGTACACCCGTTGACCAATCCATTTCTTATGATTAGTTGATTGGTAAAGGGTTTTACTGTCGACAGTCTAAATTCTATGATCAAAAATTATTATAAGAAAAATTCGACTGCAAGAAGATCGTCACTCACGAATCGGAGGCAAATTGAATAAAATGATCACAGTGACTACGGATTGCCTAGAGAATTCTACAGAACATTGCGAGTTAACGGTCGCTGCTTTCACTTTCTTTCCGATAATAGTATAGAGATATCGTTTTTGAGTTGCTACTATAGTAGTCAACGTCGACATTTTAGCTAACGTTAAGTGCTCTGCCATCACCGCAAGTAGTTTCTCAAATGTTTTGCCGATGAATTTTGAACAACCGGCTGGCGAGTGCACAGCGCTTTATGAGAGAGTCTCTCATAATGGGTGGCCACTGATGTTATCCCGGCAATTTATCAGCGGTGGAAAAATTAATAAAACTGATATTTGGACAATCGGAAGGGGAGGGGCTATTATAATTATGGCCATTTAAGCCCCGAGAACATACATTACGGGGAGTGGTGGAGATAACAGTGCCCCTATGGGAATTCGAGCCAAAGCTCGAAATATGTGTACGCATTAATGCATTTAAATTAAACGACCAGCATTTAAAGTTGACATAAAAATCAACTCTAATTTATAAGCAAATAATTCACCTTTTTATGTCCAGTTGCGTTTCCCGCTGCGATCATTAATTATACTCTTCCCGTAATAATTCTGGCTCAGTCGCTGCAATGAGTAGATTTTTACCGATAGATCGGCCGCAGCTTATGGGAATATATTGTCGTGTCCTCTCGTGGACTGCTGGACAAGGGCCGACTCAGACATGGGATCTTGACTGACGCTGAGGGTTTTCGGGATGCGAAGGTGGTCCTCTCGGAGGGACAGCATCGGTGAGAAATGAAAAATACGGTACGGTAAAAATGAGTTTACCGCAAGGATTGTATTTTGTGACAGTCGGTTGTTGAACAAGAGTGATCTCCTCCCAAGGTTCCTCCGGGTCATTCGTAGTGCTTCCCTTCCACGGCCCTGCGGGCCCCGACTCTTGACGAAATGACCTCGAGTGAATGATGTGTGCAATTTTTAAGGCATCGTGGCATCCGACCAACCCCCTACGCGCGTTCTAGAACGTTCCACTGGTGCGCCATTCTTTTCTGAAAAGTGCAAACGCACCGGCAATCAAAAATGCATTCCCCACTATAAGCACAATCAGCGCCGTACAGGCATGAGGGAAAGTTCAAGAGACTCACGCAAAAAAGGTGAATAGGAAATACAAAGGGGATGCATATATCGGAAATAGAATTGACCAAAAGAATAGACACGCATAAAAAAGAAGAATGTGAGAACTTAATCGATTGAAAAATGAAGTAGGGATGTAACATAACGCTCCCCTCGGGGAAGGGAAGAAAAGGGTGTTTCCGAAGATAAACGTAAAAAATGGATGCACAAACTTAATATAGGGTGGGAGACTTAGAGGTCAAATTTACCCAAAGAATGATGAATATTGGGAAAGTAAAAAGATTACTCGGTGATATTATTTGCAAACTTTCGTATTATAAGCGTGGATGAGAATTTGAAGTGGCGACGATAGATATTATAGAGTTAACTCCATAGTCCAAGTAAGATTCCAACAAGTAATCCTAATTCCATACCTAAGCTGTTTTTTACATGTTCCCGTTTTTTATTTTTATCGTATACGTCGTCTTTAGGACACGACAGTTTTAAAAGGTCAAAGGGAAATTTTAGGAGAAAGATATTGGCCCGCAATATTGGCTAGCTCTAAAAATTTGACCAAAAAATACTAGTTCACGAGATGAAAAAATCGCACAAATGGACACGTTGGTACACCCGAAAACTGGGAGTGAATATATCATCATCTGGTTCACCTATTACTTTGATCGATCCGTCTGATTTCTTACCTCTAGGAAATATATGCTTTAAAACAGTAAACTCTGTTACTCACGCATCACAAAAAATTCAGGGAGTTAGTAGATATAATCACAATGCAGTTTCTTTCACAAAACTTAGAGCAAAGTCAACAGTACTATTTAAGAATCATACCTTTAAATATCAATTATATTAAATATAAAACATCATCCTCATAAAGGAAAAGGATTATTAAAGTACACACTTTAATGCCAAATAGTTAGCATAATTTGTAATGAGGTGTAATTCGTGGGTGAACTCGAACAATGATTTCTTACAGTAACTAACGCAGTGACAGAAAACCTTGAGTTAGCCTTCTTAACTAGATTCAACTTTAGTAAAATCTATACAGTAACATCTGACTTGAAATAGATCTAATGGATTAAAAAAATTCCATCAGTATATTCATGCATCAAAATCACTAAGTATACAATGCAGTAGAGGTCGAATATGGATGATTGCTCAAAAAGATATTGGAAAACACACAGTGACTAAAATCGCATGAATCGTATAACTTTCCCTATTCCAAGTAAAATATAACAATAAATCGTAGTTTCCATATCTTTCCTTGGATACGTAATGCATAAATACAACAGATAATAAAGTTTGAATCATTTCTGAATGGTTAAAATTGACAGGTGATAACGGAAGGAGCCTTAGAAAAATACGGGGTGACCAGTCATGCTTTGAAATATTACGCATTTAACTCGTCAGGACTTTATTGAGAAAACGAGAACTCCGCCCTTTTTTCCACGTCATTTCCATGAAAAAACTCATTATTCCTGGTATAGAGGTAAATTTATTCACTTCATGTAATCTTTTCTCGCTTATTCCACCTTCTCCTTACAATAAAAGAAAACTTAAATTCCACGCAGCAGCCAAGCCCGATTTCATTTGGCTGCGAATCCCCCCCGCGGAAATGATTATCGGGCACGCAATCCTTGCATTCGAGGAAAGTTATTTAGGTTGGCAACGTTATTAGTGAGTCTTTGTAGCGTGGAGAGTGCTTGGTCCAAGTGGAAAAGGGTGGAATTACGGTTAAGGGCAAAGTGGTGAAGAAAATACGGAGGTAATTGAGATTTCACAAAAAAACACATTAAGGCACTACTTCCTATCAAAATTTCGTTCACTAAAATAGTTAGGGAAAATAACTAGGATGAATGGATACTTTCATCCACTTCAGACGAAATGTATAAACCTCTGCGGGTAAAATTTGAAAAAAACTCCCTCGGCGAGAAATAAAAAAATTCATAATCGGACTTAATATTTCGTGAGAATTGGGGCAGAAAATACGAAGGGAAATAAGATTTCAGAGGGGTTTCACGAAGGCCGAGCTATCTATCAGCACTCGTTGTTGTATACTGAAAGCTTAAGTAAATTCGTCAGAACTCTACGGCTTAATGGTCTGAAATGATTCATAGATAGCAAAATGAGATTATGAGTTTCAAGAGACTGGTTTCTTCTTAATGCTGTTTACTCCAGAAATGGAGAATAAAAGGTTATCCACCTCAGCGAATGGATTTTTGACCTCTTTTACTAGCAACAGGTAAAGATGTCCTGCCATTTCTAACTAAGCGGATATAAACACATATATCTGAAAGGAAATGCAGAATTAAGATATTAACAAAAAATCTATTTTTGATAATGTCAACATTAGACAGTTTGAACCTGATTAACGTCATTATTTAGTCTATTTAAAACATGATAAAATGATGAAGTCAATACGCGCACAAAACCAAAGTTGGGTAACGCACCACTATAAGGGAATTAATGAAAATACAAAAATAGATTTTTTCAGAAGTTTTTTTTTCAGTTGGCACGCCAAATTCCTTGGAAGTAAAAACAACAGTCACTCCACTACCTCACTTACTACCGATGACAAAATTATGGTGATCAAGTAGTAGAACAATTTTTCTGAAAAAGCTCCATATTTTGCTGATGGATTGTGGTATTTTTTATGTTGATATGTTAATTCTGCATTTCCTTTCAGAACTATGAATTTATGTTCGATTAGTTTTGAAATTGCAGCACTTCTTTATCTGTTGCTAATAAAAGAGGTAAAAAATTCTTACATTGTCAACATATAACTTGCCCCAAATTTGTCTAAATACTTTCGCTTATTAAGTTTTTCCTTACTTCTAGATACGGTGCTGGGGCCATATGTTGTTCAATAATTTCGTGTGTTTAAGTGTTTTTTACGTGGATTAAACTACATCTGGTTGCAGTCCATTAATTAATTCATCATTTTATTTGCTATTGATTTGTACTCATCTGTTATCATTTAAAGGTACTCTACCCTACCCCTAATTACTTCTACCCTAAGGGTATCACACTCTGAGGTCGACAGTGTTATTTAAAAACTATAAAGAGAAGCTTTTCTGAAAATTAACCATTGACTTACTGTGGATATGTTGCAGTATTTCTATTGGCTCGTTCTTTTCTGAACCACTCGGGTTAGTCAGTTACAAAGAGTTATTATCATATGAATCATTATATTAATGGTACGAACTTTGGTTGTTTTCTCAAGGATATACCTGGTCCATTTACCTTGAGCTAAAAATGTCCATACGTTTTAAGCAACCAGTTAGGGAAGGTACGTATAGCACATGTACTATTGTTTAAGTTTCAATAAAATGTGAAGTAGCCCTAGAATAATACGGCGTGATTAAATATAAAAAGGACTCAACTTCGATCATTGATGAAATGGGCGGTGCCCTCAATTATCTCCCTCGCGTGCAATAATTGGGACTAAGAGAGTTCATGGGAGAGCTGACTGCGATAATTTCCCCATAGGAAGTACGAGGCACTCTTTGCGCGGTAGCTGTCTCATTAGATAGCGAGTTAAAAAAGGCCACACGGATGAAAAAATTTATCTTATCCCACGAAAGGGGAGATTTTACGTCAAATATTAATTAGGAAAAGGAATGAAGACCGATTTAAATACCTAATACGCTCGTTTCGTTTCAAAGAATATTTCATTGTCCATGGTTGGTTTAAGAGCTTTACCGAGATACGTAGAATGATATATTTATGGATATTCCAAAATATGCTCATTTGATTATGTTGCACGAACGTTGAGTGATGGTGCCAAAATCTGGACATGTATCGTGTATTTAAAAAAATCAATTTTATCATCCATTTTCAATGCATTTCATGGCACGTGAAGAAAAATATATATTTTAACCTAAATGCAGACGTCATTCATAAAATATCATCATGAAAATGGAACAAATATTCAATCACATAATATTTGGAGTTTGGCAAAGGAACACTTTGAATAAAGTCGAGCTACCTTCGTTAAACGATGATTGCCACAAACTCCATTAAAGGAAAAAGTGGGATTTGAAAAATGTATTTTACATGCTATGTTTCCAAACTATATGTTTCCGAAATATACAACAATCCAAGGAAATACAGAATATTTTCATTATTTTGACGGAATTTGTGTCGCAAGTTTTTGTTTTCATTCGAATGGCTTTGTTGGGAAGTTCTTAACAAACGAGCAATTCCATTAGCACTGAACTTATCGTGTATAGCTCATGCAAAGCACACCACGCAAACAAATACCAGCTGGGATGCTGATAAAGGTGACACCACATGACAGATGTTGCCAGCTCACGGCATATTAATGTAGTGGTACACGCTGGTTAGCGCGAATAACTTCATGCATTCGAGTACACACTGCATATTAAAAGCCTCGAATCATTAAAAACTTCAATATAAGTAAATCGTTTTTATATTAAAAATAATTGAAATTAAATATAAAAACTGTATTTCTTGCCTCCAAAGAAAATATCACATATCCATAAACTCAAAGATTCGAATCAATTTCACATCAGTTTAATTGTGATAGATAATTCATTATTTTAGTTTCTATGTTAAAAAATCATATGAGAACCGCACTATGATTCCATTTCTGACAAAAATGATATAATAGGAAAGATTATTTTTGTTAATGGATAGGTTTGTTCTTTTCAAATGAATTCCCACCGAGCAATAAAGGACCTTAATTAATTGTCTGGGGTCAAATAACACAAACAACCCACAGCTAAATCGCTAAATGTCTTCCAAGTCGTATGCATAAATGTAAAAAATAGAGCCAAATGCATGAATACTAATACTAATAGATAAACGAGTAAATAAACAAGTAGTGTTCCAACACCTCCCATCACATACTGTACTGAGTCGGCTTTCGAGATAGTACATAGATGCAGATATAATAACATGTTTCCCGTTTCCTTAAGCATTTACGAAAAAAATGGAACGGATCCATCTTTCTTTAATCGCTGTTTTACGCTAATAGCATCTCATTTGTGGCGTACCAGTCAACGTGGTGTAACTGGGGAGTTGGTCGTGCGTAATGTTTTTACACCACTGGAGACAGACAGCCTTTCGTCTATCGAATTACTACATGAGCGTGATAGAAAGTAAGCCGAAATGCAAATGTGGGGGATTCACAGCGTGGAAAACAAGAGAGCACTCTCCAAAGGAGCAGAAAACCTTGTATGAGATACGACAGAAACCCCTAAAGTATACATATAGGCTCTCATACGCAAACATGTTCGAAACCACGCTCAAAGTCACACTCAAAAGCACACTCAATTCCACCTTCAAGAACCGAAAATTTCGGTCGCAAACCCCTGGGAGGGTATTGCACACGTGTTCCAGGGGGTCACCACGCCTCCCGCTTGCTAATGGTAATGAGGGCTGTCGATGGTTCTGGGACACCGTCGGATGATCTTTAAGGGTCCTTCCTCCGTAGCATTAACATCGCCTCTTTACCCTCCACGGAACCGTTTGGAGGATATCAAGGCCTAATTTAACCCATACAGAGCAGCCGCACCCTCACTTCGGATAAACATTCAACCAACCACCAGTGACGACACCAACACTCTGGACCAACCCACAACTTCCCTCCGAGGAGGCCGAACGCGTGAGATATACCTAAACCACCGGTTAGGCTCCGGAAACTAAAACAGTCGGTCAGAACTTAAACATACCCAAAGTATACGGACCCAACATAAGAGGAGATGTCAGAATATTCATCGTGGTAAATCGGTGTCCACAGAGAAAACAGCTTAAAAAAACAACAAAATTACTCTCATGCTATGGAAAGAGGCTGGTAAGGCAGTAGAAAATTGGATTATTTCGAATCAGCCGCATGGAGAAAGTTGAAATGCAATAGAAATTTAAGGGTAAGAAAACTCTGGGCCAGAAAGGAAACGGAAGGCCTAAACTGAATAACGCATTTCTCAGCAGTGTCTCGGGCGATAAATAGCCCATAGTTTAAGTACCCGATTCAGGGTTTTGTTTCATGTCAATTACTTTAGAGTAGCACGAGAAACAAGATGAAGGTGCAGGTTACTTTCACGAATTCTCATAACACCAAAAATAATTACTAAAATCATATGTGAGTAAACTGAGTAAGTGCAAAAAATTCCATCAAATTAGAAAAAAATTGTTAAAAGATCAGAGTGCATATTTTTTAAGTTATGAGGTTTATACGGAACAGAGGGATACGAGGGATACGACCTCCATTTGTCTACTTATCACGTTGAGTAACACAACTCTGAGGCACAAGCTTGAACTACTATTTTGTGTGCAGGCTGTTTTCGGAGGATATTGTAATACTTTTGGAGGTGACACGAGAGACAATTGAACGTAAAATGGGTGAGAATGCGTAATCGTATTGTTGATACCAGCACAAAGCTGCCGTTAAATTAAGCTCTAAGATTAATTGTTTCATACAATTACAATGGCACATTTTCGTCCAAACTGAATTATTTAATGCCCTCAAATATCAAGAGTACTAAATAGGATGTTTAAATGGCTGGATTTCTGCGAAAAATCGTTTTCATAGTAACTATATTGTGGATAAAAAAGCGTTTGCTCATAACTCAGTAAGTAAGGAGCTGCGACCCCATGTTTATGGACAAAGAAAGCTTAGAATTTCTTGAATTATTGCACATTTTTCCTGAAATTCCCTGTAATTATTATAGCTTTAACAGGCCTCTATTGAACGTTAGCTAGGAAAAGAAGAGCGCATAAAAACAAAAAAATAGCCATTTAATTCTCTCGGGCAGATGTTCTCTTTAGCAGGCACATGTATCCCGACCAATTCTCGCAAGCCAGAGCATCTCTCGGCTATTTACCTGAACGCGGCGAGCGCTTTGCCTCCCATTCGAATACGGAAATTCTCCTCCGCCACTTACAGCCTCTCCATCCAATATGGTGTGGAGGGAACGCATTTCGGACCCCGTTTGAGGCCAGGCGAGAAAGGAAAGGGGGATCCGTAGAGGATCCGGAGCGTGGGTTGGGGATTAGAGTAGGATTCACGAGGCTTAAGACCCGAGTGAGACGGGGACAAATAGGCCGAGGGGGATGAGAATGTTCGTTTGCGTATGTGCGAGGCACGCTGGAGTGGGCGGTTGCTTTCCTGTGGGGAGCGAACACTTTGAGGTCGTGCGGAGACTGGAATGGTTCCCGGGGATGCGTGCGTTGTTTTCCCGCCGGAAAGGAGGGTGGGTCTCCCGGGAGAGCGGGCGATAGGACGCCCCGCCATCGTCGCCGTCCAGGATATCAATTTACATGCGTAAATGGGCGAAGGCGTCTGCTCCCGAGTCCTCGTCCGACGTTTCTCTGCTCAGTTGCTCCATCAAAACGGAATGCTCACCGCTTTATTTACTTTGTCCCACGAGTGTTTGCCGCAACGAGCGAGGACGACTCTAACAATTTAAACTCTTGACCAACTCTTTGTGAAAGCCGCCTCAAAAAATTATACGTATTTCAATTGATATACGTCTGACGGCTTTAAGTGTCCACTTCGTACGAGTAGATGACATTCATTGAGGATATATATTTTTATTTTCCGCAAATTTTTATTGATTCACAAATCGTAGTATACTAAAATTTAAACTCTTTGACCATCTCTTTGTAAAAACCGTCTCAAAAAATTATACCGATTTCACTTGAAATATATCTAACGGCTTTAGGGGTCCACTTCGTACAAGTGGATGACATTCATTGAGGATATATATTTTTATTTTCCGCAAATTTATATTGATTCACAAATCGTAGAATTATAAATTGATTCCCTATATATATTTAAATTCATTTAATTTTGCGATATTAAATAAAATTAATAGAAGACTTATCAATAGTTTTGATGCATCATAGCATCTGTTGGTTCTACCCCCGTTCGTTATCATCTCAAATGTGAAACTAATTAGTCTAGGAGCAGATAGGACGTGGAGACTGAACAATAAAGGACTTTAATAAAGGCTAGGTGGAATTTCGCTAAAGCATTTCATTTTTATTCGTTTACGGCTAAAGTCCTAGCATCTCCCACCACACGCCTATTAAGACGGCTTGCTGAGTAGAACGTAGATGCAGATGAAGATATGAGGATGGGATAGCCTCTCGTTTGCATACTGGATACTTTTTCTGGGGTGGAATTATTTCTCATTTTCAATTGCACAATCATAGGGTGTCTTGATATAAATCATATAAATCGATGGCTAAGTTCTAACAACACATATCTCAAAAATAGCAAATATTCAGGAGAGCAAAATAAATAATTTATATTTTTAATTGTACATAGAAAGTAAAAACTAAAAATTCGTAAAAATGAAAAATAAGCCTACATTTGCATGCAAAGAGTTGTTTTTTGCTTGAATTTTATTTTTCCAACGTCATTATACTTTTTCTCAAACCACCCAAATTTTGAGATACGTGTTGTTAGAACTTAGCCATCGATATCTTTTCCATGGTGATTAGTTATCCGACATTTAATGAATTTCCACAAAAAATCCCAGGGTATTTTTTGCGTCCAGAAAAGTGGCCAACCTTCACTATATATTCAGTCAATAGTTGCCTTTCACTGAAAAATATGTAGGCCAACAGTCAAATGCTTTCGCCGAGGATAACCACTTTCATCAACTTACAGACTCTTTAAGGTAGAAAAGCTAACTCAGTTGGATTATACGAAGACTAGGAGAAAATCCAAATATCCGGCCTCTCTCCGCAGAACCAGGAGCAACACGATCATACCCAGCGCACACAAAGTCGCTCCGAAATGGGAAATAAAGGGAAGCACTTGGCCTCCTGCGTGCACGCCGATACCCAGAAATGATTCTCTCCACCAGCCCCCCTCAGGGGGAGGAGAATAAGGGTAAGAAAACGAGAGGCAGTGAGGGGCGGGCAGGGCTTCTCCTCAAAGGGCCAGCACACTCGTGATGGCCCGGTTAGAGGTCCTCTCACACTGCATCCGGGCACGGAATACAGTGAAAGGGAGGTAGGCAAGAAGAAAATAGGGGAGGCCGGAGTATATATGTGCATGGATTTAGGTGATTGAGTTTCGCATATTCTTTCAAATAAGTTTTGAACAATACCCACTACCCAATATTTTTGCCCACTTTCTCGGATATTTTATGTTTTCATGCATTATCCCAATCCTTAAAAGCTTTAAAAAAATATTTCTCACCTTGAATGAGTTTCTCATATTTTCTAAAATAAGTTTTGAATAACACCAACTACCAAATATTTTTGTCCACTTTCTCGTATCTTCTATATTTGTATGCATTATCCCAGCCCAGAAAAGTTCTTTGGAGAATTCTTTCTTACCCCAAAGTGTTTACGAGTACATGTTTACACGGCACCTGAGAAGAGGCACCGTACCTTTTTAATATGGGTTTGGTATGTGAGACAGGTACAGAGTTCTTTTTATGAACAGTAAACGATGAATTTCACTGTAAGAGAGCTAGTTATAAATACGTGAATTCTTCATGAAGACCTAAAATTTGTGCATGTGTGTATGGTTGAAAATTTTCCCTGAAATATGCACAAAATGAAATTGGGTTCGTACTTCACACATAATAAGATGATCACATGGAATAATAATAGGAATTTGAAAATTTTAACATGAATGTATGAAGAAAGTTCACAAAAATTTACGCTGTCCAAGAATATTATGGCGTCACTCAGCAAACGTGTCCCGTTGTCAATTTTTCTACTTAGTTAGTTTTCATATAAAATGTATAAGACCATCGTCGACGGACAAAAAATGCTTACATAGGACTATTACCTCATTTCTAAAAATTTATAAATCCAACCCGGAACAAATACCCACAAACTTAATCCATACATTAAATCCACACATGATTTTAAAATATAAGCCGCCGCCCCTACCCTAAACTTCTAATTTTGAAGCATGTTATAAAAGTTACAATGAGGAATCATGTTGTACAAAGCACAAAAAAATGATGACTTTTTTGACGTAGTTCAATTTTCCTACAGAGGTGCTGGAACGCCGTTCCAGACGAAATCAAGCATTGTATAGGACAATAATTAAGGAGTAAAAAAGATATATGTCGCCATGAAAAGGCTAGCAGATAGGAGGGCTACATCAAGCCAATCTTCGGATTACTGACTTATAGATGATGATATCTCGGTTTCCTACTACCAGTACGACTTTAGTAAAATGGGGTGCGACTACATAGAACAAAGGTATAATAGTAAATAATATACACGGGCATAAAAAGACTATCCAACGAGTTGATCTTTGGATTTTTCTCTGTTACAGAAAAATATTCCAAAATCGTTGGCACCATAAATTATGGTTTCGCTAGTAGTGGGCTCTGGTCGCTTTCATAGCGGCGAAGGTATTCCATACCCTACCCTTCCACTCCTATCCCTACCCTGGAGGCGTCGACGGGCTCCTATCGCGGCGGCGCCTCAATCCTTTTTCCTTACCATTCCACTCCCCTCCCCGGGTGCGCGGGCGTATCGGTTGTAGTGTTGGGTCCCGGCCCCGGTGCATTCTAACCTTCTTAGGATCCCCCCCCCCCTTGGGTTCTCATTCTTCCATTCTTCCCAGTACGACTACATAAAACAAAGGAAAAATAGTAAATAATATACATGGACATAAAAATATAGCCTCGATTAGATATTTCCATGAATAAAAGTAATCGAACAAGCCTAAGTGGGAGAGGAGGTTTGGCGTAAAGTGGGGAGAAGATGGACGCTGGTAAAGGGGCGATGTCAATGTGAGAGGTCGAAATGGAAGTCAAACAATTGCGTTGGAGGGACGAGTTGGAAGAGGATAAGGAATAGGGGAGGAAACTGATGGAGGGGCTTGACAAGGGGGTGGAGGAATAAGAGAAGAGGGATGGAAGGAGACAGTTCCAGGGGTCGCAGCAGCAGGACTGGTGAGAGTTTGTTTGTTTTCTCTTGTAGCCTTAAAATGGAGCGGATAGGTTTACCTTCAGAAGCCCGGCTCTCCTCCCTCTACATAGCCGTATTTGGTCTAGAAAATAGTACTTAAAAGCAAGCCAAGTTTCTCTCTGAAAGGGTCAACGGCGGGAGGAAGTTTTTCCGTAAACATATTGACATTTTATAGCAACTGGAGCGGTGCACGGAAAGACGAGAGATTGAGGTAGGAGGAGTTGCTTTTCGTCTGAGTAGAGAACGCTCTTGAGGTAAACACACCAGTACCATTTATCGTGATTGCGATTACGGTAAGCATCTCACTTACTAGCCTAGCCAAATAATTAGTTTATCACATTTCGGAGAAAAACTAGGGAAAAATACGTCTCCCTCAATTAAGCTAAGCACCAGTTCGCCAAAAACTCTTACTGTGCGGAAATGCCGAAGGGGAAAATACATTTGCAATTTCCGGTCGAGTGTTATTCTTACGATTGGTTTCACACTGATATTCACTCAGTTCTCCAAACAGAAAAAATATTTCTTGTTTCCAAAGTACGGCATGGAACAAGTAGGTAACTTTGTACGCAATCAATCGCAAGGATGCAAAGTTATATACACCAAGGATCAAATCCGCTATGAAAAATATGACATAACTAAGTACCAGAAGTGTCACGGGGCCGGAACGCGCTGGAACGCTGTTCCAGCACTGGTTAACAAAAAACATAATCGTTAGATAACACTTTTATCAATTTTTTTGCCTCAAAATTTCTAATATATACAGTTCAGAGAGGCGAGAGTTGTCCGATGATAGTTCAAAAGGAGGGGCGGAGAACCCTGCGCCAGCACGGTTTGTAGCCAATCGCTGTCCCCTAAACGCACCTCGCACCCTCGCGTAGTCGTACATTGTTGCCAAATCCATATATTTACCACCAAAATTAGCCTGAGCCACCAAAACAAGCCCTTTCTGCGAATAACCTAAACAAGGGATTCTTCCTTTGGGTCATTCACGCTCGCCGTCCTTTCTAGCTCCTTTTTCCAGGAGAGCCTTTTGTTTACATGTGACGTGGGAGTTTCCATTTTTTACCTGGCACCCTTGCCCCCTATCCCGAACTAGACCCTTATAACTTTCGTTGGACAACTCTCGGAGGCCGGAATGTTCATTCGTAACCAAAACAAAAACATCTGTAATATAATGTAAATAATAACTTGTAGTAAAAAACAGAGTAATAAACCAAAAAAGTTCTGGAAAGAGCGTTCCGGCACTGCTAATTTTGCCATGGCGTCACTGCTTTGCACCCCTGCGAGTGACTGCGTAAAAATTATTAATCCCATGCAGTACTTTGGAAAATTTCCGTCGCGTAATAGCTCCAAAGAGTGGTTTATTCTCCGACAGTGACTTAGTAAGGACAACTTCCGTTTCCTGTGCCACAGCGTGGGCTTAAGAAATCAACACCTTGTTCCTTTAACCCAGTCTATGACTCGCCATGGAAGAATATGGCTTAGTGGCGTAACTCGTGCCATACCCGACCGGCAATCGTTTGATCCGGGTTCGAATCTCGGCTAAGCCAAATGATTTTTTCATGGTAGATTTTATCCTTGGCGTATATATTTCTTGCTTTCCTTTGCCTATCTCCATACATGTTTCAACTATAAAAATCAAAATACTGGTACTTAAAGAGCGTTTAAAAGCCTCACGGTTAATCTCGTGAAATTTATGCATCTCCTAAGTATCACAGTACAGTAGATTTAGCAGAAAACGTCCAGGGTAAAAAGAGTGGATAAAGAGGGGCTAAGATAATTACTGGCAGACGTGATTCACTAAAAATACGCAAAACAGCAATGGCAAAGATGTCAAAAATAACGGTGAATTATACCACCCCTAAAATCCGTAGTTATAGTCAGCTTCTTGAACTACAAACAAGCTGATTATGAGCAGTAGTCACTTATGTATACGAAAAAATAATGACTGGGAAATAACTAAGCCATATGAACTACACTATAGAGCCCTCATAGCCACTTCTCATAACTAATCTGCAGTCAACTAATCAACCAATCAATAATGAGGCAATGACGATATATTCACGAGGTCGGTGACAGGTATATCGAAAAATGGTTGCTATTTAGTTGAATTTGCAAAATAATTATAATCGCGAAAACGTAATCTGCTTCGCTGGTATACTGTTATACGTCCTCACTCACCCATGCATTCGACTTTATTCACAGCTTTCGATGGTCAATTGAATCATGGACATCTCTGTTCGTACTCACCTGAAAGAAGAATAGAAAAATATAATATAATAAAGTGATATACAGTAAGAATAATACCTAAGATTATCATTCAGCGAGATTGTAACGATTAGAGAGTTTATGTATTTGTGGAGTAGGAAATACATTAGGAGCAAACAAAGTGACATTAAGAGACAAAAAATATTTTAAGACGAGCAAAAAAATGCAACGGCCACTGTCTTTGCCAATTGTCAAAGACCATTATCCAATGCATTGGCCAAATACCATTTGCCTACCAACATGGGCATAAATGAGTTCAAGCCATATAATTAAATCGATAGATAAAATTGAAACAGGAAAAAACGCTAAATATACGAAAAACAAATAAACCATATGAATTAATAGACAGTATCTTTACCTCTTCCGCCAAGACTACCTTAAACTAAACCTGCCCCATGTAGGCAAGTTCCGCTGGCTGAGTTCCCAAGGCAAATTTTAATCCGCCTAATGTCATCAAGGAAGAGACGGTTGACAGAGGTTTTCACACCAAAATCAATATGTTTTTAGCGTGACGCTATCAAGTAGAGTACCTGTCATCTGGCTCCAACAATTCAATCCTTCTGAACTGGGTACCCCTTCTGGGAGCAATTGGAAATTTATCTAACCAGAAGAACTAGGGGTCGTTGAAACACTCAGTCCCTTCCATCACGGCAAGGTTCACGATAACAAGTGCATAAAGTGCATACTTTTAAAAATATACCTATAGAAGAATCATACATTAATCCTCAATATATGAACACCGAAGGAATAAATGAAATAGAGGCGATAAAGAAACGGATAAGGGCAGGAAAAAAATATGATCACAATAAAATGGTCCTTAATCAATTTTATTCCAAAGCATATTAAGTCATACTGATAAAAATATAATAACTATCAACAGGTATCGACCGATCACTTCCCACCATAGCCTATTGAGGTGACTCACGGGATAGTTTATAGTGACATTCATATGCATTCACCTTAACCACAAGCGCGATATCAATTAGTAGCAGCAGCAGGGATACATGTCTTAATAATCACCTATTAAAACTGGATAAGTCGGAAAGTTTTCTTCGTTTGATAAGGTATAATAATCCATATTTAAGCCAAGCGCTACCTCCTAGCAGGGTACTCTGCTACCTGCTAGCATCCTGCGTCATATCAGAGCTCAAAGGTTCGCCCCAAGGTCACCTCACTTGCGGCAGCGGGAACCAGAACGACGTCACACGGAGTTTACCCAGCATTCATACTTAGCCGTCGCGTTTTCGCGCGCTTGAAATTTTTCACTTTTCATTTAATCACGAAAAATAGATATCGTCATTTAAAAATCTAAAAGCGTGAAATACTTACTCCAGGAGTAATAATACTTCGATTTAGGAAATAAAAAAATAATAGGAAACTACCCTATTACGGACGAATAAAGATTCAAGCCACCGCAGATGATATAGTTCTTAAACGGACGCAAATGAGTTCTCCGCAGGGGTAAATTATTACATCGGGAAATGGTATCAACCCGATAAAGGGAGCGGTAAGTATTTAAACACCAGCCGTGAGCAAATCAAACGGACGGGTGAATCGTTTTGGCGCTCATGAAATGAAACTAGGGTTTGATGAAAACGAGCATCAAAGTGCACATTCAAATTATGCACGCATGAGGAAAACAAATCAGAGGGAAAATAAATGCTTTTGCCCCTGAAAACCGATATAGGATAACACATGTGATAGCCGATAACCCCGAAATATTCAATATTTAGGTGGTATGGACATAATCTTTCCATGACGGGTTACCTGATTGCGCAAACACGCAAGGGAAGATTTAAATTAATGCCAGACTAACAGATATTTCAATGGTGGGCCATTGATAGTAGAAAGTACGCAATAACCGTTTATTACAGGAAAGGGGTGTTTTTCCTCCAACTGAATGCCTTTGATCTCCAGGAAATACGAAGTCTCATTACTTGAGTGAAAGGCATTTGTAACGGTTTTTGAATGCAGGTAGAACAATATTTAAGGCAAAAAATATACTCCAACTAAGCTAAACTAAAAATAAACTTGTTCTATGTCACTATCTGTATTTATATACGGTTCGGAATGGTTTTGTTACCTCTAGATAATGGCCTGAAAATGTCGAAACTGGTGAGTTTTTTTTAATGAATACTGCGTGAAATATTATTTATGTTTATTTCTAATTCTATCATGCCACCATTCCACAAAGTGAACTCGAGAATCAACGATTTGATATAAAAACCCTTC
The DNA here is from genome assembly GCF_921293095.1 of Ischnura elegans. Classification (NCBI taxonomy): domain Eukaryota; kingdom Metazoa; phylum Arthropoda; class Insecta; order Odonata; family Coenagrionidae; genus Ischnura; species Ischnura elegans. The sequence continues at coordinate 89,042,703 of NC_060255.1, read as the reverse complement.
CAATTAATAACTAGTCACACGGATGAGGTGAATTGCAGCTACTGGTAGCTTAAGACATTGAGGTAAGAATCAGTCAGTATGCTCAAAAGAGAAGTCACCAAGATCACCTTTAGGATAAGAAAATTGCTGTTCCCGACCAATAATCGAGTTCACTTAAGAGGACACATCATTCCTGCTACACGATGAAGAGCATTTATACGATGTTACCGTTAAACTGCGAGATACTCAAGCAATTGTATCGTAGTCATGCTCATCCCAGCGGAAAGCTGTGGTAAAGCCCTGTCTCAATGAGCAAATGTATGAATCTTACTGCCATTTGCACCCAACTGCAGGCAACAAAGGAACAACACTGGACTGTTGCGGGAGAAAAATGAGCGGGGATATACAAAAAAATCACCAATCCCTCATTTATTATCATTCCCTTGATCAGCCTCTGATCAATACCAGGATCTTCCTTTTAATCTAGAGAAACTGACGTCTCAATTTTTATGAGCCACTTAAAAGATAGATAGCTCATCCAGAAACCCATCTCGTTTTTATATCAAATATAAACGGAATCTTACCCTGAAGCACTCACTTGAAACTTCATCCCCGCGTTAGCCTTTCCCTTCGGATATGCGGCAGCAGAAGAGATAAAAGAAAATTTCATTAAGCGGGACAAATAAACTCCACTCGACACGGTTCTTCTTTGCAGATATCGCCGAGAGTCCCTTTCGTCGAAAAGGGCCATTAAAGCAATGGAAACTCACAAAACCCTTTCGAAACGACGACGTACACATCGGTAAAAACGGGCAATGAAGTCGGAGCGGAGTAATTGAGCAGTTTCCGACCTATATAAGGGAAAGGTACGGGTTGGCAGAGAAAAACGAAGGGAAGAAGAAATTGATAATAACAGAGAACGACCGCCCAGTTGAAGAGATGAATGTAAAGGGGTAAAAAGGGATCGATAGCCTCGTTGAAGGAACAGTTACAACCCCATTTCTCCTTTCTTTTCCTATTTCCTTCCTCCTTTCGAAGATCCCTCCCTGCCAAAGCAGTCCGTCTTATCCGGATGTACCGTCTTCTCCACTGGACACATATCAAGGTTTGGTCAGCAATATGCCATGACCCAATTCCCTGAGTCGAGAAACCCAATATGAAGACGCCAGGCCCCGCCAGGATCCTTGCTCTGCCGCTGTCCAAAAACCGTTCTCTCCAGCCTATTCGGATCCACGGGACGTTTATAGGCTTGACCCTAGCTTCTCAAATCACTGAGTCGCCGATCCACGGTCTTACCATCTGTTCTCGCGCCGAACCCTCATTTCCTTCCTGCAACATCTCTTGTCCTATATAACTCGCCATTTCAGTCTCCCCATTGTGAGCTCTTGCCTTAAGGAGGTTTCACAGAGAAAAGAAGAATGCGCAATTTGTGCAAACTTCCTAAATATACTCTTATTGATTGACGGCAAACGCATCGATTTTCCATTCTTTTATGCAAATGAAATTTGACTGTTTTTTTTAATTCGATTTAGTTGATATGCTGGTCTAAGCAAAGGAAAAGGTTGATTTTAACTGTAATACACAAGCTGTTTTCACAAAAGAAACTGCAAAATAACTTCATTGAATTATAAAATTCGTACTAAAATTAAAGTGTAGCCACATTCATCAACTAAGTTGTACACAAATGAAATTTGTTATGATGTCGAATTAATTCAGTAATATGAAAATTGTGAATCTAACAGTCAGCTCATAAATGTTGAAAACATTTCGTTTAAAAATATATTTAGGTCTGATCTTTATTCCAGTATAATTATGAATGGATAACGATGGCCTACATTTCAGAAGATTTCGAATCCTAATGTAAGCGAGGTAAGAGAACACACTGTTCACTAGAGGCTCTTTAACTATTACCGTGTGATAGTCTTATTGACAGAATTACAGCAGGACTAAACAATTTTTTCATTCATAATAAGCAACATGTAGTGCCTACGTGTTTCTCAAATCGAGAGATTTTAATGTGGGATAACACAATTTTAGCAAATCGTCCACTAAATACCCATTAATCTTAGGGAAACGACTAACCAAAATGGACCTTTATGAAAAATAAAAAAATATCACCTTCCATGGGATAAAAAATTGCTAATTAACAAGTCAGACGTAATTGCTCTGGATTAAAAAACAGTCCACGCTTTAACACCACTGGAGAAGAGAGTTCCGCGTAGTACATGATAACATAGGGTCTGGCTTTCTGCTTCACTAAGTGGCGCACCTGGAGTGATAAATAGCTCCTAAGGTATAAATCATGGAATATTAATAATATGATTGATGCTGCCAGCAAATATAAAACACTTGAGGAAGTAGGAAAATAAAAATATTACGTCTCACCCTCGCGCCTGAATATTAAGAGTGGAGTAAATGAAAACTACCATTAGCGGAACTGCGAGAGAATTACTCTTGGGAAACTTACAAATGCGTTCCGGAAAGATATTCCGTCTGAAGTTCATAGGATAACTTATTGGGCAAATCCACGCTTGACAAACACTCTTGTACCCAGATTCCCACCATGATCACATTACACTGACATGGGTAAGAAGCTCGGGGAGGGAATTCAAGCACCACCTCTCGAGGAATGTACTTCTTCCGAGTATAAAATATTACCCACTCATACGAGTTATTTTTTTCCAAATCTCGCACCTATTCCTCAGAAGGGAGACTTTCGGCGCTTGTCTAAGATCGTCGACAGTTTGGTCCCTTTATGATTCCACTCCGACACGTGTGAAAGCCCATGTGAAGTCATGTTATCCCTCATTTTTAAAGCTACCATTTGAGAGATTTCACTAGTTATATCTAATCCTCTCCTTTGGGGAATAACCTAGTAGGAGCTCGTAAGAGATGAATGCGACTACATAAAATATCACCTCCGACGTCAGCTACCATACTTGGTCTCAGTAAATACCTTATCATTGTCTCTCACTCAAAATAAAACGTAGGTGAAGGCGAGATAGAATGCCCATTGAATAAGTACGCTGAGAGTCAGTAAAAGTATCAAAATGTTCCCGCATCTCTAATGAATTGTTATATGAAATGAATGCGAGATTAAGGAAAAATAACGCTCAGGCACAAAAGTTTTGCTCTTCGTGTGGCGACAGTTTGGAAAAATTAATATAATACTCTGCTACGATTAATATAAAACGTGGTTTTATTATTTTATATGCCTCGTTAGGGGTTATTTTTAGCCGATCCCACATCATAAAAATAGAAATTTCCAAGTACAAAACTAGTTATGAAGTAATAGTTAAGGAAATTACTTTTTGGAAACAAAGAAATAAAACTTTGTAAGGTTCACTTTTATTTTAATATGGGCACGACCAGGGTTTTGTAACGTGGTTTACACCTGAAGGTGTAACCACGTTACGAATTTCGGGTCGTGCCCACAAAGTTTACCTTACAAAGTTTTATTTCTTTATTTCCAATATAAAGAGGTTTCACAGAGTAAAGCCTGAAGTTATCAGTCATAAATTACTTTTTGTTGATGATCCGGTGAAGTTTGAAAAAGTAGAATTTAAATACATTTAAAATAAAAATAAAACTATTCCCGTTCGTAAACTTGAAATTTGCCTTCACTGATGGGAGTTCGATCTAATTTCGATTCCAATGCGGATGCTTTGCCGAAGTTAGTTTTTCTTCATTCAAGCTAGTTAAGATACGGTAACCCTTCATTTGTAGGACTAAATCAAGCGGTGTTATTTATGGTGAAAATACCCCCTCTCTACAGCCATTATTTGAGGGAGTTATGCTAAGGTAACCCTTCCTTTTGGGGGAATGAACTAAGAGGCGCTATCTTTCCCGAAAAATACCTTCCTAGTGCGAGGAGACACGCAGATTGAACGAGTCTTTGAGAGACATTTTGGCGGAGGGTGGTGGTGTAAGGCAAGAGCAGAAAATATGGGAGTTGCCCTACGTACTGTGATGGAGGGAGGGGAGAATATTAGGTCTCAAATGGGACTGTGGAATGAGATGGACGGATCCGAAGCGTGGGTAGAGACGGGAAGAATTGCGGGGGTTTTGGAACCTACCAAACTCCCGCCCCAGGAGGCTTTCCAAGCGGGCGAAGAATCATTCCAAGAGGACTCCCCTCAAGATTGCATCCATAAGCTGAGAAATGAACCGGAAATGGGGAAATGCTTTAGGTCGACGAGTTGAGACGGAAACGACCAATCACGGCCCGGCAATTTAACTCGAGACTCGCGCCGCTATCGCTTGCATCCACCTTTTCGACCCACCCCCTCCCGAACCCATCTTAAGAACCCCAATCTGCCAGGGAAAGGGACCCGCGGAATCTATTCATCTCCATCGTGGAATAAGTGTACATATATCTTCTTTCAGGGTGGGGATATCGGGGTGGGTCGTTCCTTGAATCGCCCCCGTTAAAATGATGCAAAACTCTTGCGGAGTAAGGCACCCACGGAGAGATACTCGGAGAGCATTCCCGCCTCGACTTTCCCAATGCTCCATGAATATATTCCTCATAAATGGCAAGAGCGCGAGGTTTTTGTTTCGGTAGAAAGGCCAAGATGCCAGGCAAGGAGAAGGCTGTGGAATTCCATCAAGAAGCGTGAGTGATGAACGCTTTTAAGAAGCAGTAGCATTCGTTTTATGTCTGCAATGATTCAGATTGAATTCTTCATGGTAGGGTTGCGAGGTGTAGTAAGCATTTTCATAAATAATGACATTTTTGGGTTTTAGAGAATCGCATTTTACAATTAATATGATGCTGATACACCCTATTAACTAACTAGTAGTGATGTGATGTTTTATACCAAGGTTTACATCCACCATGTAAAAATCACATAGCTAACCCGATGCTGGTTACGTATGGCAGCAGGTACACACTATGAATAGATCATCTACCAATGCGAATTTCATACTGGGTTTACCGAGCGAGGTGTTGACGTTCCAAATGACATTGAGACAAATGCAATGCTAACTAAACCACTGTCGCGGAGAAAACCCCTCTTAGACGCTATTCCGCACGGAAATTTTTCATATCGCTTCATATCACAACTTTCATTTTACAACGCACATTGTGCTATTTCATGCCGTTCCCAAGCAGCACGACATCTCAATGTGCCATCATGTAATTTTTCATCTTGGCAGCACCTATTGCTTAATATAAACGAAATGTGTATTGTGTGTGTCAGCTTAAATTGAATAGAAAAGCATCCCCTACCAATATTAAGAGTATATTAGTTTCTAACTTACCTTCCCATTTACGTAATATTTATTTTAATTGTTGTATGAATTGCTCGTCAAACTGACTTTTATTACACCAAATGAAAAAAACGGAGTATATTTGATAAAAACTATGCAATCAATAAAATATTTCTGACTACAAATACCAGTTAAGATGGTAAACCAGTGACAATAGGTTAAAGTTCCACAAAAAATCTTTTATTGCCTCACACCACGTTGGCAAAGAGATAAATATCTGCATCGCAGAAAAAAACTTTTGAAAGATAATGAATAAACTACTTTTCCCTTCGAGGCTTTTAAAATCATTAGAATTCGGTATGCAATGAATTCCTATGGCAATTATGACATATTTGATGGCTAGTGATCGGGTCTGACATGTCAAAAATTTTCTATCAAAAGAACCGTATCTAATTTTAACATTCCTAAATTTTTATTTTGAGGTGCAAATATTTTACTGGAGCACATAAAGAAGAAATTAATATGGACAAAAAAGAAAAAAGTTTGGTCACCATTTGAATTTACTATGGAATAGAATAGCATACTATCATAATAAAATAATAAGGATATTATTTACGGTATTGAAAAATAATCAGTGACATCATTCTTTAAGCATTAAAAGTAGCCGTAAATTAATAAAATGCTATTATATCCGAGAAGTTCATCAATATCACATCACATTTTCGAAATTAAAACACATAATTAAAAAAGGAGACTTTTTTGGATAACTGCTCATTATAATGGATCCCTTGGCGGAACCCTTGAAAATAATTTTTACGCTAATAATGCACAATAATTAAATACAATATGACATAAGGCTAAAAATTTTAGCCAGAGATCATCAAACCACACTCGAGATTGCGTAAGAGCATGAGAGTTAAAAACGATTCGCAGTAAACATAGGCAAAAAACTCTTTCCCAGACAAAACTCTTGAAGCAGGACACTATGCGGGGTAAGGAGTGGAGAATTACTTTAAAATGCTGAAGAAATACAAATCTATGCTGAGAAAAATAAAAAAATATACTATTTATGTTGGTTTTCGAAGATTGAATGTAGATCACAGTGGAAAAAATACAGGCTGGGAGTGAAAAATTACGCTAATTAATTAAGGCAAAAAATAACAAATCATGCACACTAAAATTAAATAAATAGAATAATGATTTATGCTTTCTTTTTTCGTTGTTTAAATTGAGCCAAGAACAGAGCAAAAGAAGGCGTTAGGGTTTGGGTAGGGCAAATTTATTTTAAAGCTCTGCATGCAAAAATTGACATTTCACGCATTCAAGCGCATGGGTTGAGTCTGAAATTCTCTTTTAAATGAGATACTGGTGTAACTGGTGGCAAATCTCACCGGAAATCGGGATATCCAGGCTCGATTCCCGGTTAGGTGAAATAATTTTTTCACGGCCAATTTTGCCCGCGATGTTAAGTTATTTTGGCTCGATTCTTCTATTATTTCATCAGTTGAAAATATTATCAATAAGAATATAAGCGTTTAGTTTTACTGGCAAAAAGAACCTACAGCACTCATGATGAGAAGGAATAGTGATAGGTCTGGGGGAACGAGGCTTCATTGAGATTGTCTCTCAGGATCGTCATCGCACAATGCTTGAAAGGGTTCAAAAATCTGCGATGAATGAATGTAACCCAAAACTTAATGGCAAAGCTTTTCGGCGATCAAAAAAGGATAAATCCACAATTCCAACCCTTTTGATCCTTTTTACTCGCACGCGCAAATTTTGAAAATCGGGTGAACAGCGCAGACAGTGACACACATTTTCAGGTTACTTTTTTTAAGATCCATTCAAATGTTTATTTAATTGAATTGGTTCAAATGCGAGCGAGAGAAAAGAAAGACGGGAGAGAGAGAGACAGAGATACCTCTCTTAGCATTTTCTCCCTCGCGAGCTCCCACAAAAATGTTTTTACAGCAAACTTTTCCATTCAAGCCACCAGCCGCAATTTTTAACTGCACCCAATGAAACATTAAACCGTACCGTTCCTATCCAGTAACGGTTCATATCCAACTTCCAGCGTTTAAAATAGGAGGTAAAAACATTTTATATGAGCATATGTAACGCGATGCGCGGGATACCGCAGCATTTTGAGGTGGGGGAGGTTCAATTCTTCCCATGGATTGGCAACAGAAAACTTTTGGATTCATTTTGCCACCTAGCTACTCTTTTGTCCCGCTTTTCATTTAGTCTATCAGATGTTGGAAACTCGGTTTGGCTGCAATTAAAAGGGACGCAGTTTTCCAACGTCGTCCTGCGACTATTTTTGTTCAACTATTGAAGATATAAAAAAAAATCCCAACACCGGAAATAAACGCACGATGAGATTTAAATGCACATCCACAGAGTTTTTTTTCCTCTTTAGAAATATAGTTTTTCCTCAAAATTAAAACGGGAATGAATAGGATGACGGGGAGAGTGAATTCGAGGATTTCAAGCCAAAGCATTGAGAGTACGAACCACTGGAACGTATTCCATTACGAAAAAGAATTTAAAACATAATGCAAACGATGATATTCCTCTCAAATGAACATTTTTTTAATTTCTCTCCGCGGTAAATGCCGGCAAAAGACTGAGCAGCAGCGAAGTAGAGACTTCTATTTTCGGTCATAAGAGAAAAATATTGAGATACTATGATAATTTTCCATTAGTGGTAAATTATCACTTTTAGAAACTAGAGAAAAATGTTTTTTCTATCATCTCACCAAATGGAAGTAATTGCACGCCTTCAATAACACTTGAACTTTTAAAATCTCCATTGAGTTCGCACCTACAATTATGTAGTTTATTATTTTCAAGGACTCACGTAACTTTTAGAAAAATACCACTTCTTACTACTTTTTTAAATCAATTAACCTTGTTAAAAAGGTGAAGGTAGGCTTAAATGTTTGTTTTTTTTCTAACATTTTTTGCAATGAATGTAAACTGGCTAGCTCCTAATTAATCTTGTTGGCCAATGTTAAAGATAAACTAACATAGCTAAAAATTCTGACTCATTTACCAATTTGAGTTCACCGTATCTCAAATCAATAAATATGGATATTATCTCTCTACAAATATCTACGTTATGTCATTGTGGGCGCACGACCAGCAGCAACAGCACTTTGCATATACGCGCTGCGGATAACCAAGAGGAGCTATAATGTATTGCTCTAAAGTTTATAGGTTAACTCAAGACAAGACTGAAACGAGCACTGAATTTTACACCAATAAAGGTCATAGATATAATACTGATAAATTAACGTTTTCAGGCTACCAGAATCATGGGGATTAAATTTTGTCCACACCTTCGAGAAAACTACCAGGGATTCAAAATTTTCAGGTTTGCTGGAAACTCAGTTTGGCTACAATTAAAAGTAAAGCAATTTTCCAACGTCGTCTTGCAAACATTTGTTCAACTATTGAATATATTAATACGTTCACCGTGAACAATAAAGTCACGAAGGGATGTAAGTGGAAATTCAGTGCCTTTTTGATGAAACATTAAGAAATAAAGTGATTTCCCCATCGAAAGGGGTATACTTGTTCCCAAAATATTTGAACCGAAAAATTTCCTCAATTCCTACAGACTTCAATAATGATTTTCTGCATGCATTACGCCAATAAACTGTATGAAATTGAGCATTTGCGGCCGTATCTTAAATACGACAAGATACGGTGAGAAAGGACAGAGATAGAAGGTCGATGAACGGAAAATAATATGATTACAAGCAGAATTCATACTGCACTCTTTAATATGTGAACAAAAAAATGAATAAAAAACTTTTTGAATATGCGTAGGCCTAAAAGCCTGTAGAAATGGGGTAGAGGATTCATTTGAATTTTATGTTTGTAAATATTCCATCAGTCACTCAAGACTCTGCTAAGTTATTTACAAAAAGGCTTTCTTTCATGACCTTCTTTCCTACTGATTCCAGCCATTCAGAGGTGCACAATATAGCAGCAGTTCAACGGATTACTAAAAATCTACTCGTGTCCAAAACTTAGGCCTGACCTGTATTCAACAAGCATTATTTGCAGGCGAAATCGATAACATCGGTTATGAGGTACTTCTAGGGTAAAAACTTGCTGAGATAGAAGTTATTGAAACATTCTTTCCCAGATTGGAAAACGCAGTACTATGGAGTACTGAGAGACAATGGGCTTACAAAACAATGGCCTACAGCATTTAAATGAGTGATAGACCTTATAAGATGATTTTTCTTTCCCGAAAAAAGAAAAATCGAAATTCACTGCCGCCATAAGAATAAGGATTTGTTATTGCCCATTGGCGTCTTATTTAACTTCAATGAGTAACTTCCGACGAAGAAATTTACACAAAGAAAATACTATCTTCAACATTATCGTGAAGGAAGAGATGAAGTATAAATATGAGTGTGTTAATGAATATAAACTTCCTTCGGCTGTATTCAGAGAAGATTATCGAGTTTATGATATATTAAACTTCAGAATGTCATTAAGAGTAACATTTATATTTCCTAAATCGAATGTAATCTAAAAATTCGAACGTTTGCACAGTTTTACGCTTTTTAAATCCTAGTAAGAGGGGTCCCAGAAAGTTATGCAACATATTTTTTTTTAAATATTTATTAAGTGAACATAATGAGAATTAAATGCATGAGGGAATGATATTTTAATTAAACACCCTATTTTTCCTTATAGAATCTATTCCGTTCTTTTGGTATCAATCCTTGTTCTGATTTCTGACCGCTGCAAATCTTGGAGTACCGCCGAATCGCCTTTTTATGTCCTCGGCCTCTGAGACCAGCAACTAACTCTATTCCTGTTCACAGCAGATACTCCATAGAGTTTGCACGACCGTTTTTTAATAATCCGTACAATTGCTTTCTCTGCACTGAGAAATTCAATAACTGCTGCTTGCAACGTACATCACTTACAGGTGCCATTTTGAAACGGTCCTGCAGCTGAGCTATCTGCCGAAGGAGCCAGTAATTTTGCGCGTGCACCCATGGAATTTCAGATAATGCTTATGTGACGTTTCGCATTCGAACCATTATTATCGGTTGAGAAAAAGTGTGCTGCATTACTTACTGGCCCACCCTCGTATATGCAAAGAAAACTAAGGTCAACATGACATTATAATGATAAGCAAGAGGCAGTGGGATAATGTAATAATTTCAGTTGCAAAGTTTGGAAATATAAACAAAATGGCCCATAAATTTAACTTTCTAGCAATAAGGAAATCGTGCACCAAAAAATCTTAAAAATTTTGGCATTAAAAAAAATTATGATTAGGATTTTTATGCCAAAATTTTTTGTGTATTCTGTTCTTATTTATATATATATATTGTTTTTTAATTATATTATTGTAAAAAGAACTACCGTAACATTTATCTATGTAAAATATTTTATACCATTGTGTTTTATATTGTTCTCATGTTTTCATTCATGGCCCTGATGATAGTTTAATATAAACTGAAACGTTGGCTACAACTTTTTTGCACCATATACATTTGACCTATACTCCAAGAATTATTTTATCATTAATATTTTCAGTGCGTTCAAGAATTCCCTAAAATTTTAGCATTATATACTCACTAAATCTAAAAATGCTCCATATAAATCCTAACTACCTTATAACCTTTCCGATTATTCATAAACCATCACTTAAAACTCTTCGCTTCTTTCAAGATCATCAACAGTCCAAAACAGAGTCTTTCATCAACCCTCTGATTGATTTTAGGCGTCCGTCCACTCAAAACTTCAATAGAACGCACAAATGTATACACTCCAGAGCAGATATCCCCCCATCCGCGGACCTCTGTAATCCCTGACACCTTCACAAAGTTTTTTTCCTTTGCATACTTTTACGTATATGTTTGTAAGGTATGGTATAAATATAATCGTGGTATTGATATCGCTAAGTTTTCTTACAAAACGTTTCCTGAAAGTTCCTTCAAAATACCTCGATTTTTACTGAGGTAGGTACTACCTCTTAGGTTCGTTCCCGATTTCCCAATTCGAGCGGGTGGGTACCGTGAGCGGGAAACAGTGAAATAGGAAGTCAATCTAAAGAGGACAAGGGGTAGCGAGCGGGTGGTTTGGAGGGAGAGGCTATGTTGGGAAGGATAAGGGAGAACAAAGAGACTCGAGTGGCTTGAATCTGAGAAAGAGAGAGGTTTGCGAGGGAAGGGCTTTCGGTTGGGCGGGAGGCGACAGGGGTCGAGGCGGAGGAGAGAAAGACATGGAACGGGAGAAGATAATTAAAAACGAGTTGCCTCCCATTCCCACTGCCAGGCCGTGACCCACATTGAAGGAGCGGGGAGGTTCGGGGGGAGGGGAGAGGAAAGATACCCGCGTGATAATAATAACAACCACTGCAGAAAGAAGCGAAAAAGTGGTAAAAAAAGAGGAGCAGTAAGGCTAAAAAAAAGATAAAGAGAAATACCGCGTCTTTTCAGTACGGAAAACAATGAATTCAACGAAGCCGCCGCCGACCGCAAACATATTTGGCTGGAAGGTGTTGTACGGGAGTTGGAGAGCATACGAAAGCGTAATCAGTTCAGACAAGATGGAACGATTTTAGTTGAGCAGAGAAGTAAAGAGCTGGAGGGGTAAAATTTAGGTAGGGTTGAAAGCAAAGCAAATTTATCCCCAATGTTCACACATTATTTGAAGGAAGCCAGTTTTCTCTTTTGCTACTCAAAACATATTTTTTGTAATGCTTGGGACGCTTATAATAAAAATGTTCTATATTTTCTAAGAATAGCTCTAGAATAGAATAGCAATCAACAACAGTATACATTTTAAACACTAGAATATTAGCATGGAATTTTTTCCGGAAAGGAAAAGAACTATATTTATTGCTACGAATTGGAGAAAAAATTAGCTGAGAGCGAAAATGGTTATTTCCATAATACGCCGAATCAGAAGCCTAAATAAGAATCAGTTCCTTTAATAGGTTCCCTTGGAGATTTTAGTCTAGGAAACCCAGTTCTGCCGTTTGTGTGGTCACACTGGTTATTTTTGAGGACCGCGACGATTGAGATGGGATGTATAATATATTACTATACTAATGCTTTCTCTAGTGTCTTCTCATCGTCATACAGACAACGCAATACTCTAGTTATTGATAAAAAATAATTTCAAACCTACAGATATTGACAATAGGTTAGTTTGTCTGAAGTGAGGTTAACGTTTTGTCTTCAAGAGAATAACGAAAATATTTAAAGAAAATATAAATATTTTACTGTGCCAAGATTACTCCAATGCCAGAGAACATTTACCTTAATAAGGACTCCGTAAATGTCTGCCTAAGGATTTGTAGCTAAGACACAAAAATGTATTGACAAGACTCATCGTTTATGGAGGTAAAAATTAAACAATAAAACTTACCAAAATATATGGGACACTTAACATTTAAAAAGTGAAATAGACAGGTTTGGAGAGATAAAGTCAAGAACAGAGATCAAACACACAAATTTAACGCATACACTTCAGAGCGAAAATCCCTCTGGACTACCAGGATCCCTGACACCTTCACAAAGTATTACTTCCATTAATCTTGAATGAATTATGGTTAATATTTATGCGCACTACTTCTTAAAATATTCTGAAGGTGACTTACCTATTATAGATTAACGCCCATTAACAATGTCTTCCTGTATCACCTTTTACAGCAAAATCAATCCAAGTGAATTCAAATACGCTGGCAGAAATGCACAAATACACTATTTCTCAAAAATATTACGGTGAAAATTTCAAGGTTAGAACATAAAAAAAAAATTCGCTTTCCGGGGTCACAGGAAATTCCCCATAAGCTCACCATATGACGTCATGTGGGACGATGCACAGAATGCTTGCGCTTTTTGGACTCGTTGACTGTGTACCAAGGGTAAAAGTACCGCGGCAGATGGAGCGGCTTGGAGAACAACTAAAGGGAATGGTAGCAAGAGGGTGAGCTCTGTGGAGTGACGAAAGTTTTTGGCTTTTTCCACGCCACCCGGATGAGAGTGAAAAGGGAGGGAGAGTTTGAGAAGCAGGAGAGTGAGGCACAAAGGAGTTCAAAGAGGGCGAGAAATATAGCAGGGAGAATAGTGACAAATAGCAAGCAACGTTAGCAGTAAAAGTTAAGACCTAATAAAAAAGATAAAGATCGCAACTACACTGCCTGTGAGAATTAGCTTGCTAAGACTTAGGACCGTATTCTTAGTCGACCCTAAATGTACATCCCTACATAACAAAAGGCCCCTACATGCGTTTCTCAGTCGGCCCTACATAAGTGGTGTGAGGTGATTCCATCGTCAAGATCTCTGAGATGACGTAGGTAATGGCGCAGCGCCAATTTTCCATTCTGGTGGCGTAATGGGAATTAAATATGAAACTAAGAAAGGACATCCGATAATTTTCGGGCGTATTGTTAGGGCAACGGCGCAAGGTAAATAAACAATCGGTGTCGTCCAGCAGGTCGTGTCGGTACCTTAATTATCGCTACAAATACTCTCATATCGAGCCAAAAGTAGAACCTTATTGTCTTTAACTTACTCCAAAAGCGGTCTGTACAAGATAGTAATAAGTACGGAGCAAATATGATCATTGACGTGGGAACTAACGTTGCATCATCAAGGTTTGTCATTCGCTTTTACCTTCCGTAGTTAAGTTTATTATGTGGCAAATAGTGGCGTGAAAATACATTTTCTATGGTTACACGTAAACGAAGTATTAGTTTCCCAAGAGAATACCAAGTTCCAAACGTGAAAAATATTATTATATATGCGTAGAAGCAAGGTGCATGTATACCGCTATATTGTTCTTAATAGTTCAGTCAATTTTATAACTTATTGAACTTGGTGGCTATAATGTGGTAGTATTATTACCTTTCTGCTGTGTTTCTGTACATTTTAAAATAGTTCGTGTGAGCTCGTCTCGCTTAATATGCATTACAAAGAAACAAAAAGATTCTTTAATCGAAGTGATCAGCAGACGATATTTGGCCGCCATGTTTTTGTAGGGTGTAGGGCTGGTTCGGGTACCCTACATCAAGTAGGGCCCGTTTAGTTCCAAAAACGGCCATATGTAGGGCTTGATGTGGCGTATGTAGGGCGAGATCGGTTTATATAAATGTAGGGGCTGATGACGCATCCATGGTTGGTTTGCACTACGGGGTCGGCTAAGAATACGGGACTTACTTATAAAATCATGAAACAAAAACGGAAAAGAATAAAATAAATTTCAGCCACCACGAAAACCCATACATATAAGTTACAGGAATTAGAGGTTCGTAAGCCTTTCCAGAGAGCCATCGAAAGCTTCCTCTCGACTCCTCCAACGTGTCTAATTCCACTTCACTAATCTGATTAAATGACCGTTTAGTTGAGAATCAAAACGATAGCCATGGATTCCTTGGCCCGGTTGAGAATCTGAGATGATTTCTTCTGGTCCTTAGCGTCATCATCACACTGTTTTCTTGAAAAATCTACGCGAAATTCGCCTAGAAATATTCACTTTCGAACATCTTAGCACCATAGCTAGTGCAGTAACACCACAGCAGCTGACGAGATACCAGTGGAAACAGTGTACAGGGCAAGGGGACAAAAAGTTTTTTTTTCCATCTAACCCGGATGAGAGGAAGAGAGTTGGGGTAGTTTGAGAAGCTGGAGTCAGGAAAGGGTTGAGGATGGACGAGAAAGATGGAACTAGAGGAGAGTGAGGGATAGGAGGAGAAGTAAGAACAAAGTTCCATAAATATTCAAGCTTAAAGGCCTGCCCGAGAGCTTCTGCTGTGATTCTCTGCTCGAGTCCCCCTTTTTCGTTGAAACTGCCTCCACACTAGAGCAGAAGATGCTACACCTTCCCCGGCCACTTTTCTTCATTCAAGACCACTTTCACAGCCTCAGCTAGAGCGATTTAACAATTAATTTATGGTACTTAGTTTTCTACAAAGAGAAAAATGAATCTCTCACACAGAAATCTAAGCCAAGAAGGAAAAGGAAGTTTGGGCCCACTAATATTTGTCAAAAAAAGCCTAACAATGTCAGTTTTATGAGAAAGGAACAACAAAGAAATTGCGCAGCCTATTTTTAGGGTTTCCATCGTATACCAGAGGATGCGTGGTGATCTATGAACGGTACAGTGCTTTGCTACTGATTAATGTGTCCAAAGAAAGAGAAGATATAATTGAACATCGACATTTTAGTCCGATTAACCTGGTTATTGAAGAAATCATTATGAATGCATTACAAAAGCGAGAAATATGAGTGTTAGCAGGCTCATTACGTTTGAGAACAGAATACCTAATAAAAACGACGAAGGATACAGGAGAAAAATGAATAAAAAAAACAAATAAATTATGCATCTAGAATTCGTCGAAATGACTTAAAAAAGCACCATTATTAAAGAATAAATTCTAATTCTAATAATAAAAAAAACGGTTCAGAATTGGATTTTATTGCATAGGCGAGAAAAAGTATTTATTTACGATGACATATAAAGCTTTGTAGAATGCCAATACTGAGATACCAATACAAATAAAAAGTCCTTAAAAATTTAAGCATCGAATTGAAATCGTTAGAAATTGTAATGGCATTTCACAATGCAAAATAAAATTTCGAAGGGAAAAAGGAATAAAAAATTTTACGGGACCTATCCCTCAACCAGATTTCCAAGAATGTTGAAAAGGAGCTTATATTTCAGTGCATTATGACTTTCTAAAATAGGGGTAAGGATATATATATATATATATATATATATATAAAATGTGAAGAATCATTATAATAGCATAAATAAATGCGGCATAATAATAGCATTTGAAGTGCCGGCGTGAATCCGCGGGTTTCCATTTCATGAAGAACATTGGAAGCAGAATAAATTACCTTTCAACGCTTCTTTAGTGCTAAGGGTTTGGAAAAGCTGAGCTGTAATCATGTAATGTAATCCTACACCTAACTGCTGAATGCCCCAAGTCTAAATTGGTAAATGATGATATTCAGACGTGGCGGTCATTATGCGCAGCTCTGCTAATTATACTTCTTTCTGGCGTAATTCGAACTTCTGGTTACTTTGAAGTGACTAAGGCCTTCTATGCTGGTGAAAGACAAACGGGCTGGAGTGCCCGAATGACGAAATAATTAAAGTTAATCCAATTTTCTCTCTCGTTCTCGGTTCCAAGGCCCATTCAAAGGGGCTATTTCAATTAAATGCGGATCGAGAAGTCTTGAAGTAGCATTGACTCAACTCTTCCCTATTCATCCTCTTCCCACGCCTTCTGTACTGAACACCCACTTGACTATATTGTTCAATTATAGGGAATCAGCTTGAGATGGACAATGGAACTTAGAAATGAGACCTATACGTGAAAAGCTAAAGACAAAAATACCTTACAATTGTGAAAATACTGCTTAGATCTCAATTATTTCAATAGTTAGTCAAAATGCACTTTCACGCTATCAGGGAATAATTATGTGAAGGAAACGGTGTAATTGGATTTTAAACAAGTATGGCAAGTGAAACGAAACGAAAATGTTTCGGTTCTACCTGGAAGGAAACGAAAATGCGAGGCCTAGGTTTAGTTTCATTCTCGCAGAAAATTAAAATCACTGAGTAGTTATAAGTTCGACCCGGGACGAAAATTTACTCCTGGTAACGAAACTAAAGTAAACGAAACCCCGCTGACATAGTTTAGCTTCGATCCCAGAAGTTGAGTGGAGGAGGTGTGGAAGAGGGAATAGGTTCGACCCATCTCATGACAGAATGTAGGAAGGGTAAGGCATTTAGCTTCGTCATTACCTTTTATTGAAATTTAAAATAAAACAAAGTAGAGTCAATACATGTGAGTGAGTTGTTGACATGGAAAATATTGAGATTTTTAAGTCAAATTAATGGATAAATAGTGAAATTTGAGACATAAATTTTATTTTTCATCAGAAGCTGCTGTTTCAAAGTTTAAAATGATACCTCAATTATCACTATAGGTACACTATTAACGGAGCATACATACAGAATGACAGAAAAAGACTTTTCTGTTATAATATACATGATTTTCGTACTCTCATTGTTCAAGCGCGGTAACTTCAACTTCTGTATCAATCTAGAGGACTTCACACTTCACTGCACTTCACACTTCAAATTCATTTAAATATCTGAGAATTTAAATCAATGACTCAGCCCCTGATCTACGAGATAAAAAATTAAAGCAAAGTAATATGAAGTACCTGTTCTTTCTTCAGTGAAATCAGGTTGCAATAACTCTTCCTTAAGCTTCCAATAAAAAGAGTAAACACTTCTGAATTAATAAAGATCACTAGACTTTAAATGTGCATAATTATCTACAATTTCAACTGAGCAACCAACTGAAAAATCTTTAGGGCTAATATTTATAAAATCAAAAGAATTCAAAGAGATATTATAGATTTTGAGGCAAAAATAAAGCTGAAGGTGACTAATAACTTACCACTTCTGTCTGACGTGACTCACCCCTGATATGCGTGATAATAAACTTTAGAATAAACTAATTTGAAGTATCTATTCATTCCTCAGAGAAGTCAGGTTGCGATAACTTTTCCTTAACCTTCCGTAGAAATAACTTGACCAATTCTCACATTTACAAATATGTCAAATTTCCAGTCCATGCACAGCTAAGATCCTATACCAATGCTGCAATCGACGATTATTGACTTTATATACCGTATAGATTTAGCTATAAGTAACTGAGCGATAAGAGCTTCTATCTTCCTTACTAGATTAAAAAATAAGAGACTTAGCTTGACTTTATGCCAAGTTGAACTATTGAATGCTCGTATACAGCACACACTAACAATAAAACAAGTTTTCGTCAGATAAATTATTAGCTCAGTAATATAACGAGTCTCCAAGATTTGCGTGTTTGACACATCTATCGATGAGAATTGACTCGTGATTTTACATAAGTCATATTCCTATTTGTGTACAGTAATATCACTCTATATTTCATTATCCTACTTGAAAACTTACATTCGGAAAAGGCAATTTATCATTTTTAGCGCACAGAACTGTTGTGAATATGAGTATTTATGCAACATGCCTTTTCAGGTAAATAGTAAGTTCAATAAAGGAAAGCGGGAATAATGCGGGAAGAGATTGTTCATGAAAACATCATAATTAGACAACATGCCTTTGCAGGTAGAAATAAAGTTCAATAAGGAAAAATAATAGGAGAAAAGGTTTTTCATGGAAAAAATCATTTTCCCCCAGGGTAAGGGTACTCTAGGGTAAGTGAGCCTTCTACCCTCTCGGAAAATATCGTGTCCGGCGTCGGCTACTCAATATGACTTCCCTTCTCTTTTCCTTTCCTCAACCCTGGCACCCTTAATCTAGCCGCCCATAGTCCCTGCGCACAGGAAGTCCTTTGCCCTATTTCACTCCCGTTTCCGTACCCTTCGGACGCCAACGTCGGTCAACTCCACTACCCTCCCTCCTTCCTTAACTCCCTCCCCCCGCCCCCGGAGGAGCACTTTCACCTACTCCCTAACCCTATCTTTTCCCTGGCGTCGATTTCCATCCTCCAAACCTCCACGCCATAAAATCCCTCGCCTCGACCAACCCAAGGCTTGGGACGCCCCACACTCACTTCCCCATAATTTCCTCCATATTCCTCCACCGGCTCCCCAGTGCCGTGCCAAACTTGGTCCTCTTATGTATATAAAAAAATGGGGTCTTCTCATTTCTCGTGCCTCCCGCTCCATGCATACATATGTGCTTACCCTGAGTTTGAGCAGGAAAGTTTAACGCGTCAATGAAGTAGGCAAGATTAAATTTAATATTTAAAAAATTTTAAAGGGAAGAAAAAATTACATATAAATAAAAATATATTTTCGTAAAAAACAACGTTTTTACCGCGAGTATACGCTAAAATAGTTTAACTAAGTATAATATGAATGTATACGCTAGTATTGTTTCACTAAGTTATAATTGCGAAAAGAGAATATCTCGTTTTAAGTGAATAGAACCACAAATTTTGTCAGCGTGGAATTGTTCAATGTACGTACACAAGCCATGAAGAACTTTTCAAAAATTACATTGTTAATTTTCTGCTTTATCCGTCTCCCCTTTTTGTTTTAGCTCCTTCTTTTGCTAGTAAAATTTAGTACAATAAATTTTTCAATAAAATTCATGTAAACAAATTTGTTGCTATGAATCTCTATCATTCTTGTTCCATTAAATAATCGCAGCACTGCCATCGGATTTTCGTGGGCATTTTTGAGCTAATCTACACATTTTATTTTAAATTATGAATACCAACTGAGATAGAGTTAAAATTATAATTTAATTGTTAGAATACTACATTGCCATCTTATTCTGAGTTAACATCAAAATTTCAGCTTGATAGCTGATTGGAAAGTGTATTAAAGTCTAATTGCAAGATTAAACCCGGACAAGATTAGAAACAGCGAAGCGAGCACATAAAATGTTATAAAATAGGTAATGTTTTACCAATAACAATTGATTGAATTAATTATTAATATCCCTTAGAGTTGTAGTTACAAGGCATTCATTGTTTATGAATACTCTTGATATTTCTCCTCCGCTAACAGGATAGGAATTTTACTTTACTTTTAATGTAGAGTAGCAGTTATGAACTTTTCAGTGAATTTATTTTTAATTTAGTATATAATATAGTATATTTTCTTACAATATAAATGCAAAGAGAAATAACTGTCATTAAAGTTAGAATACCGGCCACTCTTCATTAAAAACCTATCAATGTTCCTATCTTGTTAATGTTGGGGAATGACCAAAATTATCGCCATCAATGAATGCATTTTAAATACAGTTCCCAGAGACATTTCAATCGGCCACATCACGAGATGTGATTGTATAATGAAGGAAATTTTTGAAAGAAAATTGGACGGCAGGGAGGGCTAAGAAAAGCCTTGGATGAAATGCATAGAAAAGGTGATGCTGGATACGAAAGAGAATGGCCATAAATAAAAATGTAATACAACGTCCATAGTATAGAAGACATGCTTTTAAGTAATCATTACATGTTGCTGGCAGAAGAGAAGTCAAGAGCGGTGGCAATCAAAATGTGGTGTTACCGAAGTATGATGAAAATGAAATGGATCGACCGGGTAAGTAATGAGGAAGTACTAAGAAAAGTGGAGGAAAAAAGAATTATCCTCATAAGCTTACGGAGAGGACGGGACAACTCAGTTGGACACAGTATGAGGCTATATGATCTGATGAAAACAATCGTAGAAGGACAGATGGAAGGAAAAAAGGACAAAGGACGGCCCCGAGTAAGTTACATAGTTTTAAATTATGTAAAAGAGAAGAAATATGTCACGACGGAAATGCTAGCGGATAGGAGAGAGAAAGGAAGAGCTGCATCAAACCAATGTTAGGATTGTTGACTAATGATGATAATGATAACTGAATTTAAGGGCCGTAAGGCTATTTTTGGTTATAAATAAATAAATAGTCTTATGGTTATTGGTTCAGCTGCCTTATGATGATGATGATGATGATGATATGTTGTTGATAAATGTATTAACGATAAAATAATTCTTGGAGTATAGGTCAAATGTATATGATGCAAAAAGTTGTTAGCCAACGTTCCAGTTTATTTAAAACTATCATCAGGGCTTAGCTTTGCACATATTTATTGATATTACGAATTGATAAATTATTAAATTATCATTGATATTGAATTATTGATAAATGTATTGAGACATCGTGGATATAGATATATTAGGGAATCGGGGTACCGAGGGTATCGTGGATATCGATAGGGTAAATCGGGGAGAGTCGCCGCATGCGGGATAGACAGGACATCCCCCTTAATTTCGGCATTTCCTGACATATTGATCAATGCTCAATGCAGGGACAAAGTAGATTCCAGGGAATAAAAATGTCCTGTTTGAGTTGAAGTCTTGTCATCATATTTCCTACTTATTGTCAGTTTAATCAAAAGTAAAAAATAGGAAAGTATATAGTTATATTACAAAATATGCGGCCTCTCTCCCCGAATTACCCTTTACTAAGGAGACGCAGTACCGAGGGTATCGTGTATTATCGATGTACTAAGGAGTCGCGGTAACGAAGGTATCGGGCATTAGGGCATCGAGGAATCAAGATACCGAGTGTCCCATCCCTACCTCGACCATTCCCTCATATCATCCTTCTCAATCTCAAAACCCTTTCTCAAACTTGATCCTGATCTTCCAGATATTCGCCTCGTCCCTCTAAAACTTGCGATCGAGCCTTCTCTACTTCGGCACCCAATACACACTGACCCTTCCACTCCCTCCATAGTCCAGCATTCGTCCCGTGGCCTTTTCTCCTCCTTCCCAATCCGCGTCCCATCCTCAAGCTGCTCCATTTCCACTCGCCCGCTTACCCTACAGAGGAACAGCTCTCTTCGCCATCCGGCGCAGGCCGTGCTTATAAATAACCCTTGCGGAAGCTGTTCGTGGGGGAGGGGGGGGGGGTTAGCCGAATAAATCATCAAACTAGAGCAATTTAATGGAAGTAGTACTCCCCTTGGCTTTCTCTTTCTCTTGAATCTGGCTCTCTCTTGTTCATTTTTTTATATTCCACATGAGAGGGTTGGAGGCTCCGGGTGTATGTGTTGCATGAGTGTTTCAGGGTGGTTATTGTTGAGTTAGCTTGGGTGAAAAGAGAAAACTGAAGTCTTTCACCACCTGACACAATAGAGAAGATGAATTCAACTTGGCTGCTGACCTAATGCTGTGCATATGAGGAAATTAATTATATCAAATAAATTTATATTTTAAGGTGGTTTTGGGCAATGAATTTTATATGACTTTAATTTCTCAAGAAATTATCGAATATTTAAATTTCAGATTAAAATGTTTGGAGTGTGAGTGACGATTAATTGCTGTTTATTTGCAACAATACGATGCGCAGCATCTTATACAAATCACGAGAAGGGTAGGAAATAAAAGTCGGAAAACGCTTATAAAACCTGAAGAAAAAATGTAAATCCAACTTCATAATTAGAGAAATATTGAAAATTCTGCCCGTTAAAGAAAAAGTTAAGTCAACAAAAAACGATTTTGAAGTTAATTGAATATTTTATAAATGCATCTTAGCAAGTATTAAGCAGAAATTTTACATCCGAACACGCTTGTATTGGGTAACTTCCGCAAAAATTACCATTGTAAATTCAGCTATACAAATGAAGAAGTAATGTATTATTCTTCGATCCCACCCAATTATGATTTTTGAATAACTAACATGCGTAGTATTTTACAATGAAGGCGCTCAATGACATCACAGTGAGTTCAGCGCTATTGTTTTTCATGTTTGTATGCATGAACATACTAAAAGCGCTTGATTAATTAGAGAATTAGCATTCACAGATATAAAAATGGTCCAATAAATGCTTCGTACACATTAACTGGCTTCAAAGTTGTGATGGCGGCCACGGCAATGAATGGAGCCAACCATCGAATTTTTAACGTTAATATCCTCCAAAATGGTAGTAGTATTCTGCAAATAATTTGTAGGGAGCATTGTCACTCATTTATTGTATTGCTATCCTAGAAATGATATACTGCGCCACACCATTCCTTTCCATTTTAAGCCGGTTCCTTCAATCCTGAGAGGATCCTATTCCTCTTTTATTTCCTGGTTCTCCTCATTTGACTTTGACTTTTCCTCATTTTTTCCTTGATGTTCCCCACATAATTACTGTATCCCACAGGTAACCTTAACCCTCACGTTGCTTTAGACATGGAAAGGTTGAGCTCGCACCAGACTAAGCTACAGGCATGTGACTTAAGGATATTGAGTCTAGGGGCTCATTTCCTTCTCCTGGACAGACTCGCGCTCCGAAAATTTTTGAGACGGCTGTTTGACAGTGGCGTAACCAAGAGGGGGTCCCGGGGGTTTGGACCCCCCCGAAATATAAAAACGCAATTATTTTCCTTCATAAAAGAATACAAAATATTGAAAAGTCATAAATTTACAAAATATTTATTTAACAAATGAAGTTTTTTATATTATGAAAAGTGTTAAAATTATTTTAAAACCCATTACTTAGTATCCTGTTTTTCAAAAATTCCCCCTCTGGTTTTGGACACCCCCCGAACGAAATTCCGGGCTACGCCACTTTTTCTGAAGGTCTGCCTTCAAAGAAACTTAAACCGAGGTCGTCTTGATAATTGCCCCAACCCTTTAGAGTACCACGTTCATAATCATTGCAAAGCAGATTAAAATTTAGGAATATAAAAAAAATTTGGAAATTATTAATGAATGAGTAAAGTAAATAAAAATAATTAAAACTTTTGAAATAGGGGAAGGAGCCTGAAAGGGTTTCATCGACTGGTCTTGGGGTAAAATCTTAGGGAGGGATGGAGGGTGATTAAGGGTAAGAGCATCCATGAGAGCTTACATTGGCAGAATATCTTTTTTCTTTCTCCTTCCTACCCTCCTTGATGCTTTCCAACTTCGAAATTAACTGCTATAATTCACAATGCCATCGTCCGGGTCCAAGGGAAGGCAGACTACCACTACGCAACGGAAAGGCTAGTTTAATAGAAAACCCTTGACTCATTTCCCGTGGACGAAAATTCAGGGCTGCCGTTAATAATAAATTTCTAAGCAATATGATGAACGGAAACCGTGTGTGGGCAGCGCGCTTAATTAGAAAATTTAATTTATTCGAGTTCGGGAGATTGAAATCTTGGACATATCAAGGTTTTAATTACCGTGTTTATTCACTAGGGTGGGATGGGGAAAAAAAGAGCACATTGCATTTTCATGGGCGTACTTCCAACCAGTTCGATTACTGATTCCATCGGAGAGGTGCCTTGTGCAAAAACATTTGGAAGGCCTTTATTTAAATTTCACTTGCATATGTACGATTCCGGATTCCACTTTAACGTGATAGAATAAACCGTCATGAGTGATAAAATTAAATAACTCCGTAATGTAATTAGTTTTTGATGAAAAAATATTACATACACATCCTCCAATTCACCAGAATCGAAATGTCGTATTTATTCGGGCACGTTTCCGGCTTTTTGCTCTCCCTATTGGAAATATAATAAGCACTCTTTTGCCTTCATTTGCGGCAGGAAAATGATTTTTTCATTGCTTATTCCACAGGGATTGCGACATGAATATTAAATAATCAGTTTTTTAGTTTTGAAGCGATATTTCCCAGGGAAATGGGCCAACTTTAATGAATTTCTGAATTGCTCGCAAAATCAGAGCGAAAAAGGTCGATTCATAATGAAGAACATTCATCTTTGGCTTAACATATTATTTTCCCATCAGTCAAAGTCATAAATGACATCCCTTGAGATCTAACACACGCTAAATTAGTATTTAAATAATTACAAAATAAATTTAGGAAAAATAGAAAAATAGTCTCATTTCGGAAATTATTAAATGAGCTTTACGAAACTGAAATTTGAATAAATCTTCGATTTATGGCGAGAATACAGCATTTTGTTGAGAATTTAGTGGGCATTATATTCACCAAATATGCTATTAAGCGGTTTCAATATTTTATAATCAGATCAATCACCTCATTTAACAAATGCATTAGGATATTTTTTTATATTTAATAATTTTATAACTAATTCTTCGTTAAAACTTTCGAGGGTACTATTCATGTTGAAAAAAAAGTTTTGGGCTATATCGCCGCGTCAATTTTAGCGTCTTGGGACCACCAAAAAAAATTGATGCGGCTATATAGCCCAAAAGTTTTTATCCAACATGATTTTATTGCTCTTTAAAATTTTCAAAGAGATTAATAGCTCAGGAATCGCGTAATATAGAAAGAGAAACTGTAAACTTTCCTGAAAGTTAGACAGAAAGGCCAATGAAATAAGCCACTGCCAATAAACTAGAATAAACTACAAATCTATTGGCAAAGGCAACATGATTTTTGATTTGAGATTTAAGCTATTCTACTATTGAATTAAAGGTTTATAAAGTGCCAACTCCTCAATAGGAGAATAATTAAATATTGCATGAAAATGAAATATTTACAGCAAAATAAAATTACCCAAAATAGAGAATGCGCGGTCGAACCCCTGGATAATCCCAGCATGCTTGACGGTAGATAATAAAAACTTAATACAATAACTTCTAAGAAAGCTTATGAAAAAATTGCATTGAGGACTTAAATTAAATCACTAACCGGTGATGTACGGTGCAAGATAGAAATAATAAATGTATATTTCATACTGGCTTATAAAAATTTGTGAAATTAAAAATACAATTTAGAAAAATACAGCACCTAAAAACTCATTTATGGAACACTGAGATTAAAAAAATACTAAAGACAGCGTCCGTGGGTAAAGCTTTCCGGTTCAAAGGATTCTCGGTTCGAGTCCTGGGTGAATCATTCGGAGCCTCCAAGCAAAAACTCCTCGCAGAGCGACGTGACATTGGAAAAGGATCTGGTCCTCCGACCCAAAAAGCGTGAATTTAATTCACTTGTGGTTTAATTCAAGGTGGCCTCCACCCTCACCTATCAAAACTAGCATTCTCGTAGAGTGAGGAGAATTGAGGAATGAATCTACCCCTCTGGACCCTGAATTTTGGATTTCACATGCCTGTGTCTTATCCAAGGGTGAGCTGTATACTAACCAATCTAAATGAAACGTTTGCAGATCGATGTGAATAGGGTGGTTCCCTGTTATTTTTTATTGCCTAAATCGAAAGATTATTACTCCTGGAGTACATATTTCACGCTTTTAGATTTTTTAATGACGAAATCTATTTTTCGCGATTAAATGAAAATTGAAAATTTTCAAGCGCGCAAAAACGTGACGGCTAAGTATGAATGCTGGGAAAACCCCGTGTGACGTCATTCTGGTTCCCGCTGGCGCCGGGTGAGGTGGACCTTGGGGCGAGGCTTTGAGCGCTGATACGAAACAGGTTGCTAGCAGGTAGCAGAGTACCCTGCTAGCAGGTAGCGCTTGGCTTTAATATTGATTATTAATATCCTATCAAACGAAGAAAACTTTCCGACCTTAGGCAGTTTTAATAGGTGATTATTAAGACATGTTTCTCTGAGCTCTGTGCCTCATGCATGCATTGGTAATCTCATACAATGTAGAACTCCTAACTACTCGCATAGAAACTAGGTCCCTGTGACGTCAGGTGGAGTGGCATCGCATGGGCACCAATCTGGCCTTTTTCAAATGCGGTTAAAATTGACCGTTGCCATTCGTCTAAACTGGGAATTATAAAACCAAATGATTTGTATATTATGAGTACACTAATGATGGGTAACGAATCGCAATCAATGCCTTTCGTATTCTTTGATGAAGGAAACTACCCTATTGGAAGAAACATTTAGCCGCTCATTCCTGAATGTGTAACTTTAACAAAATCCTTTGGCTTAAGCCAGGGTGAGTTATACTTCCACTTATCCAAACATACATTTCCGTAAAGCGAGGTTAAACACGTGAAGAATACAGGACCCCTACCTTGAGTGTGCCAATTGAACGTGTTTGACTTAGTTCCGGATGAGCTGTACCCTCACCCACTCCAACTAGCATTCGAAAGAATTCTATAAAAGACAGGGTGAGAGTATATCTCCACCTATCAAAACCAACATTGCCTAGAGCGAGTTGAAACAGGTTAAAGATCTAGTCTCCCAAACTTAAATATATGAAGTGAACGTGTCTGGCCTAGTCCGGAGCGAGCTGTAGCCTAACTCATGTCAACCAACATTCCAAAGAATGGAAGAAGGAGCTCAACAAATCGCTATTTTCATGAATATGGCATTAACTACATTCTCTGGTGGAACGGCGGAAAAGGAAGGGTAAAGACATACGGTTTTGACGGGTACCCGATTGGTTCTTTCCCCCGAAGTGAGGGGTTGTGGAGAGGGAAAGTCATGGTTCTCTCCCTTCCCCCAACTCGGCCATCTTTTTATTTACACTCCATTTGGCCGCCTGCAACTTAGCTTCAAACTCCACACGCTTCAATCCCGACACACTAAATCACAGAGAAAAACAGAAAAACCTATTGCATATCCTTTCCCGCCAACCGAACGCAATATTTCACCGGATTCCTGATTCAATAGCCATCATCAACGCCATCTATAGGCCGCATTTATCATACATTCACGCCCGCCGATCGCACATTGTTATTTTTGCCTTTCTTCTTTTTCCGCCCCATTTTCGGTCTTTTTAAGTCTTTATAAGCTGCCGTAAATACACTCGCGGTCATATTTCACGCTGACAACAGCCCCGACTCTTCTTTCTTTTTCGTATTTAAATCCGAACAACGAAGCTGAGAGGTTAGCGTGAAGAAAAAAAAAGAAAATTGTGAGGAAAAAGTGTATACAAATATATAATGGCATGCACGGCTTTCACTCACCGCAATGCAAATCAATGAAAATCATGACCTGTGGTAACAATGGCTTTATCGAATTTTGGACTCCTGACTTTAGGAACATATTTTGTGTTTTATTCACTGCGTTAATGCGTGTCTCCATGAAACGCTCCCGGTGTCATGTTCCAACAATTTTTGCTTTAACTTAACCGTGCTGTATGGATGAAAACACAACTCCATTCAAATATCTACGAAAAGAGGGCAAGAAAACACGAATGGTAGCTGGGAAAATTTACTCGTGGAAAGCGAACAATTGGATTGAACCCCAAACAAGAGAAATGCATTGGAGGTTTACATTTTTCCATAGTATTTTTTATTATCACATAGTATTTTTCAATATTACCCGATTGAAGAGGAAGAATATCCAAAGCTGTAGTTCTAAAATGTGCACAGAGTCATCATACTCCACACCATCCAGCTCTACAAAATATTAAAGCTATTCCCGATACAAATCCCTTCATAATAGTGTTATCATAATTTGCGATTGAAATGGCTCAGGTAAAGAAAATATATGAACGTGATTCTTTCTTTTTCGTATTCAAATCCGAAAAACGAATTTGAGAGGTTAGTGGGAAAAAAACAAAATTGTGAGGAAAAAGCTATTTAGAGGTTATTGGTGTATTGATTTGCAAAAAGAGTACAATGCTAAACGAAGCGAGTCTATTAGTGAATGGTATCATAGTATTTTGGGTCAATAAGCAATGACCAGCGGTTTAAGGAAAGTTATAAAAGCCGCTTGCATGCATTTGCTGTAGCATAAACTGTTATTAATTGTTCCTTATTTTAACTCATTCACTCTATAAGTGTAATAAATAAATACTTCTTCAGGTTGGATATTGATCAAACTTCGGAATATTGAATAAGCCTAACATGTACTCAGCGAAGTGGCAGAAGGTGATGTTAAAATTCATAAAAAGGCTTTAAAAATTAAAGGTTTCCTATTTCAGCGAAATACAGCATAGTTGTCGCAGACTTTCGAGTATCTATATATTATCTCTGCACATTAAGACAGATGTTAATGACTACGCAGCAGGAGAGAGAAAACTCTTAACGGAGAAGAAAAAATCCCGTAAATGAATGAGCTGAGGATATGAATTGCGAGTATGATGTCCTGGTTACACGGTACATTAACACGTAAAAGTTAATGTACGTTTGCGTGAATGCTTTTGGTGGACCGGAACGGAACATGTAAGAATGCATGAACCAAATTAGAACAGGTTCTATTTTCTGTGCATACATTCGCACAAGTTGGGGGATTACACGGTGCATTTTGACGTTCATTCTCGCGTTCATACATTTAAGCATTAACCCGTGCGTGTTAATGTATCGTGTAGCCAGGCCTTAATTCGTCGGACGATTCTGTAATACTAAAATTTGCAAGCACCATTAGGCAATTGTTACTGATATTTGTAAAAGAGAATATTCCAAATATAAATTAAAAATACTTATTCCGTAATGGTCACCTCCATTTCATCCATTATAGTTTTTATTGAGAAAAGTTCATAGTAAACGAAGATTTAACGGTCTTTTGGTATCAACTGATATAGGTTTCTGAATGCTACGACCTTGCCGCAGGATATTCACCATCTGAAGTTCCTGAAAGTCTCGCAAGAACAACTTCCTTCCTTTTTCTGTTCCATAAGCCGGGCTGGAAGTTATAAGCTCATTAAGAAGATTTATTTACTTTTAATTTTCCTCGCTTAAATTTCTCCTCGAAAGGAAAGCCCATTGTACTTTTCTATTTAGCTAATTATTTAGGGATTTTCAGTTTCAACTTGGAGAAGCGGTATATTGAGTTTCGTAATCTTATGGCAAGAAAAATAATTCTTATGGCCTCTCCACAGCGTCGCCAGAATTTCTCATAAATAACTGTAAACTTCCTTTCTTTTCAAGGTCCTAGGACTAAATTTTATGATTTACGGAAAGTCATAACTCAACATAAATAAAATCCAGGAGTTTTAATAGAAAATCATGCATAAATCAGCGGTATCAACAGATACACCTTGGTGAATTATTGTTGCTAATATTATATCCAGTGATCAGGACATATTAATATCACGTAAGATAACTGCTGCTTACCCACATGTAAATTTTTAAAAATATCTTCCACTGTATACCCGGAATAACCAGAAATGCGGATGGTAATGAAATTTTGTTCTTTGTCAGATACAACCGATTGAATTAGAAATATAATGAATACATCAAGGAAAAGTTGTACAGACTTATCTAATTCTGAGTCATATTTTATATGCACACTACATAACCTAAATAATCAAAGGCTATATATTTTGCTTGCGTACAGTTTGACACTAACATAAACCTTTCGGTAATTAATATACCTGTAAATAGAGATTACAGCAGCGTCTTAATCTGAATTAGTATGAGAAGCAATTGCAACATGACTCATCATTTGGTACTATCGGAACGTCAGAACTTGAATACGCTTTTGGAAGGTGATCTAGGGCTTGAGGTAATCATAGTAACTCACTTCAATGGGATTCAACGGTTATGGACAACACCATTAAACCATACACCACCATACACCGGGTAAACTGAATAAATATTTACGCAGAATGTTTACAGAAGCGATGAAATGAACAAGGCCCTTCAACGGATCGAGGTCCTAACTCATCAACGAAACCTATTATTAACTACAAATCGAAGTGGACGCGCGGAAACTGAAATAAGAACTCAATGAACGTAAACCCAATGGGAGAATACAGCGTAATCACTCATTCACCGATTGTGTCCACTGGACGGTTCCGAAAGAATAAACACTGGAGAGTAGCTCACCAACGCGAGTGGCAGCGTGGGCCAACGACGGTTGGCGAAGGTAGGGGGCAGTTGACAGTTCGGCAGGCACCTCTCCGCTATCAATGCGAAAACCTCTGCGTGTGGATTGATTTAATAGGGCATTAATATTCATTTCCAACGAAACCCAATGGAGCGTTGTGCGGTAATGATCAGCGACAGAATTCAGGATCATAAAAAAATACATCACTTGCATGGAAACAACCCTAATTCCGCTAATGAACGGATTCAAAAGAGGCCAGGCAAAGTGTGATGTTTTTCTTTAAACTATAAGGCCATCCCAAGTTTACTGCGCACAGAACATTATCATATATCTTACATGATAGAATTATAAATTAGGATAATCTCTGCTAAAAAACACCAGGATAATAGATGTGAAAGAAAAAAAGATAAAATTTCTTTTGCGGCACCCTCCATTTAATTACCCAGTTAGGATTTATATATTTTCTGGTGTAAACTATGCAGTGGTGGTTAATTCTTTCCCGCAATGAGTATTTTTCGCACGAGAAAACAAGTAAATAACATAAAAAATGCTCACTTGCTTCTTCTATAGGCTGCGAATTTTTTGGATGACCTTTGCACTAATAATTATTGATAATCACTTTGTTCCCTCTTCAGTAGCGAACACAATACTATCTGAAATAAGGATTTATGACGTCACTTAACGCTTCCACTTCACTCAAAGCAACTATAGAAAAAATATACAAACGTGAGAAGAAAATAAAGTTAAATTATCGTACAGAACCAAGAAAAGAACAAACTGAGTAAGTAACATGGCGTTTAATAACCCGTGAAAGGAAAGCCTGGGGCGATTTAAACTCGCAATGGCCGGGGACAAAGGAGACTCTAGGATCCGCTTGAACGGCTGAAAGATATTTTCGTAACAAGGAAGTATATCGAAGTGGGCGCGCAGTGAAACGTAGTGGAATAGCCGTTCTGAAAAGACTTGGAGAGAAAGAGATGAACCAATGTCACATCTACCGTCCCTATATTCCAATCCCTCTATAGAAAAAGACGAGTCGCGTTCCAGTTTCTAGCTAGAGAGACCGTCCCTATCTAGAACACAAAGAGAGCCGATGGCCAAACTTCATTCTTGTATTTGGAAGGGGAGGGGGTTGCATTCCCTTTTGATATCTGGATCCTGGGACCTAGCGACCTACTCGGCGAAGCGAATAGGTCCCCAAAGAATCCCAGGAACACGATTTGACCCGGTATGCAAAGAAATTATTCAAATAATAACAATAATAATGGAGTAATTTTCACATACAGCCGCGACGCCAATTTACAGCTAAAGTTTTAGCAATGATATGAATTAGACACAATACAATAACAGCATAAAAACAACACAAAGAATTAACCAGTTGGGAAAGTATAACATTCAATTAGCAGACGTACGGGTCGGAGCTTGTGCGGTGAGTTTTTTGCGTTACAGGTAAAAAGGATCTATGGAAGGAGGGAGTGAATTTAGAAGGGAGGAAAGGCGATATAAAGGTGAGCGCTTGGTCAGGGAAATTCTGAGAATAGGAAGGTGGAGTAGGGAGAGCGAGCGGGTGGAACGAGTCGGTATTCTAAAAGTCAACTGAGAGAGGAGTTCAGGGCAGTCAAAAGTCGAGTTCAAGATATTGTGTAGAAAGTTGATGTCCGTTTTAAGTCTGAGATTCTGTAGATTAGACAAGGAAAGAGAAGGCAATACAGTATCAGAGGACATATTGCGTAAATGAGGGACTCTATGCCTAACTATTTTGGCAAAGAAGTGGGGAATGCAATCAAGGGATTTTAGGTTAGTCGGGACTGACATGCACCGAATTGGAGAGCAATACAAGAATGCATAGACAGATTGGTTAAGATAATTTTGCGACGACCACTGAGTTATTAATGCAGTCTAATAAACCTGATGACGAAAACGACTACGAAATGGAATATTACAAAAATGTATAGGGATACGCCACGATAGTCCCATATTTGTTCCAGTAGCAGCTTTAGGATGTGTACAGAGTTTGCTTAGCGCTCAACACTACTCACTTAACACTACAATAACTCACGCCTTGGGATGGTGACAGCTGAAATTTTCCTACTCCCCTCTGTCAATTGTAATAGCTAATATCCTTTTTATCGGACTAAATAATAGACATATTTGCGCAATTAATACTTATTTCCAGTATTTTGGCCTTAAAAGGTCGTAGAAGGTTTTTATGAGATCCGAGCACTGCCAAGTCACATGCAGAAATTGACTGCTTTTATACCAAATATTGTACTGAAATTTTCTATGAATAAACGCAGCCATTCATCGCCAATAAAACCGTTTCTTATACGTGTCTATATAACTTTTAGTAACGTTTATGCTTTGGGTGAACAGTGTTTTATTTGCGACAGTATTTACCAATCCTTATTATTTACTAGAATACAGATTGATGAGAGTTATCACTGTAAACCCGCTGATTTTGAAGACTATAAATTGGATTTTAATATCAATATGTTTGAAATATACTTCTATTAACCATTTCATCTCGTAAATAATTGGCCCACAACAGGGTATGGTGGATCTGGGGAAATAGAGTTACGAATGATGACCGGTATATTCTGAGCAGTCGAGTTTATACTTGTTTTATGTTTGGAAATCTTGCTTTTTATAGTTACGACTTCCAACTCAGTACAGAATCAACCATATACTATCAGAAGTGATGTAAATAATATTCTCCATCTGTTATTTTAATCCGCTGGCCTCAGTTTTACGCGCTTGCGTTTTTTTAGCTATAACTTAACCTTAACTACTTCCAATATACAGTAAAACCAACCAATAACCCCATTGCGTGTTTGAGAGTTTTGAATAAAATAAAATTTTTTTATCACTTAAATTTTTGTATACTAGATATATCAAAAACATATATTCACATTTCACGATTAAGTAATACTTTCTTAATCGAAGTTCTGAAATACGTTAATAATATGAACAGTTATGTCTCCATCCTGTAAAGACCCTAAGAGACAGCAGAAATTTTCCCAAATCAATACATCGCAACTCCGCTTGTTTCTCTCATATTTCCACTTCAAAATGTTTTTATGTTTATTGCTTGTTCTTCGCCTTGAGTTTTTTTTTCGGTCGATTTTTTGGCGTTCACCTTTCCGGTGTTGATGAATCTCCTGCCCAGAGGAGCAAATTGGCATAGACCGAATCGGTGCGCCTCATGACAGCTTTTATCGCCGTTTCATGAGCCCTGCATCGCCAACCCCGTCGTATCCTCCAGTCCTTGGGTATCCAATATTTACCTTCTTTTTATATGTAAACGGCTGGTGTCCTAGTAACCCCTTGCCACACGCCTTTTTAGGCGGTTTGCGGGGTATGATGTACATGTCCCCAGCAGTGGCGAAGCCGTTTGGTCAAAACAAACACAAGAAAAATCGAAATATTTGGAGGTTGCCACTGGGTACAAAAGTATTTACTTACATTTTTCCGCTATATTTACCTACTTTAATGAATCAAAATATGAATTATCTCGAAAACAAGGGTCTATTTTACACGCTTTTGGCTGTTGAAATCCTGTGGCAGATCCACGTCGGGGCTCAGGGAGGCTGTAGAGTGTAGATAGCCTTGGGTATTCAATTTGCACTAGATAAAATGGTAATTTTGTTCGAACTGCTGGGAGGATAACTCCCACTTAGTCCCCTCTCTTGTCCCTATCCTGGGTCCGCCACTTGTCCCCAGCACCTTCACCCGAACCAGCCCCACCACCTCCGGTGTGCGCCTTATCTTTCACCTCGCTGGATCGTACGCACTATCTCCGCCGCTAATTACCAGCTCCCTCTTTTGAGCGCTCAGCACCCACGTTCCTTAGCCCTGTTAATTCAAGTACTCTTAATTGCTTCATCGCCTTGTTTTATGGTAATAATGAAGGCTAAAAATACCTCAAATTGGTCTATATTCATTCTTTCCGGGGTAAATTGGTGAAATGACCAACTTCGTGGCGCATAATAACTTCTAACGCATAAAGAGCTCAATGTAAATTTTAATTATCCTCATTTCTTCACATCCATTATCTTTCATATTGATATTCAATAATGGTTTCTCCGTTATATTTTATTTCTCCGTAATTTAGGACCCAGAAATTTCTTCCTTGGATTTTTTTTCTATTTTGACACTCTCTCTTAATCTGAATTTGAATCAATAAATTCAATTATAAATAAGTGACTTTGTTAGATTTCCTTATTAGTTCAATGCGATTGCCAATTTATTTCCATTTTCCTACATTAATTACTGACTGTGTCGACTTAAATAACTCCAATGTATTTAATTTTCTCTATTATTATGCACCGCGACAAAAAGAGAAAATGATTTCTTCAATCTTAGCTTAATTCATGCTTTCTTGAGTTGGTCCATTGCGCAATATCACCAACTTCGTATCGCTGCCTATTTTGCATTCTTGACTTGCACTAAATAATTGTTTATAGATACAACAAGGCGAACTACATTTTAAATAGTATGCACCCATAGTTAACACATTCCAGAATGGCCTATCCAGAAATAAAGTACAATTCATTTGATCAAAATACTAACAAACTATTTCAAATGATGTTACTTGGATTCTCAGCCAACATTCGGGCTTTCCACGCCGTTCTTACCATACTGGCGTGAGAGAATGGCAATGTGGATCTATCCATTCTTTTATGCCCAACACCAATCACTGCTTCAGTGATTAGCCTAAAAATTTAAGAATCTCGGTCAAATGGCCAATGGTAGATGAATTTTTATGGGCTTATAAAATGGTTTCCTTTTGCATTCCTTATAATATGCTTCTATGAATTAAGGCTAACCAAAAAATCAATTAACTATGCATAAAATGGTACTTTATTAAGCAAGGATGAAACGTATAGTAGACCGTTAATATAGATATATATATATATATATATATATATATACAAAATCTTGATGAAAGCGCACTAAGCGATAATATAAATATGTGGCCGATCGAGGCGAACGAACAAAAATTGTACTACTAAAACATAGACACACGTAAAAAAAGGGACACTCACAAATAAACGTTCAGACGTTTCAGCGGATTGATCCGCTATCCTCAATGCTGAAGGTGAACTGCTGCAGGCAGGGTAAGTTCCTCCAGTCGCCCTCCTTGGTGAGGTAGTGGGGGTGGAAGGAGGGGAAGGGGAGAGGGGGGAAAAAAAGGGAGGGTAGGGTTTGTTTTGGCTTTTAGTGGGCGATGTTTAGCCCGGGCGTTTCAAACGCCTTTTCAACCCAGATGTGGGCCATCTCCCTCGTCCTCACCTCGATGATAGTTGCCCTCTCTGGCAAAACTTCAATGAAGGTTAGGGAAAAGCATTGGTCGAAGGTACTGTTGTGTGAGGAAGTGTGAATGGGGATGGGTTCATGAAAGGGGGGAGTTTTGCAGGAGTGCCTGTGGTTATTCATACGGATGGATATGGGTGTGGTACATTCTCCTATGTAGTACGCGGGGCAAAAATTACAAAATAGCCTGTATACAACGTTGAAGGAAGTGCAAGACGGTGTGGAGGAGGATCTATTGATGACAGGTGAAGTGGTGGGGCGTAGCAGGGGGCAGCATTTGCAACGGGGGCGGTTGCATGGAGTCAGGGAGGAAGGTGGGGGCAGAGCGTGCCGTAGGAGGGGGCGGGTGGATTTTAAAATATTACCTAAGTTAGGTGCTCTTCTGTAGGCAATGGAGGGGCAGGATGGAAGAAGAGCAGCCGTGATTTTGTTTTTTCTGATGATAGGGTACAGATCTTTTAATATTTTTTTAATTTTTTGAGAGCCCGGGAAGAATGTGGTGGTGAGATTCAGTTTCCTGGTTTGTTCTTTTTTGGTGCGTGGGGTGTACTGTTCGGAGGGAGAGAGTATTTTCTTTTTAAGCAGGGGTTCTGGATACTTTCGTTTGAGGAGAGCATGATGGAGGTTCTGTGTGGCTCTTTGAAGAGATGGTGAATTGTTGCAGATGCGATGGGCACGGACTGATAGGGAGTAGGGGATTGCGTGTTTGGTGTGAGGTGGATGGCAACTGGTGTAGTGCAAGTATTGTTCATGGTTGGTGGGTTTTTTGTGGATGGATGTGCTGAAGGTATTGCAGTTAAAATAAAACTGTAAGGAACATGAATGATAACTGCTTATTTTCTTACGATTGCCTTCTTTTTCACTCAATGAGCTCTGACCGTCAGGAAGAGGAATTCTATCGACGTCTTTAATCTGCATGCGCTCATTTTGCAGCAGTGAGAATCAACGTATTGCTTAAAACACATTTTTTCAGCTGGCATATTCCCTGGTGAAAGCACTATTTTCCGATCAGAAATTTGCCTTTTTTGAAAATCTACGAGCGAAATTACCAGTTGCTTCAATCGCCGAACTGTACTGCTCTAATCCAGCCACTTGATCAGGGGATAATAAATAGCCTTAAGTGTCACTATCGAAGTGAAGTTATGAAAAATATCATCAACCGTGACACTGCTTTCTCCTATGAAGAATTTAAGAAGGAATTTACCCTTAAAAATGCAGTATGGTGTATTGCCGAAGCGTGGGATAAGGTTACTCCCCAGGTTTTGAAAAGATGTTGGAGTAATTTGCTGCCGGATTTTCAAAACCGCTGTGAGGAAACTGACGACATACCAGAATTTGATGGCTTCCAGGGTCCGTCGAATGATCCCGTTTCTCATTTTATAAATTTTGTGAAAGAGCTGGATGCCGACATAAGTGATGAAGATCTAAAAGAATGGAATGCCTGCGACAATAATGCCCCAGTGTACCAAAGCTTGACCGATGGAGAGATAATGGATGCAGTCACGGGTTCGACAGTTGATGAAGACGTGACCGACAGTGACTGCAGCTCTGATGAGGAGAAAATTACTACGTCGGACGCAATCACTTATGCAGAAAAACTCATAAAGTACTTGGAGCAGAGGCCCTCTTCTTCCAACGATATGGAGGTATTACACATGCATAGGTTGAAAAACAATTTAATACAAGAGAGACGCAGCCGCTGGAAACAGGTCAAACTTACCGACCTCATGAAGAACGCACCAACAACCAAGTGCGCGGATGTTGCTGCCACAGATACTGCGTGCCACTCCACCCATGGCAAATAAATATCCAATGGACGTAATGGTAAGCAATTTTTTCAATTTTTCGGGATTCATGCCGCTAGGGAACGCGTTGTTTATGAAGTTAATGCCAAGTAGATTTTCCAAAATACTCGCGTTTTCCGCCCTTAAAAGATTAGCTGCGACTATTAATATTAAATTGAAGAATTAACATTCAAATTCGATTGTTATTTACGGTAACGTACTCGAAGTGGGATTACCTCCGATCGGAGGATTTGATAATTACCGATAAATGTATGCTAGTAGTCGTGAAAACGACATGGAATTTGCGATAGCTGCATGTTGAAAAATACGGAGAGGCAAAATGTTGATATTCCAGTCGCATTGTAAAAATATTATTTGCCATATTAATTTCATTTACAGTTGGCCTTATCAAGAGTACCTCTGCGATTTACGGACGAAGAATATTTTCAAATGTTTTGAACCTTTTTTTAATCACAGATGGCAAATAGATATCCAAGATTCTCACCATAATATATATTCAATAAATATCCAAGATTCTCACGCCTTTCATCATGAATTTTATTGAGTTTTTCTTGATCCCTTACTCAGCAATACATCATTTCTGTTGATGCCAATGCACGTTCCGGAAAAAAATATTTTCCGTATTGCAGTGTTGCCTGCATCCAGGGAACAGATCTATTTACCGGAAATATCTTTAATCCGGAAAGGGTCTGGTCCCACGCATTCCGGATTATCGATCTTCTACTGTATATATATATATATATATATATATATATATATATATATATATATATCTGTATCATTCCCTACCTGGAATTAACTTGACTTATAATAAGGAGAAAATAGCGGCCTGGTTTGAGGTTACGAGAAAGACGCTACGCTGTGAGTAACTGGGACGATTTTAATGACTAGATTACACTGCCCGTGTCCTCCAAGAGTCGCAGTGGACCCTAGCTCAACCGGCGCGCCGCTCTGCCCGCTATTAGACGACTATTGGGTCGTTTAGACTGCTCCGTTAAATCCGTTAATAAAAAAAGCCTATTCATGTTCATGGGTGAGGAAATCTGCCGTGCTACGGAAGACAGTCCCACGTTAAACAAGAGAAAAGCTTAATTTAAAAATGTAGTAAATACGAAAAATTATCGTTTAATTTGGCAGCATAACTACAGTCCTGACACGAGTTTACAGAAAAGATGAACCCTAAGATAGATGTTGAACTCTGAAGCTCGGGTTTGCAGATTAACTTAGTACTATGCTACACGCATTGAATGATGTCCAGTTTGAATGAATATATGCACTGTGCATGTACCAACATCATGTAAGTATTTGTATTAAACATTATGGAAATAGAAGTGATATTAGGCCTATCAAAATACTCATTTCTTCGCGCCTCATTATCTGTCCTTCTGTGATTTTCCCACATGACGTTAATTCCTTGCCACTTATAACGAAAATGTTAGCCACAAGTATTTCCTTCGCTTCACGCTTAAAAGAAACTAGCGTTAAAACATCCAGTATAACGTGGTCTGGCTTGCGGTCAGGAAAGACAGGGTCGTGAATAGCTGAACGATTTCAACGGCCCTGCCCTTAACGTCCAAGCGTCGGCCCCTGGCGTCACTCAATTCATCCTGTTGGGTCGTTAGGGCCGGCCGCCGAGCCAAACAAGCGCGTAAATTCCAACCCCCGGCCCTAAGTGAGCACACTACGTCACATGGACTGCCGCATCTAAATAGAACGTCTCTCTCGCTTCTACCCACTGCCTCAAAAACAAACACGTTGATCATAGAAAATAATGAGAGAAGATAGAAATAATGAGAGAAGAGAATGAGAGAGAGGTTTTTTGACGGCGTTTGATGCGTGGGAAGACAAGGACCATAAAAGATAGAAACGGAGTGAAAGAAGTAACGTGGCGTGGGCTTCCCATCGCTACAGATATAGGATAACTGCAAACCAGTAAATAGTAGCAAAAATAGTAAATGAGCAAAATTGACTGAGTTGTAGGTAACGATTACAATTTTGGTAATTTTAACCTTTTCTAACCCTGAACTGTTTCTGGAAGGAACCAAATTTCAAGATTTTTCATTTTGAAAACTTGAAAATTTTACACTCAATGGTAATTATCCTGGCAGCTAAATATTTTGTCCATAAAATCTACGCTTCAAAGTAATATTTAATTTAAGTATCTCCTAAATAGAGCTGAATGATTAAACATTTTTGATATTGTTTAGAAGCAACATTGGGTTATAAAGGGGTAGCTCTTCGAAAATGTGACATTTTACTGTATTGCAATAAATATTTTCGGAGTGTAATCGTAAATTTATACACTATTTATAATTTCTATATTTTTCTTTCACTTTATATTATTTATTTTAATTTTACTTTAACTTGAGACACTCTTTACTATTACAATGACGATGAGGTAAAAAATGTCGTGCGGGCGCTTGAAGTTACTACAGTAAAGAACAACATTAATTTAAAATCAACAAATGTATCAAACGCTATTACATCTTCCAGAACATACGCGATAAGAGAATTAAAACTCAATATTCAATAATACTTATGAATTGCTTGAATTTTGTTTCCTTAGTTTTGCATTCAATTGAAATCAAATCTCAATCGTGCGTCGTCGTAACACGCAAAAAAATACCCTCGGCCATAGCTACCATCAAATTTTTACTCGCAGTGTCTGTGTCCAGCGTAGTATTTTTCCTACTAGCCGCTACCAACTGTCTTGGGAAAATTAAAATCGGACTGAGGGTGGAAGAGAAGATTGGAGGCTTTAGGGTGCAGAGAAGCTGCTACCCTCTATAGGCGCTGAGAGCGTGAGGGGTCATGGAGGAATTAAGGGGAGTGGGGAAGGGTAATAGGGTCTCAGGGCCTCTGCAAGATAGGGTTGGGGAAGCGGAGCTCACTCGGAAGGTCCGCCGCACTAAAAACTTTCTCAATTCCACGAACCCCACTCCCATCTTCTTGGCGATAATGAGTGCGAGTGATTTTTATCGCAAAGCACAGGGTACATATTTCATTAATATTAATTCATGGTGCTATTCTACATAGATTTCTCCTCCCCAACTTTTGCCTCTATCTATCTTTATCTAAGTTCATGGGCGCGAATCCCACATCAGGAAGCTAATATAATCTATGAGTACTATGCATAAGTTTTTTCTTAGAAGGAAAGTAGATCTCAATGACCCCATTGGAGTTAATTTAAAAGAACATGAGAGAAATTTATGCGGATGAAGTGTTACTTCATAAATGGATATTATAAGCGATAAATATTCGTTTCAAAATGTAATAGAAATAATTAATGCCTTCAAAGAGTAAGTTTAAAGGCCAATAACGCTGCAGTAACAGTTTAATCACGTTAATTGCATGAAAATGGCATAACAGATTACTCATTGAGTTTTTAAAAGAATAGATTAAAAATATAATATAAGCGTAGATTATTATATGCAATTAGTTTCATTATTTTACTTTCTGAAATAAATGGATTTCATTTAAGGAAGCAAAATGTTTTTTTTAAGTATATGAAGGACATGTTTTTTTTGTTTTTCACGCCACGGATATCCCATACAACTCTTACATAAACGATCATATTGATGGATTTTTGGATAAAATATACAAATAGAAGCCGGTTTTCCAACAGTAAATAGATTTAGAGGATCTACCTCTACAGTACTTCATTTTCCTAGATGTTGAGCGCCACCACTGGTGACTTTCTAGCGCTTAGGCGGAAATTAATAGGGAAATGATCGCGAAGGTACCACAAGGATAAGGTTTAGGTGCACTTTTCGGTTTCTTTAGGTTTCTTCTCGTCTCTTTCTTCCATTTCTAAGGACGTGAAATGGCGCTAGGCGACAGCAAGGTAGCTTCAAGCATTGCAATGAAGACATTCCGGGATATGTTTTAAATCAATGGTTGTCATTTCCAGAGGAAAAATATTTTTCTTACCAAAGATACAATTCATTTTTGACACCAACATCTAAAAGCTAAAATAGCGGCCTGTGGAATAGTTAAAAATAATTATAATTATAAACCTACAGCTACAAAAAACACAAGTACTTAACTCAATTTAGCGTATAAATCTACGATTTAATTTTGGAATAGAATACGCAGTCATCTCCGGTATAATATAGTAGCGAGGAAGAATAAAAGGAATATTATAAAATGAAGCTACTTCTACGTAGTTAAGATTTAAGTCTTTATTCTCTGTAATTGATCATTTCAATACATAGTGCGTGCCATTTCTGCTACTTACTGGCTCTGCGGGTGGTGAAAAAGGGAAATGAATGATGGGGTACCGCAAGGATATGGTTTAGGCCCACTTTTCTTCTCGTCTCCTCTTTCCTACTATTCTTAGGTAGCGGAATGGGCTATGGTGGGCTATAGAGTGGGGCAGCTCTAAGTGGAAAGAGAGGAGGGAAAAAGGGAAATACTTAGAGAGGGATCGTGGTGTGGGTACAGGATGTGTGGAAGAGCTAGGGTGAAGCGGTCGGGGGAAGATCCAGAGCCTTGCCTCGCTCCATATTTTTTTCAACCCACCCACCCCCGGATTCCTTCACTTTTAAAAAAAGTTTGGCCGGAACAATATGGCACCGAGGCAATATGGCGCGCAGCGAATTTTGCGAAACATAATTAACGGGCAGCTTCCGCCGGGGAAAGAGTTTCTTTCATCCACGGAACCTAAGTTATTGGATAGGCTCCCTTTTGTGTAAGTTTTTATATATCGGGAGGCACTGACGTTTTCGCTAAGTAATTACAATGCAATGAAAAATGTACAAACTTATTGCGCAGCGTCGATCTGCAACGCTCGAGAAAAAAATGAAAAAAAAGAGACAGTGATGTCCATTCGCTACAATGATTTCGGTTCGATGTTTTCACATACGTGGCGCGCGGAAAAAAAACAGGAAATTGGATTTTCCAGGATATAGTGCCTGTCACTCTTAGTTGTACCATTAGGATTTAGCAATATTGACGCGATGCATTTTCAGCGTCTCATGCGCCGAAGAAGCGTTGACGTGATGGACGTAAAGCATTGTATACGTTAGGGGCTACACTCAGACTAAGCAGGAAAGAAATACGGAATAAAATACATTATTTATAAAAAAAGGAAGAGTTTGAGTCGATGTAAATGCCAAACAAAAGATTCAAGCATAGAGAAATAAGAAATCGCAATCTTCAAAAAGCACAGGTTGCATTACTGTAAGTTTCACCACGTAGGACATGACAGTTGATTTGGGCTGTAATTTTGGCAAACACAGTGTTGGAAAGACAAAGACAACTTCAGCCGTAATTTGTAATGGAAAGCAGAAAGAAAAATTGACTAGAAATGTATCCAATTTCATGCCAAAGAAAACGAAAATTTAATCCATATTGTGCTCTCTTTTGAAACAGATATTATTCTCCTCACGCATTCCTTCCGAAGTATTCTACTTTGGTGCATAATAAAGTTGCTAGACCGTCATTTTTAAAGAATCTGGTTTGAACCCCGATAATTGGAAACTTCTGACAAGCCATATGGCTTAGAAGGACCAAATTTGTATATGCTAATAAAGGCAATCTATAATTTAGTCATATATTTTATAAAATGACAATATGATGTATCCCATAAATTTTTTATATATTGTAAAATTTTAAATTTTGCGACCATTATTTTGATTTTATGTTACAAATGGCTATTTTTTACTCTTATATTAAACTATTATTTGAAAATGCAACTATCGAGTGTATTATTTATTTAAACAATTATCATTATATCCTTGAAATAAATCATATTTACCATTAAAAAAAACTCCAGTGTAACTGAGGAATGAGGGTATTTTCTGGAAACATACACGTTTGTATGACTTCAGATCCCATGTTAATCATTGATTAACATAGAAAAGTGGTCTCATACTATTGGTGCTCTGTGATTAACTTACTTAAACCAAAAACAAAGATTGAGCACGTTCAAAGCCATTGCAAGTTCACTTTATATCCATAAAACAAGTATCAAGAGAATATGTTCAGGTAATGAATTTGCCAAAATGCAAGCTGTTTTAGTCGAAGTGCAGCTCTTCTATCCTCGAGTAAAAAAAAAAAACAGGTTAAATAATGCAAATTGGTATTGGGATTGCCTGCCTTCGGGCATATTCACGATTAAATTAATATGTAATTTTTTCGTCGATATTCAACTCAATTGAAAATTTAGTTATAAAAATGCTAATTAAAATAAATATTGAGAATTAATTTCAGCAAAAATGGGGGAAAGCATTTATAATCCTTGACGACTAAGAAATAATATATATTCTTGCTCTCGGCTACCTTATCCCCTTCGGTTAGCAACGGTTGCCATTTGAAATACACCAGTGCATTGCACCCAATCCTACAAGTTTCTCTTTCTCGTTTCTACTACCGTTAATAAAAATGCTAAGATACTAGAGCTCAAGGATGAATATTACTTGATGTACTCTTGGAGAAGTGAAGTGAAAATTACCTCGCCTGAGTATCTTCAATCATCAGGTCAAGTCTTGGTCATTCCGCTACCATCAAAAATTTCTGTTTCATAACAAAATCCAGAACCGGCATTTATAATTCTTCATCAGTTGTCGTACTTTGCTCTAATGGGGAATTTTTAAGTCTCCTCTTCTTGGTCGCAGATACTTCTCCAATTGCGGTATAACTTTCCTCATATTGCT
Organism: Ischnura elegans; assembly: GCF_921293095.1. NCBI lineage: Eukaryota > Metazoa > Arthropoda > Insecta > Odonata > Coenagrionidae > Ischnura > Ischnura elegans. The sequence goes on along the minus strand of NC_060255.1, from coordinate 88,998,571 downwards.
TCTAAAAATTATCCTAGAAAATTAAGCTGTAAAATTCAATTTTGCATGAAAGTAATGAGTTTGCCCGATTTTATTCATCAATCCTAGCAGATTCCACAGCTCGTTTCATGTAATTTTTTTCAGGCCTATCAACCAACACTACCAGGTTCTGTGTTATTTTAGAAAACGTGAGCATATTTAATTTCTCACAAATTGTGTTCTCTTCGTTTCGATACAGCAGCACACTAAGAATCGTGCACTCTATATTGGATAATGTCTCGAATTTAATACTTACAGTTTTTCTTCCAAGGCGGGTTATGAAAACGGTAAGCGTTCAGAATGAATATTCCTAAACATCTAACCTGATGAGAAATTTCAAAATTCTGACTGAGTTCAAATATTCGAAAAACCAATGCAATTTGCCATCTTAATTAATGTCAGCCTACTTTGATATAACGATGGTTATTTGAATGTTGATCATCAAATTATGAGCGTGCCTCTATGCAAAATTGAATTTTAAATCTCTTCCAAAATGTTATGGCCGTAATCAACCTTACGGAGGGATACGATATATCCCACATTAAGTAGAGCTTTAAAATACTTTTGAGCTATATCGGATGTAATTTAACAGAAAACTATTTTACTTTATAACAGATAACCCTTTTTTAAAATTTTGGGGCATAGAGTTCAAAAATTTATTTTAAATGAAATATAAAATACGGAAATATACAAATAATTCATCTTTGACAAACATAGCATGGAAAGAGTGGCTGAAAATGAATTAATTCCTTCTATTATATTTGCTCAAGTTAGAGCATGAAGAAATGCTATCATTTAAAAAATATCATCGATAGAAAAGGGGAAAAAAGGAGGGAGCGTTCAAAAATTAATGCTTACATTTATTGAAACTAACTATGTATATGGATTGGATTCCAACTGATATTTACCGGAACTTCAATCTACGCCGAAAATAATTTATTTTTTCAACTGTTACAAATTCATATATAACCACATTACTATTAATAAGAGTGATATAACATAAATTACTTATTCATGAATGTAAAAGCATACTTGTGGAAAAATTTCGCCAAATCACTTTTTTATAACACCATACTTTTTTGCTCCTCAGAGGACCACGGCAGATTTAGACACATCAATGTGCACTTAATTGCTTCTTCATCCTTCAACTACGGAGATTACCGCTGAACAGTTTAGGAGATTTGATACATTATTAATGTGCAGACATGTGAACATGCCCACGTGCTATACCTTCGCTATTCTGTTTCAATTCCCACGACTTTCCTTTCACAATACTGACTTTTTTTTTGCAAAAAATGTTTACTATCCCTCAGTTCCCAGTTCGTGAATTGAGAAAAAATTCCAACACGGGAGGGGGCGTTCGAAAAAACGGTAGACCGATCGTCATTTGAAAGAAAGAAGTAAAAAAAAACACGATCGAGCAGCGGGAAATGCTTCCCATTTTATTCTCGCACGCCAGCGACAGGTCCCATCACTCTGCACTGGATTACGCTCGATTTTGCATTTCGTCACGGGCGATGCAGAATATAGGAGTGACGTGAGGGATGGTTGCTGGACACCGTTCACCGAGGCAGACTCTCTCGCAGGCGGAGGAGGAAAATAAAACGGAAATGCATTTCACTTGCGGTCAGCCCGTTCCCCGCTTGGAGTACGTCCGCTGGAATTTCGCGCAACAATCTTCGTCATGGCGAAATAGCGGTCAACGTGCGACGGCCCCGCAGTTCCGCAGGAATGAAATACAATTAGTGAGTTGTGCCCCGACCAAATTAACGCAAAAGGCCTTTCGCTCTAGGGAAACGTTCCTACCGCACGTATTACGACCCGCGAGCTGCTGCGGGCAACTGTCGTCTCGGTGGGTTTTTCTCGATACGTTTTACGATTTATAAAATTAAATAGAAAATTCTGTCGTGAAAATTAATAGCACTTTAAAAATTCTCTTCCACGATCGTATTGTTTCTATACCAATGTGAAAACAGTTCTACCTTTAGCTTAAAATCATAAAGCGTACGTATGCTGGATTGCAGTTATTAGATTTTTTCAATACTATAGCTTTCACGGGGTAATATGTGAATAGTTTAATCAGGCTTAGATGCAGCTTTGTTACAGAAGTTGGGAATGAAAAAATTTCTTTCCAAGAAATTCTTGCCAAGAAAATTCTGTCATGAAAATGAATAGCACTTTAAACATTCTCTTCTACGATGGTATTGTGTCTATATAAAATTTATACCTTTAGCTTTAAATCATAAAGCGTACGACTGTTAGTTTGCAGTAATTGGATTTTTTCAATTCTACTGCAGTCACGGGGCTGGTTGTACATAGTCGTATAAGATTAAGATGTAGCTATGGTACTGACTATTTTAAATTTGAGAATGAATAAATTTTAGGAAAATCAACAAATTTTTTCTACGTACCATTTTATTCAATCGTTTATGGTGCAATATCTTTGATGAAAATTTGATAAAAATTATGTTGGCAAGAAATCCCCAACACAAAAATCAAATTTCAATATTAACTCATACAATGGGTAAATAAGAATCTACGTAAAAACTCACATTACATGCAGACCAATTTAAAATATTGAAATGAATCGTTCTTTTACAATAATCCAACCACGTGAATAATGACCATACTGAGTTTAAGTGTAAATGTAACTTTGTGAGTAAAATGGTTGGATGTGCGATGCCAACGTATTAGAATGAAATAACCCCAGGTTTTCACAACGAAAACCCACTCCCCACCAATTATTGAAATACAACTTTGAATCCCATCCTAAATAAGTTACTAATGAAGACGGACTGTTTGAATATATAATACAGTATGTGTATAAAGTTAATATTTGTCGGCTATGATTTATTTTTAATTTGGGTTTAATCTATTTTCATTGAATAATGAATAACAATGAATTCTATTTTTAAGGAATTCAGTTGCCGCGAAAATAAATATAAATATCTAGCCTATTAGACTCTGACTCAAGTTTCTGACTTGACTTCGGTTTCAGTGTGTGCCAAAAACCTAAAGCAACCTTTCTGATTGGATCATGCCTCAAACATATTATCTTTTGAAATGAATCGAAAATATTCGCCAAAATGGTGCGATAAAACATAACTGGGCTGAATAATTATTTTAAAGTTACCACCTTAGTTTGGGATGTATATAAAAGTCATTTGGAAATTTAAAAAAGTGAACACAATACCTAATTAACCTTTGACTGCCTAAAGGCAACAGGCCGAACGAAGAATTTAATTTCGTTGACATGAATGACTGCCGGGAGGACGGGAGCAGATTGATAAAGGCGGGGCACAAAGAAGATTTCGGATCCAACAACGAGCTCCGTCGCTTATCTTCGTTATCGGGAGCAAAAACCTCATTCCACCAATCAACGCAGCTAAAATGGTTTGCTCTTTTCAAAGATTTGATGAGGCACAGAGAGGAAGGAGGAGGGGCTATCCACGATGGAAAAAAAACAAAATTCGCTGCGCGGAGGATATACACCGAGCGCCTGGGGTACGCAACGCATAACACACGTTAGTGTATTTGTACCGCCCCGGCGAGGCCCCATCGGTGAATCTCAATCGAAAGTTGTAATTTCGCGAGCGCCAATATTTTTTTCTTCCTCTTCTGATGAGTTTCCACCGCTTTGCGATGAGATTACGTTGGGAAAACGGTAGCGCACGTAAAAAGGTTTTCCGTCGTTCTTCAATTGCTTAATCCATGCCGTGCGGTAATCACATCTATCCCTTGCGCACCCGGTGGTTTTCCTCGCTTTAAAACTACGGCCGATGCATCCGAGCAGGAATTTCGCCATTAATTTATCCGGTAGCCCGGCGATTAGTCCCGGCAAAGCCGTAGGCGATATTTCCAGCGGTGACTGGAAATTTTGTCGAACTTGATGTCCGGAAAAGTGTTCCGGGAGATGGTCTGATCAATTCATTGCTGTGAGCACGTGCTTCCAGGATAGCCTCTTGCATTAAGCATCGAAAAACCTGCGCGAACACTACATTCTGTAATTTTCATCAGTAATACATCACAATGAGTTTGTTTATTTATTTAATTTGTCAAAATATGATTCCGTATGTACTTTGTATTGATTCAGTCATTTAAAATTGAAAAATTGAGGATAGCAAAAAATACTAATTACGGTTAATGTTTCTAGATAGAAATATTTGCGTTAAGTTCTGTCTGTAATCAAAGGTATTTGCATATTATAGTCAATAGTGTGACGCTAGCTGTGAAGTAATGTTTCCGTTTTTAATCAAAATCTTTTTGAATTTGACTAGGATGATTTTCGGAAACGAGAGCGAGAAAACATTATCTGGTCGCACCGCTACTAACTGATGCCCTCATAGATAACGTCAGGCATGGAAACAGATGGCTCGGGTAGTATTCATTATAAGATTTGACGAGTATAGCGGTTTCAAATTTCTCTAAAAATACATGGGATATTTTCATTTAAAAATGGAAATCATTAAATAGATTGAATAGGTATTAAAATGGGAAACCTTTTATATTTTCAGGAAATGTAATTCAAAGTGACGGAACCAAAAGTTTTTAAATCAGAGGGCACTAGAGCCTGAGAAACGAAATATTAACAGCTTAAGCTTTTAGTGTGAGTTTTCAGTACAAAGTAAATAAATAAAATATACCGTAGAGAAATATTAGTGATGAATTAAATAAATACTATGTGGCTGGTATGATAGAAAATTGTATCTAAAATCTCTTTGAAATAACGGTTTCATGAGATAAAATTGGCTACGTTTGACGGAACTAATAGCTTTCCTAAAAATACAACAGCAGTGGGAATTAATTTCTGGGCGGATTCGTTTTCCTTTCAGGACAAATATAATAAAATTTAATTTTCCTACTCCTTTTCCAGTTAAAAAGAGGATTTCCATTTCAAAGAGAATCACAGGATGAACTCCTAAATGAAAGAAAATGTTCTTTCACATGAGTTTACTTTCTAATTTTTTTTGCAAAGTTTCCTGTTATACTAAAATACCGTCCTTCAGAAAAATGATATTTCTTTTGATTACATACAAAAGAAATTTTTGTATTAGCACACTCCGAAATATATTCCGAGCTGAAAAAGAAACATTTGGAATAACATCGGAAGATGAACAACGTTACCGATGTTAATTTGGAATAAGAAGAGTGTAGCTGAGCATAGCATCCATAACCTGGCGTACATCAGATACCTACTACAAATTCATTTATCTAATAATGAGTATACTGTTTCACATGCCACCCAAAGCATAATTTAGCTCAGAAAATGTGAAAATTCTTTTTCTTTTCCGTACGAAAAATTATGCAAGAAATATTTATACGGATTCAAGTTCATACATGTAAGTTATGCTCAGTGACCTTTCAAAGGAGATTACACAAGCATTTAATTTGAAAGGAGATCACACAAGCATATAATGGCAGAAACATGCATTTATATATAATTTCTCATGCTTCCTTAACGGGTAAAATTAAATGAAAATGAACGATTGATCAATATTATATCTAATTGTTCCTATGCCACTTCATGAGCAACAGGCTCAAATTAGATTAAAAATGGTATGCGTAAAATATTATCAGTATACATTGCAGCCATGCTTTTTAGTTTGACGCTATTGCTGTTCAAAGCACTGCATAGAACACTAAATAGAAGGTTTGGTGGCATAACGTAGCTAACTGGCAATTAAGACACCCGTATTCGTATCCCGACTAAGCCAAATGATTTTTGACTTTGAGGATTATGTCATATATCATCCGTGGTGTATCTAACCATTGATTTCCAATTGTTAAAGACTATTGACCCAATGCAATACGGATGTCGATTAGGTTTTACACTTTCCCTTGGAGGATATCAACGGACAGCAATTAATTTATGCTCCAGCAAAGGACCTCATATTTTTAAAGTATTTTTGAAAACGTTTGCGTCCACAACTGTTCTCCGCAAACCAAAATGTCGTTTGACAAGACCATTTATTTTTGTTCCTGATGCCAAAATATTTGTGGTCGCACCATATACAAAATTAATTAGACGTGGTCAGCATATCTGTTTCGGCTCGAAAGACCTCATCTGAAAAAAAACTCTCGCATGCTCAAAATCCCACCACACGAGACTCCAATTCATTTAATTAAATCGGGGAGGGAGAAAAACGTCCAAAGAGAATGTTTCAGGAAAAATTACTTGATACTGTGAGGAAAAAGTATTTTTTTTTCAGAAAACATAAAATGAGGCACTTATTTCAACTCAGTCTGCTATGGAATGAAAGAATTGGTTGCGAGTTAGTTCTAATCTTATGATGAAATTATAATTTTGATGTCAGATTAAAAAAGCCCATAACAGCCCTACCTCAAGTCACATGGATAATAGTCCTGCCGAAGAATTATCGCCTCCGCACACTTTTACGGAGACTTAAAGACCTGTTTTGTTTCGGGATCTTATCCATTAACCGCATGATTTATCAAAAATAAAAATTTCAGTAAAGTCTCACTTCTAGCATAAACCAGTTTTTCATGAGCAACTTCGAAGCCACGCTGTTAACTTTAATACATGCGTTGTTGCATGCATACACATAGAGTTGTTTTTTGTAATGTAATTATAGAAGAGAAAGCTAATTTTCTACACCTTTACCCTTTCGGTTAGGTTTAATTTTGATATAATTTTTATGTTCTGGGAGTCCTTAAAGAAGCATGTGCCTGCAAGTATAGCTGACAAAATCAAGAAACTGGAATGTATAGTCGCTGCATCTATTATTCCAGATAATTTGATCAATTAGAGAAAGTTACTCAACTATCTAACATGCGTATTCCAGAAGACGAATAGAGCTAGTAGATAATAGTGAATAAATGCTCTCACATTGACCAATTGAAGGCTAAACAATAAATATTTTAGAAGCTCTTTTATTAGAAGTTACACTTAAAGCAAATGGAATTTACGATAAAAAGTCGACAAGCGATATTTCCTGAAATTTGAAAACGCTCTAGCATGAAAAATACAGCACCTTTCTCATGTGAATATTAGTAGACACAAGTAAATAGAAGCATAATTTGAAAGATTTTCATTTGAAACAGAGTTTGAAATAATTCCATAGAGGTGCGAACTAGGGTTGTGAGAGTAGTACTTTTTGATCTCGAATCGAGTTGAAAGCAACTCGCGAGTATCAAGTCGAGTTGAGTATGGCAATTGGGAACCAGGCAACTCATCAATGCATGCTCCAACATATTTTTATTTTTTCCATCACAAAGTATCTATTCCAAATGCTTAGCGTGATGTTAAAAAAATATAATGAGAAAAGCTTATGTATCTCGTATCAGAATCAGGAGATGAATGAAAATTAACGTCTTGAAAAGTTCCATAAGAACTATTGAAATGAATTAACCTGTAAACGTGGTGAATTTAATTAAAATATATGTATACAAATTGCTACAAACAGCCCTGAGTAAAAGTATTTGCACCAATGTAGTAATGTTTCATTTTAGCGCTTCCTGTTGGTAGATTTCTGAACTTAATGGCCTCGACAGCTCTGTAACCTGTAACTACTTGGCTCGACATTCGTAATGCTACTCGAAATATTTGAGTCGAGTAGTGTCTACTCGACTCGAATTTTCGAGTACTCGCACATCGCTAATAGAAACTTTTTTTGTTAGTTCAAGAAGGAATCTAAAAGTAATAAATGAATTATCAAAAATTAACATCGGAAGTACGTAGTACTCAAAAAGGCTAAAAGATGGCGTCCAATTGTGGCGTCAAGCAGAGTTCTCTAGATTGCTCTATCAACACTACTCTCTCACATAGAGGACTGGCGTCAAGCACTGGGAAAAACCTGCATTGTCCGCTAAAACCAAAAATTTGCATTTATTTCCATAGAAATCTAAAATATTTTTACGTATTCTCTCAGCGTTTCAGTAAAGAAAGTATAGCAAGGTACAAAAGTATGAACGTAAGAAAGTTTGAGAGGTCCAGCTGTCGGTCCACTCCGATTACAGCGCGTCGGGTTGGGAGACGGTTGGCCACCGTGGCTAACGAAAAGGCACGTCGACTGCTATGGTGTTTGACTGCTGCTGCTAGTCGTTCTACTACTACGTTCACCAAGGCATTAAAACGACTCATCAACTCTAAAACTGATATTATTTATTGAGATTCATGATAGCACCTCCTGACGGAAGATTTCGAACTTACCGGCCTCGACAGATCTGTAACCGAAACTACTCGACTCGACTCGACATTCGTAATACTACTCGAAAAACTCGGGTCGAGAACCAACTACTCGACTCGACTCGAATTTTCGAGTACTCGCACATAGTAGCGCGCACATAACAAATGTTTTTTTCTGCTCCATAAATAAAGAAAATAACTATGTGAAATAAGAATAATTGCACACTATATAAGGGTGCCAAACCCCTTCCACCTATATTCTTCCTCCCCTTATCCTGGATGATATAAAAGTATTGTTTTTGATTTTACTCTTTATACCTAACAGTGGCGCAGAAGCGTCGAAACTTATTGTGCCTGAAAATGAATTTGCGGATTAAATCAAAGTTTCTCTTTTCATTTGCGAAAGAATGAATTTCCCCAAGGTTGATCCTGAGACGATAGGGATAATAAAAGTAATTATATTTGTTTTATAAATATATTTTGCCTGGTTGAAGCATGTTGGAAGGTTAAAGATTCATAATTTCTCTACGACGACAGCGCTCATTATTTTAATATTGCAAGGATAAGATTTACGAGTAACGCGAGTAACGAGAAGAATCTACAAAATAACTTTTCCCATGTGTTTCACGACACGCGTGGCGACCAGCGTGGTTCGGTGGTAATAGGGAGAATAGAAGGTGTTCAAGGAAGGTGTCGAGGAAAAGAGTTTTCCAGAGTAGAGGAACCAACTGGAATAAAAGGCGCAGGTTGGTTTCCAAGAAGAAAGGGTGGGAAGATTAACTGCGGGAAAGAGAAGAGGAGCGGAGGTGGACAGTCATTTGTTTTTATAGGGAGCGACACCGTCGAGTGAAAAATCGTTCGGCATTTTTCCCACAAATGCGCGCACCGAAAGAGCTCATTTCTCCTGCTTTTTTCTCACGTCGCCCCGTCTTTGTCTTTCTTACACCGCTCTCACCTACGTCTTGTCTTCTCGAAAAACCCTAAAACCATAGGCCTCCTACGTGCAGCATTTGAAGTAATTACTTGAAGTTTCGTCGTAGCCCTTGTATGACCGCCGCCTGTTAAACCTGACCATTTTATTACCTAATCCCTTCACAACAATAAAAATGATACCTGAGTTACTTTTGCAGATATGCCGTTATTAGAAATTCAACTATAACTTTAATAAATAACAGGAATTCCATTCTTCTACGTATACAATCATCTAAATTATATACTTTAGTCGGAATTATGAACATAACACTAATTAAAAGAAAAAGCAAGGCCTTATTGGGTTGTTGCAATGCTTAGTACTGCGAAATTAGAAAAATAGGTACACTTAATACTGTGGTGTTCACAATCAATGAATCCCGCTTTTATATAATTGAAAAGCCTAGATTTAATTTCATTTAATCTTTTAAGTACTTATTAAATTCAGTTAAATTTCGTTGAAACTTAAAAGTACTTATGAATCTTTTGATTACTGTATTTACACCTCATACATTGCATTTGTGATTTATCGTCCTCATTTTTTTCTTTCCTGGCACCATTTCAATGAAAAATACTTTTCCGTTCAAATTAATATACTTATTTTATTTTTCAGACAATTTGACATAATGCTAGAAGCCATGTCAATGCAAATGCGTGGATGTTACAACTACATCATCTATGCATTTTGCACCCTCTAAAACGTCATTAATGTGTCGGGTTGACTCCGTATCCACTCCACGTGCTTCACCTGTATCCCATTTTCTACCCGATACTGCAGGCGTTCCTTCCTCGTCGCCAATACTAATTTATCCGCACCGAAGCGAAGGAATTACCTTGGGATGAAAACGCGTTGACCGTCGGATAATTCTGTTTATCTGCTCCGGGGAGAGATTACTTTGCGGTCGAGGGGAGAAGATATAGGCACCATGGGTGTCGCCTTCGGGAAAGAGGAAAGCCCCAGGAAAGGAGCTAGGCTCGCTGTCCCGGAATGAATTTATCAACGTCCCCGGCCAATAAATCAGCATGATCAAATTAGATGCCAATCCGGAAAAAAATCAACACGGCCTTCCTTTTATGCGACCACAAGATGGGATCTCAGCAGAGTGAATTTTCCGAAGTTAAGATATCAGGTTCGTTTAAATTGGCAGCCAGAGAAAAATTGGTTGCCCACCTACTAATCCGAGAAAGCTTGAGTTATAATTTTCTATAAGTAGTTAATTTTCATGAACATTCGCCTTAGCTTTCTTCTTGTCTCCAACTCTTTCGGTATAATCATTGCAGATATAATGTAGAAAAATTGGCATGGATGAAAAGACAAAAGTTGAGATATTCAATAAAGTTGAAGTGAAAAGTATATTCACAACTAAATGGCAGTAAATCAACTTTAAATCCTGGCTAAAAACATTCTAGCATCGTTTCCTTAAATATAACCATTAAAAGGTATTCCTTAACCGAAAAATAACTTAAGCCTAGCTGTGTCGATCCGCAGATTAATTTGATACCAAAAGAAAAAGTGGCACGACTTACCAAAGCTTGATTTACATTTATAGAACAAAACATTCACTAAAGTAATGAAATTGTTAACAATAAAAGAAGCAGATTACCGAAAAGCCTGCCTTGAATGAAATCAATTGCCAGAGTATGCGAAATGTGGCTTGTTACTAGACAAAAAAGACTTTCGTTCAACAAAGTATTCTTATCATTAATAAATGCGATGTAAGTACGGACGTCTGGATAACAATGGCAGATTTGGAATTGCCGGCACAGGTCAAGCATAAAATTGGAACGCTTTACAGGGCTAATTTTTATGGCACCGGGTATATTTGACACAAAATGTTTATAACATTTCCCAATAAAATATCCAAGATGAAAGCACTAGAAATATGTTATATATCACATTCACAATCATTTCAATTTGCATCACAGATTTTTCATGATATATTTAAAACTTCATGGGAGTTATTTCAGCCATAAGCAAATCAGAATACATTAATTTTAAATTTGAAAGCATAAAAAAAGGATACGAATAGGCTTAGCTCTAATTACATCTCCAATACAAGCTTCGGCCCTTTTCATCGAAATTTTTAATTACAATGGAAAGATACTGAGCCACGGCAAAGGATTCCATCAACTGAATTCTTGAATTGCAAACAGATATTGCATTTTACTGAATTCGATAATTTCCGATGTTTATTTCATCATTACTGTTAGCCTTTCACAGATTCTCTTTGGAGTTCCAAATGTTCCATATTATAGAAAGTTTTAAGTTCAATCCTAGATTAATAAAATTTTCGGCCAAAGACAACATCTTTACCATGAAAAATCCTCGTTTTACAAACACCTTATCCTCCAGTTGTTGGTGAACATTCAACTTCCATTACAAATATATGTCCTTGACAACAAAAGACTACCTCTCAAATTCGTACCGGGGCGAATAGAAAGAGCGTGGGGGGATTAAATTCTATTTCTCAAATAAACTTGTCACGTCGCACATTCAATCCATTCAGCTTTGTTCAGGAGACATTTAGGTTCGGAAAAGCCTGTATTTTTATCCAGCACTCTAGCTTGCCAAATCGTTACTTCAGTGACAAACGATTGGATTAGTCTACAGCAAAGTTGATTCGGTGTATGATACAGAGTGACAGCTGAGAGAAAGGAAAGCGGAGATTCGAGGAGAACGTGGAGACAGAAGGGAATAGTAGAAATGAAATGGATAGGCGTTGAGTAATGAAATGGTCTCCACAAAGGCATGCGTAATCTGCTTAGACAACTCGTATGAAAGCGTCAAGCAGAGGGACCACATATTGAGTAGAAACGGGGGTGTAATTAGGAAATGCGTGAATTATACTGATATCATTACTTAATATTTTCAACCTACAAAAGAAAATTTCATTCTTCGCTTCAAAGGTACGCCTTAAAATGTGTTACCCCAAAATTCGATCCGTTTAATTCAAGATCTAAATGTGTTTAGGCGGAATTATTGAAAACGGACACAGAACATATGCGAAGCAAAATTGCATTTTAAACATTAAAAATTATCACCTTAATTCCACTTTAAAATTGCACTGAACAATTCATTAATTTGCTGGCCATGATCGTTGCAAACACGGACTGCTTTAGATTTATCTGATCGAATATCGCCGAAAATCCTTCCGTAACGGCTTCTTTTCCCTTCCATGCAATATTGATGAATACAGTCAGTTGATATAAATACAAAATTCAGCAAATGCTTATGCAGTGGATCTACATTTGGAATTAATCAAGCATCAGCATTAATGTATGCAAGGTAAAAAGCATGCAAAAATATTGGCAACGGTAAGATAATTTCAAGCATTATCGATCAGTTAAGAGAGATAGAAGGTTCACTGCTGAAAGAGAAATCCTCACGCTCTTTGGTCGTGGGCACGCATATTGATAATCGAGGGAATAATTGGAAAAAGCCTGAGAAGGTGAATAATTGCGAGAGAGTTTCTAGGTCTCAAATAATAAAATTATTTTATTTATTTATTTCCAGAACAAACGGGCGAATTTCAGTAAATGGAGGTAGTTGTTCCGTTTGCAGCATCATTTGGTTAAATAAACTTACCAATGTATACGTTTACACAGTCTCTTTGTCTTAGGCTGAAACTATTATGCAGTCATTTTAAGGTCTCCTGAAAATTCTTCCTCCGGCCTCTTTGAAAATTTGAATTCCATGGAAATTAACTTCCAATAATTATTTCTTGAAACTCATTCATTACTCTGTGTTTCCTACGCGTAACTAGAATAAAACTATATGCATAATATGCTTTCTACATGAACGTAGGGAATTATAGTCATTCCTTTACTAACGTGCTCATACAATGATCACCATTTGCCCTTAATTGACTGTTAAATGAGTTACCTAAATCATAGTAATAGAAACTATCACTAAGGAATGTATGTCAACCATTAACTTTGATATAAGTGCCATTTGTTCCCTTAAAAACTATTTGATAACCACATTTTGAAGTAGGAAAACTTGGTCATAATGTGTCGGCTTGCACGACCGGTGGATATAAAAAAAAATACAGGAGCACAGGAGGTAAGCACTAGAGAAGAAAAAATAAGTGAAATGAATTGAAAACATGGAATATTATAAGGTTCTAGCCGTAGAAGGAGAGAGGATAAATTTTTGTCAGTTGATACATAGGTGCTAATGAGGTCAGAACAACAGGGTTACAGATAAAAAGGTGAAACCGTAAAAAATAGATAAATCTGGAGAGGAAGATGTGCAAGCCATAATTTTGGTGTGCCGAGTCATCCATTGCCACAGAACAAGATGCACGTAGACACATTCAAAATAAAAAGGCGTCGACCCTACCATGATGATGATAAACCGATATCGTCATAAACAGTAGATTCCGGTTAATTGGGACACATCGTAACTTGCGCACTTTGCCCCAATTAAGCGGCTACCCCAATTAGGCAAACTCTCTCGTATATAGGCATAAACAAACGTTGAAATGATGGAAAGCAGACTAAAGAATGTTTATAATGCAAAATAAGTTTATGAAACTACTAATTTCATTGATAAATCAGCGAGTTTAGTTAATTTACTATCGTTTTTAAGAATTATAACAATTTAATTAAAAATATTTATCAAACTTTATGCTTCACGACCCCTTATTATATATATATATATTTTTTTTAGATCACGAGATGTGGGTCAAAAATATTTATCACAGCCTCGGACGACGCTGAATGAATGTCTTTAACGAAGTCCTATTAAAGAAAAGTTCTATCCTCTTGCGGATAGTATAACAACAAGAGCTTTCAAAATAGGGCAAGAATAGGAACACTTGTGAAAAATAAGAGTTAATCAAAGGAGGAAAATGTAAAAAAATAGCATTCTGAAAACAAAAAATTTTAATTTTGTCGCGAGTATAGTCTATGTCGCCGACTCATGGCCCAATAAAGCGGCATACTGTCCCAATTAAGCGGAGAATACTCTGGGATATTCCTCTATTGGGTTCTGTTCTTCAAGATCTGCCCCAAGTAACCGGTGGACCAATTAAACGGAATCTACTGTAATTCCAAGAATGGCTGCTGAAGAACGGTAATTATATCCTGTTTGCTAGGCAACCATAAACGTTTCCATGAACGCGAGATTGCCTACGTTTCCGAAATTTTCCTTTTCTTTGGAAATCAGATCATCATGTGCTACCTCGCGCAGCTCTATTACTTTGCAGTGCGTAAGAATATAACAGCTACCAGAGGTATGGTATCCCTGACGTAGACTCCAAATTAGGCACCATTTTCCACTTACGTATCGATGGTAATTAACCCTCTCTAACCCAGAGCTTCTTCCGGGATAAATTAAATTTCACGGCTTCTCATTTTAAAATGTGAAAAATTTCTACTTAATCATAATCATTGTGGCAGATACATGTTTCGACAATAATATTTACAGCACAAAGGAGCACATAGCTAAAATATTTCCTGAATTATTATTTAAGTATTCTACGGTAGGGGTCGATGGAGTACTTAAGAAGCACTCTCGTATTCTCCCCTTCCCTCAACCACTTCCCTCTTCAATTAACAATTAGGCCTACCTCTTTCATTATAACTTAAAACCTTATTCTTTTCCATCCTATCCCTTTTTCCTAATATTCTACCTTCTAATACTGTTATCAATATCCCCTCCCCGCTAAGTACTTGACGACTCCATTCATGCCTTCCGTCTCCTCCGTATCTTATCTAAAAGCTGGCTCTCCTCCCCTACCATGTCCAGCACTTCGTCGTTCCTCCTCCTCTCCGTCCACTTCACCTTCTCCATTCTTCGCCACACCCACATCTCGAATGCCTCCAGTCTTCTCTCGTCCACCTTCCTAAGTGCCCACGGTTCCGCACCGTAAAGAGCTAAACATTTATTTATTTTAGATGTTAATTAGAAGCAACATGGGGTAATAATGGGAAATAAGATTTTACGTTATTAAGAGGACGAATCTATGGTCGAAAACAACACACGTGGATCTAAAAAGTTACTCAACTTTTTTGGTTTGATTTTAATCATTTTTACAGCGTTCCATGCGTTTTTCACTATCGCTCATGAGGAAACATCGCTAGCTCACAGAGGAAATAGGGACGTGAAACTTAAATCAGTATAATATGTGTCCGTCCAGTTTCAAAAACAGTAATTTGGGAACGACCCTACGAGCTGGAGTGTTTTAACTCTGGTATTTGCGTAACTGAAACCACTCGCTGGACCCACTCAATAAAGTGTTGGACGGAGCGAAAGGAGACGGTTTACTGTGGACGATTCGCGGGAATCGGGCTCCACCCAATTTGGACTATCATCACATTTGAGCCCCCGAAATAACTCGAGGAGCAGCAAAGAGGCCGAAGCGGGTGAGGCCAAGGCGATAAGAAAGACGGAATAAGAGAAAAGTCCCGCGGTGAAGGAGAAATCCCGGTTGGAAGCGAAGCAGACGCGGGGAAAGTTGAGCTAGCGAGGGTTGGAAGAGATAAGTCTTTAAGCAAAGTCTGCCTCGGATGGCTCTCCGCCGTGATGGGAACAGGAGACTTTGAATGGGAGTTTGCCCGGCTAATTCGAGAGTGCGGGAGAGATGTCAAAGTTCGAACTCGGCTGGGGGTTGAAGTGGGAGTTGGCGAGGAGGGGGTTGGAGGGACCCCTTTCGTGGGGTAGGAGTGAGTGGGTGGAGAGTAGGGGAGATGTTGAGGGACTGGGGGAGGCCGAACACAAAATCCTAAGGAAGCAAAGCAAGGGCAAATGGACGGCACAAACCATGCGGATGA
Organism: Ischnura elegans; assembly: GCF_921293095.1. Taxonomy (NCBI): domain Eukaryota; kingdom Metazoa; phylum Arthropoda; class Insecta; order Odonata; family Coenagrionidae; genus Ischnura; species Ischnura elegans. Next base: position 88,982,661 of record NC_060255.1, on the reverse strand, counting down.
CATTGAAATGGGACGATAGGCGGGGAGGAGACAAAGGCTCTAGGAGACATTACATCATGAGTAAGCGCAGCAACACAAAAGGCGTTTTATGGAACATACTATTTTTGCATGATTAACCACATCTAACATATCATAATGCAATATTGTCTACAAGATTGCATTGCATACTTAACTAAAAATTGGCACCATAATGTCAAATAAATGACGTTTGAAAGATTTATGCCATACACTATGCATGTGAATACCATATTCTAATGAAGGAAAGTTTGAATTGATGACTTGTAGGCTATTGACCTGCCGGAAATAAAACATTCTTGTTGTTTCATTGAAAGTTATAGTTTTTCTAATTATCTCACTTGAAACAATACCACGAAACTTAGAACAATAGCTTCATTGAATGATAAATGGCATCACAAAATTTCACAGAACTCTAACTTCTTGCTTTTCCGCCCGTAAAAGAATTTGTAACAAAAATTGAAAGGGCAGTTAAAAATAAGTAAGTCTTAACATCAAGTGTTTTAATGAGCCTTCAGGAAGAATGTAAAATTCGAAATTTTCATTGAAAAATTTCCCGTCACCAGGACATTATGGAAAATAGCGCTGAAGAAGTTGGAACACAGAATCCGGAGAAGACGAAACAGGATTGAGATAGACATCGGACAATATAAACCGAGGGAATGGATTCGCAACGGAGACGAAGGACTTTGGATGGTAATAACAATGACTTACCGTGGAATGTACATAGTATAGTTTCAATAAACTCACCAGAAAATTGTCAGACTGCTATATTTATTTAGACTAGGTTCACAAAAATGGATTTTTGGGCTTAATTTTCTTTTTATTTTAAATATACTCGACAAATGAAATAAAAGCAAGTCGTCGTGTAAATTCATTACATACTACGCACGCAAACAGGTTTTTAATTTTCAATAAAATTTAATTCTATGATAGTGTACTACAAAAAATTCAAACAATACATTATTGAACCATAACATAGGCTACCAATATAACAACATATGAGCAATTTACAACAACAGTATTTCAAAATAAGGCTGGAAGATCAGCGTTTGAGAGCTTGAAGATGTCCAGAGAAAGTAAAACAACACAGATGAGAGCAAAATTAATCGGAGGCTAAGAGAGGAAGGCTTATATCACTGCAAGAGAAAGGCGGGGATGTTAGTTCCACTTAGCACAGGAGAAGCGAAGTCAACTGAGGGAAATTTTAAAACGTAATCGGCCTGTCTGTCCTTGTAGCATTAAGCCCGAACTTTGGACATCCAAGTTGAGATGGGTAAATGCCAATGTTGTCCCCAAGAGCTCATGGGGAAAGGTCCAACGGGAGAAAGTCAGCATGTTACGGGAGAGTGAAAAAGCCTTGGAATCATTTGATGGGGAAAAATAAAAAGATACCGCAGTACGTATATGGCAAATATAGTTGCGGAAATTCATCACCTTTAATGACTTACAAATAAACGTAACCAGTCCGTGTCAATTTACATAAATGTACTTCACATATAAATTGGCATAAAACAGATAAAGAAATTATAAATATTGAGGCTCAAAGCGGGATATCAGTTATTCCAAAGTAAACTAAAAAAAAGAGCTCGAGAGAAAATACATCAAAATGATGAAAACTGTAGACATTTATTAGGATTGACGTAATAAGAGTACAATTACCTCGATAATAGATAATATTTTAGGAAAGAACGCGAGAGCTGCTTTAACGTATTGAATTTATTATAATTATTTTACAAGTAAAACAGTTAATAAAAAATTTATGAGTGAAATAATTACTATAAGGAATATGGTTAGGAATTCATGTGTTATTTATGCAATCCCAAGTCCTTCCTTATCGGCTCAATTTTGTAGTGTACCATAGGTAATTTAAAGTATTGTTCACAATATTAAAATATATTTATTTGAATTCTCTATAGGGCATCCTTACTTGATAGGGCCCGGAATTATTAGTAATAGACAACTGCAAAAAATGGACAAGTATGGAGGTGGAAAAAAATGAGAATTTTTTTTCGTATGTAGTGCTTCTGTATCGTATAAAAAACTGTTTTTACTATAAAAATTACTACAGTTTTACATTGTCCGACAAAAATCTTAGTATGGGCAGAACAAAACTATAACTTTAATTTATAAAAGGAAGTAATAAGATAGTAACAGATGCTCACTAGTAGAATGTGGATTATGGTTGTTGGACTGGAATGGACATTGTGTATTGTTTACGCAACTCCAAGTCCTTCTCATCGGCTTTATTATATTGTACACCAGAAGTAATTTCAAAAGTTTGAAGAATTGTCACTTCCTTACGGTTTTACACACTTATATTTACTTACTTATATTTATTTGAAGCCTCTAGACGGGACCCTTGCTTTGTGGAGCCCGAAGGAATTTATAAAAGGCAATTGTAAAACTTGATAATATGGAGATACCATGGGAAGAAAATGAGGAAACCTTTTTTGTGTGTATAATATTACCCTGAAAAATATCAAAACTGTTTTACTTGTAAAATTAGTAAAGCTTAATATATAATTTGAAACTTTTAGTTAAAAAATCGGCACGGGTAGACCAAAACTTTTATTAATGTATAAACGAAAGTAATAAGATGGTATTACAAACATCTTTTACGAAAAGATTAATATAGTTTCAGATGTAATTTGAAACTCCAAGACAAGAACAAGAGCACCGGTAGACCAGAAATTTAAATTAAATTTATAAAAGAAAGTAGCAAGAGAGTAGCAGATGCGCACCAGAATCTTGATTGGATCAGGAATGTCTGCTAATTGTTGTAAAGGTAATAAGAAAAATAAGAAGGAAAATGCAAACGCGGGGAGAGAAGGCCCGAGGAGATGTTGAGAGAATGCTGTAGAAGCGAAGCGAAGGACGAGCGGGTTAAGGGCCACACGGATGGAACGGCGGAGAAATGGAGGTTGGGAGAGACAGGACTGCGGTGGATCCCGGATTCAAGGGTGCTGCTAATGAATTTGGGCATTAGCGCATTTAATTTGGGTGTCTCTCCGCCCCCAGTGTATACGGCTTCCTTCTAGACGCCTACGCTTGCGTACCCAGCAGCCATATAGCCCCACCCTCAGAAACTTAACTTGGCGTAACTTGACCCATCATGATCGTGACCAATACTTGTGATATCCTGTCGATTGCAGCTTAAAGCACGATTTGTCAAATCGATTTTATTCCAAAACGGATGCAGTCATCGGCATAGTTTGGTGGATATCTTTGATATTGAAAATAATGAAAAGTACTTGTCTATTTCCAAAATTATTTATTCCAACGGGTAGACCAGAAATTTAAATTAAATTTGTAAAATAAAGTAGCAAGAGAGTAGCAGATGCGCACCTTTTTTTAAAGACTTTTTTTCCACATATATTCTCCCATTCCCTCGTCAAACGTATTCCTTGCTCCTGCTTTCCTCATGCCCAACCAGCTTTTCTTCAGACGCTGAGAAAGAAGATTTCTAAGCTTCGGTAACATTTTTCCTGTGTATGTCTCTTTTTATGTCTTTTTATTCGGTGCAAGTGTCTCGCTATTGTTTTATTACCATTTGCTACTAACATCATTTTTCGACGGGCATCATTGTCTGCTTCTGCGTCGGCGTCCACAGTAATATTTTATTATTATTCCAACGATAATTACTGAAGTGCTCTATACGTTCGAATATTTATGGAATTAAGAGCCAGTTTACTTGCTTAAAGGTACTTGCATTTTTTTAAATTAATGCCATAGCGCAGACGAGATTAACAACCTACAGAACAGATAGACTATCAAGGTTGGCAACTTTAAATGACGGACCGATCAATTGTATGTGCATAGAGAATTTGCATCATCAAAACTTTTGGTAACTCAAACAGTGATTTTGAAAGAGATGAACATTTTACTATGTAATCCTGCTGGGAGGTATAGGGTCTGAAAACATCTCTTCATCATTTTAGGGTTGCAAATTCATGAAGGAAATAACATTTTATGTACTCAGTACAAATTAAATATCGAGTTGGAGTTACCAAGCTTGCCATATTTAGCGGCACATCCATGGAATCAAAGCTAAAAAAGGTTTTTACAATGATAAATCAGCATTAATATCAAGATGTAATTTTTCCAATTGTAAAACATTCATTGCTACCTTAACAGCTTGGCGCTATAAAACTTACATTACGCTATCACAGGTAAAAAATCAGTATCATTTATTAGATCTCTGTTGCCGAATGAGGAAATTTATATGGAGAGAAAAAGAAGAGGTTTGCATCCCTCACCATTCTTAATAAATTAACTCGGCATAGCTTGACCTATTATGGCCTTGACCACTACATGAGGTACCCTGTTATCATAACTACTAGTCAACAATCCTAAGATTGGTTCGACGAAGCTCTGCACCCAATTCTTCGATCAGCTAATCTTTCCACACCTACGTATTTCTTCTCATGCGCACCCTTCTTTATCTTTTCCATATAAATGAATGCTCAATATGAATGAAAAAAGTAAACTTGTAAAATAGTTCCGTAAAATGTGTTTGCTGTACGCTTGCTGCTGTAAAATTCTACACCATGTATATCACAGTAATATTTCATTATTTTTCTTAGGTATTTTGCACGGCATTCGGTCACCACCTCACATGTTTCAATCTTAAGGGTATTCTAGAGCTCCCCTATTTATGTGTTGTTCTAATAATTGTACTCGTTTGAGAGCATTCAATTATTATTATGTATTTTGTCCTAGGTGTTCTTTTTCCGTATTTACCATCCACTTGTCCCTCGACGATTGTCTTCATCAGGCCATCATGTCCCATGATGGCTTCTCTCCTCTCTCACTCGTCTTAGAACTTCCTCATTATTTACTGGGTCGATCCAATTGGTCCTCATCATCAATTTCATGGCAGCTTAAACCACGATTCGGGAAATCGATTTAATTGGATAAAAGATACAATTTCCGGCGTAACTACGATGAAATCTTCGGTATTTAAAGTAAGTAATGCAAAGTACACGTACAAATTCACATTTATTTATTCCAACCAACCCCAGATTTTGGCACATTATGTCATTTTCAAGGCATATAACTATACATATATATATATGTATAGTTATATATGTATATATGCTAGTTATGCTGTATATATGTATATAGGCTTTCACCCAACGGCATGTACGTTGAATGTGAAATTATGTGCCGTAACCTGGGTTGGTTGAAATAAATAAGTCTGGAAAAAGACGAGTACCTTTCATTACCATTTCATAGAGTTTTCAAAACCAATTATGTCTCCCGCGAAATTAAAAAAATATTCCCCGAGTTAATGGTTAATTTCAAGGGAAATTATTGTTTTACTAAACTGATGACACGGTTAATTTAAGCTATTTTGAGTTGTTGTGGCACGATAGATGCTCTTTTTGAGTTTTCAACTACATAAATACGCTAAGTCAAGTTAAGTTATTGCTAACAGGGCTCAGTCTCCTGCACCCACTCCCTTCACTCTGCTTTGAGCGAAAAGGATAGAGTCACTGAGGGGAGAGAAAGGTCTGCTACGCTGGGTCGGCTTACCACCCCTTATATCCCGATTATGGCTTATCTATATTCATAATACCGCTTCATTGTCCTTCCTTTAGCTTCAAATTGGGGGCGTGGGAGGAGCTGTATAAGGCAGCATTTCAAATGAGGAGAACAAAATGAAAAGCAAAAGACGCAGAACTCGCAGAATAAGAAATTAGAAGTTATTCAACTTACTTTCCTTACGTCCAATACTGCCAAGACCATACGGTTGATTACTTTATGTTTTACACGGGCACGCATAAGCCAATTTAAGGCAATTTATAAAGGCTGTCTTGGAACCATATTGCGATGAGAAATATCCATTTTTGTTTTCTTTCGAAGGTTCATCACATCTTAACTTTTAATTAAAGCTTAATCAACTTCCGTAATACAGTATGCATTATGAAGGTTCTTCAAGTATTCTGTATTCCGTTCTGAAGTCTCCAAAACAGAATATTTATACAAATATTACAAGGTGGAATTTGTGGAAATCGATTTTCATTCGTAGGCCTATATATCAATTTTATCTCTCTTGTTATTTTTGAATAAAACATTGCTGACTTTGTTTTTAGCACCACAGTACTAATGCAACCCACCAACCGTAGTTCTACCGTAACATTTGCTTCTCCATTTAATTTGAAATAGATTTTTGACCCTCTAAAGTACATCGCGGTGGGGTTAATTTATTGCTCTTTTCGTAACAAGAACTCGTTATCATATAACAAAAAAAATTGCAAAATTTTGAAGTAAAGGCCTAAGCCTAATCAAAGACATACGAGAATGGCTGATTCATTGCAATTAATATTGTCAATAGCTACTTTTCTTGAGTTATTCTAATGTTCCTCTATAAAAATGTTCACTTAGTTTGTATTTACCAGCTTTAATGAAAAAGATAAACTATTGAAAATTGAATACCCTTATCATGACTCCTTTTCATTGCGCCGAATTCAATGTCCGGGAGTTAAAACCAATCTTAGATAACCATCAGCAGGATATCCATCCCTTTTCCCGCAAGAGTAATTTGAAGTTATTTTCAATGCTTACTCATCTAGGTTTCGCAAAATTTATCCAGCCCCGGGAGAAATTATCAGATACCTAATTTTTTGGGTGCGTTCACTTATGAAACAGTATCGGCTCCGGATTGCGCACTCATTTAGTAGTTCTTGAGAAAGGAATTTTAGCGAGCCAAACGGCAAGTGGAGCGGAGAATTCCTTCGCCTTTGAACGCTTCAAGCCAAACTTTGGCCGCGTTAAGAACGAGGGTAATTAGTTTGTTGTTTTTGAGGGCAAGTTGGAGTATTCTCAACGGAGTTTAATCAATTCAAAATTCCGCAACGTAAACAGTACGCTTTTAAATAGGGTTCACCCCTTACTGACCTCGAGGTCAACGATAAAATGTCTATCTATTAGCTATGAAGCCTTAAAAAAGCGAAGAGGCTTATACAAAAGAGGGAATGGGATGATACTAACTCTCATCCTTCGGTAGTTCAAAGGTAAAAATCATGTTATCGATCCATAAAAATCATGCCGTAACCTTCTTGAGTTAGTTATTTCGATTGTTTAAGCTGCAGATGTATTGCTATGGTAGAATATTGGTCTAAAATTACATCAAAAAGACTTCCAGGTATTTAGAAGCTTATCCTGGTCCAGCCGCGTTACATCCATCAATTCCAAGAAGCTGCATTGTTTGTTCTGCGCATTTTATTTAGTCAAATACAAACATATGCCAATGGCATTCATTTTTAATGAATATACGACGTGCTGAAGACCGGAGGCTATGTTGTCGCTTTAGATTTCTTGAGAAATGAAAAACAGATAACACGAATTAAAAAAAACATGGAGAGTTTACTTATACCCGAGTTATAATGCCTGACAAACTGGTAGGTACAGGAATTATTTATTTTCCAAAAAATAAAGGGATTGAATAAATGAATAAACAGAATTCGGGGGGTTAAAATTCTCACAAAAGTGCACTTTAACGCTTAAGGAATCCAAGGAACTGTAATGAATAGGAAATTTTAATTTTATAGAAGTATTTTCCAAAATAAAAGAAGTAAGTATTCAAGATGGTTGAAAAAATTACGGATAAATAAATCCCTGGTGATATCAATTTAGAGTACTAACTAAGAGATATTTTCGTTCATAGTTGGTGCTATAAATACCAGCATGATGAAGTAAAAAATATGGCGTATTTATTTACACCTTTGATTGAAGAAGAAAGGTCTCAATATGTGATGGGAACTATCCGAAAAAAGAAAAGAGTGACAATAGTTCACAACCTTAGGTAAATCTTAGTTAAAAAGAGAGTCAAAGAGTCTACTATGAAAACATGTCGTTATCTTCTTGATGATGTGTGTTAGATATTGTAATTAACAGAAGTGTTGCTAGGGAAAAATATTGGTCCTAACATAACTTCATAAGGAACTTCAAATGCGTAGCTGCTTTTCCTGGACCAGCCGCAGTAGTTTCTTACATCAGCCAGCATCACTTCAAGGGAACTGCACAATGTTTAATTTACAGTATGAATAGATAATTAATGAGAACTTTCATTTTTTATTTGTAATGATGGAATCTTAATTGATAAAAAGAAATAACAATTATTAGCATATTTTTCAAGTGGAAACCAGAAAGACAGATTTAACAAGACAATTGTTACGCATAAAGATAAACTGCATATCGACACCGTGATAAATGCCACTGTGGTACAAGTAGGTACTCACGCACATGATATAAAAGCAAAGGATACGGTGATCTATGAGTAGGTAAGCCCTCCAGATGTGAAGAGACCTAACCGAAAAAGGGAAGGAAAGGGAGCCCTCATCCTTTAGTGATTCAAAGTTAAGAGTCAACTTTTCGGCCAGAAAAACGTGTCGCCTCCCCCTTGAGGTAGTTCGAGGTAGCAAGGACGGTCAGAAGAAGAAGAAGATGGAGAAGAGCACAGCGTATCAAGGAGAAGAGAGCAATCCATTTATCATTCCGTTGGCCTAAAAGTTCAAGATGAGCGAAGAAAGACTTGCTCCACCGTGAAGAGAGTCCAATTCAAAGCAAACAAGGAGACCTGGACGTAGGAACGATCGTTTTGTATTCCAACTTCACCAGCGTGTTCTGCCGAACCTTTGCTCTTTCACGGTTTACGAGTTATTTTCCTAGCCAAACATCTCCTTCTTGTGCCCTCCTTGCGGTGGCAGCAAAAGATTCGAACTGTTTTTTTTTTAAAGTTTCCCCAATTTATCCCTCTCCTTATGACGAACCGCTGCCAAGGCATGTTTTTTCAAGAACCCTAACTCGGTATTTACTCTTAAATTAAAACTCTTCCTTTTCCCCTAACGAAGACGGTTTTAGAAGAGAGCTTTATGGGGGAAAATGTAGGCTTCGGGTTTCATCACGGGCAGAGAAATTCCGACATCCACGAATAATCACTTGATCGACCGAGGGATGGTTTCGTTATAAAACTTGTGGAGTGGAGACAAAATTTCTTCAAATTCTGATGCTGAAGTGGGGATATCATTGCGCAAGCAATTCAACTGTGCACCTAAACCAGCGTAATAGAAAACTCATGTATATTTTACGCTTCCATTTTTATTGCATTACTCTGTTAATAACCCTTTTTAACTCAGAGCTGCTTCTGGAAGAAATTATTTTCAAGACAATTTCAATTTTTAAATGTAAAATATTTGTACTCAGTCACAATTATTGTGGCAGCTACCTACTTCAATAAGCATTACAGCAAAAATGAAACGTGGTTTAAATCTTTCTCGCTGTAAATGTATACGTTTTTGATGTTGCTTGGAAGCAATATTGGATTATGATGGGTTTTATATTCCATTTCTCAATTCCAATTTCTGACGAAACATTGATTTCTATTCTGTTGTTAATTGAAAAAAGATGGTGATACCAGATAATTGTAAAGAGACCAACCTAGGTTTAAGTCACCGCCTACAGTTAAGAGTTAGGTATAGAAAATGCTAAACTTGGGAGCATAGGAAGCAAATATTAAGCACAAAAAAACTTTACATTCCCTTCATCAATCTCCGAGTACGAAGTCGTAGGGACCAGCACTACTCCAAAGATTGCCTGTATTTGGACCACTTCAATGAAATCCTTTCCTGCAAGGCAGGCCACAGAAAGCGGAGAGGTGTACTGAGGAGGTTAGAGCTAAGCCAAGGCCGAAGAGAGCTTGGCGATGAGATGGAATCATTGGCGCTCACTGGCGCTTGGAGTCCTCCAGCATTTCTCGAAGCGTTCCATTGTGGAGTACACAGTGAGAGAGGGTACTTCTCAGAGTTCACAACCAACCATGCGAGTACCTAGTAATCGTCTAAATGCACTGCATTTCCCCACCCATCAAGATTTACCCAAAATATTCAGGGTAATTTGACTCATCCGTACTTCAGTATTTCGCCTAACCTTAGCATAATTACCTAATGTGAATGATTAGCACGTACGTGCGTACCAATAAGGTGGTTTCGTATTATTTTTTATTGCCTAAATCGAAAGATTATTACTTCTGGAGAGCGCATTTTACGCTCTTAGATTTTCGAATGACGATATTTATTTTTCGCGATTAAACGAAAATTGAAAAATTTCAAGCGCACGAAAACGCGACGGCTAAGTAGGACTAATGGGAAAAGTCCGTGTGACGTATTTCTGGTTCCAGCTGTCGGCGTGTGAGGTGACCTTGGGGCGAGACTTGAGCGTTGATACGATGCAGGCTGCTAGCAGGTAGCTGAGTACCCTGCTAGCAGGTAGCGCATGGCTTAAATAAGGATTATTATTCCCCTATCAAACGAAGGAAACTTTCCGAACTTAGGTATCTTTAATGTGTGATTATTAAGAGATGTTTCCCTGAGCCCCGTGCCTCATGCATGCATTAGTAATCTCGGACAATGTAAAACTCCTATCTACTCGTATAGAAACTAGGTCCCAGTGACGTCACGTGGGGTGGAGTCGCATGGGCGCCAATCTGGCCTATTTCACATGAGGTTAAAATTGACTGTTGCCAATCGTCTAAACTGGGATTTCAAAAACCAATTAATTTGTATAGTATGAATACACTAATGGTGGGTGAGGAATCGCAATCAATGCATATCGTTTTCTTTTTGAAGGAAACTACCCTATTATCGAAAGTTTGTGCCCCTCATTGTTGTTACTCCTAAAATCGGATTTTGTATCACATTTAAATTCAAATTTTCATTCAAATTCAAATTAAAATCTCACATTCAAAGTTTTAGGTAGCAGGCATTACAAGACATTTAGGATTTAACCAGTTAGCTCAGTTTCACTGCCAACCCCAATTCCAAGTTTCAGCGAAAAACAATTAACTATGTGAGTGTATCAATATAATAAACTAAACTTTCTCCATAAATAATACTATGAATACATATATATTCGGAAAAATTATCATATACCCAATAGGGTGGTGCGAAAAAACTCAAGTTCCAAATTTCGTGTCGTAATAGTGCGGAAAAGTTGCGATTCGTTAGTACAAGAAAAACAAAAAAAGAATTATTAAAATCGGACGTCATCTTCCGATCCCGCAAAGCACCTGAAAAAATGACAAAAATGAAAAAAATTGTTTTTTTTTTTCGTTGTAAAAAAATTAAATTAAATTAATATCTTTTAACGCTGTAGCAAAAAATGATTACAAATAGCATAGGTTATTATTTATATATGCATATTTATGACTTTTAACTGTTATTACCGATCGCACAAGATCAATAAAAATGTATAAATTTCGCAATTTAGCCGGTTTTTCAGAGTTGTGTCATAATAACTTAAGGTAATATTTTAGTCTAAAATACATGTTTGATTATGCAGCTCTTCCTTTGTTTATATATTATTTAATAATATTTAAACAACCCAGAACTCACCGCGGAGAGGTGGCTGCACTTAGAGTTCTACCCACACCCTCCATTCATCCAACCAATGAGGGTTACTGCTTCTACGATATTTAAATTTTTTGTCCTTCTTTTAAATTTTAACTTTTGAAAACTACTTTGTACTACGATTTAGTGGTAAGGTCTGGCATAATGGACCTTGATTTGAATTAGCCCTAATAAATCCATCACTGGATCGATAGCCACAAAGCTTAAGGAATGCCTCCGTTACCAATTTCACACACGGCTCCATTACTTGCGTTTGATATGGGAAGTTATAATGTCCCAATCTTGTTTATCGCCAGATTCAATGAAATAAGCTATTTTTTCATTAGTAATTATTCTCATAGGAAGAGGTGGAGTAGACAGTTTGACTACATTCCAGTCAATCAATTCTATATGGTCAGTTATTTAGAAGTTCGTGGTAGAAGTAATGAAGTTTACGATAGGTTTGCCTTTTGGTTAAGTCTGTCGGGCTTTAAATACACTTTTTAGCCCTAGCTCTCTAATGTGCCTTCTGTAATCAAAAACCATCGCCATTAATACATTCTCTTCGTGATCAAAGTTAGAGTTCCGTTCAATAACAGGGAAAACTACTTTCTTTTAATATCCAGGTATGTATCGAGAGGTTTCCTTTGCTCTGTTCACACGGGCCATCTAGCATGTGAAAATGGTCCAGTATCCCGGTTTGCTAAGTCATTTGGAAAGTCGCCACTTGTGATTGCTTGACTGATGTCAATACGGTATCTTTGGTCCTTGCTCAAAATTTATCAACTTGTAGAATTTCACATTCAATTGTTTGGAAATGCAGTTTGGAAGCTTTCCATAACCATTCATATTAGTCCAATTGGCCCAATAAATGATTTTTGGCCACTTGTTTCACCATCTAAATACTGAAAAATATGACAAAAGTAATTCAATGAAATGAAGTAACCCAACTGCCCACTGCAGCGGGTGTCATTGGTGTTTTACGAGCTTTCTAATAGTGCAACCTTTCCATCTAATGTTGATGCTCGTGCCATCACAGCAAACTAGCTCTAAGAACTCTAATGATACTCCTTGATCAGAGAGATAAGATAGTATGGAGACCACTATATCTTTAGCAGACCCGGAGCTTGGAGAAACATAACTCAAATACACAAAATCCGGTTCTTTTATTAGAGAATGGTGTTCCGCTATAACTGTCCGACAGTACTCCTTCGATTCAATCATTTCTATGACTATGGTATTGTCTACCCTTCCGTCAAAGTATAACCGAGTAGCTCACCTAAATCAAGATGGATTTGCTGTAAATCGCTTATAATATTTTTCTTTTCCCTTTTAATTCTACATCGGTCAATGAACTTAGAATTATATTCTTCAGTTATAACTCCAATGTCTACAAGTGCACTTGATGCTATAGCAGCAGCTGTACGGTGAGACACCCTTATCATCGTATTGATCACAATGAAAAGTTGTACTTTGGAATTTTACCCTCATTTGCCATTATGATTTATATATTTTTGGATGTACTAGGCATGTAATCTTCCTAGTCAACAAATTTCTCCTTGATTGTTGAACTTCGCGTTGCGTCATTTAAAACCTCAACATCTTCACTTTCGGTTTCAATAGGGTTAACATGCTGACTTTTTAAAGTGTAATTTTGCCTTTCAATTCTAGTGGTCAGTTTTATTGTCATTTTTGATCTAAAGAGCTAATTAAAACTTCTAAAAAATTATCCTCAAGTAATTATTACAAAACTCTGAAAAATAGGCGAAATTGAAAATTTATACATTTTTTATGATCTTGTGTGATCGGTAATAACAATTAAAAGCCATAAATATGCATATATAAATAATAACCTATGCTATTTGTAATCATTTTTTGCTACAGCGTTAAATGATATTAATTTAATTTAATTTTTTTACAACGAAAAAAAAACAATTTTTTTCATTTTTGTCATTTTTTCAGGTGCTTTGCGGGATCGGAAGATGACGTCCGATTTTAATAATTCTTTTTTTGTTCTTCTTGTATTAACGCATCGCAACTTTTCCGCACTATTACGACACGAAATTTGGAACTTGAGTTTTTTCGCACCACCCTAATACCCAAAAATCAAGAATTAGAGAAAAATATGTGTACTCCGATAATTTAGAAGTTAAGTATAGTTTGGTAATACTGAAAAAAATAAACCCTTAAAACGGAACAATGAAGTGGCGCTGTATAGAGGAGTAATGTGTGGTACATTAAAAATGAAGTTACTGTATGGAAATGAGAATATATGGATGCATTCAGATCGATTTATTGCTGCAAAGTTCCACAAACTCCATTTCACTTGTCAGTATGCCCCTGCAATGTACAAAGGTACAATTTGTCACAAAAATTATTCACTTTTGAATACACAGTTAAAATATAAACAAAAGGCTAAAACCTTACAAATATTGTGCGAAAGAAAATAGAAAAATGATTAAATCTATTGGTTTGTGATTAAAAGTTGGAAATATGCTCACTTGGGAATTCAATAACCATTCAAATTGTAATTAAAATAACTGAATTTTAACATGGTATCCCTAAAACTGGAGTAAAATTATCATAAATTTTTGAGCAGCTTGCATCATATCAAAACATTCACCCCTTTTTATTACTCTTAGACATATTTACATCTATCTGCGATTGCAAAAACTCTACCACATTATTAAAAAAACATCTCAATTTTACGGTACTTGGCCGAAAAAAAATGACGGTAAATAGCCTAACAATTCAAAATTGACTGATCAAAGCGTAAAATAAAAAAAGACCGGTGAATACTTTATAAACCTAACCCAACCACTTGTATAGAGCGAGCTTGCTTGGAATAAATTCATGAAAATAATAACAACAAACCTCAGGTCACCCGCGAAGGAGCAAAATTAATTGGGAGCTCATCGATCAAACCCCTTATACTTGTACGTACTCGGGATAAATTGACTTCGATGCTGAGTCGCTCAATGCAGCGAGAGCACTTCTTCATTCATCAGATCGCGTAACGCGGAAGAGAAGGAAAAAAATGAACAAATCTGTGAAAGCTGGAAAGTTGACTTGGTATCTCGCCGGTTTAGGAGGAGAAAGAGGATGAAAAAAACTGGACATGCAAGGAAAAGGTGAAGGGAGAAGACGAGGAAACGTTGCGGAGAGAAAAAAACGAGTAGATCTTCGCAAAAGAGAACGGGTTGAGAATGAGAAAAAAAATCACTGAGTGGCAAAGAGAGAAAAGAGAGGAAATTGAAGTAGGAAGGGAGGTACTGCAGACGGCGTGAAAAAGGCACAAAAAAGAGTGGAAGAGATAGAGAGAGAAAGATGCAGCGATGAGCAAACGAGAGGAAAATTCGAAAAAGAGCGAGAGAGAAAGAGAGAGCACGCAGAGAGAAAAAAAAGAACATCGAAAGGCGAACATCAAGAATGACGGACGATGGTGGGCAAAGTGAAGGCACGGCAAGAGTAGGAGGTCTTGGATACCGGGAGAGTATGCGCTGGGGAAGAAAAAATAAGAAAACGCTGGAGATAAAATAAAAATGACGGTACGAAATGTAAAAATCGATGAGCACCAGCGCCACTCGGGAACCAGCGGGAGATGTGAGAGTTAGGGGAGCAAATGGAATATGATACAAGTTTGGAAGAGCGGACAGGGTGTCACAAATGGGCGCTCGCCGGGAAATATACGTTGAGTTCGCGTGTGTGCAGAAAAAAATAATTAGATTTATGCATTAAAAAAACTCGCGCTGAATGCTTTTCTTTTTCTTCTCTGCACGTTGGTCGATCGAATGGATCAAGTTCTCTCCCGAAAATAGAATTTTACCTCCCCATCCTACAATCCCGTGGATCTATTCCATTTTTACTAAGAGTATTTTTTTTGAAAAAGGAGTAAAAAGCGGAAAATCCCTATCCAGATCGAGAACGATGCTCTAATTTGAGCAGACGGTAAAAAAACGCTGCGACTTTGATCATCTATACGAATCGTACTCGATATGCAGAGACAAAAGTGGGGGAAAGTCAGGATTAATTTTTCTTACTCGGGTAAAATACGCTTCACAAAATTCACTTCCAGTTATCGGAATGATGTAAGGATGACGAACTGGCTCAAGTGACTGCAAGTAATCTCACACAGATTCGGGGTGTCTTGTTACGAGTACAATAATTTCTGATGTGAGTTTTGCGGAGGCAAAGATGCAAAATTTCTTAGGCATGCCATCAGATTAACTCACGTAGATTGCTAACTTAAAGTATTTATGAGATTGTTTAAGGATTGTTGATGCCGTGATTTGGCCATTTTCATAACAAATGCACTGATTTCTGAACGATTTTTGCGTTGGATTTATTCTAGCTGGTAGATATCACTCGAAAATAATATTCTAATGCAATCGTAAACCGTACACTAACACAGCTGGGTTGCAGATTAGGTAGTGAACATTTGAATTTTATTAATTTTGAAACTGCAATCCCAACGATAATTACTAGAGTGATCTATAAGTTCGAATATTTATGGAATTAAGAGCCAGTTTACTTGCTTAAAGCTACTTGCATTTTTAAAAATTAATGCCATAGTGCAGACGAAATTAATAACCTACAGAACAGATAGACTATCAAGGTTAGCAACTTTAAATGGGGGACCGATCAATTGTAAGTGCATAGAGAATTTGCAGCATCAAAAATTTTGGCAACTCAAACAGTGATTTTGAAAGAGATGAACATTTTACTATGTAATCCTGCTGGGAGATATAGGGTCTGAAAACTTCTCTTCATCATTTAAGTGTTACAAATTCATGAAGGAAATAACATTTTATGTACTCAGTACAAATTACAACCTACAGAACAGATAGACTATCAAGGTTGGCAACTTTAAATGGGGGACCGATCAATTGTATGTAGGTACATAAAGAATTTGTGGTACCAAAAATTTTGTTAACTCAAACAGTGATTGAAAGAGATGAAAATTTTACTATTTAATCCTGCTGGGAGGTATAGGGTCCGAAAACGTCTCTTCGCCATTTTAGCGTTAAAAATTCATAAAGGAGATCAAATTTTACGTACTCAATACAAATTAAATATCAAGTGGGAGTTATTAAGCTTGCCATTTTTAGCGGCACATCCATGAAATCAAAGCTTAAAAAGGTTTTTACAATGATAAATCAGCATTAATATCAAGATGTAATTTTTCCAATTGTAAAAAATTCAGTGTTATTTAAACAGCTTGGCGATATAAAACTTACATTACGCTACCACAGGTAACAAAGCAGTATCATTTATTAGATCTCTATTGCCGAATGGGGAAATTTAAATGGAGAGACAAGGGAGAGGTTTATAAATCTTATACCAAAAACATAAAATGGCTAATTTATCCATACACTCAAAGCACATTTTACTCTTATGCTGATTCCTCGAAATCTCAAGGAGAGTTTGAGCGGAGACTGAGGCAAAGTTAGAAGAAATCTATTCATTTTATTCATAAGGAATTTTATTCAACAAAGAGCGAATTTTAATTATCCATTTGTGTATCTAATATCCATTATTTATTCGCCATGTTAAGACCTTTGCACAGTAAACCTATGTAAACATAGGCATACGTAATTATAGGATAAATCCAGGATACCCTCGTGCTTAAACTCCATGCACCAGGGAGGAAGAAAAAGAAACAGATATCTATCTCGAGACGATTTGTAACCGTGTTCTGTACTGTATGTAAGAATAGATCACCTTTCCTGCATTGTAACTATTTTAAGAACAAAAGTTCAAGGGTTTTTTCTATCGCAGCGATCATTTCCGTAGGAATGATGATAGCTGAGGTGCAGAAGCTTTTCCAATGTGAGAAAGTAACCTAATCGGCAGGCTGAAAAGAGAGTTTTCCCGCCTAGTGCATCAATGCTCGATCTACAGGTAAGATAAAGTCCTCGGAGTAGAGCCATTAGGGCTCCAAGGCTTACAAGTCCACAGCAAGATTTTTATCGTTGAAGCTAACGGGAAAGGCATAAAAAGACGAGAAACGACACATGTCATTTGGTCTTGAGGTGCAATAGCGAAAGGGAAAAAAAACCATCAGAGTCAGGGAGAGTCAGGTCATCGTAACTGACAGAGAGAGATGAAATATATATATTGGAAGCTTAACTTAGCGTATTTGTATGGTTTCCTTGAGAAGAGTTTCACGTATTTATTATGTCTAGAAAGCCACTTTAAACCCGAGTGCATAAAAAGTAATGTACGAAGGTACTTTACTGAAGCAAAAAATGGCAATAAAGTAATAGATGATGAATGTAACACTAAAACGGGAATCCAGGAAAGACAGAACAAAATTGCGTCTAACCATGGGAATTTTTTTAAATTTAATAACTTAGAAAGCTTATATTGAATTAGAATTAATAGATCAAATACATGCTTCTTACGAATTACTAGCATACTAAAAAATTCCCTTCATAAAAGTAAGAGTACGAAGGTAAATTATTGTTTTATAGATGTAATTGGAGTTTAATTAACTTTAATATTTGACCTCTCCAGAGATAAAACTTCCGCGGAAAATTGCCGAAGTGAATACCGATACGATTCATAATAAATGAGCATTGGAGAGATTACGTAAGTAAAATAAATTTTTGGATTAAGGAGACACTTCATGCTGGTCATATAGTCACAGGATAAAAAGGAAGGCAATGTAATTTTATAACCTTTCATTAACCATTAAACGTTATGGAAAGTTTTCCCTATACCTTCCATCAGGACACGCGGTTAAGAGCCCGCAAAATTCTGTTCCCTCACAACAAAATTTTACTGAAATTTATGTCGCTCGCGGTTAACCAGAATTGGTGATTAGCTAATGAAAAACGGATTTCCGAGAACGCGTTCTGATTGTGGGGGTAAATTTGAAATGTTACGGTACACGTTTTGAAATGAATAGAAGAGAAACATTCCGAATGGAGGTTAGCAAGCAGTGAACCGAATTAAAACAACCACTAACGCATCAAGTGTTTTGCTACGAGCAAAGCTTCGTGTTTGCATAGAATTTATGCGCTCCACATCTTAATCACCGAAACAATTACCCCTTCATTCAACTCCATGCTACCCTTAAGATATAACAGCTCCGGGAATTATAAAAATACGAATTCCGATAGAGTAAACATACTCATCCGTGTACCTTGCTTACCAACGCTTTGACTATTCGATTGGATCAATGTACAGTTAGCAATAACATGAGGAATGCAATTTTAGTTCTGGTCGTCTCTGAATACTCTGAACAAATATGCGTTTGAACGACACAAACATTCGCCTACTAGCAGGATTTCCTCTCGGAGGTGAATATATTCTGATTGATTAGGGCCAATATGTGTCACACATCCTTTAAAACAGGTTAAATGGGCTATTTACTGGTTGAAATATAGAATTACTTGAGAAAATTCTTTGTTAAGCATAACTTTTATTTGCTATTAAAAGTCAACGCTGAAATCTGCTTATTGAAGAGGACACTTTTACACTGTATTCAATCAGTAGGAATATTAGAACTACCATTATGAATCGTTATTCCACAATAATGACAAAGCAGCTCATTTATTATGTTCTTTGAGAATTATTTTAGTTATGTATGAAATATAGCACTTTGTAATTCCATGACACTGAGTTTTGGGTGTGTACTACAAAAAACAGCAAAGAATTTATTTGCACAAAATTAAATAATGATCGTAGGGTCTTTTGTTTTGATTATCCTGCTTGTTATTCGAGTTAAATTCTAAAGAATTTTCATCTATTTTCACGATATGGTTGCACGTAATAAAAAAGAAAAATAATAAATTTTGAAAAATGAAAAATATCATTACCGAAGGAATCTCATTAAAATTAGCATGGAATAGCTCCAATTAGGTATGTTGCCCTACCACTGCAGATGCAATTCATCACATGCCTGGCTTGAACCCGCAAAAAATATTTTATTTCTCCGCGGCACTTATGCGGCGAGATTGGCTGTATATGAACTAAAAATTCGTTAGAATGTATGCATTAACAGGATGGCAAAAATTAAACGTGATTGGTTATTCATGAGGTTAAAAATGTAGGGAAAGCAAATGGAACTGACGTTAAAAATGCCACATTTTGGAATGTAGAATTTAAACAAGCTATATCGTTGATTTGAAAAATTTATGCGATGACATGTGTGGCTCCGCTATGACCAAAATAATGTTTTATAGTTTCGGGATTTAAAAATAACTTTAAAAACTCTCTACTCTCGGTCGGACAACGGCAAAAGGAATCTCGCGGCCAATGACATTACAGTTCATCAGATCTGCTACTGTGCTGCCGTTGCGGTGATAACGGGTGAGCAAGTGCGCAGATAGGGGACGCGTGAAAAGAAAATGAAAAGCTAAAATGAGGCCACCAGTCGGAAGATTGTGGGAGTGGTGGTTTATGGCAGAGAGCTTGCACTCCCAAGCAAGTATCTGCGGCGTATCCCTAGCGCTGAGTACTGCACCACGTGTAACTAAAGTGGACATCAAGGTGCATGCGAGTGGCAAAGAAAATACTTCAACCCCGAAGATGAGATACAGGTTGCGACAAAATGAGAAGTTATTTTGTCCACCAACGTGACTCTTGGCATTCAGCTCTCAGGCAGTTGGCTTAGCTCAGCCTTCGCTTCGTTAGATGCGATAGTAAAAATGTCGAAGGTAACTCGTAGTAAGCTAGGAAAGCTTTCTTTTTTGCATGAAGCACTATTAACCCTCGAGCGGGAGCGCTGGCGTATAAAGTACGCCAATCTTCGAAAATCGAGGATTTCAAAATTTTACGTTTACTCTGGTCTAGAATGGCACAGAAAAATAAATAATTCGCTAGTGCGTGCACTTTCTTGCGATTTTTACTCTGTAATTGCATGATATGCTAGCTAACCCCCACTAATTATCCCTAAGTTGAAGATCGATGCATACTACCTCTTGCCTTAATGCTGCCAAGCTCTAACTCCCCCGGCTTATACAGGCGGGTAGAACCGGCAACTGAAGACTTAACGTACCTCCACGCAATATTTGTTCAGCAAATGACCCACCCTCTACCGGATACGAGAGAATTATAATGGCGTCCCATTGACCACTTGAACACACTCATACGGGGATTATTCCAACGCCCTTCGAAGCACACACAACCTCTCCGTAAACGGCTTATCACCCTCCCATCTCCATTCCCTTCAAAGTCTTCATCCATTCCGCCAAACCCGAAAATTCATCCCCGACTCCGTTCCTTCGCTCTTACGAGCTCTATCTCTCCCTAACCCCCTCAGAGTCTGCAAACGGTCCATCCTGGGCCCGCACGGAAAACTGTTTCACCCCTCCTGGGAGCCAGAAACCCATTCCCGGACAAGAATTCGCTTAGTATATGTGTTCTCACATGTCCACACCGTTGGTCTCGGAGCCTTTGTTTAATCGTGCGGTCCACTACGGGATGGTCACTATAGGGTTACAGCGGCCCCCCCTGGAGGTCGGGTGTGCCAGTATAAGGGGTGGCGGAGCAAGGTAGGGGTTGCTGGATTCGACCTGCGGGATTTGATGATAATGTAGCCGGAAAAGGGGGTAGTAATCGAGTGCGGGAGGTCGCCATGTTTTGTCTCCGACGAGGAAGTTGTGCGGTGCGGTGCAGGAGGGAAGCTAGAGGTTTTTAGCATTCGCCTCGAGACCGAGTTTGACCCCGTAAGTGTCTCGAAGGCCGTTTCTTACCCTTCCCTGCGGTTTTGGTCCCTACCAAGCCTTACCCTTAGACCCTATAGCGTTTCGTTCGGTCAGTGAGAAGTAATTCCCCATTGTGCCCAGTGAAATGTCCCTTACGGTGGATCACATGTGTTCCCGTAAACCCAGCACTCCGTTGGTTTAGCTATAGCTTCTTTCCTTTCGTACTGATCCTGTTGAATCTCAATTGAGTCGTAGTGAAGCCTTTAGCCGTCTTAAATTCAGTCAAAATTTTTTGAAACCTTATATACTCGATATTATGTTTGGTTCTTTCCCAGCGAAGAATAGAAGAAAAATTTCTCGGGTTTTGCACAGGGTCAGGTCCTCCATATCTCATTCCAACGTTTCGAAGAGTAACTCGCCCATCGTTTGAGGGGTTAAGGAATCCAATACCATTTCGTCCATGCCTCGGGATATACGTACAAAATTTGTATACGAATTTTGTATACATACCCCGATGCATGGATGAAATGGTATTTGATTTCGAAATCCCAGAAGATAATTGGCGAGTTGCTTACCGAAGCGTTGGAGGGAGACATGGAGGGCCTGACTCGGTGTAAAACTCTTGAAATCTTTGCTACCTTTTATACTCTTATATACTGATTAACTTGGACTACAATTGATTTTTGTAGAATTTTGAGCAAATAGCACTCTTGAAGTCGTCCGAATAATCAGAAAAATTCATTGACGACCGAGGTGTTGCACGTTATAGGTAATTGATTATGTGGTCACTCGACAGATTCAAGGTTGAATGCAATAACGGTAGATATTTTCAGCGAAAAAAATCATCTGATTAGACCGGAATTTGAGCTCGGATCCCCCAATTTCCAGACAATTATATCTACGAATCTGATGGCAATCCGGATGAAAGGTAGGATGATCAGATTTTGGGTCCCAGATAAGTAGAATGAATTCATTAAGAATTCATAGCCCTTAAGTATCATTATCAAAACTCCAATAATAAAGTATGGCTATAATGAAGTAGTCATATTTCCAAATTATGCTAACCTTATGCTAAAATTATCAAATAGACGGATCCTTTTGACTTGAATAAATATGATGTGGCTTGTCTACGACGCTTTTCGCGTCTAGAGAAGCTTTTTTCGAAAACATATATCTACTATTATACCACCTTCAATCACAAGCAGTCACAAGCATTCGTAACTACTGGTGCGAATAGGTACATTTATTAGGTCTACTATTTACCTTTATCAACAACTTGGTAAAATTCTAAATCGACGGTAAAGAACTTCATTGTTTACTCCCACTACTTCATTCATACTAAGATCCACCCGACCGTAAAATCAAATTTTTGAGCTACTTATTAAAACTTGCAAAGTTCGAAGAAACTAATACATGCATCGCTACGCGAACTCAATGATACATGCACGTCTGGAAAGCGCAATGGGTCGCTGCG
The DNA here is from genome assembly GCF_921293095.1 of Ischnura elegans. Lineage (NCBI taxonomy): Eukaryota > Metazoa > Arthropoda > Insecta > Odonata > Coenagrionidae > Ischnura > Ischnura elegans. The sequence goes on along the minus strand of NC_060255.1, from coordinate 88,960,129 downwards.
CGGAAATATACATAATGGGGCTACAAAAGGTACCAGCAAAAGAGGAAAAGCTTTCGTTGGAGAGGAAGGAGGGAAAACAGGTAATTGTGGTTGTAAAGCTAATTACGAAAGTAAGGTGATATTTTAGAAACGCAGAAATCCATAACACGGCGAAACTCCCACACACTATTTGTATAGAGAAGTTTTTGGTCGATAATATTTAAGTATATACTGATTAAGTACCCATACTAAGCCTCAATAAGCACGATACAAAAGTATAATGCTAATTAAGAAGTTGGACAATATCTGCAAATTAGCCGTGAACGAAACTTATCGTGACGTGACGTGAACTTAACGTTAACGTGACGTACCTAATATGCCGCAACTGGATTGGCGACATTACATTCAAGACCCAAAAGCATTTACGACCATTGATTTTGATATTAACATTTCGTATGGCCAATATTCAGTCCAAGTACCATACCATCTACATAGTACTTAGCACGTTCCAGAGCAAGACTGTGAAGATGCTAATTTTTTTTACAGAGTATGAGGGTGAGAGAAACTAGTTTCATCACGCAAATCGGCTGCTAAATTTTTCTCTGGACGACTTAACGGGCCGTAATGAGGACACGTACATGAGGGAACTACAAAAAGTGTGGATCAAAGAGAATGAGATGTAGGTGGAATGAAATGGGGGATAACTGTTAGCTGGCAAGTGGTGGAGCGAATTACACGCGTGAGCTGATACTTTCGCGATACAAAAACGGCAAGCGGGGGGCGTAGTTATCCACCTTGTTTTTCCGAGGCACGCCTCCGCGAGATAAGCAAAATGCAAATGGTGTCATTTTTTCGCGCGGGTTTTGTGGAATGATGGTTCTGTCGGACGGTGGAAAGGGCGAAAACGGTTTCGCAAGAGTGGGAACAGTTCCACGCGATACAGGGACAAGGGTCACGAGGGACTGACCCTCCTGGCGAGCGAGGACAGCCGAGAGCGTTGTGAGAGGGAAAAACAAAAACAGGACGCGACGCGAATCCGCCGCGGGTATGACCTGATCGAGTCAATGACGGAAAAGTAATTCGGGGGAAACAAATGGAAAAGGGGAAGCCGAACAAGCTTCCTTGATTCACTCCACTGTCCGTCGTCCGATTTAAAAACAGAAATGAAAAACAAATCGTTTCGCCGAAACTGAGGTGATCGCTGTCGAAAGTAATATTCCATTTTGCGGTCGTGTTTCGAGATGCCAAAAAATTCAGTTCAATACCAAATAATTCGGTAAGTTTATCCATGTAGTTTCCCGCCCTGGATAGTAATGGAAGCTACTGTAAAATGATTGCATGTAGCGATTAAATATATTGAACGATTTGTAGAAAATACAAAAATTTTAATCAAAGTGAAGAGGTACCACTGGAAGGGATTTGTTCCAATTAGAGAAATATGACCCCTAATTGATGCTTATTACATTCCCTTTGGCAACTTTAATTTTAACTGATTAGTGCTTATAGTATGGAAACTTAAAATAGGTAAGCCAGACTTTTGAATGAATAAGGGAGCCACTATTTACGTTAACGGTAGTTTTGAAAGGTATGGCGAAAATTAGAGTAAGAACGTCAAGTATATACCAGAGTCTTAGAAGTGGTACTTAACCTTTTTAGGCTAGCGTATACTTAGCGTTGTTCCACATGACTGCTCTGTCTTTCGGCCTCCAGTATGAGCCATAAAAAAGATTTATAAGTTTACTAGCACTATACACAGAATGGTAACACTGCCGCTATTTAATGCATTTTATTAACGCTGCACAAAATTCAAGCAAAAATATGGAATTCAAAAGAAATATGCAAATCCACAGAATAAAGGAACCATATTCTTTCCACTAAATAACTTTCTATTCAGCTATACTACGTACTCATAACATTTTTTGTGAAGTAAAAACATCCCCTCAATCGGCCAAACCTTGCAGGCATAAAAGACAAATTTGACAAGTCACTGGGAACGTTGAAAAACCCTCTACTGGACCCATTGTGGGACTCTTCTGGAAACCCACATTTCAGACACAGGCGCCCGAAATTCCGTATCCTCATCCCGCCACTATCAAACGCCACCCAATGAAAAACACACAATTAAAAAATAAAATAACGTAGTCACTCCAGTGAAGGAAACGACCTGAACAGAAACGCCCTTAAAGTCACAAGCCCAACAATCGTCTAAAACAGACTGACGGAAAATATACTCCTTGCGTAGCCCAATAGATATGACGTAGTGCTTTAAAAGAGCGCGATGAGCAATGAAAGCAATCAATCTACTCTGAAATATAACGATGTCCTGAGATCAATGTCTGATTATTACCAATTGATATCATTAACGAACTGGAAAAAGTACAATTACACAATGAAAATGCAAATGAGAAAGGAAAAATAAAAGCTTAATAAATATCTGAGTCGAAATAAAACTGAAAACGCTAAGCCACCGTCCGAGACACAGCAATTCTTTCATCTGTGGAACATGAAACGACGTAATCGGGGGCGAAGACAAGCTTTCTATTCTCCTTCTGTGCATTAAATGCTTTCCAGTGCTTTACAGAGCGCGATAAACGTTGAAGACGAATAATCTAATATGCACTATAATGATGCTTTGAGATTAGTACAATTTTATCACCAAATGATATTCTAAAACGAACTGGAGAAAGTTAAAAGAAACAATGAAACGGAGATGAGAAATGTAATATAAAAGCCTAATAGATATCTGAGTCGAAATAAAGCCGAAAACGCTAAGCCACCGTCCGAAACACTGCAATTCTAGCATCTAAGGAACATGCAATGACGTACTCGGGGGCACAGACAAGCTTTCTATTCCACTTCAATGCATATAATGCTTTCCAGTGCTTTTAAAGAGCGCGATATACGTTTGAAGCAAACAATCTAATATGCACTGAAATGATACCTTGAGATTAGTAACTTATTATTACCAATTGATATATTTAACGACCTAGAGATAGTAAAAAGACACAATAAAACGGAGATGAGAAATGTAAAATAAAAGCTTAATAAATATCTTAACCTTAATAAAGCCGATAACGCAAAGCCAACGTGTGAGACATAATAGTTATTTCAGTAGTGGAATATAGAACGACGGGACTCGAGAGCGCAGACAGAGATAATGAAGGCAGAAAGAATGAGAGTGGCAGGTGGTAAGGAACTCAGCGGTCGTTTAACGAACGATACATCCGTGAAATACATTTCCAAGTCTCTCCCCGAGACGCTTGAAACATTGGTTAGGGGTGGGAGAGAAGGGTAGGCCGGGGGACTGACGAGAACGTAATGTCTTCGCAAAAAAATAACATAAAAGAGAACGACGATACGTCGGAATAATGTACGACGCGTTAGCGTGGGAGAAAAATATGCGATTAAAGGGGAAAGCGAGATGAAGCGTGAACGAACCGACATCTACTGAAACTGGTCTGGGAGTTGTTTAACGTCCCCTCCCAGCTAGGACACCGAGGGTGTGGGAGAAAAGGGAGACGAGACTGAAGATAATGAGCTCTAGTCCGAAAGAAAATGGATATAAAAAACACAGAAAGAAATGGATAATCGGAATAAAAGACGGTTCAGAGGCGAAACCGGGGATAGTAAATATTAAAGGACGAAAAGAGAAAAGAATAGGTAAACGAATGTAAATAGGGAAAATAAAAATATGGAATATGGAAATCAGGCAAAACAGAGGATTATTATCAAGCAAAGAGAAAGAATTAGAGGAAGACGAGGGGAAATGCTGGAACAGCATTGAAAGCAGTAACCTCCACCACAGGCGTTATTATTTCCTATTGAAAAAATAATTTTCGCAAAAAAGATCATGGAACTTAAATGGGCCACTCACTTGCTCTTGACAATAAATGTGTCCACCTAAAGACACTAAAATTCGAAGAAAACCAGGCCATAGGACCGATATACTCATTGCCAAATTGGGAATTCGATCTTGCATTACTCCCTATCATAAAATTGCCCACTATTGTTTGTAACCTACGTGAGAATTGGAAAGAGGATTTTTAACAATGAAATTTCACGCAATATCACCGCAGGTTAAGAAAAAGGCTATGTAATTGAAGAGCGTAGAAAGACCAGGAAGGTAAAACAAACAATTTAACTCATTATATTTCTTACTTCGGGTAATTATAAATTATTATCGGTAAGTATAAACTTTATCAGCGATTGCGGTGGGCAATTCCACAGTTTGGTGAAATAAATAATTGAAGCAATAAAACAACAATAATAAAACAAAAACAATAAAAATAATACAAACAGGTTAAAACATAAAACTATGATCAATTTTCATCAAATTTTTACGGCATAAGACCGATTAATTCAAATTGTGATATCAAGGAGGGTTATACATCATATTACACACTGAAAATTCGAAATAATGGTAATGCAGATATAACAATATCGTTGAGTCTACCGGCGGAATCGAACATATTAAGATTGCATACGCTTTCGCAAGGAGAAAAATCTGATACATATAGACCAGCAATCTACAAAAAATCTGCAAATTTTACAATACAACATGCGGACCTGGTTTTTCGTTGTCGATATATTGAATGTTCTTCTAAAACTTATTTTACTTTTTTAGCAGTCATGTTTAAAATTTTCAATAATTTTTGGGACCGTGGGCAGTTATTTTTTTCTTTTCAACAAAACGTGGGCCAAATTAAAATGTTAATTTTATTCTTTGATATTATTTTTTAGATATTTTATATAATGGAAAAAGGATATGAGCGGCTTTATTGCAATCACTTAGGCAGAGGAAAAGCGCTCACATTGTAAAAAACAAATGCTTTACAATAAACGATTTTAATTTATCCTGTCGAATTATATTAATGAATTCTTCACAATATTGCAACCAAGTCAACTCAGTCATATAGGCCGACGTTTCGGAAGACGACTTTACTCCTATTTTCGCGGCGTGTCACTCAATGAAAGTCCCATTTCACTTGTTGAGTGTATTATATCTGCATTACTAGTATTTCGAATTTTCAAAGTGTAATATATTTTTCTATATATCCCTCATTGAAATCGCAATTTGAATTGATCGGTCTGCCGTTAAAATTCGATGACAATTGATCATAGTCTGTTTGTTTTACATTTATTATTTTGTTTCATCACTCTTTTTTTACTGGTTAAGTTATTTATTTTGCCAAATTGTGAGGATTTGTCTAATCACAACCGCTGATAAAGTTTATACTTCCCGTAATAAGAAAGCCCAATTTCACACTCAACAAGTGAAATTGGACTTCGATTGAATAACACTACTTGAAAATGGAAGAAAAGTCATCTTCCGAAACGTCAGCCTATTAGATAGGTTGCAAGTCCGAGAAGAATTCATAAATCTTTACGGTTTAAAAAGCAAAAACAATCATTCATAATGTAATACTTTGGCAAGAAAAGGGTAGGATTTAAGGCAAAAACCACAAATAATCTAAGAGAATACCAACAAGGAAACCGATTGACGTGGAAGAACACACATTTGTTTTGCGAGGAAAACGTTAAAGTTGCCGAGCAACATTGTTCTTCCTCGAAACCCAATGATTCCAGTGAATGCCCCAGGAACTTTTGACTCCACCGAAGTCGATCTGAATTCATGATTTCCCCTCCCCTATCAAACCGAACATTGATTGGCAACTCTCGATTTTAACCCTTTTCACGCTCTTCTCTACATCTCGCGTTCCGCTTTCATCCTCAGTAATCCAAGCAATTACGAAAATTGGGAGGGCAAAGCAAGGAATACATTCGGAATCTCCGTTCTGAATCTAGAGAGTAAATCGGCATCCACTGCCGCAGGCAAACAATGGGGAATTGGAAAAGGCTGAAAGAGAAACACCCAAGGTAGAAAAACGTACGCGCTATATGTTCACAAACAAAAAACAGAAAGCTAATCTAAGGCGCAAGAATCGACAAAAATTCATGAATGAGAGAAGAAAATTCGGGATGTTCACATAGTACACAACACACAGGAGTTTATCGCAGTTAACTGGAGGCGTTTTAAAAATATTCGAGGTTATTTAATAGCTGTTATCACATGACTGGTTTCATTATTTATTGCGAGATACGTTTTCTCTGACGTAGATATGGATATAAATTATGAAAAATGAAGTATCGAAACGGTTAAATATAACTGTACCGTTCTGTAAAATATATATTGCAGACGTTTCGCAAGTCCTTGGAAAAACATCTAGACTCAGCTAGAGCACTGATAGGTAAATGGCACTTCAGCGGGGAGACTATACCATAATATTCACCACGTCCGCTCATATCTATAGATGACAGGTGCGTCGGAATTGTAAGCAGTATCTTCCGTGACCTTGATAACAAACGTAGGGAACAACTCGAAAACTACTACGATGACTTTATACCCACCGCGAAAGCATTCACAAGAATTTCTTACCGCCACATGCCTATAATCCACATGCCACCACTACGTACCAAAATAAATTACGGTGTACCCTAAAACGGTGTAGTACGCAGTAGTTCTCGTCATGCATGTTAATTATAACACTTATAGCTTGATAAACTCCATAAATCCCTGAAGGACACCTTATATTTCCTATGTGGCTTATTTCACACTAAATTGTAGGGTACGGATGGATGTGAAGTGTTTGTACTTTGCTATTATATTTTTAATATCAGCCAAATAATGTTAAACCAATTTGTTCAAATTTGAATATGAGTAGGTACTTGTCCAGCTTAGCAGTCTTATTCGGTTGAGTCCACAAATATTCACGGGGGGAATGACGCCTCGGTGCTTAACTGGCTACAGCACTCGACCGGAAATAGGGGGATCCGGGTTCGAATCTTGGGACAGGTGGATGATTTTTTTCTCTGTGTTTTTTTTTCGTACAGTTTTTGCATTGCGGGTGACTCCCGTAAAGCTTTCACGGTGGCTAATTCCTGTACACCTTAACGACTAGGTACTTGGTACTACCCCAACAGAAAAAAAATTAACGTGCCTCAATCAAAAATGCAGAAATTATAATACAATTTAAATCGGCGTATGTATGCGGACATGAATGTTGAATACAATATTTATAAACAATACCCTACTCAAAGCAACAACCTACTTCCTAAATTATTATTGAATGTAAAATTAGATATAAATAATAGGATTCGTTTAAAATTACCGGTAAACATTAATTTACTAAAGGCTTACAATAAAACAACAATAATAAAACAAAACAATAAAAATAAAATAAACAGGCTAAAACATAGAACTATCATCAATTTTCATCGAATTTTTACAGCATAAGACCGATCAATTCAAATTGGGATTTCAAGGAGGGATATATAGTAAATCATATTACACACTGCAAATTCGAAATACTGGTAATGCAGATATAACAATATCGGCCTTTTTTTGGCTTTTTACTAAACATTTGTAGTTAGATCTAAATAGACAAAGTGGATTCATCATGTTTCGCATGTCACGAGTAAGCAAATCAAGACCGATTCCCAGAATTCCAATTTTACACGGCCGTGCGTGTTGCTGGCCACAACGCACGCGTGGGCGTTCGAAAAAGAAATGAAGGTTCCGTGGTCCCATTGGAGGGGGGGGGTGGGATGGGCTGATCCGAGTCGCTCCTCGCCAATCTGATCGTCATCGTGGTCCACGGGGGAAAGTGACGCAGGTGGACGCTGTCGCGGGGGAGAGCGAGTGGGCGTCGTATATCGCATGCGTCATTTGCTCCGATCCCCACGAATCCCTCACCGACTCGTCACCTCGTCTGCCCTAAAACGATGTGACGACTACCTCCAGGCTGTCGCTTCGCCATAACTAGAGATACGTGAAAATCACACCTCATTTTTATGTTATCGCAGTTTCAATAACAGTCCACTAACAGTTTACACATTTATAGTTTACTAACTCACCCGGCAAACGTTATTTTGCCTTATAAATTATTTCTTGTGAATATTTTTACTAGATTTTATTTTTTCTCTAGCTTGACATCTTTTAATATATGATAAAAATTCCTGTAGTATAGGTCATATAATGCAAAAAGTTTTTTGGCAACGTTTCAGTTTATTTTAAAACCTTCCTCAGGGCAATGAAAGAAAAAATGATAGTAAAATAAAATACAATAATATACATTATTGATACATAAATAAAAGTTATAAAACAGTTTTCTTACAGCAATATTATAAAAAGTTGTGCATATCCCTAAAACGAGGTGACGACTACCTCCAGGCTGTCGCTTCGCCATAACTAGAGATACCAACGTGAAAATCGCACTTTCATTTTTATGTTATCGCACTTTCAATAACAGTTTATCCCATTTTGTAGCGCATATTTTTTTATTTTCATAATGAGGTAGATGACGATAAAATGTAGTGAAACACAGTTATATGACAAAATGCAGAATATTTTAAATGATTATGCAGTAGAACAATAATAAATTAAGGAATAAGACGTATAGTGGCGAAGGTGTAGCTTGCCCGCGCCCACTTATGCTCGCGGCCACGTAGAGTCCCAGCCAACTAGCAGCTGGCCAGTCGCTCACATGTTTTAAGCGGTGAGTGTCGGCGGAGCATTTAAACTGCGCTCGGCACGAAATGTACGAATTTTGCCGTCGAAAGGGCAAATTTGCGTAAAAATATCATAAAAGTCCAGTCATCGCATCTATGTCACATTTATTTGCGCACATCGCATCTATATAGCATTTGCGATTTCCACGCATCTCTAGCCATAACCCGCTGCCATCGCGTGTGTCCTTTGCAAAACAACAATACATTTTAGACTGGATTATTTGTTTAGACACGTTCATAGTTACTAGCTCACCCGGAAAACGTTATTTTGCCTTATAAATTATTTCTAGTGAATATTTTTTCTAGATTTTCTTTTTTCTCTTGTCGGTATGGTATGGTATTTGGAGGAGGCGACCGACAGCTGAGGTCATTTGCGCCATGAGGGAAGGGTAGGGAAGGAAGGGTGGAGAGAAACCCGGCGTCGGCATTAGCCTGCTCTTAACGAAAGGCACCAAGGGGACCACGGCTTAACGTCCCATTCGACGGACGGAGTTTTGCGCTTGAAATGTCCTCCACACATCACTCAAGCAGGGATTGGGCAGTCTCTGAAATTTCTCTGCCACTGCCGGGATTTGAACCCAAGCCTCCCAGGTGGGAAGCCAACACTCTAGTTACCACACCAACCCGATCCCCGATTTCTCTTGTCTTGACCTCTTTTAATTAATGATCAAAAATTGCTGGAGTATAGGTCATATAATGCAAAAAGTTTTTTTTCGCCAACGTTTCGGTTTATTTTAAAACTTTCCAAAGGGCAATGAATGACAAAATGAGAGTACAATTAAATGCAATATTTATACATAAATAAGGGTTGCAAAACAGTTTTCTTACAATAATATAGTAAAAAGTTTTGCACGTATTTGTTTACTGATAGTAGGTATCAAAGCTATTACCTAACTTTGTTACCTAAGTCAAGTTATCATGTTTTTCAAGCTGACTCGGCAAACGTTGTTTTGCCGTATAAATTATTTCTAGCATTTATTTTGGTAGTCAGATAAAAAATAACTGACTTTTTTTTAGGTATATCTTGCATGAGATTAACTTATACCCCGCTCAACAACATTTATAGTTATGTGTGTATGTACGCACGTAGACGAAAAATGTTGTGTGAACGCATACGCCGGTAGAAAATTTTGCACCGAGAGGATTAATAGTCCTTTGAGTATTACCCTGTATGGGTGTGAAGATGTGTGCCTACCCTGCAGGATGTCCAACCACAGAAGTTGTATTATTATTATTATTGTACAAGTTACAAGTTGGCTATTTACCAGGTGGTAACAGTTTATACAAAAAATAAAAAGAAAAACAAAAGAATTGCAAATGAGAAATACATTACCTAAATGAAACTAGAAAAGTGAATATTTAAAATTCAGTGATATTAATTTTCCAATATTAATCCTCTACACCTCTTCTTGAAAATCCTTACGTTGTTAGGGTAGGGCTTATACTGTTCTGCATCACGTGACGAAAGAAAATTTAAGGAGAAAACGACGCAAAAGACGCGTCGGATGCAGCTGAAAGTAGCAGTAAAGGGTTTTTGAGCATGAGATGCAACTATGTACTTACTTTTGTCTCAATCCATTCAGCTTTTTGAAAACCCATAGCGGAAAAACAAAGAGACACCCTCTTTTATTTATATAGAAGGTAAAAGATGCACGGATAAGGTGAATTAGGAAGAGTAATTCAACTATTTGGAAAGCACATTAGAAGAAAACGGATACAGGAGTAAGGAAATCAAGAAGAGGATTGCGTTAGCAAAGGAGGCGTTCATAAACTGGAAGGAGCTAATGAGAGGATCGTTATGTAAGAGTTTAAAGAAATGGTTAGTGAGTATTTTGATCTGGAGTGTAGCGCTTTACGGTGCGGAAACATGGACACTTATGAATGAGGACGAGAGAAGACTGAAAGCGTTCGAGATGTGGGTATTGACATGGACGGAAAAGGTGAAGTCGGCATAAAAGAGGAAGAACGACGAAGTGCTGGACATGGTGGACAAGGAGAGACAGTTTGTAGATGAGATTCGGAGGGGACAGAAGATTTGGATGGAACGAGTTTTTACTGGGAAGGAAATGATGGTAATTAATAAATGGCGTTAGAGGAAAGAATCAGGGGTAAGAATGGGAGGGTAAGCGAGTAGTATTTTAAGGTAGGATTAAAGAGGTTGGGCCTTTTTGTGACTTGAAGACTGAGGTCGTAGTGATCATTAAAATACTCCACGTAAACCTACCTAAGATAGCTTCAATCACAATAATATGATATAAAACAAGCTATTTTAGTTTAATAGAAACCTGATAAATAATCCTAATCAGCACTCGAAAGTGATGGAGAAGATAGGAGGAAGAAAATTACAGAAATATGTAACTTATTCTTTACATTGATAAGGAGAAGAGGTTTTATTTTGAAATTTGTTCATTTTATTAGTATTAATCATACGGTAATAATTCTGAGAAAATTATCTTGCTGCATTAGTATTCCTTTTTCATATCCTAATTCAGAGTAATTACGCAATCCAGTCCTACAACATATTTAATATACGGAGCTACAAAGATTTACTGAGTGATGATTTTCAAAAAGGTTAAGGCTAACTCTAAATTTCTCACCAGTACTTTCTAAATTATTCTAATAATAATGGCTACCGAAAAATTCAAATATGAAATAAATGTAGCACTTATCGTCAGTTATACTATTTTAATGTTACGGACGTTAAATCGCGTTCAACATTTAACAACCTTGTGTATTCTTATATCACCATTACTCTGTAAATTGATACGCGTTGTGTGATTAACCATAACTGAAGAAATGTGCTTGGAGTAATTGACTTAGGCGTACCCTCCACTACATCAAGTTTGCATCTGCTGATACTCTTGCGTTGATTTTCTCGGTCAAAAGGACTTGGCCCAAATATGGGAAAGTGGTTGAAATTACAAGAAATTGTGAGTTCTTCTACCATCATTACTCTGTTAATAGATACACGTGGTATTAACTGAGAAAATACGCTTCAAGTATTCCATTTCTGCCTACCCTCCACTACATCATGCCTGGATCTGATGATTGTATTCCGTTGATTTCCTTGGTCAAGGGGACCTGGTACATATAAGGGAAGGTGATTGGATTGATGCTGAAAGTGCGCAACCGCGTGGGGATTGGAGGATTTTCGGTCCGTCCCGAGGGTAAAGTTGCCTGTTATTGGGGTGTGGGACATGCGTACGGACGATTCCCTTGTACGTCAGGGCCTTCCCACCACACCTCCGCTCCCCGTCGTCGGCGTGGGTGTACCTCAGGGACCTTACATAGGACCTCTCATCTGCTATTATACCAGCACCGGTGTCGGTTCGCAGGCACAAGGACGCATCACTCATTACATATCGCGAAAGAGGCTAGGAAATGTAAGCATTTATTAAGTTTTGCGTTGATTTTACGTATACTTAGAAAGAAATGAAGGCAAAATTTAAAAATTAAGTATACCGCTACTAGCCAACGTGAAAAATTTACGGAGTAACCCACAATGTAGAAATTGTGCAAACATTCCACAGAGAAAAAAATTATCTTGTCTGGTATAGTCCCCATATTTATTCAGAGAGGAAAGACACCTCGGTAGCTTAAATGGCTACAGCGCTCAACCGGAAATCGGGAGATCTGGATTTGAATCCTGGTCAACGTGATTGACTTTTTCTCTTTGGAATTATCGCAAAAAAATTAACAATTAAATTACACACTATTAAATTAAAAGCAATGTATAGAAACGAAAATTTTGCAATTTTCACATTAGTTAATTTTATAAGTGTAATTGATTTGCCTTATTCTCAGTTGTAAATTATTGAACTACAAAGCAACGGAATCATAGAAATCAATAAACTGTAGACTATATCGTTCAATTTATCGAACAAAATAGAATTAACCGAGATTCAAGACCTGGTCTTTCGCCAGAAAACCAATTATTTTAGCTTAATATCTACCCAATCTTGGATGATTTCCTAGAAGCACTTGTAGATGTATTTTTTCAATTCTTAAATTACTAGGTAGTAATACTGGCAGGCCGGCGTGGGCTGAGTATGAATGATGTGAAGCGTTTCGCTCAGAATAGGAGGGATTTTAGAAAGTGGCTGGTGGACCCCGACGCCTGGTAGCAAAAGAGAATACGAGAAAGAAGGAGAAGAAGAAATTACTAGATAAATTAAAGTAGGAGCAAAACTACTCCAGCTTTAATACAATAGGTATACTAATGCTGATTATATAATGAGTTTATTTGATACACAATAACTTAACACCGAATAAAAGGGGCTCTGCAGAAGAATAAAATAAAATAAAAATGAAAGTTTAGCAACATGTGAGGGAACTAAGAAAATTGTATTACTCTGAGGGATGTAATGTATCTGACCCGATAATAAATTCCAGGAGTTATATTTAGATATATTTCACACCTATTTAGAATTTCCAATGATGTATATGTGTTTCCTAGCTTCTGTTAAAATATTCATTGAGGATTTTCACCATTTAATTCCGAGATTAGACTAAGCTCCCATTTACACTTCGTCATAAATATTCATCCCTGAGGACCTAGGATTAAAAAAAAAACTTGATGGAATTAGTTACAGAGAGTGCAATAATTCGCTAGTCGGGGAAATTAATTTCCGATAAAGGCTCAATATCCGCTCTGAAAAGTTCCCTAATGAGAATTAATTAACGCTATGATATTTTAAAAATGTCATTTTTTACCAAGTAGTATTGAACAAATATAGGTAATTCAGCATTACAAAAGATAAAATTTTCCCCTGAGCTGAAGCAGAATAGAAATTACTCTGGTAGTCAACAATCTTTGGATTGAGTTGATACACCTCGCCACTTCATAATTCTATTGGCAAAAGACTACTATTAAACGCACTTCATAATTCTATTGGCAAAAGACTACTATTAAACGGTGTACACTGTATGTCTGCGGGCTTCACACAAATGTTATTGAGAGACAATTACATTCAAACTACGATGCTGCCTCCTGAGAATATGGAAAGGAATTACCAATTGGAATAGATGGAAATGAAATAACCCAATTGAATCTGTAAGGACCTTTTACTTAATGAGATTAAAATAAAAATACATCTACAAAGATACCTGTGCAGATTGAATTCAAAATTCCAACTACTATTAAGTTTAGAGTTGTATTTTCTTTTTCTTTTTAAGGAATTTTTACTGCCAATCCTTTTTTTCATCGCTTGTCAGACATTCCCTCAATCGGCATCGCCCTTTTGCGCTCACAGGGAGAGCCCCTTAGTTAACAAGGGAGCCAAGAGAGAGCCTTAGCGCTTCCTTCTCTTACCGATTGCCGATGTTTTGTTAAAGAGCCAGTAGATGGCGACACTCTCAACAATGAAGGAGTCTCACGCTGTTGTGAAAGGAAGGAAGTCCCACGAAGAAATGAAGTGAATGAAATTTAAGAAAAAGTTAGAACTATTTTCTTTAATCTTAACTCAAATTGAAAAATAAAAAAAACGGGAAACAGAAGCAATCATGTTGATGCGCTTTTGATTTTTTACCTCCTGTCAAGAGATGGTGTATATTTTTATATATTTAAGTATGACCTCATGATCCAGGTTGTCAAGATACTATATACATACACAGAGTTGGATGGTGTTTCAGTTACCTGTTTCTCTCAATTGTTGCCAGTACTTGATAAGTAATACTAGTGATGGGCAAAGTTGATCATTTTAGTGATTCAATCATTTAGACTCGAGTCACATGAATGATTCAATCAATTGACTCAATCATTATGATTGAAAAGACTCAAATGAATCAAGATAGAAAAGACTCAATCAATGGATGTAATAAATCACTTTGAATAATCGAATAAATACTGCCTCATCTGCGAAGAGCATTTGTAACGCTGATTATTATCGAATCCATATTATAATTTCATATACTATTTTCATTGTGAATTCCTAGATGAGTAAATTAGATTGCAAAAATGAAGGAAGTAGTGTCATGAAAATATTTAGGAAGGCAAAACTGCCCCAGTTTCTTAACACTTATAAAATAATTTCTAACTATATATCTCAAAATATAACACAAAATACACCACACACTATGCATGACTCTGATCTGCAGGATAATTTTATGAACGGCAAAATAAAATGTTAACAGCTTTAACTTCTACTTCTTAACGTTCTCTTACAAGAGTCATCTTAATATTTTCCTTTTACGTGTATTGGTGTGATTAATACTGATAACTGCTGGAAAACATATAAGAAAAAGATTACACAAGTATTCAGTTCTTTATAACAAATTTTTTAATTTTCTCTCAACTATTTCTGCCCTGTCGAAAAGAGATCGAGCATCGACCGTTCCAAATTTTGAAATAAACCGGAAACCGGGATGATTGATATGAAACCGGAATTCGGAGTGATTGATGATTGATGATCGACTTGTTTAAAGAAATGAATCATCAATCATTTGATTCACCTAGTGATTCAATCTTTTTGATCGAATCGTTCATGATCGACCCATCACTAAATAATACGTGAATCACTAGTCTTGAAAATGGTAGAGTGTAACCGAAACTAGTCGGCAATAAAGTGTGTGTTTTTGTAGAAAAGCTAAGAAATTTCCTTCCAAACATTAAATATGGAATTCTACAAAGTAAAGGCCTCAACAATTCAGTGCAAATAATACGTGACCCAGAGAAGTGCACGAATGCATGAAATCATAATGTGCCTTAAATTTAGCAGGAAATTACAAATTAGAGGTGGAAATTCCGGTTCATTTGGTGATTTCGGTTCAAGGGATTTGATTCATGGCAATGAATCGGTTCTTGAAATCGTTCATAATGAACTGAATGTACCGTGGGAATCTCGAATCCATGTGAATATCGAATCCATGTGATTATCGAATACTTCTGAATCTCGAATCTGTGTGAATCTCGAATCCATGGAGAATTCATTAAATGTATATGTAATGATTTGATCATGCTTAAATCCATAGGAATCTGTCAACCTAATGCATTTCAAATATTATGACGGACAGCAATTCACAATGATTATTAATTTTCATTATAAAAGCATCTCCAATAAATTGATTTAAAAGTAATTTTAAAACCTCTTCGATTTGTCTGAAAGTTATGCTATACAAATTAATAGTCCACGATAAATTAATCGTGAAATGCAACTACTCTTAATGTAAATAACTTTTTAACTAAGTTCAATCCGTCAGTTTACAGACATTTTTATCTGTTCCATTGCATGCAAATATTTCTCTAAGACTTTCATACTTATTAAAACATTTATTTGTGAAGGTGAAGAATTCATTTTATTCCATATAAAAAAATTTTCGCGCCTCAAGAATTTTCATTTCACTCTTATAGTCAGAAGGATACTTATAGCACTGATATAAGCTCCGTGAATAAACTTTTAGGAAATTCTACGAAATCAGTGCATATTTGGTTCCATCACACTGTAATACATACCCCTTATTCCTGCTAGTCAAATCAATAGTAATTATGGCGAAGAGTTTATTTTTATTGCCAACCCGTATGGCCATTCGTCAGGATCAAATGATGATTCACCGCCTTTCATAAGTAGCACTAACACAGTCAAGCCGAATTCAAATTGTTAATTTTGAACGATTTGGGTTCGGCGGATTTGAATCTTCCATCAAATCGTTCATTTTGAACGATTCGAATGGAAAACGTAGATTCAATTCATTCGGTTCATGCCCATGAATCGTTCATTGTGAACGATTCATTCATGAACGACACAGCTTGTGAACGATTCATTCATGAACGACACAGCTCTATTACTAATGCTGTTTTCCGTATCAGTGATTACAAAATTAATTCCTTTGTCTATTTTATTGGTGTATAGTCAAGTACATCTTTAGCTAGCGGGAAGTTATAATGCATTAATACAGTTCTGACTGCAACGGCAGTGATTCTAATTTACTTGATGAAAAATGGCAGAATACACCTCGAATATTTCTTTCCTTTTCTAGGGAGCCTTTTCAAAAAATGGTTCGTTTTTTTTACATTAGCAGTCTAAATACAAGCATTGCAAGTTGCAAAAATTTCAATTCTTGTATTTCTGTATCTCATTGCAAAAATTCCTGAGGTTATTCCATTATCGTTCACTATCGCCGTATAGAAACACAAGTATTCGCAAGTAAAACAAAATTGTCGCTACAATCGAATCTAACGGCTGGATATGAAGGTGATTGGACCTAGGTTTTGAAGATAATATACTTAAGATAGTCTATATTGTTTTCTATACCAAATGTTTTTTTCTTCATTTTAACCCTATCTAGAAAGCAGCATTCGAAAATTATATTTTCGCAAAGCTAATATTAAGTGTTTATTTAAAATGTGGTAGCTACGGATGATTATTTTTAAATGAAGGAAAGAAAAAATACAATGATCGCTAAGCAACACCATAGCTAAGCTCAAGCATATAATGGTTCCAAAACAACATTTACGGCGACGTATCCTCAGGTTGAAATAGAAAGAGAATGACAAGAAATTATGATTCAAGTTTTATATCAGACTTATATAAGCCTTAATTTCCAATGGAATTATTGGATTTCTTTACGTTGCAAATGAAGTTTCTCTCCATAAAATACTCTTATTACAATATAGAAAGCCTAGCACTCTTTCTCTAGCGAACCAGTAGTAAAATAAAACCATGCTGTCTTCCTTTAAACAACTTCGGAGAGATAATTTAGGAAATAATGGAGATAAACTTCAGAAAGGGCTATTTTCGGATATTATGACTTGGGATAGTTAAAATATCAGCGAGAAGTACCACAAGCCCCTCATCAAAAACTCTTGAACTATGAATGTATTATTGCATTATCAAGGAAATGAATATGCTAAGATAGTATCACTAATAGGATCTGTTTATGGCCAAAGTCAAATGTGATTTAAAGTAATTAATGGCAGGAGGAATTCAATACTCGTTTAAAAAAATAGGACTAAGGGTAAAACATGATTGGAGGTATATACATATTGTAGGGAAACGAAAGGAATTAAAGAAAAATACACCGTCATAGGGTAAGCGGGAAGTGATCTATTTATTGTGAATCCTTGGTAACCACTAAAACAATAAATAATGAATAATGAGTCCAGATAAATAATGAATTTTTGGATAATTACTTGGGAACCAAAGGAAATAAAAGGTTCTACTTACAAATATCAGGCATGAAAAGTGAGACCGCGATGGCTTCCCATGTCCAAATACTCACCTGCAAAGGAAAGAAAGATAAATTTATTGCGGCTGATTACCATTTTATATTAATGAGAAAATATGGAGCTTCAAGAATCAACATCATAATCAATAATGCAATCAATCATGCCGACATATAACGCAAAGATTAAACTTGCATAAATACACTGAATACCTCAACGAAATTAGAACTCGTGCATATGTAAAATACTTGATGAGGATAGATTGGCTGTTGGCTGTTAATCCGGCTCTGATAGTGGAGTTTCATTCCGTAATGTAAATATTACAAACATTAATTCCTGAAATATTATCGGCGTCTGCCGCTGAATATGAATTATTTGCTAATTATTTCAGATCGAGTACGAATTCCAAACGTTTTCCAGACAAAATAAATCAGTTCCGTGTCCAGCAATAACGCTAACACTTACGGTAGGTACAATTAACTGACTTTGAATTTTTGGGCTTATGCGGATTACCATAAATTTTGTTATAATTCTAGAAGCTACTCAATTATGAAGTCTTTGGAAATATGTATTAAAAATTGTGTTCTATGAATAGGTATTAATATCTTCATTAATGACTTATTACAGTTTTCATTCTTTGAAATGCAGAAAAATTTTACAGGTACCTTAATTCAGTATCTAAAATTGACAATGGCTATGATCTATGGCGTTACTTTCACAAGAACTTGAGGCATAATATACCAATATATGATGATGGAAATTATAAATTATTTCAGGAGATTTTAGTAATTGATTTCGGTTGATGCACTGCAAACAAATCGCTTTCTCAGTCATTACAAAGGAATTAAATCAATTTACCTCAAAATTATACATTATGAATTCTGAAACCACATTTTAGAAAGGATTTTATTTTATTCAGCAATAAAATTAATTAAAAAACTGCAAACTGGATTTATGCACGTCAAAAAATGCATTTCTTGCATGGCATCATCACCATAGTTATTTCCGACACGTAACTTTTCTTCCGCTAACAACGATTATTGGTTCTCACTACGTGAGAGAAGGAGGTATAAAAATTATTACTACCAGAACATGAAATACATGCAAAATATGATGGGCGTATTTTAGTTAACATATCATCACAATATTCCCTCACGTACTTTTTATGTAAGCCAATGAATTGGCTACCAGATACAAGGGAGAAGACCTTGATGAATAAAATATTACGACCTGTGTTTTATGCAATATAACAAAAAATGGTATTTTACTTACAATCAGTGCTTACTGTATCGTATTAAATATATACCATAAATATAACTATCATTTTTTTAAATTTATCATCACCACATTACATTCCGTCAACTTCTTCTTACTTAAACCATTGTGTTACCTCACAGCTAGTTGACGGTATGATAAAAATATTCCTGAGATATATGCACTAAAGGTACGTAAACATGATGCTTAATTTCATGATAAATTATTAAATACAAAATGTAATTCCCACACTTTAATATGAAACAGTGCCGATGAACCTAATGAATAAACAGATTATTATATTTAAGAGTGGAAATCACTTTTTGAAGCTTATAATTTATCATGGACTAGCAGTCCACCCTGCGTTGCTCGGAAAGGACTCTAGGACCACCCAGGAAGGTGGGAAACTTGGATTTCATGATCATATAGGATTTTAATGTTTTCAATCTCAGCAAGGCAAAAAGTGTCCATATTAGTCAGGATGCCAAACCGCAGAGGTTGAATGACGTGACGTAACAGATAGCACCTAATGAGAAAACGAAGCAAAGGACGTAGCGGACGCTACTGTAAGTAGTACTACGGGGTCCTAGAGCAATGAGATGCACCTAAGTACAAACTTTGATAGCAATCCGTGCAACCGTACGGAGACATATAGAGGGCAGATAAACAGACATCCTCTTTTATTTATATAGATCAGGGGTCTTCAATTTACTAGGCTACGAGGGCCACATTCCAAGTTCCGAATCGCCTCGCGGGCCGGATAGCAAATTTGCCGATGACTGAAGTATTCGATACCAACGTCTACTTATGTATCCGGTGACGTATTTCTTATTTACGAACAGTTGAAGGCGACTTTGACGCGCAGTACAGCGCTGCAATGCTCCTAGCGCCGTCTCACAGAGTTAAACGAGCGAGAATCACGCGCTCCTTGAAACGAGTGCGCGTATTTTGAAGACCCCTGATATAGATTATTATGTCCTATAAGACAGCTATTCCGAACGAAATAAATAATTCGTCTTACTGAACAACACGAGCGGAGAAAAGGAAGTATGTTGAGCGATACAATCTAGACATCTTATTTTATAAATATAGATATATCGCATTCCCACTACGTCAAGCCTATGTTGATTTCAAAATGCTTATGTTATGCAACATATCACCACAGTTTTTTATCCATCGCGTAATTCTTCTTAGGTTAGCAACGGTGATTGGCTCCCAACTTGGTGTAAGAGACGACGAACACGTGGTATAGAGCCAGTGAAGGTGTGTATAGACGCCCAATAGTTCCGGGAAGGTAACAAAGGGGCATCACTGCTGGCTTAGCGAGATTAAGCAGGTGAGTTGAGAAGGGAAGGGGTTGGAGGAAAGGACGAGGGAAGGGGATACAGAGCGTCGCCCGAAGTTTCCGCCGAGTTATGCGACGTGCTCGGCGACCGAACTACTTGATTCCGACCCAAAAGGTTCCTTCGCTCACGCCTTTCCGGCTGGCTGCATCCGTACCTGAACGGACCCAGAGCCTAGCAAACACCGGGGGAGTCTTCCAGTGCCATTACGAGACAACAGGGAGTAATTGTGATCGGTTTAGACTAGCGCACGCGTGTAGGTACAGATTTTCTCGGAATCATGTGAAATCCATCTCCTACAAGGAAAGCACTCCCACCTAGGCACTACCTAGAGTGCTACTTACCTGCATCGCTGAAGGTTGCGTCACAATGGAATACATAAAAAGAGGTTCTTTTCGAATAGCATGCTGCACCTCATAATTAATTACAACTTGAATAATGGAATAGGTGGAAATAGATTATTTCTAGTCCTAATCTCGCCCAACAAATAAGTAATGGTTATTACATATTATGAAGTTATGCATCAAGATTTTAGGCAAAAAACAACTTTATCTTTACAAATGTATTTATTAAAGTGAAAATGAGATAAAAATATTGGGAACCTATTTTTTTCAATTCTTTTCTACTTAAAATGAAAATTTGGTTGCAAATTTCGTTCCCCATTAAGTGAAATTATTTCACTTATAATATTGAAAAATGTACAAGTCTAGCAAAACACAATGAGAGAATTGTTTTGCAACGGACGCCTTATTTGTATTGGATTTGAATAAGTTTTCCTGTTAAAGTATAATAAAGCGGGACGCTATGTCAGACTTTATTTCTTACTTTGCTTTTCTTATAGGCAGGATAATTAAAAAAATAATTACTTATAGCAGTTAATTCTGATATTAAAATGATAGTACATTTACATAACTTTGATTTTGGAAAATGGCAATTTGAAATGAGTTCTCATTAACTTAGGAATTTTAACGGAAGAAGGATTTTTAACTATATTTTAGAAAGAATAAATTCCGAAGCTATCATGAAGCACGCACCTGTGAAATACTATCAAACAACGAAGTATGAATTAGGAAGAGAAATTTCGTCTTTAATATCAGAGAACCTAAAAGCATAAAATTTCCTCTATTTCTTGGAAAAATAAGTGGGAATGGAAAAGAGGGAAATGATATTTGTCTTTAGTAAAAAATGGCACTTTCCGTTCGGTGAATGCAAAGTATTCAATTCAAAATATTCAGGTAAATGAGTTTATTTTATCATCCCTCCTTCTCCGTAATACACCTTTTAGGCTAAGGAAAGGAGAGGTGAACGTATTTTTCGAATGCGTAGTGCATCAAAGAGAACGTTTTCACGTTGTTAGTCATGGAAGAGGCATATAATCTCCCGCATAACCCTTGTCTAATATCCATAAATTACAAAGGGACACTGGTGATTAAAAAAAAAGAATCCCAAGAAGACAGAGAGAGAGGAGGAGAATGAAGAATAGACCCGTCTAAACGGGTGCAGGCGAAGAGTGTAGGACGCGAATTTTTCGCTTTTAAATCTTTAATTCGGTCGGGTTGGATAGGGATTCGCGTCGGCAAGAGGAGAAAAAAAGCTAATTGCTCGGATAGCGGCGGCGGTACGCGCAAAAGGCTGGTAGAATGTGACTAGGCTGAAGAGTGGAAGCCATTGGGGCTTGTTTCTGGTCCGCGGGACAAAGGACTGGGAGGAGTGAATCCCGGTTCGCGATAGATAATGGAGATGCGACGCATATGAGTGTCGCTGACGAATTTTCTTTCTCTTTGCGCCCACTGCGGGTCGCCCGGGGGCAGAGGGCGAGCCTATTACAAAAGCTAACTCTACCTTCTCCGTCGCAGTCATTATTCAGGTCACTCCGGTGCGGTGGTTGCAGAACCATCGCGGAAAACGAACTAGGGGTAGGGGAAAATAAACTTGGGGACTTTAACGGGAACACTCCTATTCTAGAGATGCATAAACCCGATTTTAAGAAGTTGTGGTCCGCAAAAATTTGAAGCATTCGCTCATGAAGATTGTTAGCATAAACATCATCACATCTATTGGTGTAATTAATTAGTGCAACAAGTTCAAAGATTCATTCTCATGATTAAAAAAGAAAATATTTCTCCTTTAAAACTAAAAACAATTGTTTCAGGAAAAGAATTAAAGGTTTAGTCACTTATGTGGTTAGAGACCTCATCGGGAAAATGATGAAACTGGATTACATTCTGTCCCTACTGAACCATCTCGTAAAACAGACGAGGAGTTGGCGAAAATAATCCTGAGGGCTTATGCACGAACATTCCCGCTTGTATTCTTAAGAGAACATACATCGGATGTTAAGCTGTGGCACACAAAACTCAAAGCAATAGCCGATGAGGATGTGTGAATAAAAATCATTATGACGCTAATTGGTTTCCTAATAATTCACCAAAAATATTCCAACACGGCCTCAGGTTCTCATGAAAACACAAAAAAATCTCTTCTCCAGAACTGGGATATTTGCTTCAGGAAAAGATTTCGGCTGACCTTTAGTCGCTTATGTGGTTAAAAGATTCTGTGGGAAGTTTAAATAGCCAGATAATCTCTGTAAAATGGTGTTATTTGTCCAAGAAATTTTTACACTTTCACTGCAGTCTGAGAAAAATCGTTCTAGTAAATAAATGTTATTCTGAAAGTAAGTCTTTGCGAAGGAGTAATGAACTTCTCGGAAAAGGGGTGAATTGAAATGCTCCAATTCATTTTAATTCAAGTAGGACATGTAGATTTATGGCAGCTTAATGTTAAGAATTTAACGAATAATTGGAAGCAGATTCGTCACCGCTGATTAAAAAGATAACGAGAACGGTAATAAAAAATAGGGCCTTTGGCTATTAAAAGTTATTTTTTCCTGCAATGAAAACAACAACTCCCGGATCGTTCCTAAAAATGTAATTTTCAGTGGCATCCCGCTACTCAGCAATATTCTATCACCAATTAAAATACAACGGTAAGGCATACAAACAAAAAAAACTGTTAATGAATGAAAATAACTCTAACTCACTGATAGTATTTCCGAAACATATTAAAGTCAAAATTAGTTATCCCGTCCTGTTTTCGTAAAAAAGTTTCTATTAATGAATGAAGGGTTTTGGTGACGCTAATTTCCAAGAGGACGCGACGGAAAAGAATTCAGTTAAATAGGCCGATTCCACGATATTTTTAAATTTACTGGAGAGTAATTTTTGAACAATGCTTTTAAACTTAGTGCTTTATAGATATTTCTCCAGTTTCAGTATTACAGCCACCTTAAGGATGAGATTGAGTGGAAATTAAAAAAAACTCGGTAGTGTTAAAACTGCCTAAAAACTGCAAAAAGTCAGGCAGACATGGTACTCGAAAACCTGAAAAAATATTATTCCATTATTTGTAAGCGAAAGTTCTACATAAAGGTACGATAGAAAAGAAGTCTTTGGAAAACCATTGGTTAGAAGACGGAACAAATTAATAGATCACGTCAATAGACACATAGGTCGAATGACAATTATCGCCGAAGGACTTGCGTAAGCGAAAAACGGCAGAGGTAGGCAAAGGCTGAGTTACATACAGCAGATTATTATTGTTATTATTATAGCAAAAATGTTTACAAGTCGATCACAAAGTCGGGTGGTAACATAAAATAAGAAAGTATGTGAAGGAAAAAATATAAAATACAAAGTACCAGCTTGGTCGATAGTTTTCATCACACACAAAAATATTCAAAAACGAAAATACATAACATAAAATACTAAGCACAAAAAATGGTTTTTGAAAAAGCCCTCAAAATCCGTTTTACACAATACATGTCCCCATGTACATAGCTCAAAAACAGTAAAAAAAAATAATTGTCTACATTTACATAGCCCTAAAATCCATTTTTACACAATAATACATGAAGACCAAAGCAAAAAGAAAACATGAAACACCAAATAAAAAAAATAAACGTTTGGAAAAGTCGCTTCGAATCAATTTTGGGATTAATGACTGTAGACGATGATGCAGCAAATAATTGAAATAATAATTCTTGTATCTCATTAAGGATATTAAGTATGCCGGGACTAGTCGAGGTGATGACTTTACGCAGTCACCCGCAATGCAAAAATTGCTTGAAAATATCATTCGCATTAATCGGGATACGAACCCGGATTCCCCAATTTCCAGTCGAGTTATTTAGCCATTTAAGCAACCGAGGCGTCATTCTCCTATAAGGAAATTTGTAGACTCTTAAGGACAAGGTGGTATGGAATGCAGAGCATATTATGCCACAAGCAGTCCAAATCGTGCGCACATCGCCACAGTCAGAAGGCAAAGCCCAAACTTCGAACAAAAAAAGGTGTTCGTTCAAGACTTATTTAAATATATCAGGCCCAGCTACGGTGATAAATTTACGGAGCCACCCACAATGCATAAACTGTACGAAAAATCCGCAGAGAAAAGTTATTTTTTCTCTTCTATGAAAGCGAGGCTTGGACATTGACAGTAGGAGAGAAGTCAAGAATGGAATTGTGGTGCTACCGTAGAATGATGAAGATAAAATGGATTGATCGTGTAAGTAACGAGGAAGTGCTAAGAAGAGTGGGAGAAAAGAGAAACCTCCTAAAAACCTTAAGCAGAAGACGGGACAACATAATTGTTGTCACATTTTTAGGCACGATGGCCTGATGAAGACTATAGTAAAAGGACAGGTGGAAAGGAAGAAGGGCAAGGGACGGCCCCGAACAGGTTATAAAGGATGTAAATGAGAATAAATACGTCGCTATAAAAATGTAAGCGAATAGGAGAGAGAAATGGAGAGCTGCGTCAAACAAATCTTAGGATTGTTGACTAATGATGATGATGATATTTTTCGCACAATTTCTCACTAAGGAGACATAAATGCGACTTTGCAGACATTTTACGTATAAATAAAATAAGTGTTTAGTAAGAATCGGGGAAATGATTATAAACTGTAAAATAACGTACCTTAGATTGAACGAGGACAAGGATGCGGATTTATTTGAACTATATACTACACAGATGCCTGGCTCAAACTAATGGCCACCGTAAGATGATACCCAAATTGACATCTTAATCCCCAATTCCTCAAAATGTTTCGCAAAATGGTGTAGCTATTGAAGGTAGGGATTGGTAGTCAGCATTTTCATTCTACATTCAGAGTAAAATACGAAAAAGTAAAGAAAGACTATCATTTAAGCAAACGAATAGTTTATATTAATAGAGCCAAATCA
Organism: Ischnura elegans; assembly: GCF_921293095.1. Lineage (NCBI taxonomy): Eukaryota > Metazoa > Arthropoda > Insecta > Odonata > Coenagrionidae > Ischnura > Ischnura elegans. The sequence continues at coordinate 88,934,582 of NC_060255.1, read as the reverse complement.
ATACCGTTTGACGCAAAGGAAAGTAGAATAAAAACGCGTAAAAGAATTTCTTTGCGAAGTAAGACGGCTCTTTTTCACCAACTTACCATTTCAATTACATTTATTTGAACAGAAGTGGCAAAGGAAACGTCATGACGCATTGTGATGGATTTCCGGCACTTCAGAACCCGCAACTTTCCAAACGGAGACGAACCCAATTAAGCACACCTTTTCGGTACATATGGCACCAATTGGATAAGATCCCCACGTAAGTAGCAAAGGAACACGTCTCCAGGTCTCCAATAAAAGTTCTTTTGAGGCAAAAGTCAGGAGTGTGATCCTTAAACAGCAATTTTTTCACGATCGTTGAATCTATCTTTAGTAAAGCGAGGCAGTTAAAATCTTTAAAATGCACTAAAACTCGCTAAAATCGATATTTTTTACCCTCCCAAGCGATTATGTATACAAGTTTTTTTAAATCGTTTTGATTTAGCCTTTACCTTCATCCTTCTGTCGGCTAATATCTCCATATTCCATTAATATTATTACGGAGGCTTCCGCGGTGAGTTGATTGGTAATTGTTTTTCGGGTGCATATCAACTGTCATTTATTATCTCAAGTCAAAATATTTATGCCAACACTGGGGACAAGAATTGGGAAAAAATACGAGTTGAGACTTATATATTACGACATGGAACAGCTTATCTTTAAAATTTATATCAATTGAACATGGAATATTTTCACATAAATTTAAGTTAAAGGACAGATAATAATTACTCACCAAAATTCAAAATCTGAGACCTATTGCGAAATAGAAGCGTTATTAAAACAGGGAAGTGATGGATTTTCTCTTCTAAAACGCTCCTTCAAATCACCATTTTGAAGTATCGATTTAAATACTTTCTAAAAAACTAAGAGATAATACTTTAAAAATATAGGATTAAAGACTATTCTGTCGGCCTCTGTGACGGCGGGGATAAGACCCCGCCTATTATACCGAAAGTCGCGGGTTCGAGTCCCGCCTGGATAGGTTGCCGCTTCCAGGACATGGGTGTGTGTGATACTCTTTTATTGATTGTTTAAACACCCAATGCAAAGGCCTCATTGTGCTGTTTTCGGGGGTAATTAAAAATAACTAAATATTCTAGGGACGCTGGTGGGCGAAAATGAATTGATGACAATTTCTTGGAGGGGAGAAGGGGTGGATTGTATGGAGATCACGCCGGGAATTGGAAATGGAGTACTCGTGAACGACATGGTCTCACTTTCAAAACCTTTACGCTGCGTTTGGAAAATAAAAATCACTCGAGTGTTCGCGAGGCACACTGCCGCGGTGCGCTCCGCGTGATCCTTTTTACTGGAGTGATGGCTGAGCGTGCAGCGTTGTTTGCACCTCTCGAGAGAGCCTTTTGTGAGCCATCCTGTTTAAATTAATGAGATCTCCACTCGAAACGAAACAGAGAAAAAAAAACAACTCATCCTGATGCAATGCTGCTTCCAAAATGTGTTCCATGAAAGAAATGTTGCATTAAAGCAAGCCTAAGGATAACAAAACATCATCCTCGAAAATATATTGGTATTTAAAGAAAGGAAAAAAAGAAAAAAGAAAGGAATCGTTTTCTAATTTTCAGCTATTCAAGTCAACACACTCAAATATACGGATTTTAGACAAACCCTCACAGTTAGAATACCACTCAACCTCTTGATTACTGACACCTTCTTTGTTTTTAATTTACGCAATCGATTAAAAATATAAAGAGTACAAACGATAAACCCTTTTCAAGTAATACCTATATCCGAAATATGAAAATGTTTCTCAACGCCAGCGGCGAGGTAACACGGATTAACTCCACATACCCTGAAAAATTCCAGATAGCTTAAGTTTTAAAACGTAATAAGTTGTATGGAATGTTGCGCCTTCTTGAAATGAAATACTTTTTAAGATGCAACTATGGGGAAGACGGAATTATTTAAAAAAATTCATAAAACCCTTTTTTCCTTCAAGTAGGTTTCTCGTAAATATAGATCCCAGTTTTGCTTTAATACATACAGATATCCTAATGAATGCTCCAGAAATAACACAATGTTACATATGAAAATAAAATTTTGGTCACTTAATTTGTATATAATCAGACTATCTGGGAAAGAGTATTTGGCATTTTCATTTTTTTTTCAATTTTATTATTAAGGAAAATATTCTAGTGTATCATTTAACTGAAATTACCAAGGATTATTAATTTTGCCCATAACGTAAATGTTTAGCCGCGGGGAGAGAGACCCAATGTACGATCCACTTCACCATGAGTTATAAATAGCTACTAAAATCCACGATATGATTCATGCAAATATTTGAAACATAGTAATCAATTGGATAAAATATAAGGCAAAAGGTTAATAAAGAAAGAGACTAAAGGATAATTAGAGGAGTTAAATTCAGATAGTTTCATATAAACTGGAAATATGAAAAAAGAGCTCGTATGGAACTGCAAATAAATTTAAAAAATCGTATCCGGCTCGATTTTGTGGAAGTTCTTAATTCCATGATAAAAAGAAGAACACAATGGCAATTTCCACACTTTTAATGTCACAACTCAGCAACCGACCATGGTTTCAACACGTAAGTGTCATTGTCAAGGAAGTTTTAAAACGTAATAAGTTGTATGGATTGTTGTGCCTTCTTGAAATAAAATATTTTTGAGATGCAACTATGAGGAAGACGGCAATTATTTTCAAAAATGTACACTCTTCAAGGAAATGACACGTGTTGAAACCATGGTCGGTTGCTGAGTTGTGACATTAAAAGTGTGCAAATTACCATTGTGCTCTTCTTTTTATCATGCAAATAAATTGATTATATTAGAGCACAAGGAAAACCATCACCATAATTAGTCAAAAATCCAAAGATTGGTTTGCATGCTTAAGAGCAATGAAGCTAAAAAAAACCTAAAAATGAATTTTAATACAAATGAACTAAGATGGTGGTGAACTATGGTGACCTTTGGGTGATGCCAAATTAAAATGGGCACATGCAGACTTATTTGTGATAATTTACACTTTATTATTTATATGCGTGCCATATAAATGGTAATATTCGAGTATTCGAGCTCATTACAGAGAGAAAAAAGCACGAGGAATGTTTGCCACGCGAGATATCCCGGAGGGCAGGACTTTCACGGCCAGAGAGTTTTATTTTACACCCATGGAAAGGAGTAATTACACAAGCGACTACAAGGGGAACCTTATGTTATATTTTTATACAGATACTTATATTCAAAGGTCACTCCACAGGAGAACAATGCTCTTGCATATCCTCTGGCATGCACGCAGTCAAACCTTTCTCACTGCTCCGTTTACAATTGGGGCCTTGGAAAATGGATAAGTGGGACTTGCTCGCTGGAAATGTTTGCGGTGAGTATAACACCAAACGGCATAATCCAGCGAAACAGCCAGGACTCTGTTGAGTACCACAGCGGAGTGGAAAGAAAAGGCTAGATAGAGAGAGAACTATGGCAAAGTTAGGTGAGTAAATAAAGAAATGGGATAATGAGGTCGGGAAATTGGTGGCAGGGGCTCCATGCTGAGTGGATGTAGGTGAAGCTACGATATATTCATGGGGCGCGCTTTGGAATAAAATGGTGTCTCCTGCGGTTGCTGAGCTGCAGTCCTCGTTTGGAGGACAAGGAATGTGAAGAGAGTGGGAAACAGGATAGAGAGAGGGAGAAAAAGCCATAAACTTAAGAAAATGGCTGACCTCACCATCTCAGCAGCTTTAAGTTTTGTATTTGGTCACCCTTAAGAACAGTAAAACCTTTAATTATGAAAAAATATGAATATTATACTGTAGAAATCGATATATTTATCCGTGAAAAGAGTTGAAAATTCGTTCCTAATTTGAAATTTTAACATAATTTTTTGAGGTGATTAAGCTGTATTTTTAAGAAAAAAAAACGCAAACTGGCCAGTGGTTAATAATCAAGGAGTCACTCGAACTCTGTTCGAATAAAACGATCTATGCAAAACTGCAATTCCTTCAAAATTTTAGATTGAAGACACTCTTCAACAAATTTTGCCCACCTTTTTATTTTCTTAAGAAAAATATTTGTTACCGAGGAATACATTTAGCTTAGGAATTAAAAACAATAAAATATTTTGCCTAAATATTTGAATTAAGTTTCGCAAAAAATGGCATGTCTCACTTCATTTATTAAGAATTACATTTATTAAGAATATAACAAATATGATTGGGGCATAACTGCAAATTATCTCATCGATATTATTTCATGAACACGTCCGTACTATACACAATAAATCGATAATATTATTTAAATATTTTTCTGGAAAATGATATTCCTAATTTCATGTATTTAATAAGAATTCTATTGATATTTACTTTCCGGAATAAATTTTTCCATTGGATATAGGTAGCTTAATCCAAGAATTTATATTCAACAGCCCGCGATATAGGAAAAAACATTCTCTAAGGGTTCGCCAATGAAGGTAGTCAAGATTCAAACTTGCTTACTGTCTGGAGGCGTTACTTGCTTGGAGAATAGGCAATGCAGATAGATAACGGGCTTGGGTAATGGGCGAGCGAAACAAGAATGTATTTATGCAGCAGCCATTGGAATAAATAAAGTGTCACCGCTATTTCTTGAGCGCCAGTCCTCGAGGATAAAGAGGAGTGGGATGGATTATATTTAAGGGACGAGGAAGGGAACTGAGGAGGGTATCAGAAAGGTGTAGATACACAAGAACCTCCAAGATACCGGCTAAACGAGTTTCCTACCATGACGTCAATTATTTGCGGCATCACGCTATTCCACACAGAAACACTATCGTTTACATCCTCTCGCTCATAGGCGTATTTATGGGGCAAGATGCTATCCCTCCCAGATATTAAAAAAATGGGCAAGAATTTCAAAACGGGCATTATTACGTTCGTTTTTATATGCATTGTGCATCCTCAATCATTTAAGCCTTGGGCCCAGGACAAGAAGGCAGATTTTCCGGTCATTGGTCATTCGCTAGTCAGCGCTTGAAAAAAGCATCGACAAGCGGGAAAGTGGCTCAAAAACTGTAGCTATTATATATGAGGGCGTAGGAAGCCAAGGGGTACAAGTGATTTATTTTTTCTACACAGAGTTAGGAACAGAAATAAGGTAAAGAAAACAAACGAGATCAACTACATATTTAGTACTTAGTGCATTTGATTTACCACTCGATGTCAGCACAAAACAGACACTCCCTTGACCACCAAATTTTTGCGCATTTATTCTTTCAATATCCGTACCTAACTATGTTTAGAAAAATAATCACTTATACTACTTCGATTTTCACCCCCTCATAATAAGCTATATAATAAAATTAAAAAGTTATATAAAACAAGTTATAACATATGAGAGGTCAGGAAAACAAGGGATATAAACACATTATAAAAAACACATAACAATTATTTTGTAAAACATTCTCTTTATTTTAATATCAGAGATATTAATGTGAAAATAGTAATAAGGTACATAATAATATTTTATGTTTTGCGTTGTTTTTGATGTGTTGTATGCTGTTTTTAATGTGTTTATACACCTTGGTTTCTCACCCCCTCATATGTTATAATTGTTGTAGAACTTATAAATATTTTCACATTAAAAAATATATACAAAATAATTGTTGTATGTTGTTTTTAATCTGAAATATGAGAAGACCGTTTGCCTGTCAGAGTCTTGTGCCTCCCCCAGAAAAAATCCCGGATCCACCCTGGCACAAGCCTTTTAATCATTAAGCTGCGAACGAGAGGGAAGTTGGGAGGAAAGATGACAGGTGTGGGACTTGAGAATCTCCGACTTTATAAGGACTTCCCTCATCCAGTAACCTACCATATTTATCCCTCCATCCGAAGTTTTCACTTCCTCACAAACGTTTTCTTACTTGGGATGAGTCGATTTTACCTTTTTCCGATTCCAGTTCCGATTCTTTCAAACCGATTCCCGATTTTCAATTGCAATTCCATCGATTCTTATGCATATTAACAGGTGGGATATTGATTTGACAGTAGCACTGCTGTCATAAAATTTTTAGAATTGAATGGAATAAAATAACTAATAAAATGCAAGTATATTAATTAAAAAAGTATGCCAATTAAAAATATCGATTTATAGTACACTTTGATATTACCAGCTTTAGCAAAATAACACACACTTAAACTGTTTCAAACATAAATTGTTAACTTAATAATGCACAGTGCAGTGCTCAGGAGTGTGGCGGCCTTCATGCCCCAAGCTTATATATAAATAATATAATTTATTGTTCTCAGATTTTTACATTCGATGGAACATTTTTATGTAAACAGTTTATAGCTCAGCAATCAGTTTATCAAATATAATAATAATTTTAACTAATTAACAATAATGAGCATATACAAAATTTCCAAGATAATCAAATACAACAGAAGAAAATAATTTGAACCAATTTACAAAAAATTAACATATACAAAAATTTCAAGTTAATCAAATGCAACAGAAGAAAAATAATTTGAAACCAATTAAGGAAAATTAACATACAACACTTTCAGATTAATGTAATACAATAGAAGAAAATAATTTGAAACAATTAACAGAAATGAACATTTACAAAATTTTCAAGTTAATCATAACGGAAGAAAAATATACAAACAACAATCCAGGACTTACAGAACATGTTTATGTATAAGTAGTCAATTAAGATGAGCTGGTTAAAACTAAGTATAGTTTATTTCGGAAAATTTGCAGGGATGAAGATTCTTTGAGTGTTTTAGGGAGGCTATTCCATATTTGTGAAACCTGATTTTAAAAAAAGCTTATAGTCTACTTTCAAAATATTTATCTCTCTGTGATTGACGGAATCGGAATCAACTTTAGTGATCGATTCTCAATTCCAATTCGGTGCCCGAGAATCGGTGGAATCGCGAATCGACATTTGGAATCGACTCATCCCTACTTCTTACCTTGAACCTTTAACCACCGCATCAGCCCCTACCGCTTCCACCTCTTGAGACGTTTAGATTCGACAAGAGGCCCAGATTTTGTAGGCGAGAAATAAAAAAAAAAAACATCATGCCCTGAATTGCAAATGCCTTCACTTGACTTTCCGGGGAGTGATAAAATTTTGAGTTGACGGTGAGATGAAGACCTACGCCGAAAATTGGAGTCTCTCTCGTGGATATGCGACCTCTTTGGAGCAAAAAGTCTCCTCTCCACGTCGAGAAAGAGAAAAACCGTTTTATTTCCTCGTGACACTTGATGCACCAGTAAACTACTCGGCGCCAAGGTTAAAAACGTTTCCACCTCGGCAACCAATAAAGTGGATCCGCTTTGGCCACTTCGGTCACCTAAGCACTCGCATCCATTCATTACTGGAGAAAATTTTCGATGCGAAATGGCGCGAGAATTTTAATGAAGGCTCTAACATGGACTTGCAAGGAGTTTTGGAGAACCGTTAGTTGAAAAAACGTGTCACCAAACTGAAAAAGTTTAGAAGGTATTTCAGTAAAATTTTGATGGATACATCGGTCACTAGAGCAACCTTTAAATACGAACCAAACACACACGGTGAAATTTATTTACCATTTCATGAAGTTGATACGGGAATTTATCGTGAAAACGTTAAATGAAATATTAGTAAACACTAAGCATTAATGTTTTATGAATCACCTACTTTCTGAGAATAGGTACCAAACACTTACTCGAAAAGTATGAAAGTGATTAGTGCATTGGTGCAGAGGTAGAGTACAGCAATTTTTAGCCGATGAAATGCTGAAAACAGGAGGACCATTTTTCTTAAGGGAAAAACAGAGCTTAAGAAAATTTATAGATTTAATAGATGGCAAGCCAACTTTATTCAAAATGATTCTAAAAATCTCAAAGGAGCTGTTATAGGAAACGGTTTGATTTCCGTTTTGGATATCAAACCGTTTCCTATAACAGCCAGCGCTGAAAATTTCATCCCCAATGCGGTAAATAAATAGGTGTACTAAGAAGAGTTTCGCACAAAATGAATAGCGCAATTGCTAAAAAAATAGTTTCCTATGAGAAGCTCATCTCTCTGTAAACTGAATGCTTTTAAGGCGAGAGCCAGTAATGCCTACTTTAAAGCGATTATATGCTCATGAAGGTATACTGAGGAAGGCATATTTCTGCCGTGCACAGCAATACGTCCGGACTAATATCGTATCTTCCCTCTAATGCATGCTTCGGGTTTTGCTGTACGATAAAGATGCGTCATTAAAACTGTTATATTCGCGCTTGAATTAGGAGTACTCCTAATGTTTCCCATTTCCAAAAAATAACTACTCTCCTACTCACGGAATTTGCACTGCTTCTTGACTGAGGAAAGACACGTAACACCTCTTCCAAAACTACTCATGCCCAATTAAGCAAGGGATACATTTCGTGAAAAGCCGTGCGTCGAAGTTGAAGAGCGCTTCAATCTCGAGAAGTGGGCCAAAGCAAGGCGAAATAGCAAATACGGATATAAGCTAGTGAGAAACAGAGTCGTGAGAGCAAGGAAATTGCCATTCGTGTCACGGTAAGCCAAAGATACCACTGGATTCAAAGTACACTGAAACAGGTGATGGAGTTAACAGAGGGCTGTCCTGAGTACCATAATACTCGAATTGTACGACAAACGAGCATTAGCTTTTAAGTTACGATCAGGATGATGACATATAGTGTGCAAGGAATACCAGTTAAGGGTTTAACACGAAAAAATGCTTATGCATGCCATTTATTATATGAAAATGGCGAGCGATATGTAAATTCGATGAAATATTGTGTCAGCTATCGAAAAAATTGATATGTGTTTTCGATGAGCCTCGGAGGTACAGGGGTAATTTTCCCGCCTGCCAATCTAATGGTGGCGGGTTCGAATTCCGCTTGGGTGGATTTTCCACTATCCGGGTCCTGATTCTGTCTGTCAGCTATCAAACAAGTAAATTGTAGAAAGAAATATATAGTCCAAAAAATCGCTTGTAATTAAGACGACATTATTATTATGAGGTATTAAGGTCTCCAGAGCTTAATATTGGACAAATTTTTTAGACTTTAAATCTAAACATTACTTTAAACTATAAGTCCAAGCATTAAAACGGTAGATAGCACAACAGAAATTTCAACATAATGTGGAAAAATAGCTAGTTCCCGATCCTAACGAGTTTTTACCAAGCTCCTGTGAGATAGGTACGTGAAATGAGATGCATTATTCATTATTAAGAAGAGAGTTCATTGTAAAGAAAGCAAAAAGAAGCGAAAGATGAGTAATTTATGAAACAGGAGTATACGTTGATACTCAAAGCAGAGACTTTTACTTACCTACTAACTTAAGAAGAAAAAGAAAAATCACTCAATAAGTTCCTCAACTCCATTTTTGATGCCGCGCTGAAGGAATTCAAGAGCGAGATTAAAAAATCCACTAGTCCACCACCGACCTAAGCAATATGGATTTAAGTGCGACTCTTGAACTTTTTAAATTGGCTCACAGGGAAATTTTCTGCAATCCAGGTCGCTTCCTTTAAAAGATGCGGCAAAAATATTTAAGAACGCTTACTCCAGGCCTTTGAGTCGTCTTCAATCCCAGGATAAACCATGTGAGTAGCAAATATAGTACAACCTACGAAGACAAAACTTAATAAGACCCAAAGAGCCTCATAAAGCTCCTTTTTTTCCATAAAATTGAGAGGAAAACACCCGGCAGTCTTACCAGAATAATTCGTGTTGGGTATTGTTTTAGAAAGCATCATGCGATAACTAATGTACCGATGAAAAGAGCAATTTTGTTCCAGGGTAACTCCTCACCTTTTTTTTAGGGCTCATTTATCGTAGCACCTGGTGAAATACGAGTCCATCACTTAATTAAAATCTCTTTGGAGAGGCTAAAATGGGTCATAATAGGAACTGCAATGAGAGTTATAAGTGATTATTCATTATACAGAACTCAATTGAATTATTTAATTTTTTCCTTACTGTCGAATAAAAAATGCAGCTAAAAAAAACGAGACAAGAGAAATACAAATGATTGCATGGTCAGATATTATACATCTTTTTCTGGTGGCAAGGGCGAGAATCAAATATGCTAAGAAGTTAGAGTAAAAAAAATTATGAGGCCAGAATAACAATTACGCTTTTCCTGAAAATAATCACGCAATAAAGACAAAAAAGTTTTATTATTACATTACGGGATGAAAAGTTGCATCTTTCTCACAGAATAACGGTCGAAGAAAAAACGAAAAGCAAATTACATTAAAGAGGAAACGGTGGCAACAAAATTCTCCACCAGGTTCTGGAAGGAGGAGAAATTAATGGTGGAAGGAAAGGTAGAACCATGAGATATATGCAGCTGTTGAAAGAAATATTTCATATCTGGAATATTAATAGGGTATATTCGTAAATATCAATTAACTCCACGTTTATAAGGCAAGATGACACAGTTTAATTATTCGCACAACGTTTATTACAATGTTTACACAAAATAACCGCAAATAATGACAAGATAAACTACCAAAACAAATTCCAAGGCAACTGGAAATACCCGAAAACACATACCGCTCTCAGATTTGCAGGAAAATACTTTATTTTCACTTTGGAAAATGAAAGAATAAACTTTATTTGGTTTACTAACAAATTTTAAAACAGCACGACCCGAATCTCATGGCATAGTTACATCATCAGGTGCATCAATCATGCAAGAGTCTTTCATTTTCCATTATGGAAAGGTTTCACACAGCTAAGCTTGAAATCATCAGTTATACTCTGTTTTCGCGTTTTAAAACCATATTTTACAGTTATCCCACTTATGTAAATCTTTCGACTCCTCCAATTTCAGATGAAGCGATCACAAGTAATTTGGTAAGTGTATCATTGTTCCATTCACGGTATTTATAGAAAAGAATTCTTTCTCGATTATTTGGCTTTCGTTTGAGAAGTAATACGTGTTTAAAGAAGCATGCAAGTTTCGCATGATGGGGAGAGAAACAGTGCGGCCTGAAAGTCCTGAAAGAAGGATAGCGTATGAAAATAGGCAGGGCGATACTAGACAAAGAGAGAGGATATAAGAAGGCTAGCTGGAGGGAAGGAAGGTCTGGGTGCTGAAACATACGAGGTCGGCTGTGTACACAAAACGAAGGCTGGCTGATCATCGGAACCTCGACCCCTTTGGCCACCGACACCTCAATGCCGCCGAGGCCGCAAGAATATAAGAACCCGGTCACGTTCCACCAAACTCAAACAAATCCGTGGTTTCCCCCGGCCCGACAACACCTAAAGGGAAACTCAACACGCTTCGCTATCACCACCTCGCTCTTCCTACCCTCCGCGTCGTCTAGAAGCTTTCAAACAGACATGTCCTCCACTTTCCAATCACTGGTTCACTGGCTACCCAACCCCATCGCACAATCTCCGTACCCCACCCTCTGTTCTACGGGAGCCTCGTTCGTCGGGAAAGAGTAAGTTTTGGGTAGGGTTTTGCCGGCGACCCAAGTTCCTCCGCGCGTTCAACCGTATCACGTCACTTGCATTACTGCACGCCCGAGGACTTTTCCGGCGCTGATAATAGATCGATTTACGGCGATGGGTTGGACATACCCAAGGATGTTTTGTTAGTAGGGTGAGGCGGTGTGGGCATTTTTGAGAAGCGTGTAACGGGATGCTTGTTTACTTTAAACTTCACTGAAGATAGTTTTTGAAAGAAAGTATGCCGACTCCTCCATCTACCTTTTTTGATTTGCACGTCTAATTTTTATCTAAAGAAGCGCAGTTCTGAATAATAAACGGAAATAATTCTATGCAAATTTATCAGAAAATGGAGTTCTGAGAACCCTGCCTCGTAATTAAAAAAAATCAAAATATCTCACATGTAATATTAGATGCGACACATAATATAACTTTACTGATTCCTTAACTAAATTAAAACGGAGAGGATCACCAATACCCTTCGTCAAAATTAAATACTTAAAAGTAGGGAAAGGGAATTATTTGCTATTTCATAAATATTACAAGAAGTGATCTTTCCCAATTAAATAAGTCGATCGTAAGAAAGAATTATTTTTTTCGCTATGCGTAGATCTAATATTTTTCCATGCCCTTAATTTCATCACGTGATATTACCTTCAATTTTGGGTATTAAACCAAGCCATAGTATGATACAAAATTACCAATCGTTTCCGACTAGTACGATACTCTTACGTTCCTAATTTATTTGGAAAATTTGGCGAAAAAAGTGGTCTCCCAAATTTTCATACTAGCCCCCTGCTCATATTTTTCCATGGAAGCCTCACATCAATACGGGTAAACTAGACTTCCTTCCGAAAAACTCTCTTTTTTTTCATTCGAACGCAGGATATTCTTCGCTCCGGCTATTCCAGGTTTTGGACTTTTTATCCCCAGCGTTCATCCTCCGTATTGGAGAGCCTCAAGGCTTTTTCCACTCCACCAGAAGATGAACCACGACGGATGACTGTATATACAAACAGGCCTCCTGACCTCATATACGGACTGAAATCTCAAGAGCGCCATGAGACCCTTCTCTCCTCTCGCTGGTCTTCTTGAAAAGAGGATTGCCCTGAAGAAAAGGAAGCATAAGCTTTATGAGTATGGTCATCCACCCGGGAAAACCAAGAATAATATGAGTATCGGGGAATATCGGTTTAAGTCCGGAAAAACTAGGTAGTTGCTTCTAGTTATTGCTATAAATTCTGCTGCGCATATATGGCTATATCTTAGGCGCAGCACCGAAGTCATTTTCGCCATAGGATGGGTAAATAAGAGAGTAAGGAGAGAAACTCGGCGTCAGCATTCGTCTGTTCTTCACAAAAGCACCTATGGGATCACAGATTCATCTCATCTGATGGAAGGATTTCTGTACTTGCAGTGGCCTGCATAGAGCACTGAGTCAAGGATCAGACAATCTGAAAAGTCAGTCACTGCGGGGCATAAACCCAAGTCAGCCTTGGGAAGCCAACACATTAGCCGCCATACCAATTGATTCTGTAAGGTGACCACCTGAATGTAATTTTATTCACGAATTTTAATCGCTGCACCAGTTCTAATATTGATTCATATGACAGGAAAGTGAAAAAATGCAATGCCAATTATGGATAAATTGATTTATTACGATTACGTTAACCAATAAGAACATAGTTCAAAAAAGATACTCAAAAGGAAAAAGTAATAGGGCTGTGGCATGAAATGATGACAAAAATAAGTAAAAAGACTATGTATATATGTCATTATTAGAGGCCAACTACAGCGAATGCAAGTTCTGATTGATTAATTATCATTCCAACTAGAAAAATAATGGCAAAGGTTCTAGAAAATATTTTTAAGGTAAGCTACTACACGTTCAAGCCTAGTTGTTGGAGAATATTTCACTAATGAAGAGTAGGTACAGAGTGTATGAGCAGGAAAACCAGGCCAATCAGTTTTCGCAAATATTTTTAGGATCTCTTTGAAGCCTCCCCAGGACAAAGAGCAGAAATGATGATACACAAGTAAGATACACGAGAGAATTCTCTCAGTCTGTCCCGATCGAAGAACATCCCAAGTGCTAATTTCACTCGCACAAGTTCACGGTTCACTAGGGATACCCAATTTACAAGTCCCGCTGACTTCAGTAATTAATGCCTTCTAAATAGAAAGGAAAATGTAGTAGTTAGTATAAGTTGAGTGGAACTAGCTGTGACTAAAACAGGGCAGAGTTGAAGAGGTCAGACAAAACGAATTTAGTATGCACAGATGGCTATGAGTTGAAGCCACCTGGAGCAGCCTATATAACTGATGATGAACATAAATGTTTAATTAAGGCCACCTCATTAGACCTAAAAATTCAACATACTTCAATAAAATTGTCCAAGATGTTTAAAAAGATAGAAAGATAGATATCACTTCGTCACAACACCTAAAAATAATCATATTTTTAGGAAAATACAGCTCCAGCATGGGAATATATGTTTAAAAAAAACAATGTCCTCGGTTTCCAACTGATTTTATCCCATGGATTTATTATTAATCTAAATTATATACCAATATCTGCAATACAGCCTTTTTGTGCTTTTATTTTATTAAATTAGTGCCTGGGTCAATGTTTGTGCCCTCCAATAGGTGCATGTATTAGGACACCTGACTAACAAATGATTAAATGTAAGATTAAGTTTAAAAATAGACAACATTTTAGTAGAAATTTATCCTTTCGTCGGGCGAAATGGATCTGACAGGTACGGCGCGAGTGTTTTATTCATTTCTACGTGACACTAGGTGACAGAGATCCTTGACGCTTATAGTGGCTGCTTCTTTTGACATGCCATATGCAGCCGGTTTTCGCATTTGTGCCGACAGGTCAGTATTATAGTTACACAAAATAATGGAACATTGCAGCAAAATAAAAGCATTATTAGATAAATAAGTTAACATTAAATAAGTAGCTGTATAAATAAACGTTAAATAAATAAAACAATAAACTTGTGGAAAAGTGCCATCTCTCTATTCTTTTAATACATACGGGATGTCATTCCACTCTATTTCACCTGCTTCTGTTACTGTAAAATAAGTTAGCGAAATAAAAAAACACTGATCTTATAAAATTCGCATGCTAAAATAGATAACATACATAATATCCTAAGGAGTACGCTAAATTGCACCTTGCTGGATCTTTCCGGGGCTGTATGTCGGTGTGTAAGGGGGTATATGCATAGCAAATACGATATCATTTTAGTGTTCCTTTACACAAACAATAGTGCTCTATTTAAAGCTATACCACTGAGCCCTAACCACTGAGCACTGAGATGCTAAGAGATAATTATGTTTTTTTTTCCACATCTTCGCCTCGTAGGCACATTGAGCCTGAACTCATTAATTCCAATATTGCTCCTGACGAAAGGTTGACACATAATGCCACGAAAAATATGAATTGTGAAAAATAGAATCTTATTGTTGCCGTTTTGGGTGTAAATTAGTGGAGTCATGGCAACATTAGCTGAGCCGGAACGCAATTTCCTTAACTTTTTTAGAAATGAAATATTACTCTTGGCGTTTTTATTACAAGTTATTATTAACATTTTACTGCAAAATTTTTAGTTTTGGTAACGAATATGTAATAGAAAATTTTGAGATTTTAGGATATATATTAAAAATTTTGTGGCAACAATATTCATAAAAATGTTATTTGACTATTATGTCTTTTGTTATAACAGTGACTACTGGTTATACCCAGTGGCGGAAAGGGGCGGCGTTCCGGCACCATGACAACTCTGGTGTAAATGATAAGGAAAAAGTGACTAATAAGGTGATTTGACTCTTAAATTAATACATTTTTCATTCTATATAGCACGGCATTGATTTAAAACATTTTATCCCGAATGATACCGAAGCCTGACGTATAACGGAATGTTAGAAATGAACTAGAATGATGAAACTGCGTAAAATTCAAGCACACCTGCTCCTGGCATTTTCGCGATTTCATTCCTGACGCATGGGAACGTGAGTATTCCAAAATGAGGACTTAATGACTTCGGGATCTCGAAACAAAAGATTTGGATTCTAGAAAATACATTACTCATTTCCCGATGCAGGAGAACTCCGAATGCACGGGTAATTAAATATCAGAGCGAGGGAGCGTCACTCACAGCAAACGAGAATGGAAACAAATATTCCGCTCTTTCTCTACTTGCAGAGTAAATTATGCCCAAAAAAGCAATTGCCATTAGTGTTCCTCGCTATCTCATTTGAATCCCTGACTAAAAGAGCGTTAGTACAAGAAAAATAGCTTTTGTAATCCCCTGAATGAGTACGAGTTAATCCGCATACCAAAATAATCTATGGCATGGTGCTTGGAAAAATATTTCAGCGAATATTTCAAATAATCAAGTTATCCATAAATATTAACCCACATTTCTTAACGTGCTGCTGAAGTTTCCACTATTTTCACTCCTCAAGGAAGATCATTCGAACAAATACAAAAATTAATACACTCATATAAGAGTGCCTTTGCGATAAACGCACATTTTATAATACATTTTTTGATGTTTAATGTTATACGCATCCATATATCAATAAAAAAACTTTGTTACTTCCACATTTTATCTAAAAATTCCGAACTGTCTTGGCTATTACACCATATCAAGTACAGGCATCCTTAATTTCGATTCATACGGACCCTTTCCCGTACTTGAGTAATCACTTGGATGTTGGATCATTCGGGAGAAATTCAATGTTGAACTTCAACCTGTAAATAGCCTATGAAATCCTTAGAAATTATAATTTTCTTAAGGATAGCATAGTAAATTCTCCTAGCAAAGAAGGAAACTTCAATTAATACCACACTTTTTAAAATGTGGTTTTAGAATGGAAAGGAACAAAAATTAACGTACAAACCACATAGCTCTGCCGAGGGAGAAATACAGGATTAAAAAAAAAATCCTTTACCGAGTTGACAATGCAAACAATAATAATAAAGATCTTGGCAACTATTTTGAAAGTAATCAGATAATGCCGCGCAAGAGGTCATGCAAGCTAAAAAAAACTTTCCTGTTTTGAGGGCTGTGTACCTTGATGGAAAGCGTCGCTTCCGGCCATTAAAATTTTTTCTTTTTTAGTTTTTCGTTGGCAATGGGGCACTGATAATTGTATATAAAGCCTAAATAAAATAATGGAATGATTATTCATTTGGTGACATTATTCATTTTGCTGACCTGGAGGAAAGACAAAAATACTAATTTTTTTCCGTTGTTCGACATATTGCTATGCAGGCCTAAATCATGAAAAGAAAGTCATAACAAAACTGCTGCAAAAACTGGCTTAGCTCGGAGAATTATAGATTACAGTAGTAGTGGCTTACTGTAATAGTACCGTAGTAGTGTGTTAATATTTACTGGTTACATGATTATTTGATCTTCGATGAAATATTTTTCAAAGCATTACGCCATAGCTTTGATATTGATATTCAGATTAACTCATACTCATTCAAGGAACGCTTTATAATGTTGCTGTAACAACGAAACGCATCGTGTACGAATAAATCCTGAGAATATATTGCAGTGCTTTGTTCAATTAACAGTATGTAAAATCAAATTTTTAAATCCAACTTTCTAAATGCCTTTCATTTTTGACAGAATAGTTCGTCCTCATCTCACCAGAAAAAAAACAACCAAGTAAAACGTCAGACAACTAGACCCGTAGATACAGGAGTGATATGTCCTCCTACCTAACTCGGACAAGGCAAGAAGAAATGAGGGAAAAAAAGAAGTTCACGAGTGCCAATATGAAATTAATTTTATCACTGTTACTTAAATCCAGGAAAGGGCGATGATATGATTTTATCACCAACCTTTGCAATGTTTGGTACAGTGCTTTGATTTTACCTATTATCTTCCATGAATTCAATTTGAAAAATTATCCAAAATATAAAACATCCGAAAACATGAGACTCTCTCATTAATAGCACTAAAAAAATCTACCTTTCATTTTGAACATTCACAGTGTCCGGCGATATCTGTTGGAAATGTTTAATATCCATGAGAATAAAATAAAATGGTAAACTTCCACTCAATTTTATTTACAAAGTATCGACACGTAGTGTAGTGTCACCTTGATAATGACACTACGTGTCGAAACCGGGTCGGTACTTGGTAAATAAAATTGAGTGGAAGTTTACCATTTTATTTTATTCTCATGGATCTTTAATTTTGATTTAGAATTCGGGTGGGAAACTCTCGCATATATCATGGCGTCGTGTCTTCTCCATCGCCACGACAACACCTAATGGCCTGGCCACTTCGAAGTCTCACCGCCTCTATATCCAACACAGTCTGCATACACACGTGAAGTTCCCCAGCTCGTCCTGAAAACCCCCAGGGGGGGTTGTGCAAGGGGTGCGGACGCAGGGTGTAGTGCGTGTGTGCGGATTGCCGCAAAAGGGTGCTGCTCATTCCAGCAGCCGCACCCTCTCTCTTAATTTCCTCCATAAACTCGGCCGTTCACTCACTCCTTTCCCCATTACTGGGTTTTCGCCCCTGGCCAAAGTCGTGGGCCCCTCAACCCGACATCCACAGCGGCGCCCCTGCCCGCAATAATGTGGGTGGACTGTTGCACCTTGATGCATCCCTTTTCCCCCTTTTCACTCTTGCGTACAGGGTGATTACTAACGAGGGGCTCAATTTTGAAGCTTTAAAATGCATATATGATTCAATAAGATAGGTATAGCAAAAAAAGTAGAAAACATTAGCTGCGGCACACTCTATGACAAAGAAGGAATCGGTGGATTTGCAAAGCTATGAGATGTCATATGGGACATATCTTAGTTATTCTTGGTTTGAATTTCATGTTCACTGTATAATTAAATGCTAGCAAATAACATTAGATATTTGTGTTAATCATGCATCTGTATGATGCTGTCATCTGCCAGGAAGCACTGAACTAGTTGTAATAACAATATTTTACTTATCCAAGCGGTAAAAAATTCAAACATCGACATATTGTATGCTTTTCACCATAACAAGGTGGCTAAATAAATAACATGGAGGAGTAAAGTCGACCACGTGCAATCGTCTTCCGACATTTATTTCTTTAATTAGAACAGCGAAATTACTTTCCAATAGAGTAATCTTCCATCTATCTTCAACAATCCCCTCTTTCCAAACTAAACAAAGCCTTGGCAACACTACTTAAACAGGCTGCATATCCTCAAACTCAATCCCATCATTGTATCGGACACATCAACATGAATGATCTTGTAATCAAACGTTACAGAGGAAGAAATACACGGAAAAGTTCCCCGACAGAAACAAAAAGATTCATAAAAATTAACAGAAGTAGTACTAAAGAGAAAGCAACCTTCTCCAGCGGTACAGCGCGCTGCAGCGAGGGGAGGGTTTTGGGGGATAAAACTCCCCTAAATCTCAGATAAATCTTAAAGTTTAATCCATTTCACTCAATTGGATTAATTTTACTTAAATAATAGGGCAAGGGGCATTAAAATATCCCTCAGTAAGCCGTAAAACGCACCATTTTGAGACATTTATCTTAAACATTTTCTGGGGGAAGCCCCTACTTACCCTGGGGGGTATTCCATACCGCCGAGACCCTCAGTATTAGTTGCGCCCCCGACCTCCATAATAGGAGTGTTGTAGGATGAGTTAAGACACCAGAAGTTTACCTGTTAGATATTAGAGAAAACATCGCTGCGCGTTACGAGAAATTTTACTGCCTCAGTTCGACCAGGCATCCACTGAAGTCGTCCGAATTCCTAAACCTCTCCGAACAGAAATCTGTCTCTCTCGTTTAACCGTATCTGTTGAACCTCGAAACATAACGAGGGTAAACATTATGCCCTACATAAAAAGGCTAAAATTTATGAAACACTCAGAAATTTCGCGTTCTTGATTTAACAATACCTTTCAGCCCTCAGCGGCTGCCAGCGTAATTCGCGTAAAAAGCTGAGTAAAGCTCCTAATCAGCAGGTAGCAGTTTTGGACGGATTGCGCAGCTTTCCCTTGCATTTAATATCATTCAAGAATCAAATCATCCTGAGTCGCATCCCATAAACTTGCCGCGTATTGGGGGAGGCTTCCTCTCTCACAATACGCTTGACAAATACTAGATACTTCAGAAGTCCACTGTAAATTATTCTCTGATGTGTGATTGGTTTAATGTTATTGTAATTGCTAGGCATTTGATTTGGGCTGGCGCCTCTACGTTAATTCTATTAAAACAATAGTAGGTACCTCGATTTTAAAACTGTACTATTGACAAGCGAAAAACTTTAAGAAGTAGGCTAGTCATGCAATACTGAAATAGTTTGCATCACTTTATACGAGAAAAGTGTGAAATTCTTTTACAGAGAGGATATAACGGACGTTTTCTAGATGCGGAAAAGCAAAATTTTCATCGGCATTCACCAAAATTTCAATTTCAACTAGCTTGCGTCACGAAAATTCTGACAGCTGTAAATAAACGTAGAAAATGAAGCCAGTTATCGCCGTGTTTACCTATCCGCGGCACTAAAAGCATTTGGGAGCGTATTCGCCCCACTTTTTTTTAAATCTTACAAGGAGATTCCCTGAGCCCTATTTACAAATATAGTTTCTCCCTAAGCGAACTCGTCGAGACATCGGTAGAGGGGATTGACTTTTCGCTGTTGTAAACACAAATGTAAAAAATGAACATATTTTCCCTTATCAAGTTGGTAAAGAGAAAAGCTCGAAGGAAAAATATGTGCGACGATTTTATACTCAGTAATTTCAAAGATAACAGCCTGGGTAAATTATCATTCCTTACCGACTAAAGACCGACTAGATAAGTACAAATGTTGCTAGGGTAATATTACCAATTTACAAACTTTCCTCAAACCACTGCTTTCAAAAAACATTTTTCTAATACATGCTAAAATATGAAGAATTGCACTCCAGACTTTTTGACAAATTTAATTTCTTGAAAGCTTTCAAAAACTTTTAGTTTTCAAACAGATATTATTTTATTGATTTATAACAGATAATTTTAAGGCAGAAAAAGTGTATCAGCTTGACTATTACCTTACTTTCTTTTTCTTCTTCCCTTTTATTCTGCTTTTTTGTTCATTACTTGAAACCAATTTTTGTATAGGCCCAACATTAATTGAATCCACTAATTGAGAGATACTTTCAGCATATTATAAGTATAGAAAGAAGTGAGATAACAAGAAATATTTCGTCAATGGATAAATCCTGTTGCATTGACGGCGAAACTGCTGTACTAGACAACGGATATTTATTGAGTAAAACTCAGAAGACGTAACGCATCACAAGTCTTTATCTCAGGATCGGAACTGAGGAAGGAATGTGGGGTTGTGGGAACGGTGGTGGGAGGTTGGGAAGGGGTTGGCTGGACCGCCTGGCGCGCAGGACTCATCTCCACCAACCCACAATGCTCCTTCCCCAAACAAGCGACTCCCCGAACCAGATTTAGCAATTACCCAATCTGATCAATTCACCAGAGGATCCCCCGAGCTATGCCTGGATATTGGTATTTGCTCCGCCAAAACCGTTTGCTCGTTAGGGATTAGCTAATTTAATTTTCTGTAAGTACATGGACCTAATATTAAGTCCAAGCGGCCATTAAGTGAACGCAGATAATTTGAGGCCATCGGCGAGATTGGACTGCGCAAGAGGGTAATACTCGTTACTAGAAAAAGATAAAAAGATCGATAAAAACTGGGACAAAGTGAAAAATAATTCTGTGGAATGAAACTCTTAATACTACGTGCGGTCTACCACCAGCATAGTGTAGAACACTATCAGGAAAAATATAGATCGAGAGTTATAGCGATGCATTAATATGTTGATAACACGATAAAAACTCCAAAAGTAGGCATTTAAAAAATACATTTCATTTAAAATTATAAAATTTGAATGGACAAGAAATTCTGTCAAAGTACTTTCTCGAGAAAACGAAATGCCAACAAAGCTATGTTTTATAGAGGCGGAATTTGAGTAATTAAAATACATGGGGAGTATACATATTCCTCATTTATTGCCTGATACTCTATCAATATGTATGGTGGACAATGAATTCTACTTTGCTGCTGTAATTATTTTTTACTTCTCAAAAATAAAGCATTTAATTTAGCATGCAATATTGATCACTTTTATGTTATACTTTGAATATTTCAAGAGCTTGATTTTGTAAACCTCTAAGCCCTATGGATGTGCATTAACGTAATTATCCCATTGCAATGCAAAAATGGCGAGTATACGAATCATTACACAACAAATATATGACAAAAATTAGGAATGGGATGTAAGATAATAGTTCTTTTCTCCAAGACATCCCCTCTAATTACATGTAACTTATAAAGCTATTGATTCATTTAATCATATTATTTTTCCCCATATTTTCAGACATAGCTGTAAATTTGAGTAATCAACAATATAATCGAAAATAAATTAATTTATACGACTTTCTGCATAATATATTTATGTACAAGACAAGAAAAATAGAATTTCCTGACGTGTTTACTCGAACACGACTCCTTGATGATGAAACTTCATTCCAAAACTTCAATTAAAGGTTATTAAAGTTGCTATTTCGATTTCACCGACCACCTTAATATCTCGCCTTAAACGAACTCTCACGGATGTAAACCCATTTTATTAATACTGACAAATGGAGATTGAAGGACCTACGGCATTGCGCCTGAAAACTTTCTTCTGAAGGTATGGTTGAGAGTAAAGAAGTAATTAAGGTATCGACTGATTGGGGAAACTTCAAGAATAAATTGAGTAAGTCTAATACCGATGAGACTTGGGAGTCGGACGGAAGGGCTTCATAAATTATTTAAATATCCATGTATGGAGCCTTGAGTTCAGAAAATGAGAATAAATATGATCTCCAAAAAGTTCCATTCCAGCACATTTGCTGAGAATAGACGAGTTTAATTCTTTCAGTCTTCTTCTCAGTGAGCAATTTTTATTCTCCAACGCCTTTATTTTTTCTTCTTCTCGGCCCATTTCATTAGTTCTTTTGTATTATAATAATGTTTCGTTGCAACCAATAGATCCAAAACAAATACATAAATTAAATTAGCGTTTTGAGGCTAACAAAAATACTAAATTCATTTGTTAAAAAAACAAAGTTGACGCAATAACTATGGAGGCGTGATATACGAATGGGAGTCAAAGTAGAACAATAGAGCTATGAAACCGATGTTTGTAATGACTTAGGAAACCAACGACAGAGGCGGAGAAAGTGCGTTAATCTCTCTTGGCCTGACTTTTGACGACACCTATTACGTTTTTTAACTTTTTTTCTAGTTGCACGTTCATCTGAGATTATGTGCGCATTTCTTTAGCTCTCTTAAAAAGTTGCGACTTCATATTAACAGGAAAAGATGCTCAAAATCGCTTTTTCCTCTCTCCCACTAAAATATTTAAATTTACCTCTGACACACTGTATTTAAGGTTTTTCCCAGTTCCATTCTCGCACAACCTTTTTTTATTCTGAGCCTCCAATTTCATGGGGAAATACCATAGGCACCTGCCCGCTCCGACGCTCCATAATGCAAATTGGTTGGAGCGGGGACTCCATGACGCTGGAATCCGCAGCTGGATTTTCCGCTGAGAAGCTGGAAAGAGCTTCCCAGGCCACCCATATCTGCAAAATAAATACTGGAAACCCGACTTCCTCCAACACCCAAACTCATTTCTCTCGACTTCCTCCCTTTCAGAATCTCCTTTTTTGTATTCAGATCTATATAAAGGCTGGGCATATAATTCCAAGGTCGTATTTTTGGAAGCACGTAGATCTAAGTTGAACAATTTCACTACGAAGAACCTTTGATGTTAGTGACTATTATTCTGAACTGACATTTTGGAGATTATTAGCACGGCATTGCCTGCATTAGGAAAAAGTTGGCAAATAATTTTATCGATATTAATACGATATACGTACTGATATATGTATTATAACGGGCCACTTCGGCAACTCCAAATGCTCACATTAATGCTCAAATCACGGCACGGACATCCACTAGCTGTGATTTGATTGCCAAATTCTGCAATATACGTATACCGCAACGAATTAACTCGCGATGTAATCTGTATTCGTTGAAGATATCTTTAATGGGAAACCTTTGGGTATCAACTTTGAAGGCGGATAATGTTTCCATCATCCCTAGTGATTTCAGGATAGTATTATCAAACTTCTACAAAGGAAAGTGTTGATTTAAAAAAAATGACAATTACGCCAATAAACGATTGGTGCATGGTCTGAAAGGCTTAGTAGGCCCTTGAATACAGTGTATAAATATGGGATGAAATATCTATCTAATACGATGGACTAATATTGACGAGACCTTGATGAACTGGAAAGTATTTTTAGGCGGAAAATATGAAGAGCAATAAATAGTGTTTTTTTTACCTAAGAAATACGAGGCATATTCATAAAGTAAGGGCCGTTTGCTGATATTTAAGTATCGGCGCTTCAGAACAGAGTTTTACCCCAACAGCGCCATCTATTGATTCAATGAGAAGCTATAGCACAATTTGTTTAGTTTCAGAAGTCCTTTGTTTGTGCGTGCAAGTGAATAACAATGTCCGCGATAATCGTTGATCCCGCCATGCCAGCTGTGAAGTGCGTTCTGTCATACGATTTCAATGTGCAAAAGGATTGTCGGCTGCTGATATTCATCGGGTAAATTTTGGCTGAAATATCCTCTTCTATCTCACGGACATTACTCAAAGGGTTTCTAACGGCCATAAATGAGTGACTGCGATAAAAATAACATTATTCTCAGCCGGCTAGTAAAGAAAAATTGCAATACAACGGTTACTCTAAGTGCATTGAACAAACAAACCACCGTCCCTGTAAATGATGAATTGTAGCAGAAAATGTCAACTGAAGAGGCATGAATATGAATGCTTATAATACATTACTTGCGACGTTATGATGGCTTAATACCAAAAATATAATTATAAAAATCAGTAAATTCCCAGAAATGCCAATGATTTGTCAACGTGGTTTCCTTAGGTATCCTCAGAGCTCTACTTCCGAATTCGGCCAGTAGTTAGCGTATTGTTTGTCTGGATTCTCGAATGTCTATAGTCTGTATACCGTAAGGTGGCGCACGGGCTCGCCGGCTACCTGAGGCGGTCCCATAGGTCTTATGCTCTCCCCTCCGGCGCACGCGGACCGACTCAGGTAGCTGGCTGCGCTACCCTACGTTACACAGACTATATTTTATGTAGCAGTTGTGAGTGAAAGAAAAGTTAGAAATTGGTTCCGTGAACGTTTCGAAACCGAAGAGTCGTTGTCAATGAGTTCAACTCTCAGGCGGCGAGCTTATATGCAGAGGGGTCAAAGAAGCTGGTTCAATGGCACGAAAAATACATAAAAGTTAACGGAGACAATACATTGAATATTGAATATTTTTATTATGCTCTAGGTAAAACCTATGAGAGAAAAAAATAGAAAATACAGGAAATGTTCTACTGTTAATAAAAGGCATTGTGACAAAAATAAGACACTATGGAGATTATTGCTAGGCTAACAAGTAGTAGATATTTATACAAAAAATGTAAAATATTCAATAACATTAACACAAAAATATAAGTTTTAACTTAGACAGTAATGAACGCACACATACATATACACATTTATGTAGAGAGTTTAGGTAACATCACAACTTTAAGATGATAACTCTAATGAGTTGAGGAGACTGAATTAAGCCTCAGACTTCAAATAGTATTACAGCCTACTTTAAAAACGACTGAAGTGATTGTGACGTCTTTATATTTGGTGGAAGAGAGTTCCAGAATCTAGACGCAGTTGAATGAAAAGATTTGAAATATATATTGGTGCGGGATTGAGGAATTTGAAGGTCAGAAACACGATACAAAATCAAAATCTGAGTTAATCATGTCGATTTTATGTATAGTGAAGTGAAGTAGATATGTAGCTAACTAAAAGTGCCAGTAAAATGTGTTTCATGTGAGTATATTTTTAGCTGTGACTAAACGGCCCTTTCTTTATCAATACGTTTGTAAAATTAGTGTAAATCAATGCACCTGCATCATTTAAGTTAAAAACAATGAACAGGAATAAATTACGAAGTATCTGATGAAGAACTCGACATAGGCACAAAAATGTTGGTCATGCGAAAACGAAAAACACCAGCTATGAGCGTGCACGTAACGAAATCGTCCAACTTGTCGGGAAAAAAAATTCACCAGCGGGACATTTTGTGCAGGATAGCTCCACATAGATATAAATAGTTCCAGAAAACAGTGCACGTGCGATGAAAACTCTTGAAAAAATGTAGCTAATACCAAAGCCTGAGGGATGTATCGATTCAGAGTAGAGACAAGGTTACCAGAAATCGTTCTAGCGATTTGAATGTCACCTCTATCTTGCACAGTGATTCCAAAAAAAACTTTGCGATTGGAAGTTATGATTGAGGATCAGATATCCGATTCAACCGTTACCATTTGGTGCGTCTTAAAAAAAAAACAAAACAAAATACACGCTCGATATCGCACGGAATGAATTTTGATCACGAGACTGGAGAGGAAAAATGAGTCACCGGGGCCGTCCACGAGAGACAGATGTCAGTACCAACTCCGAAAATATATTGACAGAAAAATTCTGCTAAATATTTCGTATCTATTTTCAGTTAATAATGAAATGTATTCCGGTATTTGTTACTCAGGGTAAATTCTTTGGTTCCCGACACTTAACAAAATTCGTGACGAAAGGGCGTCAACACATTTGGTTACTATTAATAAGTAACACAATAATGATATCAGTGGCGCCAACTTTATGGGGCCTGAGGGGGCCCGAGCCCCCCCCAAAAAATTCGTTATGGGTGCGAGGAAAAAATGTGTCAGGCTTTTCGATTTTCCTCTGAGTGTCCATCAAGATTCAAGTTATCAGGGTTCTAATGTTGATCATATGACTCTTCTAAAATGCTTAAAAACTTAAAACTCACTACTAAAACTCACCGGGCAAGATCCTCGGTTTGGGCCCCCCAATATTTTTTGTAAGTTGGCATCCCTGAATGATACCTCGCTCATAGTATTTTTTGTCGGATTTTGCTCTGATGTAGTTGAAATAACATTCTACAATGATGCATAATCAGCCCATTTCGTTCTTAATACTTATATTGGGAGTTTTTGTGAGAGCCAAAATTATTGTTGAAGGGTAGACAGATTGCATAATATGTTTTTCATTTTCTGGCTTACTTCATTTACCACATCGTAGATGTACCTATAAATTTTCTGCTATCTGTTGCAATCCCTTTCTTTCCTATCATATGTAGTATAATTCATTTTACAGATTCATACCTCCTATACGTAACCTCTGCTCCCGAGTTAGCACTAACATACGTTTATTTGCTGAAAACTAGACGCTAGCGGGGTCGCATGCAGATCTAACGTTTTCTATCAAACCACTCTTCCCTTTAACCGCACTTTGGTTTAAAAAAAAACTCCCGATTTTATAGGAGGCATGCGAAAAAAAAATACTTTACACACATTTTTACCCTCTGATTTTCTGGCGTATTTCATCGTATTTACTCATAACCGTTGTCCACGTCCGTTATCTGCCATGCGTTCCTATGCCTTTTTCTCCCATCCTATTCCTCGCAATACATTTTACAAATTCATATCTCTTATATATGTATATTACCTCTACTTCCGAGTTAGAACTAACATACGTTTCCTAGCCGACGACAGCGGGGTCGCTCTTTCTAACTACCCTTCACCAAGTATTTTGGTTTTCACGAAAACTCCCGATTTTGGAGGAGGCATGCGACAAAGTGAAGGTGATAACCTGCTTGACTTTTCATGCGATTAATGCCATGCTGTACCCCGCTGCCTCACGTGTGCGGCCCCATTTTAATTATGTGAGAATGTGACCATCCAATGCACCATGGATTTTACAGCCCGGGCGCCCGCCGCCGCATCAAAGAGGACATCAGCGACGTTGGACCGATGACCTAAATACGGGTTATCATTGAAAGCCAGGCATGAACCTCCGTCGATCCGGCACACGGGCGACGTTGCCAAAAGAGATTAACCGGGTCTTATCTTGCGGAAAGACAAGCAACGACACGCATACCTCAAATTACACGGGAAGAGACTGAGATCGACGACGATAATTTGTTGGAATTAAATTGGAATTCGTGGTAGGAAAAAAATCACCAGATATAGCCTCAAGCAAAGTCACCGCGTGGTGTATCAAGAGACGGACGACAAACTAGAGAATATATTGCGGAACGAGTGAGTTTAATTATAAGTTTATGCTCATTTATTTCATTCACATGGAAAAATAAAATACTGTTGGCATGTGGGAGTGTAATGCATTCGATTAAATTACCACCAGTATAATGGAGATTTGCGATGGAAATTATGGCTTTATTTCAGAGGAGCAAAATAAAATAACGCAAATGAAAATAATAATAGCGGCGAATAATAAAACACTTCACTGCAGTTAAGCTAAAATTTGCACCGTACTTTGCGAGCGATCTAAAAATCCCAAAAGGCACGTAACCCAAAATATTTATGTTCATGTTGCTAAAACAATGTACTACAACCATTGGAACGAATATGTACTCCAAAATCATATTTTCATAGGGTTTCTAGTGAAAGGAAAAGTTACTATTCTTTAAAGATAATACCAATCGCCTGCATAGCAGTCATATAACAAGGATTGGGGAGGTTGAAATACCTCATCGGGCCAAAAAGAGTAATGTCTATTGGCCATTCTGGCAGAAACGTTTTTATTATTCATTCAGTTTTACATTAAAAAACTACAGAAAATGGCATATTACTTATCCCAGTTAATGGCATACATATTTATAGTGTAGGTGCATATTTACAAGGCATCATTATTTCACAGTGCTTTTTATTTTTTTACACAGAGCATGTGTAATCAACTAACACTAAAATGTCACCTCGTACCAAAAGATTTCAAGCCGTCCACTTCAGCCAGGCTAACGTATTTATTTAGCCCAGTTAAACACTTTTTTGCAGGAGTGATACCACCTATGAATTAAAGCTTTACACCATTTTTTTTTGTTACGTCTCTCGTGCAGTGCGATGAATTCTAATTTTCGTAATGAAAAAGAGGGCAAGCAAACGGATAAAAGGACCACAGACTCATAAATGTGGGTACTCAACGAGCGCAATGTGAAATAAAAAAGGAGGCAGTTTAAAACGCCAAAAAGTCACGGATAACCAAGCAGAATATATTAGACACAACCGTTGCCTTCAAGCTTCTAGGCAAATACTAAAGAGAAAGTGCTTGACCAGAAATTATTACTACCACATCGTTAATATAACGTTAAAAACCTAGCTATACATGAAAAGACTACAAAAGATTAAATGCGAAAGGCTGAGGGCTTCAGCATGACTAATTGTTAACATTGTAACATTTTTTATGACATTAAAATATTTTTTGGGAAAGACAATCAATATAAAGTATACTATTTATGTTGGTCAACCAAGAAAATTAAGCACTTTTTTTCATGATAGTCTAAAAATAAGCTACCATAAGCTTTTCCATTGTTTAATCAATAAAATACATTGACTTCATGTATACTTTACACTATCAAAATTGAATTTAATCCCTTCATCTCATAAAGCATCCTATTATAGAAATGCTTGTAAGCGTGTATAAAACAGTAGTTGCACGTATTAATACACTAAATTTGGGTGCATCATAATAGATTAGCCATGATTTGGTAAAACGAAAGAACTGCAGCACAAATATGTTGGGTATACTGGCGACATGTCAATCTTTAGTGCACAATGTACGTCTCTGCGTAATATAAGTGTGTTTTCCGTAGATGAACTACCTATTTGCCGGTGTCAAAATGCTCATAAACAACTATGCTTATGAACCCAAGAGAGAATATACGGGCGAAAGATCCACAGAGAAAACATCATTCGCCTTGACCGGGATTCGAACTCGGATCCCCCGATCGAATCCCGGTCAAGGCGGATGGTTTTTTCTCTGTGGATCTTTCGCACGATTGGGCATTGCGGGTGACTCCCGTGTAAGTTATCACCGTGGCTAGTCCCGGTATACTTTAAATTAGAGAATATACGGGCCGTTGGAAATCACTCAAATGTGATCCCAAAAAATTCGCATTTCTCTCACAATCAATCGCACTGTAGACGCAAACCGAGAGGGACTCAAGCGCTGTAAATATCTTGGCTAAATTCCCAAATATGAAAATAATACTCATGAAAAACGCGAGGGTCAGCCATTGGCTGTAATTCGCTTGACCCATAAAATTTTAAGGATTACGCGCACTGATATATTAGGCGTAAGGACACCCGAAGAATCCTGACCACTGAAATTCACACCATTGTACAACCGAAATTCGCATTTTTTACTGTTTTAATGTTTCGAAACTTAATGATTAATTTTTTTACCAAGCAATAACTCGCTAGAGTTGAAAAATTCCACATAGGATAAATTAACCGGCGGAAACTCCGAAAAGTTTTTATTAGAATGATAGCCGAATAGATTGCTCTCCATGTACCCGTGACTCTCTTTATATTTGCTGGAAGAATAGGCACCACTGATGTCACCAACGGCCTTCGAGAAGGTTTCATTAATATCATGGCTGAATATATCGTCTTCTATGTACCCATGCCTCTCTTTATATTCGCAGGAAAAACAAGCACCAATGTCGACGCCAACGGTCTCACAGGCTGGCCCTGATACCCCTCTTCGCTCCCATAAAGTCCACGTTTTGGCACGATTTAAACTTTTCGGAGCATATGGCGTCGGGTGGGGCAGGGGCTGAAGGATACGGGGAAGGAGAGGGTTGAGGAACTGCGTCACACGCCAGAGTCCCGCGCTCCTGACTCCTTTCCCTTACCCCATACCCCTTCTCCTGAACCCTGAGATGACCTCCCCACGGCTGCTCCCTCTATCCCTGCCAGGCAAATAGAGAGGGTCCCGACGTGGAATGAAAGGGTGGCGAGCAAAAGAGGCGGGCTTGGACCCAGCTCGGACAGATATGGACGCGGAGGTCTACTGGGTTAAAGGCAAAAGAAAGGTTAAAGAAAGAACAGGGAAGAATGCAGTTAGGCAACTACTGCATGGCAAGACTGTGATAGGAGGGTCATGGGGTCGAGGGAGGGTCGAATTGTGACCCCATGGAAGTCCTGCAGTGCACGCGGTCCCGGCCGTGTGGCATTGCTGCAGCCCGAATGTGATAAGGAAGATGTAGCAATATTCTGGGACTGATGACGTTTGTCCTTGCTGTGGATGGTTTTTACTAACCACCACTTATGGTTAAATAAATTACGATTCGATAACTTTGAGCAAAAAATTAACAGCTTTCGACGTTTTTAGAGATTTAGATTATTCTTGATAATTCAAGTTGGCTTATTATGGTTCACGAAATACGTGTAGTACAATGTGTAATAGGCATCCAGCGCAAATACCTAATGAGTACTTTCCTGTGAAGGTGGGGAAACGTATTTTAATTTACAACTATTTTTCCGTCTATTTTTTATATTTAGCGTCACCGGAAATACCAAAAACATGAATAATACATATAAATATCTAAAGAGGAAAATATACGAGGCGAGCGGAGATAAAATACATGGAGATGATAAGATGTAGAGCGAACCAGGAAAGGAGGCGTAAAAGTGTGCAAGAGGTAAGGACCGCGGGAAATTGAGGACTAGATCCTGGATTGATGAATAGGATGTAAAAAAATGACCTAGCGATAGAAGAAGGAAAGCGAAGTGGGGATAGGGAGAGGTGGAAGTTAGTAGTACAGCTTGTGTGTTGTGTTCCATGATAAACTACCCGAAAAGGGAGGTTAATCACCTATGATAACGCAATTAATCATAATAGTCATCGGTCAGCAGTCATGAGATTGACTTGGTTATGCTCTCTACTCCATTTTCTAATATGGCAGCCTCTCCAATTCTACACATTGTGCCTTCCTTTTTTCTTTGTAGCTTCAAGTATATCATTTTTTTAGACTTTCCATTTAACCCTGACGACCTCTGTTTCGAAAACGTTAATATCAAGCCATCATTTCATCACGACGTAACCCCTAATCTTTAAGGCCGATCTTTGCGCAAAAAAATTAATTTGGGTTAAATATACTCGGGAAATTTGATTAACTAGGCTGAAATTCACTTGATATTGACCAGAAATTATCGATGCGAACCTGTTAATATATTGATTAGGTAATCAATAAATGACTTCTACAGCAACGAGACCAATGAGTGCCCAATTCTACTTTATCGTCCTTCTTTGTACCGTGAATTAAATATTTTAGGGACGTAAGTGTTGCTGGCCTGTCCAAAAACAGAGTTGACCGTATCAACCATCTTAGGTGTGTAGGCTTTAGCAGCCAAACGGGCTCATTTTTCCAAGCTTAGAAAGCCATTAGACGGCATAATGGTAAGCAAAGTGTTTCGGTCCTGAGCCAAAATCTAAAACTAAGAACGCTAGATCGTTCACCAGAGATTCTATTCAAGGATTTCACCTATTCTCAGGTTATTATCTTTGATAATAATATCACTAATTAAAAGAAATTTATACGTAAAATAGCATTTACATATGTAAAGGCTATATTCTACTTAGTCGATAAAAGGTGAAAGGTTCGACTAGATGGTGCCAGAGGTTCGTAAGAATATCGTCGGTTGGGTACGGGGTCGGAAAAGGCCAGTAGGGATGCCCTATACCCTAGGGATAAAACGCGACCCGAGAGAGAACGACGAAACGCTTGGGTGAAGGCTACGCAGGAAAGGCCCTGGGTGGGCCAAGAGGGTAATAGGCAAGCGGGACCACGCAAGGTTCATGCCTATATCCGTAGCTTACCCGTGCATTATGAATACGGCGTCGCTCGCTGCAACCATTTTGATTCACTGGCGAACTCGCACGAAGCGGCGGCGTGACTAATTAATTCAGTACCGTGTCAACACACCGGCCGTAATGCCCTACCCCACGAAATTTCCCCCGCCAGGGATATTATAGACATTAGAGGCCGTTTTCTAGCCTGCTAATTTTTTTTCGTGCCCCGCTAAAAATTTTATCCGCGTGAAATTTGCCGTTAGACTGTTATCCTTTCTCTCCTCAACAAGGCCTGTGAAATTTGCACGAGGAACGGAACCACAATCGCTCCTCGTTGTTCCGACAAAAATTTCTGCAGAGAACGACATCGACCCATTTCGACCCACGTCATTCATTACTGGCCTTTGCTCGGGTAATTGAGGTAAAATTTAGAGCGGCCCTTATATGCGTTCTTCAAAACTCATTATCACTTCATTATGCGCTCCGGGACAGCGATAAACCTACTTTTTTTTATCTAAAAAATAAACTGTGACAAATAGTTTCATGGCTTGATCCCACAGTTTTATCAATATTTCCATTCAAAAGCTATTGGATTGTTAAAATAAATCTTTGTTTCAACCTCTCGAACATATTCAAATGAAGTATGAAATGACTGTTAAAATATACATCTCATAATGATAGGTGGAGACTCTGCATATGGGAGAATAGCCTTCCAAGTAGCACATCTTCAGGAAAATGATGCGATCTTGGTTAAACAAAGCATTCTTCAAACGAATGGCTCCAAAAGCTGACTTTCGAGTAAATTATCCGTTTACCCTTAAAAAAAAGCCTCAATTACTATCTCAAACCATTCTAATTTAGGTTTGTTACTCTTCAGGAATCGGAAGCGCACGAAAACAGTATGTATTCGCTTAGAGCACCATTAATACAGCTTCAGGTATACAAATAATAGTTGAAATAGTAGCAATAAATAAATTCACTCATCTTGATTAACCAGAAAGAATATAAACTGCTATTTGATACGGTAATTGACCTTTCAAGTTTTTGGTAATGAGAAGATAATGGTAATAAACATCTTAATAGAAATTATATTCAGTATGTAAAAATAGGGCACGTCTATTTTTTAGAATTGTAAAACAAATCAGCAAAAAAGATGAACAGGTAAGATAATAAGGTCTTTTGATACATATTATTGACAATACAATGATACAGGAACACTTGTTCCGTCAATATCTACATTTCTGATTTCAGTCTGGAAGATTTTTGGCCTTCCGTAAATGATAAATATGTGCATGAGACCATCATAAACAAATTTTGAAAAAAATCGACCTAATTAGGATATCACCTAGGAGAAGCGTTGGATAAAGTAATTGATAAAACATTTTTGCATTCTTAAGAGTGAGCATTGTTCTTGAAAACTCAATTTAATCCATATTAACAAAAATTCGGCGAAATAATCATTGACGAAATATCTTGCCACCACCCGTAAATTTTAATTTAATGTATTCCCACATGCAACGAAACGGGGAATGAGGGAGTCGTATATTTTTCATTTCTTTCAGAAATGATGCCTGTAATTATCAAAAGATCCGATTTTCTGAGGCTTCAATTATAATGAACCAGTGAATAATTGGATATTTCAAGGCTCACCGTGTGCTGATACCTCCTCTAGGTCACATCCCACAGTTAGTGAGGAGTACTTAAAGACCCTGCTCATGGAAAACTCGAGTGTAACAATGGAAGGTAACAAATTACCAAGTATGAATCCGCATTTTGATTGGAAACCACTGAAATAAAAATAAGACTTCATTACGCATACCTCAATTGCGTCTTGGACAAAGAGTTCAAGTATGCCTTTCTGATGATGTAGCGAAAAATTGAATGCATGTGATGGTACAGGTGCAATCAATAATGCAAATTAATATTGAAAACGCTCATGCTAATCACTAAAAGCACTTGAAAGATGCATTTAACTATTAGGTTAAAAAAATCCTTCAATGCTAACTTGAAAAAAATACATGTCAAAAGCACATTAGCAAAGCATTAGCAATTGAAAAAAATCCAAATAGGATTATGCGAAATAAATTATGACCAATAAAATGCACGTGAAAAGAGATCACCCGTTACCAAATTAAACCCCATGTCACAGGGCAACAATATAGGAGAAGCTTTTTTAGCATTAAAATTCAAGGAACATCAGGAAAGCCTAAAAACTTGAATTTGGTCCCTGCACCTCTTCGAACATTCCAGAAAATTCCGGATAACAAGACGACAAGTATTACATTTCGTATGATGACGAACGCTGCGCTACCACTGCAGTGCATAAAAATAACTATCGAAGCGGGTAGTCATTATTCCTGGGATGAATGACCATTAATCTCATGAGCACCAACCTTATGCAGTTTTCATGAATGAAAATAAATTTCCATGTACCATTGAAAACTTGAAAATGATGAGAAAGTATCGAAACGCGTCGTGTTGTGAATAAAGTTTTTAGTGGAACTTGCAAGATCATCATTTATGATGAGTTACTATTAGAGAGAAGGCTATGAAGAATGGGAAGACATCTATAGCGGATAATTTAACTAATACATCTAGATCTACATAATACCGCGCAAGCCGCCTAAAAGGCGTGTGGCAGGGGTGTTAGGACACCAGACGTTTACAGCTAAAAAAATGAAGTGCTCTAACGAAGGTGGGACTAGCGTTTATTCAAGTCCTTTATGGGAAAAACGAATTCCCATATCTATCTATTCGGCAAAACATCTCTCTTAATTTATCGCTTCTAGGGGGTGGTGAGAGGGGAAATAATCCGTCAAGACACAGCATGATCACTTTTTCAATGAAAATCACGCGACTCTTTTTGTTTGTCCCTAAAACGATGGTTCCTCCTTAAGAACAGCCACACGTGCGTCACCTTCTCACACTCTGGGCCGAATTAAAATAAACACGTAGGGACTCACATCCCCCGACCCCTTTATTTAGGAAGCATCTCAGCGTTCTCTTCGGCCTCACTAACCCGCGACAACCTTGAGGATCCAACCCTTATCCTTGCGTAGGGAGCTACCCTGTGATGTCCTGTCGTAATCTCTTCCCTCGCCGATATAAACTCTCTCATCCTCCCACCCTCTCCTTCCACGCCTGGCTTAATGCTACAAGAGACACCCATTAACAGGGGGAGCGGGCGACTGTGAAAGGCGTTGTGCGTGGGACTTAACCAGAGGAGAGGAGGTCTGGCCAAGGGGGGGTCACGCGTGATGGAGAAGAAGTCAGGGGTGGCGGTGTCGTTGTGAGACCCCTGGTGACGCGTCAGCGGACGAATGGGAGAGGTAGCTACGTGAATCTCAACGCTAGAAGGGAATTTCACATTACCTAGAAGGACGAACATGAGTCATTTTGACCCACGAAGTCTTCTACCCTCGTCAATGTGTCCAGTATTTCGGCATACTATGGCATTGTACATTAGTCCAAAATAGAAGGTAAGAAATATATACTCATAGATGCATTGATACATAAAAGACTACACATACAAAGATAATAGATGGGCCTATTAATCGTGATTCTCTGAAAAATGCAATTTTAGTGGAGCTCAAAAAATGAAGACAATTTTTGGAAGCATGGAAGATATCAATGGAAAAGAAAAATACTAGGAAGCTTGGGACACATGCGGCAAACGTGATTATTTCAATTTGGCCAAGGGCTCGGGACGATGGATAAATAAAAATTCGTGAGAAAGAAAGATCATTTTTGGAATAAATGAATGTAACATCTGTATTATCTATGATAAAGTACTCACGACGGAAATCTCAACACCCCATTTTTTCCGATCGAAGAATAAAATTGAAATGAGTAAAAAATTTTCAAGTATAGAATGCATGTAATATAACACGCAATTATTTCCTAAAATAAACATCCGAGGTATGCTGAAGAAAAAAAAATAGAAAATATCCACCTCCATACCTATATTAATTGCCTAATTTCAACGAAATGATAATAATTAAGGAAATTTGTGAAGAGTATTCAATGCAATGCTTACTAAATATTAACTTATTAATACTCTGCCCTTGAACCTTATCTTGGCATCTGGCCCTTGTAGTACTTCTTATGTTCCAAGTATCTCTATGGAAATTGCGAATTAATGCTTCGAATATCATGAACACTTACATCGTTTAATTACACTATGACGCCAGAAGTAACTTTCGTGAACTGTAGGGAAATATAGGAACTGGAATTGACTGAGAAAAATGAAGGGTAGAGTCAACACATCCAATTATTATAATTGATAAGGGTGGTTTAAATACGCCGGACTAATAAAGATAGAAATACAGAGGATAATTCCAGTGTGTTGTGTACAGGAGCATGCTTCGATTAATCCATAGAAGATGAGTAAAGAGAATTTACATCTAGGTAGAATTATTTAGAAAAAAATAAAGAAAAAATTCATGTAAAAAATAATGTATTAATAAAAATTGAACGATACAAACTGTTATTTAGAATTTTAAACATCTGTTACTGAAAGGTCTTCCAGCGAATTTACCAGGCAGGACTTTCATATTCGCATTATAAAAATAGTAAAAAAATATTAATTAACTATTAAGAAGCATAATTATACAGTTTTCACATAAATAAGGCTAAATTATTTAAAACAATTGCCACATAATGACGGATTTCAAAATTGAATAACATTCCCTTTATGAATTAAAATTCGATATCCGTATTTACAAATTAGTAAAATAATGCCGATGGATAATTTAAGTAAATTGTTTACAAAGAAATACATCTGTTATTTAAAGTTCTTCAAGTACTTTTACCTGGCAGGACTTTCATATTCGCATTATAACAGTAATGAAAATATTATTAACTAACTATTTCAGTCGATCGATTCATCCATAGAGTATTACATCGGCACATAATAAAGCGATATTCAGCTAAAACTTCAAATGTACTAGATCTCTTATTTCAGCAACTAAACAGGAAACCATAAAAATTAATTACAAGAGTCTCATTACATTTGGCCCCGGTAAAAGTTAGAGGCACTTCGGGCAGAGACAAATTAAACGTCTATCTTACTACCTATTAAATTACTCTTCCAAAACTCCATTTTCCTGAGCTCCATTGAGCTCCATTTTCTGATAATCCAACGATACTCCATTCATTAAATTAACTCTACAAAATACAAACAGGACTAAGAAAAGGCAATTAAAGAGTGCAAATGAAATCTTAGCTCAACACCATTAGGTTGGTGCATGAGAAATTGGTTTATGTTGAAGACATGAAGTTTTCCTCGTCCCAAGAAAATTATTCCCATGATGAAATGCCTTTTACCACCAAGGGTAGGAAACATAAGGAAAATTCCAGTGCATTTTACATGAAAACATGACACGATAAATAACGATAACGAATTAAATCGAAGCAGAATTATCTAAATAAAATAACGAACACATTTACGCTAATCCTACGAACTATAGTTGAAGTAAAAACGATTACTTTAAAATTATGATTGTACTATATAAGTAGCAGAAAGCCTACATAACTGTCTATCATATCAAGATGACGAGCAAAGAAAATTAGGATCACTCGAAATGGCAATTATTACCGTTCCCTGCATAAAATATTGTGGCCAATTGTCACCCTAAAACAGGCGTAGTACAGATTATCTACGCCCATCATAACTGTTAATTTGACTCATCCGAACGCTCGATGCTTGTAGAAGGCACACACGCACACATGTTTAGAACAAGCGAATGCCCGGAGCGAGACTATTTTAAAATTCAAATCTCTACGCATAAAAAAATGAGACGGAAAAACTCGATTCATTCCGTGCCAACTGCCAGCGTTCACAACGGGACGTACACTTTTTTCTCTCCAGGATTAATCCACACCCGATTACATCTAGGCATAGAGACAAAAAAAGGGAGAGAAATTCCGAATGAAATCCTTTCCTCACCGCTTCTACTGCGGCTTTTTTTACATATTATAAATCGCTAACCGCTACTAAATCATACAATATTTAGAATGAGCTCTCGTAATCCGTCATTGGAGTGAAAAATAACGAAATAGAAGTTGAAAACAGAGTACCAATAAAGAAGGAGGATTCAGGAGTATAGCAACGAGGCGAGATATACGGGTAGATTAATTAAATGAAAAGGAAGCCAGGGGATGTAAATAAAAAAATAAGAAAAAAAGGGATAGCCTAACGAAGCCGTCGAGTGAAATTTTTGGGACAAACGTTTGCGAGGGAGAGATACGGCGGAGAAATAAAGCAAACGGAAGTGACTATGGTAACAATAATAATAACAACAACAAAATGACTCGGGGAAAGGCAGAGAAAATGCCCCGGAGGCGATTGAATAGGATGAATGCGTAATGTGGGAGGTCCGGAATTCCTTAACCAACCGAGGCATTGTAATTTTTTTTACTATTATTTCCTCTTTTTTTGCGGGGTGGGCGATGACGGGAAGTAGAGGAATTCTAGGAGTGGTGACGAGGACGCCAGATAATTTCGTCGAGGAGGTACACAAACGCGGCTATGGAGTTCTCACCCCCACGGGAAATTCGGGATAGCTGGGAACATAAATTCGGGAATCGGAAGCAAACGGAAAGGAAACCGAGAATTGCCTTGAGTTATTGGAATGCTAATCAACATTCGAATTGAAGTCCAAATTGTCTTAATGACCGTAATAAGTTCAGATAGCAGAGATGGCTTTTTTATGTAAATACAAATATAAGGATCGAATAACCATTCTATCATTCTTTCAGATTTGTCACGGCCAAACTTCGGTAGGCTTCTTAAGTTGACGAAAATCTGATGAAATTATAAAACACCTTTCCAATTACATCCCCTGTTATATAAGCAGCTACACACCTTTATACCTCATTTCCGGTAAAGCATACAGGTAGACAACCTAAAAGCGCAAGGAACATCCTCGCATTTTGCCAGTCTCAATCGTTATCCTGGAAAATACTTATGTGAACTACAGTCGATGCCGTTATATTAACTGAAATTCATATTTAAATCATGAATTAAC
Organism: Ischnura elegans; assembly: GCF_921293095.1. NCBI lineage: Eukaryota > Metazoa > Arthropoda > Insecta > Odonata > Coenagrionidae > Ischnura > Ischnura elegans. The sequence continues at coordinate 88,895,260 of NC_060255.1, read as the reverse complement.
TGCAATAAATACTTAATCCGAACATCTTGGGAATCGTAAAGTAAATTTATAAGTTCGGAGGGCAGCAGAAACGGTATTGAAAGCATTAAAAAATAGCCTGAAAAATAATAGTGTTCTGGAGAATAACTATAGAAACTCGGTCATTTTGTTTCTGTCGCTGAGTGGCCACCCTGGAAGAGGAGATCGAAGATGATAGGAAACACGGGAGTCTGTGGCGGGAAAGGCTGGGTTTTGGCGGGAAATAAACGGCGATGGGAAAGAGGGGAGGTTACGGGGGCGGTGGGGTGTCCTTAGGGGTTGGAGGAGTGGGAGAGAGGAGGGAAAAAGAAGTGGAGTGGAATGGAGTATGACGGGTCCTCGTCCGCCGAATTGTATCAACGATTTGCATAAAAGCCGCCGACGCCGGTTCCCCCACCGCGTCCTACCCTCTGGCGGAGAAACGGGCGAACTAAAAAGCCCGGGAACGGAACTGAAATAAAATGGACGCCGAAAGAGCGAGAAAAAGGGAAGGAAGGAGGAGGAAAAAACCTAAAAAGATAGAGATTTTTTTTATTTTGATAAAAAAAACACGTACTCGAGTCGGGGAGGCGGTGTGGAGACCTTTTAAAAAGTTTTTCGCTTCCCGACCTGAGCCTTATATTAGGGAGTTGTGGAGGAGGAAGGAGGGAGAGGGTCAATGTGCGTACGAGGCTGCGAGGAAAGTCAGATTCTTCTTATTTCGCCACCGAACCTATTCCCACCTCTTCCACTAACCCAACCTCCCGCACATTGCACTCCCTTTTCCCACGGTTCCAATTGCCTCAATCTTCATCCCCGTGCCGTCCCTTAGCAAGTAGTGTAACGTGACGTCGCCTCTCACGGAGTGCTTCAGGAAGTTTCACAGTAATGCTGAGTGGAGGATTTAAAAAAACAAGAAAACCCTAACACGTACGTGCCCATTTTAAAATGCATGCAATGCGAATTCCTAAGGTTTCCCTTATTACCTGTTAACTTTTTTGTAAGTTGTAGAGATATTTTGAAAGCAACAAAACTGTTTTACATTTCGCAGAAGCCACTTTTGACCAAGTGAGTGGTAATACATTCCTGGAATATTTTAAAAAGTTCTTCCTCTCTAGTTTAATTGCTGGTTTGGTTTCGCAGATCTGTCAACAATTCAGCAGATACTTAGGGTTTTCATATTATTTTCTCCAGGAATTCCGCGATGAATGGAGAAAAATTTCTCTAAACGGTGCCAAATATGGGACGTTTTATTCAGAGCTTGATATTAACGGAACTTTCCAACGCTATTATGAATATTCAATTTCTAACAACCCTTAATCTCAGTTAAGAGGAGAAATAGATGTACTTAAGATAAGTTTAAGGGAATACATCTGACAAAGGAATTAAAAAAACAGCACAATATCAATATTTCCCGGCCTGGATTTCAGTCTGAGCCTCATACCGTATAGTCAATAAACAATGCATGTCGCATATGTTATATACAAGCGGAAAATGTGACAATGATATAAACAAGGAGGGAAAATAAATAATTGAAGAATGTATATAAGTTCATTTCACGTTGCAACAAAGCCTATTAAGTTGAAATACATGCAGTTACCGAATTTACTTTTTTCATTGAATTCACGAGTGAATAGTTTACAGTATCTATACGTTCAGGCCAAAAATTGGGAGAAGGCGCGGAAGAAATAAGGAGTGTATAGGGGCACGTGTTACTGCTTCGTCATTCGGAAACAAACAATGAATTTTTATTGGAAATTTCTCTCCCTTTGTCTCCCGTCATCAGCGAGCAACGAAGCTTAATTCCATCAGAGAAATTTCGGAATCCGCACACGTGGAGACAATCCATTTCTCTAGGCCTTTCCTTCTGCGAACAAGGCCGCGTGAAATATTGGAGGCCAGAAGTACCTTTTATCGAGGGATAGATAAAAATGATTCGCGGTGGATATAAAAAAAAAGAAAGCGGGTGCTCGTCTTCGGGACGTAGCGTGCTCGGCAATGATCAAGCATGCATTAAACAGCAGGGCAACGGCGACAATCACTAAAATGTCACGTATCACGATTTGAATACAAATTTCATAAACAATCCTTATTGAAATGCGCGATGGAATTGTTTTAAAAAGCATGCGATTAAACGTTAATCTTTATCTCGGACTAACTACATCTCGCACATCTCTTTCACTTATCCCAATGAAGGAAATCATCTGTAACTCTCATCAATTTTTATGTTTTATTTTTTTAATTTTATTTCTCCCAAACCACCGAACACAGCTCTCAAAAGCCATTTTATATCGGGATATTCAACAAATTTATCAATTAAACATACACGAAATACCATGCCATGGATAGGGGAAACTTACCCAGACGGGATTCGCACCCGCAACCTCATGTTTGGCAGGCGAGGACTTTACCCCGCCGCTACCGAGGCCAGCGAAATTTGCAGTATTGAATTAAACTCGCTTGGCGGTGATTAAAAACTTACAGTAAAATAGCGCGAGGTTAAATTAACCAATTGTACCATTGAACCCATTATAACCCTATGCTGCTTCTAAGTAACATCAAAAATGTATACATTTCCAGCTCTATGTAGAAAATGTTAAAAACCAAGTTGTCTCTGGTGTTATAAACTTTAGTGGTGAAATATTAACATGCCACAATAATTATGATAGAGTAGAAAATTTTCATATATTAAAAATGAGAGGAAATTTAAAGTTAGAATTGGAAAATTTAGAATTATAGAAATAAATTTTCTTGAAATTTATTTCTCTCAGAAGCAGCTCTGGGTTAGAAAGGGTTAAACAGCATGGATTAGATGTCTTGCGTTGCTGACGTGGAATGAGGACAACAAACAGCTAAATAAATAGCTCCTTTAAAATCAACCGCGAATGTATAGTACGAGTAGATGGATTAATTTGCTTCCCAACACAATAATTTTTCTTACGATCACATTCGGATCAACACGCGCATTTATCCCGACACGATCCGACAACGGTATAAAGCTCTGACGGAGTAAAACGGTGGCTGGTTTGTTGAGATCCTTCAATTTTTTATTTTGAGCCGACTCAAGCACACGTGGAATTCCTTTTGCGGGAGTGATTTTTACTGCCTGCACGATGGTGGTAGCATGTGAATAAAAGTAGAACGAGGAATAAAAAAAAGAAAACGGAATAGGTGTAGTGGGATAAAAAAAAGAAGATATCTGAGCGCTACATTCGCACCCACTCTAGTGCAAGAACCGTACTTGTGACCTCATTCTGCAGGACCTATCGCGACAACATGACGACCCATTCCCATCCCGAACCCACGATGTAACCCCGGCCTTAACTCTTCTCATAGTGGAGCGAGAGATAGAGAGAGAGACTCTTTGTGGATGGGAGTGCCCATTTAAATAATTCCATATGCATCCTGCCACCTTTACAATTCACTCGGTCTCGTCTCGCCCACTCCAGGAGCATCCTTACTCTATACTCTCTGTAGCTGCGAATCCTTTCGCTTTTATGAGGAGCGGGTCCTCGTTCGGCCCGGTAGGCAGGTAGCTTGCTAGTTTCCACGGATGATGCGGATGAAGGCGGGAAGAGAGAGACTAAGGGGGAAACCTAAAAAGAGGTTGGAATTCCAGGAAAAAACAGGGAAAAGTTGCATGGAATTATGAATGTATAAACAAAAAAAAGGAAATATTTCCTAATATTCAAGTAACATAATAATAATCCTCATGAAAATATTTACCTAGTCTTCATGCTTAGTATTTTTTTACATATGTTGTAAAGCATTTTCTTTTTATATTAAACTTATTTAAAATTATTTAATGTGAAGTTTATTAAAGTTCAAAATAATTTAATGGAACACCCATTCGTGTTCCTTCACTGCCTTCTTAACTACCATCAGCCTTCAGTTTGCAAGCCTTATTTTTACTTGGGTAGCTCTATTTAGTTGACACTTATTGAGGATAATAATATGATAATAAAAATCGGACTGAGTTTTTAACGTTGGATTTTTGAGGAAATGAAATTATAATTCACTACTAATGTGAACATATTAGCTAGCCTTCAGTTTGCAAGCCTTATTTTTACTTAGCTATATTTAGTTGACACTTATTGGGGATAATAATATGATGATAAATGTATTCTTTATTACGAAATTATTCAATTTACTTCTATGCATACAGAACATTTTTAAGATAAAAAATAAGAGTATGATTATAAAAAAGTTTTGATTTGCATGGTTATGAATCATGTTTCAATGGTCCTTTTATGATAAAGAAGGGTTTTCCGTGATTTATTATCTTCAAAAGGTAGTTAAGAAGGCAGTGAAGGAACTTGAATGGGTGTTCCGTTAAATGTTTTGTATTTTAATAAACTTCACATTAAATGATTTTAAATAAGTTTAACATAAAAAGAAAATGTTTAACGACATATGTAAAATGAATATTAAGCAAGAAGACCAGGTAATCATGAATTTAAGAAAAAGAAATGTCACAGATTTATGCATAGTTGCAAATAAAAGAGAAAATTGGATTAGTTTATCTCATAAGAATAAAGGAGTTCATAAATAAAAGACGGAATTGGCTTAGGAAGAATAATGGGGGTAATAAAAAAGAGGAAATATCTCTCTTGTACGAAATAAAATTGTGACTATTACACTCCCAAATCTAACTAGTCCAATTAATAAATCTATGAGCTACTTTTGAGCCTATGAAAACTCTCTCATTGAATCAGCGGGAATCGCATTGAATCACTTGCTTATAAATCCATTTCATAATATCGAGTACAGTTCAGTGTTAGTTTAAAAAAAGTTATCCTTCCCTTAAGTTTCATAATATACTGAAATCCATCATTATTGTCTAGAAATTTTAATAACGGGCGCTTAATGATTCTGGTTATTAATTAGTTTAATTTGCTTAGTATAATAGCCCTTAGTATAATAGCCTAGTACAAACACGGTCAAAATAACTGCGAGTTCTTTTTCTTATGAGGGAATAGTCCACTTTCAACAAGGTATGTAGTTAAACCAGCTTCTTTGGATGAGAAGTCGGGGAAAGGAAGAAAGATATGGCTCTACGAAAGGGAGAGAGCCAGAGACACGTATGCATGTGAAATGAAAAAAAGGAGACGGGGTGAATGGGTTCCGAGAGTGGGAGGTAGGTACTCCTGTCGCAAGTGCAAAAGCTCGTACCTTGAGCTCAGCTTCGGGAATTCGGTTGGTGGAGATTTCTGGGAATTAAAATGATGGGTGGCTGGCTAAGGGCAAGGGATGAGAAGTTTTGAAGGAAATGGAGGAAGTGGGACAGAGGAGTTATGGCCGCGAAAGAGAATACAAGTATGTCTTTCTTCTTCATCTATGAACCAAGTCCTCAACGTCCGTTCCCTTTTGAACAGTGCACCATCCCTGATATAAGTTTTTCTATGAACTACCCACACAAATTAAATGAATAACGACAAATTATTTAAAATGCCATGTAGAATAGACGTGAATATAAATTTTTCGTCTTTGGACGTCTTCGCCTACTAAGAATATGCAACTAATTACATATACATTGGAGCTCGATAATGCATTGATTCTCATAGCTAATACATTATTATGAACAATAAAATAAATCCTTCAATGAGGTTTAACAAAAGTAATATATTAAGATACTTCTTGGCCACTAGATACAAATTTTCAGTGATTATTTTATATTTATTGAAATTATAACTAATGCTGCTATTTTTGATACGTTTCTTACATTAAAAATTATTGCTTACATTCAATCACTCTGCTGATAATATTGAATATATTATTTCCTTATAAACTTCCGCTATATAGCACAAATAATTTCCTGCAATGAAACGCTATGCAATCGGATAGCAGCCTTTTACTAAAATCATATCAATGGTGTTATTTGAATCAATTATTTTTCAAGACAATAATCCCGCCATTAATAATATTCAAACATATTAATGAACCTGTAATCAAATAACACCCCTACGAGTTTAATACAAAGCTATGATGCAAATAAATTTTTTTGCAATTAAAATCTCTGATACCTATGTTCTCGAAAATTATCAATAGATTCAATTTCATCGTATTACAATCAACGAAATGTCTCTTCACTCATGTAATCTCATTGATTTCATTTTTCAAGGTCCGTTTTAAAATATTATTCCTAGATTTCAAGCGCAATAGCAGATATATGCACCATCTTATTTATAACTAAAGGAAAGTACACTCTTTAATACTGCTTTGAATGAGCTCTAATTTTGACATCAAAGGAATAAAATTCAGTTAAAATAATGCTGAAATACCGATTAATTATCGAAAGCATAAATGTAGATAGATAAGTCTAAGTAACCGCAAGCCTAAGCGAAATGGTCCAACAACTATAATAAACATATTCTAAAAATACTTATTTGAGGAAAAATAAGCGGACGCTCTTAAAAGCTTATCGGCATCTATTCTGGCTGTCATAATCAACTCAGAACATCAGATCTACATATGAGAATGAATGCGTATATTCTTCGTTGCATATTTGTTGTGGCGAAAGAAAACAAGACGAAAAGAATCCTCCAGCAGTTTATTACCTCCAGTCTTTCCACTAAGAGGGCTACCAAACCTAAGACACGAGTAAAAACGAAGGCTCTTCGGATGAAAACCAAATACTTTGGATGACGGGCCCAAATAGTAGATGCAAAAATGAGATGGCTTTCAGCCTCGTGTTGTAAGTGCATTTGGTTTTTCCTTCAGCACGCTGAAGAGGGCTACTTTGTAGCCGAAATATGTATACGTGTGGTTCCTCGTCCCCTCGCTGACCCTCGGCGACGCTCTCTTTGGAGCAATTGTTTTCTCCCGGAATATTGAAGCCATCTGTGGGTGAGTGAATGTGTGAGTGACTGCTTATTGAGTGCGTGTGTTTCCGAAAATCACCGCCCTATCCATAGCAGGCCCATCCTGTGAAGATTCCCGGTTTTTGTGGAGCGAGAATCCTTAGTGGAGGTCCCTATAACTCCCACAAAGGATCTTGTTGTGTATGTGTGTCTTGAGTGAGCGTGTGTGTGTTTTTTGGCTTTCTGGTTAAGAGACTGGTGTTTGGTCCCTGCGGTGAATTTCTCCCCCCTTCCCGCACACCAACACAGCGACAATTTTGACTTGCAAGGTGGACGAGCCGTGGGAGCATTATACGGCCATTTGAGCATTATTTTCCTTTCTACCGAATAGAAGAACTTGAATAAGTGGATGCATTGGAAGGAAACCAGTTTCCGATCGGGAGGCGAGCGAAAGGGTGGAATGGAAAAGACCAATGCAGAGAGAAAGTTTTCCGTAAATTGCGTCTCTCGAGCTACCCGATTTGCATTCGCGACTGAAAGGATACTAGAGGAGACGGAATAAAAACTTATTTATCTTACTCGGGATTGCTGAAGGAGGGAAATAAAAAGGCAAATTTGGCGCATTAAGTTTTACATGGCCCCGGATTCATTCGCCAAGAGCGCTGCCGGAGTTTCATGTTACATTTCCAATCGTACCTACAGTTCCGCCAGTTTCAAGAGGAAGCACTTTAAGAAGTCACTGCTAAAGGCGTGCTGTTCCGTTTTTATTCCAGCGGCCATAACCACACTCTATCCAGAACTTCGGCCTGCTTAGAATGATCCCGTTATGACGCGGGGAACAGTTTCAGAGCCGATGAAAAACGCTTACTAAACTGCAGAGGCAATAATGAAAAAGGATAGAAGAAAATAACTACGTAATCCCGATTAAGAGTTTCAAAATCATCAACATGGTTTGACTTCACGGTTACGATAGCCTGGATGAAGGCACAAGAAGGCATACGATCTCTTTTATCTCCACTATTTTCACTAGTGACTTCAGCGAGTTCGTAATGCGTACTTCTTTAGGCGGTTGAATGCAGGAATTATTTTTCTTTATAATACGTTAGAAGTTCTTAATTAAAAGCTTGACTGATCTCCACAATCCTCAATTTTGTATAAACGATTGCTTTTGAACAATTCTATCTATCCTGTTTTATTTTATTATTTAAAATTCCATATAGCATTAGTCAACATTTTTTCCTACGAGTCGTTGATGTGGATAGAAAATGAACGCTTTAAAATAAATAAACCACAATAAGCATAGCTGTTGAATATACCTCGAGCTCATACTTACTACTCAAAAATCAATTATTAAATTCTTTCATACGAAAATTAAATTTGGTTATTAAAGTCTCATAAATCTTAATAGAAATAGAAGCTTCAATTTTTGATGACAAGGAAAGAAAAAAAATGGAGATAATATCATTCTATTACCCTTTCCTGCAGTACGATTTCTTTGCCTCTCCTACATTAAACCTTTTTTCAACCTCGCGCCGTTATCCTTCCCGCTTCCAAATATATTCTATTTCCATGCATTGATCCGGTCGTACAAACTATTACCCAAACATGATATGATTAGCAATTGGCCCACAATATTCTATTGAGAATGACGCGGAATAAATTGAACTATGCCGAGTTGAGCTAAATTTAATTTGAGAAAATTACGACGAGTTGTTTGATCACTTATCGGGACCACTTTTAGTCACCAGAATCACGGTTTGTCAGATCCGCATGAAATGTAAGCATATTGTTACGCATGCCATGCCCGAAAGCGAGCAGTCACTTACATGGAGGCGTGATTGATGAAATAACGTGGCAGGAAGACGTACTTGAAATATTACCGCAGGAAATATGAAGTGTATCCTCGATATCACTCTACTCTACTGAGGAGGTGACAGCAAAAATAGGCCGTATATATGGAAAGGACGTAATATGGAGGGAAAGTAAGAAAACGGAACAAAAGAGCTTGAAGAAGGAAAAGCTGTGGGAACGACGAAGAGGAGGTTTGCAATTTGGAGTTGAGCTGGGGTAGATATACTCTTCATTCTGGGATAACCTAGACACGAATCAGGAAATCCCGCTGTTCTATTATGCCGTCCGTTGATTTATGGAAAAGGTCTAGGGGACTTGTCACGTTTCAATTTCCTTGAGAAAGCATCAAGTGCCACGGCATACCACGAATTCTTTACCTTCAATCTATCTATCTAAAAAAATCCTGTCTATCCTACCCTATTTCATTTTATTATTTAAAATTTCCATCCACAATATTAGTCAACGTTTTTTCTACCGGTCGTTGATGCGGACAAAAAATGGACGCTTTCAAATGAATTAGCCACATCAAGCACAATTCTTGAATATACCCCAAGGTCATACTTACTATTCTATAATTATTTAAAAGATATTATTAGGAAAATAAAAGGATAGGAATAGGATATGATGCATTTTACGTGAAAGTGTACTTGATTGGGTGGAATTTGAAACTCGTATGAATAATAATTGTGTATTTTCCCTCCAATTAATAGTAAGACTATTAATTACGTGGATCAAATAATAATCGAACTGATAACTTCTTTTACTAAAATAGCATTAGAACTCAAATTATGGCAACAAAACTCCGTGCAAGAATGAAGTGCAGGGTATAAATTTACCACGCAAAACTAGCCTATTTTTCAAAGAGAAATGAAAACAACCATGATGAAGATATGATATCCTCTTTAGTTGTGAATGTATAGACAAGAATGATGGTAAACGAAAAATAATGTCCAAAACTTAATAAAGTAATTAAATAGTAATTATTCAAAACAATATAATGAAAAACGTACTGCCATGTTTAAAGTTTTAATACAAAAAAAATCTATTAGACCTGAAATTAACTACGGTTGCTATTTCACTATTCATCTCTTTAACGTGGATAGTCATACAAAACATTTTTCAGCCTATTGAATAGCAAATTAGAGCTGATAGCATTCTAGAGGTGTTGAGCGAGGCATTATTACAGATAACTAGCGTTTCACTCTGCCTAACGTTCTGGTGTTTTGACTTATGCCTCCCAAGTAAAAGATTCCTGCACATAATTTAAAAAAATAATTCAGTAAATTTCTCAAAGACAGCATCAATCTTCTTGGTCGATCTTCAAGTAAGCAGCACCGAGGATTATGAAGACTTCATTATTAGGTACACAAAGTATTTTCACTGAAACAATAGCAATTCTTCAATGAAAGAGATACTTACACTTATGCGTGGTTTTCAATACACCTAAATGACACTCATACGCTGTCATTGCAGCATCAAATTACGAAACAGAAAAAAATTTGCATGCAGCATAATATTCAAGAAACATTAATAAATAATAAATGTGTCCAGGAATTGGACTAAAGTGGTGATAATTTCTGCGAAATAATTAAAACAAAAGACAAATTTTTGACATGTGTTCAAAACTGAATTAAATTAAGCCTTACGATAAGAACGAAACTAATTTAAGAAAGATTATTTCTATTGAGCATAGGCACACGTTTATTTAATGCAATGGATATATACATATATCAATTCGAAGATTAGTATGAAATTAAAGGGGGCTATAGAACAGCCACAGATTGTTGAGGAAAGCTATAAGAACCGCATCAAAATTGAATGTCGGGACGAGAATTAATACCGAAAGAAATTCCCTACTTTTTCCATCACTTTGGATACGAAATAATCAGGGTGCGGATTCCATCGAAACTTCCATCAAAAGCAATGAATTCATGGCCATCTCCTTTTCGAAAGTTGTTGTTTTCCGAAGCGCTATAGAGATAGGAGGGATGGGAGAGCAATATACCACTTTTTATCGCTCCCACGAGGAGAGTCAGAACGAATAAAATTATCAATCCGATGAGGACCTTATTAAATCATATAAGACCTCTCGAACGCGATTCGGATCCTTTTCCTTTTATTCCTATCCCCTTCAAAGAAGATATCTACTCGTCTTCTCGACGAGAAATTGTTACAGATGGAGTGTGAGAGAGAAAGATGAGCGAGTTGATAAGGAGAATGGGCGAGGACGAAAAAGGTGAAAGTGAGAGACGCAATTTCCCCTGCTATGGCTTCTAGAAGGCCAAAGTCATAAGACATTTATTTTGGCGGAGCATTTTTAGTTTTTTTTTTATTCACGCAGAGCTCTTACACTCTCGGAGTAGGCGGGTAGATGTCGGAGCTGTGGAAGATGGGGCCGTGGAGTTAAATTTTTAGCAACCTTAAAGGACGAAAATGAGAGGGGAAAAGATGAAAAATGAGTGAAATGGCGTCGCAGGAAAAAAAGTGAAAGCTATGACCGCCCGCCCGTCGGCAATGACACCCGCGTGTTTATTTTCTTGAAAACCATCAATAGCTAAAGTCATCTGGGAATCGTTCCGGCCTCATAACGATCGGAATTTTTTTTAACGTTCACAAATTCAGGGTTGCTCCTCCTAAATTCGGAAAGCCTTATTTTCAAAATGTTCGCTCCCCAGTGTTTTAGCTAAAGCTGGGAGCTAGATTGCTGTGATAAACATAATGGAGTCTCAACGTTCCATACTCATTAAAGCCTAAAGTTAATCTCCATCAATGACATTTGTTAATGGGCCCTAATTATTTTTTGCAGAGGTAATTGCACACGATGAAAAGATTTAGATATATATAAACTTTAAAAAATTCGGCAATAATGTAGTCTTTAATAATTGCCCACATAAAATTTTAAAGCCAAATTCTCCGTCTAGGGCATCTGTTAATGAGCCCTAATTATTTATTACAGTGATCATTGCACACCATGAAAAGCATTGTATCTTTATGCGATTAAGGAAATTTAAAAATACTGCGAGTGATGCTACTCTATTTACAGGATATTCTAATGTAAACTTGTTCCTTAAAGCAAAATAAAAAAAATTCCTTTCGAGTTTCAAGAATACAAGTTAAAATTTTTATACACTTACAAGCGTTAAAATTCATTATCAATATCTTACATACAACATGTATTTCCAATGGACCACTTAGTCTCGAAGGTTCAACAATTATTAAAAATCACGAACACACAGTTCATACACTACAAAATACATTTTGCTTCTAAAATTAAGATTAATTCTTCAGAATTGACCTGGCAAAGAATATTTATACTTTTTGGCGAGTGTAACCGTTGACATTTATTTGAAATTAAGCTGTGAAAACATCTTGTAAGAGGGAAAAAGTCAAATGTTCCTTCCTTAGGTATTTCAACCTTAAACAAAACGCCAATGAAGTGATCAGACAGTTTTTCCAAAGTTGAGTACGTACTCAGAATACTTTGATCATTAAACTGGGAATATAATATACTATTATGAATCAATTAGATTGGGCATGGTACTAAGGACCTTTGCTGTCGACGCAGCCGTAACCCCAAGGTACCACTACGTCAATAAGAGTACAAGGAGGCAAAAAACATAAGATAAGTTCATAAGAAAAGAGGAATCTCCAGATTATTTAAAATATACGCGAGGGCCCTTGAAAAGAGTACCACACGAGCACGTGCTCAATGCATTAGTGTATAAAAATTAATGGACACTAAAATATTTGCTTTGAAACTTTGAAATATATGGGACTCATGGAATACTGAAAGCCATTAGTTGAAAATTAGAAAAGGACGAGATGAAGAAAGCACAACCGTCACGAAAGTATTTTGTGTACGATATGGAAGAGATAGTGCGGCAGAAACTCTTTCGATCGTGAAAATGACATCGATCATAAAGAAAAGTTTAGATTAAAGAAATGGGATGCATAATAAAAAGAAATTCAGTCCATGGGCTTATTGGAAACATATGAAATGAGTTTATTTTAATTAAGAACACGAGCATTCAAGTTAGAAGCAAGTATGGTTTTCGCAGACATGGATATACCATTGGATTTTCTCCATTATGATCATTCGCGAAACTTTACGAATACCTCACCAGAATAAGACAACATATGCTGTGGGGCTTCATGAATTCATGCGCGTATATTAAAACACGCTTTGTGCTGGACACGTTTTGGCTAAATTAATAATGAATTTGAAAGGCAACATTAAATAAGCTCTAATTCACTTCCAACGACTTTAAGTGCCACGGATTTTACATTTTTAAGTTTATAAGTGTAGCGGACTTGCTGGAATAATATCTTTGCCTATTCCGAAAGATATTGATACATTACTAAGAACATCTCGTCGATAGAAAGCCATAGCTCCACAGTGCCTCTAAGATACAAAATTTCAAAACTTTCTGCATTTACATTTTAGCAAGTTACTTTGAAGAGCAAAAATCCAAGGAAGACACGAAGCTCTTTGGAAAATACTGATAGGTAAGTACCTTTATTCTGCCAGAATAAGACAAAAAATACTCCTTGGAACATTGCGAAGTGTTACTCATTTTCTTTGTAATAATGAAACGCCATGCGAGTGTCTCATTTCATGAATTATTCAGAAAAAGTCGAGTGCTTCAGCAAGGCGAGATAACGCACGTTCATCGTTAGTAACGTAATTGCAGCTTCTCCTTCATTACGCCCGAGAAAGCGAAATAACCATAGAAAGCGACGATACAAGATCAATTTTATGGAAGGGCGCATGCTCTCTGGGGGCATTTATAATTGAAGTTTGATAAAATGCTGATTTAAATAAAAACTGTATTCGCTCATGCAAAATCGAATGATGCTGTTCTTAAAATGAAATTCATTCGCAGAAGCAGTATCAAGTTATTTTTAAAACAATCAAAACAAGTTCATCCAAAAGAAGAATGGGTGAAAAAATGTATACATTATTCAAGTCTTATGACAAAAAGGGTCAACGCAATTATATAATCCTAAAAATTTTAATAATTTAAAGTGATTATAGGCAGTTGAAATAATTTTGGGACAAAGTTTTAATTATTAATTATCTTTAATTATTTTAACCCAAGATGTTTTTGCTGGCAATGAATTCTGAGGAAAATTCTCTTATCGCTGAGAATATTTCTCTGAGTTCCCCACCGTAACGAGAATTATTGCTGATCGGCAGCAAAATAATAAAAGATATATGTTCCGCGAGTAATGCTTAAAAACTAAGTAAATGTATCACGCATATTCGCCAGATTGAGCAGAAATCCTATTTTTACGACATTAAGCATAAGATATATTGATAAAATTATTAAAAATATTTCACAAAAATTATCCTTTTTCTCGTTTCATCACCTGAGAGTCTCTAGAATGTGCATGCAATACGGACGAACAATTTTTGGATGAGCTTGAACCTATTTATCTGGTTAGCCCAACTTAAATGCCCAAGGTGAATAATTTGTTGCACCATGAGGAACATGGCCCCGATCATCTAAATATATGTAAGTACATTTATTGCTCGTTTGTATACTTATTCTTGTAAATGCATACACCAGCTTGCAATGCTTCCAAATATTTAAATGAGGTTTTTGTTTAAGCAAGGCATAGAAGGTTAAAAGGGTATTTTATGTGTAGTGCATCCTCGAGGTGGTGCAAGGTGGCTTACAGTAAGAACCTGACCCTCCAACACTGGATGAGTGGTATCTTACACCTGTGTCTTAGCATACGTGAAGTCTTACCCTCATTCTAACAAATATATCTTTACGTTGGATCACTCTTTGAATTACATAAAAATTGATGAATATGACTACTACATAAAGGCTAAAAAATATTCATTAATATAGGATATGAAGTAAAATAATTTGCATTTCTCCTCATAAATATTTATTTATTAAGGATTCAACATGCTTCACTGAAGTGCAGCATCAGCAGATGTACCTACAATGGATATCTACGAAGTATCGGCCTCCACCATTCGTTTCATTAAGGAATATAATTTTTAAATATTCCCGTATAAATACCATAAATGATAATTAAAATGAAAAACTTTAAAGCCATTTAAACAACTCTGTGAAATCATATAAGGTGTAAAATGCTATGGATAACCGTATATCAACATTTACCATGTGAAATCAGCAGTCTGTAAAGGTGTTCGGACTTAATACCGCCTTGGTTGTACAATTTGAAAAATAAGTTTAGCCTTATTTTATATATCTTTTATTTGCACCCCGCTCTCTCCCTTCCCACTTAAACAAAAGAAATCTTTTTCAAGGGTGGACGCACCGAGTAATGGGTACGTCCCAGTAGCCCAACGAGTAACCCGGTTCCCTGGCCAACGTGCGACCACGAAGCCTAAGCCCTGCCCCAGCCAGACCCGAGAGTATGAGGCTAGGAGTGGAGACCAGGTGGTGTTGGTACGGGAGAATAGTCCACAGCTATCCTCTCCTTCACCTGAGCCTTCAACCACCCGCAGTACCTTCTCAGGGCACTAGTGTCGCGGAAACCGCGTAATCTAGGGTAGGCCGCGCCTGTCACGAGGCAGCGAGCGCGGATTGAAAGCCTAGACACGTCGGCGGCGTTGAAGTGATCAAGCCGATCCCATGGAGCACGGCTGTTGGACGGGAGACCTCTTTGAAGTGGTCCAGGCGTGTGTGAGGCACCGCCCTCTAGCAGTAAAGCGAGGCAATAAAATGAGCTTAACCGGATATACCTATTTTCCTAGATTCCTCATTAGTGGGGTTGAAGAGGGATAGTGAGGACATAAAAATCTAACACTTCGACCTCGGCCTCGGTCAACAGAGAGACTGCTACGGGTTGCGAGAAAGCAACTCTGGGATATACACTGCTTTATGATACGTATGTGTATGACTAATACCAAGTTTCCTACATGGCTAAAATTTCATCAAACTATATAGCTCTTCGAAATAAATTGTAAAAAATCATCCTCAGAGCATTAAAAGGTGACCTACTGGCGATTTTGAAAATGTTGTTTCGGAATGGAAATTATCACGATTTTCCGTGAAATCGCTGTACAAATAGAGGAATAAAGTAACATTGCACATAAAAATTGATGATTCCATAAAACATCCGTAAAAAATAGTACTGGAGTTCTGTCTTTTCTTAAAGCTTCTATTATTTCGTATTAGTAAAGATACAGAGAAAAAGGGCTAGAATATTTTAGCTAACTTATATATCAAAGGCTACTTACCAGACTACATTCCATCTAGTGGTTTTCAAGAAGATAATGAAAATAACGGTAGATAAAAGTGTCTCAAACTTGGAAACATTATCTTTCCTGCAAGCAAAGTGGCGCAAAGTGGTCTTAATACCCTTTCCTATATTACTTTTCATCAGTAGGGCTAGATAGAGAGCAAAAAGCCAACATAAAAATCTGACACTAAAAGTTTTAACCTTAGCCCGAATGACAACCGCCACGAATTTTGAGAGCTGCTTTGGCATATTCATTGCTTCATGATATCTGTCTGTATGATTCACACCGAGCTCATAGAGCATTATATCAAAATATATTACCCTGAGAGTGTATCAAGCATTGAGTGGAATCATTCCCACAGCATTACTAAACCATCTATCAGCGATTTTAAAATTCTTTGAGGACATCCAGGAACTCCTTTTATCAAGAAATAATCGTTAGAAATATTCGGCGCCAAAACAGATAAAAGATTGACAATTTCAGAGTTATTTTTCCATGAAAACGATCATTAGAATGCAGCTTTTTACACTTGCTTCCTATAATTAGGGACATAGAGAAACGCCACGGATAACTTTAGATATCTAAAACTTTAAAGGCTTATCCACACCGTACATTTCATGTTGTGGTTATCTAAAAGATTATAAAAAAAATGAAAATATCTCACACATGGAGATAGTACCTCCCATGCGAGTAAAGCGATGCGATAAAATGGGCCTTACTGGATTGCTGTAGCCTTTCCTACCTATCTTCGATTCCGTATTAGTAGGGACAGAGAGATAGAGAGCACAACAAAATTTTACACTAAAAATTTGACCTCGGTCTCTGACTGCCGCAGGTTAAGACCGCAAATATGGAGTATCCACAGCTCCGCAAAACCTATCTGTGTGATTCATACCCATAGGAATGCATATGATTTTTACTCTCTGCAAGTAATAATAGAGGTCATGCCTAAAGCATAAAATAGAAAAGTTGATTGCCTAATGAAATTCAAGAATGAAATACTCCTTGAGAGAAAAATTTCGTCTAAAATTTTACGAGATAATGTGAATTATGTAAATTAATATAATAACTTGAGAATGTGAATTGTGTATAGATTCAAATAAAAAGTTGAAAATGTTATGAAATTTTTCATAAAGAATGAAATTATGGCATTAACTATATTTAGATTTTCCAAGATTTATGTATAAAAATAGAGAAAAATGCTCCGATGTCCCTTGCTATCTATGTACCAAATTCACGAAGGACATTGTCGAACGTATTTTTTGAGAATATATATTTGAATTATGCATGAATTTAATTCCGTTAAAGAAATAATTATGAAAAGCTTAAAGGAAACAAAGTTTTTTCGTCGATTTCAATGATTAAATTCAGTTAATATCATGTGATGATACAGCGATTCATGAAATGGGCTTATGTCATGAGCGTATTTTCTTAGATTCCTCATCAATAGAAATTGAGAGATAGAAGGCGAGTAAAAATCTAGCAATAAAAAGTTAACCTCAATCCCGGATGTCAACTGACATACAGCTACGGGCTATCGCACCACATCTGGGATATTCTCTGCTCTATGATATTTAGCTTTATTTATCGCTAGAGCACGGTGTTGTAAAGTTCTTACCATGTGAGAGCAACGGTAGGAGTCATTCCCAAAGCTATAATTAAATTAGTTGACTACAAATTAAATGAAATAAAAACTATTAAATTTAGTATCTACTAATTTAAAAATCACTGTAGGCATACGTGGGGAAAGTAAAATTCAATGTTTAATCATGTGAAAATATGACATTTCGTAGAAAGTTCTATAAAAATTCGATTACATTATTACATCAGTACAAATCCTAAGTAGAGAACATTGAATAATTTCCTTAAATCCATATTATCCGGGACAATTCCTTAATTTGGATACGGAGAAAAGGGGTAAGGATGTGTGCGGTTACATCTTAAAGACTTTTAAGATATTTAGAAAACTCAGATAGTGTCATGTGTCAAAGAAGGAAATTGTCACCGGTAAAAACAGGGAAGCGAACAGTCAAAACTAGCTGTCAGATACAGCAGACAGTATAAGATGACCGAGAATCGGAACTAATAACGTATGACTCAATTATGATTTCATTTGAGTATAAACGAATACGCTTAGTGACATGAATTTTCACTATTTTAATTTTAAATTGAGAACGATACTTTTTCAGCACCGCTGAAATGAATTTCTTTCTAGAATACAAATGATTTACTAGGCGCGTTTGTAATAAAATTCATTAAACGTTTTCAAGGATAGAAACTCCAAAGAAGTGGGAAATAAAAATCTTAAAATGTGGAATTATTTCTGACGGTTTTGGAATTGAAAGAAAGGATAAAGATGAAACCGTGGCTTTTGGGGTGAAGATAATATCACACACCTGAAGCCATGAAGTAGAAAACTCTTCAAATAAACTGCGTTATCAGCGCTCTGAATCTTAAAGATTGAGATACTCTTGATGTTTGTCTCTTAAAATATGATGATATAAAGATTAAAGTTTAAATTAAAAAAATGCAGTCTTCCATACCGACGCTGAAGTAGCTACCCGAAATATGTAGCCGTAGTTTGGCGATTTAAGTAATGATAGATACAGATCGAAGTATTGCCGATGGTAACCAACAGCTAGAAGAAAAGGGAGTGAACGTTTACCACTAGCTAACCTTTAATGACCTAATATAATAGTTGAAGTTTAAGACGAAATTTAACAGCAAAAAATTACATTATTAGATCAGGATCTAATTAAATTTGTTTCAAAATTGGAAAGAAATATTACTATAGACAATATCCTATAGAAAGATGTATTAATATAGACTATGAATAATTGTTTGTTTCAGTTGAATGAAAAAGATCACTCGTCAGACCTTTCTTAAATAAAGAATAAAAGTCAATTAATCGAGATTGATAGCGATACTAAGCAACAAGAATTTGACTACCACAAATGTCAAAATTAATTTCAGAAGTTTTGCTTTTTATGAAAAACGAGTTAAAGCCAGGAAGGTTTAATATTTATACAAGAAGCAATAGTTAGACACATATCAGGTCCTGAAGAACGGCAACAATAAAAAATTAAGAAATTTAACTTCACAGTTGATATAGCAAAGGCAGGTATTTTTAAACGAAAATTAAATCTAAAAACGAAAGAATTGAAGACTGAAACTATTTCAAACAGGAAAGAACAAAATCTACCCAGGACTAAAATTCTGAAATCGTCATAACTCAAATTTAAAAGGAAATCCAAAGGGCTACAATCATTTCCTGGGAGAAAAATCGCCGATAAAAAAGTAGAATGTTAACAGTGGGTATTGAGGTGAGGTAAAGAACATGGCCCGCAAGCAGAAAGTACTTCAAAGAGTTGCACGGAGACTGCTTCGTACAGCGCACTGCCCAGGCTCAATAGATGGAGATACTCCCGCTGTTTGCCTCGCGAAACACTAAGGTGTGGAGACGCGACAACAACAGAGCAGCAAGCGGCTGCTTTCCGGGTGGATCGATCCCGGGCCCGCGGCGTTGAAACCAATGTGTGCTCATTCAACACCTCGCTCGACATATTAAGAGCAAGCCAGGGCGGGAAGGGAAAGAGACGAAAAAAAAGAAACCTTGAGCTGCAATAACGCCCCCGGAAGTGGAGCTGTCAGACGCTAAGGATGCGAGACCGCTCCAATGCATGCAGCAGTCTGATCTTCTTTAATCGCTGAAAACTCTCCGAAATGAAGCCCTTCGTTCTCCCGGAAACACTGGTCTTAAAAATAATTAATGCGAGTCACAAGTGTGAATGGAATGCCGTGAGTAAGCATTTAAAAATGAGGTTGGCTGATGTCTGTCAAAAAGATGATGACACGAATCGCAAAGTTGACGCAAGTGTGTCTATCTATTGCACAATTTTAGTTCTTCAATAAAATATAAAATTACTGTTGTTATGTTTCGGGCTTTAATTTAAGAAATTCTACCACAGGAAAAAAGTAGCACAAAGACATCCCAAGATTTTTTATCATGACAGTTTTCACCGGTTGTATGGCTGCTATGGCTTCAAAACATGATTCCAGTTAAGTTTAAAATAATGCGTGAACTAAAGTTCCGTAAATTTTCATATTCCTGTCCGAATACAACCTTGGTTTCTGTAGGTTTATCCACACTCAAAACGTATTTTTGTAAAGTAAGCTCGTTAGAAAGTATGAAATCTAAGTGATGAAAAGCAAAAAATCAAACAATTAACAGGCATTAAATAGTATATAGTTAACAAAAATTTAGCTTTAGGAAATAATCGATAAAATTTCAGGCATAAATGGCATCATTCAAAATATTTTACTTGCACCAGTAATACTCCAAGAAACACTTACATTTCGCTTGATACAGACCTAACTTAGTAGAGTACACGACTCAAATACGAGGGGAAATGAAAAAATCGTTATACTTCACCATCGAACAGTGAGATTCCATGATTTATTCATTGTTACTGCATGCCGCGATTGGAACAACATTGACCTACCACTACGTAAATCATCATCACTCGCCTCCTTCAAAAAGGCACTACACGTAAAACTTCTTCAAGAACAACAACGAGACATGTAACATCATGGGAACAGTAGGAAAGATTCATCACGTATCTCCTGCGACTTCATCTAATTTTCTTTTTCTTTACTGGTACTGGGTGTCATTTCCTTGTAAATTATTGCATTTGTAGATAGGTTTACATTAGCTCTCTCGGTAGGTTTTCGCAGGTTTTTCACGCCCCCTTTCCTGTGTGGGCGTTTTCCTGCAGTGGGTTTTTTCCAGCAAAGACGACAGTCAATATAATTAGGTTTTTCCCACGTTTGCTAACATATTTTTACACTTGGTGAATGGTAACTTTTTAAAATTATAATATTATTGGTAATTTAAAATGTAACTTCTATATCTCTTAATCTAATTTCTCTGCATGTAATTTCATGAGCAACTTGACAATGTATTTAACTGCATATATTTCATGTTTGACGAGGGGTTAGATGGAAGATGGGACTTTCTAGTCCCACTCATGGCCAATAAACACGTTTTATTATTATTATTACTTTAGATAGGTACCGTTGAATTAATTTTTAAAATAATTATTACACAAATATGATTCAACTGTCTTCATTTTTAGGCCTTTATTCTTTTTAAAGACTTATCTATCTTTATTGACTTGCTCCTTAGGAGAATTTATCAGCTCCCATTAAATCTTGGGAATAAGAGATGGGGATACGATCAACCCTTTTGAAATATGGGTGCGGAGGAGGTTGGAGGGAGTGAAGTGACTGGATAAAGTGAGGAATGAGGAAGTGCTGGAAAGAGTTGGGGAGGAAAGAACATTATTGACATCTATAAAAATAAGAAAGAGGAATTGGATTGAATATATTTTAAGAGGGAAGAATTTTAAATAAGACAGTGTAGGGAACAGTGGAAGGATAAAAGAGGAGAGTTATAAGAAGAAGGCTGAAGATGACAGACGGAGTGAGTTTAACAAGAAAGAATGATAAAACGAAGGAGGAGGCTCTGAATAGCTGACGGTGGAGACAACTTTGGTATTTGGGACCTGCCAGTGGGCAGAAAACTAGTTGACAATGATGAATGAACTTGCTGCCTATACACTGATCTATTTCCATCAGCTGAGCTTAAATTCACTGACTGAAACCAACTCTGAAACTATGCCTTTTATTTAAATTATTTGAATCTGTATCAGTTCAATACAAAGCATTGATCTACGCTCATATTCCTACTCCCAATTCTTTTCTCCTATATATCAAAAGTAAGTTATCGTTTTTATCGTTGAAGATGTTCAGCAACTGCGTAAAGAAAGATATCGCTTAGTTAGAAACTCCTTCGCAGCAACATTCATTCCAACATAGCAAGAGAAACGATTTATCAATACGCCTTTTCATTTCCTGCAAAAAAATACGGTGAATCGAAGCCCATAGCACAACGGGTATGTTTTTAACTTGAGAGAAAGTTCTGCACAAGGTAATGACTCAGTCATACATCAAATGCAAGTCAAATTCCAATGCAAAAAAGTGATTGCTCACTGAAACTTGTGCCAGATTTTATGACAGGGCAACAGAATGTGTGCCAAAACTGGCAAAAACGAAACATACCTCGAAACTCTGAATGAAAAGATAAGTCCCTTTCACTTCCAAATGCAAAAGCGCCGCGGGAAAAGAAAAAGTTTTCTCTTACCAGAAGAAGATGAAATGGAATTCGGACATTGGTTTTTGACATATATTTTTGGGATTTTTGATTACACAGGCCAGCAAAAAATTTTGTTTGAAACCTTTTTTTATTTTAATAGCTGATCTTCATAGATTTTTTTGTGCCGAATATAAACCTGGCCTTAGTTTTTTTGTGTCACGCATAGTTTCCAAGCAATATGTATTTAATATTTAGTCTAATACCCCCATAAGGTATATAGGGAAATCAATGAAACACTGTGTTACATCATAAAATAGTTTGTATTTACTGTTCACTACGTCGTGATAAAATTGTTTGTATTTACCACAGCGTGATAATACAGGGTTCACTTGTCAACTGGAATTGGCCGACATTTTCTTTCCCTTTATTCCTTGAAGCTTCTTGTGTAGCTTTTCTGCGATGAATCACTTGCTGAACTTCTCGGTGAAGTACCAACAGTAATCCCCCATTATCTTTGTTCATGAGACCTACTTTTTCAATTTTATTATAACTAAAACGTTATTTTATTATTTCAACGCGGTGTAAACCCGGAAAACCATCACCAATCAACTCACCGCGGAAGCCTCCGTAATAATTTATTATAACTATAAAAAAGCTGTTAAATTCTAAAAATAATGCTTGATTTCTTAAATGTAACTGTAAATGTGAATAAATGGTGGGTGATACAACTTTAAAACCATCATATTTGGATTCAGTAACTTTAAAAACATAAGAATAAGGTATTTTCAGAAAAAAGTTTTTTCATTGATGGCCTGTGCTATCAGGCAGATAAGTAACCCAATGCATACCAAAATAAATAGCTAAAATATGCACAAACTATGGAATATCACCCAAATAAATCCACTTGGAAATGTTTTTGATACACGAGACCTTAAGTTTTTACGTTTTTATTTATATAATTGCAAATAGGGTAGCTTTCATTCACCAAAAAAAACCGAGGGCATTGATTGCGATTCATTACCCAATATTAGTGTATTCATCATATACAAATTATTTTGTTTTAGAAATTCTTTTTTAGACGAATGTTAATGGTCAATTTTAACCTCACTTGAGTAAGACCAGATTGACGCCCATGCTATACCACTCCATGTGACGTTACAGGGACCTAGATTCTATACCAGTAGTCAGAAGTTTTGCAACGTCTGAGATTACCAATGTATGCAAGTGGCACAGAGCTCATGGAAACATTTCTCAATAATTACCAATTAAAATTGCCTATGGTCGGTAAGTTTCCTTCGCTTGATAGGGCATTAACAATCCTTGTTTAAGCCAAGCGCTACCTGCTAGCAGGGTACTCTGTTACCTGCTAGCAGCCTGCATCGTATTGGCGCTCAAAGCCTCGCCCCATGGTCACCTCACACGGCGACAGCGGGAACCAGAATGATGTCACACGGGCTTTTCCCAGCATTCATACTTAGCCGTCGCGTTTTCACGCGCTTGAAATTTTTTACTTCTCATTTGATCGCGAAAAATAGTTATAATCATTTAAAAATCTAAGAGCGTGATATATGTACTCCAGGAGTAATAATCTTTCGATTTAGGCAATTGAAAAAGAAATGGAAACCACCGTATTGTACCATTTACCATGAATCAAATCTTGGATAAAACTTGACGATCGAAAATGTACTCACTGACTGATAGACTGCGGTATTCTAAATGCTAAAAATGTGAAGCAGTTCAACATTTTGTGCAACAAAATACCCACGTAAAGCAAATGAAACATCTATTTTCAAGCAATTGTTATTTTTAAATGTATTGCAAATATTGATGGTGAGATAAAGGATGAGGAGTAACATATAATACCCCACACCAAAATCCTAGGCAAAGCAGGAAATAAACACCCTCGCGAAAACCCCAGAGGGCGTGGGAGAGGGCGGCGTGAGAGGTAGCTGAGGGTGGGGACAAGTGCGAAAGAAATATAAGGGAGGGTGGCCTTTGGAACTGAAGCGTTCGACACAGGATGGATGGCATTTGCGCGACCAAAACGACGTTGACAAAAGTCATCCAAAGCAGCCAACTCCCCTCCCTCGCCTCCCTCATATGGTCAGTCATCAATAACGCCGGGTATGGAGAAAAGAAAGGAAAGCAAGGCGGAGATAAGTGATGCTTAAATGTATTAGGACTGAGGTTTGGATTTAGGTGGACTGAAGCGCACAGATTAATGGATAGAGAAATAAGTTCAACAGATTCAGGCTTCAATTGGTGGAAGTTAGACATATTTAAATTAATAAAAGATCGTAGCACTTTTCCACAAGAATTTTCAATGCGTACAACGCGTTTTGGCTCACTGAGCCATCATCTGGTATAAGACTGAGAAATGACTGACTTTTAACTTGGTAATCGTCCTCTTCAGGGGAGCAATTACACTAAAACAATAAATACAGTAAACTTAGCTGGTAGCCTAACATAGCATAAAGTGTGAGCGGGAAAACTCTCCTGCAAGTGCAAGTGCGGTAATTTGATATCAGGGAAAAGTTTTTTCATATGATCTAAATCCTGACCAATTTCAATAGCAAGCCGGCATAGCTAAAGAGGTATTGCTTCAGTGGGGAGCAGAGAGAATTGTTTAAAGCCATTCTTACAAGTGCGAGCAAGTTACCTGAATTGCATAAAAATATTATTTTATGCCCTTTTATACGTTTGATCGGCGGAAAAACATTAAAGATGCCTATTATGACCTTTCGTAAATAAAAAAATTAAGCACAATAAAAGTGACTGGATAATTCATCGGCCAACCACCATCAAATTTATACGTCAATTTATCATAAATTTACCCGGTTATGTATGTTAGGACTTGGTTTGAAGATTTCAAGAAATGGCAAAGCTCTTGGATTTTCCGCAAGCCTTTCCTATTCTGATAGCTGCAGCTCCAGAATCGCGTAATTGTTTCATTATTGAAATATACACCAATATGAGGTTCTCTTCTTTATGAAAAAAACAACAAAAATTCATCGCTAAAAACAGTACCTACTGGGTGGGGGTTCAAGGAATTAAAAAAAAATAAATAAATATTGTAACCAGTTAACGATATTCAAAATTTTTTATGAATCAATGAGAAAGTTAGTTTTTCCATTTCCATACATTTCACTCAGTTTTAATTCTTTTCATAACGTCAAAAGCTAAAAAAAACTATTTAGCTGCCATTTAGTAATGAAGCCAATACGAGGACTCGAAACCTTTATAGCACAAGAGCTCATCCTAACGATGAAACCGGAGGAACGTCAAAAATTGCGAGAGAAACAGCCGGAAAATAAGCTTACAACGAATATTTTTAATCCTCAATGGTAATATGGAAATGCTAACCCCGGAAAGGGCACAAGCAATCAATAATCATTAATGGATGAAGAGTGATTAATAATCAATTATTCAATGATCAGTTTGTGAATTCCAGTCCGTTTTGGCAATTTTCATATTTAATTCGAGGCTTATATTCCAAATCAAATTAAAAACGTTTCCAGTGTATCGGTGGATTGATATTTGATGAAGGGAATACATCCTCTCTCAGTTATCTCGTTTTGTGCATAGGTTTATTGCATTGGAGAGGGCTTATAGCATAATTTTTGAGGCAGGTTGCACATATGGAAACGCCAGCTATGAACAGCAAAAACGTACACACAAAAATTATTTAGCTAGTTCCACTCTGAATAATTTCTAATTTTGATGGGTACGGATTTTAATTTTACCGATCTTTTTAGCTAATGATGGAATCATGCTCTCGTGAACGCTTTTTGGAGGTTTGCCTGCTTACTGCGCTCAAACATTTCACCAGATAATGGAATTCAATTTGGCGTATGATCAATTTGGATGAGTGAAATTATGGTGATCTGCAAAGGACAATAAAGTCTATTTTCAATAATCACCATGAATGGTTGACGATGACCTCATTCGTTACGGAAATTAATCAGAGAGTATAGAATTAAGTTCGTAAAATTTCGATTTTACGGACATCCAATCAAGAGTCAGGTGTAAAGTACAATTTCAGTCATAACATCGTCTACTAATCGAGATTATTTTAGGCTACTTATTCCGTAATAGAGTTTTTTTTTAAGCGTCTAGTTCAAAATTTTCAATATATGAAAGCTTGGCATCAATAAATCCTTATTCAACTCCATATCTTAAACTAGCCCCTAGAACTAGGCTCCAACCAAAACAGGTGGATTTTCATGGGAGAAGATACTGTATGACTAAGCGACAGTTTTGTGAATGATTAAGATTGAGATAAGTTAAGTTGATTTAAGCTACCTCGATAACTACCCCTACAATTTTAGTGCGACTGGTTGCCACAATTTTAGTGCGACTGGTTGCCAATTAGACCACCACGATTACCAGTTGCCTGAGACGGCATGCGTTAGGGTTTTTTTTTTATGATAATGTATCTTTTGACCGGGGGCATGTCTGATTCTTCATTACGCCGTACGCAAATATATAATTAGCGTACCATTTAATGACCGCTTCATTCCTTTTCCGAGTCAAGCAAAATTAAATTTAACGTACACTGCACTAATTTATCGAGAGATTGAAAAGAAATTTCAAGAATGGCGCATATAATACGAGGGACACTCCAAAACTAATGCAAACAAATTTTCTTACACTGCTATTGTAGCTTAAGGCTCTTCCAATTAATTGAATGCATAGAATCATCCTTACTGATTTCATTCAAAATTATTTTAACGCAATACCGATCGTAGAGTGGTAGCAGCATTTCTTTATGATGGCGGCTGTACTTGATGCCCGTCAAAAGCAACGCGCTGTAATAGTATAAGATACGGTCTCAGGCGTTACTTTGTGGAGTTGCTTTATTAAAGAATAAAATAAAATAACTTTATTTCATTCCATGTTATCATCTAATGCTATCACCTCATGATAGCATTAGATGATAGCATTAGATGCTGAAGTCCGGGTCGTGTTATTTAAAATAAAGTGTGGAATAAAGTTATTTTATTTTATATCGCTGTTATAGAGTTTTATTTACTTATATATTTATTTTCATTTCCCCGAAAACAGCTCATTTCAGGCCTTATACATCGGGGAAATAAAATGAACACTATCACACACAATCATTCTCTGGGTAGGGGCAACCCAGCCAGGCGGGACTCGAACCCGCGACCTTCGGTTCGGATGGCGAGCACTTATCCCCGCCCCCACCGAAGCCTTTGTTGTGAGAATGAGACGTTCGGAAACATTCACGAAAGGTTGAAGAGGGTGTATGGAGATGATGATGTCGATCGTAGTACAGTTAGTCAGCGGGCATAGCAAGTATCTCATGAGAAGACGTCAATACTGGAGATCGAGGACGTAGCGGTAGACTCCATAGTGCAGAAACACCTCTCATTGTTCAGAGCGCCGAGTCGGAGTTTTACCGAAGAGGAATACATGCCTTAGTTCTAAGGTGGCGTAAGGCTATTGAAAAGGAGTGAGATTATGTTAAAAAGTGGCATGGTGTTCCTTAAGGGTGTGTTAATGCGCTCTATTAATTTGAAGCGCCTAGAATGAAGGTTGTGGTGTCTGTGGAGCATCAGTTATGGAGTGACCCTCGTAGATATTTCTGAACTTTAACTCGTGAATATTCCTCAGTGTAATAATGGCAAACGTCCCGCGGCATGGTGAAAATGGGTACTGATAGTGAGCGACCTTTCACGACGAAAATTTTTTTTAATTAAAACACCTCTCCATATTTCCATTAATTGTGAATGAGTAAAATACGAATTAAAACTCAGCTGGATTAAATGTGCCATTTGGCTAAATAAATCCGACAAAAAATTACTTGGGAAATTTTGACCGTGAGCAAGTTGAACAAAACAGAGAGACATTACGCACGATTTTCCAAAGAGTGCCACAATAAAAAGCCTGATTCGATTTCCCGGGATAGATCACGAAGCACTAATTGGGTATTTTACTGTCTCTATATTTTCGCCCGAATCATGAATTCACGTATGCGGACTTAATGCGGTAAACTACTTTGGCGGAAAACGTACTAGTGGGTCATCCTAATATTCTTTCTCCTAAGATTAGTTTTGCTCTTTTGGCTTGAACTTTTTAAATTATATTTTAAGAAAATGATGGGTTCTTTCAATATTCACGAGTATATGTTATATTATAGTGTTTTCTTAAAGGAATACAGCCTTGATAAAATGTATTTCAACATGCTTTTAGGCATTGTTTACTTTTCCTCTGATGTCTTCTTTTCACTAATAAGAAATATCAATATTATTTTTCTAATATTTGATGACTATAAGAGAAGAAATAGCATAAAAATGAAATCTTATAGTAATATATATTGTATTTACACATAAGTAATTTTTATTACATTTCATATCTCCAAGGTGTCCACAGGATCAGTGAGTAAACTATATGCATACAACCTATAATTTAATTTGATACTTATATCCTTTAATTAAAAATTCCTATCAATTTCTAGCAATATAGGAGCAATCCTTTTTTTTAGCATTTCCTTTTTCAGTTTTCTGCATTCCACCGAAATCGTTTGGACGAAAAGCATAGAGAGCGCCGAAGGACAAAATTGCAGAAGCCACTTTAACCCTGGTGGAATGGATTATATTTTCTGTCGGCTGCGTAGAGCTAGGTATACATACTTAGGCGCAACAGCCCATTAGGGCAGTTAGCCAAGGGTGGGCGAAGTATTAAAGGGTTTGCCTATACGGCGAGGGGTACGGCTGGCGTTTCGCAGGCCCCCATGGCGGGAATAGGGTGACCTTTAT
Source organism: Ischnura elegans (assembly GCF_921293095.1). Lineage (NCBI taxonomy): Eukaryota > Metazoa > Arthropoda > Insecta > Odonata > Coenagrionidae > Ischnura > Ischnura elegans. The sequence continues at coordinate 88,866,454 of NC_060255.1, read as the reverse complement.
GGCACATCAGTTGTGCGGGAGTGCAAAATGGACGCAGCACGATTCATCGGCGGGGTTGGCCAAGATTCCTCGCGTTTCGTGTTTGCATGTAGAGTCCTTGCAGCCATGAATACATTCAACCATCTTCGTTGTCAACGAGGAGAGAGGGATTCAGAACCTGGTGCGTAGCGAAGGGAAATGGCCACAAAACATCCCCCGTTTTTCCCTTCCACGGTGAAAACCGCACGCAAATGTGCTCGTGACATGGATTGAAGTGGCGTGACTGGGATAAAAGATGTGCCCGTCCTGAATAGTACTTGTAAGAAATGCTATCTTACCTTATCATTGCATTTCAAATACGATTTTGCTCTTCCCTGGCGTATGATACTGGTAAAATATTCTCGTTTTTGTTTCCTTAGAGTGATTTGCTCTTAGGCTGAAGTTTCGATGGCAGCATTTCCCTTGTCCTGGCAGAGGTAGCCATCCAAACGTCGGCCAAAAAATAAACTCACCAGATGGAAAACCCAAGACAACTTTACGTGTTACATGAATAAGGATTCTCCATGCATGCATAATTCAGAAAATTGCTCACTAAATTCATAAGTTAGGAAAATATCTGAAAATAGTCGAGCCGCAATTTGTAAAACTGCACAAATCTACCAGCCTGGGACTTGGGGGTGAATCTTTTATCGGACAATTTTTGGGATAATAAAGTTACTCCTTCGATTTTCTTTGGAATGAATGCATAGTATGTTAATATTAATTCTATCCCTCGGGAAAGGTTAAATTGATGTCTTTGGTAGCTTTAAAGGTGCACAAAAATTAGCACATATTCAAATTGAAAGAAGTAACTCGAGCAATAAGTTGCAAAGGCTTGAAAAAATTCTTGTCTGCGATTTATCTTTGATGTCCGCTTAGATGAACACGTATACTCGTATTACATGACGCTGGGCTAGATGAAACTTGATAAGAATAAAACACACCAATAAGTCTTAGTACTTCTGAAATTAGTTAAGTGCAAAACTGCCTCTTCATAATATGACCATGCCACTTTTAATGGCCAAAATGAAAATGGATCGACCGGAAGAACAAACATATTTTGCATTCCTAAGTACTGCACAGATAAGGTTTCAAATGCTTTTATTAATTCTTCTTGTTAACTGTGAAATTATTTTCCTGATAATGTAAAATTCTACAGGAATGAGCCGCAATTCAAAAGATGCATAATTGACATTTTATCTTTATTTTACCTTGTCTATTGTATAAATTGTACCCTCGTACCCCGTCTAAATTTGAACGTCTCTTCACATTTTGAAGAGACGTTCTAAAAGCTACGCTTTACTAACTGAACTCAGCTTCTGGTTTGTAACACAAACCTTTGATAATTCCTCGTCAATTCAGCATAAAAATAGCCAAAAATGACACTATACGTTAAATTATTTGATTTAATGTAGTTATTACGGCTAGGATTTTTTACCCAGAGTATTTTTAAGACTGTTGATAAATAACATTAAGCGTAGGTCTGAATGTCCACTTTAGCCCTCAAGTTGATGCATCGATTAGGTGAGAAGGTTGAAGCGGGATACTTGGTTTCCACTGCGGCAGATAGAAAATTCCGCTTCGCCATCGGTGCACCCACCATATGTTTGGCTGTAAGAAGCTAGGCTGGGAGCGTGCCTGGGCGTTTCCGTGTGGGCACACAAATCGTGCCGCTTGCGTAATATTGCACGTGGGCGGTGGACTGCGTGTCAGTTGCGACGGGGTTGACACTATTTGGTCCTGCAACTCTCCGTGTCGGCCCCTACACCAAACTTAGTAGCGAGTAGCGAGATGGTGAGATAAAGCTCAAGAGTATTCAAAAACAGATCACTCATGATAGCATCAGCCTTAACCTATGTGCAAAAATGAAACCTTCAAATTAAATACCAATACGAAAAATAAAATAATTATCCCATTAAATACTCATAGTACACCGTATAATATGTTTAATATACAATAATTACACCTACGAAGAATGTCCATCATCATTAGTCAACAATCCTAAGATTGGTTTGACGCGGCTTTCTATTCCTCTCTTCTATCCGCTAGCCTTTTAATAGTGACGTATTCTTCTCTTTTATATCCGTTATCACCTGTCCTACGTAACTCATTCGAGGTCACCGCTTACCCTTCTTCCCTTCCACCTGTCCTTCTACCATTGCTTTCATCAGGCCATCATGTGTCTCAATATGGCCAACCAAGTTGTTCCATGTTCTGCTTAAGATTTTCAGAAGTCTTCTCTTTTCTTCCACTCTTCCCTGCACTCCCTCATTACTTGCACGGTCGATCCGTTTTATCTTTCTCATTCTTCGGTAGTACCACATTTCAAAGAAGAATGAAGCCACTTGCGGAAAAATCTTGCGCAATTATTTACCAAGGAAATTGACTGCGTGAGAAAAATATCTAGCTAAACAAATGAAGAGAGAATGAGGTATTCAAACATCAAGAAATAATTGAATATTATCTATACAATGAAGCTAACAAGATAAAAAAAAACAGCATTTGAACTGGTAAAGGAACGTGTGACAGGAGCGAAATGAAAGACTCCCGAAACAAATGTTGCAATGGAGTGAAAAGGGAAGACATAGCGGAGGTAGACCAAATAACAGAAAACTATATTATACACAGATAAAATGGGACAAAGAAGATAAGATGAACAATGGCTGAAGGAATGGGAGATAGAGATTTGGAATGATATAGATTTTTCCGCGGCAATTTCCGTGGTTGATGAAATAGATTTTCTGGTTTTTTCGTTAATGGCATTTTTCACAGCTGTACTATACCACGCTTTCCTCTATTGCTATACATTGAATGCTATATACTTAGAAATACATTTATCGCAGCCTGATACATACCCTTCATCGTTAGTGTTTAATTTCACCAAAATAAAATTCTCACTCGAAATAAATAAAATTTGAACAAAATCCATATTTGCAATCAGTAACATTTCCAAACTGCATTAGCCTTAGGTCACTCATTCTCAATGGAATTTTTTCACTTCGATGATTCCTCGGGTAACTCTTTGAAGTTATAAAGGGTGGCGTAAAGCTGTCTAACCTAGTACTGTTCATAAGTGAAACTGTCTTAATATTACATCAGATTTTTTATAAGTTAATTAGGTAATAAAATATTCGAGGCACACAGAAATTGACTCAGGAACTCCAGTAAAAAGTAGGTACTACCAATTCTCCCAAATTACGAGGGCATACGAAAAATTTTCTATTTAACATGCGCGTGTTTATCAGATAGGAATAGGTAACTTCAGTATTTTCTCAAATGCAATTTTTTTAATGCTCGAAGTACAAAAGCTTGACAAATTTCCGCTTTGCATAGGAATGATAAACGAAGATATCGTATTGCCCAAAAATTTTATTCTAACAAGTTAATGTTAGTACTTCTGAGTCATCGTGAGTGGCTGAGTGTTTTGTACAACAATCAAAACAAGTGCATTAAGCTGTTGTTATGAAATTTGTGGGAAATACGATATCTTCGTTTATTATTCAATAAATTGTTCCACGACAAATCTCCGCAATAAGTAGACTTTACTCTGCATACCCTCAAATTTTCGAGTTGATAGCAAAAGTTTCCAATACGTCATGAGTTTTCAATGCTTTAGATGCAAGGAAATTTTGACAAATGTCTACTTTGTAGATGTACACTGAACGAATGATAGACAAAGATATCTTATTGCATAAAAATTTAATTATAACAGCTTATTACACGTTTTTCGATTGTTACGCAATCAGCATCAGGCACTGAGTCATCATGAGAATCTGGTGATAATTTTGTAATCATCAAAGCACCAATAGTAAGCTGTTATAGTAAAATTCGTGGTAAATAGGATATCTTCGTTTATCATTTGATAATTTGTTCTCTCCGAAATATCTCCGCAAAAAGTTAACTTTACTCTGCATACGCTCAAATGTTCACATTACCCTCAAAAGAAGATCGCAAAAGTTTTCAATGAGTCATGCGTTTTCAGAAAAAATCCACAGGGAAAAAAATCGTTCGACATGACCAGGATACCAGGCGAATGATTTTTTTCTTCGTGGATTGTTCGCACAATTTGTGCATTGCGGGTGACTCCCTAGAGATATCACCGAGTCCGTATCCCGGTATTTCTTAAATTATGCGTTTTCAATGCCTGAGATACAGGAAAATCTTGACAAATGTCTACTCGGAATACGAATGATAAACGAAGATATCGTATTGCCCAGAAATGTTATTATAACAGCTTAATGCACGTGTTTCGATTGGTACACAATCATCGTCAGGTACTAAGCCATCTTACGTACTAAATCATGAGTTACCTGATCGAGACAAACGAAACACGGGCAGTAATCTGTTACAATAAAATTTGTGGTCAATGCGATATCTTTATCATTTGATATGCTGTTCCTTGATATCTCTCTGAAAAAAAAGTTGCCTATACTCTGTATACCCTCAAATTTACGAAATGATCGCAAAAGTTTTCAATGCGTCACCAGAAAAAAAGCAAAAAAAAACCGGCCGTTGAAGAATGAGGCATGCGTCCCCTGAACATGGGGGAGAGGTTAGGGTTGGAGGGGGAAGCAGGGGAGATGGGAGTTTGAGTTGGCGGGCGGCGCGGGGGTCGGAGCCGCCACCTGCAGAGCTTCCGCATAATCCGAAAACAACGCTCCACTTTCGGGAGAGAGAGATTATCCAACGGGAGCGAGTCCATTACTCGGCACGCTGTTGCCAGATCCATGCAAAATTACTCCCGAGAACTCTCGCCACACCCTAAAACTCTTCCCTCCCATCCAACTCCCCCAGCCCATTCCCCTCAAAATCACCGGAATTAAAAAACGCGGAATCAATTAACTCGAGAGAGGACCTTCGATTAAACTTGAATTAAGCGTGCCAAAATTACCCCTCACCCCATCAGAGTCCTTCCACACCCAAGAATGAGGTGGTGCGTATTAAAAAAAAAGAAGTGCACGCAAGCTAAGTAAATAATTAAGTAATGACATGAATAATTTTCCTTTAGAAAACGAATTTTAGCGTATCTTTATTGTCGTATTTTGATGTCGCTTTTTCAGCGTATACTCTGATTAACGGCAACAAGTAATAAGTAAGCTAAGTAAATAATTCGGAAAGGACATTTGTAATGTACTTGCTCCCCAGCTCATAGCGGCTGGCGGATCAACAGAAAAATTTCAAAATTCGGCTTTTCACCGGCTGATGCACTGCGATAACGCTGAAATTTCGAAAAAATAACTTATTTTCGACATCAGAACGTGTTCTAATGTTGATAAACACGTTAACTTAAGAGGTTCAATGATATCAAATGTTCCTTCAGAAAACGACCTTATTATTTGCTTAAATTTTATATTTTGATGCCAATTTGCCATCATTTACACTGATTAGCGAGAACAAATACTAAGTAAACTATGTGAATAATTTAATAATGATGTCTGTAATGCATTCTAATGCCCAACTCATTGCAATAATACGTATTTTATGTGTAATATAATCAACCAGGAATTAAAAAACGTGGAATCAATTAACTCGAGAGAGGACCTTCGATGATTAAACTTAAATTAAGCGTGCCAAAATTACCCCATACCCCATCAGAGTCTTTCCACATCCAAGACTGAGGGGTGCGTATTTTTTAAAGCAGGACACGCAAACTATGTAAATAATTTAGTAATACCATCTTTCAATAACTCTATCTCCAAAGTCAGTGGCTGGCGGTCCGACGAAAAATCTAAAAATAATTGAAAAAAAAACTTCACGGGTTCAGCACCAGGTGTTGTACCACAATTATTAAAATTAAAAACAAAGATACGTGTTTTCCAGCATTAGAATGTGTTAAAATAATTATAAATGAGATGTATCAATAGGTATAATTAATAAGAATAATATATATTGTTCGTTTAGAAAACGACTTTTAACGTAGCTTAGTTATTGTTAATTGATTCTGCTTTTCCAGCATATACACTGATTAGCGAGAACAATTACTATGCATACTAAATTAAAAATTAATGACATATTTAATGCACTCTATTTCACAAATCATGGTGTTTGGTATGACGGCAAAATTACAAATCAATCACAAAAAAGTTTCTTGGGCTTTGAATCGGGAGATGTATGGAAAAACGCTTTTGAATCAGTATTGTTATTATTTGTCACCCACTAAGCTTAATTCATCACTCCCCATTTACTATAGTTAATGAGATTTTAGTCATGATATTCGGTGATTCTGGAATTACATCCTTCACTTGTGAAATACCTTCATAACACTGTCACAATCCAAATAGTGCCGTTGAATTCTGCGGCTGAAATTTTATTTTGTCGCTTGATTTAATATAAGTCCTTTTGAGTTGATCACATTAATAACGATATATTCATGATTGATTATTCCAAACAGGACTCGCTTTCCCATATCTCTCGAATCTATCAATAGAATCGTTATTTTCTCCAGGGCGACCAAAATAATTAATGCTCTTATGGAAAATAACGTGAAGGACCACAAAAATGTGATACACCAGTGTATGAGCAGAATCACAAACACATCCCAGCAGAATATAGCATTAGATAATTAATTATAGATATACGTAGAATGTAGTTGATTGAAGTACTTTCATATGTCATTCTCATCATGCCAGTTTCAACTGAATGTACCTTAGAAATCTTCAATCAGCTCATTATCTTAAGTATTCATGGGCATACATGGAGATCGGCTCATTTAATTATGCATCGCATAATGACTCTATTCTCTGTCACCTGACACGTAAAGCAACGCAAAAAAGAGCTAAATGCACCGCTATCTTGAACGTATGCACTCCTTTGTATTGCGTGCCATGGATGTAATCAGATTTTAAATAATTGAGAAGCCTAGAGCGACGAGCTTATTTATCCATTTCCGACATATTTCAAAGCTTTGAGTGCATTTCAAACAAAATTAGACGGAACTAAAAACATGCTTTCATAATTTAGTGAGTGATTCTCTAGAAGCGACTCTCATTTAGAAATGTAGTCACAAAAACCAGTGGAAAAAGGTAGCAATGCGTGTTATATTACGTCAAGTACATACTTTTTGAAAGGGGACATCGTTTTGGTATTCTTCATTAAAGTGTTTCATTCGATGTCATGGTTAATTTTTACTAGTGAAAATTTTAATTTATAAACTCTTACTTAATTTTTGCAGATCATATGTTTTCAATCAGACCAATGGATTTTATGGATAAAAACTCTAATTTTGGAAATGTTAATTATACATCTTGCAAAAATTATACCTTCAATGACTCGTGAAGAGATCGAAATCATTATGAAAACCTTCTCGTGAAGAAGCAGCAGTTGCACCACTTACATTCTTGTCCAGTTTTAAGGAAGTGACTTTAATTAGTCCCATCAAGCTTTCAGGGGACGAAAATTATTGAGAATGCAGTATTTTAAAGAAGTCCGCCTCACAGTTAACATTATTCCATAAAGTATAATGTTAACATTTAGCATGCTCCAGAACAAATATAAAGTTTTATTCATCTTAATAGAGCAAGTAAAACAATTTCTACCATATTATATGATAGGTGATGTCATACAAAATCACAAACTGTTTTTAATACCAACGAAGGAAAAAATGTTCCCCCTCATAAAATGTATTTCTTGAAATAGCAAAGAATCTTAAAATCGGCAATATTACTCCCCTAAAAGATAAACCTGCAATCACGGCTTGCACTTGGCTTAACGTTTTTGTCACTTAGGACTTCATATCCTAGACTTATTTCAATGCAATGAATTAAAGTGGGCTTTAGGCAGCCACGAAAGTTATGTTACCTTATGACACCGACGGATTTCTTATCAGCAAATTAGATTACATTTATTCATAGATGAAATTATTTTTTATGTATAAAATAAATAGTTCTTACAGCTATAGATGTCGACGGAAAGAAATTTCATGCCTAACACTGGATGACAGAACATAGTTAATGAGGACCACGTATAAAATAGTTCCAAAAAATTTGGTGTTTAAAACCAATGGCAACGAAATATAACATAAAACGGTTGATGCTGATGCAACTTAACATTCGAGTGCCTCCTGGATATCTGTTTTCATACATTTCCTCTGCATATATAGTGTGGTCTCGTAAAAAGAACGAGTGACCTGATTTTACTCATTGTACCCATTCCCTCGCTTTTCTCAGCAGTACCGGAGCGTATAGATTTCAATATGAAAGGAAATACTTAGTCGCAGTACTTCCAATCGAGCGAAGGTCCGGATGATTTTATATATTCCAGCGAACTTTGACCGATCCTTGCGTACACAGTCGCGCAGAACGACACAGCCATTGGATACGTTTATATTTCAAACATTGAAGCGGACCCCTTCGAGCTTGCGTATACGGCGATTTTGTTTTCTTTTGTCCGCCAAATTTTGAGAGCCAACCCCGAGCAAAAAGTCATCCTGCGGAAAGTTCGCCGCTCGGAAAAAAATCGCAGAACAACAACAATGAAAAAAATTCAAGCAAACAGTCGGGACGAGATACGATGCACGCATCGAACACGCTACGGAATAACTGGGATACTCACGATTTGGAAGCGATGGGAGGAGAAGTAGAAAAACAATATTATTTTGCCGTTACATGCCATCTGAATCTCTCTCTCCACGGAAAAGGTGGAGCTCGAATATAAATTTTGGAAATGAATATTACCATCGAAGGTGATAAGATTACGCTTCAGGCCAAACCGCGACCTCAATAGAAAATTCTACGCGAACATGCTATCCGGTATTTCACTTGAAAAGGTGTGTGGTAGGAGATGTTAGAATAGCAGTTTTTTACCTGTATGTGTACAAATAGTTAGGGGTCTTTTGAAAGTAAATTCTATCAATTTTAACAGATCTTTATTGATCGTGTGATAAATCGGATCTCCATACATGTCCGTTCGGCACAATATCTCGGAAACACTGTACAGCTTCTGTCGGTATTACGTAAATGATGAAATTCTATGATATCCGTATGTGAATCTCTGTGAAGAGAACTCTGTTTTTAATGTTTCAAGCCATCTAAGCGTATGCAGTACGTAGAATTTGAGATTATTGGGTCTCCCAGTGCAATTCATGCATCACAAGCCGCTCGGATAGCGCCGTGAAGGTCGTCTCTTACATTAATGAAGCACACTAAACGGGAAGTGGCGTAGGAAAGATGATTGCATCCTCAATAAACATCCCTTATATTTCTCTCAAAATCTCAAAAAACCATCTTAAAAATTTCAGTACTCCGAAAAACAGTTAACGTGTAGACTTAAATCACATAAAATTGACTAGTTGTCTACATTATGATATTCAGAATTATCACCTTCGAAACAAAACTTCTTAATTTATACATTCAAATTTAAACAATGTTAGCATAGATCACGGATTTTCAAGTAAGCGTTTATAACTGCTATAGCGAATTTCGACTTCTGTAGATTGATGATGTTTTGAATATAAGCCTGAAAAATCTCTCATTTTGTTATGAAACGTATTGATAGCCAATTATGAGTGGTTATTTTTTTTACCAAAACAATTATTTTACAAGTCAAGTCGATACACATAAATTCAATGTACACCAACTTCGCTGAAAAGTTAAAAGATGAATAATAAATATGTCATATTTTGAAATAATTTTTCAAATGCTGCCACATTACAAGAATTCTGTGGTAAATCCTCATTTCTTCCCTCACGTTAAACCCTACTCTTTGATAGGAGAGGAATCGGAGGATTACTCTAACGCTACTGAAGCCAACATGTGAATGAAGGATGAATAAATCCTCACTACATCTGATAATCTTGGAGTACTTCGAAACAAGGATAAAACTAAATTGCCTGAAATTAACTGACTGGAGAATGAAATGACCGATGAATTGTATTTAAATATGTCTCATTTTGAAATTATTATTCACACGAGCGTGATGCACCCAGCAGGCTTCCCCCGCTCTTTTCAATGCAGGTCCACAGAGGGATAGGCGCGTTTCTAATTTTAAAATGTAGAAAAAGAAGGCAGGGTCTTATGTACAAATTTCATTGGAATGTTCATGTACAAATTGAGGTCAGAGGACCTCATTAAACAAAACATTGGAAGTAATTACACTATCCTCTGTTAATAATTGTTTAGCGTTTTCCTTAATATTTACAAAAATATTTTGAAAAGATATTACCCTAGAGAATGCTATATAAAGTTGGCCATGAAAGAATACAGGGTCAGGCAGGAATAAGCCAGCTCTTGGCTAAGTCTGACCATGAGCCTTGTTAATAGTCATCGCATAGGAAAGCTTAATGGGAAATCGTCTGCGAGTCAAATTAAAAGGCATGGTGGGATCCGACGGCGTTAACTGTATTCTTGGGATGAGGACAATCTTGCCGGAATCGATTATTTTTTTAAATCGATTAATTTTTTTATTTTTTAAAAACCAATTCTAGGAAACAATAGCAATATTTAGGAAGTAAGATACGCCGTCGCATGTCCTCTGATAAATTCTGTGCATTTTGGTACCTCATTTGTAGAGTTTGGTAGCGAATAAGTTGAGAAAAAGGTATCTATACAGTAGAAATAATATAGAATATGCTCCCACATTACAAGAATTCCACGGTAACTTCTCCTTTCCTCTTCTACGTAAATCCCTACTCTTTGGTAGGGGAGTAATAGCACGAGGCTGTAGAGGAGCAATCGAAGGGAGGATATCCATTGGTCGAAGTGCTCTCGGGATGGATTGCTCGGAAGAAAAATGAGTGCGATTAGAGCACGGCAGAGGCCTCTAGTGGTGGCGCCAGGTAGGCACCCGCCGAGCCGAGCGGTGGGCGCAGATGTTTTGCAAGGAACAATGGGCGAGCGGCAAGCGATGGAGGCAAAACAAAAGACTGCAGACGTCCCGCACGCCATTACACGACGGAAGGAAATGCGGTCTAAGGTACGGCTGTAGTGGTGTTGAAGGAGGTTTTTGGGCGAGCCTGAGTGATGTTTCGGAGAGGTAGGTGGTACATGGGGAAGATGTTTTGACAAATTGCCGTCGAAGGTTTTCCAGTCGATAATGCATAAGTATATGGATCGGAAGAGGAGGGTAAAAAAAAAGGGCTGCCGGAGTTTTTATACATGGAGGAGGCGTATATATTACATCACTGTGGCCGTTCAGTTACAGATGTAAAATCCTTGAGTTTATACCGATTATCTTGACTAGGACGTTTCATTTTGCACGTTTGTTTGGTAACGATTTTTACAAATATTTTTTCAAAAGTTTGCAGCGCTCAACTAGATTGAAATGTCTAAAAATTGTGACTGAATTTCCCAGATATCAATAAACCTGAAAATATTCCGGAGAGGACAGGTAAAATAGGAAATTTAATTTTGCAGCAATGCGATGCTTTCAAAATTTATAGGTGGGTAGCATAATTTCAGGGATTATGCTCTAAGAACTGCATGAATCATAGTGTAAATGCATGAGTCAATGTGTATAGCACGCAGTAAAATATCCGAATTTACCGCAGTGCATGTTGGAGAGAGTACAATGGCAGGATGATTCGTAGCATATTTCCATACAACACAATCTTAGAATATTTTAAAATACGCTTCGATTAGGTATGACAAGTATCTAACCTTTTTTCCATTACTCAGTAGATAACTAATATCCCTCTTTAATTACAGAACCTATCCCAGTCACTACTCACTCATTTGGCCAGCTAGTCAAAATGTGGATTTGAATAGTTGATGGTAGATTTCATCGCAAGCTAAGCCACAGAAGGAAAAATATCATGCTTCAGGATGATCAATTTACTTTTCTATCTTTTTTAGTGACAAGGTAATTTCTCCTCAAAGGTTACAGAACTTATAAAATTCAATAACTCTTGCTTTACTTTGTGGTATTCCATTATACGTTTTCCTGGACATAAACAATTGATTATACCACTTACTTAAATAAGTGGTATAAGTAATTGTGTATATCCAGGAAAACTTACAGAACTTATTCCGATCAGTAACCTAATCACTGGGTTTAGCCCAACCAGACGGTTTACTCGAACAAGTGAGGGTTGAGTTTTTCCCAGTCTAATCCAAAGTCGGATAAATTTTAGGTAGAAGACAGGTTGACTCCAGTCGGGAATCCGCATAGCATAACTTGAGAAAAGTCAAGATGTTTGCCGATATTTCCGAATTCTCGCATTTTTCCCAGATTTATCGAAGTGAATATAATACCATTATATAATATGCGAGAATTGGAGGGCGGTCTTTGGGATTAGCAGAGATATATCTGCACCCAAAGGTCATTTCGCGAAAGTGTACGTACGTGAGGGTAAAGTTTGCCCAGGCTAATTCAAAGTCCATCAGTTGGGGCAGTTTTCTCAGGCAAATTATGAGGTAATTTCTAAAATAAAGGTAGGGGTAAGATTGATCACAGTGAGGAATTCGCAAGATATAACTTAAGAAGAGTCCCACATATTTCCCGTTATCCTCAAATTCTCGCGTTTTCCCAATATTTTCCGGATTGACTACCCTTATATAATAAGGGGTAAGGGAAGGGTGATTTTAGGAAATGGCACGGATACATGTGCACCCAAAGGACGTTTCGCGAAAGTGCGCTAACCCGCATCGTATAATCCCAGCAGCCGTCGTCTGCTTCGTGCCTCTACCTTCTTTTTTTATTTGTCCCGGAAAACCTAGGGCCTGTTCCACCGTGCATGGGTGGCGTACGGATTTAACGTTGGGATCAACGTAGGCACCAACGAAGCTTTCGAGCCAAGAATGGAATAAAAAAAAGCTACAGCAAGCACACCACATGGTCGGGTGTGAGAAATGAAAGGTAAGCGGACGCCTCGCATCCTCCTGTTTTTTATTTTATTTTTCATTCTCTGAGGCGCGCGCCGGGTCATGCGACCACTTGCCCCGTTACCGTTGCAACCGGTGAAAAAAATCGTATTCGGTGATTCCCTAAAAGAATTGGATGCTAAAAGGTCAGTGCGGTTCCCGCATATTCCACTGTAACAAATATGAAGCCACATGAAAATCATCAATTAAAAAAAGCCGGTGTAAACTGATTTTTCAAACATGAACCTTTCAAACATGAATTGAAAAAGTAGTCGTGGGTTGCTGATTGAATTTCACCACGAGGGAAAAAAATATGAGTTCCAAGTAAAATAACCCTTACAGTGCAGCGTTTTTCAATATTTCATGAGGTTTATCACGGAAAACAAATGTTCATCTCATTGCCAGGGAATTCTAAATGTAAATATCTATTCCAACAACGGTATACGGAATGGTTTGAAGTATATTCATAATTTCCTCTTTTATGTACGTGTGAGCTGTGCTATCACATTTAAATATTGTTTACAGTGTGATTTAGGCATAAAGCACCGGTAGCATAGAGATAAACTAAGTTGTTGGGAAAAAATGAAGTGATTGGAAGAGATTTTTCATTATATTTGAACCAGTAATCCAAACGGCTCAAAATTTCAGTGATTAGAATAAAAGCCCAAGCAGATACCCTGGCTACCAGTGGTCGACGAATAAAACCGGAGAACACGAGGTACTTCCGTTTCGTACACTTTGTTTTCATATTAGCTTTGCTATCCATTTCAACAATATGCATTTTTAGTTCCAGGTTCACAATCGGTGAAGTCATTTACGAGATTAAGAGTACTAAGGAAGGAATTAGGTCATTTTTAGTAACAAAATGAGGCACGATGGGGTAAAATCCTAAAGCAGTGCCGAATAGAGGTTTCCGCCATTTAACAAGCCGATGCATCCTGGCCACAGGCAACGCAGTATTTTGAGCCTCCACCAAAATGTAAAAATCCCTGCCTTTTCTATATGTATCGTCAAAACACATATTTAATTTGTAGATCCTTCCCTTCACCTAAATCTACATAATACCCAGCAAGCCATCTAAAAGGCGGTTGGCAGGTGGTGTTGCTACACCAGCCATTTACACATAAAAAGAAAATGCTCCTAAGAAATTACGATTAGCATTTATAAAAGCCCTTTATGGTTCGGGGGAAAAACGAATTCCCAAATCTATCCGTTCGGCAAAACATCTCTCTTAATTTATCGCTTCTGCCAGACCAGGAAGTATAGTGGGGCTGTAATGTTATGTTCTACGTGTCGCTCTAGTCTAGCACGGAGCCTCCGAGTCTCCAGCTGTAGCAGTAAATTTATGCGTCCTCACTACCGTACTTTTATCCAATAATTATCGAGCGAACTTTCAAGTTCAACTGAATATGGCCTTGTTCATTTTACACAAAAAGATTAAATGATGTCATACACATAAATAAATACAAGTACTAAAAAAAAACGAATGGTATTAAGACAAGCCATCTCGATAGCATGTTTTCGATTGACAGATATGAGAGCTGGGGAATGAGTCTCATAAGTTTGGACCTAATTTTCGAAAACCTAAATTAAATATGAAATAATAAATAATTTTATGTACCCTTTTGAGCATTTTTTGGATTCATAGTTAAGCAATAACTAAAATATCGGAGATTTTTTTTAGAATTACAAGAAAACCTAATTAAAGAAGATTGCGAGCTAATTACCAATATCTACACTGTAAGGTAATAAAATTAGCCCTGTAATCTCATCTAGACTTGCTGAATGCAAAAAAATTACTGGGAGGGTGGTTCTCTGAGGAAAGGGCTCACGGGGATGGATAGGAAAGCAACGTATTTACGTAGGTACATGGAAGTGTATTAAAAAAATAAGGTATCTTAGGACCTTAACATGAATTCAATTCAAAGAAAAAGATTCCGCGGTAATTATAATATAAATTACTCGAGAAAGTGACACAAAAAACTGACTTTAAGAATGGGAATTAAAGAACAAAACTTTTTAAGGTTCTCTTGTGTATTTAAATAGGCACGATCCTGGTTTCGTAACGTAGTTACATCTTCAGGTGACTGATATTACATGCATCATATATTTATACAGAGTTGAGTGCAACAGTAAGGAAGGGATTGGGTGAGTGGGAGGTGGGGGTTACGCAGGGATTGGAAGGGGAGAAAGAGAGACCTTAGTTTGGGCGGAGAGTTTTTCCTGTGTGGATCGGACCTGCGAGGGAAGGTAGGGGGTAAGGTGGATTAAGAAACAAGGGGATAAGGAAGGTAGTGGTATTGGAGAAGAAAGAGGAATATCGGGGTAACATTGAGTAAACCAAATCACAATAGTCTATGGTAGTTCAGTCGTGGATGGTGCGAGCATGGGATAATGGTTTCCCAGAAGGGAAAGGGATTCACTGGAGGAATATTCTGCAGAAGCACTGCGTCGTACCTACTCTTTCTTGGAAAATGTAAATCGAACACAGGTGGATGGGCACTGGAAGTTTTTAAAGTTGTCACTGTAGGAGTTCACTGATTGGGATGAAAAAGAGAGGGGAGTGGTAGGGGAGCATTGTTCATTAGCTAGGGGGTGTTATTCTTTAAATGATGGATTATCTCCAACGTTTCTAGAGCATCGAGTTTATTTAAATACACAAATGGGCCTTGCAAAGTTTTATTATTTTATTTCCAGTATGGAGAGGTTTCACACAGTCAATCCTGAAGTTATTAGTTATATTAAGAGAGGAAGTTCCCCACAAGGTGATTCTAGGATATAACGGAAAACAGAATACTCATTTTTAAAATATTGAGACTATATGCCACGTAGTAGAGCATTTTTTAATTTTTCTCTCTGCCTTTAGAAATTATTTCCATTCGAATTGGATTTCTTACATGAAATTATGAATCGATTACAATCAATGCTCATAAATATATATTTAATCGTTGTAAAGACACACATTGGGAGGGAATGCGGCATAAAAATTTATCCTGCGACATTTACTAACTCACTGAAGGTAAAATTGACTCTAAAAAGAGGTAAAGCTTGGCACTCCTCGCCTCAAGCTGTTTGTTTCGGAGAATAGTCCCCCAGAGACGAAAAACTGAGGCGCAGCTATGCGCCCACGATACACGTGGGAGACTTGGGCTACTATTTTCTTTTCTGGTTCGTGAGGAGCATCTAATGACCTACGGAAAGCAATACGAGCTCTGAAGACTAGTCTTCCACGTGTGCCTTTGGGTTTTTTCCATCTACATTTCCCAAAGAACTCCCAATGATGAAATGGTCCAAGTGAGCTAGAAACCCGTGGGTCTCAGCATAGCTTTAAGAACACTCTACCACAACTGTATGATTTTTCATCAAAGATACAATTCTTACACAGCATATTTTTACATCTACATCCACATATTACACAGGAGCGTAGATCGAAGTACAGGCTTAGCTTAGGAAATTCGAAGAAGATATTTTCTCAGACGACGTGAATCATATCCTTCGTTTACCATCGTACTATAGTATACGTGATCATGAGATTAAAATAAAAGAAATAGACTGCAAAACAGAGAGATTTAAAATGTCAGCCTTCCCTCGTACTATTAAGGAAAGCAACGTTTTCTCAATTGATGGAATTAATGGCGTCGCTCGCTAGGATCACTCATTGCATGTTTTTTCATAATTCTAACCTTGCATATATTTGCTCTGGGAATTACTAACCATTAGCAATTTTTTTTATGAATAAGCATGTATATTTTTCTTGTGTGCGTAATATTTCTATGACCGTGCGGTGTGCATGTGGTGGTCCTCTTGCATGCTGCATGTTGGTGATTGGTCACCCCCTGCCAAACACCCTAGAGGTGGCTCGCAGGGTATTATGTAGATGTAAATTACCCCGCGAGCTGCCAAAAAAGGTGTGTGGCAAGGGGTGTTAGGACACCAGCCGTCTACATATAAAAATTACGACTATGTAAGAGGCGGCCGCCATGTTCCTTCCCACACACCCCTTCCTCACTTCCTCCACACTTCCCATGCATAGCATTTCCTGCCGGCCACCTTGAGCGCTCGCATGGCCATGTAAGGGAATAATCTTATTCCCTTACTTAATTCTAACTTAATTCTGTCACAGTAATTCCGTCACGCTGCTATGTGGCCTCGATTAAGCATTTTTTAGAGAATCTAATTTTAAGACCTTTAAGGGTGGCTTAACCTACCTTTCCAGGAGTAAAATAAAATCACAATGTTATATTTTTATGATAAAATAAAAACAATTTAGAGTTTTTGTGACGGAATTACCAATTTTGCATATTCACTTACATCCGTATTTTAAAATCTCTATACATTGTGTATTAAAGTTGATATTTGCTTCAAAACGTAGCCAAAGCCATACTACACAAGACCCACAACGTAATAGAAACTACTTATGTTGTTTGTTGATAAGTATTACTCTGTTAACTATAGGGAAATAGTTCACAACAAATCTCTAGCAGCCATCTTGAATTCAACGATCATCAAATGTTAACTAAGTTTTTTGAGTAAATCCAACACTGATTTGATAAGATTCAATCATTTAACTGTCGATTTATCAACATAAAATATTTCCAGCCTAAATTTTAATTTTAAAGAAAAAGTTGACATATTCGTGGAAATGACCATGTACTTTGTAGAGGTGGGTTAAACTGTTCATTTTTATGAACCGTTCACTTTGATCCTGTTCAGTAAAAAGAACAGTTCAAAATATCGGTTCATAGTGAACAGGTAGGGTCATTCGGTAGAAAATATTGTTTATCATGCGTTTAGAGTACATGAAAGCTTAGTGTGGTATCGTAAGGTATGTGGAGAGTGTTATGGTAATTTCGAGCAAGAATCGCGTTTTAAACAATATTTTTGGAGATGCATCCACATAAAAAAATTTCATCGTAGGCGCCAAAAACTAAGTCCAAAAAATGTTCCACAATCATGAGTTCAATCGTTTCCTAAGTTCATGGGGCCGATTGTGTAACTTGGCTACCTTTCGATCGTTAGAGATCCGTTCACTCTCGATTCAGTTCCCGGTATTCGAACGTTAGCTGTAAGTGCGATTGTGTATGGACGATCGTCAACAAGCAATCGAAAGTTACGACGTTGTCATATTTACTTGGAATTGGGAATAAGTTTCGCGATTGTTTTCCTTGAGCGCATGCGCAGTAAGGCCGAGAGTGGCTGTGTTTGTTTTGAAAAGCGAAACTAAGTAAACAATATTGGTTTCAGAGACAATCGGCCAATTAAGTTTATATTATTGAAAGAATTTAACTTTGCGTATAAATCAATCTTTCTCAATTCAGTATTAAATACCTTCCTTTCCGTTGGAGCGTAGCTGATATTTGGGATAAGTAGTTTTTACTCAGATATCGCTGACTATTTAGAAATGCCGCGGTAAGTCTCCATTTCGTTACTTTTGCAATTCGCTAAATAATAACTTGTATCATTTGTAATTGACTTAATTCCTTTAGAGGGAATATATGAGCGGATATTCGATATTGATAGGCTCTCGTCTTCGCCTTTGTGTGTCTGCAAGGAGCAATGCCGCAGAATATTGAATATTTGCAAGAAATAAAAACTGACGAGTGTGAATTAGTACGACGTCTTAATAATAGTCGTAAGGTAAACAGTTAAAAAAGCACGTAACTCATGAAATAAATAAGTACGTTAATATTCTCAATCAAAAACATTCTCATCATCACAAACCTTTCACCTATTACTTGAAAGAAAAAGCAAATATGCAGAGTCATCTTTGATATCTCCTCTCGTCTCAAACACCCGAATATCACTTCAAAAAATTTACCCTTTTTGAGGAAACCATATCGCATCAGAGACATTAATTGAAGTACATAAACCATATAAATTCAACTTAATTTAAGACGTCATTGAGAAGTTAAAATAAACTATTTGAATACATAAATTAAATCATTTACTTGTCAATAACTGCCCGATGATCCGAATTAAATTAAACATAGTAGAGAATATAATTTTGGCAATGTATTATAGCACAACTATAATTTACCTAATATACTATAGTTGAACCACGTTTAAATGAAGCATACAAAAAGGATAATTTCATTTGAATTGCACGTACGAATTGCACACACATTACGTAGCGAAGCAATTGTAAACGTCCTCATCTTTGTATCGTATAGTAAACTAACACGTACAAATTGTATTTATCTATGTAATTTCACTACTTATTCACGTTATTAAAAACATAACACAATGATGTATAAATTAAATAAAATGTTTAATTCACTTAATTCCACATGAGTTAATTTCATTTCAAATGCACACACATTACACAGCGAAGCAAATGTAAACTTGCTCATCTTTATACCATAGTGAACTAATACGCACAAATTGCAATTATTTATGTCAATTCACTACAAATTCACGTAATCAACAACATAACACTGCGATTTATGAATATAATTGATTGCATAATTCACTTAATCCCAAAAAAAGGACATACAACGTGGCCATGAAAGGTAATAAACATTTAAATTCCATCCCAAACCTCACCTGCGAACGATTCGATAGCCTTATCGTCAAGTGATGTGTTGACGAAGAGATGCTTTCGATCGAGAGCCGGAATACTTTCGAACGTAAAGTTACACAATCGCTCCTTCAATTGTTTTCGAGTTGTTGATCTAAAATCCACGGGAACCGGATCGTTACGTTCGAACGTAAAGTTGCACAATCGGCCCCCATGAATCACGTTTTAAACAATATTTTTGGAGATGCATCCACAGATCCACAAATGTTCAAAATACGAAATCAAAATGAACGCGATTTCCCAACTGAACGCCCCGAGGAAACTGATATTTGATCTAATATTTCGAACGGTTCGAAAGAACTGATATTTTAAATATCAGTTCAAATATTAGTTAGAACGAACGGTTCTAAAGAACTAATATTTTAAATATCAGTTCAAATATTAGTCATTTCGAACGGTTCAAAAGAACTAATATTTTAAATATCAGTTCAAATATTAGTTAGAACGAACTGTTCAGTGGCTATCGGAGGGGAATAGTAGAGAAAGAAGAGGAGGGGCTCGGACGTCTACGACGCACTTCGGCGGCCTTTGATGGCCTCCGTCGTAACCGCCATCTGTTGTACCCACAACGCACTTGCTCGAGTAAGCTGCAGTTCAAAATGCCTCTTGATGATCATACCTACTGTACCGAGTACGCCGCAATTGTGCAGTGCCGACATGAACAGTGAACAGGGTGTTTTAGAGAACGGTTCATTTTCGAACCGGTTCATTTTAGTGAACAGTTCGTTTTGGCAGTTCGGTTCTTTTTGACCCATCTCTAGTACTTTGGACCCGAGCATGCCAGAGCACACGAGCCAATGGGGAGAGAGATCTCTCCCGGACCGTGGGTGGGAGCAGAGACACGATGCCATGAGGGGGACAGTGTATCTCTATCTGTGTCACGAGTACCATGTATTGTGTGGATACAAATATAGATGTGTGAAGTAATTACCGGTGTTGTAATGTAAAGTTCCCTTCCCCCCTCCGAGGAGCCCACAATCGCTACGAGGTCTTACAACTAGCATTTAAGACATTTATGGTTCAGGAGAAAAAAGAATTCCCATATCTATCCGTTCGGCAAAATATCTCTTATTATATCACTTCTGTCCGATCTTGAAATATCGTGGGACTCTAATATGATGTTCTCCAAGTGACATGGAGACTAAAGATATCTATCCTCAATTGCTCAAACAATCTAAGCCTTGCGCGCAGCCTCTGAGTCTCTAGCGGCTCCCAGCCTAATTTGCTTAACATCTGGGTAACGCTGTACGCCAAAATGTTTTAAATCAATCTGTAAAATTACTCTGTAAAAAAATCTTTTCTCTATTGTCTCCACGGTTTATCACCCTCCGGGTATATCAGTCACTTAATAAAGGAGTAAAAATAAGAGACATTAAGCCATTATAACCCAATGTTGCTTCTACGCAACACTAAAAGTGTATAAATTTTCAGCTTTATTCAGGAAAGATTTAAATGACGAGTTATTTTGTGTTGTAAATTTAAATGGTGAAATGTGTGGCTGCCACAATAATTATGATTGAACAGAAAATTTTCACTTTTTTAAAATGAGAAGATGACACGCGGATATGTGTTATTAAGGACGAGCCATCGTTTTGGGAAAAAATAAAATAGCTTTTTTTTTCATTGGAAAAGCACTCATGCTGCGTCCAAGCGGCTTATTCTTCATCTCATCACCCCCTGGTAACAGAAGTTTCCGCTGTAGGCTACTTACCATTCTTCATAGTCTTCGCCCTGATAGCAAAGTAGCGGTTTTATGCTGGCAGGAAGGACAGCTCAGTGGTTTTAACTATTACAACCCAATGTAGCTTCATGCATCAAAAATATTACATTTCCAGTTATATTCAGGAAAGATTTGAACTATTTCTTCTTTTGTGCTGTAAAATGTAATGTCGAAATGGGTAGCTGCCACAATAATTTTGATTGAGTACAATATTTTCACATTTTTAACCATCGAGAGGGCGCGCCTGATATTTTGATACGACTGGGCGCGTGGTGCACTTTCTCCACGATATGCATATGCATTTATGATATATACATTTATACGATACATTCGATTTTTGTAAAATTTATCTTTACTTGCAAAAATTAGTTCAAACTTGTACATAAATAGGCGACGTAGATATAAATTTCCACATGTTGTACGCGGCCGGTCGCACGGCGTAATTTATACGCCACGGGTGTCGGGTTCCCCTCGCCGATCTAAAAAAAGTCGCTACAATACTTTGTGCTGTAAAAACTCACGCTACAGACAGTCTGTATGACATGTGAG
Organism: Ischnura elegans; assembly: GCF_921293095.1. NCBI lineage: Eukaryota > Metazoa > Arthropoda > Insecta > Odonata > Coenagrionidae > Ischnura > Ischnura elegans. The sequence goes on along the minus strand of NC_060255.1, from coordinate 88,844,796 downwards.
AATACACGAGGCCATTCAAGAAAAGCAAAGCACGAGGTGCACGGCCAGTCGCGCGGCGTACTTTGTACGCCACGGGTGTCGGTTCCTCTTGCCGGTCCAAAGATGAATTAGCCATAATACTTCGAGCTTTGAAAAGTATCACAATAGAAAATCAAAGTTCATTGTAAGAATACTCAAGGCCATTCTAGAACAGAACGTACGTACGATTTTGAAATACTTGGTTTTCGAAGATTGGCGTATTTATACGCCAGCGCGCCCGCTCGAGGGTTAAAATAAGGATTTTTGAAATCCAAGTTCTCCCAGAAGCAGCTCTGAGTTAAAAGGGTTAATTATAAACTAATCTTGATTATGGAATTGCGGTTCGATCGACTTCAACACGTCAGAGACAGTACTGCGTTGACCTTTCGAACTGCAGCCCTCGAGGCTCGCTTAACCCCGCAACAGATCCCTCTATTGGCTCTTCCGCCAACCATACCCCCCTCGAGACCCTGCCCTTATCCTCAGACACACATAGCTGGGAGGACGGGAGGTTTGAATTGCAAATCGCTGACCGCGCGCAGCGTTTCCAGAAAAATTGTCGATCCGTGTGTTGCGTGTCAGATGGGAAGTTGTCGTTCCGGCCCCGAGGTTCGTTCCACCCCCGATAAAAATCAACCGTGGCATGGTGTGTTGAGCTAGCTGGGGACTTGGTAACTAAAAGAAAGAAACCTGAGCTCATTATCACGGACGGCAGACGCGAAATGCCCGGGTATTTTTTCTCAGCGAGCTCTCAAACATACAGTTATGGCGCGGAATTGGTCTCTTTTGGCTCATTCTGAAGCAGTGCTTGTGTATATCTTTAGCCCTCGCGTCATGATCACATCGGGACTTACATAAGGCTTCTCTGCGATTCATGGGAGCTTTTTGGACTTGGCAATCCGAGTGGGACGATAATGATACCTTCAAGCTGTTATGCCAATGCAAAATCGCTCCCTCTCCATCCGTGAGTGGGATATATGCTCCAAATAAATAGGTAAGAGAATATTTGGTAGTGTCAAGGCTTCTAAGGAAGCGAATGCATGATTAGATACGTTTATTTTTATGTTTTCTTCGAGCGAAAACGTAGGTGGAGCTGTAGCTGATGGCGAAAATATCCCTGATACGAATTCTGTGAAAAGGAAGTGAATTGAAATCCTGTCAGAATCTCGCAAGGATACACTGCCGTGGGAGTATCCTATTTTTTAAGAGGAGGACATAACTTTCTAGTCCCAATCTCGTCCAATAAAGACGATTTATTATTATATATTATTATTTCCTACGTCAGGCCTGAGTTCGGATGAAGTCACACATTCAGAATGAAATAAAATAACTTTGTTTTATTCCACACTTTATTTTAAATACTTAGTACGACCCGAGTTTCAACATCTAGTGTTATCATCATGAAACAATTCCACAGAATAACTCCTGAGACCGTGTCTTATATCTCACATTCAGATTTGACTTTTCACAGGAGATGCAAAAGATTTAGCAAAAAAATCATTTTAGATTTTTTGTCACAGATTTATCAAAATACGGGCAGGAAGTTTAGTGAATGGCGCGCGAGCAACGGATCACTCAAAGGGCTCACTTTCACCACGGGAACGGTTCATTTCCGTGCCATCTATGTGGTCTCTACTAATGAGTGACTCATTGATTTATTTATTTGCATATCAAATGGATCTCCAATTGAGGTCATTTTCATTAGGAGATATGGAATAACCCTCAGGAAGCTGGTTACATGAGTCCGTAACTATTGCACCCATCACCTCAGGAGAAGGAATGAGAAGGAAGAAAAGATAGAAAAGAGGCGCTGATGCAAGCCCACGGCGCCACGAGCAATGGGTAGGGGCAATCATCTTTATGTTCACGAGGCAAACATTTTTATCATCTTTAATATTGCAATTAAAGATGAAAAATGTTTTCCTTGTGAACTAAAAATAATAAAATAAATTTTCTATGAGTCCTACAGAATTTCTCAACAAAATAATTCATATACAACGAAAAACTTTGGCCGCATGATCCACTATAGCACTCAATTTATACTTCGCATCAATTAAAATGTACTTCATCGTGTATCGTTGTTTAATTATGTTAAATTTTATAACATAAACTAAGTTTTATGGTGGAACATGTGCCCTACTTTTCTGTTTCATACCAATTTCTTAAAGTTCTTCTTCCCTCTATACTTCTAGACCCACCCTAGATACTTTATCTTCCCCTCGCAATTTTCCATTTAATTTTTTCTCCAGCTATTTTTCCCACGCATTGGCTGTGTCTCATGACATGGCCAATCCGCCGTTTTTTTCTTTGGCGTACGCTACTCCACCACCACTACTTTGCTGCGTAAATAGCACTCGAGTTTCTTGGGAATCCCTACGATAGGACCTCATTTGGATGCGTTACGCTTTTACAATCAGGTTAAATGGGAAATGGTTGCGCTAAAACCTCTACATGGTCTAGTCCACGCCCGCCTGTAAACGCTCTTCAATTTGCTAACGGGAGCTCATGACCCAATTCCTCCGCCGAACGAAAAGGATCATCCGGAGGACCTGGCCAAGTTTCGTCCGCTTACGCTGGACCGGGCTAAGCAACGCAGAGTGTATGGCGTACGTGGAACAGCATCCAAGAGGATGGCCAGAGATTAAGGCTAAGCACAGCAATTGAATTGGTTACGGATAGATGTAGCGTCGGGAAGCGTCGAAAATTAGTAATAGCTCGAAGCAGTGGAGTCAAGAAGTCTACAAACGGTTGGACTATCTCCATCATTTGCCGGTGGTTTCCCAAAGATTAAATGAGTTCTCCTCATATTTAATGAATAAAATTGATCCCGGCAGATAATGAAGAAATCTCATTTGGATTCCATCCAAAATACTACAGGGTGGAATTAAGGGGCTTTGGCAAGGCTTCCTTTCCTCAGAAAATGTATACTGTTCACAAAACTTTTAATGAAACCGAGAATAATTAAAATTTTGGGCTTGATGAGGAATATAATCTCTCATTTTCGGTCGTGCATTAGGGTATTAAAATTAAAGGAACTTTTTATAATAGTCCCGATTTTTCTGGTCATTGACTTTGGAAAATATAGTTAACCTACTTTTGATTACCTATAAACTATAGATGCATTGCCTCAATGAAACTTTCAAATAACAAATATCTTTTCTTTGAGGACTAGAAAAATTTGTAATCCAGGTTATTTTTAAACAAAAGATTTCACAAGCTTGACGTTCGAAGTCAGCACAGAAGATTTACTCACGGTGAACTCAATTTTACGTTGATGCTCATTTTTTTCTACTTTGATAGAAAGGACGAAACATTAACTCTAACACAAAATTTACAAACACGGCACCAAGAATAAATTTCAATAAGCGATACATATGGTATTTGAAAATTTCATTTAAAACCTTAGGGTATTAACTAAAGCCTTGCCGGACACTGAGTATGTAGGAAAAACCTCAGTATATGTCAATGTACTGCAGACGGGGATGAAACTTGATTAAAAAAGCAAAATAAATATTTAAGGGAATTTTTTTTGGACGAACATGAGATACCTTGACCCTACTCATCGTCGGAAAGATATTGATTTTCTGCTAAATTGGAAACCATTCCTTGATCTTCGTGAATCAGTAGATTCAGAATTAATGCACGATGTTGAAAATCAACATTGGGAACGAATGGAGAGGTAGTAAGTTTTCCTTTCCATTTAGGAGGCAACCGAAAACGAAAGAAAATAAGTCCTTATTTATCATTAATTTATGATCAAAGCACCCCAAGGGCAGAGTACAACTTCCTTGAGAGAGGCGGAGGGTTTCCCGGGGGAAATTGGGATTTACGATTAATCGCACGGCCCAACTGAGGGAAATATGCTCCCGTAGTGGGGGCGGAAGAGCTTCTCTTTCCCCCAGGAACTTAAAATAAAGAACACACGGTATTAATCTTTAATCTCGAGCGTAGCTGCACGTCAGGAAGGGAGAGAACTTCCACGAGTTCCATTGGCACTACCTAATTCCACGGTACCGCCACGAACTGACGCCTTTGCACTCAAATTCCTCTGTCTGAAACGTGAACCAGAAGCATATCACTACTTGCGCGGATGAATCGCTTCACCTGACGAGTCTCATCTACGGACGTATAAATTGTTTAAACTTTGAGCTGCTAAATTAAAAAAGTTGATAAATTTGTCTAGTCCTTTATTTCACACACATTGAATTGCTTTCTGTACCTCTCCGCTGGAGTGTTGAAACCGGTCGAGTTGATCCAGATAAAGAGTGTGAAGAAGGAAAAGTTATCTATTTATTACATTAACCATGAGCGAATTCCAAAAAGCCAGCCCGAATCAATTGAAGATACACTTAAGGTCTGTTCCTTCTCTGTTTGAATCGTGACGAAGCCAGTTGAGAAATGCCCTACTACATCAATAACGAGGATTATTTCTCATTCTGAATACCGATTGGCTCTCCATACTCACCTGTTTACTATTTTAACCCTCATGGTGAACACTGCACACTTAACTCTTTTTCAATCACTCGTATTCTGTATTTCCCCCAATGTATTACTTGAAAATCTGACAGTATCGTCTGAAACTATCCACGGCATGGTATATAGTATACACCATTTCCTCCTTTTAACAGTATTTAAAATATATTTTCCCGGTGCATTCTCTGTTGTGAAGACTTTACCTCATCATTTTCCCTTAAAGTAGGAAAGATAATGAATAAAGGTGATGGCAGATAAAGGTTAACTCTACGCATCCTGACAACAGCTTCACAGCAATATAACAGCTTAACTAAACCTTCAATTGTATATGACCTTGAGACTGACCTTATGGAGAGAAAGTAGCCATGGAAAACGTGAAATTGAGGGCTCTGGGGAAATTTTTCTCAAGATGTTGTATTCTAAACATTAAATATAAATTATGTTGACTAAAAGGCTTCAATGTTGCAAATTAACCGCATTAAATTAGATTATGGTGCCTATTCTCGTAGTTCATAGTCGTCCATTTTTCAATGGAATCTTCCTACAGATCTGACACCCTGGTTGAGTTCACTGAAATGGGATGAGGTAAAAGATAACTTAGAAAGGGCCGAGGAGGGAATGGAGAACCTTTGAGGGGCGTGCGCAGATCTCCCGGGCTGTAATTTGCCCCGGGCCGATGGTCAAGCTCCCCAACACACATAGGGCTGGAGTTAAAGCCCTTATTAGCGGGACAAGGCGGAGTTGGTCTCTTGAAGGGAAGAGCCTCTGTGAAGCGGGACTGCTGTAGAGTAGGATGCCAGGGCTATAGAAGCAGCGGACTACCTCAATCCTCGCCTCGCGCCAAAGCTACCCTCAACTTACGCCTAGAATGGGGGAAGGCTGAGGCTCAGTCCTGCCACGGATCGAACGCGGGGTTGCCGTGCGCCAAGCAAGCAGCACATGCGGGCTCCATAATCCTCGGTACCGCGAAGGTAGTCGGAGAGGCGGAACATTTGGCAGGGGGAAGGGCATGCAAGGCAAGTGAACACATGCTGCGCATCTAAATCTGCATAGTACCTTGAAAGCCATCTTAGACGTAGTAAAAGGTCCTGCATTATTATCCAGTCTAAACACTGCGTAGTATACTATAAATCAGCTCAGCGAATATATTTGTGGTACATACCGTGTTTCAGAAAATAAAATCATAAGGAAGTGATATTAAGTGAGAGAGAGAGAGAGAGATGGTTATTAAATAATTAATAATTGATTTGAATGACGCAATAGAGTTTATTTAAGATCGGATTAGCCGTTATCCTACAAAGCCGTTAAAGATTACCCTGTCGCTTAAGGAAAAGTCATCATCTTATCGAGTAAAAGGAGTAAAACGTTAGGTACAAGAGAAATAGGCAAGCATTATGCATCTCTATCTACATAGAACCTTGAAAACTATTTCGTGGGTAATAAAAGGTCCTATACCATTCAGTTTTTCTACTGTGATATGAACTATAAATCAGATTAATATATAATATATACCGTAGTTAGCATAAAAAATCCATGTTTAACTGAATAAAATACACAGGGATAGAAGCGATAAGAACGAATTAATTACCATTTGTGCAAAAATATTTTGTAGAAGTACATATTAAACGTCAAAATAAAGAACTGCCTCTCATAGATTTCCTCTGAGCACTAGTGTAAAACCAATAAAATGGTTTTAAGTTTTTAAATTTCAAAGTATATAAAAACCTGCTAAAATTACGGTGCAAAGAACACATCTTCTGTTAGTTAGGAAAAGATGAAATATAACTTCTCTTCTGGTGTTAACATTTTCAAGTATTGCTTTCAAATAAATATTTCCTCAAGGCGGGCTATTTTTACGCAAACAGGCTCTTGCTCTAATCCTTAGTCGATGATTGCCATTCAATAGAATGGTTAGCGTTAGAAGATATATTTACGTTGTTGGCTCCTCAGGGCTTGCTTATATCCGCTTAGAGGTCTGCCAAAACAAAATCATGAATGACGACGCGTACAATGAAGAAAGAACTTCCTTGTGCGAAATAGAAACTGGACGGTGGTTGGGATTGGCAATGAAGATTAATTGCCGTCAAAGAGGTATACCTACCTCGTTAAGGAAAGGAGTTCGATAAAACCCGAGGAAACTCTTTCGCAGAGTATGTACATAAGAGAGAAATGGGGTCATTTAACCTAGTTTGTGGCCAAGGTAGGACCAAAATCTTCTGGAGAATATTTTCAGCGGAAGGTTACAAAAAGTCTTCGACTAGATGCAATTTTACCTCTCAGTCCCCAGTTTTCATACACCAATTTTCTTTTCCCTTTTGTAGTTCCTCCGACTAATTTAGGTGGACTTAAACTTATGTAATTAAGCATATATACAATAATATGTGTCTCTTTGATAAGAGAAGTATATATAATCATGAATCAAATATAACATTGATAACCATGAAACTATTGTTCTTCTGCTTCGAGACAAAATATCCACAATATATAATCAGAAAAAAAGGAAATTAAATAGATATAGTGAATAGCAGCCATAAGACATAAAGGTCGTAGTTGTTGCTTTTGAATAAAATTTTATGAATTTCATAATTCCATTATATTATATGATAGAAATATAAACTAAAAAGTTAACGAAGAAAATAAAACAAAAATTAACCAAATTAGCATTCCCAAATACGTTATTGCTGCAAGGTGCCGGGAATAGGGTAAAGATGGAACGCAGGCCGAAGATTTTCAAGCTATTACTCTAAACGTTGAGCCCCAACCACCCAAATATGCAAACTATTCACAATTGCGTCCTTAAAACTAAGCGACGCGGGAAAACGCGTTAACTTCCACGCGTGCGGTAACATGTTAAGGAGCGCTCCATGGCTTCAGCTGAAGTGGCGCCATCCTGGCTCTAAGGCCGCAGGGTTAGTAATTGAGGAAACTAGGGAGGAGAGAGAGACATTATTCCGAGTACGCCCGTTTGCCGGGTCGGGCTGTTGGAAATTTCGGGCAAACGAATAGCTAGGAGAACTCTTTACCATTTTGCACGGCATGGTGCTTTGCGTCACAGAATGCTATGAGAGGCTTTAAGAGAACACGTCACCCCAGATTGATTGTATTTTGTTTCGATATCCTCACGTATTAATTTTTAGATTTAATCAATAATCCTTGCGTATTACTGTAAAGTTACTCCATTATCCTCGCATATTACTTGAAATGTACCCAGTTATCACAGCTTATCACATAAATTAGGGTAGAGTACATATCATACGTCGATTCTTGATTCCACCGATTCTGAGGCACGAAATCGGAATCGAGAGGCGATCGGTTAAGGTAGAGTCCGATTTCATCCACTCCAAAGGGAGAGATATTATGAAAATAGATTATAAGCTTGGGGCATAAAGGCCGACACACACGTGAGTCATAATGTACTGAACATAATTAAGCTACAAACTTATATTTGAAACAGTTCAAGTGTTTATTATTTTACTAAAGCTGAGGATACATTACATTAATAGATCGCTATTTTTATTATCTATAATTTTTGGGCCATTTGATTGTCATTGCTATTTCATTCCATTATTCTTTTCTTTTTTTTCTGATTCTTAAATTTCAACGACAGCAATGCTGCTGAAAAATCAATATCCTACCTGTTAGTATGAATAAGAATCGATGGAACGAAATGTGTAACTGACTTAATGAACTTACTTGCGAGTTGACAACAAAATATCATTATTATCAACCCACTTACCACGCAAGCTCCCCCTGAAGCAAATTTCTCAATTAGTGCCTGTACACAGCGCGCCTCCATAAAAATGTGTCTATAGTCTTCCCACTGTCTCAGATTTGAAAATTTAACTTATTACGCTCTTTTTAGTAATAACCTGTTTTACATTTAAGATTAAGGCAAATGTTGACAAAGCCTTACCCCGCACATCCAATCCTCTAAGGAGATTACATCGTGACTATGATATACAAAATAAATACAAGCGATATGTAATGTAAATATATGCATCTTGGTATATAACATCAAGACTGCTACTATGAGCATCCCACCTCGTGGGCTCGGGTTCAAATCCCGGCGGTGGCAGAGAATTTTGCTTGAATGTCGTGTGGAGGACATTTCAAGCGCATCACTCCGTCCGTCGGATGGGACGTAAAGCCGTGGTCCCATTGGCGCCTTTCGTTAAGAGCAGGCTAAAGCCGACGCCGGGTTTCTCTCCACCCTTACCTACCTACCCTTCCCACATGGCGCAAATGACCTAAGCTGTCGGTTGCCTCCTCCAAATACCATATTCCATACTGCTACTAGAAACTGGGAACGCATAATGTGAAAAATTCAAAGCAACTATTTCTAAAATTAACTTTTCAAGCAATTTAGTGCCGACAGTAGTTTCATTCAGCTAACGTATTCTGACTTGAGTTTCAACATCAACTAGCCATAGCTCTGGAATTGGAATGAAGAGATGTCTACGATTTTTTATAAATCCTTGAGTGTTAAAGTTTTAAACTATGCTATGATGTACCTTATGTGGATTATTTTGTGAAAAGACACTTACGTTGTTGCAGTACATTCCTATCTAAATTATTTCAACGCAAACGTAGGTGCTGCAGAAGGATCCTGTAAATTTATCTCCTAATTCACTCACTCTGTATCTTAACCAAAGGTTGCTTTGGATAGGTGATGTTCCAGGCATCCCTCGGCTGATAGCCAGCCTAAACTACCAGGCTACCACCGAAAATTTCTAATTTAAATGTAATTAGTGAAATGTTTAGTTCAGTAAATCCCATTAAAAAAAATGTTTTAATGTTTTTATTTTTGCTTAGACGCTCCTATTGTAGATTTTTTTCGTGAAAATGACAAAAATGTACCTGCTGTACATTCAAATTATTATCTCTAATCTAAATTATTTCAGTGCAAACGTAGGCGTTGCAGGAAGTTCATGTAAGTTTTCTTCTAACTCACTCTATTTGTTTCTCAACCGAAAGGTTGCTATGGATAGATGAGGGTAAAGCTGACTTAAGGCTAAGCCACTGACGTGTAACACACATTTTAAGGAAAGGGGAAGCTCCTATCCTAAGGCAAGTTCGTGCTTCAAGGATTATTATGAGAGTGTGTGCTGGAAGGTTTTACTAAAGATTTATACCAGTGGCCCCTCGGTTAGAAACCAGGTGACCAAAACTACTCCTACACGCTACCTCCATTATTTTCTGATCTAAATGTAATTTGTGCAATTTGTACTTCGGTATATCCCATTCTTTAAAATTCAGTCGGTAGAGGACATTTTGAAGAATATACTTTTAATTTTTCAGGAAAATGAATGATGTTTACCTCTTCCCTCGGAGTTAATCTTCTCAAACGACCAATGATGTCGCTCGCCCTAAATACTGGAATCGAGTGATGAGAGGAAGAACAATAAAAAAGAACGATCTTCCGGGATACTGCGGATAATATATGAAGGCCAATGCTTTAAGGAGGGACTGTGATGAAACCTCGGGAGCTTTTGGGAAACTTCCGCGGATGATGTATTCTGGAGAAACTTTTTAAGAGCTATTACGGCTATAAAGCTGATCTTTACGACGTGCAGCAGAGAATTATACGAAGGGGCATTCACGGAGTATATTTCTCATGAAGCGACGAAAAAAAAATTCATAAAAATTGAGTAAAAAATTGCAAACTTCACGCGGGCCCTTATTGAATTTGGAGGCTCTACACAAGACCATCATTTACTTACCTGGTCTATATATTGCAAGGAAAAGGACAAGCATCACATAACGTAGGCAAAGTACCCATCAGTTTTTTTTATGATGAAGCAACATCCTTTGCCATTAAGTTTTATGGACTTTCACCAGGCAAATTACATTGCCTTGAAAAGCCATAAATCAAAGAGTTTCATTGCAGAGATGAATAAATGGCGGAAATCAAAACTCATGTTCATCAGCTAGTTTCTTAATTAGGTGAATTCTATTTATGGTCGCTAAATTAAATTTCTAGTATTTTACGTAAAATTAAAATCAGTCATATCGGTTTGAAGTCGGTTGAACACGGATTTCATAAGACTCTTCCTGCTTTCACTCCTTTACATGATACATATTTATTTGTGTACAATAGGGATCCGAGTTTCTGTATCAATAAAAGAAAATGTTATATTACTCCATAAATGCAAGTGATTCAACTGCGACTTGGGGAAAAATATAGAATCGCACATCAGAGGAAGGCTTATTCTAGAATTGAGAGCTAAGATATGTCTACAGAACATTCCCCCATAAAGGAAACTAAATTAGAAGGGCATGAGATACAAAGTTCTATATGGTTCTCAAAGTTCCAATATATATACGGCGTAAAAAATTCATGCCATGAGCACTTTCCTCGCCGAGGTTCAGAAAATGAAGCTTCTTCCAAAGCTCACATTCGCCATGGAATGGGAACGGTGTCTTCTTTATTATAAACTCAAGATCCGTAGAAAAAAGAAATTTTTTTCTTCTTCCTTTTTTCTAAAAAAATAACGAAGTCAACACCTATCGCGGGAAACATCTCGGAGGTAGCCTTATAGCAAAAAGACATCTCAACACGTCGCTGTCGGTGGTAAAGTTTATTTTTAAAACTCACGCGCATATCTAAATGGCGGCGTCAAAAAAGTTTTTTTCCCTCTTTCTTTCCACATCAAAAACCCTGGACGAAGAAAATATTTGAGCGCCGCAAAAATGAGCTTCACTCACAGTCTTCAAGACAGAACAGGTGATGTAAATGGGTAGAGCATGGGGTCATCGAACCCTCTTTCATCGCTTCAGGAGGTTATTCCGAAAGGCCAAGATTTAAATACTATATTTCCACTATTATGGCAAAATATATTTAAATCTTTTGGCTGAAATTATTCGACGTTATAAAGCAAATAAATCCAAATTAGTTGCCAAAAATTTACTCAATGGACCCTTAATTTTAACCAGTATCGGTCTTTTCAAGCTGTGGCAAAAAATTTGATGGACCTTAGAGCATCAGCATGAAGTAACGGCACGTAAATGAAAATTTTAATCAAATTAAGCTCAAAACCTGTTATATACTATGTTTATATCTGGCGGAGTATTTACTACCGGTTCTTACCATAGTGAGTAGATTAATATAGGGCGATTCTACGTGTCACATACTGAACGTGACAATGCATTTTTGAACTTTTAAGAATACACCAGTTGGCCAAAGATCTTACATAGTAAAAGGTCTTACATAGTAAAAAAAAAATCATGAGGATCGTATGTTGCGAAGGAATTAATTCTATTTGAGACAATCTATAACCCCTATGCAAACAAATGATAAAAATTTAATTCATAGTGAATTCAAAATTAGACCATGCAGGATTGTGAGAAAACCAAACAGGTACTTTAAGTGATTGTATTGTATTTTGAATAAGTTCTTTGCCATAACAAAAAAATTATCTACGGAAATAAATTCATGTTCAACCGTCACGGACTGACATGATTATGTATTTGACTTGCAGACTGTATTTTTTAGAATACAAATAGGTCTTGAAATAGCAACTATTGACGTACATGTGCCATTATGAGGATATAAAAATCAATCCATACAAAAATTTATTCCTAATGGTAGCTTATGATACTACTTTTTTGAAATGAATGTATTCATTAAATTTCGTATGCAGCTAAAAACTATTCTATGCGCACATAAAAATCTCTCGTGTCAGAGACACACGCGACTCATGCAAAAGTCAGCACTTTGCAACGAAAGTGTAGACTTTATGGCAGAGCTTTTGATCCATAACGGAGATTCCAACTACTTTTTTATTTAATCAGTCAGTATGACATAAACGTTGAATCGCTGTATGGTCTTAGTTTAGAGCCTTATTTAAACTAAATAATAAACTAAACATAAAAACGTTCTATGTATACCATTTTTGACATTTATTTCAGGATTAATCGATTAAGCCACTACCGTAAAAAAATATTTTTTTTTATTTTCTTTTTTCTTTTTTTCTGAAAAAATAACGAAGCTAACCCTTATCGCGGGAAACATCTCGAAGGTAGCCTTATAGCAAAAATACATTTCAACACATTGCTGTAGGCTGAAAAAAATCTCATTAAATCTCTTTAAACTCACGCATAAATTAAAATGAAGAGTATTGTCAGTTACGATGCTAAATAGGCTTGCGGTATTTTGAAATTCATGGCTTCAACTTTTCATTCGGAGTCGCTTCACTCAGCGAACCACGTAAGGTAAGTCGACGGAGCTCTCTGAAGGAATAGTCAAGCGGTGGCTAAGAGTAGGAGGCCTCACACATTCCTTATCTTTCAGATTTGCGCTAATGAAAAGGAGCCCGGGAGGTGGCTCCGGTAGAAGGTGGCGCGGTTGAGAGATGGCCCGGGGTGGGAGGTGTTTAATGGGCCCGGGAAATGCAGCGTCGACCGCCCGCCCTCCCGCCCTTAACTCTCCGGTGACTTCACGCTGTGCGCGGCCCGTCGCTTCGATGTCCTCAAGGCTTGCAGACCGTTGATAAACTATCACACCTACACTTCAACCGGCCTTGGCATTTGGTAAATCCTTTGCTCCGTCCGTCTTCCAAGCCCAAATGGAATAATTTCCCCTTTTCCTCCGCGAGAAGACGACAAATTGTCTCCATATTCTATTCATCTCTCGAGAGAAGGCACCACTTCCGTTGGACCGCTCTTGTAAGTCCATTTTATTTACGTAACCTGATCATAAATGGCGTTAAAAACATCATTTTTAAAAGTAAATGGGAAATACTCTAGCCCTACTTATCTTCCTTTCAAGTATGGAATTTATACTTAGAGGAAACACTTCGGTAGGCCTATAATATAAAAAAAATGGGTTTATATTAACAACATTCCACTCTATATGCTCTAAATTTTTTATGAATAATAGCGGAAGGTAAGGAAAAGCAATACACCAGGAACAGCAGTTCAACGAGAAGATAAATCTTCTTCACATTATATCGATTACTTGACTGGCCTTTTTTGTCTTGTTTCCTAACGTGCCATGCTTTTAAGACTCATAATATCGTATATATTTTATGGTAAATAGAAAATGTATTTTTGCAATTAATAGGCGTCTCAAATATGAATATTTTACCCTGAAGCAAATATTAAGGTAAGTTCATAATATTTGACATCTACGCTAATTCTTCAGATCACTATTACGCTCTGAAAATACTAAGTTTATAGCGGTAAGTAATATGCCAGGAATACCGCTTGACGATGCGTTCTTTAACGGCCTGGTTATAGGACACATGAAATCATTCGAGTTTAAATGCATGAAGGGACGGATTTACGACATTCCATTTTGCATATAGCTACTAAAAACATGATCTGGGCGAAAATCTACCGTAGGTAAAAATTGACAATTTAAAAATATTTTTAGAATATAAAATACTATTCATAAAGACCTCGTTTTGGTCAAAATTAAATTTCCAGTAAAAATAAATGTTTTCATTGCGTAAATTCAAGACCTGGTTCGGAAATATTGGGGGAATACAGAGAAAATTAATCGTTTTTTTGTCCTCCCTATATCTTTCATAATAGCATACCAAAAAATCAGAATTACTTGAATTAGTATGTTAAGACACTCATTTTACATGTGTTTCGACCTGCGCCTGAGTTTACCCCCACTTTAAAAGACTGATGCGATCTTGGCGAGGCTTGGTTATAGGACACATTAACTTATTCGAGTATAATAGATGCACAGATTGGCTGGTCTTATTACTAATTTTTTTTACTCAAGCTATTCTAAACATGATCAGAGAGCAAATTTATCGGTGAAATTTTGCTGGTGGTAATTGATAATTAAAAGAATTAGAGCATTTTCTAAAAGGCATAAATATCTCGCTTGAGTCTCAGCTGCGGAAAAGAAAATGTCCACTTAAATATTTTGTTTTTGTACACCCTTCACTCAAGTTCTGGTTCGGAAAGACGGAGAAAAAAGGGAAGAATTTTCGTTTAACGCCTTTTCATGTCCTTTAAAACAAAAATCGTAAATAATAAACAAAATAAAAATAAGTGTTTGTAGGAAACGTTTTTTATCGCGAACTATAGATAATACTAAAGTTTTTCAGAATTGAATTTTTTCACTTATAGATACAAGTCATGAGGAATTTGACTTTTCAAAAATTGCACTCTTAATTACCGGCCTCCTCTTTTTATTCTAGCCTCTCCATTTGACAGTAAATTTTTGCTCAATTTATTTTTCAACGGACTTTGATGCAAACTAATTTGTTATTGTGACTCTATCATTTTCGTTCCTTTAAATTATCGTAGCGCCGCCATCGGATTTTGGTGGAAATTTTTGAACTAATCTCCATACTTAATTTTAAATTCTGAATAACAATCGAGATTCAGTTTAAATAATTTTCAAAGTGTTAGAATATTGAATTGATATCTGGTTCTGAGTTACTATGAGAGTTTTAGCTTGATAACCAATTCGAAAGTGGGTTAAAATTGAGTTGCAAGATTTGACCCGGACACGGTGATAAACAGCGTGGCGCGTTCATAAAAACGTGCTAAAATCAGAATTACTTGAGTTAGATAATATCTATACCCCCATTTTCCATTTGTGTCGACCTTCGCTCGAGTTTACCCCTACCATACCCTCTTCATACCAAAGGTAAGCATACTCACAACTCCACTTCTTTATTTTTCTAATCCTTAAATTGTGAATTGTCATCGTTTAAGGCCTCCGCTGTACTTTTTTGTGCCTCTAGTACACGATTCTGCACTATGTGCCTCATGCGTTTTGATTTTCTTCCGTAAAACTAGATGGATGACACAAGATGAGAGTGCGTCGAAACAAAATTTCTGGTAAGTTCAATATTTCTATAATTTTCCCACCCATTTTCAAGTGTTTTGTATCTAACGAAAGGTAATGAAAAGTGACGTCATGGAAAAATTAACAATGCCGGAACGCACTTTCCTCAGCTTTTTTAGAAGTGAAATATTTCTCTGTGTTTTTTATTACACGTTATTTTTTACATTTTAATAAAAAAAGTTTGCTTTGGTTACCAATTTATTTATCAGAAATTTTGAGACAGCAAAATTGATAAAAGTGTTATTTGACTTATTAGAGAGGCGATAGAAATTTGTAAACGACCTATGAATTTTAACAGGGATGATCGATATAATTTAAGCCATGTGTGGAAGAGATATATTTCGAAAATTTAATAACAATATTCCACTTTTCATCTTCTTTTTTTATAGTAGAAGTTTTAAAGAAGTTGGCTTTTATTTTATTTTATTTTTATTTACTTTTTTAAATACCTTGACAACAATGGACCAGTTTTTCCAACGGTACGATAGATGTTTATATTTTCATTCTCCTGACGACGTTCCCAGTAAGTGGAATGAAACGTTGAGACAAATATTAAGCACGCAGACGTACACCCGAAAATGGATTATAATAGTGCATCTAATCGCTGCGAAAACCTTAAAACTAAAACAACTGGTAATGAACCAAAATATCCAATAACTTTCACTCCTTATCGCAGTGCATAAACATATTGCTGTATATTCATAAAATTACCGTACTATAAAATATTTGGTATTAAATATTTATTTCAAATTTTACTATGACGACATTTTTTACATCCACCCTGGTTATAAAAGAACCTAAAATATATCGATGGCTAAGTTCTAACAACACATATCTCAAATTTGGCTGATTTGAGACAGGTATCTTAAAAAAGAGTAACAACATTAAAAAATAAAATACAAGCAATGAAAAACTCTCTATTTGAAAATGAGTGCTTCTTTTCAGTTTTATGAACTTTTGGTTTTTAATTTCAGTGCGCAAGTAAAATAAATTAATCGTTGCTCTCCTGAAAAGTTGCTATTTTTTAGATACGTATTGCTAGGACTTAGCCATCGACATATAAACAGCACAGAGACTCAAGCGCCTGAATAGGTTAAAAGCGGGAGGTCTGACTCCTTCGAAACGTGCCCTAAACAGCCTTGCGAGACTTCCTTCCTCTCCTGCGGTTCTCTCCTTCTTGACTTAATTTTCTTCCCGCAGGAACCCTTTTACGGGACGTGGAGCCCAAGGAGACGAGGTCAGGGCACGAGGGCGCTTTATGGGGAGACCGCGTAGAAGACACGGGCTCAAGTGGTGCCCTATACGGGCCTTGTAGGCTTCTTCTCCCAAGGTGAGAATATCAATACGCCCCTGTAGTTTCCCTTGCAAAGTGAATGTTTCAAGGCTACGCATATTCACACACGAATGGCTCATGTATTAGCTACAGGATATTCTCATCATCCTTTTCTATGGGGATAAAAAATGGATTATAATACCGTTAAAGATTTATAATAACTCACAAATTTGCTGATAAAGCCTTCCATGGATATTTGTTTATTAATGTCAAAAACTGAAAAAATGGTAACCATTATGGAAAAATATTACATAGCTTAGCATCTTCAGCCAAGGAAATTCGTAGCTTTACGTGGTTCGTTCAAATACATACAGCGACCGGCAGGAGAATCCTATGTTCGTGTTTTGAGCTCTAGATGCGATTATCTATTAGTTGTTAATAGCTATATATGACATACTATCACATCATGAAGCGCCTAGTTAATGCTATCTAGCCATGACTAGCTTTTACAGCAGAAACTTGGTTTATGTTGCCAAATATGTAAAATTTCAATCGGTTCTGAAAAAAGCCCGAAGGGTGGAAATGAGTGATGAGTTATCTACTATTCTCAATGTGTGTAATACAGCATTTGCATTAGCACGGAAAAGCGTTGAAAAGTTATAGAAATGATAAATTATGGCATTAAAAATATATATTCAGGTTATCAGTCCAAATTTTAGCTTAGCTCCGCGTAAAATTCCGATAGCTCTACCGTCCAAGTAGGGACTTGTTTAACACATTTCAATACTCGATTCAAATACATTCAGCGACCGACAAGTGAATATTACACTGCAATATTCGTGTTTAAGAGCACCACATGCGATTTTCTATACATTAGTAATAGCTCTAGATGACATACTAACATCTTGAAGCACCTTGTTAATAATATCTAGTGCTGAAGCAATGACTGGCTGAAAATCAGGGATAAAATTATCCATGGTTCTTCGAATTATCAAGTATATTATTTGGAGAATTAAAAACATTTTTAATATTGTTACGTGAATATTAATCCGACCTTTCTACATTCAAAATTGGTTTTAAAATATCTTCTAGACACTTAGCACCTAATATCCATAAATAACGTCCAAACAATTTGGAACTATATTTTTTATAATATTTAAATGCAAACACTGGGCAACAGATCTGAGCTAAGTCCGATAATTGCGTATCAGTATATAATAATGTATTTTTTGTGAGTAAAATTTGTTTATAAAATCAAAATTCAATGAATATAATTTGGAAATATCAATGCTTAAAAAAATTAAGATAAAATCAGGATAAAACAGAAAATAAAATTTAAAAGATAAAAGTCTGATGAAACCGTTAATATTTTCAAATATTTTCCGAAACTCCGGAAGGACTGATCTTTTAATTATTCTTCATATGACTTCAATAAGTCGACTCGGTCACGAAAGTTAAGTGGAGCGGAGTAGGTACTCAAATTTTTTTAACACTCCTCAAAGTACGTTCGACCAAATCTTATGGCACTAAAAGGCAGGATACATTCCAGGAAACACGTCGTTCGCGGTAATATAAAAATGTTCAACCCACCTCAAAACGATTCAAAAGAAACGTGCAACGCCCGAGCTTATTAACTCCGCCGAGTTTTCTCGGTGAAGAGAGCTAAAAAAAAAGAAAAGAAAAAAAAGTCGGAATGAAAGCGACAATTTGGCGGACCGAAGCCGAGGGAGAGGAAAAAAAAACAATCGCAGGGGAGGCCACTCGCGCGAGGTTTGCGAAATGTACGACCTCATCGAAGACTAACACGTTACGGGGACCGATCCTCTCTTGTTTTTTCAAAACAGCGATCCGCAAGGAAAATCGCAGGACAGGAGCCCACGAAGCAATTACATCAATGAGCCCGGAAGCCCAGGTCTCCTTCCCGCCCTTCTTTCCTACGAGTTCGGGAGAAGGTCCCGACAGGGATCTGGGGGACTCGTCGTGCGGTAACAGACTGTAGCGTAGCCACTCGGTTACAGAAATAAACTTCATGTATTCTCCCATTTTCTATTTCCATTCCATTTTCCGGTACATATTCAAATATTAACGGTTATTTTGTACGGAATATCTATCAATGTTATGCATCATCATCAACGTTTATCAATTTAAAGCACTGCATGAAACATACGCAGTCACGCACACGCACAAGATATATACACCACGGGAGAAGTTTGCAATGAAATAAGATTTGATTTAGCCGGGATTCAAACCCGTATATCCCAATTACCCATCAGGCGTATTAGCCAGTTACACCACCAGGCCATTTTCTGTGCTCCATCCCGAAGTTCGTAATGAGAAAATGGCTCCGTGGTGCACCTGGCTGACACGCTTGGCCGGAGATTGGGAGATCCCGGTTCGAATCCAGACCAAGTCAATTATTTTTTCACCATGAACTTCATCTTTTGTGCAGTTAATAATTCTCTTCATTCGTTCTACGGAGCTCTTCTCTCAATTTTCTTACCATCCAATCTTTTAACACCTACATTGTTCTTCTCCATTGTATCATTCACCATCTGGTCTACGTATCTCATACGTGACCTCTATCTCTGCAATTCTTTCCTTCTACCTTTCCTTCAACAATAATTTTCATTAGAGCGTCCCGTCTCATACTGTGGCTGATAAAATTTCCCAAGATTTTTAGAATAGCTATTTTACCTCCTACTATTCGTAGAACCTTCGTAATACGCACACGATCATTCGATTTGAGTGAGTCATTTACAGTAGTAAACAAACCTAAGTTAACATTATATAAACGCTGTTTCCTTTACATGGGGCCAAAGTTATTTAATTTACTGCCCACTAAAATTAAAAAAAATCCTCAAATGTAATGTTAAGACTTGCTAAAGACTGGATTTCCTCGCAAGAAATAGTTGAAATTTTTTAAATGTTATTTATTTTAAAACACTAATGTATCATTATCATTGGCATACATTTTGTTATTTGATTGTGGCTCAATTCTGGTCCTATTAAGATGTAAAAACAAATCGTGGGAGTAAATAAATTATTATTATTATTTGCTCTTCATTGTTCTTATATAACAACAGAACATCAATACCTCACTTGCTGTCATAGTCTATGATTCATTGTCATCACGAAGCATACTCCAAATTGAAGTCCGAGTAAATCGCTTCCTTACTTCATTGCTTATGTACTTAGCTGTACGGAGACTCCTCTCTTTAAGGAATGCCTTCTTTGCATAGGCAACTATTATGCATTAATTTAAAATTAAAAATTACTATAAAATGCCCGAAATGCAAGAAAATCAAGTACTCATATCTTTAAATAGTTTAAAATGAATGTGATAAATGTCATTCGAAATACAATCATGGACGTTTATTACTATTTTTAAGGAGTCAAAATGTTAATCCGGAAACGTTGAATGGTATAAGTAATAATTTCAGGCATAACTGTGTGAAAACTTTCTATTACGGGAAACGGAAGAATAAAATTTGTTAGGTACACTAAATTAACTGAAAATGCACGACACGAATTTCATAACATAGGTAATCGATCGTGCCTGGGTCCTGCTTATGCAAAATATATTAGTGAACCTAACAAAGTTTATTCCTTCATTTTCCATGACGTCAAATGTTGTTTTAATTTTGAGGTTTATGAAACTTTCACAATTAACTTAACAAATTTAAGTGAAGGATGTCGGTGGGAAGTCCTCGCCTGCCAAACAAGAGGCCGCGGGTTCAAGTCCGGTCTAAGTAGAATACCCCTATTCTGGGCATGGATATTCCTACATGCGTCATTGTTGACTTGTTGATATAAAATGGCCTATATGTGCTGTACTCGCTTTGCTCGCTGGGGGGGCTCTGCCCCCCCTAGGCCCCCCCGAAAAAGGCCTGCGGCCTGTTATGCTCACTGTGGGAGGTCTTACACTTTTTGTTTGCTACTTGTTACTTAAGGATCGTTTACTTTTAAGCTGGCTAGCTTAGTTATAAGCAATATTTTCACTTTCACGTAAAACGAGCGCATGGTACGTAGGCTACAATATGAATGTAAATATTTATAAAGAGAAACGTTTTTCTGAGGGGCTAAAAAGGTAAAATAAATTTCTACGAGTTTCTATAACTTATTCAATTCAACTACAAAAAACGTTGAGACCACGTTCCACTGTAACACCCAATGCATACGTGATAACATAACATAACGACTTTACGTATTAAAATGAAAAACACGTTTATTAACTATTTTCCACAAAACTCAACCAAATCCTTGATATACGAATAAGATGTAACAGCTGTTCCCCTTTGTAAGCGAATTACGTAGGGACTGAATATCCATATCTAGAAACAAATGCGCCTTAGCATGAATTGGGGCTAGTATGACGAATTTTATCGAAATATTATTGATCGTGATCGCGAATGATTTCACTTCAGAAATACCTCTATTTAAAGTTTTAATGAATCGGGATACACAAATATCTCAGCTTTAATATCCCTCGCAATGCGCAATAAATCTGGTGAGTAACGGATCACAGCCTTTGGTGTACAAGACATTGTGAATGTCAAGATGTCGATAATTTTCACAGTTGAATAATTTAGTCACTCAAGGAAACGTGATTTTTGCAAGACAAATAATTGAAAAAGAAATACCTTTATTTGCACTTATCTTCCATATTGTATTATTCTCTGCCTATTCACTCCTGCAGCTCACGGATAACACTGTACATTAAAAAGGACATCAACGGAAAAAAGTACGTAAACAAAAATAAAAAGTAATCACCATAACGAAAAATGAAAATAAAATCATTTTTACCTACCTATATTATGTAAGACTTGTTTGAAAGTCTTTCTACTACAATCGTGTATCCCCAACAAGATACGAACTATAGTCAACAGCACGAATCATATTTCTAAATTGGCATTTAGTGCACTTGTTAACTTTGAAATTAATAACTACCACACTTTCGATGTAATATACCAAAAACAACAACTAATTTCTTACCTTATATTTCTCCGCTTTTGATTTGAACACGCTTTGATTTAAACAGCAATTTAGCTCCTCTTGTTTGCATAAACAAATATGTTGCTATGTATGTTCGTTTGTATGACTGCCGCGCCGCCATTGGAATTTGGTGGCCATTTTTTGAACTAATCCCCATACACTCAATTTTATATGAATAGACAGATAAATAATTGTAAATTTAGTGTTTTCATAATTTTTCCTGGGGTTTCAGACAATTTTAGAGGGGCACTTCATTAGACTTTTTGCCGTATCTCGTCTCGTTCACCCCAAACATTTGTATACGTGAATGAATGAATGAATGAATGAATGAGTGGTCGTTAAGGGGCTTCATGATATATAGATTAGGTGGTATGGGAATAAATAAATAAATATATTTAAATTAAAAAATTAAAACTTAAAAATTTTCCCGATAACACAAGGAAATTTCCGGAAATATTTTCCCGGTTACTTCTGGTTCCATGGTTTTCAACGGTTTCCTCGGATCTCTCGAGTGGGCTTCAAGGGAAAAGAAGGTAACAAAAAAACGGTGCGATGGAGAAGGTTGGCTCGTGGGCGGAGTAGTCAGGATAAGCCGAGTGGATAAAAGATAGGGGGGGACACCAGGGGGCGGGAATAAATAAAAAAAAATGTATCGTGGCCGCAGAGGAGGAGAGGCAGATATTTGCCCAGAGAAATTGCAATTCGCGTCGGGGAAACCGAAAAACCAATCAAAACACTTGAAAAATAAGGGGAAAAAATCTTTGAGGAGAGTAAACGCGATTGAAATATACGTGGAGCAAAATCCCCTCCTCCCTTGACTTGCTCGCTTCGGCTCAATATTTCATCTCCAGCAGTTTTCTGCCCGAAAAAAAATTATTTAAAAAAACATGGGGCGACGCGAGGTCAACGGTTTCGAATGGAAAATTTGGGAGGGGCTTGTAACCTGTTACAAGATAATCAACTCACGGATATAGGACTTAATGTTTGATCACACGACACAAAATTAAACTAGATGGATGAATTTCAACACGGGCTTGACCAATTTGTGCAATATTTTTAATATTTTTCTTCATGCACTAACCTATCATAGAATACTGGATACAAAGAAATCTATAAAATAAGTTTTGTTAAGCCGAGTTAATTTAAAAATACCACGCACTTGGCTATAGAGTTTGCTTATCATAAAATTACTTCAGGAAGAAAATAATCCTTTAAAAAATAATTTGATAAGAGCGGAATCAGTCCTCATGGAGATGATTGAACCATTCTACTTTGTGAGAATACCTCCTTCAAACTTATCGTTGAGCCTTGAACTGGGTTAAATCGAAATCTAAGGGCCAATAAAGATACTAAATCTTAACTTTTCTTTCCAAGTCATGCTTTTCTTGCAGACAACTACTCCAAATGCGGTTTAAATTAGCTTATTTACCTATGTTGGTAAAATGTGGCAGGGTATAACGCTGATAAAACGTTAGTATTCGTAAGCGTTACAAACTATCCTTCAGGGGAAGGTCATTTATACTTACATTCCGGCCACGTTACGGAATATAGCTGTAGTTAACTGTGCTCGTTCATTATCCTGGATCATGCACTTGTGATCAGGTACTCACCTGAAATGGAAAGAAATGGACAAATTAAAAAAATCCATAATTACTTCTAATCGAACCAATATGTTCAAATTTTAAATTAAGACATTCACTTGGAAACATCCTTAAACGGTGCAAAGGTAGTTTTTTTCATACATAAGTGACAGTGTTAAACGGATTATTTGAAATTTAAAAATTAAAGAATATGGTTAAAATGGGTAGGCAAAGATAGTATTTATTTAATAATTAATTAAAAAATGCATGCATCATTTTTATATCGGAATGTTAATTCATGTAATATTAGTTAAAAGGAAAACAAATAGTTACTGGCAGAAATATCCCACGGAATTAAATCAAGTGCATAATAATTTTCTATCAATCAATTACTCAGAGCCTATGTCGTGTAATTATGACGAAAACTTTAATGTATTGGCTTTGTAGAATCAGAAAAAGGAGCTACGCAATTTTCTTCGAAAAGGTTTGCAAACATCAACTTTTGCTTGATAACATATGTAGGTATTCCGCTTCAAACAGCACAGAAAATTGCTTGCGCTAAATTCATCATCATTCGTATTATTAACCGCTGTAAACCTCCAAATATTAGAATTTTCAACTGACTGTCAGATTACCACATTGGAAATTATTCTTTAATATCATGAAAAAGGTTAAAAAGATCGTCTAACGATTAATTGGTACTGCTAAAAAAATGTTTGCGTCCGATTCGTGTTCATAAAATACCATAGCTACAAAGAAAAGTTCTTAATTTTTAACTCAGAATCTATACCCTGCCTCAATGCAATGGAAATGATTTAAATTCAGTACCCATAATAATAAAAAAAATAATGGCACTAGGTCACAGTTCGGAGTGAATTCCAACTCGCGTAATTTGGGGAATGAAGAAGCACAGTGACAGTCGTCAATCGATTAAAAGTACCCGGCTAGTTCTATGGAAAAAAGAGAACCTTTTGGATTAAACGTAGGAGCCGAATGAGTATAAATTTCAATGGAAATAAATCCGTCACAGGGATCCTAATGCCCCACTGCACATCGTTAAGGGAAGAATAATGGTCATCGACCCTTGGAACTCTCGTTGGAATTGGCAGAAATCTGTGCGACCGGATGGCCTAATTCGTCGCAATGAAATTTGGCACTCCCTAGACGGGTGAGCCAAAAAAATAAATCTCCACGCTCGGGAGACGCCTAGAAAACTTGGCCTGATCCAGCAGCGGTAAAGTATGTTACACTACAATTTATGGTGGGTCATCGTAGATGTCCGATAACCAATTTCGTAACATCAGATACCCAGCATTGAGGTTAAGTATAATGTTTCAATCGAAGGCTTTCGAGGAGAGAGAGAGAGTATATTTCCACCAACACACTTGACATTAAAAATTTAAAACTTAGGATGAAAACTTACCGTCAAGCATAAATGAAATTTTTGAATTTAATTTTTATTTGAAAAGGCTAGCGGACAGGAGAGAGCTGCGTCAAACCGATCTTCTGGATTCATGACTAGTGATGATGAATATTTATTTAACTAGTGCTACGATTACGGTCCTCAGTTTTCCCAACAGATCAAAGGGAAGTGCAGAGGTTAGCTTATTTACACAGGATAACTCCTCATTCATCATCCCAACCTCCCGACCTGTGAGCAGCATTTTGTTGCAAAATCGATGAATTAGAATATGGGTCTGAAAGTCAAGTGTGACTAAAGTATGAAGTAACTACTTCTTAAAAGAAGATGATTTGAGTATTCACTACCTAGAAGAGAATATATAGGTTATTTAAAGTGCCTCAAATGGAATTTTCTATAGACATAAACCTTGATCAGTTACGTTTTCATAAAAATAACTCCCCTCCCCTTCCCCTCCAATCACCCGACCACAGAGTATATATCCCGGCAAATTCTTATGTGTATCACTAGTCTTGAAAATGGTACAGTGTAACCGAAACTAGTCGGCAATAAAGTGTGTGTTTTGTAGAAAAGCAAAGTAATTTCCTTCCAACCAAAATAACTCTTCAGTAAGTGGAATGATTTTTCACACACTTGCTTCTACTTCCCAACCGTAGAGCAACATTCAGATGTAAATACGATGAATATAGAATAGCAAGCTCAACACCACGTATACTCAAGTATTTAGTTTTATATCGATGATATGTACATAATAAAGAATTGGATGAAAGCTTCTCGGGTTTCCAACCGGGTCATGGTCTACATTGTGTAGGCCGACGTTTCGTTGGGAGACTTTCCCAACATCCTAAGGGCTGATGATGCCGATGTCGCTGTGTTTTAATATATATAACCTCCTCCTTCACCTAGGTGGTCTCTCATTGGTTCGGGATTTTTCCTCCTTTCTCATCCTATTTATTGGAACCTGGTATTTTTTGGCATAACGTGGTAATTGGTACATGGAACCTGGCAATAAATATGACGAGAAAGGAGGAAAAATCCCGGACCAATGACAGACCACCTAGGTGAATGCTACATAATGCAGACCCTGACCTGACCCTGATCCGGAAACCCGAGAAGCTTTCATCCATGCTATTCACCGGGAAAAGCTCAGATTCCTCTTCATAAAACATTGTGTCATAAATTTCGGAAAACCCTCCAAATAAAATAACGCTCTCATCCGAAATAACCGAGCGTTCTTTAATGATGCATTACTTAGATCAAACCCTTTTTGTGGCGACAGAATCTTCAAAATAATGTTTGTACCTGTAAATGATTACATATTCCTAGAATTTATGCTAAAATCACTACAGTGATGTTACTAGTGATGCTACATCGGTGTTGGTGGAAATTACTAATTTTGTTCCGCTTAATATAAAAACACTGCCAATAATAAAGAGAAAACTTATTGTTTCCCTGGTATCACTCCCAAACGGCGAACTTTCTTCCGTTTCTGAGCCAATCGAAAAGCAACCAACATTCTTTAACAGCATCAAAGCCCGGTCTAAATTTTGTATTCTTACTGCATTAAATATTTCAAAGAAATACGAGAAACATCTAACTACCAATGGTGCGCATATTTCCTTCCAACTCCACTCAAGATTAGTTCGATGAACTCCGGGCGACCTCCCCTTCGTCATTCCCTCAATTCCGGCACCGACTACATTTCCCCGGAGCCGCATATTTAACGAGCACCACGGAAGAACCAAACTCTACCACCGCCTTCGACGGCAACTTTCCCCCACCCCTAAGGGTGTCCGTGCTCGATTAGCTCCCAGAGACGTGCCAACGCAGCGCCGAGAATTAGAGGGACGGAGTGTGATATGGTTTAAGGTAACTTACGGGAACCGAGAAGGGATTTGATAAAAATAGAGCATTTGATCTAAAAAAATTGAAGTGAATCTAATCATGAGAGGATTTCACGGTGATGAGAGTTTTGTATTGAATATCCATAAAGGAAATTCGTTAACCCGGTAACGCCTGAATTAACAATTTCATCCCAATTTTTTCGTAATATTCAATTGTAAAATCTGATTGATTAGATGAAAATTAAATACTTTTAGCACTAGTAGTCTTGAAGATACAGCCTGATACAATTTGGTACCGCTAGGTCCTTAAGGGGTCAAAAATCGAAATTAAATAGGCGTTAGTAATTTCACATTTTAATGCCAGAAACGTTAAAAAATTTCAATTTTGAACAATAAACTATCAAAATTACTCAAAAATGTCAAATCTTTCTTAAAAAGGCAAGCTTTACACGAAAACGTAACTATAAATATGCTTATTAGTTTCAAACTCTCAAAATCCCGAACAAATTACAATAAATAACAAAAAAAGTTCGTTTAGTTTTGCACTACCAGCTGGTACCATATGGTACCGGTAAGCGTTAACGGGTTAATGACGTAGCAGTCATGGACCACTCTGAGAGAGATTTGAAGAATAATCCCCATTGATACGGAAATATGAATTATATGTATTCAATAAAATAGGACTAAATTAAGTAAAACTCTAGCATGTGAGATGACGCCAGCACAGTAAATTTCGCAAAGCAACAACCAGCGGGAGGATTCTTCAACCTTGTATATAGAGCAACCAGTGTTGGAATCCTTGAGAAGAATAGCCATATGGTTGGATAGGATAGGCAAGAGTAGAGGTCACCCCGAACTAACCAACATGCGTTTTATTTTCTTAAAATGTCCTTGGAAGCGGAGGAATCATGGGCCAGTATGCAGTCAAGTGAGGAAACTATCAGAACTAGATCTGGGGCATACTTCTTCAAAGCGGTCATTTATGAGTCAAAGCATCAAAATTCACTGATCTAGGAGAATAATGAAAACCAATTTTAATAACCACGTCATCACAAAGAACTGATAAGTCTTGGAGGTACGATAAGTCTTCTGAACCACTTTAGACGACAGAAAAACTTAATTTTAAAGCTATTATTAAATTAATTTTATAAATTTATAGAAAATTTGAATGACTGTGACTTAGTTCGGGGCTAGCTCCACCCTCGCCAATCCTATGCAAACTTCGGATTGTTTCACTGAATGAGCATTTGGGGTTTGGGAGCGGGAAGGCAGAATCAGATGAAATACAGGCTGAGCTCCGCCAACAAGATTACACCTGTGGCTTAGGACGTGGGGAGCTCTAGCTTCGCCTATCCCATCAAACCATAGGATTGAATCACTTAAAGAGCATTTCAGAGTTTGGGGGAGGGAAGACAGAATAAGTAGCAGGATGGGGAAAGATGGACAGAGCTGAGCTAACCAGAATACACCTATGGCTTTGTTCGGAGCGAGCTCTACCTTCGTCTAATCTTTCAAACCTAGGGATTAAATCACTGATAATAAGTGAACATTGATAGGATTGGAGTGGAATGGAAAAAATGAGAAAAAATATAGGCAGCGATCCGCTAGTCAGAAGAGCCCTGTGGCTTAGTTCAGAGTGAGCTCTACCCTCAGCTATCCTTTCAAACCTTTCGACTGAAATACTGAATGAGCATGACAGGGTTTAGGGAAGGGAAGGCAGAAAAAGAGGAACCATAGGTAGATGTGGGAAAAGCTGCTCTGACAAGAAGACGCCTGTAGCTGAGTTCGGGGTGAGCTCTAGAATGACATTTTAAAATTAAATTGAATCACTGAATGACCATCATAGGGTTTGGGAATAGAAGGCAGAATCAGAAGAATGATGGGAGTGTGCACACCAGAGTACACTCTTGGGTTAGTTCGGGGCGAGCTCTACCAGGGCCTTTACCATTAATCCTTCCGATTGAATCACTGATGTTGAAACAGGTGTTGGGGGAGGCTAGGATGAGAAGAGAAATAGGCGAACGAGCGAGGGGGAAGATGATATGAGCGTGCCTAAAGTGGTTTAAATATCCTTGC
The DNA here is from genome assembly GCF_921293095.1 of Ischnura elegans. Lineage (NCBI taxonomy): Eukaryota > Metazoa > Arthropoda > Insecta > Odonata > Coenagrionidae > Ischnura > Ischnura elegans. The sequence continues at coordinate 88,816,307 of NC_060255.1, read as the reverse complement.
GTGGGTGAGGCCCTTCTTCAAAAATGCATGCGCCGAGGGGAGAGAAGGGAGGGGTGGATGAACGAACTACCTTTCGCACAGAATGCCGGGAAGTGTTCTCCCCAAGGAGGCCTGCACCATTGGGATTCCCTCCCTCGTGAGACGGCTTCGCTCTCGAGCGAGGAGAATCTCCGGCGTGCGCCCACCACCCGAGGAATCTGGCTGGGGAGGAAGAAGGGCCGCACTGCGGCCTGCTCTATCCGTGGCCTCTTCCACCCGGGGATGGGAGCCACGCTGATAAATCTACAAGCGGCCGATTCAGACTAAAACAACCCCTTTCTCTTTCCAAGAACTTCTCCCTTCCCGATATCTCGTCAAAATGTGTTCAATCGTGGATGGAGGTGAATGTACCCATCACTATTTATGAAATTATCGCTGGTCAAATCCACAGTCATAATAAATTCACTATTACCATACAATACTCACCAAAATTATCCTTCAGGTGAGATGGTGCGAAAGCAATGAACACTCATGGCTATGGCTTTGATGGCTGCAACAGTAAATTTATTGCCAATTACCTATCTAAGTAGTGGGAATCACCTAAACTTTTTCAAAAGCTGTCTACGCTAATAAAGATTAGGAATCTTCATCCCAACTAATCTACATTAGAACAACCATTTTCTCTTTCCAAGCATTTCTATTTCTCTGATATTTCACCAAGAACCGTCTAAGAGTGGATGCTAGGTGAACATCGCCATTACCATTTCAATTATAGTAGTTATCTAAAATATTCGGTGCAATTAGTCTTCAGGTGAAATGGTTCAAAAGCAATGAAAAAATACGGCCATGGTTTTGATGGTTCAAACTGAAAATATATTCCAATTACCTATTTAAGTTGTAAAAGTTACCTATAATTTTTCAAAAGCAGTCACAACCCTTTTCTCTTTCCACTAACTTCTCTTTCCCAAATATTTTGCCAAGATGTTTCTAAGTATGTAGGCGAGGTGAATATTCCGGTTAATATGCATAAAAAAATTCATAGAAATATTTTACAATGCTTAGCTTCAATTGGAGTCCTATGGTGAGATGGTGCCGAAGCAATGAATAGCTGCAATTGAAAATTTATAGCCTAATACCTATTTAATTTGTGAAAATCACCTATACCTTTTATAATGCAGTCTAGTATAAGGAAAAAAAGTCCTCATCTACATTATAAGTAAGAGAAAGAATTCTCTTTTCAGTATATATTTAATCATTGTTGTGTATACCTTTTAGAATAGAAGAACTTGTAATTATAAAAAGGTTTTTTTCAAGGCGCAAGATGATACTACACCTTAAGATAAAACCATGGATATAATGTTTTGTGAAATAATCAGATTATATTTTCTCTTCTCAATTCATCATAATTATTTGTTAGCATTACGTTAGGCATTCATTAAACTCGAAGAATATATGTAATCCTATGGAATAAAAAAACCCGAGAACATGAAATAACGGCAAACATTTTAAACCGAATTCCTAAATTTAATTTTATTTCTTGAATTATAAGAAATGAAGAGGGAAAATAATAACCTCTACGAAATTAATTATTAGAAATCTTTGCGAAAATCAAAGAGAAAAAATTATATGAAATACTATAGCATCTATGATAACAACTATGATTGCGATTATAATGGAAATCCGTTTACACTTGTATACTTGTAAATGAAAATAAGTGAGGTAGAAGTAGTAAAGAGGCTGAGAAGTCCTCTTTAATTCGGTGGAAATTCTGTTATCATACGCACTTCAGTTCATTTGGTTCTTGTTAACTGAAAAATGATAACTGAGACGTAAAGAATAAGTACACCGATACTTATTTTGTAACATCTGCTTATGTAAATGTTAAAGAGTTTTCTGTAATAGTGTCAATGTAGTTTAACATGTCATTCAAGAAATTAGACGGTAAATATTGACCTAGCTTAAAATAATAATTTATCGCAGTTTGTCGAACATGGGTGATTAACTTTTGGAATCACTTGATTTTTTGTTATACGCTATAGCATCCACAGAGACATCTAAGTATTTTAAATAAAATTATAGATGATTATAATTATTATTAAAGTATTTTACCGATCAAGGTAGGTTTATTTTAAGAAGAATTCTGGGAGCATCCCCTTTCATCAAGCACATCCCTCTTCAATTCACTTTAAGGCCTACTCCCTTTCATTTTCTTCTAAAAATCCTATTCTCTTCCTTCCCCTCCCTTGTTTACCTAATATTCTACCCTGTAGCACCGTCTTTAACGCCCCCTCCCCGCTAAGTACCCCCTTCATCCATAACTTCTGTCTCCTCTGTATCTCATTAAAAACCGGCCTCTCCTCACCCACGGCATGACATAATACTTATGATAATTTAGTGGAGATTTTCTTTAAATTATTTTAGTAATACCATCCGACTAGGCAACAAGAGCTTAATTACGTAAGGGTAACTAAGTTTTCCTTAATAAAACTTTAACTTCGCTCTAAGGCGGGGAATCGTTCACGACTAATAGTTGTCGCCAAAAATGCTGAACCATCGGCTATTCACTCAAATGCTGACTTCCTTTGTGGGAGCGAACAATTTTGCGAGCATAAATATTCCTTGATGGGTCAGATTACATCAAAAGCCACACATATTTCACGTCGGTAGATCCTTTCAAATTCCACCAACAAATTGGTCCGCAAAAAAAAACAGGATTATATTTTCCAGACATCAGTAGAGAGCTTTTTGAAAACTGTTGTCTAATTGGAATCCTTGCGCCCTGCCCCCAGCACCATGTCGTCTTGATGCCGGAGAACCCCACGGTTAGAATGGGATGATACGAGTAATACCGTTTTCCGCCCCTTCATCCTCATTTCATTGATGTCAAGCTCTCCCTTGTGTTGCGCTGACAAAATGGCCACGGGGTTCACGCATAAATCCAAGGGTTCCCTCCCCTGAAAATCCCAATATCTCTGACCCATTCGCGAAAGCTAAGCACATTTTGCGGACCATATTCCGCGGTGCTTTATATTTCCCATCCAAATTCGCGAGGCCTTTTCCTGTACCCTTGTACCCTGGCCGTACACCAACCCTTCCCATCTCTGCAGCATCCCTGGGAATACCCTTTTATATCCCAACGCTGCCAAAACCCGTCACCACCACCCCCACAATGCTGGGCCCTCAAAACCAAAGCACCCAGAGGTCCATTCTCCCCCAGCAGCGGATAACAATGAAGCCCTTGAGTTATGAAAGGTAGCAGAACTAATGCTCCGCCCGGGGCTCATATTGTCGCGGCGCAGCCGTTGAGATGGGCTAATTACGGCCCTGTAATCGTGACGTGTGCCTCTTCAATAATTGTTTTTTCCTCGTCTGGGATAGATGGCGTGGGGGTAATTTTTGACTCACGCGTTTTAGTGCTCTTTTGTCATCGTTATTTTTTCGTTCCGAAAAAAAAGCAGCGAAACGTCCACATTCCTCCTAATTATCGCATCAGGAAGCGGCGATATCGCCGACTATTTTCGCAGCGAGACACACTCCCACGGTATTATTATACTCCGTGCGATCTAAGCGGGAAAGGTGGTAATTCCATCTGCCTGGTGCTCTACGGTCTGCGCCGTTAAAATTATTCGCCACGCGAGATTTGAGCGATTAGCTGCGGAGATAAAACGTCGGAGAGTTTTGAGAGCTGAGGTTCCCAGGTATCATTTAACATTTTTTTAAAACAGGAATGGATCTGCAAAATTAATATTAATGAATGGCATTTTTCCGGTGACTCTGCAAACAATCACTTTTACGAGGAGTTGAATTCAATGGTAGGCAAGTGTAGTAAACAATTGAAATGTAATATTTACAATTTAATCATATTGTATGTAATATTCCACAGATATTGCTGTGGACGACATTGCGTAATTTTTGCCTTGTTTGTGCCTTAATTGTGCCTTAAAAATGTTAAGAGGCAAAATTTTTCTTTTCTATGCAGCGGGGCAAAAAACGACATCATCGAAGACAGCGCCTTATTATGCCAGGAAATTAACGCTTTTCTAACAAAATATTGAACGCCTCAGCGGTTTACCGTCAAGAAGAATTGGTTACGAAACCGAATACAATCATTTCCATGAAAAGTTTGAATATATGGCCGTAGAGTTATTTAGGCGTACTTATGAATCTTTTTCAGAGTTCAATTAGTTTTATCTTTCACAGAAGTGAATATAAACCCACTATCAAAACTCTATATTTTAATATGCAAATACAATATTTAGCTGAAATCATAATCCATTAGGGGCAATTGATCCTCTTCCTTTTGCATGTACCCAATCGGAAAATAAAGAACAATATAGCAGAAAGCGGCAACTAAATTTATTTTGGTGATAGTAGATTCATCTTGCCAAAGATACAACCTATCCGTGGAAAGATTAACTTGTCCGCATGTATGAATCCTAACGTAAAAAAGCAACAAGATGGCAGCTAGTTCTATCTAGTCATGGTATAGTATTAACGCTGCTCTTTGAATCGATCAACGGTTTACGGTCAAGAAGCATAGTTCGCAAAAATTGCCAGGTTCCCACAAAAGGAGGAAGGGAATGCTAGACAAAAACAGCGCGGGGCTGAGGCGGACGAAATAAAATGAATCGTACAAGGCGAACGCGGAGCTCAAGTGGACCCTCAAAAGGGGATAGCCGCACTCCGAACGAGATGCCCGCGTTCAATTAAAAAGCGCTCCGGCGCCCTTCTGGGCCACTCCAAGCGCCGCTACACGCCTTCCTCACTCAGTGACATGGCGGCCGGCGAAAAGGGAGGTCGAATCTCAGGGGGGTGGAAGCTATGAATACGGGGAAAGGCTGACGGACTTGCGGAAGATGGTGGGGTTAAATGGAGAAGGATATAGGTAGCAACATCAGTAGGAACACTGTATCATGTACTGCGGTATCACTTTGTAGAACAATGAAATAGGAAATAACATCTATATCTTTTTCGAACAGTTTTTCGAACGTGGCTTGAAATTTCAATTTGTTTCACGCAGTTGTGAATTAAAAACCACTACGAATATCCTAAAAAAAGAAACAATTATCCAGCAAGCACCTTGAAACGGCAAATACTTTATTTACGCTGAAATTATGCATTTTAATAAAAACCTATTCGTGGAAGATTAACTTGTCCACACGAATGAATCCTAGCGTAAAATAGGAACCAGATTGCAGAAACTACCTTGCTTCACGGCTGAAAATTAACGCTGCTCTTAGCATAATGATAGGTTAGCAGAAGTTAATTCTAGACCGATTATTTATTTCCGACCATGGTTCTCCTCTTCCTTTATTTCCTTACATCCACTGAATACTCTGAATCCACTGAAACTCTCCTAATTTGAAAAAAATTTAAGGATTGGACTCATATGATTTTGAACCTTGATAATTGCATACTGCAGTCGAAACCATGTTACAAAATGAAGTCGAAGTATCAGAGCGATGAGAGCTTTTTAATTTCATTTAACCCATGAAATGAAAACGGCGTTGCAGATAATTTTAGAAAAAAATTAACTTCTATATAGATTTTGGGAAATTTGCCGAAGAGTTTTTCAACCGTAACTATATTAACTCATAACTTGCATGATGAACACATACCTGCCTACGGTAAGTTCCTTCCATACTCAATGATATGGATCTGGTTACAAGTAAGGTCGCATCTGGAGAAAAATAGACGCTGGCAATAAAAAGCACAGACTTGTGAACGATAGAGGGAGAAAAATAGAACGACGGGTAGGTAGGGGCATCGTTATGAAACTTACTCACTGGTCTTTTTAATGATTAGCAAACCGATGGATTAGCTGAAAGCTTTGCATCATCCTTGCAGTATAAAATAAATATAGTGCTCTACCGAATATTACACATACGAGTCCATCGTAGGTTATCAATTCGATATTTATGGTAACTTAAAGATAACTGAGTTCTGGAAAGTTTGCGAATAATATCGATTCATCACTTGCATGACCAAAAAGAGACTTTTACTGGGCGTTTACTCACTTTAATAATGAAGGTCTAGACAGGGGTCAAAACAGTATAACAAAAGGTTAAGGAAATTCGAATGTAGTCAACTTTCCTAAAAAATATATCGTGGAACAATATAACTGATGATAAACGAAGGTATCGTGTTGCCCAAAATTCATTAACAGAGTACCACACGTGTTTCAACTGTTATACAATCATCCTCACGTACTAACAGAACTTTAGTACCAGAGGATGATTGTATAACAATTGAAACACGTATAATACTCTGTTAATAAATTGTGGGAAATACGATATATTCGTTTATCATCAAGGAAAATGGCTAACAACTACATGTCCTAGGCACTACCTAAACATAAAGTTATAATAAGATTCGACACAAAAATAGCAGACTATATGACGTTTGCTCGGGCTAGCATGCCTTCATTAGAATCTACAACCTTTTTATGCATGCGAATGGAGCGAAAAGGAGAAGTGAAAACTGAAATTCTCTCACATCCAAAAAATAATGTCAATTCTCCCCTATATCATCCCATCCATTCCAATGATTTATATTCACTGTTTTTCTCTGCCTTAACTCTGCCACCCTTAGCAACTAAACGAGCGCTCTCTTATATTCATACTACTTTTCTCTGTCCCTTCAACTCAATTCAGGTATTCACTCTTTTATAAAAGAGAATGAAAAATACGAAAAAGATGGACAATATTAAATCCATAAATGAGTCAGAGGGCATTTAAAAGAACCTTTAGAATTGAATTCACAAGCAGAATGTCGCGAAAAGAAGCAGAAAAAAATGGAAAAAGACTCAACCTACACGAGTAGGCAATATGGTAGAAGGGCACTGTCTGAGGACGATGAAATTCGCATCTACACATGACGCGGAGATCGTAAAAGGTGGAAATGGAAGTGGAGAAGCAAGAAGTCCCATGATCCTCCGTTCCAGGAATAAGCTTAGTCTGGGCCAAAGGTGAAAGGACTTCTTCCCTCCTCTATAATCCAACTCGTTGCTCTCCTAGCAGAACAGAGAACTCAGAAAGGCTAAACATAGCATTGAATAGTGATGGTAACAACAGTGGAATAGATGATACAAACATGAGGGAGAGGATAACCAGAGTGGTCATTCAAATATAAAGTATTAATTCACCAACTTTTTGAGTCTTTCCAAACATAGCACGCACAAGTATACATTGTATTAATGTTTCAGTAACGAATCCAAGAAGAATCTTCAGATTTCGAGTTCAAAAATTTGATAAAACGTTATTCCTGGTGTCAAATGAACACTGTTTTTACTATGTCGATCTTTGAACACACGTTTAGAATTGGCAAAGATTAGAAATGATATAGAGAAACTGGAAGTAGACCTACGATCTTCAAGTCAATTGAGAGCGATGAGCTTCCTCCCGTTGAATAATAGCAATGAATGTTTCTCTTCTTCGACAATGCTGAGCTCCTTGGTGAGCAAAGAACCAAGTCGGGGTAAACTATGGCGTCCAAAAGTGGGGATCTTTGTAACTGATTAAAACAAATGATTTTATTTGCGATTCTTTGGATATTTCTCTCGAGATTTTTCACTCTTTTGAAATCAAGGGTGAAAATAAAACTGTACGTAATTGTAAAATGGCTGTTGAGAAGGAGGAAATTTGAACAAGAATACAGCCTGATGACCATGAAAGCCCACAATATGCAATCAATATGGAAGTATTTTAGGCCACAAATTTCACGCCAGCTACGACGTGCCTAACCTAACAGGTGAAAAAACCCATGTGGATGAAGATGTAAAAGTAACACATTAAAGAAACAGGTCGACCTGAACCGGAACGTATCTATTTACCCGAATATAAGGCCAAAATACTCTCAAGTTACTCAAAAGTTAGATCAGAAATCAAATAGATGATAACTCATTTAAAATGAATAATAAAATAAAGCTTCAACATTCATATAGTTCATCACAGAACGCATGATGATAACAAACATTTTAATGGCGATAGTGAATCGATCACAGTTGAAAGATCACCATTTAGATAATTAGAAAATAATGAATCAAACTGAAAATTAATTCCTTAATCGAGCCTAAATTCAAAGTTTAACTCGAGGCGAGTACAGTAGTTCAATGATCACGTCAGGCTAAAACTCGCAAATATATTCCTACGATCAGTTTTAACTTTCCGTCGGCATACGTTCCTACACATGAATCGCAGATCACATAGGGGGGTTTTCGGAATTGCGAATCTATAAAGAAAAGAAGCAGCATCCTCCGCTGTAAGAAAAGGCGCAAGCTTGGCCGAAAGGGGAAAGGGTTTCCTACCCTGTTTCATAAAACCCCCTATGCACTCCTTAGGGAGCCGAGGGCCAACCAAGAGTGAACAGGGCACCGAAGAGTAGGGGTTTCTGGGGAGGAAACGGAAGGGATCGGCAAGGGTACAGGGGGTCTGAAAAGGGCTCTCTGCTGGAGCATGGAACTCATTGTCCCAGCTGAAGGGTTTTGCATGGTAGGAATAAAGAGAGCGGGTGGCCAGGATCAAAGGGGAAGACTGTTTGAAGGGGTGTAACTTGCGTGAGCCAAAGAGGATGGCGACTTGGTCGCTCCGTGGGTGGAGATGTGAAGGGGGTTGGGTTTGCCAAAAAAAAGAGAACGTTAGGCAGGGTGAAGGGGGCGGGTCGCTAAGGGAATTTATCGAAGAGGAGCACCTGCCTTAACACGGTGGGAGTCGGGACATTGGAATAAGAGACTAGGAAATAAACCTTAGAGAGAAGGCATTATCATGAAATTCATCCTGGGAAAATGGTCTGGACAGAAAGCTACACCTAAATCCTTGATAATGCAATTATCACTAAAAAGAATTCAATTAACTCATGCATAATGTAGGGGAAGCTTGACATATTGAAATTAAAGGTAGTTTTTTCATGCGCTTCTGGACCAGTCTTGTACCATATGGTATTATACCAGATGATTGCACTGTGAGTTGGAACGCGTCTTACGCATTAAATGATTAATTATTATATTGAGGAAAAGTGCAACTAACTTTAATAAAAAATTAACTTGATTACTTCAGGAATAAGCTTGAGGAAATATACACTTTTCATGGTGACTGTGCATTGTATTGTGACATAGCCATGTTGCATTACATTGTGAGAGTGTTGCATAGCGGGGAAATTGGATTGAGAGATTGGGAGAGGAGTCTTAGAGCGTTGATGTTTGCGTGAAATTCAGGCAGGCATGAGATTGCAGTCCAGAGAAAGTTGTCCAGACAGGCACCTACACAAACATCCATGATAACAGGATTCGCCGGTAGTATTTTTTTTACTTCAGGAATACTGCCGCACTGCCTACTGAATACCGCTTCTTCCTAGCTAAACCTGGCCTTTTTTTCGCGTCTATTTTGTTGCAATTAGTCCAAGAAGTTAGCACAGCATTCTCTAGTAATTGTTTACCTAGCGAGGAGACAATCTACAAACAGGATCCCCTTCACATCGCAGAACACTGATGCCATGACCTTTCCAGTCGAAAGAATTGTCCTTTCTTGATACTTCTTCGTTTTTCCTAAAACGGGTGAAACATTGCTCCGATATCTCCATTCTCATCGTTTTTGATTCAGCGTCAAGAGTCGCGGCACTCATCTTGCAGATAATGATTTTATTTCTAATTTTTCAGTTAAAATATAATATACCCTTTTAGATGACATCTGGCAAGCAAGAACAATTTCACCCACCTTCAATCGGCGATTCTCCATGACCATTTTGTGCACTTTCGCAATGATTTCTGGAGTAGTGACACTTCTTGGCCGACCTTTGCGCGGACCATCATCTAAGCTCTCCCGACCAAGTTTAAATTCTTTTGTCTTCTTGGCAACAGTTGACTATGAAGGAACAGAGTCCCCTAGTGTATTCTGGAAATCGGCACGAATTTCGTTTGCTTTCATACCTATTTTTACGAAGTACTTAATCACTGCACGAATCTCAATTTTTTCCATCTTGTCAAATCACTATATGGGAACAACAAAAAGCCACGTCACCGCCACAGTTCTTTTCCACGAGCATTGACATGGCATGTGTTCACAGCGAACAGACATATGGATATAACGTGAAAAGCTCGTTGCAATAGCGCTGAGAACTCATGGTGATTCCGAGAACTTTTCAAACCACCCTCGTATATCCGGAATATGGTATATTTTAAAAATTCATTCTACCATTCTTAACAAACATGCCATATTTTCGGAATTAAAGGCATTCTTTTATTTGTAAGCGTGAGAGAATTCATTATATTATCATAACAGAGAAAATAAAGACTTCGGAATTGAGTTCGCCAAAATAAATAAGTCATTCAAGAGGAGTAGAAACAAACTCCAACAGGAGAAACGCTCATATATCCTCATCATTGCCTTGCAGCGGACTCTAGCTTTCTCCGAGAAATCAGGCCGCAAATTTTTGTTTAAGAAAGGAAATTGGAGCGGATTTGTTGGCAAAAAAATAAGTAGAATTTTGAGCACAAATATTTATGCAAATGTAAGAGAGTTCCTGTAAAAATAAGATAGAACTGAATTGATTATATATCATAACCCAAGATAAACATTCTCATCCACTTCACGAAGACCTAACCTCATGCTAATATTTTCAGTATTTAGATGAAAATACTTCAAAATCATAAAGTTAGCATAAATGAGTTTAATAATTTGACTCGTTAAAGGAAAAAGACGAAAATATAAAATAAATAGACAGGTTAAAATAGAAGGATGTAGGATGAAAAATAACAGAATACCATGGGACCCTGGAAATGGGATCCAGATTTTAAGGAATTGATAAAGAGAAAACAGACAAAATCTCTTTCTCTGGGGTAAAGCAAAGTTCCGCAAATATTTTCATGCACACTGAAACAAAACGATTCTTTGAAATAGGCTCAATTGAAAGACGCTTGACTTTTCAACAAAGACAACACCGCGGGCAATCAAAATCAAGGCTGCCTAATGAATGATTGAGCTCTCTCGTAAATGAGAAAATTTCACTCGTAGAAGGCCGCTTTGTTAGAATGTTGACTGGAACCGAATTCTCTTTCCTAATATCCCTTAGATTAGAACATGGGTAAAGTAGCTGCAAAAATTTACAGGATGTAAGTCTAGTTCACAATTACCCGAGTCGTAAATCAGCTTTCATCGGGCATCAAATATTTAAGAAGAGAGAATTTAAGAAATACACAAGAAAATCTCTGAAGTGCATTTAAAAGATTTCGGAGATTTATTTTTTAAAATCATTTCCCTTACATTATGACAAACCAAATATTCCACCATAATTTAGATCTTAGACTACATATCATGGCATTTATTTAAATATGAAGTTAAATATAAATTTTAAGTTAAGGGACACATAGGGCAGCATTTCATTTTTTCTTTAATACTCCACTTCAGATCACCTAGGTGCATACTGTGTACCATGAAGCTAATTTTTAAGTTCATAAATATAGAGGGATTTTCATCTTTAAAATTATCAGAAAGGTGGCACTTATTAGAACATAATATATGGAGTTACACGCATAAGAATATAGAACCATTACGAATATCGGTTTTGAATCGGGATCGAAGAAATTTTGGAATCTGTGAAATGAAGTACACTCATTACATAAAAAATGCACATGATGGCATAAATTAATGTAAAATAAAAAATATTATCACAAAAATACAGAGAAAATTGAGAATATCTATCCTGGAATTCATTTTTCTATGGAATAAAAATGTTTCGTTGTAATAAATTAATACGGATATTAATTCCATCTATTTTCTATCAGTTTTTCTATTAATGAAAATGTTTATGAAATGAAATGAGTGCAGAACTTGAAAAAGAGATAGTAATAAAGGCCTATTGTAGGTATTATTCGCTGGTTCACATGATAATGTAAAATTTCCCGCACATTCCTTACGATCAGTAGAAAAAAAGTACAAGGAATTTATTTGGCGTCGTAGTTAAGAGAAGCACTTAGTAGAGACACGCCTTATAACGGATATAAAGGAATCAAGCACGTCTCTCGGATGGATTTAAAAGAAAAAAAAATAAGATAGTGTTATTTTCTTTGCGAAGAATAAAGTCTGCGATATAGATATCCACATCTTAATGCTGAGAAACTCGATACGCAACCGCAAGGCCGCTTAATGGGGTCACCGAACAAAGGATTGCGATAATAACCTAGAGTGGAAAAAAATTAGCCTCTCAGTCTTGGGTTACGGAAAAAAACGCTTCTAAATAAGGTCGCTGTGCATTTCAGGAAACATTTCATGAATATCCAAACCTGAGTAAATCGAAACTCTTAGTTATTTGGAAATTCCGCGGCAAAATCGGCATGCAAGTGCTGCATTACCGCATACTTTAGTGAGAAAGGGAGTAAATGAAAATAAAAACTAAATAAATCTAAAAAAACTTAGAACGCGAATCAATTAATTACGTTCCATGCAAAAATATAACCATGTAGAAAACAAGCTATTTCCCATTTTTCTGGATTTCCTATTGGTTTTGACAGCTTTATCACGTCATTTATTTTTTTTGCCCGAAGCTCAATCTTTCTCACAATAATCGATTCGTGTGTAAGGTTAAAATTATTTTATTCCCTATAAGATTAAAAAAATCTGACAATTCATACATAATCTCCTTGCTTTATCCATATGAATTCACAATTCCTTATTTTAAAGTAAAAAAAAACAATCGTAAGGAATTCATTTTACGGTGATAAAGAAACATAAGCAATAGAGCTACCTGGTGAGATAATATCAATTCAAAATTTATGCTTCACGACCCCTTATTATATATATATATTTTTTTTAGATCACGAGATGTGGGTCAATTGTAAATATTATTTATTTTTTCCAAACTTTGCCAACGTTTCGGACATTATATTTGTCCATCCTCAGGGCTTTGAGTCTGATGTTGTTTTTATTTAAATAAATATAATAAAAACAACATCAGACTCAAAGCCCTGAGGATGGACAAATATAATGTCCGAAACGTTGGCAAAGTTTGGAAAAAATAAATAATATTTACAATTGACCCACATCTCGTGATCTAAAAAAAATATATATAGATAATATCAATGTAATCATTAATTCCTGAATTACCACACCCATAAGAAAACATATTATATCTCGATAATGACTACATAGTTGTTGAAACCCAGGGTCGGAATAATAAAATTTTGATGACGATTACTTTAGTGATTTCTTTCGCACTAAAGATATGTGGTTCCACCAAATGAGGCCTGAACACTTGATATATATTCATATTTAAAATACATGAAATTATTTTCATGTGCTTGCACAAATATTCGCACATATGCAAATGATATATGTGTGGAGAGACTAGACGTTTATCTCTCACTATCAAATATCCTCTATAAATAGGGACTGATCGTTTGCTATCCAAATCAAAACCGATACAAAATTCCTCCAACCTACTGTGTAGACACTTGTTTCCAAATTTCAGAAGCGCATCTTTATGCAACACGGTCCTCACAGTCAACCATGGAGGAGTAAAATTGGCGAGCTTCCTAGTGTTAGGCAGGCATGGGCGATTTTAATCACTTTAAAACTCTTCGGAGACCATACCGAAGGAGAGTGCCTGAGTACTTCAGCTTCATAGAAAGCTCTTCTCGAGGTTGTCGCAAAAGACTGCCATCCCAGCCAGCGATCCCCTTAAATAAAAGAATAAAGTAGAGAATCCACCAACGAGGGGGTTGTCGCATATAAAAAAGGAAATAGCGGCGATGAGACGGCTTTCTTCCAAAGGACTGGGGAATGGGCAGAATGGAAAATGCGATTCGTTTTACTTCACTCAAAAGAAGGTAATTTCTTCAGTAAAGGCGAATTCCGAGGATACTCACCCAGTGCTTTCCTTCCGCTTCGAAGATTCTTAAAGCACACCGGGGCGCAAAACAGTCATATAATGTCACGGATGGGCAGTGCCACTCGAGATGGGAATTCTAAGCGAGGACGTCTCCTTGGGTCGCTTAGTGGCATCTATGGGGTGGAAACGAGGGAGTGTGCAGTTTCTATGGTCACTACCCCGAAGATAGGGACTGCTATGGGAAGAGTATAGGGGGTCTCCGAAATCTTAAGAGACAATCTGATGCACTTTCCGAGTTATTCCAGCATTTTGATTTTGTTTTTTCTGCGGATGAAGTCAATATTAACCAATTCATGCATGAACCTTAATCTATGCACTGTACGAGAGACTACAGTCAATCCTTGAGATTAAATTGAATTAAATCTTCTCAAGAGACTAACCTACACTGTGATCTTAAGCAGGTATACGCTCTTTAATGACTGAATATAAGAGCGTAGAATTAACGTTTTGGGTTAGTTATAAGTAACCGCAAATGATAGCAGCTCCATCGTCAGCAAAAAAATTAAAATAATAGACCACTTAATTGAGAATTTGAAAGAATGCCTGAAATATTGCAGGATAAGAATTCATGACGTAAATTTGGGGCCAAAACGAAAAAAAAAATGGAAACTGTTCTTCTCTAAGTCGCTCTTTTCTTAAAGTATCTTTGATAAGCTACTGCCAAGTTCTGGTTCTCGTTATGAAAAGAATAGGAGCACAGAAAGAAACTAGCGTTCATATTCGAAAAGAAAACCTGATAGCATACCAGTAGGTACTGATGATTTGAATAAAAGGTATGCATTACAAGATGACGGAGGATGACCTGGTCGTTACCGTAAATAATTAAATATTTTTAAAGCGTATGTGAATATGTAAAAGTATGATTGCTCCCTTTCATAACATGGGAGGATCAACAAGGAAATTGTAAGAAACAACCCCCAGTTCAAGGCATTCACAAGACGGCAAGCACTCCAGTCCCCTACACAGCAATAGTGATGAGGCTCCTTCAGTTAGTATTTTTTAGTCATGATGCTATGAAAGTGCGGCCCTCAGTAAAATATAAAGAAGCAATCCCACTCACATGTGCTAGAAAGCCGTAATACCATCAATGCTAGCAATGAAGATGAGAGCCCTCATTGTAAAACACAAAAAAAACCTTGAAGAGGTAGGCTGACCTCTTTAGCTGTAGATGGAAGTGCATTAACCATCCAATCAGGAAGACAAATTTAAGAGACACGCAAGAACACTGAAGGTCATCTTGCTCCTGAATTTAAAAGCAAACTTTTACACGGTGTAAATGAACATCATGGTACAACTTTTAAACAGGACCGCGATTTAAAACATATAAATTATAAATAAACGCACCAACAGAAATGGAATCGTAAAATTAACCAACCTTTTAGAAATACCAATAAATGAAATCAAATGTTCCCAAATTACTCTTCATAAGAAGGACAAGTATTATTCGCGAAGCAATAAATATTTTTCAATGTTTTCAAATGTTGGAATTACATACAAAGCCTGAAGTTTCTTCTTAAGGGGCGCATTAGAACTAAACCGTTACACAAAACGTTTTATCCCCAAAAGAGTTTACCACTGCAGTATATTAGCGATGAGGGCAAAATAAAATTAATCATTAGCCCCTACTTTTAGATTACGAAAAAGATCAGGCACTGCGGAGAGAACTAAGCGAATTAGAGATTAGCAAAAAGAAACGGGAGCAGATAAATATCTTTTCTGAGGCAACTACAGAATAATTCACTCAGTATCAGCTGGTGGAAATGCAAAAGAGGATGGAACGAGAGAAAATCAAGTGGATAATGCAGCGACGAAGGGACGCAATGAAAGTGAAGGGCTTCTCACGGCACAGAGAAAGAATCGTCACGATGCCGCATACAGCTACGAAACGTCGCGTTGGTGGTACAGCCGCGGTAAAAGTTCACGCCACTACAACCGACTACGCCGACTATGAGATGGAACTCGTGTACGATGATACTGCGGTCGAGATAAAAAATGTAGACGTGGAGGAACATCAAACGTCGGGAGACTGTGGAGTGCAACAGACGGGAGAGGTCAAAAAGATGGGAGAAAAAAAAAACCAGGAAGAATGGGAAAAAGAGGTCAAGCTGCGAGCAAACAAGGACAAGAGCAACGTGGTGGATCAGGAGAAAAAAATACTACTACAAGAAGTAAAAGTATTGTATATGAGCTCGCGAGAGCACGTAAGAGTAGTCCTCATAACTTCATGGTCAATTGACGAGAAACTTTATAGGAAAGAACACAGAAATACTCATGGAAAGGTGGCTAAGTAGATCATGCGAAAAAATATTTTCTCAAATATTTAGCTACATAAGCCTCAACTTATGAAGAGTACATGTTATTGGAGGACAAAAGGTAGGCAAGAGGGTAAAGGTGAAAGTAAAAAATAATAATGTAAAAGAGAATAACTGATTGCGATGATTATGATAATTTTAGGGTTAAATGAAAGTTTACATGTAATATTCGCGACAACGAAGAAAACAGCAGTCGTCTGTGCGTATGATAAGTAAATAAATTTGAAGAATATTTGAACCATTTTAAAGTATTTGTAAGCACAAAAAGATTAAATGTTCACCTTAAATTATATGAATTTAAAATTATTCCTGAAGTTTTGATTATTAAAAGTCATATGAACAACAGAGAAATTATGACAATCGAAGAAAAAAAATATGAAGGCCAATCGAGTAAGATACATGTTCATGAGAATAATGCGATAAATGTGTAGGATACAGGAACTTTAATGTTAAAATAAATTGAATGCCGAAATACGAGAAAAACGAACAGATCCAAGTCGTCCGTTCACAGATGATTGTGCAATCTTATCTGAAAAATACGGACCTTAAACCCAGCTCTTAGGAGTAGTTCCTACACGTACAAAGACTGTTACCGCATAAATAGCAAACCACTAGAATTTCGTAGAGAACTGTTAAAAGAAGATAAAAACTCTGTCGATAACAAGAGATTGGGTCTTTAAGTGCTACCAATTCCCAAGGTTCACAAACCTAATTCCAAAGCTCCTAATACCGCCTTAACATTTTCCGGGAAGTTTCCACGCCTTAACATTGCCCCGTTTCCTATGTATAAGAACAAACCGATTTTATTGTGCAAAATAATTGGAAGGAAAAGGGCTCCTTTAACAATTCAACACAGGCATAAAAACGAGGCAAGCCACAATATTTTACCTTAGAGGATAAGGAAAAGCAAACAAATATTCCAGGAGAAACCATATTCCTCGAATAAAAAATATGTGAGACGCCAATTGCTACTTCCTCCTTTTAGATTTAATGATTACCGAGGATTTTTGATTACAAGAAAAAACGCAGATTCGAAGTATTTTTGTATTACCGTGAAAGATTATGTGTGGATGAGAAAAGGGTAGGAAAAGGGCTGAGTACATGGAAGCGACTTACAAGGAAATCCCGGATTATTTGGCAGAACTTTTGTCTGGTGAAAGACAATTAACTTATTAACTTTAATCACTTCTATGAACCACTTACTACGTGGAATTGTTTACCGCTATATTATCCACGAAAGAATAGGTCAACAATTTACTCAAGATGCAGGATTAGAGAATAATGGATACATCACCAACCATATCATCAGATAAGAAGTATTCAACGGTGTTCGGCGAGATGTTGTGGAACATAATGATACAATGGTAAATGAAGAGCAAACTTAGTGCATGTCCACAGTAATTTTATTTGGTACGACGCGTTTCAGCGACCTTACTTACCGATTTTTGTACCTGATGATAGCGAAGTAAGGTCGCTGAAACGCGTCGTACCAAATAAAATTACTGTGGACATGCACTAAGTTTGCTCTTCATTTACCATTGTATCAGATAAGAAAATTAAATCAGAATCAACTAGAGTTTAAAAACAGAGATGGAAAGATCTAATAGTTTACTAGCGCCATTGGCTCAAATCTATCAATAGTCCATCAATTGTAAACCCAATAAGGTTAACATATTAATTGGCATAGTATACAGGGAATACACAATTTAATAAGAGGAATGGAAGTCTATAAATTATTATAAATATCTGAATCTTGGCTTCCTCAATAAACATAAAACAAGATAAGTGATATTAAAGAGAGCAAGCAAGAAGAACGACAATATGGCCTGGTCATTAGCCTAGTTTTATCGATTGGTGCCTGAAAGCGTTCTTTTAACCCGGCAGTGGTCGCGTGGGGTGTCCTAGACACCCCAGCCTTATATAAGCGCTATTTTTTCTTGCAATTGTGACTGCAATGACCTGTAACCTCCTCTAGCTGATTTTTTAAGCATTCTGAGGATACATTTAAAAGATTATCATAAAATCAATGTAAGTTTTTAAGAAAAATTACTTTTGTCAAAGCTCTGCAGAGTGGGGTGCGCCAGACACCCCACGCGACCGTTCTCGTTACGGTTTGCCGCCTAGTATTTAAAGTCGCCTTGAATATTTTTCATCCATTTTCATCGCATTTGATAGCTACTTTTCAGAAATTGGCAATGAAAGTTGTCTTTTTACGTTTACATCAATAAATATTTATTTATTCTTATATATTTTGCCTAAATTTATGTAAACAAATAGAAAGTTAGTAATTTCTTATAATGTTACAGTGATTTTTATCGAAGTGAGCCACGAAAAATCGATGATGTACAGCACGTTATTTCAGTACACTATGGATTCCTGCAGTCTTTCTAAAAAAAGGAAAAAGCTAATATACTTTGACTTTTGATTGAAAATTTGGATGAGGAATTATTTGTTTCTGACGTCAACTTTTGTAGAAAATGCGATTTTTTAGAAGTGATTTTTTGAAGACTTCGTTCAATTACGTTAGGGCAGTAGTTATTTAAAAAAATCATTATTTACATGTTTCTGTGAATTTACCATTGATGGTTGGCCTTGAAATACTTACAGTCATCGTTTTCAATTCATACTAGATGTCAGCTACCTCTAGAGTAAAAGAAAGAGTCTTTGTCTTTTGAATGAATCTTGAGGGAAGAAGATTGATTCTGATGAAAAAGAAGATGGGTGTCATGTAGCTGCGCATGATACTTACACTGAACAACAGTGCAGAGATGATGAACTTTTGCAAAAGGGAAGGGAGCTTATGTGCGTTGGGACGCATGGAGTTGCAACGTGTAATACGCAGGGATCAAGACCAAACATAAGAACATAAAATTGTAGCAGTGTTACTGAGAAGCCAAGATAAATTCAAATTAAATTATATATTATTATATAAATATTATAATTATGTACTATTAGCAAAACAAATTCAAATTCAGAACACGAATGGTTTGTTTTCGTATAATGTTTATTGAAAAAATGGTAGAGAAAATTGTAAATTGCACTAATATTCAGGTAGAAAAAGTCACTGAAAATTATTCTCGTAAGAGAGATAGTGAAATAGACAGGAAAGACTTAATAGAATTTTAGTTTCAGCCAGGGCAAATAAAACTGAGTAACAGAATTTTTTATTGTTTTGGAACCTAAATGGATATGTTATTCCCCCATGAGCCATATCATATTTCCTTTTCCCCTTTACCTTTTCGTTTCGATAACGTGACTACTAGAGTAGAGAAAATGAAAAGTGGCAAATTAGCACAAAGTAGAGATGTATTTGAGATGTTTGCTCGCAGTACACGGCAACATTATAGAATTGGGCCATGAGAAAAAGCTGATGAGCTATTGATTCCTTTTCAAAGAAGATGTTCATATGGGCAATATTTACCTTCGAACCCCGCAAAATATAGCATCTAAATTTTTGCATCGGCAAATTCGATTGTATTTGAAGATGTACCTACTCAGGCTGGCAACCAGAGGGTCCATTTTTTGTAGATAACAGTCCAAAAGAGGAGTTAAAGCGATTTTTTCTTTTGTAAACAGAAACGGAAGGAACGTAATTTGAACAACTGGTTCAATAATATTCCCCAAGCAGATGAAATTCTAAGCAATAATCTGACGGTTGCGGGAACAGTGCACAAAAAATAAAAGAGATTTAGCACTGAAAGTCGTATAAGTAAAAGCAAGAAGAAGAAAATAGCAGCTTATTTTGGTTTAGGAAGAAAAAAGCTCTAGTTTCCTGCGTTGTAAAATGGTCAAAGAATGCAATTCTTTCGCCAACAATTCCTACAGCTATTTCTGTCAATGAATCCAAGCCGAACAGATAATAAAAGAAAACCGGAAATATTGACCTTTTCTAACTGCACTGAAGGAGGTCTAGCCACATTAGACAAAATAGGCAGCACCTATCATACAAACAGAAACATCAGGAGATGGTCCATGGCCATTTCCTTTCATTTGCCAAACTCTGTTGACATCAGTGCATTTGTTATACCTAGGTATTCCAATTCAATATCACATCGCAAAGAAGTTTTCTTTGTGAGATAACTCGATCGTTAACTTTTCCATACGGTATAATTAGATCCATATTGAACACGATCTCTAGAGACTTTAAAAATAGAGAAATATGCGTAAAATGAGCCTGAGAAAAGGATGAGCAGAAAAAAAGAAAAAAAATTTGGAAGATGTGTTTTTTTCCAACAGATATAAAAACAAAAATACACTGTGAAATGTGTTAGAAACTAATGCGTGGTACACATTTGCTGAAAATTTTGAGAAGTGATTAGAAGTAAGTAAATAGTTTACATGATTTACTTTCTACATTCTTTAGATTCAATAAAACTTTTCAATAGCGCGACATTGAAATTCTGTTAAGGACTACATATTTATTAGTTTACCTTTCCAGTGCCGTATATAATTTGTTACAGGAGTATTTCAATAGTTATAATAGACCGTAATATCATCGTAAATTTTTCCTCAAAAGTACATTCTGGGAAATCGATTCAATATCGATAAGTAAATTATTTTAGTACATTTATTAGTATTTACGTAAGGCAAATAGAGGTCGACGCTGAAAATATGATGAGATACAGTGATTGATGTTTATAAAATTATATGCCATGTATTTATATCTCAACATTTCAACTGTGTTCTTTGGCTGAAACAAAAAAAAAGTTGGCAATTTTTCCGGAGGAACTGGGACTGCCTACTGGAAAATAGGGTATTCAAAAATATTTTCTTAAAAATAATAAAAGTTGAATTTATGGTTTGAAATATATAGTAAAGCCATTCCTAAATAAACAAAGGATACGTCGAGATGTGAAATTTTTAAATAACATATACTATTTGAAAGAAATTGAAGAAAATCTTTTGGGGTGTCAGAGACACCCCACGCGACCGTTTATGTTTGGAAAATGGGCGCGACTACCGCCGGGTTAATGTCCCAAAAGTAAGCGTGCTCTACAGTGAGTATCATAATATAAGTAAGTGCATGATAGAAAAATCGGTAAACATTCTGATATTCCATCGCCGACGTAACATAATAGTATGGAAATACATTAGCCACTATACCAACGTATTTGCATTCATTTTCGATCCATTTCACCAGCAGAAACCATTCTTCAACTGAGAATACGTCTCAATTCATCCCATCAAAACAGAATTCCCCTATCTACGCGTCTTGAAATCGCAGCGGCTCCAATTTCCTGCTCCACCCTTCTGCCGCTAGCAATAACTCTTTTTACCATACCTCCGGGGAAATCATTGTGCCCCGTATCATACACCCAACTCTTTTTATTCATACTACTTCGTATCATAGTGTTCTTTTTTGCATGAATTTGTATAAACATGGATTTACCCTTCTACATACCAAAAATGTAACTCGACGAAAATTTATGGAGAACTTATTTTTACAATAGTGTGGTTGTGATTCGTAAACCACTCTAAAATTAATAACCGGTTTCCATACGATCTCATCACTCAAAGAGGAAAGCAATGTGTACAATACGCAGGTTGGAGAGAAATGGAGCCATTGACCTAGAGCCGTAGAGATTCTTTTTTGCGACCATACCTCCCATAAGGGGTTAAAGGAATTAAGTTGAATGAGTGAAAATACGAAGGTGGAACCCCAAAATGAATGCATATTATGTGACGCATAGCAGAAGCGATTTTCTAAGGAAACTTAATGCCAGTCATTCACGAATCAAACAGTGTATTAGACTTGCTTCCATCGCCAACGTTCAGCTAAAGTTTCAAACGGATATAACCCTTTGAGTTAAAGAAATTCCAAACGTCACCCTTCTATGAGCAAGTTAAAATGCCAAGGACTAATCAACACTTAAGCCAAACATGGGCCGAATATTATTTTAACTGTCTTTTAAACTTATTCATTCACTTCAAATAAAACATAGATGATATTACTATCAACGAGAACCATAACCTTGACATGAAGTAGAAAATAGTGCTGTGCTGACTTTATACCTTACACTAAATTCCTTCGAACACCTATATTTTGTGTACGCTTAAATCAGTGATTTTATAGGGATTGACGGAATATTTGAATAAATCGGCCCAACCAGCAATGATCTACGAAGCATTAATAATTTCAACACGCCAACAATTTAATTCTTCTTTGAAATACCGAGGCTGTCTCTCCTTTCCAAGAAACACGGACGTATTTGTAGATATCCTAAAATGTCAATACGATTCAGAGAGCGACAAGCTCCACTGTGTCAACAGAAGCGGCTGTCAGGACGAAGCCCATTCGGTATTGCAGAGGAAAACGAGACTACGTGGTCTCACCTACGTCGGCTCAACGAGTACCTATCAATTTTGGATGAATGCATAGGTAACTCTCACCTGTCTTCTCGCTTGCTAAGCCCGTTGACTCCGAGATCACTCCGTTCTGTCGCTGCAAGTCAACCCTTCAAGCGTTCAAGCGGCCGCTCAAAGTCCACTAATCCGATTTTGCTCGTCCTCACTCGGTCAACACTTTTTAACAGGGGCGTAGCGGACGGAGGCCGACCGCCCCGAGAGGTAATTTCCAGGGCACAACGATATCCTCATCGCAGAATTAATACTTTAGGATGGTGCGAAAACTATTCTACAAGAGAGTGAAAACTGTTTGAACATATCATATGGTATATTCAACAAATTGTCCCTTAATTGATTATTTTATTTGTTCAGTTTATTTTAATGCGAAATTTTGGGGAAACATCACATTGCGACAGTCATCTGTCTTGAAATATATTAGCTACGTTAAATCTGGGACAATTTTCCCATTTGTGTAACTTCAGGCTAATATGAAAAATGCATATATTATCGCATGCACATAGTAGAAGCTGAAAGCCTTCAGGTCTTTTATGAATCATATAACTATGTGTTAAGCTTCTTTAAACCAACGGTAGAGCAACTTAATGGGGTTATCCAAAAGCACCCATTAATTGAGAAAACGGCCCGGCGAAAAAAATAGTCCCTATTTATTTTCTAGAACCACAAAACACTGATTGCTCTCTTCCGGATCTATCTGATTAATTTAAAATAGTTACGACATCAATCATGATACAGCGATTCTATGATATGCTATACCGATTAAGTTATTAGCATTACCAAAAATACTATGATTAAGTGCCACCAACGGTTATTGAAAAATCACTACGCGATTACCGCGACTCTTTCATTTACTAAGGTATCCTAATTTTAAAAAATTCTCTCGAATTATAGCCACACCGATTGATTCTGTTTCAGCCCTGACCATTTTGAAAAGGTGAAGGCAGACCTCACCTCAAACTAAGCCATGGAAATGTGTATTTATTAAATTCAGGGTAGGTAGAGGTCAGCTCCTTACCATGGTCACATTCTAATACGATGATTTAGGTGAGGACGCTCAAAGGATTCTCCTGCCATTTATTACTGTTACTTCCCATCAGTGGCTTCACCCACATCGCAACCACGCTCATTAATGAAACTATCGTGAAATACAACAGGCTCTGATTATTTGGGCGATCTGTTTATAAGGGAGCCGTTAACTTGGGAAAAAAAATGAAGAGCACAACCCAATAAAGACCTTGAAGTTTATGCCGGATAATTGGTTAATTAGGACTAAAATCCGTGTGATGGGAACCACACATCAGTGGTAATAATAACATGCACATGTACAGATATACAATTATTCAAATACTAAAAAGTATTCTCGCGCCAGTATATGGCATGTGCCCTCGTTCATCATCTCGATCAGTTTTGTTTAAGTTATAAACACATGTTCCCATACCTGGACTCGAGGAATAATTCGCTATATAATTATTCTACCCTAATAGTTTCAGATGAAAGTTCATATAATATTAGTATTTTGTTAATGAAAGTAGTAATAACAGGTGGTTTTACAACTACGCATTCTAATTTCAAAAAACCATCACAGGCCACATTTTAAAAAGTTGTAGAAAAAAATACGAAAATATTTAATTTCTTCGAAAAAATGGGGTAGTCATTTAACTGGGGCTAAGTGTTCCGCTCCTAATCTTTCCAAATTACCCTGCGTGTAAAGTGTATAATTATCATGCATCGATAACCTAATAGAAATATCTTCCAGGCCTGTAGGCAACACGTAGAGTATGCCGGAGAGAAAGGGAGGAGACAGCGCCCCTTCGGAGCGCGGAGTTCATCGGAACCACGAAACTCACAAACTCGCCGCAACCTCCAGGAGCGGCGCCCGCGTCGCGGGAAGGGCCTAGGGGCCTGCTTCGCGGGAAAAGGGGAGTGAGTAGGGGTATTTTGGGGGGAGGGGGAAAGGGGCGTTGCGACTATGTCGGTTTGCTGTGAAAATATTTGCATTTGGGACCGCTCCCGGGGTTTCTATACTTCTCCTGCTGCACATAAAGCCTTCCCTTCCGCTTCGCATAGAAACGCCGCTCATTGTCAAGGGGTAGGAAAGCGACCCACGGACAATGGTTTTTAAATTCTCTCCCGGCTATTAAATGGTTCATTGGTGCGATGGGCGCCGTTACGCAAGACGCGGATAAAAAACCAATGGCTGTGTGAAAAGGGAACGGATTCGCCATTTGGGAAAGCGCCGACTGAGAAGATCGGTTGTGGTGGCGGCCGTTTTGCTAGCGAAATCAGGAAAGAGAAAAGATTTATTCACAAGGAGGGAGAGCTCGTATTTATTCATCAATTTCATCAAATACCGTTAGTCAGTAAAGTCAACTGAGTGAACTCTCCTTCCTTAGTGCCCGAAGGACATTCATCACACATTCCTAAGCTGCGCTACCAGATCCAAAGGTATTGCGTAAAATAGATTTAATACATACCTCGGAGAGGAATTTCCTTCACCCGACAATCATTTGCAACTTTAAATACAGGTGATATATTTTATAAAGCATTAGAGTTACTAATTTAGCTATAAGAGAAATTAATACAATTGAAAATGGCTTCAAGACTTCTCCATCTTAACAAAATATGATTGAAAAAGTCTTCAATACCGATATAAAAGATAATTGAAATCTTCAAATGGTCACTGAAGAGGTAAAGTAAAAGAAGAAAAAATTTAATCACAAACAAAAAATTATTATTTCATGTTTTATTAAGAAAAGGTCTTCGGTAAAGCAGTTTGGAACCAATTGATGCAGACCACATCAAGAGAATCCATAATACATCAGTTTACGAGGATACTGAATGTAATAAGTTACATAATAGCTCTACAAAAGGGCGAAAAATAACCGTCGGAAAAATTTGATTCAATGATGAATAGGAGTAATGAAGATCTAGTTTAAAGCGTTGGATCCATATCCAAATTATAAAATTTACCTTTATCTTTGAACTTGATCCGATGATTCACTTTTATAAGGCAATATGCAGGTCATATTCAGCTATATTTTTGAGGCTGTAGCCCGTGTTGAGACTCCCTTATCAGTATTTTTTGAGAGAAATAAACCCATATCCATTCATAACTGTATCGAATCCTTTGAAGTCATCAATGTGACCGAAAACCTAAAAACAAGAATTGATAGAATAAAAGACTTTAATCGTAAATTCGGAGAACTGCGTCAATGACTGAGTCGATGAACTCTGACAACAATTGTACTATGGAAACGATTGTACATCAAAACGAATTAGAGACCATCACTTGAAGGGGAAATCAAATGTAGAATTAACTGAATGACTCTAAGCAAGAGAGAAAGGGAAATCGGATTCTATTGCTTTTAAAGTCATCACTCATCCACAGGAAATAACGTTACGCGGTCAAGCAAGGAAATCATTTGAAAAACCGAGAGTGAACATGGTCTGGGAATTTTTCCAGAGATCCAGAAAACAATGTTACCCCACCACCACAAACAAGGAAATTATTCAATTGCCAAAAAAATAACAAGGTGAGTGCTGCTAGGCATAAAAAGTAAGTTTGGAGCTCAAACTTCCCGGATTAGGGAAAAGGGATTCATTTCGGGAAATTAAACTCAAAAGGCCCTCATTTAGAGGATAGCGGGGAAATGGTGATTAAATGGATCGGTTCCCTTCACTTCTCTCCGTTCAATCTCACAAGCCATCGCACGCTGTCGATCATGATCAGCCCTCATGCCCTTCCAGCTATGCCTCGCCCATTTCGCTTATATTACCCGTGATCTTTTGGATAATATCTCAACTTTTGGTTGAGCGTCAATGCAGAAAGGCCTCTCAACATTGTTTCTAACGTTCGAAATCATTTCCGGCTTGACTTGGCGGAAGTTCGATATAGCCATAATAAAAAATACAAATGGGAATTCCGCCTTTAATTCAAAACTCAACTAGTTTCATCCGGAGACGAAGTAATTGTTGTTGTTACCGCCTCATCTTTGTTTTCGCAGCAGGCCTCTTTGATCAAAGTTTTTGAGTTTAGAATCAAAAAAGCCATTGTACTTTAAGATAATAAAAAAACAATTTAAAAAATGCGCGTGAGTTGATTTTTAAATTTAAGTATTGAAATTACCATTTGCAGCTTTTATCATGGATTTTTTCTAACATTTTCTGCCTATGTGGCAGTCACTTTTCTCGATACTAACGCTTCTACCCGTAAAATTTAGAAAAAAATATAGGTAATAAAATAAATATATCCTTTTTTAACACATGATTTTAACAAACAGCATTTAGCAATATTAGGGAACTAGTGACAAAAAGGAACAACATGATGGATTTAAGGAAAATATTTTCAAAATTATTTATATGAAGCATCGTATTTTATGGATGCGAAACGTAGACGCTAAAGAAGACAGAAGATAAGTACTTGTGTAAAGTAAGCTTCCAAATATGGCCATGGTGACGAATGGAGAAGATTGTATTGAAACATAAATAACGAATGAGGAAATACTAGTACAGAAGTTAGTAATAGAAGGGAAGAGAGAAGTGTAGGCACGTAATGCTGATGGACATCAAAGAAGGAAGGAATTACACACAGATGAAGAGAGAGGCCGAGGATATAATAGTGTGGAGACAACACTTCCATGGAAACCTGTCTACGAACAAAATAACCACAAAAATATCCTTTTAGGGTCACAAAAATCACCTCTGACGAATATATTAAAAGAAATAGAGGGCACAAAAACTTAAGTCGAGAGATTGAGCCACAGTGACATAATAGTTATAAACTGGCTGATGAACTGATGAGACGAGATGTATGTAAGCATACACAAAGAAATACTTTGCATTGGACATTTGAGGAATGGGCAAGTATTAATTTTGAAAAATTTGCTGCTTTTCAAGACTGAACTCCTCGGAAGAGAGAAAAACGTAAATCCATTTATACTCCTTTTGGAAACAAGGTGGTCGTTATTTGTGATTATTAGATCTTTATTTTTGCAGCAGGCGTCTTTGATCAATGCCTTCGATTATAGAATCAAAAAAGGCATGACACTCCACGAGAATTTCAAACATTACACAAAAAGTTTGCCCGATCAAATTCTGAATTCTCAAAATAAAGTGAAACTCATAGAGAGCTAATGATGCGGTATATGCCCTGGGATACTTGAGCAGCGGCAGCAACCAACGGCGAAGAAATATTCCATGTAACCGATAATGATACGACGTAAATGATAAGCACGCAAAGATGATGTCAAAATTTTCTCCCGATTGATGATAATTTAAGCAGTATTTCATCGATATCGTGATAATTTAAATATAGTTTTTTTTCACTTTTTTATGATCAGCATCAAGATATGTATTCCCACACAACACCTTGGCAGCAATTTCAAAAACATTTATGACAGATTATTATTCAAGATAAATGGTATAAATATAAAATGCGCTTTGTAATCAATATTTATGCAAATTTATCAATTTGAGGTGAAGCACAGATTTCATCACTTCAAATCCAATCATGGAAGTGCGATGAATAAATTAATATTTCAATCTGATGCTGTGCCCCTCTAACAAAGCCCATAGGGATAATTTTCGAGGTATTTTATAATGACCATATGCACACCCCATTTTCATTTTCCTCCAGATAATTCGTAGGAAACATTGAAATCATTTCAACTTAAGTAGAGGGCAAACTCCGTGTTACCTGCTCTACCACCCTGCTTGTAACTTTTGTTTTTTAATAAACACGGATATTGTCCCCCTTGTGATAAAACCAAGGACAGTTTATATATATCTTCACGAGAAAAAAGCTAAGTAAATGATTTTATAGACCCAAATATTACGGATTTCTCTGTAGTCACCGGCAAAAAATTACTCACAGCCATTAATCATTGGGTTTAAAGGTTATTTTCAAATGGAGATTTAATATATTAAGTGTCTTTCTGATCGTTTTGATGAAAAATTCACCACCATAAATAAATATTCAATTTCTACACTCTGCAAGTGGTAATCTTCCAATGCATCATCATATTCGACGGAAAATGGATGATAAGTCATATTTCTTAGAGGAGGAATTTGCATCATATGACTAGGGAATACTTATTAAGTAAAATTTAGAAAAATTGTACCATAATGAATAAATTTCGAAAATGATTTCATTTGATTGTACAATCAACCAATTCCAAAACGTATTGGACTTATCAGAGAATTAATGTACCGGGTTCAAAAGCAATAATTTTATGGGTCAACCAGTAATCCCCTCATTCAGTCTGTCCGCGCATTTATCATGAAGTTAGTGTTGATAACTCTACGACACATGGTAGGCATTGATATATTTGACCTAGAAAATTGGCAATAAAGTAAGTTAGACTATTAAGAATAAATGACTGCCTGTAGTCTAGGTATGTAATTTTATGCCAGCATCTCAACAATAAAACCTCCTCACGTTACACCAAAATCATTCTTCCAATGAAATTCGGATTCATAAGATTTTTTTAACCCAATAAAGGGAATATAGAATGAATTTTTAAATAATATTCAAATCCAAAAATACTAGGGTCCAACACGTATCCAAAGCACCAAATTCTTCAAAGACAATCCACTCAGGAATTATTTCATGCATCTTTTAGAGCATTGGTGCCTTAAAGGTGTTTCTACTGTTCAATTTATACAACGCATTTGGTATAGAAGTCGTTTCATGAGAGCACACTGCATACGATTACATGCGTTTGACATATTTTCACCCAATAGAAAAACTATATATACCCTAAAAAACAAGCTTCTTCTAAGACAATTCTTTCAAGTATTATTTCATGTATCACTGCGATCATTGGAGCCTATTAAATTTATCTGCCGTTGGATTCACGAAGCACATTTTGAATTAAATCGTTGCACAGGATTACATTGACAACGATTATATTCGTTTGATATATTTTCACCCAGCACCAAAAATATATACCCAAAACACCTGCTTCTTCTAAGCCAATCCCTGGAAGTTTTATTTCATGCATCATTGAGAGCATTGGTGCTTTTTAAATGTTTATGTCATTCGATTCACGCAACACATTTGGCATGGAAGTCGTTTCATGGGAATACATTGCAAACGACTACATGCGTTTGCCATTATGTCCAGTACATAAGGATTCAAACCGTTCATCCCGATATCGGATCTCAAGATTATCGTTTCGGGGACACATTTCCGTTTACGTATCCTCGCTTCCAAGTACACATACAAAAGAGGAAACATAAAAAAATGCATTTCGAAGATGTCCCATTTGGTTTAAGTAACCCCCATCGCTGAGAAATCCCATCCTTTAAATCACATCCACTTTTACCCTTCAGCATCCGTTTGGATATCCGATCAGCAACCCCCACTCTCTCTCCCAAATCTAGATTAAGGTCTGTAACAATAATATGCCCCCACAGTTTCAGCAACGCTGATGCCACCAGGACCCCATTCGATCCTTCCTGTCCCATTTAACTGCCCCCGAACGGATGAGTGTCGGGTAGCGTATATGGCGGGAAAGGTAGAGAAGGTGAGGAATATAAGGGGTGATCGGAGATAAAAGTGAATTTGCACCATCTGGTGACCATTGACGGCGGTCGATATGGAAACTGTATGGGCCCGAAGGGAGTGATGACATTGGAGGGAGGGGTTCGAATGATAGGTTAAGAGGTTTAAGGGAGAAAGTTCGTAGTAAGCGTGAAAAGAAGGGGTAGGCCAAAGCCTTGTTGAGGTTCAAAGCCAAATATAAGAGTGGGCATATGAAAATGGTATGATAACGGGGTAGTACTTGACTGAGTTTAAAACTACCACAAAAGCATTTTTCTACTCGAAAATAAAATTCGAAAGACCATCAAGCTATAGTCATTGCTCAACTGAAATAACCCCCTTTAACTAGGTATTAAAATTTTCCAATTTATGAATTCCATTACGTGAATTTGTTACAAACACCTGTCTGTTCTCAATAATCTTTCTGGCTTAAATGGACTTCTTATGACTCACTCTCAAAAAAAAAAAAAAAAAAAAAAAAATAGTCCGGAAATTAAAGCCCATAATAGCCGCAAATGAATTATCTCGTCAAATCGAAAATTAAGGACTTCTGTTTCTTAAAATATATCGGGATAGACTTCACTGTCTCCTTTGCCACATGCTAATTTATAGAAATACTTGAGTTATCCACAAGTACTGATTTTGCTATGTCGAGTTAAGCCAGTTATGACCAAGTTGTTTTGAACATGCAGACGCTCATTCCAATGTTTCAATTCCATAGTTACGTCAAGTTATATAAACACGACTTGACAAATGAGTACCATCCCGACGACATTCAGAAAAAACTAAGGTAAGAAAAAAAGCAGACCAATATTCATTTTTGACAGTAGGTAATTATAAATGTATTTCGACGCATAAATGATAAATTACGTCAAATGATGAAACTTTGATGCCTAGGTAAATAAATAACAATGCTAACAATGCTACTTCTACATTGACATTTTAGGCGAAAATTCATTCCTTAATGTAGGCCATCCGGTTATAAAACGTATCCATTAGTGGCCCACCACAGCATCATGTCTGCATTTGAAATGGAGGACAGTAAAATTATTCGTTTGAAAACAGTCAGTCAGGATCTGAGTACAATGATTTTCAGTAATAAAAAGGTGATGCCAAAAGAAAAATATCAGCTCATTCAAATTCTTAGTGCCTTTGACCAATATCCAGCCCTTATCTATGCTGTCTGCCTATCTATGCCCCTAGTGCTTTATTTAAACTGTTATTCCCAGCCCAGAAATCCAATGGTATACAAGCTTACATCTACAAAATATTCCTCGCGGAACAAGGGAAAAGGAATGGCTCCAGAGGTCTCGGATGGCACACAAGGAGCAGGCAATGAAGAATGTGAGGGAGAAAAAGTATAGCATGCGTAACGTATGAGGCATTGGGGAATCGGTTAATAAAATAAGAGAGAGAGAACTGCGTTATGTAAGGGGAACGCATCGACTGGCCGGCGGCAGGGCAAGGAAACAACTGACCCAGAGCTAAACAAGTGAAGAGCCGGGGCTGGTGGCGTGCCAAACGAACCAATCTAGTCTCATTTATTGAAAAAAATAATACAAACAAAACAGCATGTAAGTTAAAATTTTACAGCTGCGTCAAACTATCCTTTGTATTGAAGACTCCTTATGACGCTGAAGATCTTATTGCTTTTATAAGTCACCCACGAGTATGAAAGCCTAAATACAAGAAATATGGAGTAAGAAATTCAAACAAGATCAAGTGGACGCAGACACTTTGACAGAAAATCCAGGGAATACAAAATTTCCTCCTGTGTCGATTTGGTCATAGACTATGTTGAGCGAACAAGAACTGCTTAAGAATATTTCACAAAGTCCCTTTTCCTTAATCTTTTCTCCATTAATTTTTTATTCATCCTGTGCCCTAAGATGATAGGATTATATTCATTATTTCCCAATTGGAGTTTAGTTTTGATCTATTTAATTAGGAAGCTACAGATTAAGTTTCTAACAATTTCAAGATATCATTTTACGAGCAAGGCAATTTCGAGGCTCTATGGAATAAAGTTATTGTATGACAACAGTTGAGATATTGGTATCACAAACAAGACGTCTCTTTTGTAATTAAATACGACAAGCGTAGGCATGAACTTTAATTACTTAACCAGACTCCGCCTCGGAGATGTAACAAAAAGTAATTACACAGTACCTACAGCAAAGCGATTGAAGAAAGCAAAGCAATGGTATCAAGCACGATTAATTAAAGAGCTGCGTATAGTTCTTGGAGTGATTTTAATTTTTTAATCTCAAGCCCAGATTCCTCGCAACTAAAACCAACATCACTTAAGGGTATCTGGATAAAGTAACTTTAAGTTATCTGGCGAAATAGTCGTATTATCCATGAGGTAGCCAACTGAAAGTAGGTAATAAAAACGACTGATTTAATAAGGGCTTATAACGAGAAAACAGAAAAAGTATTTCATTATAAAGGATCTATATTTCATCAACACAAAATTTGATTCATTTAGGGCAGTAAATTGAAATCATCAAACAACTTGGATAAAAAAATAACAAACGTGTACATAGACACTCTGCAAAGGCTGTAACAGAAAATAAAATTGCGTCAAATGTCAACAAGCAAAATAATATTTCCTAATTCATCACGTAGCCTTTTAGACCATTCTCATGTGAAGCGATACACTGGTTACTAGCAAAGAACATAAAATATAATAGTCGCAAACGGTCACAGCTGCTGAGTCACTTCCCCGTTTTCATAAAGCTCGGTATCTACTTCACTGCATCTATTACGCATCCTTCAAAAGATTCATGCAAAAAAACAAAGAGAAAACACCAAGTCGCGAAGGCAAACAATATTTTCTTACGTTCTCCTCCTGGCGAACTTTTGCCGTCCAAAGAAATCAAACGCTGCGTCGGGAGGGAAATAAAACGGAAAATCTTTTCAGCGCCCTCACAAAATGTTAAGGCAATATAAAAGTATGGGCGCAGTTGAAGTGGTAGATCCTGGAAGATGGAAGTGAGAGCATAGGACTAAATAAGGAACCTGGGAAGTCAGGTTAATAAAAAGAACGTAGGAGAAAAAGATGAAGCGATGTAAAATCCCACAGATATAGGGCTTAATCTAGGAAAATACTCAAATTGTATACCAAGGTAACATTTCCCACACTCATAAATGCCTGCACGTAGTATACCTCTTACATAGATAATAAATCAAATAATTAAGAAGCTGAGACGCAGAAAATTACATAAATATTTAAACCATAGTAATGGATTTGATTGATAATGAACATTTAATATTAGAATCTATTTTATATGTATGATAATACTGACGGTACACCCCAGTAGGCTTTCTTTTTGATAAGTTCTTATTGAAGAATTTATAACACTCATTGTATGAAGCAGATATCCTCACTAAGAAGGTCTCAAAACATAATTTTCTTCCTGCATGTAATTTATCTTTTGCATCAAATACCGGGGCACGCTCCTATTTAGAAATACTCTACCTGGAATGTACATTTACTTCGAATAACCAATTTTATCATGAGATTGATGAGAAAAGTAGTAAGTTACTCACTTAGTAGGGAAGAGCATTAGTTAGGGATGTGCGAGTAACCCTCCATCTCACCTAAAAGCATTATGTAAAGCATATGCAAACGAATATTCGACGAACGTACCGCACTTTCCATTATTATTTTCGAAGAATCAATTTTTATGCAATGAAACATGAAAACACTAATCGACAAATATATTCATAAATAATGATCCGATTTCATACAAGAATCTTAATTGGTGGTAAATTCTTATTCACAGTCTTATCGGCTGATTAGATATTGTACTAAAAATAGATAATTCAGATAGAGAGTACGGCCCGTGTCTTTCCGTAATCCTTAATTACAGCGAAGAAGAAAAAATGACTGAAAAAAGTTTTATGTTCCGAAGAATGTTTTAAATACTAAAATCCAGGACGAACTGTAGACCTATGCACGCGCATTGAAGAAACATGGCTACTTAATCATGAAAGTACATCCTATTGCTCCCGCGAGTACACCCTGCAGATTCCTTGACCCTTTCCCTGAATCGATTGCTATTTTGGCGAATTTGACTTCGCTCGGCGCATTCACCCGCTCATTTGTTTTGAGAGAGTAACCCGAAAAGAAAAGGCCGATGCACCGGGGAAAATAAAACGCAGCAGAGACTACGTAGTGAGCAATACTCACTATCCCGAGCCCATAGTTTCTTTGCTGGTCTGTAAGCCATTTGAGTGCAAGTCGTTGTAGTAATTTCTGGAGAAAATCCCCGAGTAATCTAAGAAAAAAACATTCTGATATAGCAGCCGAAGTCGCGGGTAAGGGTGGAGAGCATGGAGAGGGTGAGGAGTAGATGGGAAAGCTTTTAAAACCTTGGGCGCACCAGAAAAAGCTCTCTCTAGACCCATACCACTCGGCCTGTAGTCGCACATTAAAACCGTAGCCCCAGTGTAAGCAATTTGATCCGGGTCTCAGACGAGCGAAGGCGACTATTAATCATTTCTCACAGAGGCTCAGGGTATGAGTGGATAAGAAATAATGGCAGTCTTGCAGATAGTTTATTTATTTATTAGAATTAAATCCAAAACAGTCTTGAGTACCTTTTACATTAGATTTGCAAACAAAGGATTAAATAAGGAAGTACAACAATAAATAGCAGCAACAACAAAAAACACACATAAAATACACTTAGTTATCACGTATTGTTTCACTAACATGACCGCCTCTTTTTGCGCTCTTTTTGTAATTTGGGGAGAGAGGAGAAGGGGAGGGGGATTTTTAAAGAGAAAGTCTACCGATGGCGGTTGCAAATGATGATGTCATATCAACAGAAAGAGCTTTGATATAATTGTAGGTGAGAGGTAGCCGGTTGGTGAGGGATCTTTGAGTCACAGATAATCGGAGGTGAAGTAGATGGAAAAGAGACAAATTCCTTGTTTTATAGGAAGGGAAACGGAGGGAGAACAATGGGTAATATCGTCAGACCTGAAGTGGCAATTCATGATCAGTGACCGAGCTAAATTTCTAAAAATTTAGATACTGGAACGCATGCCCACACATTTAATCCACACATGATTTTCAAATTTAATCCGCCGTCCTCCTAAAACTTTTTTTTAATAGAAATTAAGGTGACAATGAGACATCATGTTTTACCGAACAGAAAAAGCTGACGAATGTTTTGAAAA
Source organism: Ischnura elegans (assembly GCF_921293095.1). Taxonomy (NCBI): domain Eukaryota; kingdom Metazoa; phylum Arthropoda; class Insecta; order Odonata; family Coenagrionidae; genus Ischnura; species Ischnura elegans. Next base: position 88,781,042 of record NC_060255.1, on the reverse strand, counting down.
TACTCAATTTTCCCTGTGAGATGACGGCACGCCGTTGCGGTACGGTCCGGCCGAAATTCAGCAGTAGTTAATAGGCGATGATATATTGCTGTCCGGTTTGCGATCATGCATCGTTATTATTACCGTTGTTTCAATTATCGAAATTTAAAATAATGCACATAAAAAATCTATACTTCCCGGTTTTAAAAATCGTGCTTTTAAAGAGATGATTGATGAATGCATGGTAAAATGATAAACTTAAAAACCCAGCCTGATTAATATATACCTAGTCCCTATCACGACCCATAATCTCATTCCCTAAGCTCTGTGAGATTTAATGAACAAACAGAGATCACCCAAAAATTGGTTCAAAAATTCTTCAAAGAACTCCACTCACCAATGGAATGAGAAACTATTCATCTAAACGTCGGCAATAATAAAGAGCTTGACCCGGTTGCAAACCCGGCAATTAGTCTTCAACCTCATACGCCGAGAAAACTTCAGTTTATTCTAAAGAAAATAGGCGAGGTTATTATGCAAGGGAGTTTATCATGTATTTATTAGTGATCAGTGAAAATCTACAGCTTTTAATTTTAGATAGCACCGATCAAGTATTTTCCTACTGAACTTATGCAAAAACTTCACTCGCAGATCATTGTGTTCATTCTGACACAATACTAAGAAAACACCAATAAACCTGTAATAGGAAGTCCGTGAAGCACTTTTGCGTTGGAGGGAATTCTTCGAAATTTAGCTGGTCACTTAACAAGCATTATTCATCGTATTTGTGACTAGAGTATATGAAGACTCTTTGACATGACTTTCGGATGCATTTGGGATATAAATCATTTTTCACATAGGCTCATGATATTTATATAGTATTAGGGCCCAATTAATCAATAATTAGGCGAGATTTAAGCACAGTCTTACTACGGATTTAATAATGGTATTTATAAATACACTAAAATTACATTTGGAACACATACAATTTTATTTTGGCATTCTTTGAAATCTGGAAAATCGTAGTTCCAAATATATTAGCTTATTTTCTTGATCAAAATGCTGAAGGCCTTACTGAATAGGACTTCCGTCTTGAAGCAAACTATCCAGGCGGAACTCGGAACCTGCGATCTATTGTTTAGCAGGCGAGGACTTCTCCGCGTCACAACCGAGGCCAGAAAAAATTTACGACACCGGGACTCGAACCCAGAGCACCCGTAGAGTTATACTAAAAGCCGCGCACTTCAACACACTCGGCTAAACCGGTTGTTAATTTATTAAAATAATTTGTCCTCATTACTTAAAAACACACCCTGTATATGTACCCTACCAATTTAGGCTATGCTACAACTAGGTTTAGTGCGGAGAATTCTTATGGTGTCACTCCCTTCAAGCTGGGCATATCAGAATAGTGCTTTCGGATGTTTGGGAAAGATAAAGAAGCCGCTGAGGGGTTGCCGTATCGGGCTGGAAATGTACGCAGCGCTGTTGGATTCAATTAAATTCTCAAGTGCTGCCACCACTTGGCCGACGGCAGGCGAGCGAGGCTCTCGCGAAATGACGCACCATAGCTGTAATTTAATTTCGGGGATTCCGAATATTCGGATAAAAGAATTATACGAGGCGCGCCCTATCAAGAACCAGATTGATCCAGATATCTATCTCCGTATCGCTCTTTCTCTCGGGAAGTGTTGCAAGAGGAATTTCCTATTCATTCAGTAGCTGGGATATTTCGGCCGGAAATACGTTCCGCCAGGCCCATTCCTCCATCTTAATTAGATTATGTACATTCGCCGAAATACAAACACGACGTTTGCCTGTGCTGACATCAATCGAAAGAGTGATACCGCATCAATTTTGGATTCAAGATCCTCTCAGTGTGTTGCGAAAGAGTGGTTTATCACTTTTCGGCATTTGCATTCATTTTGCTCAAATATTTCACTTGCATTCACAATCTCTGCATATTTAGGTAAGCGCCACCTATTTGGTAGAACAATATAATGCAGAGCAGTTTGCATCTGGTTCATATAACATGCGGAACGTGTGAACAATTTCAACCATGGAAAACAATTATTGAACTACACAGTATCTGCGAGGCCTGCTATACTTGCAGAGACTATCAACCAATGATTAAAGACATTGATTGACTATGGATTATGGTAATTGATGGAGAAAAAAAAAACAGATTGATTAAGATGAAATGCAATCAGCAGTGCCTAAATAGAAAAGTTATGCTCTATAAATACCAATTTAAAAGCAATGTGTGACATTTACACGTGAGAATATCATTAAACAATATTGAGGAATAGAGTGACTAATTCCAGAACTTTGTAGCAAGAGAACAGGATGTATAAATACCAAGGTCATTAGAATATATACGACGCATTTTCATTTTCTATACATAAAACCGCTGTATTTTAGGAGATTAATTCCTGTGAAAATATGCAAATTATGATTAATAAATAGCTGCCATCAGTGCCTTTATGAAAATATATATTCTTTGAAATAATTGAGGGGGTGATACAAAAAATTAATCTATTTGGAGATACCATCAAGCAATAGCTATGAACATTTATGAACTAAATATTACGATAATATTTGTAGACAAAAGCAGATAGAGAAGGATAAAAAGCCACCATTAGTGGTTTGATAGAATATTTATGTTCTACAATGACCGAGAAAGTAAAAGTAATCTTTACAAATATGATGTTGGATGAGTAAGATGCTAACCATCTATCAGTACTTAGGTGTAACATTTACGCATGTGAATAGCTTTGGAAGAGATGGTAATTCACGTGAACATGGTTTAACATATACGACTGGTGGATCCCCCAGCCGAACCAGTTAGGGTTCTAGGATGTCGTTGGAAGGTTCAGCATCATCGGCGATTCTATGACTCCTGGAATCACTTTCGTTTCATGAAGAGAAACGTGGATGCTCAGCTTTGTAGGTTGACCGCACGTCACGTCGAAAATGAAGCCTGGATCGCCATGGTGACCCAAGCGAGATACACGCTCCCGGCATAAGCAAAACGACTAGTGCGGGACACCCCTTGTCTGCATCATAAGGCCGGGCGGTTGTTATTCCCCGAATTATTGAGCATAACTTGATATTGATCGTGTCACAGAGAGTAGTGACGCGACAATCCGTCATTCGCTACCTCGACTGACTAGATTAAGCCGGAAGGTTGAGAGGGAGGAGATGGAAAGAAACGCTGTAGGAAGTTTACGAGGTCATATTCACACTTAACGGAGGTGGAGTGGGGCAATAAAAGAGAAGATCGCAGATTACTTTTGACGGGTTTGGATGAAAAGATAGCGAGCACATCCATCATAAAAACCTTAAGGCTTTTACATAAGATGGATACGGGGAAAGTTTTAAAAGTCAGGGAGAGGATTTTTTTCGTCGATGTTCAACGTATATCCGCGACACTACAAGGAAATAGAGGTTGCACATAAAAATAACGGGAAAATAAACAGGATAGAGCTCATATGTAGTGGGTTATCGAACGCTAAAAGAATTAAAAACATCCAAGTACTTTTAAATAATAAGTTAAAGAAAAACATATTTAAAATTATGCTGTCAAAAATGACGACTTTAGATTTGGTTCCCTATTTTAAACTTTAAAATCTAGCATTGATGAATATTTCTCTGTAGATGAAGCTTCGTGATTTACCTAATAAAGGAGAAGAGTTGTGATGCATTTTTTTCGTCGATATTCAAAGTGAATCCGCGAGACACAACAGGGAAATTGATGCTGCTCTTAATAATAATAAAGAAATCAACAGGATACAGATCAATTTTAATGGGTTATCACACAAAAGGAATGAAAATCATCCAAGTCCTTTTGAATGATGTGGTAAAAAAATCTTTCAAAAATTTTACTATTAGAAAATGATGGCTTTAGACTCAGTATCTAACTAATAAACAAACTAATAAACTAAACTAATGCTAACATTGACGAATATTTTTCTGCGGATGAAAATTTCGCGGCTTGCCTACCATAAAGAAGAAGAGCTGTGATGTATGATTTTGAAAATAGAAGCTACCTCACTACAACAAGAGAATGATAATAGTGCTTCGTGCTTAATGTAGGTTTCTTGATATAAAACCTACATCGTTGAAAACTTACTAACTGGCGCTCTCGTACCGTAAGGAATAGCATTAGGTATTCTTGCAAAACCTTTAGAATACGCGTAATTCATGAAAAGGATTTCAAACCTGGGATAGGCTGATGCTTTTTGAATATTTAATTGCATTACATTAACATAATTATTGTATACCATGGAAATATGACTTTATTATGTATGAAAATTCTATAAATTAATAAATTTAAATGAAAATCCATTTTTTTAAGAAAAAGTGATATTTTAAACGGGCTTTAAAGACACACACAATCGTGAGAGCCTTTGATATAGAGACAAATACGCTCAGAGTTCCTGAGGATTAAGGCAGCTTGATTCTCAAACGTGTTGAAAAAGTGCACCAAGGCGGATTCTTGGTAATTTTGTATTATCCTCCCTGCCATTCATTACGCCAACGTCAGATGAAACACCCAAATTCATGCACCAACGCCACGTGATCCCTTGATAAATGAATTAAATTTTAAGCGCGTGAATATCTGGCACGCAATCTTTAATGTCGAGAATCAAGGTGAATACACAGGAGACTAAGAGTTATGAGTGTTCCATGTTCTCCTGGTGACAGTTTATGAATATATTGTTAACTAGGGGTAGAATTTTAAAGTTTATTGATAAATATTTTGTGCAAGAACTATATCAAAAAGATATTAATATTTTTCTCTTTTTTCTGAGGCGTAAAAAGAATCTTTACTAATGCCTGTTCAATTAACGATGCTCAAAATTAGAGTCAAGCCTTGAAGAGGTAGCACTAGCAAAATATAAAATGAACTACCTTGAACTACAACATGGTAAACATAATGATTGAAAATATAGAGTAGTTTTTACAGTGCGTTACAAAAATCATTGCAGCAAATTTAAAAATGAAAGAAACTGGAACTTCACAAAATGTGGAATTTTCTTTGGAGAAGCTATTACTTGAGTCATAGAAACAGTCACTATATAGATACACTATACTTTAAAAACGCCACCCTGATTGTGATCCACTCATAGATTCAAATGCTTATGTTTTGAGATAGAGGTTTCTCCGCTCCCTGATACCAAGACACCAGAGTCGAAATAAATGCAAAATGCTTGGGCCACAAGGGTGAAAAACCTTGTGAAAACCGGAATTGTATCAAACATAACGAAATATCATTAAGTTTTGTAGGTACCACTGAAAATGGCCCATTACATTTTTTTCTTGTGGTTATGTAAATTGATCGATGTTTATTAATTTCAGCTCTATGATATTATATAGAATAGCACGAAAATATCCCAGTTTGGGCGCACACAGTAAAAGACACAATTAATGGTAAAAAGACTCACGAGACTGAATAAATATTCTTCTGGCACCTACCAACTTCCTCAGAGTTCGGACGTTAGAAAGTCTTTGTGCCAAAAGGTTGTAGTTGCCACCGAATTTTTTTTTAGTTTTGTGTCTCTTTAACTTTAATTGTGTCTCCTATTGTGTATGCCCAACCTGGGATATTTTCGTATTATACACCTCACCAAAGAACTTCTTGAAGTATCTACTATTATATAGAATATTATATACCTATAACACAAAGGACGAAATTCGTCGTGAAACCCGTTTTCCTTACCCGGGATACGAACCTGAAGAGGATCAGGTTGGTATGGTGGCTAGACTGTTAGCTTCCAACCCAGTAGGCTAGGGTTCAAATCCCGGCGGGAGCAGAGAATTTTCAGAGACTGCCCGATCCCTGCTTGAATGTTGTGTGGAGGACATTTCAAGCGAAACACTCCGTACGTTAAGCCGTGATCCCCTTGGCGCCTTTCGTTAAGAGCAGGCTAATGCCAACGCCGGGTTTCTCTCCACCCTTCGTTATATTCCCTCCCCACATGGCGAAAATGACCTCATCTGTCGGTCGCCTCCTCCAAACACCATACCGATACGAACCTGAATCTTCTGTATTGCCGGTTAGGTATGCTACTAGTTACATCACAAATACCAGAATTGTTTGCCCGCTGATCTAAATGATTTTACCATAGCAATATTTTTCCTTAGCGTAAATTTGCACACGTGCGCATGACTACGTAAATAGTTACATGTTACATATATATTTATAATATCAAGATAATATAATTGCTTACTCTTAGAAAATTATTTCCGCAATTTGGCTGAAAATGATAAAACTCCGGTAACCGTGCAAACCAAGTCAGGAGGGCGAACTGATCTTTGCAAACGACAAAGACATTGACAACGCCGGATAAGAAAGTTTCGAGACGGATGCTTGCGGAGCCCAGGTAGATGATGAGCTAGGAGGACCGAGGGATGAAGGTGGAAAATCATTGGGAGTCGCAGGAGTCTGCGAGTGATAAGGAAAGGAAACGTACGGAGGGATCAGCGACAGTGTAGTCAGGTTTCTCACCCACTGCTAGCAGAACTACCAGAAAAATGATTTGATTTAGTGGCTCCATTTTTTCCCATTTTGTAAAGCATCATTGTAATAAAAAAAACCTTTGTAATTTTCACAGAACTTTTTTAATGGTAGAACGCGTTTCGACGTTGAGGCATAAAGATGGGGTTGAAATCGAGAACGAGGCCAAAGCGTCGAAACAATTTGTACCACTAAAACTTTACTGTGAAAATTACAAATGTTGTTTACATTCATTAAGCATATTTTTTAACTAAGTGAAAGCCGAACCAATAGATTTCATGATCGTAAAATTTAAATGTTACACAAAAATGTTAAGATTTGCCGAGTTTAAATGACAAAATTTACGATGCCAAAAGTTTTCTTGTAATAATTTTTCAATTTATGGATGAAAAAACCTAAATATAAAATGATTTAACATTTTCTTATGTTAAAACTACGTTGACGGAATACCTCATTTTGGAATATTTATTTTACGAATCATTAGAGCATAGGATAAGAAACGAATAACTCTGTCTCCAAACCGCCAGGGAGGAAGATCGCAACAAGCGACAGATGCCCTGACTGTGGAGGACAACAAAGTTTCGCGACAGATGCTGGCGGGGCCCAGGGAGTTGATGAGCAAAGGGGACCAAGATGTGGAATGGGAAGATAATGGAGCCGAAAGAGTCTTGGGGCTGTAAGGGATGCGAAGAACAGATTACGAAGAGGTCTGTGTCAGAGGTGCCAGTATTTCTTAACCGTATTTAGCACAACTATTAGAAATAATAATAAAGTAAATTAGCGCCTCTTCTTTTTCTACATGATGCAATGAAACAGTATTAAGCTAAATTTTACAAGGAAATATTTTATATTTTTCACCCTAGATGTCACATTAATTTTTTTCCATTTTCTAAATAAAAATCTTAGTACTTTTTCCTTTCGATGGAATTATAAACTGCCAACCCCGACCTACAGCAAGTTATGCAGAAAACGAAGATATTAGCTCATTTTGGACATATTTTTTATGAAAAATTGCAGAAAAATTGAGAAATAACTTGTGACGCTGCCGCCACGTTACCAGACAAGAATATCTCAGGAAACGACAAAGTCCTTGGCCACGGATGACAAGAAAGTTTTCTGACGTATGTTTCCCGGAGTATCAGACACTTGATGACCCACAGAGATCGAGAGGTAGAGTCGGAAAATAATGGAACCAGAGGGAGTCTAGGGGAGATAAGGGACACCGAGTGAGGATCACAGAGGAAGTCTATTTCGGAGTTGGAAGTATTTCTTCTCCATATTTAGCACAATTATCAGAAAAATAAGGTAAACTTTGCGGCTCTAGTTTTCTATATCATACGAGTAACCAGTAACAAAAAATATTAAACCAAAAACTTCCATAGTTTTCTTTCTCGTCTTCATAGTTCCTTATGAAATTCTCTAATAATAGGTTATTACTTTAATTTTTAATTAATAGTTTCGCTTTAGATGGGTATAAAAAATGCCAACTCATAGTGACAGAAAACTAAGAAAGCATCTGATTTACTAAGGTTTTTTTATTACTACAGTAAAATGGACAAATATCTAGCGAGTCACCAGGGATGACCCTACCACCAAGTCGCCAGGGAAAAAGATCGCAACAAACGGCAGCGACCGTGGAGAACAATTGATAAACATCCGATGAGCCACTAGTGTGACCCTGCCTCCAAAATTTTAACTTTCCTATAAAAATGAATTGATAATAGATCATAGGAATTGGCACAGTCGCTAGTAACGGGTAGCGTTTTATTCCCGTCGAAATGGAAATTATGAACTTAAATTTTGATGCTCACTTGCTATCAGGGAATGGAATAACAAGTTTCGCGAAATATGGAGAGCTTAGAAACATATTGGTGTAAGTCAATGTTGGTTGATTTTAAGATATACATGGCAACCGACTCATAAATAGGCTACCTATTAAGAAATACAATGGCATAAGTCATAGTTAATATTTGAATACCGAGACTAGTCAAGGTGATATCTTTACGGAGTCACTTTGCCCGGAACAGTCCTCAAATTTCCATAGGGGAGATAAAGCCTCATTGGCTTAACTTTCTAATGCACTCGACCGGAAATCGGGGGATCCGGGTTCGAATCCCGATCAAAGCGAGTTATTTTTTTTCTCTGAGGATTTTCCGCCCAAGTCATAGTTACACCTGGAACCGCCAGGTCGGCAGCACATACTGGTAGCACAACCCTCATCACAGTTCCACCTTCTTTGCAAATTATTGTTTAATTATTGAAAAACTTTGATTTTTGACTTAAACCAATATGTTTCTGAGCCGTCCATATGCTGGCGGGATTGCTAGAGACTGGATGAATTACGGAGAGGTGGAAGATAATGAAGCTGGTGTAAGGGAAGCGATAAGGGACACCAAGCGAGGATTTCAGGGGATATCTATATTTAGCAGACATATTCAATAATTCTCGTCCCAGGCTTTGAAGTATCTTATTCCATTCCCTGATAGCAAGTGTGCATCATAATTTCAGTTCATTATTTCCATTTCGACGGGAAGCCAATTGCCAATTCCTATGATCTCCTATCAATTCATTTTTATAGGAAATTTAAAAACTTGGAGCTAGTGTCACCACTAATGGCTCATCAGTTGTTTTTCCATGTTTCTGCAAAAATAAAAATGAAAAAAATCCAAAATCAGCCGCTTTCATTATTTTCTTGGCATTGAGTTGAAAGAGTCACTAGGATTTGACAGTTTTTTATGCCCGTCTCAAGTGTAATTATGAAATCAAATTAAAATAAAAACTTGCCATCAGGGAATGGAACAAGGCACTTTGAAGCCTAGGGCTAAAGGTATGAATGAAGCTATGAAGTATCATTAAAATAAGGACTTCACCATAAAATGATTCATCACAGAAAAAGATAGCAATAAAACGTCAGAGGCTTAGGAAAAAACGAGCAATTTCCGCGGCATATGTTGGTGGGAGGGCCGAGGACTTGATGAGCAACGGAGAGGTAGAAGATAATAGGTTGGAGTCTGGGGGGTGATAACAGACACCAAGCGGGGATTTCAGGTTAACTCTACGTCAGGGTTTCCAAGATTACTTATACATATTAACCACAACTATCAGGAAAATAAGCTCAATTTACTGTTCATTTTGCTATATGATGCATTTTATCAGTACTGAAGTATATTTGATTGATTTTGAGATATCCATTGTATTATCCGTCGCAACCTAGTATTATATTATACTTTTCGTCCTATGTTTCAAAGTTCCTAATTCCATCCCCTTATAAGAAGTTAAGTAATATTTTAATGTGATTTAATCATTTTGCTTTAGATGATATAAAAAATTGCCAGCTCCTAGGGGCAGTTTTTTAATAGAAAATTCAAAAAAGGCGGCAGATTTTGGAAATTCATTATGGTTTTGAAGTCAAATGGACTAATGTCTGGTGAGCCCCACACGTCAGAGGTCATGTAGAAGAAATTTCGCGACATATGTTAGCGGGTGGGCCACGGACTTGATGAGCTACGGATTGGTGGAAGTGGAGGATAATGGAGCTTGGTTGGAGTCTGGGGTAACGATAAGGGACACCGAACGTGGATTAGGGGGTTTCGCGAGGTGCGGGAGGGAAATGAGGCAAACGTTGAGGCCTGGTGGGTAGATAAGGCCCCTCTTTCCCGCACTCGCGGTGGGCCCGACGAAACGCGCGTCAGATGAGCAGAGTCTGAAGCAAGGGGAGGGATTGAAAGATTTCTCGGCGATGTCGCGAGATTAAGGCCTGGGAAGCGGTTTGTGGCCGACCCCACAAAGTCTCTTCCCGCCAAAGAGTGAACTTCTGAGTCTGGCAGAAAGAAGATTGCAACGGTTATCTGGTTTGAACGTTATGGAGCGCTGTGATTGGGTTTTAATGAGGATGGAGAGTAGCTAAGGTCTAGGAGACGGAGAGATGTGCATGAATTTTTCAAGCAGAGATCCTCCTCTCAGCCCGACCTTCCGTGCCCAGTCTTAAACGCCGTCTTAGGTGACGAGGATCCCACTTAACGGCAAACCATTGCCTGCCGTACTATGAAGCGGCGTCCTTCGTCTAAAGGTCTTACCTCTGCCGGTTTGCGCTTGTATAAATTATAATACTATCAAAGGGTGCTAATCTATAGCAAGGAACTGAAATTACCGTTCGAAACCGCTCATTATTTCCCATATGGCGTCTGATTTTCACGAATTGACCACGTCAGCAATTCTCTGAAAAATGTTGTGGTGCATGGAATCATTAAAGTTATTATTTATAAAATATGCACCTCTTTGTTAATCTAGAAACTTCAACACTTAATTTTACTTCCTTCTACATAACACTGACCTATTATCGTACACTTTGCTATGTTATCTCCATTAAGTCAACCTGTGACTACAAAGTGCATATTATCAAAATGGTGATAGAGATGTAAATAAATCAATGAAGTGAGGTGTAATTGATAATCTGTCAGCACTGTGTCACAGCTTAACGCTGCTGCAGGGAGAATTAATCGATCTTGTTTCCAAGATATATACATAGAGGTGAAATTCGAGTTATTAATCAGCCCCAGTTCCAAAAAAATAATAAAACTTAAGTTTAATTAAAGAAGACAATTAATGCTTCGAATTATTAATTACTTTACAGAAAAATACAAGAAATATTTCATGAAAAACTTTAAGGAATGAGTAAAGGATGCAGTAATGCATTTACGGTTTCTCCTTCAGCTCAAGAGAAGATACAAAATGATTATTTCTGCAAGCATCGGAAAAGTAAAACATCGGATCGCGTCGTCCGTAAATTTGAAAAATTAACATTCACTACATAAAACTGTGCAATAAGTGGAATCATCTTTGAAAACTTAAATGTGGAACAACTGAGAGTGGCAAATTTAATGGTTGAAACCAAATTTATAATAAAATAATCTCATATTTACCATCATACTTAAATTATACTCATTCTTATTTCCTTCAATAAAAAAATCAAGTGCTTGACGTACTAATGTATCCAATATATAATGTCATATGATAAGGTTAGAAAATTCTTTAATATTTGTAATTAAATTTTATCGGCTACAAGCAAAGAATCCTAATGAAACTTAGGCTTCTTGAAAATATTTAGTATTAATTTACATTAGAGTTCTTACAGTCACTTAATGTATTTTTTATTGTGTTTCCATGTATATGCAAAGGGTTCACCCCTAAAATGAGATGCTAACAACTGCAGAAAAAAATGTGTCAAGTTGATAGATGTGCGAAATGAAACACGGTCGTGAACGTAAATTTAACACCAGCATTACATTACATAAGTCCACTGCATAAAAAATTGCATGCATCCACTCTTACCTCAATTACTCATAAATGTGTTAATTGCTGTGTTCCATTCTGCCGAGATATCATTAATGTAAAGCGTCATTAGTATTTGAAGCGATTAAAAACGAGCACACTAGCAAACGAACACGTAAGCCAATCATTACTACACGCTCCCAAAAATCAAAATTTTTATAATTGACCATATCAATTTCACGAGTGATAATAGACCCAATATTCATACTGGCATTATCAAGCTTATTCAGCAAATTAGAGAAGATTGGGATTGTTGACGTAAACCTATACGACCCAAAGTAGTCCAGAGGAACGTGCACCCGCTCAAAAAATGGAACTTCTCCACAGAAAATCTTCATAACTTCCTTGATTTTCTGGTCTGCGACAAAAATTTTCTTATCGCTGCCCGATCCAGCACTGCCCCTAGTCTTTCACAAATCTTCAGCCTTTAAAGACTTCCTTTCCTCCCTCAAACCTTCCACTTCCGCTTCGATGAGCAACGAAGAAGAAGAAGAAGACGAACAAACTCCGCGGGGAAGACCTGAGCTCCTCTCAATAAGTTCCTTCAATTCCACGGTCCATTTGTTCTTCACACTCCCCTCCCCAAGTCTTCTGCTCGCAACCCCACCACTGGGACTTAACCTACTTTCCTTTCATTCCCCTTCCAAAGAATACCCCCTCCCCCCACACCCCACTATTCCTATTGGTGCACTTCCAACCCTTTAAAAACCTTACCTCTCTCATGGGAATGGCGGTTAAGAAATTTCCCACCTCATAATAATCTAGAAATCACTTCATTCAGCCCATCTTACTTAGAAGAATAATGGTTGAATAGGTCTGTGCAGTCTAAACAGTAGATCAGATCACATAAATAAGAGAGAAATACAGTACAGAAGACAGGCTCAGAATGTCTTTTTTTCCACGATAAAAAAGAGACTAAAACGGCAGAGTTAGAACTCACAAATAGATTACATGACCTGCAATTTAGCTTACTAAGTAATGTACTATACCGTAATGCATGTTTATGAATTTTATTATTATTTATGGCAGCATGTTTATTTTGTGTTCTAGCTTTATTGGCAGAAAACTTTAATGAGTAGTTGGCAAATTTTTCCTTTGAATGAATGCGGTAATATAATTTGTTAGTGCGCGTAGCTTTTTTGTACCATGTGGTTTGCATGTTGTGATTGATCCCCCCTGCCAAACACAAAGGCGTGGACATCAGGGTATTATGCAGATGTAGATGTAAATCCTGTAACTTTTGCTAAAGTAGTGTTTACCTACACAGTAATTCCCTATGGGTACAGAAAACAATCGAATACATATTTTTATTAAAAACATGCGCAAACTGATGCTAAATATGATATTCCTTCGCTAAATCTAGGCATAACGATCAGCAGTATTGAACTATTTGCAGAAAAAAATTAATTTCACAGAAAGAGTACTTCTATTTTTTGATTATTAGATTAGTACTTTCCCATGGGTGGAAAATTAAAACATTACTTTCATTAACATAAACCTTGTATTTTCTGGGTAAAAAAAGTTTAAAGTTTAAAAGTTACAACGATGCTTCACAGAAAAATGTCAAATATTAGTCGCACTTTCAAAATTAGACTTTGCGAAAAAAATACATTTTATTTGCGTGCAAACACTGTGTATTAGAGGAAATATTCTTCTCTTTGAATTACAAAATTTTCAAAATGAAATTAATTAAAGCTATTAAGTTTCACTATGTAGAAACATAACTTTTTGGCAAACATTCTCACCTTTCTCGCTTCAAGGAACTATGTCTACTGATGCACAGCTAACATTTCGGACAGCCGCGGTGATCAACACCTCCATCCCATCGAAACTCGGACCTAACGTATTTCACGACTCCTTTCCTGGTGTATTATGATTTCACGATTTTGTACAATTTACATTCTAAAATTTATCGAGTCTATACTTTGAGGCAGTTGGTTATTATTAATATGTTCCGCTAGATAGCTGCATAATGCATGAATAATGAGATCATAATATTTACAAATAACAAAGTTTAGATGATTGATGAGAATGCCGTTGGAAATGGCCTAGTATTTTTCGGATACCAAATATCAGAGTGAGTTATCAGATTTCACTAAAATTAGGTTTTGATAATGGATTTCACATAAGGCTAGCAAAAAATCGCTAGCTGCGAAAATTATCTTGAAATAAACTATAAAATTTAGGCAATGTGTATAGTGAACATTCCCATCTAACACCATGCAACAAAATGACTTACACTCCTCCACTTAGATTCGGTGCATTGATCTCCCCTATAAGGAAATACCATATACTCACTTGAATGAAACGTATGCCATTTTCCCGAGGGTCCTTTCAACCCTTGAACGATGCTGGGTGAAATGATTCTCATCGCTATAAGCCAATGGATGTCGTAAATCAGCTGAAGAAGCATGAAGAACCAGAATATTCCACGAAAAATCACGCTAGAATGTAAGAGCACTGTTCACCAGCACCTTGACCTGGAAATCTCGCGGTACGGTGCTAATTTCTGGCTCAGTAGGGCATTTCCGTTTAACTCAAATTTCCACAATGATTTTCTCGCAAGCGTCTCTGCATTTTGGACTTATATGCCTAATTACTTAAAGTATTTCTCGTCCTAAATATATACCTTTCTCCATAATGCATAATTTAATTGTTCAAGTACAAACGGAACATCGATTGAGGTGTGTGCAGTATGATACAATAGACTGAAAGCCTCAGATATTAAAATTCGTACTAAGACTATGAATTTGACCATCCGCACAACACAAAATTCACTGTGAAATTTTGTAATCGAGATAGATAACAGAAAACCTTTGTGATGCATCCTGCAAAAACAAGCTACGGGATACATACCAAGAGAGGTAAAAATACATCCATTTTTAGCAGAAATAGATGGCTTCTCAATTATTTTTCTGATTTGGTCTGGGACGTGCTTATGTGAAAAGCATCTCATTTATTATCAGCATCTAATTAATTTCTTCCAAAATGAAAAACAATCAATATCAAAATGATACAATTATCCTTGTAAAACGAACTAATAAGTCGCCCATCGGAGTCTTGAGTAAGAATTGATGTGTATATTTAGTTCATTGTTAAATTTTACTATATCAATGCATCCTTTTTTATATCGTTAACCTACAAATGAGGCTATGAACTAACAACTAGGAAATTCTTCAAGTTTCAGAATGAGAAACAGGTTAGAATAATTAAAAAACGAGCAAGGTGATCCCATAAATTAATTGGACATACCACGTTTAGCAATACTACTACTGAAGCATAACTGGCATATTATCGCATTATTTACGCGAGAAGAACAGCCTACGGGACTGACACTTCGTTTTCTGTACGGCACTGAAGTTTTGGCTCTAGACTTAGAAGCTGTTCAGCTTAATATTTATATATTTTCAGTTGAGCTCCCAACACCCTAGGTTTTCATACATCAAATCAATAGAGTTGTGGCTTTCGTACTCAGCCATCCACTCAAACGTGCAAACTCAAGCAAACGAGCTAGCCGCTTTATCACCAATAGAAAAGGTAGATATCGCAAATCCACGACTCCAGGTCTCTTCAGAGTGACTGCACCGTCATGAAGGGCGTTGATTTCCCTGCCCTCTGTAGGTCTCCCTCCACACCTCGGCAGGGTGGGGGAGTGACGCACAGTCGTCATTGGTGGGGATACGAGGAGGGGGAGTAAGGGGCAGGAGTAATTCCAAGCCCCGCTAATGCATGGGGTACTTGAGGGTAATTACCAAGTAAGGCGAGCACGGTGAAGCGGAGAAGTCTTCGAATTAGCGCCACATAATTGACGACTGGGACTTCTTTTGCTCCAGGAATCCTTGCCTTCCACGTGAGTGATTTATACACATCCATTAAGCGGCATCTGAGATTGATTTTCAAGTGGATTGACATGCTTTTAAAGCGTATCGACATAATCTACTAGCAATGACGATTGCAAGTTTAAGGCCTGGTGGGAATAGGTAATCTAATACATAGTATAGTGCAACCACTTCTGGGGAGGAGTTTTGAATTAGTTTAGAAAATGCTTATTGCGAACGAAAACATATTTTTATCCGATTAAAATTAGGCTAACAAAGAAAAAATTATGGCACATTGAAAATTCTATAACAGAAAATATTCTCTCTCTTGCCTTAGAACCACAAAAAATACCCAGCAAGAATTCATACCTTCCTTGACGGCAAAAGGTTAATAAACATCTGTTCAGTAGTATCCTAGATATAATTCTACCCATTTTTACTATTTTTACCATGATTCTCGTATCAAAATCTATCGGAAGGGAGTAGACTGCTTGAGTGGGCAGGGGTGGGAGTTAAGCAGGGAAAGGAGGGGGAGGAGGATCGATCTTGGTTTGGGACGAAGGTTTTTCCTGTGTGGATAGGTATCTGACAAGCGAGGGGAGGGAGAATAAAGCATAAGCACATAAGAACCACGTAAATTGCTTTGCAAGAATACACATTGCTATCGATAACTTTCATTATTGCCCTGCGTGATTAACTGACTGACTTCAGTCACGTAGATTCGTTCAAAACTATATCCGCTTACATAAATCGGAAATTCATGACACACAGATTGCCATTGTGTGAAATTGGTAGCAATTTTTACAGAAAATAGGGAGATTAAGGTGGTATCCCGGTCAAAGAAAATAATTTTTTCGCTGCAAATGTAATCATTCGTGTATATTCCTGTGAGCCAATGCATTTAACTGCGTGAAATGTCAATTCTTCCTGCAGAGATTTTAAGATGAGGCTATTATTAGCAATGAAAACACTTCGTGACTTTAACAATTTATTTACAGAATTACAACCGGTTGCGGCTGTCATGCCATTATCAACTCCAAAGACACCAATGACGATAATGCCATGACAGCCGAAACCGGTAGTAATTTTTGAAAATGAATAGTGGAATCACAAAATGTTTTTATCACTAATATGGAGCCCTTCCACCACGTTCAAGATTCAAATTTCGATTTAACGAGGCTTATTTTATATTTGAATTTACTAACAAACCACCGAATACAGCTCATATTGGCCATTTTACATCGGGGTATTCAACAAATTTAACACGTAAAAGTACGCGAACAACCATGCCCTGGACTGGGGAAACCTACCCAGGCGGGACTCGAACCCGCGACCTCTTGATTAGCAGGTAAGGACGTTACCCCGCCGCCACCAAGGTCGGCAAAAATACGCCTGCAGGAATCATTGAACGTGGCCCCCCCGCGTGGTAGAAACGGACTCTAACAACTAGTCTAATCGGTTGCCATAATTTACGAAGTAGGTGAGCATGAACTAAACACAAGGAATTTCAGAGTAAGACGAGGCAAAACAACGCTGCTGACCACACTAGCTGGGGACTCGGTGTGGAGGTCTCACGGCAGGAGTTTTTACGACCGCAGACGTGCAAAGGATGACAGGGATATGAATGGAACACTTGGGGATGTCTGCAAACGCGCACACACACAAAAATCTGCGAAAAAAGCACCGAGAGGGTTATATATGGATAAGAATAAAAAGAAGATATCGCGCCGCCCAGGGTCACGTGACCGGGTAACGACGCACCGGGTAACGGGAGGGGGCGACTGCCCTGGATGAGGCACTTACGTCACTCACTCGCGAGAGCCGGGTCATTTGAAAAGCCTTCTCCGGTCCAACTTCCCCGAAGCAGGAAGAAAGGGAAAAAAAGAAAAGAAGATTCCTAAGGCCGTTCGTCCACAAAAAGACGCGATGTAGACGGATTCTGATTGTGGACGTGGTGGGAGAAAGAGAAAAATGTATTTACGACCCAGTATGCGCTTCTTTCGTCCAATAAAATGCCGTCCGGAGCGGCAGCAGGGTGGAGTGTGAGAAGGAGGAGTTAAAAACGGACGTCTCTTCTTCACCAACGGCGCTAGGGGCCATGAGAGAGGGAGTATAATAAAGATAGCCAAAGGCCCATAATTCGAGTGGTGTGCAACCGATTAAAATGACAATTTATCTTTGAATAATAATATCTGGTTTGGAAAACTAACTTAGCAGACCTCTTGCTCAGCGATAATTATGATTAGTGACGGACACGGCATACGACCCGAGCTTCTCATGCACGCGATTGTTTAAATTACATCTTTCGCCAATTTTGATTCCAATCGCACATTATGTCATCAACTTTGTCAGTTTTCGCTTTCTCTGTACATCAATAGCTACATTTAAATGCGCATATACTTTGGGTTACATAGATTTCTTGCCCGAAAATACTGCACATTCAATGCATGCTTAAATTTGATTTACGATCGCTATTTGGGAACGGATTAATATCCTAAAGCAAAGGACTTCGTTACATCTTATTTTCAACTGAAAAATGTTCACCAAGCAAATGATTTGTGATATGAAAAACCCATAGTGTGATATTTAGCATTAATATACAATGCTATTAGAAGAGTTTTCGGGTTTACTACCGTATCCAAGGGTTGATTGGGATCTTCGCTGCGAAAGCGTAGTCTACAGGATGAATGAAAGCACTCTTGATGTTCATGAGTATATAATGCTACTTTACGAATAAATTGACCATCGAATTGAATAAAACATTATTTTTTAGCCTTGCAAATAAAAATATCTCATATAAAATATGTTGCTGTTTTTTTATAAACAATATTTACCATAAAAATAACATCAAATACACGTATTATCCCATTGCCTCGACATTTCAGTTACATAATCGTTTTATTTTTTTACGCCACATAGGATATGCCATTCCGTTTCTCGTTTCCAACTATTAACCCCGCATTTGCAACCATCTACGCCATAAAACCATGAAAACCATCGTTCGCAAAAAGAGATAAATCTCTTCAAATTTTGACAATTTTTTCGAGATTTTTTTTCTCCCCTATGAGGAAGAGGGATGGACTGCGGGAAGAAGAAGTTGGGGATAAGTACATATCCCCTCCATCGATGACACTGCGGGCGATAAGTAAAGGGGTGCAATCAAGAACAGGGGGTACCCTCTTTATTCTGCCAAAGAGCCATCTTTTGAAGTGGTAGCAATCGATCAAGGGGGCCAAAGGCTTTGGGGCATAAAAAAACCACGTCAAATGGGACGCCACTCGCAGTGGCTAATAGTCCGGGACGCAAGGGCTCTGAAGAATGCTGCGGCAAATTTCAAGGCAGAAAATGGGTTGGCTGCAACTACCCGGAAATTCTTTTTCTCGCAAGATAATCATCTTTGTAAGTCCGAAAAATCTCCTTCTCCCTTTCTTGGTGGAGTCAGAAATGATGTCCTCCCTTTTTGAGGTGGACCCCGCTAAATCCGGTGGATGAATCAAGGGCTCCTTAAGTAAGTTCTCACTGAAACATATGAAGACCATTCTGAGCATTTCGACCCATTCCTTCGGCGAATTTTGCAACATAATTCATGAAACGTTACGTGAGTGATATTATTATAATTCTGATTGTGAAATATAAAGCGCTGGATGACAAGTGAGATGCTGTTTCATTAATGCGCTTTCAATGGTAAAATTGGGAAAGTTCACAGTTGTAACAAATAATATAAAATCAGGATTTCAACCTAAATTACCTTCTGATTACACTTGACAAAATCGGTTGGTAAAAATTCATGCTAAATGAACATATACAACCTATGTAAGCTTTCACAGGTTTTTCATTTAGCACAAAGTAACATGAATGAATTTTACTGTCAGAATTACAATTCATTCATAATATTTGACTTTTAGAACTTGAAGATAGGGAAATTAACTTCTATGATCAAAAGTGAAGCAAAGGAAAAGTTTGTACGAATAATAAAAATAACTTTAAAAGAATATTGTAATTGCCCCTAAGGATTCATTTTTTCCATATTAACGCAATAACTTATTCATCTCAAAGGTGCAACGTAGATAAGATGGGCAAAGCCGCCATTCATTGATTTAATTGGTATTTCTAGATTCCCCAGAGAAAAAATCTGGAAGCATTCAGCACCACTAATTGCTTAGTGACATTTTTCTACGTCCATTCCTGCTCCTCATATGGTCACTAAATGATGACGTTCACTTTCATTGAAACGGAATAATTTATCTGCGATAGATAAATATCGATAGCTTAGTATTCTAATATTCATAGGCTATTAGACATACCTAATACTGGCAAAATTTTGTTTTTGATTGCTTGATCATCATATTACCAAATTATTCCCATTTCTAAGTTTTAACAATATTGTCCACTTCAGCTATCTTGGATAGAATATCTGGGAATGCAAAAGATATGGGAAGCTTAAGAACCACGTAAGAAAGAAGTAAAAAGCATATCATCAGAATATTAGACAAGACTCAGGCGCCGTCCAATAAAAAGAGGGATCCCCCAAAATCTGGGAATGTATGCATATAATCAAGGAAACGATTTACCAGATCGTACATTCTGAGCTTACAACTGAGGAGACGGCAGCGATGGCTGAGCCAGAAAAGCCAAGTTATATAGCATAAGTGACTGATGCAACAAAGGAATGATGAAGATCAACACAACCGAGCATGTTATACTGTAGAAAATCTTAGGAGAAATGAGGACCCTGCGAAAGAAATAAACTGCGTGTTTATGAAAAGAATGACGGAACGGAGAGGCTGCGCGATACCATTCTATGGTTTTTGACTGATGATGATGATATCGGTTTAAAGTTCATTTTTCCACATTTTCCTCACATATTTACAATAATTTTATAAATATTTCACAAAATTTGCACTTTCAAAAAACTCATACTTCTCAAAGGATAGGGCAAATGATGCACATCTAGGAAGTTTCGGCCACTAAACTCCCGTGATTAACCGTGGTTGTTACATGGGAGAAGTGAATCGTGCTTAAGCAGCGCTATCAGGGAACAAGTTGGCGTGCAAGGTACAGCGCGGAGGCATGGAAACTTCGGATCATGGGACTCCAAGCGGGCTCCAGAACTATGTCACCGACGATGATTTGCAAGTTGATTCGGGAGAACCTAATACATTTAGACACGGGAGGGCATCTGTCTCTCGTGAAGGCATGAGCCGTAAACCAATAAGACGGCGACGGCGAGGTGTGTTGGAAACTATAATTAAGTGAATTCCGCGGCTGAATTGATAAGGAACTGAGATGCAGCATTCCGAAAATCCGTTCACAAGGTCAACCCGTATCAATGCAGATGTTTCCAGCTGCACTCGTGCTCCGAAATCAGAAAAAAATGTATTTCCTCTCCCAGCATTCAAGTGGGCAGAGGATGTATTAAATTATTTTCTCGCAATTTTTTTATCTACGAATTATGTACGAAGGTGAAAATCAAATACATAATGGCAGAACGTAGCGCTAGTTTTATGCGAAAAAGGTTTGTGAAAAGACGATCTATTAGTGACTGCAATTATTTAAACTTTTTATTCGTCATAACCCTCTGTAATCTCCTAATTCATTTACGACGTCAACATTTTTAAATCTTTCAAAATGTTTCGCATTTCCTGAATTCTACCCTGCCCAGCGTCATTGTCCTTTATACATCTTCACAGACGAGTTCATAATCGCAAAACATATTCAGCGTTCTTATTGATACAAACATTTGATTTATTTAAAAAAATCAACGTTTCTTGGTTAGTTGACCTAAGCGACCATATTTATTTATTTTATTTTTATCTAATATAATTTAATATTCATATATCTTAATATTGTAACCTAGTTAACCAACGGAGGAAGAGATGGATTTTGAAACGGACGCCAGATTCATCTATTCCTCTTTTTGGTAACTAGGATAGAATAATACGATAAATACATAATAATTTGTGCCTCATGATGATAATTACACATTCACACCCGAGTCAATTTACGTAAAAAAATTAGTGGTACATGTAAAATAAACTAACCAAAAAACCTTAAAATGGAATGCCGCCGCTTCAAACATGACTTGCAGATGGACGCAATATGACGTTTTGACATGATTCTAATTTTGAAATTTTACGGACATCAACACGACAGAAAATCCTTCTCTTTGACCTAGATTCCAACGAGCTCACGCCAATGCCCAATATTTGAGCTGTAGATAGAACCCCTTCTGGAACAATAATGTTTTGAATACGCAGGTATCATATCGGATTATATTTCGTACAGAGCAGCCTCAATCGGGAAAACATTTTTCCTCGCAAGAACTTAATCAAGTCACTTCTGGCTCGATACTGGGCGCTTCCTTTATAAAATAAGTAAGAGAGCTATAAATAAAGTAGGACTATTTACATGCCTATCTTTTAAACTATTTATAAGCGTAAATCAGGAGCAAGACCCGTTCATGAAGACGTATAAAGGACAATGACGGCTAGCAGGATAGAATTAAGGAAATACAAAACAATTCGACAGAATTTAAAAGTTTAGCGTCATAAATGAATAAGGAATTAACAGAGGGTTATGGCAAATAAAAAGTTCAAATAATTACAGATCGTCTTTTCGCCTTACCTTATTCGCATACCAACCTTATTCGCATAAAAATAGCGCAACGCTCTGTCATTATATATTTGATTTTCACCATAGTACATAATTCGAAGATGAAAAGTCTGCGAGAAAATAATTCTATGAAAATACATTTAAATTATGCGCAAGAAAGATATTTCATTTACAGATATCTGTGAAACATTTTAAGTGATCCGGAAGTAGCAGAAAACTGGGTCAAAGTTGGTATGGAAATAAGACCAAGGACTAAGGTGATGTAAGGCAAGGAAAGTTAAGTTAGAATAATTCCTAATACGTGACACGTTTACATAAATTAAATAATGTTTTTTAAGTAAAAGTCTTAGTGAAATTATTACAAGAAACTCCAGAAAATTACTTGAATTCGTTCTTAAGTGATTACTTTACAACTAACATACAAAATTGCAACCCTTCCGAGCTATTTTGCAATAATTATTTGAGATTATTAATCATACTGGTTCATGAACAATGATATAAAAGAAAGTGAATTATGGCCATCGAAATCTAGAATTTATTTATTTTGTAATATCCCAGCTAATTATTTCACGAATGCGCGCTCAAACATGACTCCAGTGCGAAAATCCAATAAATAAAGTCAGCAGAATTGGCGCATATGAATCTATTTTTGAATATCCATCGATTCACAAACGGCCATTCAACCGCAGCAAATTAACAGAACAGAGAGATAGCAAGTGGCCACCAAATTTTAAAAATCTGCTTGGATGTGCCGGATTCACTTCGCTTTTTATTTTATAATACTCACCAAACTTGTCCAAAAACTGCTTTCTTTTTCCCAACCAGAAATGAGCATTGAATTAATTGATGAAAAACTGGGTCAATATGCAAATTTCCATTACTATGCCATTTCATCAAAATCGTCGTTAAAAATAGCTCAGAAATAACTTCGATGGCACAAAAAGGCCCGTGGATTATAACTCATTACCTTTTTGTGTGGAGGGATGATCCTTTTTCAGATACAGCACGTTCATTATCGCGTTTCATAGTGGAGATAATATGTTTATTTTGAGATATATATTGTTATAACCTATGTATCTACCCCGTAAACATTATATTATTAAATTATTATAGTGTATAAAAATTGGAACAAAATTAACATAATTCCATCCGAACTAATTCCATCAAAAATTCAATTATTAAGAGAAGTACACTGGTGTGGACTGATACCCACAAAGTATGATGTTTATTTCGAAATTAACATGCTCTGAGGGTAAGTTGAAATGAATAAATATAGAGTTTTTGGAGCATAGTTCATAAATTTGACATTGACTAAATGATATCGTACATGGTGAATACACTTGTATGATATTTAAGTTGCCGTAAATAAATTCTTGATATGGTTTCAGAGAAAAAAGTTTCTAAAAAGTTCATGTTTCTCGATTTCCACAGAAAAGTATTAGATTTCAAGAAAGAAATAAATTCCAGCATAACTTACTATTGCTTATGAGAACTTAAAAAGAAATTTTATTTTCTGTCTCCACAGAGAGATTTATTTTTAGTGACCATATGACTGAAATTAAGTTCGCCCTTTAGAAACTAAATCGCACTTAGTTGGTAACCACTTTCTATAGATGCCACTCCTAAGAGTTAATCTAACTGCTAATTTTCTAAATGCTATTGTCAATGGGATAGTTCCACCAGGTCAATGGAGATTCATTTTTTTCCTACCTTAACTCCAAGTATCAAGGTCACCAATAATTTAAATTGTAGTAAGACGATAGATAAGAATATATTTTTCTATTGTAACAGAAAAAAATTAATTACTAGTATTCGGGTCTTGCATTGGGAAAAATAGGTCCTTTTTACAGACGTTTGAACTTGAGAATGGCATAATCTCTCCGAAGAATATTCCGAACTAGACGGTTGAAACGTCGAGTACAATGAACTGTTTCACCAAGCGGACACTCACTCAGTGACTCAACCCGAATAAATATCAGGGTAAAGCTCATCCCTAATTAATACTCGGGAGTACGAATAGTACATGTACAGCGAAGAGGGGCTAGTTACTCTTCCATGTTCACCTCAAGAGTAGGATTTTAAGTTCGCTCGTTCTGCAGCTGGAGTTGGAACTATGAACTCCTCAGTCAGCAGCCAAACGCATTTATCAATAAGGTTTTACCCAATTACTACTTTTACCTCCAAAAACTACTGTTATCGAGTTATCATTATAGAGTTGGTTATTAATAGCATCCAAATATGTTTACAACTGTTCGCCACGATCTTTTCATTGACGGTAGTCAATGTATTTACTATGAGTGACATATATCCGAATAATTCCCATTACTAGCTGAGAGTGGATTAAAAAAATCCAAATGTTTCTCTCATAATATTTTCGGAATTGCCACTGAAATCGGTCTATATCGTAGAGGGCCCCGGTGACTCACTTCTCCTCTCCTCCGTAAGTAAAGTATGTTTCTATGCAAGAATAGCTCCTCCGAATGCAGATCGATTAAAAGTAGAACATTCTTCTGTCGAGAATACGCATCCCATACGATGAGAACATGATTCAAAATGCGAATGCCACCCCACTTCAAAACCACTTACCCGCACAGGAAATGACTGCCGTACTCTCTCTCTCTGGAAACAACTCCAACACAGTTTTATGCACATACATCCCTAATTTTTTCTCTCTTAATCGCAGAGGAAAAAAGCTGCTCATTTCCTGGGAGAAACGGGGAAGTGATTCCAACGGTCGCAGAATGCCGATTGACAACGCTTGACGAGCCCTTTATATCTGATTCCGAGGGACCAGTATGCGAAACGTGATGCGCTCTTACCCCCGCACGAAAACACCCTCCCCGTTCTCTCCCTGATGAGAACTGGGGCATGGAAATCTTGAGGATGGAGAGGAAAAGTTATCACCGGAAGAGGGTGGGTCATAGGGATACGAAGAAAGGGAACTGGGAACACATGTGCCAAACTACGAAATGATAGACTCCTCCCCCCTGTTACCTCCTCGGGTTGGGTGTATGGCTGGAATGTAGAGACTCATTACGGGCAGCTATAGTGGCGCGCTTTGTGCGTTTCGCTCAGAATTGGTATATGCGGGTGTACAGCGGGAAGAAAATCGGGAGCCCCATGACAAGGATCAGGTGGAGTGGTTACGGAGAGTTCTATGGGGTGGTACGCTTTTGTAGGCATGTGGATTTTTTAAATATTTTATCTAAAACAGGACTATAAATTAAAAAATATCTCAACCGATTCAGACATGATAGAGTGGAATTTCAGCCTATTAACATGAGATGTAGTTATAATTTTTCACCATCATAATGATTATTATAGCTGTGTATTAAAATAATCATAATAATATTTAAGCATAATAATCATTATAGCCGTGGAAAAGTACAACTACCTTTCCTTTCATTATAAAATAGTTAATTTTTAGTCATTTCTATTTTTAGTTTTACAAGTGTTTAAAAGAAAAACTATGTAATTGTTGGTGTTAAAGATTAGCTGGAAACAAGGATTGGAGAGCTGCGTCGAACTAATATTCCAATTTCTGAATATTGACGATGGGCCCTTTAATTAGGTTATTTAAATTTTAAGAATTGATTATAAAAAGAGATCAGAAATGAGATCATACCCCGAAACAAGGATTACTTGGCTAATATTACGGGGGTTGGTCCAAGGAACGAGTTCACTTTGATGAAATTTTCTAACTACTATCCGCTAATTGGGTCTACATTATCGACTGACGGTATCAAATAAATAGGCTCTATGCGATGAATTTTCTGGGTAATAGAATTGAAAATCCACATTTTTCACAGGTTCTACGTTGCCGCTGCCGATGCCAGGTTTCGAATACTAAGAATGGCGAGAGTTGAAAAGAAAAAGGATGGTATTATCTCTTTATAGCATTTGTATGCTTTTGTAACAAGATCGGAGTGTAATTCAGCGCAGTTAAGGGTAAAAATAAAATTCAATGATTGCTCATTGGTATGCAAGGGCTTACCTATATTTTTTTGCATAACTCCTTGTCAAATTTGAGTATAGGAATTCGTCGGCTCCTAATTCAGTAGTGAATCCTGGCGATGAATATCTTTGAATGAGTTTTTTTTATTAAATCTATGTTATACAAATATAACCAGTAATGATAATTCACTCACTTAAAGGAAATAATTGAGGGTTGCTCTAACTTATCCGAGGGCATGAAGTAAATGCAAGGAAATATGCCCTTTGAATTCTTATGATCAGCATCATTAATCAACCTATCATCATAAACCACCAAATAATCCTAAGAAAGGCTTGATGCAGCTCTTCAATCAGTTCTCTTACCTGCTATCGTTTTCTTAGTGACGTAATTCTTCTCTATTACATCGTTCATAACCTATCATTTTGCATCAATTTCGGGGTCATCCCCTGCCTTTCTTCTCGTCCAACGGTCTTTCGACAGTTATTTTCATATCGCCATCCTCAATGGAACCGAAAATGTATAATAATTAAATATCTATTAGTCTGAGACTTAAACCATTATAATAATGGTTTGGTAAGATATCCATTAGCAAGAGTTTGATATTTTGGGCAATTAAGTGAATTTTAAGAGATTATGGAGTGATTTCATTTTGGGATAATGGGGAAGCGCACTAGCTAAAGAGAAAATTATGGAGACGACCGCAATAAATATTCAATTTAAAAATACGAATGATAAACATCGCTAATATTCAACTAGAAAAAAATACAAACAGCTGGAAATCGGCATATTTTCTATTCAGGAGGATTCAAGAATAAGTAAGATTGCGCCAGATGTGCCCATGAGTTATTTTAAGAACCGGTACGAAATTAAGGTCAAGTTTAAAGGCGAAAAAACACGTGACACATACATGTTCGGTACAAAAACCGGACGCCAGGGTTTATCCAGCAAAGCAATGAAAATTTGGAGCGAGAAGCTCGCTCAAGGTTCCCCTTTAAATCCACACTCTACATTTCCTTCTGCTTAAGAACGAAAAATAATGAAATATTCAGGGCAAAGGTAGAAAATGAAAAGGAGGGAGCTGGCAAGAGTTGCACAAAGCAAGCAGTTCCGCTTTTCATATTTTTTCACTCCCTACTTTGAGCGGCTGGAGGCGGGACGAAAATTTGGAAGAAAGTGTTGATCGCAACGCGTGAGTGAAAAAAACCCAAGTTGGCACCGCGATGGTTCAACTCAGCCCAGAGCTCGCGATACGCTTTCGTTTGGCTGGGACGGTAGGCAGGATGAGGTGGGAACATAAAAAAAACACGAATGAAAATAAGTCGGAAAAGGGAAGCGTCGCATTAAAAAAACAAAACTTCCTCTGCTGCACGTTCCATTTTTCGAGCGGGCCGCACGTTGCAAAAATACCATCGTCACAAACCTCAGAAAACCGTCGCTGAATTTGGCGAGGGCAAGGCGTCTGAGTGTGTATAGCATGCATTTTTCTTCCCCCGTCCGTTTTCAAACTTTTGGTCTACCTACAAAAAAGCTCTTCGGAATGTTTCGTACCGTAACAATGCGTTCCCAGGTTGTGACGAAGGAATATACCTACGAGAAGGCACGGAAACTGACTGCGAAGGTACGGAACGAAAGAATGGACATGAGACGAGGAGAGGAAGTGCTGAAAAGTGAAAAATAGAAAAAAAAGACCGAACACTCGCTGCATATATATTAAGAAGGAAATCTACGTTATGAACGAAGAAAAGATGGAGATGAAAGGGAAGAATCAAGGCTACAGGGCTGAGACGGAAACGTTGACGTCCTGCGGTTGGGAAGACCGAAGTGGGCCAGTGTTCGTAGTAGCCGTATGGCGTTGGTGGAAATTCTCGGGCAAGGAAGCAAGAGGGAAGGCGTTATGCACGCCGCGCGCGGAGGGAACGGAGATTTAACGGAGGAAAAGAGAAACGAGGCTGGTCTAGAACGTTCCACAGCCGTGACCTCATTTCATGAATGGTTCGGGAGCCGTAAACATATCACTCATATAAATATATTTTTGGGGCAAGAAAAAAAATATACACTAGGTTTACGAGATCAGCCCCTTTTCCTTCGCTACAATGGCCAAACAATTTGCACGGAAGGAAATCCACGGTCCACGAAAACAACGCGAAGTAAATATTCATGCATGCACGATTCTGGTGCCGACAATTTCCCCCATTATTTCCTTCTTCTCTATATATATCTAGTCTTAATTACATTACGTGATACGCGGTTTCAACTTGAATTGTTTTCAGTTTAATGGCAGACAATCACGGACCACTGCTACGTTCCGAATTCGCCAAAACAATCTGTTACACTCATTAAAAGCAACTTAAACAAGGCACGTGCGTCAAACGTCATTCACAGCTAAGGGAATATTTTTCAGTTGCGTTTCGTGAGAATAGTCAAAAGGGCTTAAAATAAACTACGAATAGGAAAGGAGAGGATTTACGGATATAAAATGTAAGGGATATAACGCGAGCAATTTTTAGAATTTAGACAGTGAAACCAAACCTATTCAGCGTATAAAGTAGCTAGTGGAATTTCCAAATCCTCTATATTTCGCTGACGTTCATTGATTATAGGCATATTTATATTACGTACATTGCTAAGGTTTTGAGTGAAATGCACCCTGAAATGACGTTGAAACTATTTTTTTGCTGGCACAACCACTTGGTTTGGAAAAGTTACCTTTACCATGGATTCGATCAAGATATTCGTCTAATTTTGATGATAGTATCAGAAATCGTACTTTTAAACATGCCAATTCACATTTATTGATAGATACTTATTTTTAAATGGGATTCTTGACAATAAAACATTTTATTATAGCAACATAATAGCGGGCTCCAAGAAAAAATTGGATGAGTATTTATTTCAAATAACCTTGCCCAACTTTCGTTCGTGAGAGCACCATTCAATCATTTAAGTTCTCCACACTTCGCCCCATACATTTCTTCATTCCCAAAATTTAATTCGAATTATCGCGTTATATGCCTATTTCGGCAAATATTTTCGAAAACCGAAAACCGTTTTCCGATAAATGAGCCACCACTGAAGTAAAGGGTTCATTACCTGCACGTTTTAAGCCCTATTTTCTAAAAATTTAAAAATGTAGTACGCAAACAATTTCTGTACCTTTTTTTACTTCACCGATGATATCAGCTTCAACACGTGACGGCGTTGCCAATAAAACAGTAAATGCCTGAATTTTGTGAAGCATGAATAAATTTACTAGAAATTGCCTTTAAGTAATAGAACGTTTACCTTTGCGTTACCATTGCAAGGCCAAAGTATTTATTTAAATATTTACAAAGAATAATACGCCGGAAACATTGTTTCGAGAACGCCTCTGAAAAAAGGTGCAGGCACCCCAGAGGTCTATATCGATGGCTAAGTTCTAACAACACGTATCTCCAAATTTGGCCGGTTTGATACTGGTATCTTACACAAATTGTGATTAACGCGTAAAAAAGAAAATTCAAGCAATAAAAACAATTTTTCGCTTGCAAATGTATGCTTCTTTTTCAGTTTTTATGAATTTTTTTATTTAATTTCAGTGTACAATACAAAATAAATCGTTTCTATTTCGAAAAGTTTCTATTTTTGAGATACGTTATTTTAGAACTTAGCCATCGATATGTAAATGAAGCGTGATGCACTGAGAAAAGATGAAAAGTAGAGCAGACAGCGATTAATCAATATCCAGAAGTTTCTAAGTTTTTCGTGAATTCGAATCGTGAATTTCGAATTTTGCACAGTAGGTGGCCAGGGCCCAGTGGAGTGACTGAGAAAACTAGGCCACTGGTTCTTGGACTTCTGAAAGAAGTTTTAGCAGAAATAAATTCAAATTTCCTCCCTCCTCGGAAAAATCCACGGACTCAACAAAGATGACTTATGCTGTTTTTATTGTTCTATATTCCACTCGGCACATAAGAACTAATACACTCTCAACTCAAATATCAATCACATTGCCATTTCAAGAGATTAATTAAGGCAATTAATTAAAATTTGTCAACCTACTGAGGAAAATTCGATGATATCTGAAATTAATTGTAATTACTGCACTATAGTTGCGTGATTATTTCCTCCATGTGCTACTTTATTTTCGGGATCGAATCACATGAACATATTTGAAAAAGTTCTAAAAGCCAATTAACGTATGAGCCTAGGTTATTCGAAGTAAATGATGTAATAATTGGTCTGCAAATCGCTTCTGCGTACAAAAAGATATCAAAATAGCTGAACACTGATAATTATTGCCTAAAGTACCTAATGTAAAAATTTAAAGTGTTATGAGTACCACTGATATAACTTACTTTCAGGCTTTCACTTTTGCTTGAGTCAAGTACCAACTTTTGGATGATAAAAAAGTCTTTTACCTTGTATTTCTTTAATGAAATTCACTGACGATTGACAAAAAATGCGGTTATTTTTCAAGAAATAATCATTAAATCTCATCCACGTCCATAAATTAGAAGGTAATATAAGGTTTTCATGCGAAATTTACGTAAGCTCTTAGCTTAATGAAGCGATTACTGGGAACTAGCAATCCACTAATGATGAACCGTTTGTTAGCGATATTCTCGGAATTCTCCGTCAATGTAAATGATACAATCGTTTAGGGGGGTATGGCTTAAATTAATAGTGGCAGCGAAACATTGAGGAATAATTTTCCTAATCACATAATCTGATAATGCGATCTGTGGGTGGAGAGAATGTGGTCGCCATTAGATGTGCGCCGGGATGAATTTGCCTATAGTAGCCTACGGACGCAATAAAGTACTGCATAATTATCAATCATAATATTGGAAGTTGTTTTTGATAAATGAAAATTGATGAAAAGAGGCGAAAACGAGACATGTTGAAGAAAAAAAAGATAACGAGGCAAGCACTCAAAATCGAGAAATTCCCGTTGCTTGAGTAAACGAGCAATTCAAAAATTATTATCAGATTGCTACACATTGAAGTTCCTATTCAAAGGATTCTGAAGGAAATCCATCAGTTAGGGCTAAACATAGTTCTCTGAATAAGTTGCTTAAGTAAAATTTCGAACTTTTGCCTTCACCACATTCTAAAGAGACTTAGAAAGCAATGATATCACATAAAGGTCGCATCATTTTGCATCATGATACTACCATGATGACGATGAATGATAGAAAAAAAATAGCACCTTTGCGCCCTGAATACATTTTGTTTATTATACTTCATGACAAAAAGAGCATGCCGAAGCCAATGAAAATAACTTTAAAAAATTATGTGCCTCCAAGAAAAAGTGATGATTACTATTTCATAAGAACATGATGAAATAATGGACTAGAATGGAATAGTATCTTATACAAGTAAGTGGTACACTCCTAAAACTTCTAATGTACAATTGAAGTGAAGAAATACTTAGGATAACATAAGAATTCATGGAAAATATAATACAGCTACTGATAAAGGCAGAGTTAATGCCATGCAAGTTTCCACAATACTACAATACTTGTGAGATATGCAGACGCACATGATAACCCAACGAAAGTTTTTATGATGTGAATTAATATCGCATTAGGGTGGTCTCCTATTACTTTTTTACTGGCTAAATAGAAAAATTGTTACTCCTGGTGTACGTATTTCACGCTTTAGATTTTTTAATGACGATATCTATTTTCCGCGATTAAATGAAAAAGAAAATTTTCAAGCGCGCGAAACACGACGCCTAAGTATGAATGTTGGGAAAACTCCGTGTGCCGTCATTCTGGTTCCCACTGTCGCCGGGTGACCTTGGAGCGAGGCTTTCAGCACTGATACGATGCAGGCTGCTAGCAGGTGGCAGAGTACCCTGCTAGCAGGTAGCACTTGGCTTAAATAAGGATTATTAATACCTAATCAAACGAAGGAAACTTTCCGACCATCGGCAGCTTTAATAGGTGAATATTAAGAGATGTTTCCCTGAGCTCTATGCCTCATGCATGCATTGGTAATATCAGAGGATGCAAAACTCCTATCTACTCGTATGGAAACTAGGTCCCTGTGACGTCACGTGGAGTGGCATCTCATGGGAGCCAGTCTGACCTTTTACAAATGCGGTTAAAATTTACCATTGCCATTCGTCTAAACTGGGATTTCTAAAACCAAATAATTAGTATATTATTAAATACACTAATGGTGGGTAACAAATCGCAATGCCTTTCGTTTTATTTCATGAAGGAAACTACCCTATTATGGGGAATTTTCCAAGATTTCAGGCGTTCTTGAGCACGTAGGGAAACGTATGGCCTTACACTCTGGAAGAATCCACAATTTGCATATCGACCCGAGTGTTCCTCAAGACTCCAGGCATAAATAAATAGGGTTTTATCGAAGGCGTGCAACACGAACTTCTCCAGCCCTACGTTCCGAGGGGAAGTGGATTCGGGGAAAACCACGAGGAAAGGAAGTCCATTAGCACCGGAATTCTAATATTTATTCAAACACCGTTCATGGGTCGGACGATTTAAGATCACAGCTTAAGGCAAATTCACATCGGAGGGAGACGAGGTGCCTTAACTGCTTTTTCAAACCTCCCGGAGATAAGGAAAAATGCAGCCTAGCATATCGTTGAGGACCAAATCCTTCATACGCGGCTACTCGCTTATGGAGACTGCTTCACGACTAAAAAAATTCAAATTTGAAACGAAACTTAAGGCTCGCACGTGGTTGAAGGGCTCCATGTTAGCAATGAAACACTCTTCGTAACTTCCACAATTTATTTAAAAATACCTACCGGTTTCGTTTGTACCGCCATTACCAAGTACCTATTTGAATACCACAATTTAAAAAGTACATGAATATTACATAATAGGGTATTTATGTACTTGACAATGGCTTATAGCCAAAACCGGTTGCGATTTTTAAATAAATTGAGGAAGTAACGAAGTGAGTATCATTGCTTAAATAAAAATTTCGAATTTTTGCGATGGAAATTAGTTTCATAGAGTAAATTTATCAATACGAAATAGGAAAATAAAGGCACACATAATGCGGGTAATCAATTTTTTTAAATTTTTGTATGAGGGTTTTTAATTTTTTCCTTTGCCGACTTCCTAGAAAATTTATCTAACTCGATTTACCTTTAATAGCAGAATTCGTTTGAAAAAAAACTCAAAACGCCGTATCAATACGTGACTAAACGACTTGGTTAGAGCGATTCATACCCTATTCGGAACTAAGCACCAGCTATTTGTTGTAACGGCAAATGTAACATTCAGAAAATACATCATTGTAGGTGTAACCACATTCTGAGTGTACAATTAATGCTGTAACAGGACATTAAATGAACGGAACCTTTACAGCAAATCTGAATGACTCTTTAGTGCCCCATCCGCATTAGTGATCAATAAAATTAATAATTAACCAATAAACAATTAGTGACCAATTAAAAAACCCACCAATGCAACAAAGTATAAATATATAGGAGTAAGATAACGTGTAGAATACTATGCTTGAATAGCAAATAAATATAACTATTTCTTACATTAATTTGTATGGAATACTTTAAATATAATCATATGAAGAATAGAATGTTGCGAAAAGACCCAATAAATCGACGTTCCAAGAAAGAATCATCAGAAAAGCATTGAAACGCTCGGTTTTGAATTACCAATTACCTGAAATAGCAATTTTTTAAGCAATAGTCAAAGAAATAAAAATAATATAAGATGGAAAAAATCTCTATCCAGCTATTCACTGTGTAACATAAGAATACGCGAAACTTGCCGCTCACTTTTCAAGAGTCGATGATGTTATAAAAGATCCGAATCATTTGCTTTTAAGAAATTGTCAGAGAGAGAACCGCTCATTGCGTGAAATAAACGCAAACAAGAGGGTTCAGATAAACGAATCACATGAAGTCCATGTTAAAGAGCGAGGAGCCGAAACACGCTCGGCATGAGATAGAGACGTCATCAACTTGCCCGTGAAAAGGTAAGGCTATTGCGACGCAAATAGCTCGTGAAGTAGGCGATTGAAGGATAAACAGAAAATTCGCGTGTCTTTATTTTTTAACACTATTAAATCGACAGCAATATGAACTTCGTTAACGAGCACACCGCAAATTTGTAATAAAAAAATATTAGAGAAAAAGTATTTTAAAAATAGAGATTTTTTTGGAATTTTCATGAAAATTCATATAGAACCTCGTTCCACGTAGAACCTCCAGAAAGCTAAGGAGGGGCTGAGAAAAAAGAGGATGTAAAGAGTCAGCGGACGTTAGATTTAGAGGGGCCGTTTGAACTATGAACCACCGAAAACACAAATAGAGCGAGTGTAACTCTCGGATAAGCACCGCCCAGCGCACATCTGATTCCAGAGGTCCCAGGGAGCGATAAAAGAAGCCAGCCTCGCGGTTCTAGATATGGAAGTCTCTAAGGGTAATGCCTCGAAAAGCATCCTAGTGACCAACAGTAGGAAGTTACAAATGATATTGTCCGAATGCAGCCGAAGATCGTGCCACAAGAGGAAGCGAAGTTGGAACCACCTTGGGGGCCGTCCAAGTACCACTTACGTAGGAAGATTCATGCCTAGTTTTTAGTCTTGCTTCAAGAGGACGATGTAGGAACTACATAAGGATGTCCAGTTCAATGGGGCGAATCATTGTTCAAATACGAACTGCCTTGGAAAGGAATATTTATAAGACATCTAATGATTTACTGCCAAAAATATTTTACAAACAAAAATAAATACGTATACATGCATAGAATATGTGCATGGATACAAAAGTCTTACCTATATGACGATAAAAATGCATTGAAAACTAAGTAGATTACATGAAAGCTTTCACATTCTATGTTATTCGTAAAAGTGCGATTGCAAAGCATTCAATTGTGATGCCATATAGTCTCTGAACGAGGCATTTTATTACCATTCAGTAATTTTAGTTCACCATAGTAAGGATAATGCCTAATTCTTATCGCGGTTCACCTACAAGGAAAATAAAAATCTCAGATATTATATTCTCCTCTCGTCTGGCTTTAATGTCAAGCTTTCCACAGTATTCAATTATAACATGTACACGTCTCACGTTAAATAAACATTTTAGTAACAAACTCAGCCTTCATTCACGGAGCACGAATTGGCTTTTAAGCATAATTGCTTCTTCCCAACCGTGACTCAAGTTCCATCAGTGTCATCTTACAGAACGATTTCAAAAATGGAATACTCTCATACGCTAAAATGAAGCGTAAAAAAGGTTTTCAAAATCATCCTCAACATCAATACAAATATTGAATATTATGGAGACACGTTGGGAGACAGCAAGAATAAAATGATTTAAATGGAATTAGGCTATTCAATGAGCCAAAAGAAGGTAAACGAGAAGAGAGAGAAGTATAACATTTCAAAGACATTGAATAAGGATTATTATCCATCGTGTCACCATTTGGATGGCCAGCGATAGTTACACTACGGGTAATAGCTACTTTGTAATTAACCCCAATTCAAAGACCCAAATTAAGATGTTTTTAAGTACGCATATCAATAAAGAAAATGTATTAGGAACTGATATATTGAATAAAATGCGATCATTGTGCAAAAATACCTCCAGTTGCGTAAGGACTCAACCCAAGTCCAACGCCCACTCACAATTGGACCCACTACATAATTTAAGAGCTCAGGGAATAAGGAAGGGGGGCCATGGGCTGGGAAAAGATGACCGCAGCACCTTAAAAAGGCGTGAATACTAACAGATGTTCAGGGGAGGCGTTGAAATGTTACCTTGAGGAAGTGTGGGGTCGGCTGGTGGTCTTCTAAGACATGAAATGGATGAGGGAGGTTAGGAAAGGGAACAAGGCTGTAGAGAAAACGAGGAAAGAAGCCGCCTCTGCAGGGGAATTGGCGATGGGTGTGGGCAGGTTTTTGGAAGAAAGATGGATCAAGATGGATCAAAATGACCGTGGGAGCGCCAACGCCATCAAGCGGGAGACTGCGAGGTGGGAAGAAACATATGAAGGAGGGGAAGCGTGGGGAAAAAAAGGGCATTACTCCTGTTCCTATGGGATGACGGAGGAGATATATGTGTCCTTAAGCCGCATGGAACCAAACCGCTGTCTGCTCCCTTGGCACCCGATCTTTTAAAACCAAACGTGGGACAGTTTTATCCGATTCCTTCAACAACTAGATTTTCTCCTGTTTCTTCTGCCCGCACATTGCTCCCTCGCCTCTCAATCCCAAGGGTCATATTTACAGCGAGGCGGTCCATCATGTAAAAAAGCATTATTTGTTACTCGCGCGAGATAAAAGGGAAACAACACCAGTGGTCACTTATTAAGTTCTATCTCCTAGAATAAAGGAAAACACTGGCCATTCTATCAGCCAGGACGACGCGGTGACATTCTGAGCTACTGCTGTGGGAAATAGGGAATTGAATACTATACGAAAAAAATCACGATTTTTACCCCTATTATTTGAATTCCACTTACGGTTGCTATGCATCATTTTTTATCATTTGCATCACTTTAAAGTGGTGGAATCCATATGAGAATAATACATAGGCATTAAAATCTGTAGGTAAATTAAAATAACAGTGAAAAATGGCGAATTGTTTTCATCCAATATGGAAAGTTAACACTACAAAAGCCCAAAGACTAGGTATCTTCGGGAAACAAAAGCACTCATCGCCACATAAGGGAATAAAAGATATATATTATATACAATAAGGGTACCCAAATTATTTATTACACACGTACGTCCTGAGAAAAATGAATCAAAGGCAAGGCATAAAAAAGGAATCCTTATAGAGCAGCTGCAAACCCATCTACAGATGGAAGACTCAAGCGAATAATAAAAGAGCAATAAATGATACCCAAGAGTGAATTATAGATTTTTTACAACCATAGTATACCTAATGTAGAAACAAAAAAAATCCACCATGCGTTTTACAATGACAAACCTGGGTGCTTTGAGATGCCTACCTACATTGTCTGAGAAAAAAGAATTAGTGACATGGGAATTATCTGTATGGATCAATTGCTCGATCTATTACAGGCAGCACCTCTTTAAAGACACACAGGCTATAAAGGGAACATAAAAAGTCGTTATGATCACAGCCGGTTCAAAAATTTCATTCAAGACTCAGAGATTATATGAGCTTATCCCTTGTGCACATGCAATGGAATAATTAGGAATAAATCATTCTTGAAACTTTGACGAATATCTTGGTATGGTTTTGGCTACGATATCTGCTGCTATGAGAAGAAATATGACGGACGTTCCACCGATAAGCCTTATCTCACGCAATATCATTTTTCATTTTTACTATTATGGTATTAGCTGGCCTTGTTTTGAAAAATGACAAATATTGACGTATCCGAATAAGGAAATAAGCGTTTTTAAGTTTTATGCCCATACGAATCTTCAGAGGAGCCCTAAGGTCTCAAGCCAGGATTAAAAATCTGAGATAAACGCCCATTTCACAGACTAAGGAATTATGCAAAAGTTTCAAACCCACTCAGTACGCAAATATGATTGATAATTATTTCCTGAGCAGTTATAGCATAGAAAGTGCATACATCATGCCTAAAATTAGCACACAGTTGCAAAATTAGCCTCAATAAATGGGTTTATGAAGTTACAAAACAAAGTGTGACTAATTTCAATCGGCAGTAAGAAAAAGAATGCAATCAATCAGAAAAAGCGAAACATATCACGGGCATATCGACGGACACGAAATAAGATAAACGACGAAATGTGACGTAAAGGAACTAAGAACAGCAGATTTGATTCTAAGAAAAGAAATCGCGATATTCTAGGGGTTCCAAACAGTCCCAGAAACCCCTCTTCTATATCGCTCCGAAGAAACAAAAGAGGGTAAAAAAGCGTGCCCGAAGACTAATGCTGGGAGAGGCAGGAAAGTAAAGTAGGGGCAAGAGCGCGAGCATTGGAGAACGAAGATTGATGGCGATCATTAATTCCTTATTGGAGGGGAGCGACGTTAGTGAGCAAGGGGAATGGTTCGGGACTGTAGTCAGACCATTTGGATGGAGTAGGAGGGGGAAGATGATAAGGAAAGCTGACTAGGGTTCAGGGAAGGGGTTCAACTAGTTGGTGATCGTTGGAAATTACGACTTAGGATGCTCAGAAACAAATGAAACTGAAGAACGTAAGATTTTTTGGTAGACGAATTTAACACGCTGACAATGATTTTGACTGTAAATGTATCGAAATTGTTGCGAATCCTACGAGGGGCGACAAATCCCTCACAGCGCCAATTAATGCCTCGTTCAGATTACGATTGTTCCAACAATCGTTGGAACTATCGTGCAACACAACGATGGTTGAAATCTGTGCTGCTCTCTATTGCTGACATCTTAGGTGAACGAGAAATTGACGGTTAGTAAAGCTGTTGAGGTATGCAGGGTCAAGATATTACTTTGTTCAACGTGTGTTTAACGAATAATTTCTCTTCCACCCATATTCTTACTTCCTTGGACAAATCCATGAGAAAAAATAATAAAGCAAAGGGAGTCTTACGAACTTTTCATCTTTCTCCTTCCAGTCTCCTAGCGCATAACCATCGTATAGTGACAATGCTCGGAACTACAGTACTACTGTCAGGACATGATTTCTCACTGCTAGTTCGGCCAACTAACGTTAGGACCACCGCTCAGACGATTGTAATCTGAACGAGGCATAACCAGCCTTGATCGGTGACATTGATGGAGTGTCAACAATAGTTATCGGCTGAAAATGAACAAGTGATATATAATCAAAGCCTCGAGAAAATCGATTATGACGCACAATGAATATTAACCCTCCGTTGGTCTCGTGCACCAGAAGCCGTTTTATATTCTTTACTCACATCGTGTTTTAATAGTTAGAAAAATTCACCTCCGTTGTATCTTAT
Organism: Ischnura elegans; assembly: GCF_921293095.1. Taxonomy (NCBI): domain Eukaryota; kingdom Metazoa; phylum Arthropoda; class Insecta; order Odonata; family Coenagrionidae; genus Ischnura; species Ischnura elegans. Next base: position 88,741,950 of record NC_060255.1, on the reverse strand, counting down.
TATTTTATGTTTCTGAATTAGTCACCAATGTCATGTGTTTACATACTTTGTCAAATTTCTGGAAAAAATATTGATATTTTGTTGCTTTTTGAGTCTAGTAGACGCCACGCGAAAACTCAGGCTACGTTTATACCATCGCGATATTCATTTCAAAGTTTTCTAATACGTACGCCATTAAAATAAAAAGCTATTTAAAGAATTTAAAAGTTATTTTAACAGTTATTTTTCGTATAAAACATGCTCATTAAATTTCGACGAAATAAAATTTGTAATAAGCGTCAAAAGAAGTAGTATCACGTCTTTTGCTAATACAAATATCTCCGTCACTTTTATGCATACATTTATTACTCATACATGAAATTAAATATTATACGATTGAATTTTCGTAGTTAAAATATTTACTTCTACTTGCAAGCATTTTCTTTAAACATTGCCAAAATGGTGGCGCGACTAATAGCCTACCAAGGTGTGACGTGACTGACGGAGGGCTAAAGCTCACTTTATTCCATTCTCGACTATCATTGGACACCTATTCGTCAACAGTTCAATATTCAATTGAACGATCGAACCTATTAGTCAATTGACGAATCATTATTAACGAAAGGCACGAAATGCTACTGCTGGAATTGGCAGAGAATTGGGCTACAAAATTGGTAATAAACATAAAATTCAATCATTTGGATCATCGTGCGATTAAAATCATCAATACCAACCGTCGCTATCCATTGTACTCATCAAAGCCTTGCGAAAGTCAATTATGGCACGCAATGAATATCCAAGCTCACCTTAAGCCATTCTCGACTGTCGACGGACACCTATTCTTCATTAGTCACGTAAATCATTAGTCTAGGGCACGAAATACCAATGCTGGCATTGGCAAATCATTGGGCCAATGGGTTGGATATTAAGCATAAAAATGAAAAGTTTGGATCATCGAGAAATCACACGATCGATACAAATCGGCGCTATTGATTATATTAATCAAGGCCTTGAGAAAGTCATTAATGATGCGCAATGAATACCCTATCTCTTTTTCGGCCATTCCGGCGAAATCCTTAATATAGCTTCCCAAACCACCCACATACCAGACCGGATGTTCCCATCCCCCGCAATATGAGCAAACGAACAAAGGAAAAGCGGAACCTCTCCCATCGCCTCAACACCCGTACCCTCATTTCTTCTTTCCGGCCACTCAAAACCGCGCCACGCAAGGCGGCACTTTGCGAGGCCGCGTCAAACGGGCCTTGCTCCATTTTGTCGGAGCATATGGACGCGACGCTGCTGCCCTCTGCAACTTAACGGCCGAGTGGTCCCATCGGGGAATGAAGGGAGATGAAACTAAGGGTGACGCCATGATGCTTTGGTAGGGGGTGACTTAAAGTCGCGAAAGAGATTTCATGGAGAAAGGGGAAGAGTGGAAGAAAATGGCTCTTTTTCTTTGTTTTCATTCCCTTTTTCTTAAGTATGGACTTTGGTCTCTGCTAGCATAAATAAAAAAACACTAGGGCTTCTCATACTGTTAGAGAAGAACGGACATGTGGGTGTTTTTCCAAGTAGGATATAAATGGCAAGAAGTTTTCTCGGCGAGAGAAAAGAGGGTAAAATGGATTAATATCAGAGGCACAATATAACGGACGAAGGGCTGAAGATGTTTTGGACGGAAGAGAGAAATATGAGGTGGGTGTGGACGAAAATCAGCCCACGGTGGACACTAATAACTTACTTACAAGGATTATCAACGTCAAGCGTGACGGTGATTAGTGCATAGCATTATAACATAACATTGGGAAATAACTGGATATTGGATGACTAGGGGTCATAACGGAAAAGGTCTAGATGAACGCGATAGAAATCATACAATTCGCTTAGCGACGCTATTAAATAGTTTTTCTCGATTTACATCAACACTAATATTTCACGAAATCGAAAATAAATTAAGCATGCAACAAATCACAATATTCCACAAAATTTTTAAAATATAAGTTTAGGAAATGTGATGGAGGTTATATAATAATATTTATTGCTTCCTGGCGGATAACTTGCGCGAAAATTTAGGGTTCCGGAAGATAAACGGAATATAGTCCTTAAAAACAAAATGACCTAAACCATTTTATTACGTTTTCAGATATAAGATTCAATCTAGAGCATAATAACAAAAGATTTGCGAGTTAAATGGGGGAAAAGTTATCTTAATAAAATGGCAAGGTTCTTTATCAAAGCATCGATCAAATGTGGTAGAAATAAAAATGCTTTCCCTATAGTTACATACTAGAAAGATAATTAAGGATGCATGAAACAAGAAGCGAAATAAGTACAAATCAAAATTCAACCCTACGATATGTATTTATAATAAAATATACATACATGAAATTGCTTTAAAGCATCAGGAAGTCCACAAAATTCAAAAAATATATAATGCACACTTAATTTCAGGTCCTCGAATGAAAAGTTTAAAATTTTCAACTATTAAAGGAAAAATTTACGCAGTTTTTAAGTATTTCAATGTGAAGTAGTTTAATATTTTGTTTGGATTTATCTCGCCTGGTTCATACGTATAAAAAAATCACTAAAATGAGAAATTTTACTCAGAATCACTACAATACTGCAATATTAAATAAATAATTCCATATCTAACTCGCATAAGTTTTCAACATGTGCTCCCCTTAATGAATGAAAATAACCGATAGTTCTGAAGTTATTTCATCCACATTGGTGGAATCTATGGCGTAAGATAAAACCATATCATGCACTCACCCTCAGTATTCTAAATTTTAAATTTTCTCCACCCTCAACACGACCACACATGCGTCATTGTTTAGCTCTTCTGCAGGTCAGGCCATTTGCTCCATTGTTCCTCGAGTTGCTTATTTGTTCCAACTTGTTGTTCACCAACTGTACCCCAACTTCCATTGAAACTCCCCAAAAAGAGAACCATTCTATTTCCTATTCTACTTTGGTTTTGTATACGTCTCTCAAGCCTTTTGAGTCGCCGGTTATTCCAAAACAAGCAACAAGCATTCCGGTCGACCTTGCCACGAGTTCTAAGTAAAGATGGTATTCCCCTCTCATCAGTGTAAGTGGGGAACAGGGTTTTGAACAGTCGTAACTGAAGGGATAAATAAACGACGAATACGAAAGACTAAACTGCGCTACTGAAAGGGTACTGGGCGATCTTATGCCAGCGAAGAAATTTAAACAGACAGATTTAGAGCCACTTGACGCGAAGAGATATATATTCGTGAAAGAAGGAAACACTTAACTCCTCTTCCAGGAAATTTTGCGGAATATATTCCTCAATGGATCACGGCCACGAAGAGCTAGGAGAAGCCGCACAATTTCTTAAGCGGGGGAGAGTAGATTGCCTGCCTCTCTTCGATAAAAAATGAATGCAAAAAATACATAAAAACACGCTTGCGTCCGAGATCTCAGCGAATATTTGATACCTAAATGGCGGCTCCTCTAATTCCCAATGGCTGGGGCATTCTTTTAAGTTTTAAGATATTTTTTCCAAACATCGAGGGCGAGTAAATTTTTCGACTTAAAGATAATTACAGCGAAAGAGGGGAAGGACAAACCTGATCAGGTCAATTTTGCAAACCCATGTCTTAACTATCGGATAGAAGGAAAACAGATTAATAATGTCCGAAGTGATATAAACATACATCCATGAAAATTTAAGGTAACATAATTTTTCTATCTAAATTTAAAAAGATAAAAACAGTATAGTAGCACTGTTTCAGCCCTTACTTCTATATGCTATTAAAATCACTTCTGACAGACCTCCTCACACACAGAAATGTTAGGAGTGCACGACACGAGGTACGCCAAAAAGTCATACAATAAACTCATCTACAATCGTCTGAAACCGTAGGAAATATTTTCGAAACACTAAATTGTCCATTTTCTATCAATTGAACTGTCTCCAACTCCCTCTATTCGTTTTCCCTTGCGGGACATTTTGGGGTCGAAAATAGTTTTTTTTTTAAATGTCATTTTTAGAATCTAGACCACGCGATACGTCCATCATTGGATAAGGCACTCATGGGAGAATTAACTTGGCCAAATTGTACAATTTCACTATTTTGTGAATTATTATCTCAAAAAGAGGAAAATTCGGCATTGCGTCATGAAGAGTGACCGGAATATGCCCACGGGGATCTAGGAGCGAAGAGCCCACCAGCAAGCGAAAGAAAGCAACATATACCTACATAAAATTCCCAAGAAAAAATATTATGTGAAGTTATTATACACATAATTTTACATGTAGATTGGAGAGTTATCATACTTACTAACTTTTATATAGACGCTACCCATCTCCACAAGTCCAAACGGGTTATAAACAATGACGGATTCACTTACTATGCAGAAAAACGGCACGGCAGAAAGAGTATGCTGAGCGGAAGATGCTTGTTGACTTACCTAGAAGGAAAAAGAATCTACATCAGTGAGAAAATGAACATACATCATTACCCTTAAAACAAAGAATTTTAAAATATACCTTAAAATCATCTATAACATTTATGTTTAAAGGCCGTTTCACACGGTACACGGAATTGCGCAGTCTGACGTACGTGTGAAGGCGCAATCAAAATTGCGTCGTGTAAAGCGGTGAATTGCTAGAACACATGCGAGAATGCGTGGATGCGAGACGGCAAAATAGCCCCTGTTCTAATTTCGTTCATGCATTCGCGTAATTCTACGCCATTTTAGAAATTAATCCAGCTCTAGCCTGCGCAATTCCGTGTACCGTGTAAAACGGCCTTAAAACATGATTGTAAAAATGACTAATTTAACTCCCTTTTTCAAAGCAATTTTTTTCCAATTTATAAATGTATATTTTAGAAAAATTGCGTAGTCGGTTTAAAATCACAAGAAATGATTCCGTAAAATTGTCAATTTATTTTTGTCAATAAACACAGTCACTAAGCCAAATAGTTTTCCCGCAGGTCCATATAAATTCTAAAGTTCACACTTTGTTTGCAAAACATAACTTAAGGAAGCTAAGCCAAGGAATGAATAAAAATAAAAGGAAAAATTAGACGACATAATATACAGTTATCTTTCAATGACCAGATGATGAAATCAATTAACAGCAACCTATGCTAAAAAGTTGAGATTTGTAAAAAAATTAAGAATTCGGATTAAACCGTCTCATGCCCTTAGTTCACGCAATGGATCATAAAGAACGTTTGAACGGTGGATTTCATTCCGAGTACATTATGACATTGGCAAGCAATTAGAATCAGCGTAATTTAGCTGAATCCACCTTAACCCTCGAATTTGTCGGAATCTGTTTATGGTTAACAAGGAAATATTTTTAAAATCATTACCATGTGAGTTATTTAGGACTGCATTGGCCTCGGGCAAGTGAAAGATTGTTGATTATATGATGATAGAAATATACATTCGTTCTACAGACAAGATGGATTTTTAACCTATCTAATGCGTGTGTAATAAGAAATATTCCAGTTGCAATCAATTATTAATAGAGTACATAATTTATCTCATCATTGGCGTTGGATATCGGTAAACAAACTTTTATTCAATTTCTACAGCGCCCGTAAAGCACGACTCAATTAAACTATTAACATGATATATCATCATGCTTCTGAGAGAGAAATCGTGCTTAAAAATGAAAGCAGCAGACTTACGTAGCAGTAAAGATGGTTGTTAACTGTGCTTCATGGAGATATATACACGGGATTTTAAAATCTATGGATATAAACTATCAACGGATATCTTCACATTTGGGACTCTAAGGGGTCTTTTTGCGACTGAGAGGTCGTAAAAAACTAATCCTCCATTCAAGCCGGCAATTCATTAGTGTAGGTGGGTAAAGCAACCTTTATATTCGCTCGCTAAACGCCGTCGGGTGAAGAGTTGGGTTTTACGTGCCCAATAACTGACGTTTTTAGCGCCTGGAAGAGATTGAAGGAGGTGGCGGGGAGTCTTAAAGCGGAGGAGAGAAGGGGAAGGGGGTCAGACTTTTTATGACCGCATACCTCATTAATGGTCTCTTGCGGCTTTAAGAAGACCCTATTTCCTCAGCTTCTCTATTGCACTCAAACCTTCCTCCCTCACACTACTGCTCAGCCAATCTACTAACAGGATCTGGTATATACGTTCCTCCCACGGGAATTCTGCGATACTGTCACAAGGCTATCGTGGGGAAAACAAGAAATATCTGTGGCTCTGAAGAAGCTAGTATCCGTCAAGCGTATTGTGGGAAGATTTTTGGACGACAAAGTGAAACAGAGGTGCTATTTCTCAGTCGTCCGACCATATCTTGAATATGCAGTGAGCATAAGGGATTCGGTGCAGAAAGACTTAATCCGTGAACTTAAAAAAAGCTGATCTCTGCATTTATTCAGGGTTTTCTTCCGCGTCAGCTTGTTTGCAGACAACAGTTTCGGTGGCTATCCTGCCAGCGTCTTCAGGTCGAAGGTGTCGGCTGTTGGTTTCTACTTCGCTTATATACCGTAGGCTCGATGGGAGCTGCTCTGTGACTCGCTGTCTGACTGGGCGTTTCTCTCTGATTGGCTCTCTCTTTGATGACTCTTTTACAGGCAATGTGAGGGAAGTATCCATCTTCTCTATTGGAATTCAACGGTGTTTTTTGCATTTCTATTGCTTCCCTGATTTGTCTTGGGAAGTATCGGCACTCCGTAACTCCACTCGTTCTAACATTAAAAAAGCTGCCTGATTAGTTAAAAACTGTTAAGGGTGTGCAGAAAGCGTACCAATGATCGCGGAAGATTACTCGGGATTTCCACTGGGTTAGGTGCATCAGGGCACGGCATGTCCTGATGACGATGGTCGACTCATTCATCGAAACGTCAGTCGTGATGGAGAACCTGACCCGGTGGATATCCCGAGCAATCTTCTACGATACTATACGCCCGGAAAGCGTGTGATAATTTGTTACACCGATGTTAAACGAATTAGATGGGAAGCTGCTAGAGATTCGGAGGCAGCGCACCAGAGTTAGATTGCTTGAGCAATTGAGAATGGATTTCTTTAAGAGCAACATTGAGAACATCATAATAGAACGCCACTACATCTTCAAGTCCGACAAATACAAAAAATTAAAAGAAATATTTTGTTGAGCATATAGGTTTGGGAATTAGTTCTTCCCCCGCACTATAAAGGACTTTAATAAATGCCAGGCATAATCCAGTTTGAGAATTCTGAAAGCTGAAGTCATTTAATCCATGAAGAAGAGGTAGGGAAATGAGATTGGAGAGAAACCCGGTGTTGGCATTAACCCGCTTTTAACGAAAGGCGCTAAGGTGCACACCTGAACGTCCCATCCGACGGACGGAGTACTGAGCTAAAAACGCCCTCTTGAAAGCAATGAAGCAAGGAACACCGTAACTACCAGATTTGAACCTGGACCTACAGGGTGGGAAGCGAACACTCTAGTCAACATAGTAACCCGATCCCTGCAAGACCTTCTTCTCCGTGATCCAAATAACGTTTGGTCCGAAAAGGGATTAATGCAAAGAAGGGACCCAGCTGAGCGATTTTCGCGAGTATTAAAAGACGCGAATGCTTTAAAAATAAGCCAAGAAAGATAGAAACTATATTATGTGGAATGGACACGTGCGACAGGGCGGAAAATTCAATCAGGGCATTAAAATACAATGATTGGTAAACTACAGCCCTCCATTTCTACCTTTCGCATACCAGTTCCTTTAGATCTCTAATGTTCTTCCTCCTTGCTCACCACTTTCTCTGAACCAGATGATCGCTCAGGTTATCCGTTCCATCAGGTTATCAGTTCCATATTCGGATTGCTGAGCTCCTCAGCAATGTGAATAAACATTGTTAACTCTTAGCATGGCTTAGCGGTGCACCTTTAATGTTTAAAGAACTATTATTAGCTTAGTCGAACACTTCAATGACGATCAATATATAAATATATACCCTTATATATACCATCATAAGGTTCCAGACTGATCCAGCAACGTGTGATTTAATGTGCCCATTACGCAAGTAATTATTATTATATGCTATTTATTTTATCATGTGAATTCTATACGATCAGTTTTATTTTTACTTTGCTAACTTATATAGCTAATAATGGTTTTCTTTCGCTTCATTATGCCGTTCTTTTGTTTAATTAACTTAATAATCCACCACTTATCTGTTAGCATAAATGCGAAAAGCAAAAGGCTGCATAGCGCCGGTCAAAACAAACGGCTACCATGAGCGTCAAGGGTCTATGCCGCCTAGTGGCATGGAGAAATGAAAAAAAAACACCCTCACTGTGCCTGTCAGATCCAGTGCGCCCGACGGATGGCTATCGGAATATACAAATACTAAGGAGATCACTAGTCAAGGGGTATCCTTAACATCCTATTTTTTGACATCGATACATTCCATTATTTCTGTCATGATACCAACAGCGAATTTAACTTTCATAATTATATTTACGAAACATTAGCTGACGTATGGTTTTCCGATGCGTGCAGATTGACAGAAAAACATCAGTATTAGAATTTTGCACACTAGTCTAACAGTATCAGCATCAAAATATACTTCCCAAGCACCCAACTAAGTAAATTCTTGTCCTTCCTACTAATAGGGGTAGGATCGCCTATACGAAATCTACTGATGCTGTTTGCACAGAAATTGCATAGGTTAAGTATTACTGTAAGGTTCAAAAGGAATCACGACGTCGAATTTTAGCAGCAAATTTTGGATAATTCCTTTTACATGTTAAGCCCTCCCATGTTAAAAATATCTGTATATGGGTCGTAAACGGGTAGTTTAAGAAATACTCTATTATGTTAATATTCACAACTTTTACAGTACGTTAAGAATATTTCGGTACCATTTCAATTCCATTCACAAATTTTTACCTGATAATTAGTACCAAAATATAAATACCTAAGATTATTTCACAACCAGTAAAATATTCGACTATTTTATTAAACACGAAATGGCTTGCTGAGTACACCTATCGTACAAATCTCATTCAAGCAAAACATAGTGGCCTCTATTACTTCACAGAATGTTTGCTGTGGGAAAAACGTGATAAGTAACTATTAACATGTGAATTATAGATGAGAATGAAAAAAGTTATTTTATCCTACGTCCTGCTCCAATTTTGGTAAAATGAACGCACTGAGCATAATCACGCGCGTCTAGAAAATTTTGACTCATCTTTTTCGGGCCGTGCTCTGGCTTTAAACTCGAGGGCTTCTCTAGCAAGTACGGATTTGATATCTATTGATTTTTCGTTCTTCACCTCTCAGATTACCCGTTTTGCATAGGCACCGACTCCCCGTTCCCAATTTTTTTCTATTTTGGGTCAAACAAAGCATAAACCTGCACAGCGGTTTCAATACGGCACTCTAGGATTTCTACGACTAGGTCAAACGGGAGACTGCCCTTTAAAAATGCCGTTCTAATGACTGAACTTGAGATCGATGACAAAAAATCATAAAATGCTCGGAAAGGGCTAGTTTCAGGGGAACAGAATTGCCTTATACAAGAAGGGGAATCGTATGGACGATTCCATTCAACGCAATGAGCAGAAAATGTGGACGTTCAGCTACAATGATTATTTCAAGTTCCGGGATGCATGCAGTCCGAAGAGAAGCGAGTAAAATTTAAAAAAATTAATTAAATGCATCTAGTGTGCTGTAACAAGAACACCCTGCAGAGATTTAATCCCACATTTACACTCATTCTTTACAGAGAGCACTGATTGATTTTTTTGGAATCAGAATACCATTTTTTGTAGGAGGTAAATGTTTAAAATTTAAGAAAAATAAAAATATTTTAAAATTTATTTTTTAAAGCAAAAATCTAGTCTGAAGACGCCTTTTTATGTACTGCCCGAAACACAGGGATAATCTAATGAAAATAGAATGTATTGGAAAAACAGTGTCTAAATTCATTAGGTTTCGGTTCTTTAATGTAAATTAATAAATAGCCTAAGTATGTGCTGGGAGAAAAAACGCCTGAATGTTGAAAAAAATAATTGTTTTGTTCACAAGTTACTGAATAGATTCTATTTTGCATGTATTTCTGAAGTCGTTGCTAATATACTATATGTCTAATAAATATTTTTTGGAAGGAAACTCTTTAACTTTTTACTACCTACAAAAGATAACAAATCCCTCCCGAAGCTTTGTAAAAAAATATTAGCTAATTAAATTTATTTGGTGTGAAGGTTTTTACCCCTACGTTTTTAACCCCTAGTTTTAGGGTAAAACTTCTTCCAATGATGTAATTACATTTACCCAAGCTACTGATAGGTGGCATGAGTCAGATAATTGTCATTGAATATGCATAAAATTATGATAGCATCAAGTAAATTTAAAATTTGCCATTAAAATTATATACGACTAATTGCGAAAAGCATTGAGTACATTTAAATTTTGAAATTAAAATTATATACCACTGATTGCGAAAAGCAAAATTAAAAACAAATATTCTCAAGGATTACAAAAGAGCTATTTAAATAAGAATAATTTATAAATAATACGACTTAATTCTCTAGAAAATGATTACTTAGGTGTGATTTCATCAAATATGATATTAAAATCCGGTTTATCAGTACTAGGAGCACTTGAAATATTAATTTAGACCAGTTTACATCGAACATCACTTTCTGGATGGAGAACGGGAAGAAAAGAACTACAATAAAAATACATTACCACTTTCGCAATTATCCCCATGTCCATCGAGTAAAAATATGTACCGCTGTGGTTTCATTTTGAGATTAATTAGATAACAAAAAGATAATAGTAATAATTTGTCGCGACGCGCTATTTTCAGTAAAATTAAAAGGAGCTCCACATTCACTCCATAAACACCTCCTCTCAATGTTTCATGAAACTCAGTATTTCAGCTCGAGATTGACCATAACCTCCGCAAGTGACAATTTCCTTAGAAACTCAAAGCGGAAAAAATACCATAGAAAAATAGGTAGCTTCTAATTATTAATAAGAGAGTGGTCAGTGAAAAAAAAATGAGTCCTTCACCAGGCCTGACCTTGGCTTTACCTGTTTTCGAAAAACTGCAAAATATCACCGTGGCCTACATTATCACATTTGTTTTAAACAGGTACACATGCATTAAATACTCTTAGATGTAGATAAAGGAAATATTTTTGATATATGTAGGGATGCATGAAGTTTTAACCCATCAATTTCTCAGTTATTGCACCTTAAATTTTTAATATCTCTTTCTAACAAAGCTTTACCCTAATTCAAACTTGTAACCCGAGGGTTTCAGGCCTATTCCTCTATTCCTCTACTGCGACTCCCCACGAGTAAGCCATTTTCAATCAATATCGTCTCTTACTGCTAATAAAAGGAAGGCTCCAACTAAAAAAATCCCTTAACCTTTCACATGTCTGAAACATCTTGTACGTACAGTCCGACCATCGAGAGTTTCTCGATGAGCAGTAGAAGGATCTAGTTTGAAGTATGGGGCAATGTTGCCATTTAAGAAAGGGAAACGCCTTCGCCACATGTAAACCAAAGGTTTCGATTAAGGAAGCAGCCGGAAGGGGAAAACGATCATGAAGGAAGAAAGAAAGAATCGCTTGTTTCGGTGGTTCAGGCTTGTATCGGTGCTTCATACGCATGCGGCAACGTTGTATAGCCAGGCGAGACTAAGAGGTGTGTTTGGGGGACAGCGATTGGCTACAAACCGTGCTGGAGCACTGTTCTCCTCCATTCTTTTGCGCTAATTGTCGGATTACTCTCGCCGGCCCGACTGTAGTCCAGCTAATATGACACCCCGCTTAAATTTTTTTCCATTCATCTTCAGGAGCGTAGAGCAGATGGTTTGATTTCCTGATCGACATGAAAATTAAAACTCGGGCGCCGTAGACTCCTTCGATGAACGCTCAACATCCAAAATCGCGCCGGGGTTTATGCTTGAGAGCCCTAAACAGGAGCTTCCTTCATTAAGTCAACTGGAGAAAAATCAATCCCCGGCAAGGGCAAAGCAAACTGCCAGCCTCGAAAAAAATCCCGCGGGAGACGCTCGAGCCATATCCCTCGATAAGACCACCAGTTTAGCACATCCTGGCTCGAAGATCAGCTGCCCTTGGAATAATAAAAAAAAGAAGCGGAGGACGCATTGGTTCCTGAGAGAAGGTGGGTTATGAGGAAGGGGGGAGGTGGGGAGAGGTTGGGGAAGCAGGGGGAAAGTGGGGTGGGAGGATAAGGAAGGCACTTACACTGGCAATCGATGCTGGGCGTGGAAGGGAGGCTCTAGCGGGATGGAATGAGACCATCTCGATATTGCGATGCATCGAATGCGCGATGCAACCATTGAACTCTATACACTATCTTGATGGTACCCCCTCATCCCCAGTTAACCCATTATAACCCAATTTTGCTCCTAAGTAAAATAAAGAAATGTATGCATTTTCAGCTCTATCCAGGAAATATAAAAACTAAAGGTTATTTTGTGCAGTAAAGTTAAATGGTGAATTATGTAGCTGCCACAATAATTGTGATTAAATAGAAAATTTTCACATTAAAAAATGAGCAGTTTTGAATTTTAATTTCCCCAGAAGCAGCTTCGGGTTAGAAAGGATTAAGGGAAGTAATTGCAAATACGAAATTGCATTTTAATATAGAGTGGAAACTAATTTTGGGAGGTTCTTCACTATCTTAAGCCTCGTTCACGACGCCTTAACTTTGCTTAATACATAAATGACCTATGATTGAAATCCTCCACAAATCAAAGATCAGATTCCGTATCGATGGCTAAATCACCTGAGGGGAGCCTTCGATGCCTGTTGAAAGACAGGACAACATTCCTTTTTACTGGCAAACTTTAAGATATATTCATGCTCTTCGAAGCCAATGAATTTTTTGAGCTGAGTGAAGGCACGTCGTGTAATTGTAAATTAATACAGGTACTTCTAGTGTTTTCAACTCCATATTTACGCAAAACTAAGTAGTTGAGAATGGTGTCTTGGGCTGATACCGCCGTAAAGCAATCGCCATTCTACAGCATTGGAAAGAGCTAGGCCTTCTCGATATTGCAATGCACGCTGAAACCACTGCGCTATACACAACGGAACGACGATATCCCATCCCAGAATGAAGAGAAGAAATTGCTATTCCGGTCGACTTGGGAAGGACTTGGCGCGTCGCGCTCCATTTAATTGCATGGGTAATCATGCTGCTTCGAGTTTTTATCTGAGCTCATTTAATTCAGTTAGAATCGAAGTTAGGAATAGAGAATACCTGGAACTTACAAGTCAGTGCAATCACTTAAAATAGAAATCTCCTCGTATTCTAAACTTTTCAAAACGCGGCTGTAAATGTCTTTCGGGCTTCCCACCGGCTTTAGCTCTCAATTTCTGCCGACGTTGCGATGAAATATTTTTTAATCGTCCTCACGGCTAGTTTATCAACCTTTACAAAAAAAAACTCAAACTGGTTTTCATATCTGGAAATATCTAGTATAATCCAGCTCATATGATTTATCGCATCCATTTTTTCAATTCATCTTCATGAGCGTGAAGCAGATGGTTAATAAACCAGCCTAGAATACGATGAAAATGTATATCATCGAAACGTTGGCAGAAATGGATTGCCTCACCTGGCGGGAAGCACGAGAGACAGCCACCATTCCCAGGAAAAGTATCAGATCCTTATTGGCAAAACATAGTTACCGGCAAGTTCCAGTTTCATTTCACTGATTATTTGCACGACGTACTGCAAGCCTTATTAAATATTACTGAGCTTAACGGAGAGGATAAGGTGTTTTAGATACCGCATTGAATCGACTATGCCATGCAAATATGTTGCTATGCTTATAATTTTGATGCGAAGATAAAAAATAAAGATATATGACTAAGTGCACAGTATATGAAATACGTAGTAATGAAATTTAATCTATGGTTTAAACTCAGCCAAAATATTAACAAATATGGTTCATTGAGTTAGATTTTATCATATTGATATGCAACGCAAATGAGAAAAAAATTCGATCAAATTCAAAAGATTCAATATCATTAGCAATGTACTAAAAAAATGGAATGCTCCCTTAGGGCACATTACGCCTCTCGCCATCTTGAAAAGGACTTCCAGAGTTGCGCTTCATTTAAATACTTGGAATATCGCGCAATTTGAAATTCTTTTCCCAGCTCTTACAAATCAAATGATGCTGTTTCTTGAAAGATAAATTACTTGGATGACAAGCGAAATTATATTTAATACACTATCCTTTCCATTGATTTTTGCGCATTTTCACACAAAACTGTTTTAGGAATTGGGGGACTTGAAACAGGCAGCAGTGAAAGCGAAATATACACCTTTGTATGTTCAGTTATTATAGGTATTCATTTAATGCGGGGGATTACCGATATTGCGATTAAATATCAATTAATAATTATCTCACGTACTCTACACCTGGAAAAAAATACTCTATTTCAATACAGCAAGTCAAACATTCTGCGGCACTGAAATAACGTTTTGGTGGTAGACGTTAAGAGGAAGGCAAGATGGAATTGACTGACTGAGAAGGGAGTAGATGGACCATTCTGAGTGAGCAACTACCGCCGCGGCGCGCCGTTTCCCTGGATTACGGGGGTCCTTCCAATGTTGCGTGAACGCAACACTTCTTTATGCTTAAATAATTTGAAAACCACTTAGTCAAATTCACCCAAATTGTTGCAATGGCCTAGAACACAAATGCATCATTGTATTTGCAGAGAGATATAATCATCGAGGGCCTCAAATTTTACATAATATGTAAACTTAGAAGATAACCTAAAATAACGACTTACATATAAATGAAAAGGTCATTGTAAAAACAAAAGTTATTAAATTTCTTCCGTAGAAAAATTCATAAAATTTAAGAAAGCATTGAACTACCTATGTTAAAAATATTAACTACTTATCAACAACAAATACGGAGAAAAAAATCGCAAAGGTTGCGTTGCGCTCACGCAACATTGGGAAGAAATGGGTTAAAGAGTAGTAGTAATCCTTGCGTCTTGAGGGAGGAAAGCGTGGGCGACTGACAGTCTGGTAGCACCTCACGAGGAGGAATGGACAGGGTGAGAGGAATAAAGGTGAACCTCGAAGGAGAGACTGGTGGAAGGTTTTAAGACGAACTGAGCAAGAGCTGGAATGAGAGGGAAAGATTAAGGGGAAACTGCGGAGACAAATAGCACCGGCTAAGAGAGCCAGTCAGGAGAAGTAAGTTCTGTTCCCACACACGGCGTGTGTAAAGGAGGGCTGAGGGAAACCTTGGTTGGAGGGTGAGGCAAAAAGGATCTGTAATCTAGACTGGGATTTATCGAGTTCCGGTTTGAGAAACCGTCCTAATTTTCTACTCAAGAAGAGCCATTACCCACCTTTCCCCCTTCTCCCTAGAGTACGGAGGCCTTTTACCCAGCTTATTTTCCCTCTGTCCCGCCAGAGAGACCTCAAGTCCCTTCTTTTACCCTCCCTATCTTGCAAGAAACCACCCTTTTCCGGTTACATTTTCCCCGCCCCTGCTTGTACAACCATCTCCACCGCGATTCTCAAGGAGGTTCCCTTATCTCAGTCAACCTCGACCACTCCCTCAAACCCATCCCCTGACAATCTACCTCCCTCGTGGGTCTTGCAAGCAGGGTCTAGGCCGACCCAACGGGTTAGAACCATCGTGATTCGGCATCTTAAAATTGCAAATATATCTCAAATTGGAAATAGACTGTATTTAATAACCAATGTTCAAGGATGAGCATCTGACATGGATTCGATATCAACAGCACTGTACCAAAAAAATGGAATGCTCCATTGGTCCAGTCAAGAAAAGTCTCTTCTTGCCATAATGAGAAGGATATCCTAAGTTGCGCTTAATTTAAATACATGGAACATCTTGGAATTCTTTTCCCAACTCTTACAAATCGAGCGATGCTGATACTTAAAACATAAATTACGTGGATACCAAGCGAGTGTATATCAAAATAAACTATCATTTCCACTGATTTTTGCGCATTTTTCCATTTTAAATACATAGGAGTCGGCTATGTCATGAGGGTCGGAACGGGAATCAGACTGGCTTCAACTTATCCCGTACTTAGTGAAAAAAATTCCATTTTCTTTAGTTCACTGGTGTTGTAACATCACCGATTAACCGTTTCATTCGATTATCGATAGTCAAGGGTACTCAAATCTATAAAAAGGATCGGTATCTCCATATCCAGGATGAAAATCACGTACAGATTTAGACAGAAACACATTTCCCTGTATGAACGAAGGAAACGCATTTTAACGGGGAATATGCGCAAAATATTTATCGAGGAATACCATTGATGAGTACGAATTTCCACAAACAGTTTAATTTTCAACAAGATTTGACAAAAGAATCTATAAAACTTCTTCCTTACTACCTCATCCCAATACTCCAAAATCATTTTCAAGTTTCCCTTTGCCTGTTATATCGATCAAAGCAACGGATGGTAGCTTCAATTGATTAATCTCGCATAAGCCTGAAGTTATATATCCTTACTCCATACTTCTACTCCATTCACAGTCTACGCTTCCCCACATCGAAGCGCTCGTTTCCTCATCCTCAATCATCGACTCGATTCGAAGGTAAGCTTACAATGGTGTGAGTACGGCTCACCTATTCAAGCTACATCGTAGAAAAAAATTAAATCATTTAGGCTAAAGGGGAGGGGTGCCCTTCCTTTGCCTATCTTGCAATTCTAGAATCTAAACTAGGAACTAAATCTCATAAGCTTCAATCGGTAGTTGAACCCGGACACTTCCACCAGATGCCTATTGGGTGAGACATCACCCTTCCTTTCACCAAATCTTATACTCTATTGGTTTGCAGGGATGGATCGACAGACTGCAGTAACCAATCACAGCCTCTCAACCGGCAAGCACTGACTCTCACTCACACACACAAAGATAATCACGCAGGCTAAAAATGCTGGGAGAATAAGTTCAAAAGACCAGACCAAGATGCATATTAAAACAACTGTAGTGCG
Source organism: Ischnura elegans (assembly GCF_921293095.1). NCBI lineage: Eukaryota > Metazoa > Arthropoda > Insecta > Odonata > Coenagrionidae > Ischnura > Ischnura elegans. The sequence continues at coordinate 88,724,975 of NC_060255.1, read as the reverse complement.
TATAGCGATATTTTGGCCACCAAGAGGCCCCTTTTCTGCTTGGAAATATAATATCTTCACAGCAACACAAGGTTAAATTGGAATCACTCATACTTCTACCCGGTGCTATTTTGAAGGTGTTATACTACCGCAATAAGAAAAAAATGGGTCTTCTTATAATTTTAAACTACATCATAATCGGCAATGAATAAATAATTCTGATGGAACCTATTATATTTTTGCAGGGATTAGAGGTTGATTTTTAATTTGGACATGATATAACCAATTTCCACAAAGCTAAGCCGGATATACTTATACACAATAGACGCTGGTTACGATTGACCGAACTCTAGCAAGTGCAAAAGTCTATCTCCTTCGGGTGCCTTCCTACACTAGCATCCTACCCCAATTCAATGCTTGCCCCTCCTCCTAAATGGCTTTTCCTCCCCCACCCCTCTCCCCCCAATTCCCCACCCACCTTTTCCTATTCCTTCTGGCTCAAGGTCTCGCTTCATTCATTCCGTTTTCCATCTGAGGGGCCCACTTCGATTTCCCCGATTGCATTCCTCGCTCCCCTGCAAACACATCCCTCCTGAGCAGCTAGCTCCCTCGTTCCCTTCTGAGACCCAGGGTACAGCCACCAGCACCCTTTCCTCCAGTACTGCTTCGGATATCCCGTCCAGTCTCCGATTTCTTTGCTTTCATACACATACTGTGCTTCTCTGCTTGCACTTAAATGATTTATTATACCTAAGAAAAATTAACCCTCTAATATATAACTTCTGAAAATTCCAATTGAAGAAGAATTCAATTGATTCGGCTTTTACTTTGTGAAAATCCATGTTGAAATTACGAGTAATACGGTCTACAACTACAAAAACTTCAAATGTAAGTCAACGTTATGAAAACTGACAAATCTTTTGAGCCGCAATTATAATTATCCGGAATTATAATTACAATTAGCCGGAAAAAGTAGTATCTAGAGCTATTGAAAGGGTAATTCTCAAATTATTAATGCATGTATGCTATATTTAAAGTCAAGTGACGTTAGTTGCACGAAAATACTCGAAAAATATAATGCACGAGACAGTATTCCACGAAAAAAATAGGAATTTTGATCTACAAATCATTCTTGAAATGTTTTGATGGCAAGGAAAAAACAGTTTTCCTTACGATACAACACAGTTTTTGTCCAACCTGGTTTCATACCTCGTCGTCACTATTAATAATTTACAAAAAGCATTCCAAAACACCAATATTTTACCAGTGATTCTGATCTAACACAATGTGAGAGTCTGGAAAAGGAGTTGGGGGAAACGAAGTAAAGTTAACAGGAATGTTTCCCACTAAGGAGCAATTTCAGCGTTTTAAAAATATTTGTGAAGAAAAGAAGGGGCCTCATTACGGGAAAAGACCTTGGGTTCATAAAAACATATTCATAACCAAGTTTTTCTTTGCATATATGGATCATTTTCCATATTTAAAAGTTATCAACAAAGCCCAACATGTCCTCGTAATCCCAATGCTGTAAATCATTAAGAAAGAAGTTATACACAATATTATTATCAATGAAACGCTTCGGAAACATTAAATTATGGAATATTGGCTACCTTCTTTAATTTTTAGCAGAAAATGACGAAATCGACATAACTGTGACGTGTTTATTAAAAATGTCTCACATTGCCGATAGACTGTTGTTTTCCTGTTGCTCACTCGTGATAGAACTTCCATCTCCTTAGAATATCCCGTCTTCACGTGCGTAGACTTCAGGTTCCCCTAAACCACTCCTATTAAAGCAACTTGTCCCCCTGAGCAAAACGAATTTCCTTGCATCCCTCTTTCTCTCCCCCCTTTTCCAGCTTACCCTCATGGTCTTGGTTATTCTCCGCACCCCTTAGTATTCTTATCTTGGCCCAAACCCATGTTTGGCCTCTCATTAAATGCACCCCAACAGGAGTGCCAGGGGAAATCCCCCCCTTAAGGTGCCATGAGAGTGAGGATAATGTTTATGCGCGACGGTGTTCCCGTAGGCTCAACAGCTCCATTCATTTAAGGGTGATGAAACATGTCAAGTGTATGACGAAAAATTGCGTTAATTTCCTTGTTTAGCCTGAAGGAAAGATGGACGAGTATAAACGATGTACGAAACAAGTGAATCATATGATTTCTGTTAACTGCACCCTCGTTTTGGGTAGACTAAAGAATGTGGGATCCCATTGAAGCAGTTTTTTAATTTAAAAATGGCTATTTTGACCAAAGTTTAATGGATGATTCATATTCATGGCAACGGGGCTGAGAAGTTGCCTGCCTCGATCAGTAGCAGAAATGAATGAAATTGAGCCATGACCGCTCCGAAAGAAAAAAACTATATGGCTCGTACTAGGAATACGGAAAAGGTGTTAAGCAAGACGCTGAAGTGTGTCGCCGTGTATTCAAGAGCCTGGGTGAGAGCAAAATAAAATGCTATGAAGAACAGATGTTTGAAAGAAAAGGCCCTTCGTCAGAACCAACAGTGGTCATACATGTGACAGGACAGTTTAGTGGCGAGGCATCTTGTACAACTTTTAAATGTTTTCGATTACAGAATGCCACTTTGACCATGAAACAGTGTTAACCACGATGTCCCTGAATGACAGCGTATCGTGCAAATATTTATTAACAACTAACCCTGAAAACAGCACATCGAGGCCTTCACACCAGGGGTACACACAGCCAACAATATAAGACACACACCTATGCCCTGGTGAGAGGTTTTATGCCATTACGGAACTCTTACCCTCCACACTCGGCCTGGTATGTGGCGACATTACACCGCCGTAACCGAGTCAGACTAATTTCAAATTTTTATATTGTAAATTTGCGGTTGAGTCCAAACACATGTCCCTTTAGGACATTAGGAAACAGTCGGATTAAGTGGAATTAAATTAGGGAATTAATATTATAAATTAAATAAAGGGAATCAAATCGCAAACAAATTTGAGCTCTTTGATTGTAACTCATAATAAAATTCTATACACATTTCACGAAGCAAGTGAAGAAAATTCTATACATATTTAACGAAGCAATTGCAAAATTTCACATATTAGTATATTTTGAACTGCAAAGACTTACTCTCAAAAAGGAAGTTAAAATTTGAATCGATCAAACTCTGTTTGAGATTAAACATATTGTACAGCTTAAAATTTGGGAGAGGAAATCACTCAAAACCGATTTTATTTCAATTTGTAAACATAAAAAAACTGTTTTTGAATTCCCAGTCAAAAATAAACATAAAAATTCAATTGGAGGGGTTATGGAGATTCTTGGAATAGAATTTTGCGTGTCAATACACTGTCCCGGGAAGGTTAGGACAGTTGATACGTGGTCACATTGGAGCGTCTCATTCGTGTGTAATTTTATCATTGTTATCAAAATGGGTTTTGTAATGATTAAATTAAATCCCAATTGATGAAACATGATTAATGAATATATAATAATAAATCTGTTTATGCTGATTTTAATCTGCGATCAAATTTTCACGTTATTATAAAGGTAATTAATTCCAGATTCTTATTTGCTATTCAATGGATAATATAACGAAAATTATTTTCCGTTCATGAGAAAAACAATATAATTATAGACTCTTATTGGCAAATAAAATTAGGACATCAACTCCAAGCTATTGTTTTCCATTCCTCTTGGAACTTTGAGCTTGAATGACCTCAGGTGTTAGCACGAACACGGAAAAGATATTCATAAATAGATGGCGAAGCCAATATGAAACAGCAATGCTTCCATCGCCTGGTATAAGTTGATAGTTTAGATTAATATATGTAAAAGGAAATAACTCAGATGTTAATTGATAGATGCCCATTTAAATAATTGTTATCCCTATTTGTTTCAAATAAATGCAACCACGCTTTCATTTAAGGCAACTATATTATAAAGATCATGGTTAAATTGCTGTAATAACTGCAAATATGGCTGATGACTCCAAAAGAAAATTTATCCTTTTGAGAGAAAAAAACACCAAATCAGCACGATATCCGGCACTGGAGACAGGATCAGGTGATTTCACGATACAAATTGATTGCATTACAAATTCATAAAAAAATACATAGCCATCATTATCAAGAAACACATAATACAGCCAATGATTCAATGCAAACATCATTATCCCATTCCGAGAAAAAAGTAAATGGTTTAGCGTTTTGGGTGGATATGGGAGAGACGCAAACTCGGTCGATTTGACAGCTCATGTAGGCGGAGGGTATTCAGAATTCAGTGAGGAGGAGTAAAGGAAAACAAAGGGTAGCATATCCCATTTGGGCCGAGGCCAATTTCAAGAGGCCTTTCATTCCACGATCAAACATATAAATCGATCCGACATTTCACTTGCTAATGAAATGGAAGGACGCAATGCGAAAGCCCACCTTCACAGCGATATGACTATCCCGAATGGCATAGTGGTTCCTTCATTTTAGTATTCAGGAATGGAGATAAATCGAGAACGATCTCAAAGAGTAAGAAATCAAGAGAGATCTTTTAATTTTAATGTTTACTTACGTATTTAACATTGCAACTTATGTGTTATTTCATCGGCATTGGTTCTATGCCCATGAGATGATTAACTTGTTATCAATACGATGGGAAATTAACAAACTTCTCTCTGATTCATGTATATTATGTAGTGGTGGTTCCAGAAAATGAATATATTTTGACAATTATCGACAAAAACACTTTTAAAAATCTGATGATAATCTCATAGGGTAGGGAATTAAGACAAATTAGCATTAAGATTGGTGGAAAGAGCATTGAGCTTGTGCTGAAGAGTCCTTCTCAAACTTGATGGGGATTTATTAGGAAAACGTAAGACAGTAACAAATACGAGACGATTTAAAATAATCCCATTGCAAATATCAATGTCCGTAATATGCAATGAATACAAAACTTCAAGTATTTTTGTAGGTTACAGGGCTTTATTTCACGTCACAATGACAATGATTTGGAACCTTATTAAGAAATCACAAATATTAGGCTTCCATAACTATGTTTAAAGAAGCATGACAGACAATGCTAAAAATAATGGAAAACAAAAAATATCTGGCTGTGTGAAATTTTTAATTAAATATATTGTATTTGTTTGACTTAATGTTATTATCTTTTCCCAAACTCTTCAGTATAAATAGTTGCTTTGTGTTGAATATTCTGGTAAAGTTAATGGAATGCGGTGAAAAACTTTCAATACCTTAAGTTTACTTAAATATTTAATGCGACTTTTATTGTGTTATTTCAACGTTACTGGTTCTGTGCATTCAACGATTACTCTGTAATCATTATGATGGACAAATGAAAAATGTCTTTCTGATTCATGCATATTATTCAGTATAGCCGTTGTGCTTCAGCAAATTACAACATTTTGACTTTTATTATACAGATACACTTAAAACACTATTTAAAGATATGTCGTGTAACAGAGGGTAGACAAAAATTCATTGAGAGATATCATAGAAATAAATTGCCCAGAAGGATCACAAACTTTATACTTGACCTTTTTTCTTCACATTCATTTAAAAACCTTCCTCGCCGGATGCATATCTGTATTACCTCTTTTGTTCTTTTTTATCTTACCTATTTACAAAGGAACACTAGCATATAGCTTTTACTGAGACCTGCAATGAGGCGTTAATGTAACTGACATTGAGGAGCAATGAGGAGGTTAATTGCAATAAAATGAAACGAAAATCTTTGTCACCTACTTTAGCTATATGAATGGGATGTGGTAATGCAGAACTCTGTAATAATTATGATAGGAAATTACAAATTTATTCCTGATTAATATATTTTACGAAGTACAGCTATGCATTACGGTTCGGGAATTTTGATACATTTTGACTTTAATTCCAAGGAAACATTAGTATAACATAAAATAACATAAGTATATTATAAGTACTTACTTAAAAGTAAGTAAAGTATCAGATTATAAACAACAAGGTACACTTTTGTCGAGAGATATCACAGTATTTTTCAATCAGGATCACAAAATTATGCATGAAGTTTCTTCACATTCATTTAAATACTTTCCTCGCCGAACGCATATTTTTATCTAACCAATTTACGAGGAAATACTAGATTGACGCTTTTATTGAGACGGGAAATCAGAAGTTCATTTGAATATAACGGACATTGAGAAGCGGTGAGGAGGTTAGTCGCAATAAAATAAAATGAGAAGCTTAGCAAAGGTAGCCCCAGCATTGAAACCGATCCACGGCCATGAAACATTTCTCCTGGAGGGGAATGCAAATGAAATATACACGAGGGTTTCGATTAATACACTTGAAGTTTTCAGCCATTTGTAGCGAGCGAAAACGGTCTCCTAAGCCGACCAAACGGCCCCTTAAAATGCCAGCCGAACGCATATGTGAAAGCACAAAATTGCGGGTTTTCCAGAGTGGGCATTTTGTGCCGTTACAGGTGCTTCTCTTGACGGTAAATAATCGAGCGAAGATCCAGGGTAGCGTCGCAGTGAGCCCTCATACCCCTACCTCTCCCGGCGAGCAGTAAAACTGGAACAGAATGTGCGAGTCGCTTGTCGCTGCCGTTTTGTTTTTAAAAAACCCTCGTTCGCTACCTCACCGTCCACCAACTACATTTCACCCCTGGATTTCCTCCACCCACGTGAGCCATACCATGTTTCCCGTCCCACCCGAGATGCCCCTACTCTTTTCCCTCTCAGGGTCGTACATCCCAACCGGGAAGCACTCCCAGCAACTCAAAATCCCCGGCACATTTGCTTCACTTCCCCCTTCCTTCGATTCGCCCGCCGTCCAGCCTTGTACATACGTTTTAAAAGCGGCTGGTCATTCTTCACCGGTCGAAGTGCTCCAGTGGTATTGCCGGAGTGGATGAGAAAACGAGTCCCTTTTCGCAGACACAGGAAACCCAAAAACCTGTTCGTAAGTGGAGTGGAGGAAAATTTACGGCCAGAATAAGGGTGGGGATTCGCCGTAGCCGATCCGGTGGGGTACTTGAAGGTTCTAGCGGGAGGGTATACTCAAGAAGAGGGTTTTGTTAACGGGGGAGTGTGAAAACTAGGGGGGGTTATACCTCTAGAGTGAATCTTGCCCTAAATAAGGCACAACCGATGGACCGATGCTGAGTATAGGTAGACCTATGAAGTTGGTGCGTTTCCAAAGAGCAAGAGGACATGGGACTATTACTTCTAGCAATGATCTGCAGGAGTAGATATACCTATCCAGGGAAATGCGCTAAACTATTTCAGCCCACTCGAAGGGTGTCTAGTTGGGGTGATATTCTTCGGAGACGCGCGTCATTGTTTAAGGGGATACCATCCATCCACAAAGAAAGAGCATTTTTTCATGAAAATACATACTCTGCTAATCGCACGTTACCGAGTATGACTACATGAATTGAACAGAAAAAAATTAACTTGCAGTATTATGCTTTCCTAAAACTGAGTAGAAAGTCAGAATTTTACATTTGCAGATACAAGGTGGTTAAAGCTTACGAGGAATGTTCATGATGACTACAAAAGAAATAACACAAACATTTTTCTCTAATTGATCGTTTAAAAATAAGAAAGATATGAGCACATATCCATACTCCTTTAGAATCATTGTCATGCGAATGAAGTATTTGAGTAAAATAGCCTTCGGTTTCCAAAAATGGAGCCACAATTGGCTTTAAAGGCTTGAAAAAAATTCTAAGAACTTTTGTCACTCTTTGTACTCCAGCTTTGTTTACGGGTGATAAATGGATGCGATCTGGAAAATGAAATACGGTACAAATTATTTCTAATTAGTGCTAACACGATGTAGCCTCCTCAGGATACGCCACTACAAAGCTAAAACAAAAAGGCATACGTCCACTAGAGTAGGGTCAGCTCTCATCCATCCTTTTATCACCATGGGCTATTGAATGCTACCTAGCTACAAGGATAAAATTTGAAGATTACTCGGTATATTCTAACAAAAAAATACTTTTTGATGAAGCCGCAAGGTCAATGCTAAGATGGCCCTTTACGCCAGATGCTGGAACAATACGCTTGAACAAGCGACAGTCTTCCGTCATATTACGAGAGAACACAAAAATGGATAAATTTCAAGGAGTAAAATATCTTCATTATCCTTATATTCCTAACTTGGGTGTAAATTGGCTACCCTCTATAGTGGATCAGAGAACAGTGGTGGATCTACGGGGAAAGGCTAAGGGGGCTATGAAGCCCCCGCTTGGACATCCAGTTTACACATTTACACTAGATAGAATGGCAATTTTTATTCGGACCCGCAATACTTTTGGGAGTTTACCCCATACTAAGCCCCCCCCCCAACTTGTCCCTATCCTGGATCCGCTACTGGCAGAGTAAGTGATACTTTTCATTTCTGCAGGACAGTTAAACCAAACCGTTGGCTTTTTAATATCTCTTCTATGATTTTAGAGAACGGTTTTTTCAGCACTTGGATCCTGTCATATTTGTATGTTATTTGATACGATCTCAAAGAACGAAGAAGGGAATCAATACGTTGCAAATGCCGGAAGGAAATCGAGCATAAACATTGTTATTAATGTAGAAAACGTGTAAAAGATCCATGATGCATTGTTGACTTTATTTTATTGAGGGAGCGAATCCAATTAGTGCCTTCAAAGAGGCTTAATGACGAGTTTTGTGTGACTTTCCGAGCACCAATCACGTCATACGCTTGATTTCATATTCACCACGCGTAATGCTCAAAGAGCTCGGATGTTTTTTATCGTGATTGGTTACAAATAAAATTCTTCTAAATTAATAAGTGATAAAAATGAGTGTTTGAAACTAAACACGGTAAAAGGCAAATCATTCCCTAGTCAATCTTTTACGTTGAATCCCCGCGTTTTGTTCCCAAGATTTACTTATTCATGCCCTATATGGCTTTATCTCTCATTCTCTATGGCGACATCATGTTAGCTACTATCCTCCTATATTCATCATAGCAAAGCCTTTAGCCATCTATGATCTATGCTATTGTATTATGAACCAAAATTAAAGAATATCGACGCACAGTTTTTTTTATAAAATTATTATTTTGGAAGAGATCATCCATAAGTTAACATCACCTAAGTAACATATTTCATTAAGTAAGATATGTATTACGTAATATGGTAACTAAAGTAATATTAAAAACTTTCGGTTACAAAAAATGGTGGTACAGTTAATTCTTATTAGTAGTAGTATATTGAAATGAAGCGGTCATGGGACTACACAAAATTTGCGTTCGTTTTCTTTCTAGGCATCCAATTCACAATTTTTAGGTTTATGTCGATTAAATAAATTTTGACTGTTATTCCTAAGAAAGTCATTGCCCCTATAACATACTTAGGGCCATTTTCTAATGCCAATGACTAATTCTAAAATTTAGCAACCCGTTATATAATGGTAAAGACGGCGAAAGTAATTGTTTTCTTCCAGTTACCCCGCAAATGTTTAAGACTTAGAGGCAGGTAAAATCTTGTGGAGTAACGTGAAAGCGTATAAGGGATAGAATTGGCTGAGTTGAGCCAAGGAGCATGAGGCAATACCGCTCTAGACCCTGATATCCCTCTCGATAGCAGACCCGCAGACGGCCTATGTGCAGGGATGAATGTACTTGGTGGCAAAATGCCAGAGACGTTGGCAGCGTATAAGGCCGGAGATAAGATGGAACATCTACAGTATACCCTCATAAAAACGGCACGGCTTATCCCTGAATCTTCGTTCGAAGATTTTTTTGGTGCTATAAAGAAGAAATTTATATGAATAACAAAGCTTTCCATTTTAGCTTAGGGGAAGCTAGGCAGTTGATGCACGTGAAAATGACTCTCTCTGCCTCTCTAAACTAGTGGGGTGAAAGTTTGAGCGACTCAAGATTCGTACTTTTTATAGCATACAAAAGAATCCCAATGTGAAGGCCAATACCAGGTTTCCAAATTCTGATGCTACTTAGAAGGTTAAAGTAATTCACACCGTACTCTTTCAACAAATCGCTTATTATTGTACGATATTTGTAGATATGACAGCATGAAAGCTAATTATGAGCAAGTGTTTTCTACCACGAGCGATTAATTGATAATTTCTCATTTTCATTAAACGTATCTGGATATAACGTCAGGTTTAAAAAATTTTCTCGATGATGTAACAAAGACAACCCAAGTCAAACTCTAAGGTTATCCAAACCTAGGAGTAAGAAAACATAACACAGAATTAATTACATCATTACTCCCTTTTTGGTACAGAATTATGCGAGAGATGCTAGCGTTTGTTGCAAGAACTGCGGTCCATTTGAAAGATTTTGCATGTCTCACTCAAGAAAAGTACTGTATTCGACAGGCTGTTTCGCACTTTCATATAAAATTCTTTCAGATCCTTTTTCGAAACCCAACACCGGACTTGTAAATGCAATGAAGAGTGGTACTTTCGTACCTGTCATAACCAATCTTTGAGAAGGGAGATTTGTGTACGAAGCATTTAGCGTCAACGAGCGGGTAAAGTGTCCAAGAATCAAATGGTGGGACAGAGAAAGCAAAAGGAATCATTGAGTTTTTAGAACGAGGAACGGTTCCTTCATTCATTAAAGCGACAAAGTTGTTGAGAAGAAAGTCCGACGCCCGTCCACTTAATTCTCACGAAGAGACAAGGCATTTTATTTGCAATTGGAGTAATTGCAGCACCTTCCATTACAAATATATATCAGAAAAGGAAAATGCAAATGGCTCTGAAAAGGAAAAGGATTTAAATACTTATAAAGGATTTTCTGAATAAAACGAGTGATACGACGAAATCGTTACAGTATCCACATTCCGGATACAAAAATGGAAATAGTAGCTAGACCCATCTAGAAAAGATTATGTAATCCCACACCTTAAAATTGAGAACAATTTTTTCATTCCAAACAAAAATCAACCACTCTAAAAACTTGGTGGGATTCGGTATCAAATTTATTAGCTAACTAATGCTAACTAACTGTGTGAAAAAGTTAGGGATGTTAATTCTATATCTTAAGATTAAAGTTTTTATTTCTAATCATTCAACCTTTTCTGATCCAACCTATCATATTCGCTGCAGGGACGATATGGTAAAATTCCAGTTGGAACTCCTGTACATGACTGATGTATTTTGTTTCTAAATGTAAATCTGTTCAACAGATATTCCCTATGTTAGTCCACGGATAACGGGCGATCATTAAACAATAGAAAAAAGGATAGCCTGGATTCATTTGAAATCACGTACCACGGGCAGGGAAGATAATTCCCTTTCACAGACGGGGTGACGATAGGCAGATATGCATGAGCGTCAAATTAGCCAGCATTTCATAATCGACGTGGTTTCGATTCAATCTTTGGGTCGGAAGGCAATTACCAAAATCACTCACACGCCCTTGACAATCCCCATTTTGCGATTTCCCGATTCAGTTTCAAATTGCGAAATGAGCAAAGGAAAAGGGATCCGCTTGAATTACCTCCCTTTTTTTTGGAATGCAAGTTAATTAACGCGGATCGCGTTCAAAAGATATTTACATGGCAAATAAACCGTTTTACGCTTTGAAGTTTTAATTTTGAGCCTAATTCTCTGATTTGTATGGAAATTAAACATTATATCGTGATCGAAAACGTATTGATCCCTAAATGTCAACATTTGCCAGTTGAAATGATAAATTGGTACAATTTTCGCAATGGAACCTGGCTACTTGAGTAACTTTGCGCATCAAACACGGTAAAAAAATTCCAAAAACGAAGTTTACTTTGTCTGGAAAAAATAGAATCGTTGATCATAGGCCAACTCAAATACAGCCGCCGAGGCCCGCAAAAAATAAGACAGGCAGATAAGAGTGGGCTTCTTAGAGCTTGATGCAAGGAATTGGGGACAATCGTTCGGCCTCATATGAAACTGAATTGTCCTTGAGCATACTTTTTTTATCCACTCTTGATTTATTATTATTGTCACAAAAAATATTTGAATTGAAGCAAGTACGTAGAATATCAACTAGCAACAGCTCTCATAATTCATCCTTTTTTGGTGAAAGAGAAAGGGTCAGTGTAATCTGAGTGCATTCTAAGAACCCATTTCTGAGAAGTGAGATGAGGCAAAAAAGGCTGAACGAATCCTTGAATTTTCCATCCGATAGCGGTGCTTTAGGGCACCAACATTCCTACTGTAGTTTGGCATTGATCTTTGGACTGCTATTTGTTTGAATTGATGCCACAACTAGGTACTGGTAGTAGAAAACTTGTAATAGAGGAATGTCTGCAATTCTTACAAGAGCAACACCAGAGAAGAACCCGAACATACGTGTTAACGAGGGTAGGTTATGTAAATGAAAAAAAATATGTAAGGAAATAAAACGAAAAAATATAAAAAAATATAATAAAAATATAAAAAATATATAACTAATACGTTAAAGAAAATCACCATGAAACTCATACCACAGTAACGGGATGGAATTTTTCTCTCTCTTCTTCATAATTTTCCACTGTTACGCTACACCTAATAAAGACAAGTTCAATACATTTTTTGGCGATTTAAACTAATCATACATAATAAATTCTTTGTTCGATGTAATTTGGTAACATTAGCGTCCAACAAATGGATAACTTACTCCTCAGGTGCCTACCCCGTAACATCATGCCTATTAGTGTACTAGGGTTATCATATCAAATAGCGTGCAGTATATATAAGTAGGGACGACTAATTCCTTCCCTATTGAAGCATTGAATAAAGATGCAAAGGGAATTATTTCGACTACATTCCAGACATTAAAATTGCCTGGAAGAAAGTACTCAAACTCCCATGAGCCCGTCAAGTAATTCACTTTTATACTTACGTAGTTAGCATCTAGGTGAACTTATGCGATTCTTCGAACTGAACTCACCTTTGATGCATATTTCTACCTGTGCATTTTAATTAGCGCATACATATATAAAGAGTTGTTCAATGGAGTTCAATCAATACGTAACCTGCAGAATCATGAAGATTTAGAGACATACATTGCTGCGGAAGGATACCTGTTTGCTGGCATCCATTCAACCACGGACTGGACGCTGCCAAAGCATTGTCCTCACATTGAAAGGAACATGTTCTCAATAGCCACAACCTCGATAAGGTCTAACCGTGAAATTACCCCTTCGCTTCTCTTCCACATCGATCCAACCAATCACAGCCTCCCTCACATCTCTCTTCAAAGTTCCTTGCTTTGCTTTCTTGTCAATCTCCTCTCTCGTCCACCCTCCTCATCGCTTTTATATTCCGACTTAAAAACTCCAGCGTTTACCCCCGCAAGGACTGCCCTCTTCGGTTCAAAGCCCCTCTACTTGGGTCTCCAGGAAACGGACGTCAAAAACAGACGAGAAACTGGAGAGAAGATGAGTGGGGAGCATGGAGAAGTGGTCCCAGAAGGGTGAGACGCCATCATAAGGAGATTGTAATGCACTAGGGAGCCCGATCATATACGCTCATTTTCGTTCAAGTTTACTCCGTAAGTCAAAAAATAATTTCAAAGACACCAATAAATACGCTGATTTCCCGGAGTCAATGCTTTTTTTGCGATTCTGTGCAATCAGAGCAGTTTTCACTATGCCGAGTTTCAATAAGTGGAGTTTTCTCAATGAGCGTATTTGAATGCATTTATCTACTTCCACTTCTTACTCTGAGGTATAGAGAGTGATCTTAATTCTACATTTACATTCAGGCCAATTCCAGACATAGATCTGAAATCGAATGACAAAAGAGAATTTAACATGAGCCTTCATTTATGAGCGGGAGAAATTTATCACAAGCTTTCAGGATACTTGGATACTCGTATATTCATCATTTGCGTGCATCCAAACATTCAGTATTTATCTTGCGCAGAAGCAAATGTGTGCCTGATTTATGCCTTAGGTATTATATTTAGTCATTTTTGCTGCACCTATGATCAACCAACCAGAACATTGCACTTTGGTGGAATTGATAATAATAAGCGCATACCTTTAGGCGAGAGCTTAATTTCATAACATTTAAGTACCAAACCGCATTCTCATTCATTTTATCCACAAATAATTTTCAAATATTAGCACATTGAACACAGCTAAACTTACGATTTTTTTAAAAATATATAATAAAAATTGCAATGAGATATCAAGTTTGAATAAATATAAAAAAACGATGACTTTTATGAGATCAACCGTTTTTCCCAAAGAGGTGCCGGAACGCCGTTCCGGTCGAAATAAAACACTGCTTCATGGAAAATTAAAAGCGGAAATAAGCCTTGAATAAACCAACCCATGGTGGATCGACGATAAGTGAATCGAAATTTTACTACCATGAAACAGTAAAAAAATGCAATACCCGAAGATAGTCGTAAAGAATAGAAAATAGCATAGTTTATTCTAGAAATGCGTAGTTGCCACGAGCTCAGGGGAGGTATGGATGAAAATATGAAAACAAAAAACAACATAAAAGAAGTAACGATAAAGAAAATAGGAGTTACAGAGTTTTGCATTAGGAAAAGCGGAGTAAAAGATTGGTGAGGGAAAACTTGGCCACTGGAAATGAAGAGGAAATGGACGGTGGGAGAGCAAAAAAAAGTCGGATGAAGAGAATCGGGTGGTTTTAGGAGAGATGTGAAGGATATATCGAAGGAAAGAATTATAAAAAAGGAAAGATTAAGACTTACACGGCAGTTAAGCTGAGCGTTGTCCTTGAAAACTACAGGAAGCAAATTTACTATGGCGTGGCTGCGCGTGAGTAAACTAGGGTGGATGATTTATTCCACACTTAAAGTCACTAGCAATAAAATTTACCACCACTACTCAACCCGTGGCACTATCTTTACTAAGCATTAGCCTATCTCATGCTGAGAGCTGACCTTTGTAAAAAAGGACATTTAGGCTCTCTAATGGCTCAATAAACTTCACTCTTAGCCAATAAGGTCGAGAGTTGAATTCTCCTTACGGAAAACTGAGGTTTAATATCATAAAACTTCACCATTTAGTCCATTAATTAACGATTTTTGGGCGTTTGATTATCTTCTCACGTCATCTATAGTGATGAGGCATTAACCTCAAGCTTTAAATAATAATTGGTTCTATTGTGTTTCACGAAATATTGTAAAACGTAGTATCATTCGGCATTAAAGGAGAAGAAAAACAGCAAATAGAGTATATTTACTAATTCAAATAAAAGGTAGAAAACTGTGAAAACAGAATTATTCGAATACTACAAACGGTACTTAGAATCAGCCAATCACTTACAATACGACAGTAAAATGATAATGTCCATGGAGTCAATTCCTTAGCTTTTTTCATCTAATACCATTTTAAAAGAAATAATTTCTTAATTATTTCATCGCAAGGTAATAGAGTAAGTCGAAGAAAGAGTAATTGTTTACTTAACCTAACTATAAGCTATTTGGCTGCCAAGCAATTAGTTAAGACAAGTAAGCATCGAAAGATCAATTATTATTGGGCATAAATAATTTCAAATGGTAGGGGAAATATGATCAATTTAAAAAATAAATTGAAAATATTTGTGATTTCTTCTACCGAAAGCTGAAAGGTTCAATTTCGCAACTTAAAAAAATGGTTTTACATCAATAAGGAGAATATTTCTATAAAAATACTGACTTAAGGGCATTTTCATCTTATAACATCAGGCCATAAATCACAAACAGCAATTTTGAATTTCCAATGAAAAATTTGTCACTTACGTAGTAATATTGGACAGTCAGAAATCTCAAAAATCCCTCAGAATGGTTTGACCTTCACACTGTTGGAGGATAAGACTTTTAACGTCAAAAAATAATTACCGCTGATTAAATCAGTATCGATGCCTCTGAGAGCATAGTTCAATAAAGGAAAACCCAAAAAATTGCCAATGCTTCCAGGGAGGATGAGGGTATTGAATGCCCGCGCAATAATTCGCAGTGAAAAGGAGGTAGCAACACGGGTTGCATTACAAGAAAGCATTAGATAAGAATCCTAAGGTCAGTGGTATAATCATTTCTCGTGCTTGTAAAACTCATTCTTGTGTCGGCACAAAACCCCCAAAGAAAACAGCTGCAAAAGAGATTCTAGAAAAAGTCGCCAAGAAGAAAAAGAAGTATTGTTGCACCGAGGAGCGCAAGTCCGTGAACAACTCCCCAACATGCAATGCGAGCAATGAGAAAGAAAAACGGAGGCAAAGGACACTAAAGTAAGTAACAGACAGACCGACAGAAAGAAGAATGAATATTTTTTTAATAAGAAAAGGCCACACATGAAAGGATGTATGAATATACTCCAAGTCAAGATAAGGAAGATCGATCATTAGTTTCCGCGTGCGCGGTCCAAATTGTGACATCCATAAAACGAACTTCAGACAATTTTCCAATATTTACAAGAAAGATAATTCACAAGAAATGAAGCCAACAAATAGTTTTTTTTTAGTTTTACTGCGACACAATAATCGAAAGTGGTTATATTCATAATGTGGTACTCCATTACAATGGTGAGAATTATATGTGACCAAGTGAGTAATTGCAAGATGTCTAGAAAACTAGAAAAGATAATTCTTCCAACAATTCTGAGAAGAGGAGAGGAGCGAAAACTCGTGAGATACAATCCAGTCTAAATATCCATTGAAGTATAATTTGACGCGAAGAACAGCAATAGCAGGCGTCGGATGAGTAATGGAGCACAAGTTACCAAGGATGAAAAAGGGAACGCGTTTGTAAGTATGAGAAAATAAGCTATGAGGAGAGTTGAGTGGAAAGCTACCATATATCAAACAATCTTGGGATTGCTGACCGCAAATGATGATGAAGGACTAGACAAGGAGGTAGCATTTTCCTTAAGCACGTTTATGTTGAGGTGAACCTAGGTCTAATTCTAAGAGTTAAACCATCAAAACCTCTTGATAGAACAAAGATTTAAGTAACTATAAGTAGTAAATACTCTATATGAACACAAAGGAGGGCCGGACAAGAAATAAAGTCACAAATAAAAACTTCCAACGAAGTAGATAGAGTATGATAGCTAAACAGGCTCTTGGCATTGCGTGTTAGGAAGAGTAACAAGATAGTAGGGGAAAACCTGTCTATCTTTTTATTTCACTTTTTATTTGTGATAGTCTGAAGAAGACTATCATCTAGGGAAAAGCAGATAACTTAATAAGAAGACAGAACAACCTAGTAGGCCACATCTTGAGACATGATGGCCTGATGAAGACAACAGTCGAGGGACAAGTTGATGGCAAGAACTGAAAAGGAAGACCTTGAACAAAATATATGGAACAGGTATGGAAAGGTGCGAAAGAGAAGAAATGCTTAGGTGGTAAAAGACAACCTCATAAGAAACTTGAGTGGTGAGCTGCGTTTAACCAATCTTAGGATTTTCGCCGTGAATGCATAGCACAATTTGTGCATTGCGGGTGACTACATAAAGTTATAACCGTGGCTAGTCCTGGTATATTAAAAGTATTCAAGAGCGACCACCTCTATGTGTTTTAAGTCATTGCCTTGCTCTCAGGCTATGGCGCTGTGCGCACGATTTTTACTGCTTGTCGCATCATATGCATACCACCTTGTCCGGTATAGTCCTAAAATTTCCTAAACTAATAGAAATTTCACAATTTACAAACGGTTCTAAATGCGTTAATTATTGTTTAAAAAAGCAAACGAAAAGCAGGAAAAATGTAATGAAAAGTATGCATCAATTCAAAACTCTCGAACACCGAAATAAATTACGATAAATAACAAAATAGTTACGTGTGAAAGAAACAATTTATAAGAACCTACATCTGGAGTATGCTCCTATACGGAAGTGAGGCATGGACAATTACCGCAGCGGAGAAAGCAAGGATAGAGGCCTTTGAAATGTGGTGCTACAGAAGAATGATGAAAATCAAATGGATCGACCGAGTTAGTAACGAGGAAGTCCTAGGAAGGGTAGGAGGGAAGAGAAGCCTCATGAAAACCTTAATAAGAAGACGGAACAACCTTATAGGCCACATCTTGAGACATGATGGCCTGATGAAGACAATCGTCGAAGGACAAGTGGAAGGCAAGAATGGAAAAGGAAGACCCCGAACAAAATATATGGAACAAGTAAAGAGAGATGTGAAAGAGAAGAAATACGTAGGTGTGAAAAGATTAGCTGATAGGAGAACTGAGTGGAGAGCTTCGTCAAACCAATCCTAGGATTGTTGACCAGTGATGATGATGATGAGTTACGTGTGAGTGCAATATCAGCTGGTACCATATACGGCACCGAGAATCGTAAGCAGGTTTAAAAAAATAAAGGAAACTTTCTGAAAATCCCAGATTTTCCCTAACTTACCAAGACGGGAAACACACAGTAGTAGTCACATGACAAGTAGCCGTTTGAATTTGGCTCCCTTTTGTGCGAGGTCACTCTACTTCACCCGATACTCCTGCTCAATGGTCCCATCCCAGGTACTTCTTGGCAAAAGTACCTGAGTGAAGGCATTTCCCCTTTTAGAACAGCCCTAATAAGAGCAAGCTTTGTGTATTAGGATCCGGGAATTATTTCCGGGATGTTGATTGCATTTTATGGCCCCCCTCATCCATCGCAAGAAGAAAGAGTCCCTTACCTGGCGCCCTCTCCCATGGAACTCCACCCCTAACAGCCTCTTCGTCCGGACTCCGGGCCACTTCCCTCAGACCCCATTCGACTCCTTCATGCTCCCTCACCCCATTCAATCGGGGCCACTTCCCTCGGACTCCATTCGATTCCTTCATGCACCCACACCCCATTCAATCCCTTTCAAGTCTACCCCGTCAAGACGTCTGGACTACTTCCACCTCTCACCCCTCTCACCCAACCATATATCCCTGTTCCCCACCCTCTCCCTCGCCGCTAATGCCCGACTTCTTTAATCAACCCGCACCCTCTTTCCTTTGGTTCTAATCGTCTTTCCTCACACACCCTCCACCAAGAGACCACCAAGAGAACCCCCACAACCCCCGAAATCCTATGCGTCACCGTCAAGGCCCTAATTCCTTATCCAATATCCATTCAAGCAGAGTGGACCGAAGATATAACAAAGTTCACCTCAGGATTGCACTCCCGTATTTACGCTACCGTTGACATCATATCACGGCCTTCTTAGGGAAATTAAATCAGCCACGAAAATAACATAAGAGGATTCTCAAGGCCGCCGCTGGAATTGTCGTCGCTCCGCGCGCATTAAAATTAGATTTCAAAATCACCACTCGCAGCCCTACCAGTCTAACCTATATCCACTTTTCACGATAAAATACACGGCAATAATATGTAACTGGGCCAATAGATCATATAAACAACACATCTAGCGCATGCAAGACGATTTTCAACTAAAAACACCATTTCCACCACGGTTAAAGGTGAAAGTCACAATTTGCGAAATACCGCTAGTGGCGCCGCCGCATAAAATGCACGCGAAACGGCAATAGCACGCACTTAGCAGCCATGTTCTTGGGCCTCATTCAATGGACCCCTTTCATTTCAGCAATAGGAATTTGGAAAATATCATTCGCGCTCGTAATATGAAAAATTCAATTTATTTAAATTAAATTTTCCAGGACGCAGGTTTAAATTCCATGATGGATACACTAAGACTTTATTGCCATGGGGTGTAATATATTGAATAAATTTAAACATGCTACATGAAACTGCTTTTCTCTTTCCACACGGCCTTTGAATTATTCCGATTGATTACAACAACAATGTGTCATTTTCAAGGGAGAGGGGGAGCTTTAAAAATAACATATTTGTTGTTGAAAACGATCGGGTTAATTAAAAACCTGCTTTGAAAGTACAAGTGAGTTTCATTTAGAAAGTTTGAAGTTCATAAATTACATTAAGTTTTGCTTTTATCCATTAATTTAGAGTGATTACGCAATGAGCACTCACTCAGTGATTCAAACCGAAGGTTGGTTTGGAAGGGTACACCTCACCTCAAACTAGGCCCATTCCGCGAAAGAATAAGCCGCGTATGAATTTTACACCCATTCAGGGTAGGGGCCAGTTCCTTTTCATGGGCTACCTTGCACTTCAACAATTTCATTTGCATTGATAAAAATCACTAAATATAAAAAATGCGATCACTTTTCAAAGAGGCACAGTTGTCACTTCTACCACGTTACATCCCAATTTCTTGAGCTAACAAAATCATTTAACGCAATGAAT
Source organism: Ischnura elegans (assembly GCF_921293095.1). NCBI lineage: Eukaryota > Metazoa > Arthropoda > Insecta > Odonata > Coenagrionidae > Ischnura > Ischnura elegans. The sequence goes on along the minus strand of NC_060255.1, from coordinate 88,704,842 downwards.
ACACCTGAACCCATTACTTCCCGGTTATACGAGATATCAGGCGAAAGCTTTAAAATAAATTAATTTAAAGAAATTTTTAAAAATATCATTTGGGTATCTCAGACATATACCAAATAGATATTGCATGGAGGTTAGATATGAGAGTATACAGACAAATAAATACGAAATCTTAATTATTAAGTGATGTCATATGAGATCAGCGGGAGGTAAAGGGTTTGGAGCACTTTGATTGACGTGAAGGGAATCAAGTTAGGTACTTAAATTAAGCAAGCCCTCATGGTTACTCGCAAAGGAGTTGAGTTTTACGGATTGACGTCGAAGGGATTGTTAATGCGATAAAGGACCACACGAGGGGGCAATGCTTAACCCCGGACAAAGGAAGTAGGCATCTGGATTTCCAAGGAAACAGAATAGAAGAGGAGGGTTCATCTCTGGTCAGCAGAGTACATTCTGTGGTCAGTCGAAGACGCCTGGGGCTCAGAAATCCTGACGGCAATGCTGTTTTCGCAACCACCCGAGGTAGTTTGTCTAGTTTGTCTTGCTTCTATGGAAACGAAAAAGAGTTAGTGGACGCCCAAGACTAAAATACGAGTCAATCTTTTCGTACTACAGGTGTCCATTCCCGACACGTGACACACGTTCTATTTTTAAAATGCTGGGACGGAAAATTACGTACGGTACAATGAAGTTCGGCAAAAACCTTTTATTTGCTCAATATTGCACACTTTATATTTTGCCCGATATTTTTCTTTATACAGAATTTACACTCTGAGAATTTACACAGACTGAGACTACTGGTAGGGTATTTGGAGGAGGGGACAGCTGAGGTCTTTTGTGCCGAGAGAGAAGGGTGTGGAAGAAAGAATGGAAATAAACTCGGATTGGCAATAGCCGCTCTTAACAAAAGACTCGAGAGCGCCCAAATCTAAACGTCCAATCCGACAGACGTAGTGTAGAGCTTAGATGGTCCTCGACACAAACCTGGGCAGTCTCTCTTATTTATTTTTGTTGAATTCCAACTTCCCCGCATAGAGTAAGTAACGGGTTTTTACAGCGAGGGTCCCAACATTAGAAACGCACAACACAAACACCAATGCCCTGGATTCGGACCACCTACCCAGGCGTGACTCGAACCTATGAATACCTACTCGGTTTGGCAAACGAGGACTCTCCGCCACCGAGGCAGGCAAATGAGAAAAAAATCCGAAAATTTTCTACCATCACTGGGAGTTGAACCCGAATCCACGCGGTGGGAAGCCAACACTATAGCCATCTCAAGAAACTGAATGGAACTATTTCGAGCCATTAACAACAACGTAATTTGGCGCATAAATATTTTATATTTGCACCCGATATTTGTTCCTGAATTTGCCAACAGACTGCTTGCACGCAATAATTGAATGGAGCACCTCAGATGAGAAACTGAGGATCATTCAAGCGGGCGTGTCCGAAAGAGGAAATTAACCTTAGCCATGAAGTTGACCTAGACCAAATCACACAATTAAAGTAGGTACCTTCATCAAGGTGTGCAAAACATCCACCTAGACTTTTCGGGTTCTAACATCCCATTCCGTGGGACTTCGCACTTCATCATTCGCTCCTGCGTAATAATCTCCAACTCTCCGCCCAAACTGCTGAGGCTGCCTTAACAACACCCGAAAAGCCTAGCACAGGGCAGCTTGAAGGAAAGACCCCTTGATACACACTCCCGATTCGTGGTTTTGCGAGGAGCGGTCGCTAGGACGGGGATAGGGAGAGCTAAAACTTTTAATGGCTGTAAAGCAGAAGGGACCGTTGGAAAGAAGGGATAAAAATGGCAAAGAGAATAATGACAAGGAACACAAATATGCCGGAGTGAAAATTAAAACAACAGTGATGAAATGATGGGCCGAACTCCGTTAAGATTCCATCAGGAATCGACATCGGGAATCTCAACAAATAGATTCATTTAGACTTAGACACATGGTAAACTAATTTACAGTGCCGACCAGCTAAAAACAAAATTGAGAGGAGTGCTAGAAGAAAATATTAACAAATGACTGTTCGGCAGTAAAAAAATAATTAAATTATTGAGTGGTAATGTTATGGAAATATACTCTTTTATAGAAATAAGTTGGCCTGATGAGTGGTACATTTGGAAACTGATCAAGGTATTGGATGGTCCTAACAAATATCTTCACGCAGCGATCAGGCCCAGGGAAAGAAACTGACCCTACCGACACTCATCTGTGAAATTCAGTTGCATGTGGGTTAGTCCATGGAGAGCTGTAAACACACATGTCTTATCTTACCTTCGAGATAAAAAGCTGAGAGGGATATTCAAATACTCGAATCATTTTCGAAAAAAAAAAACAATATTTTGGTGTCATGTTGAAAAACTAAATTAGCTAATATCACACCATATCATTACTAAATCTTTAGTATAGACTTAAATTCATAATCAAGCTATAGGAAACATATTTATAAGAGCCTGGAGGAGTTATTGAACAAAACTAATGCAATGCTTACTCTGAAAGCTAGACTAGCTGCAATTGATAGCAAAGCCTACTCTCAGGGGTAATGGAAAATGATTGTACCAGCTAGTATATTTAGAAACATCGCTGCCACAAGACTGTGCAAGAGTATAGCATTGAAGTTTTATGTAAGGCTATGTATGTTAAGTAAAAGCTGTACAATTGTTGAAAAACAAAGATACTTATGATCAAGGGAAAATTCAATGGTCAAGGGAAAATTTATACACATATCATCAGCGTCGGAGCTAGTAGTTTTGGCAAGAGGGCATTTGTTTGCTGTACCCATCCCCTGACCCTCCTGATTCCACTCGCTCTATTCCTGTCCTTAACCCCAGAATTAAAATATGATACACCCGTAAGTCATTTTTTTGAGATGCGGTAGTTTAATTTACGCACCTTATGTTTGACAATGAGAAGTTTTCATTAATATTATTGTTAAATAATTTACCTAGAAAAATTAAATAACTCTTTTCGATTAACTTTTTAAATTATGCCACCCCTTAAAATCTGCCCCCTCTGCCCCACCCCACTAATGCCGGGTCTGAATGCCATAATGTTTTAACATAGTGGTATGGAGTGGCAAAAATTCCTCTTCACGCCGGCCGGACGTCTGAAGCTAGTCTTGACCACGAGGGTGGTCTGCCAGGTTTGGGGTCAGGAGGAAACGTGAGGGAGAGGCGTGAAAACCGACTGAAGGGGCGGCCAGTTGTGGAATTATATCTCCGCAAACGTGAAACAGGAGGCAGGGTTAAGGAAGATACTGGTTGTAGGAGGACAAGGAGAGGAGCAAAAGGTCGGGGGAGCGAGGAGGAGAAGCAAGGAGGTGGGAAAATATAAAGAGATTAGCGCTCAAGCGGTTAAGGAGCTTAGCAAGACACTTTAAACATGGAGGAAGTTTCGAGGGAGCGCAGGGTTATGTGGCCAGAGGTATATACGGTCGCGGAGTTTCCGAAAGGAGTGGGATAAATAGGAGTGCGGAAGAGAAATGCACGGTGAAGCATTAAATTTTCCCCGAGGGTTGAAGTCGGAGGGGTGTGAAACGGGAAGAACTTTTGCAAGGAGGCAAGCGAGCGACCAAGACACGAGGTTGAGGAATGAAGACGACTTGAGTTACACGAAGTGTAAGCATTACCTTAACGATTAGAAAAAAGAGAGAGAAACAAAAAAACTATCTGACGGCGCGCCAAAGATAGCGAATGGAATACTACCGTAAGACCTTGAACGAATTTTTCCTATTCCATCTTTTAGATTCATTTCAAGCCCAAATGCGGAGTAGCAGTAAAGATTGAAAATATATCCAAGGAAAATAGGTATAAAATGAAAAGGATGGTAGAAGGTAAAGAACGGGAAGTTTGAATAGAAAGAAAGCAGGTTAGAAAACGAAAGGAGCTTTAAGGAAAGAGAGGAATTGGAGGAACATAGGCATAAATAGATGGGATAAATTAAATTATAGTGAGGTGCAGAAAAAAGAGATGGAAAGGAGAAAATTAGCCGATATGATTTGGACTCTTGAGGACTGCGATTCAGGAATACGAAGTGCTTTAAAGAATTACCATAGCATCACATGAACTCCGTATAGCCGTCATTCCATTTTGAACAAAAGAAAATGTTTGGACTGTTGAGAACTACGAATGAGGAAGAAGTTGCTGGCAAACAAGAACGAGGAATGCGAAGTGGATATGAGATGGCATAGCATCACATAAACTCCATATAGAAGTCACTCCATTTAGACAAAAAATAAAGGGCTTGGCCTGTTCAGAACTACGAATGAGGAAGTAGTTGCTGGCAAACGATGTATCCAAGCCGAACACAAACCGCAAACAGCAGACCATCCATGGAGGAGAAAAAAACTTTACACAACACAGCACAACTTTCTGCATTAATCACAATCAAAATATAATTTTGATTATTTTTACTGACTTAAATGGCACATATGTGTATTGTGTCGAATAATACATAATTTATACATTTTAGCGCACAGCAGCTAAATAAATGCTAAATGATCAGCTCACCCAACAGAGGAATAGCCTATTCAGGTGATATTAAGAACGTAAGGAACAAAAGTAATTTCCTTGAAAAGCAGCAGAAATACACCACCAAAGCCCATGTGAAAAAAAGCTAAGAAAACAGGACGAGAGGGACTTCTCTGGACGCAGGGATTGCCAGAGAACCAAGGAGAAGGACGAGAAAAAACTCTCGTTGAGAGGAGAGGAAGAGAATGAAATTTGGAATGAAGTGAAAGGGTCTTACGGACCCTAAGGGCTCGGAGAGGAAAGCGGGATGGAAGGAGATGAGGGATATGAGAAAAGAGGGTGAAACAGATTGGAACAGTAAACAGGGAATTGGGAGAGAAGGACAGGGATAACTCGGCAGTCGTGCGCACGAGCGGAGACTGTAAGTGAGATTAGCTCTCACTACCCTGTAATTCTCAGCCAATATACAGGCAATTCTACAGCAGTAAGGCGTGCGTCTAAAAGTAACGTCTAACACGTCTAACAATAACGCAAAAAATCGCAATTACATATTAGGATTACATAAGTGCTGTGCTAATATATATCAGAAAATAAAATGAATTACTAAATATTACGAATTACTAAAAAAAATGAAAATAAAATGAATTGCTAAATATTTAGTATATCTCGTTTGAGATTCCTTTTCTAACTCCGAGGAAGGCGGTAGTACCACCAATATATTAGTGTGTGATTATTTTTTCTCAATCATTGTGCTCTATAATGTTTGTCGAACTCGGGTTTCATTTGTGTTAATAATTACACAGTATATACTATAATAAATATATTATATAGTGATTAATAAAAATAACATGGGAGTATAAGTGATTTATTTTTATATAAATAAAGTGTTAGGTAAAGAATATAAATGATTTCAACTAGAAATTTAGAAGTGGATTTGATTTTCCACTCGATGCCAGCACAGAACAGTGAATCACTAGCGTCCGATAGCCACCAGGTATTTGTATATTTTTATTTTTAGAAATTTCTGTACCAAACTCTCTCTGTTGAAAAAAAATACACTTTTGCCTCTAAAGTTTCTTATCCCCTCATATGTGTTATGCCTAGGTGAATATAATGCACAGAATCACAACTTGAAAATCAAAATAGTCAAGCCGGAACCTAAGTCAAACTCGTTCGGGTCTGTGAAATGCAATTCGCATGGTTGAGATCACAGTCCGGGATCTCACAACGAGTCCTCAGACACCATTAGGTATATTGGGGTTGTTACAATAACGAAAAACATAAAATTTGCCTTAAGTTGATGAATATATTTTCAAGTAAATGAATGCGCCAGGTATGGCCTAAAGTGGTCTCGCGATCAAATAAGGCGAGTAGTAGGTAAATAAAGCTATTTCCTATACTGAAATACAAAAAAATACATCATTGCTTGTATTTTAACCCTTTCTCACCAAGAGCTGCTTCTGGGAGAAAATAAATTTCAAGACTTCTCATTTTAAAAATCTGAAACTTTTCCATTCAATCATAATTATTGTGGAAGCTAAATATATCGCCATTAAACTTTACAGCACAAACGATTACGCTGTTTAAAACTTTTCTGAATAGAGCTGAAGATTTATAGATGTTTAATCTTGCTTAGAAGTAACATTGGGTTTATAATGGGTTAAAAGTGAATTTATAAACCACTAACGTTCGAGATATGGGTATGGAAGAGGTGAAGTGGACGAAGAGGAGGAGGAATCACGAAGGTCTGGACATCTTGGCTGAGAGGAGGCAGTTTCCAGGGGAGATTCGGAGGAGACAGAAGGCATGGGTGGAGCAAGTACTGAACGGAGTAAGGATTTCGAAAGTAGTGATAGTGAGTCGAATTTCGGGCAAACGAGGGAAAGTCACGAACAGACTAGGATTTTTTAGAAAGAATGAAAGGGAGTAGACCTTATAGAGACTTTAAAAGGGAAGTCCATGAAGGATAGGCAGACTGCGCGGGTGCTTCATAAGTACTCCATGAAATCCTACCTTAAATAGTAGAATACATTGATAAAAAATGCACTAATAATTATTTTAATGCGTATATCAATCTCACATCCTGATTCAATAAATAATTATTTGCGAACCAAACTTATCTAGGGAAATTTGATTCAATATTTCCTCACAATGATCAACGGTAGTGGCCAACGCTGTGTCTGGTGCTCTACAAGGCAATATTTATCCTCTGAAGTTTCCATTTATTTCGGTCGAACGGTTACGTAGAAAATTCTAATCGTATTGCATCAAATTAATGAGGCGACAGTAAAATTTTCAATGCAGGATATTTTTCGGAATTTAATTTAGAAATTGAGATGAGATAGGCAGGCCTTTTAGATGAGATACGCAGGAGACAGAAGGTATGGATGGAGCGAGTACTTAGCGGGGAGGGGATGTTGAAAATGGTGTTGGAGGGTAGAATGTTAGGGAAACGAGGGAGGGGAAGGAGAAGAATAGGATTTTTGGATATATTTAAAGAGAGTAGGCCTTACAGTGAATTAAAGAAGGCAAGGCTGGAAGGAAAGGGAGGCTCCCAGATCGCTTCTCGAATACTTCATGGAAACCTACCTTAATCGGTAGAATACTATAATAATAATGTAGAAATAAGTTCCGCGAATTCCGGAACATGACATGTGGTTGAAAATGTTTTCTCCTGAATCCAACAATTAGCATGTCACAGTCCCATTTCGAATTTGCATACGACCAATAACAATGCAAAATAGAAAATTGTTTTCCACTTGGAATCGATTCGAAGTTGAGCAATCCTGAGATGGTCTAAAAAATGAAGCAAAAAATCTACTATCTGACGGCGCGCCTAAGATAGCGAATGGAATACTTCCATAAACACTTGAACGAATTTTTCCTATTTCCTCTTTTAGATTCATTTCAAGCCCCAATGAGGACTGGCAGTAAAGATTGAAAATATATCCAAGGAAAATAGGTGTAAAATGAGAAGGATGAAAGGTAATAAGCGGGAAGTTTGAATAGAAAGAAAAGCAGGTTAGAAAACGAAAGGAGCTTAAAGGAAAGAGAGGAATTGGAGGAACATTGGCGTAAACAGATGGGATAAATTAAATTATGGTGAGGTGCAGAAAAAGAGATGGAAAGGAGAAAAGTAGTCGAAATGGTTTGGAATCTTGAGGACTACGAATGAGGAATAAGAAGTGTACAAACGAGATGTCATAGCATCAGATAAATTGTATATAGCTGTCACTTATTCAGGAAAAAAAGGGGTTGACTGTTCAGAAGTACGAATGAGGAAGAAGCAGCATGAAAAAGATACATCATAGCCAAATACGAAACAAAAACAGCAGTAAATCCTTGAAGGAGGAAAAAAAACCTTTACATTTCATAAATTGTGAATTAAAATGATAAAAATTCTTTCAATTGTTTCAATGTATTGTTATGCATTTATCGCTTCGATCGCATTCAATAAAAATTTTTATCATCTTTACTGACTTAGTTATTAGATAATTGTATCTTATTTGGAAGAATATGCTAGTATATATATTTTTATACTTTTTTCGTGAATATAGTCACATGAAAGCTAAATAGCGGCTCAATGAACAGCATGGCCAATTGACAAATAGCCTATATTAGTGATATTATTAACGTATGACACACCCGTTCTTTCCTTAGGAAGAAGCTGTAACAGCACTAAAGTCTTTCAGTAAAAGAAACGCGGAAATAAGGAAGAGAGGGACTTTTCTGAATGAGGATTTCGCAGTAAAGATTGAAAATATCGCCAAAGAACTGAGGCGTAAAATGAAGAAGGAGAGGGTAATAAAGCGGGAAAGTTTGAATAGAAGGAAAAGTAGGTTAGAAAACGGAAGCAGATTTAAGGAAAGGGAAGAATTGGAGGAACATACGCGAAAACAGGCGGGATAAATAAAAATGAAATTGGGTACTGAAACTATAACAAGCATAGTTATATCGGGAGTATACAGCATCGGGAGTATACAGCATCCCATGTGAATGTGGCCACGTTTACATTGGGGAAACAGGCCGCACCATAGAAAAAAGGCTGACGGAACACGGACGATGCATACGCTTGTTCCACCCACTGAAATCAGCGGTGGCAGAGCATTGCCTGGACCTCGGTCACCGAGTGGATTTTAAAAGTACCAAAGTGCTATGCCGCACAGACAACTACTGGGATCGAATTGTCAAAGAAGCCATACGAATCAACATACACCAAAAGAACCTAAACAGAGACAAAGGCTTCCAGTTAAGTAATACGTGGAAGTCAGTGATCAATCACTATAAATCACCCCAATTCAGAAAGGACCAATCAGGGCCCACTTGAACGGCCCTCATGTGTATAAATACCGGAGAAAAAACTTGGCTCAACATTAACCCCTGATGACGATGACGGACTTAGTCATGGAAACGTTGGGAACTACAACCCGATACGACACCCGGTGGGAAACCCGAGAAATATTCCTGTATAACAAGCATTTCCTAAATTGTAAGTGGAGCAACTATTTCAGCCCGCTGAGCTTATTTGTTGTTTCTAGCTATTTGAAGCATAGTAGCTATTGTTAAAGTTTAAATCAGTTAAAGTAGGTTTCAATGGATCATTTTGCAGGCTAACCTTGCCTGTTTATCCTTCCAATTTGTACTCCTATCTTCAATTTACAATAAGGCCTTTCATTCTTCCTATTAATCATAGAGTCATCATAGTAACTAAAATGGATGCGAGCATCGCATTTTCAAATAACTAATCGGATTCATTTCGTGCTCATAGGTGCAACAATTGTTCACGAAGGGTGAAAATTGTCATAAAGAATAATTTTATTCGACGAATTTGGTCCTCAAGTCCTTTAATTTCCCATCAGATTGCTATCAGAAACTTTCATGATTGACAATTTCTACATTAAGGTATTCAAAAGGCATGACTGCGTTTATGTTGATTATATCACTATGGCGAGGGTACTACTTATAAAATACTACGTGATAAACGACTACATGCCTTACTGGGAATTGAGAGGTACTGGTTTACATCTTACAAAAAGACACTTGAATAACCCTAAGTGCATTTTCTCCATAAATTTCAATCTTAGTAAATGTAAAATTATTCTTAGTTGCGGGCGTGAGACAAAGAAAAGAACCGTATATTTCAGAGGCTATACAATGGAAATATTACCCATGTATAACAATCACAGTTTCGTCGTTCCATTTCTACGTTTACACTTGAGGCACCGACGTTTATTTATTTATTTCTACGTTATCAAACCGAAAACAAAATCAATGGCCTTTTATATCGGGATTATCAACTTAACAATCAAACGTAGACGAACATTGAAGCCCTGGATAGCGGTAATCTAGCAAGGTGGGAGTTGATACCTATTCTGTGGCTTACAAAATATTTTACCTAGCCGCCAGCGAAGCCGACAGTGGCAGACCATTCTCGAGGATAAATCATTCTAATTTAGTATGCATGAATATTCATAACAATTCATACGTCAATGAGTTGGTACGACTCTGAAAAGTGCATAAAGTAGCAGTAAAACTACAAAGTACATTGTAGAGAGTTCCTAAACATTGGCACTTCATCGAAAAACAGTTGGCTATCACCGAAACGGGCCCACAGCAAAGCGAAGGGCAACGTCGCTGTATTTGAGGGAAGAAGATTGTACAAGCAGGGAACAAGGAAGAAGAAATGGGACAAGGATAAGGTCCGCTAGCTAAACGCCCGAGCGAGAATATGGGCGAAGGTAACCGCTGCTGGCAGGAAAGATTCAGCGAGAAAATTGCGTGGGAAAATATTGGATGGTTAAAGTGTTGGGAAAGGCCATCTGACGGTAAAATTGGACGGGATTAGATTGGTCGGGAGGGAAGGATGTGGAAAATTGGCGCCGCAGGAAAACATAGATGTAAACTGACGGCTGGAGGAGGTAGTGTGGTTTCGGAGCTTAGTGGGGGATGCACTTGCTAGGGTAACAACCAGGTCCTGTGTATGATTCTCCTTTGGGATTATGGCGGTGACTGGTACGGGAGATTACTAGGTGAAGAATAACAAATAATACGTGGAACCAAGTTAGAGCGATCAATTAGCCCCAGATGCTAGAAGTGATGAGAATAATTACCTTTATAATACTCTTAGCTTATCGGGTATCTTACCGTGTTAATACTGGTCGTCCACCCCGATTCTGATTACCCAAGACGATAAGAAAACTGGTTTTGGAGATTTCCTCCTTCCGATATGAATTTTCGTTATACGGCCTTTGGACATATTAAGTGAAGAAATAATTATATACCGAAGTAATGAACAACGATTGAAAATTACAATACAAGGCAGATGAATTAGGTAGCGGAGAAGCAAGTGAAGAAAAAATCCTCTATTTTATATTTAATACATATGCGCTACCTAATGGGTCACCACTTAGCATAGGCGCCCCAGTAGCGCAGAGAGAGAAGGAAGTACAGGCATTCTCAATTTACAGTGATTTCATGTACACAATGCTATCACTGTTAATATAAAAATTGAGATCTATTAAAAAGGAATAACATGCTTAATGAGCTGAGGATATTAAGTCTTCAAAAGTCTGGCCTCAAATAGGGAAAAGAAAAAAAAATCAATGTTCCATAATTAAGACAATATGGAATACGAGGCAGCAGCTAATGGATGTATTGGAAGTAGACGCTCTCGCCAGGGAAAAAGGCGAAGGAATTACGCTAAAGAATGGATGAGCGGGAGCTATTGGAACTTGCATTGGGACTTCAGAGCAATGAATTCAATAAATAGAAAGATATGAGCTACTTTGAACAATAACTGATGTACAATGAATGTAAACTTGACAACACAATGTTATAAAATATTTACATCAGATTCAGGATTGATACTTGTACAAGTTTTTCATGTTATTTCACAATGTACGGTAACATCCATTTGTATCTCACATAAAATATTTGCGAGTACTTTCAGTTCTATAACCGTGCATCATACATTTTAAGGGATACTCGTGAAAAAAGTCAAAACTATGGCTTTGTAACATCAAATATATATTAAGAAAGACTCTCGAATTTCGCAATAAAATAAATGAGTTACATGAGAGTAGTTTGTGGATATATTGTAACAGAGAAAGACCTTCTCACCACAGGACAAAGCGAAGGAAACATGACGAAACACACGAAAGGGAGAGAAATTAGAGCAGTAAAAGCATGGATTAGGGCTTTTAGCTCAATGGGGAAATCTAGTTCGTAAAATATTCTATGAATTTTGTATAAAAAAAACTCACATTAATAATGTTTCACACAATTTTTTGAGCTATATAAGTGCGAATGAAAGTCGCAATAATGGTCTTATATAAGCTAAAATAAGCAAATAAATACTCGAGGTAATCAGAATTTAGGAAAAATCCATAACCGCAGAAGCTGGTGAATGATTGAACGATAGAAGTTGGGTGGGGGGGGGGACGAAGAAATTATAAATAAATGCATGGAAGGAAGTTAAATTAGTGCAATTCAAAAGTGGATTATCCCATCCAAATTGATGATAACACTTAATAGTAAAATATTATGACACTTTTTATTGCAAAATTGGACACTTTTACGTGTAAAAATGTATGAGGAATATAACCGCTACGGGCGTACAGATAGCGTTACCCAATTGTTAAGCGAATTAGGCTGGAAGCCGCTGGAGACTCGGAAGTTGCGCGATAGGCTTAGATTGCTTGAACAATTGAGAATGAACATCTTTAAGAGCGACACGGAGTAGAGCCGCACTATATTTCCAGGTCCGACAGAAGCGATAAATTAAGAGAGATGTTTTGCCGAACGGATAGATATGGGAATTCGTTTATCCCCCGGACCATAAAAGACTTAAATAAATACTAGTCGAAATTTGCTCAGAGCACTTCCTTTTTATGAAAGAACGGCTGGCGTCCTAACAGCTCCTTCCACACGCTTTTTAGGCGACTTGCGGGGTATTATGCAGATGATGATACATAAGTCAAAGCTATGGTCTAATATTAGCAACAACAAACAAATAAACACCCCCAGTCTACCTTATTTAGTTTAAAATGACAGACTATTCAGCAGCTGGTGAACGCAAGAAAAATAGATGCTCTCAATGGGAAAATGGCGAAAAAATGATGAGGAAACGCATCAAAGAGAGAAAAGATAGGGGCAGGGAGGAAGAAGCAAACAGGAAAGCTAAGGAGAACACGGATACGTTGGAAGATGTGGTCGGCCCGCTAAAGGGTTAGAGCGGGGGTAAACGAGATAGGATAGGGTAAGGGAGGAGAGTATTTAGGTAGTGGCAGGGTATCAGGGGTGGAGAGAGGAAGAAGAAGGTTTTCGGTAGGCCGGGCGTTGATATAAAGACGGTGATAATCCCACCAAGCAAGGACGGTAACGCCGTATCATAAAGTCCCGCTTTACGCCCCGGCGCGGTAGAAACTGGAACTAAAGGGTGGGTGTGAGAGGGAGCATTGGTTATCTGGATGCTCGTATATCCAGCGCGCATATATCTTTTTGCGGTGCGGGGGCAAAATGGAGTGCTTATCCCTGGGACATATGAAATCTAGAAAGGGAGAGGGAAAAATATTAGCAAGAGGTTGATGGTGAGCGTAAGATACGAAGGGAAGGATACGCCGAGCCAGGGAAAATTCTATACTCTTCAAAAAAAGGGTTAAAAAATAACTCGGAATGGAACGGACAAAATGTTAATGCCGCCGATTTTCTCCGCTCCCTAATGTGCTTCACTGGTTCACTATTGTTTCACGCGAACCGAAAACGTATTTTGGGAATTATTAACTTCGGTCGAGTAAATAACTTGCGTGTATCTCTCTCCCGCGAAATAACCCTGGATCGAGTAAGAAAAGCCACAGCATACGTCTAAGAGGAACAGATCTGACCCTTGGGGCTATTAAATGGGAATTTTATCGCTTATTCCGAAAAAGTAAACCGCCACGTATATTGGACTTGGATTACCAAATAAGAAGGTTAGAGACTTGAGTTAATATGCACTTTCAGAGCAGAGCTTGGACTACCGGTTCATAGGGTTGGTGTACTAATAAAAACAAAACATAACTTCAAGATTTAGGGTACAACACACCCTCCACTGACCAACGCCAACATTACACTTTGAAAGCACAGTGTAAAAGGGGTAAATTGTACCATTATTTTCCGAAAAATTGCGCCATTAAGAGTACAAACTTTTTACTAACTTAATCAACTTGTGATATAACAAGCAAATACATATTCTACCATCATCAGAAAAAAGGTAAAGAGATTTCTCAACTATTTGAGCTCACAATTTTATCTTAGGGTTATCATTTTGAAGTCATAAAAATGACGATCAATTCATTGTCAAATATCAAAGGCTTTCATGTGATCAAATAGGTAGTTTCCCGTTGTAGATTGGTCGTTAAATGTTGATTTCATTAATGTGTCACATTTACTGATCAAAAGAATGGTGAGGTCAAAGTAAAATGTTATCATTAAAATATCAAATTAATTTGGAATAAAATGGAAGACTATTAAAATATTAATTTTACTTTAAAGGTCACTAAATTATATACATTTTTAATTTATATTTTAAATAAACCTGAAATCGTTAGAGATAGCATGAAGGTTTAAAAATTCATATTTGAGCAACAGAAAAATGTCGATAACAAACATTCTCTATTTCATGCAAGGAAAATTTCAAAATATAGCATTTAGCATGAGTACTAAACGAGTAATACATCAAGAATAAACAACCGTCATGAATGTGTATTTTACCCTCTTAGAGAAGACAGCGGCGGAAAGAGGTACAGCAAAACAAGAAGATGGAAGAGACAGGAAGCCTGTGCAAAATATGGCTGAGGGAAAAGACGGAGATGAGGAAGAGGAGATTAAGGGAACTCGGAATTAAATTTTTTGCCCCGCTAGGCTCGAATGGGGAAACAGGCGAAGGGGAAGAAAGAGAAATATAAAGAAGTGTAAGTAAAGAGGAAGAGTGAAGAAAAGGTACCGTAAACCGGGACAATTTTGGCACTTTTTTTCTTTTACAACTGCTTTTTTGTAAATTAAGTTGTGATAATGCTTTAAAACCATCAGAAGACTATTATTATTCGCCTCTACTGCCACAATGTGTCAAAAAAGGACGACTTAAGTTTAAGTTTATGCGATAAAAATATAAAAATAATTATTCCTGTTCCTAGACTCAATCCACTATTATAAGTCACTTCCATCAATCGACTTATAACAAGTAGAAATCTCGATAATATAATGTAAAATAATTATTTTAAACTTTAAAAACTCTTTTATACAAAGAAAGGTACTTAGAGATACTCATAACATTGAAAATGGAAAGTATTAACCTCAATGTTTAGACTTCAATGTTTAAAGAAAAATTTGATATTTTCGCCAGAAAAGACAAAAGATGCCACGGGTTTCATTGCAAGAGGGTCAATTATATCACTTGTGTGATGAAAACATAGGCACCTCTCTTGGTTAGTACGGGAACTTGGTAGGGCGCCTTACATAATAGGGCGTCCCGGTTTACGGTACTAAAAGGAAGTGGAAAAAATCAAAACCAGAGGCATAGTAAAACTCCACATATCATATTCCATCAACGCAAAACAAGCTCATTTTATACGATCTACCATGTTGCCATTGCATATATATTCACCAACACTTGCATATTATTGTGCATATCTGGAGTTAAATTTATACACGACTCGTACTCCTGTTCTCCTTTGTTTTTCATGTAAACACGAGCGGTGCGTAAGTACACTATTACGCAGCAATTAAATATAATAGTAACGGAGCAAAAGCTAAAAGATATACCTGAGGGTAAAGAGGAAGAATGAAGGAAGGCTATGAAAATAAAATGGTAGAGGAAAACGTCAAAACCAGAGGCATAATAAAATTTAACATGTGATATTCCATCGACACAATCCAAACACATTTTATGCGGTGTACCATGTGGCCTATGCATACCAGTGACGTAACCAGGAATATGCTTTGCGGTGTGGTAGGGTATCTAGGAGGCCACTCCCCCCAGGCAATGTAATAATAACAACAACAGTAATAATAACAACAATAAAATGTCTTTATTCGGGCGAGGTTGAGACTAGGAAATCCCCTCTTCCACCTAACCCCTCCATAGCGTCAATGCAAACATATTAAAAAATAATGGACAAACGTTTACAATAAAAATGTTATACAATATTTGTGAAATGTCAAAAATATGAACAACTGTTTGTAAAAATTTTGTCGAAAAAAGATTTCTGTTTGTGGGAAAAAACATGAGGATAAGGTGGTAGGTGGTAGTAAGTATAATGTAGGGTACTGGAAAACTTTTTGAAAAATGACATGGCTTGAAATACATTTTACATCATTTTGGCACTTGAAATTTGTGTTTCGCCGGTAATCCCGCCGGAAATCATCACAGCAGGGAATTATGTTTAACGTTAAGTAGATGCAATTATTATGTGTAAAGACTAGACCAATTTTAAATAATTTTTGCCTATTTTCTGAGGCTTTAGGGGGGGCGGGAAATATCCCCCTCTACTCCTCATAGTTACGCCACTGCCACCAACGTTACTACTTCGTATATCTATAGTTTTTATTTAATTTATACACAACTCGTATTCCTATTCTCCTTTGTTTTCCATTTAAACACTAGCGGTGCGTAAATACACTATAAAGTAGAACGCTATGCATTCATAGCCTCCCTATTCATTATCTACCCGCGCATTAAGGCATAAAGCATAAGGTCCATATGGAAAACCTATTGTATTCACACTCATTGTTCTCATCATCAGCTACCGTTATGCTGCACAGCGCTTTATGTTCCTTTCGGTGACTGTTAAAAATAAATACTATGGGTAGAAACAGTACATTTGATGAAGAAAAAAAGAGAAAAATTCCCTATACCATGAATCAAATGAGCTCTACCACATGTAATTGGAAAATTAATCAAATTTTGATTCGTACCTTAAGGCTAAAAAATGTACCTGTGGCACTATCGGAAATTATCAGTTCAAAATTTTATTATTTGTCTGCAGTATCAAGGCAATGATGAATCGTTTTCTTTTTATGACCTAAAGTCAAAGGCAAAATACCAGTTCTAATATTCTAAAAAAATCACTTATTTCAAATGAACTGATAACTTATAAAATCCTATTACTCATTTTGATTTTTTAGCTAATTATTCTTATTCGCCTGAGACAGCTGCGTAAATTGGCCGTAGAAAAAAACAACTGCACTATAAAAATGTTTAAAATTAGAATCTCAATCTCTTTAAATTTGTGTAAGCTACAGCACATATTTTAAAAATTGTATGGAGAGGATAAATTTTCCATTTGAAAAAAATAAATAAAATTTGGCCCGAAAACTATAGGAAATTCAAGAGAAGCCTGGTGAATAGCAGCTTTTCTTTGTGAAATTAAATAAAAAAACAATATGTAAATGCAAATAAAACCGACAATCAAGAGCATAATCTCAAAGCCTGGACAAGAAACAAGCTGCATAGATGAACTTCAAAGTGATATAATTATTATAATCACTGATCAAATTATAGCCGAATAAATATTAATTTAGATAACTCGGTCTATTCTGTATATAATATCTCTTTTGGTATTCCACAAGGACCTGTGAGGAAAGAATTGGATTATGCGGGGAATATTATAGAACAGAAATAGGAAGAGGTTATTGAGTAAAACGCGATTACATTCAAGATAATGCAAGTTAGTACACGGAAAACACCGAAGAGAACAATAAACAGTAAATGTAAGTTTTATACACAACATATCTCAAATTATAATCCCTCATGATTGAAGTACGCAAACGAAGCCCGTACTAATATTCGAAGAGACGTCCATAACTTATCGAATGAGGCCAAATATAAATAATTAGCTTATGAAAAAGCGAAAAAAAGACAATTACCGTTGGGGAGGCTAGAATAATCAGTACAATCAACTTCGAAATAATGCAAAGAGCCGAAATTGATTGCCCGGTTATTCATAAATTCAATTCTATCCCTAATTTAGATAGAGGTGCTAATGAAAACATATGCAATTTGAATGGGTCAGCTTCATAGGCAAAATGATATCCAATCAGCTCTAAACCTAGAAATTAATCCTGAAGCTGTCAGCTAGAAAAATTTAGATTTCAACACTTATATCTCCTCCCAATTAGCAGGCGAAAACTGTGGTATATTATGGCGCACAAAGTCCTCTGAAAATAATTATTGCATTTGCTTACAAATTCGTGATCGAAATAATTTTTATCCTCTGAGCAATTTCTCACAATTATTATGATAATTTTACCAGAGAGTATTTAACTTATGCATTATGGTACTTAAATTAAAACTTCAGTTCTTCAAACGGCATTTTACATAGAGAGAGAGAGTCAGATATTACGCCAGCTTTAAATGTCAATAAGATTATCATTAAGTCGATAGTAGCATAAGTTATTTCATACTTAGTTTTGAACCAGATCTCCTACCAAAACACTCATTTACGTTATAAGGCTCTATATATTTAATATGATAATTGTCCAAACTTACGAAAGCAGATCACTAAATTGTCAATTTTTTCACTTAACCTCTCTCCACACACATATTAATATAACTCATTTTTTTAAAACAGAGTTTACACAAAAGTTATTTTTAAAGAATTTTTACATAAGTGTACATTTAAAAAAATAGAGTTTGCGAAATATAGATAAAGGAGCTAAAAATACTTCAATACCGATGACAGCGCTATAAATAACTTCATTTATCTTGCTTTATTAAAATTCCGAGAACATCAGATATCATGAAAATTAGTTGTCACTTGAAAATTAAAAGCACTCACCACCAAATTTTACTAGAAACAGCTTCGCTTGGCAATCAAATTGCTTACCTGCAAAGAGAAGAATAAAAATTAGCAATGACCTATGTTAATACTATTTTACATATTTAATGTCATTTAAATAGAACTAAAGATAACAATGGTGAAGACAAATTCAGATATCTGAACAAGCACAGGGCCAACAACAAAAATAATTCCACAAGGCAAGAGTCTTTGGAGGCTAAGGAAAGAAAATGATTACAGACATTGAGGACTTAGAGTAATCTTCGGAAATCTTAGTGTGTGTGTGCTTGAGACATCCGTGAAACTCATTCTTGTGAGAATATTTGCAGGGTAAGTTAGTAAGCTAGTGGGAGTGTTTGAGTCGCTTTAGGTCAATTTTATTTTTCTTTTCATGGACCATAAAATCACGAAAAGAAAAAAAAGAACCTGTGAACCAAATCCTGGTGGACCTTTTTTTTCTTCGTTTTAAAACCACTTTTCTGCCTTTTTCTACCTAACCCTATGGCTATTCCTTTTTCTTGCCCAGTAATGAGTACGAGTTAGGAAAATTATTTCACTCAACTGTCATATGACCAAAATAACGTTCATTCATTGATACGGTAGTACAATTACTTGAGTCAAAATTAAATTGCTTTTGTGGCGAAAAGTTTTAATTTTCAAAATTCCCAAAGTCAGACACAAAAATGTAGCTTTCAACCAGATTATGTCTGGGAAACATAAAAAATAACATACATGAACCATCGCTACTAATTGGCACAAATATTTAAACATCAGATACATAAAAAGAGAATTTAACATGGTGAATAAAATAATGTTTATGACGGGTACAAGGAAAATATATTAACGCAAGTATATTTTTCTGAGTCAATATTTTCAAGTGATTTTCTTAAGGAATTGCGCTAGTCCATTTTTGAATAATTATACAGGAAAAATAAACTTATCCTGCACATTACTTCATTACCTTATGACAGGAGAACTCTGAAGTTGCCACTAATTTCAACAAAAGATAAAAATTCTCCTCACGTTAATAAATTAGGAAACGGTAGGCAGGGCCATTATCACAATGAAGCCCCGAAGTCCTCACGTACGCTAATTAATTTATGAGCCACCAGCTATTAGTGCGCCAAAGGGCTCTCATTATCTAGAAACCTCTTTACCAAGGAATCTTTAATTTATGCATGCAGCAAAATTAAAATTAAGTCGAGAAAAAATAAAGGAAGTATAAATACCCTGCAATCAGTAAACGATGAAATAACATTATAATAACATCAAAATAAAACAAAGGCAATTACGTCCCAAAGTAAATAGTGATTTAAAAATCCCATATAGTATACGTTTGTATACGTCAAGGTGGCATATATGTATCCCCAGAACTCCCTAAATTATGGACAAAGAATATTTTTCAAGCATAAAACGCCACAATGAAACGTAAAGTCTAAGGCAAACTTTGAACCATAACGCATTTGCTATATACTCTATGAAATAACCACGGACTAGCCGATGACAAATTTTGATGAAACAGCACGGAAGCGCGCAAGCAGTGTCGAAGTTCATTCAACACAAGGGCCTATAAAATGAAAACAAATATATATTTATAGATGATAGAAGCCAAACGGGAAAGTGAGGAAAGGGCGACTGGTGTACTCTGACGAAAGAACTTTTGGTCATTTCGGAGAGGACCCACAAAGGGTAGGACGGGGAACATCTTTTATGGGGCAAACAGTGACATCTAAAGCAACATCTCCGTCTGTTTGGGGAAAAATAGAGGCGTTGAGGGACAGGGTCTCGGGAAACTTTTCGCAAAGATTGGAAAGGAACCGTGGAGCAGAGAGTACATAAGACGGGGTCGGCGAAGGGACAATTGTTACAGGGATGTTGAGCGGCACGTAATAGGGCTTAAGGAAAAGGTCCTAATTTTTCCCGGTTTTCCCGAGTATGCATACAAGCGATTCCGCACAAATCACAATTAGTCCATTCAAAATGTTTTCGGTGCTGCAAGCGATATTCTTCTTAATTACACTGGAGAGTTGAAAAATATGGGGATTTTTATATTTACCACACCTAACATGATAAGTGGTACGAATGGATGGGAATCGTACGATAATCATCCATTAAAGTAGAATAAAATTCATGCAAAAGCATTAGTATTCAAGAGTTCTCAATAGAATGTATTATCGGCAATATAAGGACAGTACGAGCAGTGAAATGCACCAGAAAACTGGAAAAAATCATTCTTCCCACCATTATGAAGACTACATAAGTTCATTCTATATTTAATCCCTATAAGCTTTTTCTGAAGAACTATAAAGCATCAGGTGAAATGCTTCGTCTCATTTTCATACTTTTCTTGTGAGTACGAATCTCTACCATTGCTCTCTTCTCGGAGCCCATTACGTTATTAAAACTGACGCTATCACCATGATATGCTCACTGTACGCCGAGTAGAACCTTTTATAGAATATCGGCATCTCAAATTCAAAATTTCACGAATTCAAATGAGAATTAATTATGTTTTTTCTTGCGGGTAAATGTTGAAAACTTTTGGCTTCACTCAGTAAAAATAATACGTCAAAAGAGTCGTCAAAATGTGATCACGCTTGAGTGGGTAGTTACAGGTCTTCTTACGAATAAAAACAATCATTCAATCTCCACCATCTGAAACATTCCCGTTTGCCCATGTAAATTTCCAGTTTTCACCAATTTTTCGGGAAGCTTCTGATTCCCGGATCGTTACCAATTCTCCCGTATTTTCCGAGTGGATGCATTTGCAGAACGTGAAGAACCGGAGTAGAGTGGAATAAGGCCAAGGGGTCGTGGAGGGAGGCAAAAAAAGACGTAAGTACACGCGGACAACGGTGAAAATCTTTGGGCGACTCGAATTTCGAGGAGGGAATGACGTAAACTTGACCATGCTGCGTCTTCTCCCTTCACTTCCTCGCCCTCTTGTGCGTTTGCGTCCTTAGGAGTAAGTAAGGGAGTGTCGCAAAGAGGAGAAAGGCCCTTTTTGTCCGAGAAAACTTCGGGAGAGACCAGCTGATGGGATGCGGGAGAAGATTGAAAAGGTTTTGAGTTTCATGCTTGAGGCCGGAGCGAGTCACTGACGCAGTGGCGTTGGTGAGGGTCGAGGATTGCAAAAAAAGAAGTGCTTGTGAAGAAGAAAGGATACTCTTTAAAGGAATTAAACAAGCAAAACACATTTTCAAAACTATTCCCTTACAATCCCAACCGAATGAGGACTTTTCCATAGTTAAATAAGGACCATGAGACGATATTTTGTGTGAAAAATGCATTTCTTAGAAGTAGTATTTTGTTTTTAGGGTGCCTCGACAACTTAAGTCATTTGCACCACTGATAATCTATAAAATCAAAATTTGTAAAAGACACATAAAAACATTTAAACGTGCAAAAATAATTAAAATAAAAGAGGTCGTCAGATGCTAAACAGGTTGGAATTTAAACACCGCTAAATAGCCCGGCCTCTGTAAAAAACTTTATGGCTCGGCTCACACTATCAGGGTCGTCTTCTAGGATGTGCCCTAGGTCGCCCCAATGTTCAGCCGATGGCTCACAGCACGATATTTTTCACATTCTGTAAGGTGATATTTCACAGTAATGGGAGAGTCGCAATCATCACAAAGGTTGGAATAAAAAAATGCATTTCGCTTTAAAGAGAAGTGAACACAGAACTCCATTCATCAAATTATAAATGCTCCTAGTATATGTCTAAAATTATCTTATTAAATTTGTAATTTTAAACCTAATCTATTTAATACACCTCAAGTTAGGAAGTTCACCTCAGTTTCAGTATTTAAAGACTGGTATACATTAGAAATTTACGTATACAAATGTTGAAAACGCTAACCATCTCACCCTAAAAGTGATGCTTCAAAAATCAGAAAAAATACGGACGGATGAGTAAAGAGTTGTTGGTCTTCTTACGGTTAAAATAATCTTATTAATTAGGTTACATAAATATTCCCACATAATTTACGCGAAAGCTCAGCGTAAAATACGTCCTTTTATATTAAACACGAGGCAAGGCACGAAGTAAGGTGCAAAATGGATTTGAACAGTAGAAGTACCTCCTAAAGAAAAAAATCAAGGGAAAATTTTATAAATAAGATTATGTCCCTATTATTCTGCAGTGGTATTCCGAAAACGATAACTTATTGCGCCGAAGAAAAAAACAAATATGCAAAAAAATTTATTTATTTATTTTTGGCACAATTCCCATATCTAGTACTTACTTGTTATGCTGCCGCATTATCAAAGTTAAATATCACGAAACATTTCATTTTATCCCGGCTTATCGTGAGGGGAATTGCAAATTCAGACTCATGCTGTATGCTTCGTCCGTCGAATCGCAATTCTATCCGCCGCCGCTGCTACGGTATGCACGGCAAACCGATGTGCGCTCCAATCTGGCGTTGTAATCATGGACTGAAATAACAATCAAGATTTCCTCGCCTCAGGCCGACCTCGAACCCTAGACCTTTCAGCGAGGAGGCGAACGCCAACCAGATTAACCCAGCAGATTGAGCGATATAGAGCTGCAAGAATATCTCTGCACATCTATCACGAATATCTGGCCGAGTCACGCAAGCCTACGAACGGCTTCAATACAATTTCGAAACCTCATAAACAAATAGCAACTGAATAAGGCAGTACAATCGAGACGGAAACCACAAAATGGAATAACATTTTTAAGATGAAATAATAATACTTAAACAATCTAATAATAAACAATCTAATTTTTAACACTAAAACAATCATTATTACCTATGACTCCTTAAGTATCAAAATATAACAGTTATGTGCACCACGTAATATAAAAGTTTTCTGTAACTCCTTATCTCTGGCGTGTCATAATGTAATCGACTTAGCACAGTGAAATGTAAAGCAATTTATAATTCCGCAACAATACTGCATGACCTTTGTGTCAATGTGGCACCGCATTATCTGGTGAAACCCAGGTCGTACGGTACTAAACTTCACATGGAATTATAAAGTTTTTAAATTCCATTATAATAGTTTTTAGTCCAATATCGGACCAAACTTTGAAAAGGGTAAAAAAAAGAAATGATTAGCTTTTACTTGAAATAAATTCTCGTCCCAAAAACTTGAGTAATGATATTTTAGTGTATATATTTTCAATTTCAATAGTGAAAATTGCAAATGGAAAATCATTCACTCATAGAATACATAATATTCACTGTACTTTTAATAATTCAATGTATGCTATACATTTTGTTCGTTAAATTGATCAATTAATAGTCCTCATCCATCTGTGTGAAAATCGATGCTGCTCAAATATGCGCAGAGCTTTTTGCTGGGCACTCTGGGATGCTAAGCATAGGTTAGTTTAATTGAATAAATACGATACCTAATTTAACTAATGTCCTCGCAAATTCTAACATATTTTGCAAATGCAAATTGACCAGAAATTTTAAAGTTTATCGGTTTCAAAAAAGTTTGCAACCTTTTATCAAAATAACATAAGATATTTCCAATGGCTAACTTCATGTGATACAATGGGATCATAAAATGCATATAATAATAAAAAAAGAGGGTCATTTCTCCACTCATGGAGGAGAAAGATCGAACACCTTATGGAAATTAAGTAAATTTTGGATTCAACGAAAAAAAAAACAGAAAACTCCTGTACAGTCCTCACTCTTCTTCTATACTTCAAAGAGCATCCCATAGACAAATAAGTTGGTTAAATATTTAAAAAATAAAGGGTCACGATTCATTTCATTGCATCACCCGAATCAATTGATGTTTCTTTTATGTGACGTCTGGGATCAAAGGTAATCACATAATCCATTTGCGATTCCATGATAGGGTAAATAAATTTTGCAGATGGCACGAAGGAGATACACGAAAAATAAAAAATGCTAGCCTTACAAATTATTTAAAGAAATACAATAAACAAATTTTGCAATTTTTTGCTGACTTCTCGAAGAGTTGTACGAAATGAACTGAAGGCAACACATAATGATTATACGGGTTTGAGAAGAAAAATTACCTTTTTCAGCGAATGAGAAACGTCTTTGTTTCAATCCTTGGACGCTAAAGGTGAATTACCACCTGAAAACTGAACAAGAAAGGGTGAAGACGTTCTAAAAAATAATGAAGGCGAGAAGTATACCTTAGCATTTAGGAAGTAATGACAGCGAAAAATGAAGCTGTACTATAATGACTCATTATTCTTGACTCACAGCAAATACTTGATAGATACGGAACAAAGGACAGAAGAAATGAGATTTGCAGGATTGTAGGGAGGTCTGATTTCAACGACGCTCTTTATGTTCACATCATCTGACGTCTTTAAAGTTTCAGGAGTGATCCCGTTTTATTCGTGGCTTTAATGAGATCTGCTGCACTAAGAAAAAATCTTAAATCTAGCAACGATGCCTCTCCTACTGAGATTTCTAGTCAAGTCACCGAAAATGCAATTTCACGCCCTCCTGAACTTGTTCACTTTGCGTGACGCGGTCTCCTCAGAAAAGGGAGGCACACGACCTCATTGGAAAATTCTCACCGGCGTAAAACCAGTAAGCCTAAGGTCATTACACAACAATTTTTCCGATTCTAGCATTTGTGACCATTGGAAAAGCCCAGAATTGTAATCCTCAGGATCTTTTCGGCAAGGGAGACAGTATAAAAGGTCACTTTGTGGAAATTCATTTTAATAAAGGTACAAAAAGCTATAGTTTTTTCCCACACAATTTTATACAGTCAACCGGGTTTCAACGCTTACCCATTATTATCAAGAGCTATCTCTTGAGGGAATAAAATAGTGTGGACAATTGCTGCGGCTATGTGCAATCGCCAGCAAGAAAGGTTTAGTTAATGCTAACTAAGCGAAAATAACACAATTTATGGCCTTGACTATCAGAATTTAACGTCTGCTCCTTAAATGTGCAAAACCATATGGCTTTTTCCACGGAACATTGATTTCATTCATTAATTTTGATTAATTTCATTAATTAATTTACAAAAACGGGAAACTTCTGTAGACTCTCATATCAACGCCTGTATAAACCCAATCCAAAACTTCGAATGACAACAAGTGCACGATTTCTACAAGAACAGTTGGCTCATCTATTGATGCAGCAACTTAAAAGTTTAATGAAATCATGCGAAAATTCAGCGATAAAATTCATAACTTCTCCTATCTGTAGATTTATGCGGCACTTGGAAGCAATTAATTCAAGTAATCTTGTTGTACACATACAATAATAATTGAAACAATGTAGGCAGAATCATTGAAGTAATGCCTCGAAAATAATAAAGAGGAAAAAAGCTTAAATTAGCAATTTACTTAATATTGACAAATAAATGCAAAAAATTAAGTAAAAGTGTATGTATGTATTTTCTGAAAATTTTGAATTTAAATGCAAATTATTCGACGGGTTAAGAAGTTAAATTTGGTTTTCACACCGATAAATATCAAACGTTATAGCTGTATTTTTTTACGAAATTTTCATGGAAATTGTAGTTAGACTATGATAGTAAATTAAGTTATGAAAAGAACTTATAACAGCTGGCTGGAAGATTCTTTGTTAATAAATAAAAAATATAATTTTAAGCAACCGTGAATGAAGATAGGCGATCAGTGGTAAACAATGGCGACCAAAGAAAAAATGAGGTGCATTTATATCCAAAGAATCATTCGTTTGATTCAATTTAAGCATGGAAATATCCAGTTATAATGATAAAAAAAAGAGCATAAATAATTTGGGAAATCAAACGTATTTGCTTTACAAGCAGGCGATTAAAAGGGATTACGCGTGAATGAAACGATCAAATACGAGGCTTGAGTTTCACGCATAATTTCCAGTAGAGAAGGGCGATTCTCTTGTTTCTGTTTCCAGCGGGCAAAATCAAATTAAACCAACATTTCCATAAACACCCGCCAGTTTTGAGAAATTAATGACATTTTAAAATGGTTTACGGGGAATACTGTACACGTGATTAGAATATGGTCATAGTTGAGTATTAAAAGATTATTATGATAGAAATCAAACGATAATTTTGCAGAGAGCTAACCTATGAATGGTAAAATAGTTTGTATTCATTGCGAGTTATTTCTAGCTTTATCACCTTTTTTCCATCAAAGTGACCCTGAATTTACAGGTAAGGGAAATAATAATTCCCTTTTTTTATCCTCAATATTTTGACGACACTTGATAGTAAAAAAAATGTTTTAACCAATGGAACTGATACAATGATAAAAGAAGCCAAAAAATTTGATAACTTATAAGAGTCTAAGGTTTCATAAATAATATAAAAGTCAGGTTATTGAAAACAGTATTTTCTAGAATTCTATTTCCGCGCTAGTGTATTCTTACCCAGATACCCTTATTTTTTACCTACAATATGTTTACTTACTCGGCATAGACCCATACCCTCCGGAATAATAAAACGACATATTTAATTGTTAGCGTTTAACTAAAACGTCGGTGAGTTGGATTTTTAATTTTCAATTTATTTGTTGCACTTTTTCCTCTTTTGTCATCGTTATAAGATCACTCTACATGGTAAGCATTGCTGTGCGTTTAATATCCTCTTTAAATAGAGTATATAGGAGAGAAATAATGCTCTCTACTATTTGTACTAATATGGAAATGGAATCTTTATTGCATTTTTACCTTTGATTGTTCGGCAGACGCAAGGCACTACTTTAATGAATTGAATACGAGTCAAATTAATCTCTTTCTTAGCTCTTATGACCGGAGACTTATATAAAGGTTTTGGTTTTATCATGCCTATCTGTACAATTGAGATAAGAATCTCTTAAGTGATATCCGTCACTTGCTTCGAGCAAGATGAAAAATTAAATATACTTCTAGACCACATAGGGATTATGTGGTTGTTATTTTTGGCGGATAGTTTAAAATCATTTCCATTTCAAAGCCATCTTGGGCGTAGAGTGCCCTATGTCGTGTATGTCGTGTATGTATAATCTCGCGGCGGTGACCGGCGGTGGCCAGCGGGAGAGCACACCATAACGAAATATCTGGTGAGAGACATGGTCACGTGATGAATGCAAGGTGTGAACCGGATGCAGATAATGCAAGAGTGATTGCTCACCAGCCTTGGCTAACAAGTAAGCAGATTAAAATAGCGGACTCAGCCAGCTTGAAGCACAAGAACGGCTAGCAGCAATTACAGAACATTCCTCCGTATCCATTGGTTGAAATTTCGGCAATGACACGAAATTTTAATAATTTTCTCAACTATTTTTACGAAGCAGCTACAGAGTTAGCACTGAATCGAGGCACCTAAAAATGGTGGCATATTGATAACAGGTTCGTTCCTGAACTGGCATTCATGAACTTTTCTCTTCAAAAACATTTATTTATTAAATTTGCGTTAAAGTGGAAAGCTAATTGTATTCCAATGGATGGATATAACAAGTATTCGGAAGGTGTACGACTAATGGTGGCATATTCGTAATTCATTAGTGATTAAACTGGTAATCACAAACATATATCTACCAAATGATTTAAAAGGTTTTATTACAGTCAAGAATTAATTAATGTTTGTGGATAAAATAATCTAGCGACTGAATGTATGCAATAAACGTCAAATTCAGTTATTATCGAGTTGAAAAAAGAGAAATCAATTTCGCATCTTATTTACTTGCTTTTTATGATTAATGTTATGAAAATTGTAACCAACTATGGATTCTACTGCAATCTATAATTAAATCTCATTATAAAATTCTGGGTAAAATTGCAATTTCATTGTACTACTACTGAAAGAGACAAATGGAACAGATGATAACATGAGTTTAAAGAAAAGTGAGGTACATGGAGACCAGGCTTTTTATAGAATATAAAATATTTAAAAATGCTCGGAAATCCGGAATTTATGCCATTAACTTTGGTTAATAAGTAGCGCTGTTACTATGGATGGCTCCTAAAAAATTACTCGTGAATGTTACTGCAACCCTTTTTACTTAGGCAAGTTTTAACACTACTTGGTAGGTTTTTAAAATATTGTCTTGTTACATTCTGAGCTAAGTATTATCCACTGACCATGGTGTTAACAAGGTGTGTTATAAATACGGTTCCATCTTGGGTACTGTCACATTTATAACGGAGTACTGCGTCTAAACACGGCCAAAGTTGTAGAATTAAGTACAAATCAACCAAGAGCGCTATTGATTCGAAGTTGTATTTTTTAATACACCGAACAGTTTTTTTCAAAGTTATTTTATGTTTTATAATGGCATTCTGAAGTTATATTTTTTAAAGTACCCCGAAAGTAAATCATACAGCCGATTATATAATAGCTTGCAATTTAATAATTTACGTAATGTTTCAAGCAAGCGACGAGCAATGAATGATGACGCACCAATGATGTGCTCATTCATCATTTAACAGGGACAGTATCAACCGCTTGCAGTCTGACAAACGTCAAATACACTAATAAATGAAGGAAATTATGAACACGACATGTCATTACAACAAAGAACGGGGTAAATACAAAGGTCACAACACCGAATACCGCATCCAAACTTACAAACTGACATTCCCCAATAATTAAGCATACCTATGTAAGTTTAATTCCGACATTATTAAATGAATAACCAACTTAACTGATTTGAACGGAGTCTCACGCTACGTAAACCTACTTTCATCCAATATGTGGCACTTTTTGTCCTCAGGCAGTGTATCGACCCGTCACACAGGGGTCGAGAAGCCGCTGATCACACAAGAGTCTGGGCATAAATAAAATATATTCTTTTCCCAATTTTGGTTAGAGAGGACGGATGATGTGTGAACGTGCGAAAGACTCAGCGTCCTCCTACAGGCATCGATTATTTAAACGACGCAATTTTGGATGGACTCAAATGATATATTGATGCCAAAATTCTGGGAACATAGGATATGAGATAAGCAGAGGGAATTACGAGTTGATTGTATATTTATGTAGCATTCATGGTTTAGATTAGTGAAAAAAATTGTAAAATTGAGGCATTTCACTAAACCAAACTATTGACGACATTTATATATTAATCTACTGCTTGTACATTTTACGTTACTATAATTTCATCAATTCATGAAGTGTATCATGTTCAGGCCTTGAAAGTATAAGCAGAGTATTTATAAAACATGGACCATCAGGACCATTACGATATGGAGAAAAATATTAGATGGAACAGAGTTTCTTACCTTTTCAATTATTAAATACAAAAAATGCAATTGAAATAGGCTTGGGCTCTCATTCATAAACCTAAACCATTAAAAATAATTTGGCAGTCTAAGATTCAATGGTTTAATGGTTTCAATTAGAGGATTATGGATTCAGCAAAACATATAAAACACTCTTATTATAAAGATTTTAAATGAAAACAAAAACTTCGCTGCTAAATTGGTTAATGAAATATAAAATAACCTGAGGACATGTTTCGCGTACAGATATCGCTTATGGTATCGTCATTATCAATTTGCTCAAAATTTTCTCTATTACATTCAGCCGGACTTAACCATTTTGTTAATTAATTTTACTATAAGTTTATTAACTTCTTTTTTCAATAATAACTGTAATTTTGAATAATTGTGAAAATAGTTTACCCTACTGTTGTTTTTCATGTCGCATGAACATAACATTACTAATTTAAGAAATAAAAATAAATGATTATAATTATGATTAATTGTAGAAATAGTTTGCCCTATTATTTTGCCTTCATGTGAGTGGCCTTAAAATTATATAATAAATTAATTACTACAAATAAATATAATACTATCTTACTCAAAAGTGTACAATCGTATGCTTTGTTTTAAGATGGTCATTGGCGGTGGATATTGTTGATTTATATACATTAAAAATAATAATATCCGCCACAAATATATGTGAACCAATAATATCGCTCACGAATGTTTTGAAATCATTCACTTTGCTTTAACTCATATTTATTAAATGAAGAAGTAAATAAAACATAAACCAATACTGTCCAAATGAAGGTGTAAAATAATTTACTTTGTTTTAAGTTGGCCATTGGAGATGGAATATCAGCAAGAAGCGTTACCAATGGTTCAAGAGGGTTCCAAAGGTTCTTCATAGACACTTTAATGCTCGGAGGTGGAAGTGTGCATGGACGAATCAGGAGAGTAGGTACAGAGAGCCGGGCATCACTGCTATGCCCCTTGAAGCCCACTTCCACAACCCCAGAACACATCACACCCCCCGAGGCTGAACTGCAACCAGTGCTGCTGCCGTACATAGTGCACCTTTGGGACGTCCGCGTCGCGCGGCACCGTCTGCGAGTCGCTCCTTCGAAGAGAGGGCAGTTTAAGGACGATGGATGCTGTAGGGAAACGCGAAAGACTGCAGGTCGGGATGGCCAGAGTTCGGGTCACAACTGTGCGCGTGGAATCAGGCAGACGAGGTCAATGCCCTCAAGACGTGATTCAAGATGAGAATGCAGTGAATCCTCTCATATGCGGACACTTACGGTCTTCGATAATGTGATAGGTGTTTTTCAATCGGAGGTGACTTCAGTGAACCTCATTTTTACTACGATTAATATTACCTCGCAAGTATTATGGCGCAGCAATTCGAGCAGCTGAAGGTAATTATTTTATTAATAAAAAAACTCAATTTTTGAGAGATATTAAATTGATTTGAGATTTGAGATATATTAAAACTGTGCCTAAGAAGTGCCTTTTCCATTAGTGGGAGAGTACGTATAATGGATGTTCTATCCTTATTCAGATGCATATCCTTCTGCCGGGGATTGGAATACTGTCTTTAAGTCAAAGATATCCGCGAACAGAGGTTTCACTGTATCGACACTATGAAAAGAGTCTGAGAATGGCTTATAATTTAATTTTTACCACTCTTTCCTGAGTTAAAATCTAATTCGTAGTCTCGGGCATGACTTCATGTAATCTACTTAAAACAGTGAAGTGTAAATGTGAAATTTTTTAACATTTCATTATGTTTATCTCTGTATGTTTATACCTTTCAGAAATTTTTTTACATAAAATCGATCGGTTTTCTAGTCTCTAATAAATAAAGTTCACTTCTCTAATAAATAAAGTTTAAATAATAAACAAAGGTATATTAGATAATATTTATTTAAATTGTAGGTAATGAGCTTATACATTAAGTCTAGCATGCAATTATCTATAATCCATACTGATGTACATCCTGACAATGACTGACTACACTGACCATACAAAATATAATTTGAGGTAGTTGAATAACTGTTTCGAAAATTATAGCATTGTTAACGTTTAAAATTTACTTCATACATTCCCCTCAATATTTATTAACCGTGACCATGAACTGTTATATTTTTATCAAGGTATATCAGTACCATCTTGATCATAATACAACAGAACAGTAACCAAGGCCGGAGTTAATAACTTTTCTGTGAGGAATGTGCAGAGTGAATTTTATTTCCTTATTAATTGCTTCCATAAGGTTGGATAAGCCTTAAACCTTACATTGAATATGTTTTGTAGCCTCACAGTAGTTATTAACCCCGGTGCACAACTGGCTTTATAATGCCTAGAACGATTGATTCCAAAACACATCCATTTTTATAATCATAAACCAGGGAAGTAATAATAATGAAACAAGACTGAAATATAAAGGAAAAGGAATTCAATACAACAAACTATAGGATATGTGGCGCAAACTAAGGTAAACGTTTGAACTAATTTGATAATGGTAAAGTTATCCTTTATAAGAAATTATCCTTTATCATTTTTGAAATCAGCTTTCTTGCCCTTTGTCGCTTACACATCTGCCCATGTAAGATTCAAACATTAATGAAAATAAGAAAGTATGGATCTTTACATAAGCACGAACGGCTTATGTCCTGTCTACAAATAGAGAAAATATAAATAAATGCAGATCATGCGAAAAGATACTGGGAGACCACATTTTTCGAGACCATGTCAGATAAGCTTTTCCTATTTCCACGATAGTTAACTAGAAACTCCGTTTCTCCATCTTGGTGATGTCGACGAAATTCACCCATAGCCATGTTCTGAAATCAACGCATGTGGAGGTGGAGATTGCGGCTGGGAGCAATTTGCTTCGTTTCCTTGAGATTCCGTCCAAGAAGCTGTGCCGATTTTAGGATTCCTTGTTGCCATTTTGTGCAAGCGGGCTAGGAGCACTGGGCCGAGAAATTGCAAGAAGTCTCGCCTTTACCATGAGCCAATTCACTCCAGGTCAAGGCGGCACAATATAAGCTACGAGAATCTCATGTGCCCCAGGAGAATACTTAAGAATAAGGCACAAATTTTCAAGAAAATTTCTGCAAAGTTTTGGAAAGATCATTACGACAAGCAAAAATACTCTGCGTTTCCCACAGACATAAGTTTTAGCCAAACTTATCAATCATGGAATATTATTCGAAAAGAAGTTAACAGTCCCTTAGGACGTTTCGACAAAGCTATTTCTACCACTAACTCGCCAACGGTTACCACAGTAAGAAGTTAAATATGATTCCAAATATATTATGTTATTTTAGCTCCATCATTCAAGCAAGGGGATGCTTCGTTGAAAATTGAGTATATTGTAACTTCATTTGGCCTCTTATGTGGTAATTCTAAAGTTTTAAATGATAGGAATAATTAATTGACGACATATTGGAGTGAAGAACACCTCAAAAACGGACTAAAATATAGTTTTTTCAAGTTGATTGTGTATATGCAAAATATATTTTAAAATTTATCTTATTTCTTGCAAATTATAAATTTATACGCATACCTGTCAACACCAAATTATGCCTTATTTCCAAGCATCGAATATCCTCGTACGTAAGAGGATTATCTGTGAATAATATTTAAACATTGAACACGAAAAGTTGGAATGAATATGTGCATTAAAACAATGAACTGCAGGAAGCATCGTATATTTGTCTCATCTTTAGTGTTAAGTTTTGGAAAATAGTAATTTCCACTACAGAGACGATTGAAAGCAATGGTGATGCAAAGCATAAGATAAGTAAGAATGCCACCAAAACGCGAAATCTGGGTAAACCAGTAAAACTGTATATTTTTTTCAGTGGCGGCAGAATCTGATGTAAATAAAGCCATTGTCAAGATACAAAGAAGAAATATCTATGACTGCAAATGGAAAAATATCGTAACAAGCTTAAAAAAGAAAACAGAGCAAACAAATCATGCATGTCTACACTTGATGATTTATTAGACCCTACCTGGTTTGTGCATGCTAGTACATGCATTTGAATTTGTAGTCCAAGGAAAATTTCGAGCACCTATAACTTTTTTGCGTGTTAAAGACTCGTATCTCCAAGAAACTTCGATTACTGCTTGGAATAAAATTTTCAATTTAATTTAAGCCATCTAAATTGTAGGCAAAGAGCTTATAAATTAAGTCTAGCATGCCATTCCCCATAATCCATACTGATATACATCCTGACAATGACTGACTACACAGACCATACAAAATGAAATTTGAGGTATTTGAATAGATGTTTCGAATATTACGGAATTTGTAAACGTGTGATTTTCAATTTATATTTAATAGATTTATCAGGAAAACACTCACCTTATCTGAGGGCATTATTTGTGTATTTATTTTTTGTTCAGAGGGAGAAAACTAATTTTTTATTGAAAAAATTTAAAATATCATCCAGAAACATTCGAGAAACAATGAAAATATGCTCCGAAAACTCCTTATATATTATTTCTGGCATAAATAAGAGCGGGGATGGTAGCATTTGACCCTCACGATGAACACATATGTTTAGTTGATGAATGATGACGCAGTCAAAGTGCAATAAAACTGAGACTGAAAAACATACATCCTGAATCATCCTTCCCTGAGATTCTACGGCAGGATCCCTGCGAGGAGTTCCGGACGAAGAAAGGGATGAGGAAAGGTCGCACTAATTTCAGACCAACGTACTTTCCCCAAGGACCAGTTTAACTTACGACCACTTTCAAGGAAGACAGTGAAAGGCGTTTGCAAGTTTCCCTTACTTGCGGGTAGCCTTGGAGTTAGAGCTCCTCATTTCTTGAAGGTCCCGTAGTTACAGTTAATGCTTGAGGGAAAATATTTGTCAAGAAAGACGGTTTTTGCAACATATTTTTCACAAATCATAAATATTTCAGCCTTGCGTGACATTATTTGAGCGATTATAGTTATTTATATACCGACTGAAATGTATACTCATAAAACTTGTCTTATAAAGGATTTTTGGAGATGAATAAATAAGAAGACATCCATGTTTATCTTATTAATTTATTTGTGCTTTTTAGGCATAATTTAAAATTAAGTATACGATGACTTAAATACACAAACGAAAATCCCGGCCTCTTAGTCAACAATATAAAATATGATGGCACCACCTATGACCGCCAAAAAGTTTATTTTTTAGCATTCTATCATTTTAACAATGCCTCAAATCATGTCAATATTTATTTACACTTTTTTTAAGTAAATTAGGGTAATCTTGACTAATAATCTGCATTGACAATAGTGGTACTAGGTTTTAATTTTGTGTAGAACATGTTTATCCTCTATTAAACAGTTGAATTTACAGCTAAGTAAGCAGTAAATATAGGCAATTAAGGAAAGCCAAGTAAGGCGCATTAAAGTATTCTAATGTGGGAAAGTGGGATTCCGTGCAAAACAAATACTTATAATAATATTGATTTCAAATCAATTCACTCAAACTGCTGAGAAATTAACGATAAAAATTTGAATTAATTCAGTATAATCTTTCTCGCCTTGCAAACATCTTTACTAGGTCATCTGACATCTTCCATCCGGTCTTGAGGTAGAAAAGATTCAGTTTTCAGAGATTTTTTTCACATCTGTGCATCTTTCAAGCAATGTTTTCACTCAATTATTCCAGCTCACATATTTGAAGGGGCAGGATTAACCTGAGTATCGCAAATTATTTTTACAATCTATTTGACAAGGATTGTTTGGCACTTAGGTTGACGTTATTTGACCTTAAGTTTACGATTTAAGGATTTTTTTTCCTGGAATTCCCTTAGATATAACCTTTTGATGTTTATCTGAGGAAATTCTAAAGGTTATTCGAAAGTCGATCGGAGGTACCAAGCTACGAGAATGTTATTCGAGTAAATATATTTATAAATTGTCACTGACATTTCCAGAAACTCTAAGCAAAACGGAAGGTAACGACAGACGAAAGAGGATGACTGCTTCGTTGAAAATTCTCGATAGATGTAAATGGCAGAGAAGTGTGTTGGGATGAGAGATATCTCGCCTGATTGCAAAGGGTAATGACCTTCTTTCCACAACTCGCTCATTCTTCCGACAACGCGAACGCGGAAACCGGCATGGGGCGACAGGCGAAGGAAAACGGAAGTACGTATTTCCCTTGGGGCAATGAGGTCCCGAGAGAATTGAACGAGACTACGGTCATCTCATCTGCTCGGAAATATCGACGGTGCGTCAGCCATTTCTTCACTCAGTCTGTTAGCGCACAGAAGCACTCATGGCCACCAGTGAGTGTGGACCTCCAACACGGCTTAACAACTTTGGATGATTAATGGGAAAATCTGGTGAAACATAATCAGTCTTTTCCTTACTTTACTACGAATTGTCATTTTCTTGAGATTGATAGAGTTTGGGGTATATGTATATATAAAAAGCACTTGGGTTGACGAAAATATGAAAGTAAAATTGGATTTAGACCTCTAAAAATTTTATTTAGAACTGCCAAAATCGATTGGCTAGGAAATATTAAGCACCTATTCACTTCTTTTAATTGAAGTATGCAAAAACGTCGTTATGTACAAGATGAATGGTTGCAACAATAAAAAAAGATAAGTAAAATATTTCAATGCTTGCTCTTTACACAACATTTAAAAAGGAAATTGATTAATTGATAACTGCACCAGAATTCAAAACCAATATTGTATACAAATGCAGCAAATTATCCGGAGTAAATTAATATAAAAAAATATATCAACAAGGAGCAGGTAACGCAAAAAAGAAAAATTACGAAAATAAATAAAAATAAATAAAAATTTTCATCTATTTTTCCAGACAGTAGAGTAAAAACAGTAACTAATTTAATTAAAAAATGTATAATTTGGGCAAAAAACTGCTGTAATATTTACGTAAATTCGGCAATGAAAGTTTAGAAGCTACAAAAAGAATGCATGACACAAATTTTCTACCAATACGGAATACGTATAAGTAAATACTTTGACGAGAAAATATTACTCCCAAAAAAAAACAAATGAATGTAATCATGTGAAAACGCGAGGCAAAAGTATAACCAGTAAACTCAGAAGAAAACCCGGAGGGAGCTTCCAGACAAGATAAAGGAATTAGAAATCAGCATGTGAAATAAAAAGAAATTAACAGCAAACATGGATAAGCAGAAAAAATTACAATCCAGGGTTCCCGAAAACTTCTCAGCGGGCTAGCAGCCATGATAAAGAGATTACCTTGCTATCCTCCGAGGAGGGGGCTTCATTCTTAATTGAATCCGAGCAATTAAGACTCCCGGATGCTATGGGCGTCAAACGCTTGTGCCAGCATTCCCCCAGCACTCTTTCCCATCTCCGACCATAGGATTGAAGGTGCTGAGGCGTACAGGGATAAGGAAACATTCCACTCAAGACATGTGGGGGGAGCTGGGAGCTGGTTTTCGGGAAAGATAAGATTCAGTTAAGTAGCTGGAGCGGAATGCCGGCCAAGGGAATGGAGGTAATGAGCCATAAGCAAGAATTACAAAAATGGCAAAGAAGGAAATTAGCTGCAAGCGGCAAGTCAAAAAGGTGTGGCGGAGCTCGCACTTTTTGCGAAGAGATACGAAGCAGGAATGAGTGAAAATGCTGGGAAGGAAATAAAACAAAAGAATGAGGACGGGTGTAGGCGAAAACACGGCTGACGTAAGGTAATAAGAAAGAAAAGGTTATGAGAAAAAGAACTGTCAAAAAAGGGGACGAGAAATTTTTAATAGTTCTCCTCAAATACTAACATAATGGTGCTCCCACAAGCATGGCGGAACTCATAATATTTGCCAGGATAAATTGATGATAAATCTACCGTAGAGATTGTATTCATTACTTACAATGTTAACACTTTTTGAGTTCATTTCTATTCAAAAGATTTTTCAACAAGATAGATAAAGATTTTTGCATACTAAATTTTCCGATTATACGACGGCCTCTCTAATATACCGAACATGGTAGCTTCAAGGCCAAAAGCCAATGGAGGTTGGTGGAACTCATACTGTTTGTTGGAATAAATTGATTATAAATCTGCTCTAGAGATCATATTCAAAACACGTTTTAATTAAGCACTTTTTGCGTTATTTTCTATTCGAAAGATTTTGAGACAAGACACGTATTTTTGCACGCTAAATTTGCTGCTTATGCAACTGCCTCTCTAATATACTGATTACGGTCACTTCAAGGGCAAAAGCCAATGGAGACCATAGAGAGTTGCTTCTTAAAATTTCACTCAATCATAAATTCCTCTGTAAAGTGAGCATAACTTGAAATGGTACAAAAATATTATTAAAAACTGATCAGTTCCAAGGAAAAAAATCCGAAATAGAACCAAAGTTTCTTGGCAGAACTAGATCAGGAAAACAGGTAAAATGATTTTATATTACCATTGCATATTACCTTGCAGATTATGTCTATGAAGTTTCCTCCAAGTCAACACGTTGATTAGCTTTAAAGAAGTCCTTATTATCTACCGCCCTCTGAAGATGTGCAACGCCATCATAATGTCAATATCCATCAACCATAAGACTGATCTTTGAACCATTAAAAAGATATTCAACTTTTTTACGAATCTGTCGAATACATATTGCATAAAAACCTTTGGGCTACGTCGCCGCGTCAATTTTTGAGTGGCCCCACCGTTTCCCGAACACAGACTCTCAAGATCTGTTTCAACCCTCACATTAAAACCTTAAGTTTTAAGATAATTTTAAAGCACTTGATTGATAACCTGGTGTAACGAAAGTCGTATATATATTTGATGAATTAACTGTGTATCGAGAAATTTACTTAATTTTTCGTTCTCTATAATAACATTTTAAAAAACCTAAGGTAAAAAAGTCATAAAACAGAGACAACTTCCATTATTTATAACCAACGTGGAAAACGTAGTTGGCATAAAAACTAAACTGTGGTAAAATTGAGGAGATTCAGTGAACAGTAGATTTTTGTAAAATATAAAATGAGGTGGGGGTATTTTTTTGATAAAAAAAGATAGGCTACAATAGAGAAAGGAAAGCAGGGCTAAAATATCTCGGCCACAAAAAGCGCAGTCTAACTCTCAGTGAGAGTGAAGACAGTTAGAATAAGTGAAGAGACTAAAATGAAAATAAAACGCAGGAAGCCAGCAGGGGGAAATGGAAATAGAAATAAGAACGAATGTGAGAAAAAGATAAGAAATAATGAGGGGAGAATACACGTAAAAAGGGAGGGTAGACAGGAAATGGCCATAAACATGTGCATTAAAAACAATCTTCAGACCAAATACCGTACCATAACCAAACTTAGCATAAAAACCTATAATAATTAATTGAAATCAAGTTTATAGAGTGTCTGAAAGGTATAGTAAACATTAACCAGACATATTGCAACATGGAATGAAAAACAATGAAAAATATCAGTAGTATTCCTTACAGGGTATTAGACTACCCCGGGGGTCAATTTTAAATCCCGGAATAATAAAAATAAATAAAATAAATCATTGTAAAAGTCATATAATTCTCAAGCTGTTATTAAAAACTAGTCAACTTCATCATTACATATTTTACGCATGGAACATTTCTCATAGAGCCCAGTGATCCAGGTAGAACAGCTGTTTAACAAAACTCTCTGCATCCGAATCATTTTTCTGGTACGTTCCTTTGCGTAACACTGCCCGCATTTACGCATAGATATTGAACTAATATTCTGTGGATCTATATTAGCTTGTTTAAGAATGAACTCGTAAGCTTGAAATCACTTGTAAGTGTATTTAAACATACCATATGGAAGTGGCTGTAAAATATCAAAACCCTAAGTGAATGAAATACACGAAGGAAAACGTTTTTTGAGGCACGTTAATTACCTCAATATTATTTATATGTTATTAATAAGTTATTAACCTATTTCACGTTCAACTGAAAATAAAAGGGCCGTTTCTATCAAGCTCCAATGGGCCATGAACTGAAGACGAAATTATTGATTTAAAAGTTATTTCGCTGGTACATATTGAGCACACTTGTGCTGTCCTTTCGACTTAATCACTTCGGCGATTGAGGAATTTGCGGTGCCTGTAGACAAGCTTTACTAAACCTTCCTCATAGGATGTTGCCGTCAATGACTTTCAATGAATGTTGCATTTGTCCTGTAGCTCATCGCCCATTTGAAAACGCTTCAATCCAAGCCACATCTGATTTCTGTGTAAACATGGGAGTCACACGGCACTAGGTTGTCATTGCATGATGGGTGATCAAAAATGCCCCACTAAATTGCTCAAGGAGACGTTGCGCTGCATCAGCACTGAGATGACGGTCGTTGTCATGGATCAGAGAGCAGCTACCGAAGTCATCATATCTCTTCTTTTGTTTTGAATGAAAATGGACGTAATGTATTGTACTGTTTCACACTCTAGCCACGGTGCATGAAAAAAAATCTATTTAATCGGCATATGCTTACATCGGCAAACTTTATAAATACCATCGAAAGAGTACATCCAAAGTTCATTAATTTTGTAAAATACAAGTTTGGTCTACAACATCTAGATTATAATAGCATCCTTTAGGCACTAAACTTGGAGCCACTCCATGTTCATAGAAAAAACCTGGGCATCCTCCTCCTCCACAAGCTAGTCATGGCAGCTATTGATGTACCTGAATTACTTGGGGCAATAAACTTTCGAGTTCCTACATGTGGTGTTCGGGACAATGCTGTTTTCAGTATTCCTTACCACGCTAGACACTACTCGTATTTACACTCAAGACTAATGCGGGATGCCAATGATGCCTGCAGAGATGTTGATTTTTTTTGGTTGTCAACCACACAAATTAGAAATTATATCAGTCACCTAATGGACTGGTGAAACATTCATTTGAATAATTTAGGTATTTAGATTAATGTATATATTGAAATATCCACAATGACTTTATGTATCATCTGATTTCAACCTATTTTAATAATTACCTATTTTGATTATTCAAGGATTTCCTATTTTGATTTTTCAATGATTACCTCTTTTAATTTTTTATGATTACTTATTTAATATTTTTACTGATAAATGATTTTTTCTGTAAGGTTATTTTTCCTTATGTATCCTTCATTTCTTTATGTATTATCTTTCTGTGTCCATGTATTCCATGTTAAAGGGCAGCATGCCCGTCAATAAATAAATTAAAAAAGAATAAAGGTCAAGACATGTCAACGCTGAAGCCATTCGGTGAGTTTTCTTACTGTCGTGTCGGTCCTGCACACTTGGCGGGAGAGTCAATTGAGGGTGTGTAGTTAATGAGATTGCCACTAACCTTAGGCTGACGACTTACTGTCATAAATGAATTGAGCGTGTTGTGCGTAGGAAGCGCCTTTGGCAATACCCGCCTCTCACCTTTATGTTGTTTTTGCTGAGCTATTCGCTGTTGAAAAAAAAACGGCCCTCGTATATAGGTGCTAGGCGGAAATAATTTATTAAACAACGCCGATGGACCGGAATTTCCCAGCACATTATGGCAATAAGTTGAAAGGAAAACTAACCAATGGTGAAAGTGGACTGCGAATATCGAAGTTCTGGTGCCGAGGACTGTTATCGCAAAGTATAATCCGAGGGGACTTAGCCTTACTAAAATAAAAAAGGAGCAAGCAATGCCTCTGGAAAATATTTCAGAGAATACTATAAGAAACCTTAGGCCTAACACAACAATAAAGGTTTTTATTAAGTATAAGTATTTTATGATTAAAATCTCATCTACTCGATGCAAACATTAATAAAAAAATAAAAAAAACAAAAATGATAGACATATTTATTTAGGACAAACTATATACGTAGGTATCCAGTATTAGTAATCTCAAATACGAATGACTTGATGTCTCATATAGAATATGTGCGCTTAGGCTTAATATTAATTCATATGCAGTAAATATTAAGACTTGATTGGTTTGAAAACAATCATACAAACGAAAGGTAGCGCAAAAACAGTTCTTCAAAAAGTTTTAAAATATGATTCATTACTATTTTTACGACAAGATCAAACCAAAATTTATCCAACACCCAAAAGTAATAGCATAGGATTGAATATTTTTTAAGCAATAAACGCTCTACATTCCCTGCTCAGAGTTTCATGGCCCAGCTAATGAAGTCACTAATGTATCATTTCCCTCTATTCAGGCTAAAAGCACCAGCTTATTTATCAAGGAAATTGCGACTAAAATGAAAATGACCCGTTCAAAACGCCATTTATAAAACCACATGAACCCAGGATTAGATTTGATTCCTCATTTTCACCTCGCCCTGGGGGTGTCCAAATAACTACAGCCTTTTCCCCAGCAAGCAAACACATGCCCTTCAAACACTTTCGCATACAAACATGAAAATTTCCTCTTCGTATCCAACTCCTACCACTTCTATCCAACTTCCACCCCTCTCCACTCCAAACCCCCGTGGCAAATACCATCTCCTTTCCTCCACGCCATACGCTTTTCCCCTCCCACCCCCTCGACCCACAATGCAAAGCGAGGCGAACTGCTAAGAAGGTGAAGTATAAGAGAGTAAACTCAGGGAAACGACCGGGAAGGTCCCCCTAGGGAGAAGGTTAGGAAATAGAGAAAGAACCCCTTGGGTTGGGGCCAGGGGGATGACGCAAGAGGAGAAATTTTATGAGCGCTTCGGAGTTGAGGAAGGTGGGAAGGAAATCTGGGGATGAAATGTTCGCAAAGAGTAGGGAGTTTGTGAGCTGTAGAGGAGTGAAATAGGATATATTTAAAGAATGAAGAGCTTGAAAAATCCAGAAAAATAATATTATTAGATAATAAACGCTCTAAATTCCCTACTCAGAGTTTCGTGGCCCAAATAATAAGTTACTAATGTATCATTTCCCAACATTCATGCTAAAAGCACCAGATTATTTATCAAGGAAATTGTGACTATTACTTGTGCAATTGCATTCCGTACTGCACTCCTTAAATTTCTGAAATTGTGACTATAATAGTGCAGGTAGAGGCCTATAAAAGAATGGTAGAAGTAGGTAAGCATAGTGTCCAAGACTCCAGGAGCGGTGTGGCTAAATATAGCTCTCATGTAGTGTTCAAGAAAATAGCTGGTACAAAAGATGTTCAGAGTTTAGTGACAAAAAAAACAGGTTTGATGATCATATATGTGTGACGTCGTTCTATGCCAAGAGAATAAAATAAAAGAAATAGACAGAAAAACAAAGAGATTTAAAATGTCATTCTTTCCTCGTACTAATAAGGATAGAAACGGTGTCTCAATTAATAGAATCAATAACGTTACTCGCTAAGTCAACTAACAATAAGCGCACATTTTTTTATTTTTCTTTAATGCGGTATCTCTGAAAGAAATATTCAAAATCTTAGAACAGAAGAGTAAGAATAAAGGGCTCAGAATCAATGAGAGAAAAACGAAATACATGAGAATGTCGACCACGGAAGACAGAAGATGGACTCAAAACGTTACATTTGGGCAGTACAACTTTGAAAATGTAAAATATTTCAGCTACCTCGGTACTAATTTAAACTGTAAGAACTCAATGACGGAAGAGATCAACAAGAGGATAATGGCTGGAAATAGGGCTTACTTTGCTAATATTAAGCTCCTGAAGTCTACTCTTCTATCTAAGGAGATGAAATTCAAGATCTATAAGACACTTATCAGACCGGTCGTGACATATGGAGCAGAAACGTGGACCATCTCCGCTGGAAACGAGCAAGCTCTGCGGATATTTGAACGGAAGGTTTTGCGAAAGATATATGGTCCCGTGACAGATGGGGTAACTTGGAGGATAAGAACAAACAAGGAAATAGAAAATATTATCCGAGGCGAAGACATAGTGAGGTTTGTGAAGACCCAACGGCTAGCTTGGCTAGGTCATGTAAAAAGAATGAGTGAAGAAAGGATGCCTAAGAAGATTCTACATGGAAATATGGATGGAAAGAGAAAAAGAGGAAGACCGAGGAAAAGATGGATGCAGGATGTGGAAGAAGACATGAAGGCTATGAGGATTGTCAGATGGTGGGAGAAAGTGCAGAACAGGAGAGAATGGACAGGCGTCTTGAGGGAGGCCAAAGCCCATACCGGGCTGTAGTGCCAAGGAAGAAGAAGAAGAAGAATACGGTATTCGTCACAAACGGTCAGGATATACCGAATACCTAAAGGGCACCTACATTCATCACACTAAGGAGCTTGCAATCCTTCGGTAAATAGAAAGGCGTGAGTCAAAGGGCAGTGTCCCATCCTCAGTCGTGTGATTACTACTTCGTCTCTTCGATTGTTCTTGGCGGAGGAGGGCCACGCTAACGCCTTGATGCTACGTGGAAATTATAAATTTCCCTTGCTTCGTTTCCGCAAGCAGAATATGTCATGAATTATGTAAATATACGCATATTTACATAATTCATATACATACGGATTTATCAAGTTAAGCTGTAATTATAGCGGAACTACTTACATGATCATTGAATGCACAGATTCAAGTTGTAATTCCAATGCATAGCACAAGCAAAGTTTAATGAACGATAAATGCATGAATAAAATACGGTGATAAATTGATAAATTTAATTTCGAATTGTCTTATCTCCAATTCTTGCATCTCAAGATTCATCTATAGATCATAAAATCCCCTAACGACCACTC
The DNA here is from genome assembly GCF_921293095.1 of Ischnura elegans. Lineage (NCBI taxonomy): Eukaryota > Metazoa > Arthropoda > Insecta > Odonata > Coenagrionidae > Ischnura > Ischnura elegans. Next base: position 88,660,706 of record NC_060255.1, on the reverse strand, counting down.
ATTCATTCATTCATTCATTCACTCACCTATACAAATGTTTGGGGTGAACAAGACGAGATACGGCAAAAAGTCTAATGAAGACCCCCTCTAAAATTGTCTGAAACCCCAGGAAAAATTATGAAAACACTAAATTTACAATTATTTATCTGTCTATTCATCTAAAATTGAGTATGGGGATTAGTTCAAAAAATGGCCATCAAATTCCAATGGCAGCGCGGCAGTCATACAAACGAACAATCATAGCAACATATTTGTTTATGCAAACAAGAGGAGCTAAATTGGGAAAGAAGATAAAGGAATTAAAACGAAAAACTGATAAATATAACGAAGGAAGTTAAGAAAGTAATATTTGAAGTGTCTATTTCTTTGCGTCTTCTTTCCGCAAGAACAAACATCTGTTTAAATCAAAGCACATTCAAATGAAAAGCGGAGAAATATAAGGTAGGAAGTTAGTTGTTGTTTTTGATATACTACATCGAAAGTGTGGTGGTTATTAATATCAAAGTTAACAAGTGCACTAAATGCCAATTTAGAAATATGATTCGTGCTGTTGACTATAGTTCGTATCTTGTTGATGATACACGATTGTAGTAGAAAGACTTTCAACAAGTCTTACATAATGTAGGTAGGTAAAAATGGTTTTATTTTCATTTTATGTGATGGTGATAACTTTTTATTTTTGTTTACGTTCTTTTTTCCGTTAATGTCCTTTTTAATGTACAATGTTATCCGTGAGCTGCAGGAGTGAATAGGCAGTGAATAATACAATATGTAAGATACGTGCAAATAAAGGTATATCTTATTCAATTATTTGTCTTGCGAAAATCACGTTTCCTCGAGTGACTAAGTTATTCAACTGTGTAAATTATCGAAATCTTGACATTCACAATGTCTTGTACACCAAAGGCTGTGATCCGTTACTCACCAGATTTATTGCGCATTGCGTTGGATATTAAAGCTGAGATATTTGTGTATCCCGATTCATTAAAACTTTAAATAGAGGTACTTCTGAAGTGAAATCATTCGCGATCACGATAAATAATATTTCGATAAAATTCGTTATACTAGCCCCAATTCATGCTAAGGCGCATTTGTTTCTAGATATTGATATTCAGTCCCAACGTAATTCGCTTACGAAGGGGAACAGCTGTTACATCTTATTCGTATATCAAGAATTTGGTTGAGTTTTGTGGAAAATAATTAATAAACGTGTTTTTAATTGTAATTCGTAAAGTCGTTATGTTATGATATTACGTATGCATTGGGTGTTACAGTGGAACGTGGTCTCAACGTTTTTTGTATTTGAATTGAATGAGTTAGAGATACTCGAAGAAATTTATTTTACTTTTTTAGCCCCTCAGAAAAACGTTTCTCTTTATAAATATTTACATTCATATTGTAGCCTACGTACCATGCGCTCGTTTTACGTGAAAGTGGAAATATTGCTTATACCTAAGCTAGCCAGCTTAAAAGTAAACGATCCTTAAGTAACAAGTAGCAAACAAAAAGTGTAAGACCCCCCACAGTGAGCATAACAGGCCGCAGGCCTTTTTCGGGGGGGCCTAGGGGGGGCAGAGCCCCCCCCCCAGCGAGCAAAGCGAGTCTGGGATTATACTCAAGGAATTTTGAAACAGAGAGACGCAACTTAGTAGGATAGCCATTGTTACTATATTTTCATCGTGGATACTACATTAGGTAGGGCTTACTTACATATACACCAAATATCGGGCATAATTCGTTAGATTGGTCCACAACCACATGGGGTTGTGCTTTAAAAGCTTACCCACATATTTAAAAATATTTTGGAAAAATAATTAGATTTTCATGATACATTATTGAATTTTATAGCAAAATAAAAAGAACGGAAAAATTTTCAAGAAGTACGATCAAAATCAGAGGGAAAAAAAGGTGGTGGACATTGTTTACCAATTTACTGGAAAGTGTGTTAACTAATTCATTGAAAATCTATAGGAGGGCAAAAAATATCATCAATTGATATTTCAAAGATCATATGACGCGCTAACGTCAATCAAAGGTGACCGATTCAGTTATGGCAATCACTAAGAAATACATGCAGAAGGACCATCAAATCCGAAAAAAGGCAAACCTTCTCGTAATTCTTTACTAGCAGACACTAAAGAAGATAATGCAGGTCATATTATCGAAAAAAAGGTAACAAGGAAAGGTGTAGGTAATGTAATAGGCACAGTGTATATTTTTGGGTAAAATTTAATGTGCCCTTATATTCAAATAATTTTCATTAGTAAAAGGGATTTTTTATAGTATGAACGCTTACTTAATGATTTTAAATACTAAAAAATGCGTTTCTATGTGTTTATAAATTAAAAAGGTGGAAAAGAAAAAGATTTTAGTTTTTCACGGTATGTTAACCGAAGTACCCACATTCCGCCAAAGGTGCGAAAACGCACCATTATTTTTTTGGCATAAATAAATTTTTTTGAGCCTCAAATTTTTCAAAATTTCTTTTCTAGTATCTATTAAGACTAAATATGATGATAAATTCAAATATTTCTACCGAATATTAGCCTTGGCCGTTAATGGGTTAAGAGCCTCCCATCAAGCATATTTAAAAAAACTATCAATTAAATTAATGAAGGCTGTTATATCTCATGCAGCGTTTCACGGAGCATTTAAAATGAAAGTTAAGACGGCGACACTTCTCTTATCTCCTCTCGTTTTCGTAAAATCTCGGCGAAAGGACACCAAAATCCACATAGGGTGAGCGCTTAAACTTCAAACTGATGAAATAGTAATGTAAGACTCGAGGGACGCAAAGTATCCTTTCAAAACCCCAAGACCCACGCCAACGCAATTTGACCTGCGGAGAGAGGGCTCCGGCGAACCAGAAGATTTTAAACTTGATTCCTGCCTCGAGCGACCCTAAGAGCTTCCGAGAAACCAATTACAGCCTATAATGAGAGTTTTAGGTAAACTAAGAGGCATTAATAGATTACTAAGACACCAGAGAGAAATAGCCCTGAGCACGAGAGACGAGAAAACTAAATAGAGGATTCATGGAAATTTTGCAGAAGAGAAAAAAACAACTTCGGTCTATTACGCTAAATAAACTTACATAAAAGGCATTGATCTTCTAGAAGAACGTTATTTGAAATATAAATTAATGTAAGGGAACTTGATTCGGAACTGCAGGCACAAGAGGCTATCGTTGTAAAAGGATTAAGTATTCTCTGGCGGGAGGCTTATCAAGGAAAATAATCATAAATTGTTCAGTAAGTGTAGCTTGTCACTATTGGTAACTACCGACCATATCAACAGTGACTCAAAGGATATACAAAGAGCCAAACAAATAAAATGATATTCTGAATCTCATTCGATCAATCCATTCCTTCTATAAGGCAATTAATAAAATCAGTATAGTTGCCCAATACAATTAAGCAAAGCATTGTCAATAATGATCTCGAATTCTACAAAATTCCCCTAAATGTCATTTAGGAAAATAATGTAATATGAGAGAACATCCCGGAGCTGAGCAAAAGAATACAGATTTAAAAGGATAAAATAATCTTGTGACGGGTGGCCTATAAAAAAAAAAAAATTAAAAATAAGTCGCAAAGTTAAGCTTGTCATTTTATGTAACCATCAATATTAAAAGATACTTAAAGGATATACAGACATCAAACAAATACAATGATAGCGTGACGCTTATTCCATCAATCCATTCCTTCAAAAAGGGACTTTAAAAAATCTAAACCATTAGAATACCGTTAGGGAAAGCACTGCCATTAACTATCACGAGTTCCATTAAATTCTATTATGTTAAAATCCATTCTCCAAGTATTTATGGATGGCTACAAATTATCAAACTCAGGCTCAGAGCCCAAACGAAGTAAACTACTCCGTCACGAATGAAATGATTGATGACCACGCGACTATAACTAGATAATTCTAACTAAGGTGCTGTTCATAACTGCCGCTTAGATACTCACTATGGGGTTTGACTTCCCAAATTCAAGCCTCAATCATGGGTTGCTGATCGGGCCGCCGACGTAGAACTGTTGCATGGAGAACCAGTGTTTCTCAGCTTTGGCCAAAGTATTTGCACAAATTTGCATAGTTCTCCAGCGCCGTCAAACCCGCAACAGCCGGGAAACCAGTCTTCACGGCGCTCTCCGTGTTCGGCGGAAGTGTAGCAGGCGGCACCCCGCTCAAACTTTCTCAAGGACCGCCGCCTATCCTAAACCCTTCCCGAACACACCAGCAAGGATCCGGGAAGGAACTCCATGAGGGTCTCACACGAACATTTCACCCCATCCATTTGGAATCGCAGCTAAAGCTACCACTTGAGCTACGTCTTTAAATGGCAAGCTTCCAACTGCGTGGGGAATAAAATCAACTGATTTGGGCGTTACGTGATGGAACGATGAAATGTTCATAGTGAAACAAAAGCCAAGTACTGTTCCACATTTTTTTAAATTTGCTGTCAACTAGTTTCAACGTCTATACCGTCATTATCAAGACAAACAGGTCTTGATAATGACGGTATAATCGGTCAAACTGTTGGCCTTGATAATTACAGTATAGACGTTGAAGCTATTTGACTGCAAATTAAAAAAATGTTTGTGGAACAGTACTTGGTTTTTGTTTCACTATGGGCATGAGGAATATACCTCAGCAATCATAAAGCAAGCTGGTTATCACGATTGCATTTAATTAATAACATATTAATGATTTTTACAGCACGATATGTAATTAAATGCCATAATACAGCTTCGGCTTAGAACGGGGTGAGCTTCTTCCTAAACTAATCAAATAAACCTAGTTGAACTACTGAAAGACTGATTTGCCATAAAAAATGTTCTAATATAACTCTTGAATGCATTGCTAACGTAGAGATTTTACTTTCTCATAAAATTTCATACATATTTGTTATAAATTTCATAGACATTCACGACGCGATATGCTATTTATAGACACAATACGCCTTTGACTCAAATCGGGGTGAGCTTTTCCCTCAACCAACCAAATCAATCTTCTAGCTGAATCACTGAACGACCAGGTGGACATTAAAATGTTACAATGAAACTATTGAAGGCATTACTAACGTAGAGATTTTATTTTTCCTTATATGAACGACAAATGTCTCGGAATGTTGTCAAAACAAGTGCCTTGGATAGTTCATAACGATTCTTCTACGGTTGCATCATGATATGGACCAAGTTAACTCATCGATCTTCGATCCCTCTGAAGTCATAGACATGGATCATACAATCTTTCACATTTATAAACGCTGTGAATTTACTAAAAAATTTGTGGCAAGCCTTCCGGTTGCGCAAATACCTGGAAAACCCTGAGCTAACTAGCACGATAATGGTAACCCTTTAATGAATTCTCCACATGAATAAACGATCGGAAGTAAATCGACACGGGTTCCTTAGCAGAGCTTTAAAAAGGGGTTACACCATTCGCAAACAACAATTTTAACACGATGGATAATGAAAAAAAAATATTTTAGCGATAACCCACATTATGTGATCTTCGTAATACTTAAACCTTAAATATTAACTGTAAAGGGCTAATGATGATAGGGCCCGAGCCTTTATCATCTTCGTGGATTCACTAAGGTAAAATATATGAAACCAGCTGAATACTCAGCGCAGCCATACCATCAGTCACAATTTAAACTTCGCTGAGGCATTGCAATGTGAAATAGTCGATCGTGTTCGGAGGCTTTGAATTGCTGAAAATGGAGGAGGACTAAGGCACTGCAAAAGGTGAAATAGTGCCGGAAACGTGAGAAGAATTGAGAATTGGGGAATATGGTAAGAAATAGCCGAAAAAGGCGAGGTAGATTTCGTGCTGACGGACGTTGGTGGGAGTTGCGTTGACGATTTGGTGGAGAGGAGAATGTGGGATGAAATGGATTCTCGGTAGGAATGTGAACCGCAGGAGGTCGAAGGGTGAAGGATTGAAGGAGAATACAGTGCTTGTTTCCGCTAATATCACTGGCCCTTCGCAGTGTTCCATCAAATGGCTTATTTTCGCTAAAGTTAGCTTCCAACAGTAAAAAAAATATTGCCTCTAAATTCGTCCCCCTGTATAAGACGAACCACTAGCAAAAAAATCAACACAGTTTCAAGATCGGGCACATTTACACAGTTTTAGGTGTTTAATTTTTATTTGTTTCTTAAGCAGGGTGGAGAAAAATTATGCCATGAAATTCAGGATAGCTGATGCCAAAAGGAATCCAAAAATACGCATGGTGTTTAGATCAATAACGCACCAATTTAAAGTTTAAAAAATCATAAGCCAAGGGTTCCGATTGCCCGCGAGTTTTTCCCTGTTGTCGGATGATCTGAATATCTCATGACTTCGAATGTTTTCCCTGCATTTGCCTTTGTCCAGAACACCCGGCAACAGGCTAACTTTGTCGATGAGAAAGCCTACACAGTAGGGCGGATCGCAAAAATCGATTTTTTTCAAATCCATCTGGCCCAATGAAAAAAAGTTGTGGGACCGATCAAAAATAAGGCCTGAAAAATTTGAGACCTGTACGTGAACCCCTGACCCTCGCTCAAATGCAATTTAGGGGGGGAGGGTCAAAATTCGAAAAATATAATATTTTATGGTCATTCCCTATATATTTTGCCGAGTTACTGCCCTTATAGGGCAAAAATTTCGTGCATTTTGACGTATCTGCCACCGTTTAGCCACAAAATGCCTAATTTTAGTCCGCGTCCGCGAAGAAAATATTCCAACGCCCACGCAGCGTCGCGGATACCAGAGCCGCAGGCCGATCCCTTCCCCTCCACGCTCGCTTCTCCCCCTCCCACGCCTCTAACACAGGAAAATTCATCCCGCGCATGCTGCTAGGAGGTCGTTTGTCTTTCATAATATAAATCAGAAGATGGTAGACGGTAAAAAACGATGCGTAGTGAGACGACTTATCCCTTATTTGGCGCCTCGTCGGCGTTAAACAAATCGATGTTACCAACTTTTAGAGAAGTGATGAAATAATTTTAGACCTGCGCACGCAGGAAAGGAGACTACGGTCAATGAAGACGATGAGTGGCTATGAAGGTGTGCGAACTATGGTGACGCGCTTCTCTTCCATTATGAAGGTGACTAAATAAATTTAGCGGTACCACAGGAAGTACTAAAACTTACGGAAAATCTAATACTACTAATAGGCCACAAGTAGGGTTTTATTGAAGTATAAGACTCAAACAATTTTAAAGGAACATTTTAAATTATGCGATATTTTTGCGTGTAAGTGCATGGAGGAGCATAAGGTTCCCCCAATGAGAAGTATTTTGAGAGACAATCTGACGAAAATAAAGATGATGGCTGCTGGATTGAACCCTAAAGAAACTCGATAACTTAGGAAAAAAGGGAATCGTAGGTGAGCGTTGAGTCATCATCGTCAATTCTTGCACGGGAAAATAGTATCAAAAGTTTTCTTCTACAATTCATCCGAAGAAAATTAAAATGGCGGGAAATTAGCCGATTTGTATCTCTACTTTCCTCATGAAATAAACATTAAGGACTATAACCTCAAATTGGAACTTCTTCGGGGAAAATGCGTCTGCCAACTGTGATAGAGGTATATGCAAGAACCAAGCAACAGCAATGATCGTTCCCGCAACTTTAGCTGACGAAAAAGTCATAACTTCGTAAGATATATCAAAGCTAGTGTACCGGAATTACTTACGTAGACAGAAAAAGATGTTAATTACTGTGAATAAGAAACGAGAGGTGTCATCAAAGGGTCTCATTTTATTGGAATGAAAGACTATACTCTTGTCTAATGAAAAAAGGGAAGAGGACTTATCAATACAAGTTTATAGGGGAATGTGTGGTGTTAGTTGAAGAAACAGGGTCCCACTTTTGGAGGTTTGCCTCCCCCGTCGGAGGATTAGCAAAAGTTATAAAATCTGCGAGTATCGATTCCTTTCCGAGTGAAAATTAGATACACAGAATTAAAAAGGATTTGATTATGATGGTACCAAGCGAATACCGCCCAAAAAGGAGGCATCATCCCTTTGCTATAAGCATAATTCCAACATCCCTTGCAGTGTGGGTAGACTCTTCTTGGGATTCCCACCGGGTTAATTTTTCCATAATGGCCAACATTTCAAGCTCCGACTGGGGGCTCATCCTAAGGGATAAATTTTGTTGAACCCCGAAAAGAGTTTACCCACATCATTCGCCGGGAAAGCATCAAATCGTATTTCATCCCTTACAGTGGTCTTTTTGCTAATTGTACTATGTTGACTTGGATTTGCGACATGAACGTTGGGAGGGTAATCTAGGGATCCAATTTGCGTTTCTGCAAGGATGCGTTTGGCGACCAATCCGAGATTTTTTTAATTGCTGGATTTTAATATCGACGTAAAGTACTACCCGCTGATGATATATTGGAGAGAGACTCCGGTTCCTTCGGCTATATCCGAGCTTAGCGCTGTGGAATTTAAAAATCTATTGATGAAAGTTCATATTTAAATTTAAATATTCCTTTTATTATACATACGGACGAGATATTCGCGAAAGAATTTACCAAAACTTTGTTTACAGCAGCAAAAGACAAGGAATGACAATAACATAAGGAATACAGACTGGAAAGCAGGTAATTGGATAATTCCTTCGTGATTGTTCCTCACTGGACGATGCTGATAAATCAAATATTAGTAAGACTAACGAAGAAAGACGCACTTGGTGTGAATTTTGCTGCATCTGGGGCGTTCGAGAGGGGAGCGGGGAGGGTACGCCGGCGGCCTTCACCCTTATTCATCCATTTAGTCACAGCTGTCGGACAATACCGGAATAGAAGTGCATAACCTAAGTTCCCAAACCTTCATAGCCACTCGAGAGGCGTCTTCAAGACCGTAGTATCCTTTCCTGCGTGCGCAGGTCTAAAATTATTTCATCACTTCTCTAAAAGTTGGTAACATCGATTTGTTTAACGCCGACGAGGCGCCAAATAAGGGATAAGTCGTCTCACTACGCATCGTTTTTTACCGTCTACCATCTTCTGATTTATATTATGAAAGACAAACGACCTCCTAGCAGCATGCGCGGGATGAATTTTCCTGTGTTAGAGGCGTGGGAGGGGGAGAAGCGAGCGTGGAGGGGAAGGGATCGGCCTGCGGCTCTGGTATCCGCGACGCTGCGTGGGCGTTGGAATATTTTCTTCGCGGACGCGGACTAAAATTAGGCATTTTGTGGCTAAACGGTGGCAGATACGTCAAAATGCACGAAATTTTTGCCCTATAAGGGCAGTAACTCGGCAAAATATATAGGGAATGACCATAAAATATTATATTTTTCGAATTTTGACCCTCCCCCCCTAAATTGCATTTGAGCGAGGGTCAGGGGTTCACGTACAGGTCTCAAATTTTTCAGGCCTTATTTTTGATCGGTCCCACAACTTTTTTTCATTGGGCCAGATGGATTTGAAAAAAATCGATTTTTGCGATCCGCCCTACTACACAGCTGACATTAATTTCATTCCTAGCACACTCAAAACAAATTTTATACCTTAATAAAAATTTACCAATACATCGTAATCTTCAAAAACGAAAGGGCAACTATATCGAGAAATTAATATTGAAATAAGTCAAAGGATTAGATTTTACCGGTAATGGAAAGTAGTGGTGGGAAAAAATATATTTCAGGCAAAATAGTTGAAATATTACTTACACCAATTTCTACAATCACAGAATTGATACATGACACTGGAAAACAAAATACTGTTAGAAGGAGCAGTGAAAAAAATCAGAAAAAAATAAAGTAACAAAGGGAAGGAAAAACACGGAATACGATCAACGAAAAATATGACTCGATAAAATGTACGGAGAAAGAGCAAACGAAACTCTTGGTAACGTTAGATTAAAAAATTAAATAAATTACTTTTCACGGGAAATTGAATGCTGAAAATGCTCCGCAATACCGAAACTTCAGGAGGTGAAGGAGGCAATCGATTTCCATGACAGTGACTTATACGAACCATTCCGTCCGCTTTAGCCTTTAGCAGAAACAAGTTTAATCTGGCATCCCAAGCCCCAGCTAGCATCCACTCTATTTAAATGATGGATAGGAGCATTAACCCTCTTCATGGTGTGACTTGAGCATTTAAGTTTCAACATCATAAAACTAGTGGAAAAGATTCCTGGAAGGGAGAGAATATCTGTAACATCCACTAGCACTACATTTTCTTTATTAATACTATGCAATGAAAAGAATCATCTGGCCCAAACGTAAACGCGATAATAAAAATGAATTGTAACACTCATATTTGAATTAATTAACACCTAAATTCATTAAAAAATAATTCAAATATAAAGAGACAAAAATACTTTCACATTTTATTCTGTGGTGAAGCCGTTGCCTCATAGATATGCATGCTAAAAATTACTCTAATTATAAGTTTCCTTTTGGAGCACAAAACGTATTTATTCCGATTCTTCTTTTTTTAAATTTTGATGCGTGTGGTAGATACGAAATTTTAAAAACTATCAGGGCACACCAATCAAAATATACATTTTATAATATAAAAAGATGAACAGACTCCACTTGGGTTTTTTTCGCATAAAGCTACAATTTGACGGAATGTTGCCTTCGTTTACATCAATTACTGTTAAGTGCTTAGATTAAAATCAGATTTTGGTTCGAATATCTGACAGACCATCAAGTACTTTCACAGAAACTAAAACTTGCAATTAATGCGTACTACTTAAATAAGTTAATCTTACATCGCCATTCACCTGCTAGCGTGCACAATAATCAGAAATCTCGTAATCGCTTATAATGCCTATATCAGTAGAGAGTGGTTAGATAAACGGGAAAAAATATGACCGCGAAGATATCCATGTTCCGATTTGTTCAAAGACTGGACCTAAAAAATAATTTCACTTTTGAGTAGTTTTTTTATGCCCTATCATCCTTTGAGAAGACAAAAAATTAAAACAAAGCCATTTTTTATAACGCCATCTTAAATGTAGAAAATACAAAAATTATAATAAAAGGCTTTAGAATGGGAGTATTTTTTTATTTGGAGCACTATTTCCCCACTCACTACTTTACTATGATTTTCAAGGCGTGAATCTAAAGCAGCCATCCTGTTTTCCTCTTTCCCGAAGGAAAGGTCTTCTTTGTTCATCCTTTATGTATTCCATTTCACTTTCTTCTTCATCTTAAATTACCATTTGCTGGTTCTTCTCCTATACCACGGATAACCAGTTTTCCATGTATTTCCCTTCTTTTTACGTCCCATCCTAACATCTCTTTCTCCACTAAATCCAACCTAATCCACTAAGACCCGGAGCGATTTGCCATATTCAACGAATTTTTCCTTGTATACTTTACGCTCCTTGGATCAAAAAGGTTGGAATCCGACATTCTCTTTGTTCACCTTGAAGCTTACGCCTCCTCTTTTCTCGACCCTTCATCAAAGGAAAGTAACGTTACTGTTTATTTCTCTTTTTTTAGCCAGAGATTAGGGATTAAAGTTAAAAAATTTATGGCTATACCGGAAGCTTGATTAAATAGGGTCAGGAAGAGAAATAAGATATAGTGAAGAAATACAGTGAACTTTTATAGAGTTAATTTAACTGTAGGACTGAATAATGCTTAAAGTAGATAGTTGACGGTGTGTGTGCAGAATAAACTGAATGATTCGTTTTTTAAAACCACCACAATGGTGAAACTGTGGAGTGAGCCTTATTTTAACTTATCAAAGTAATAATATAGGTAAGTAACGTATTAGGGTACTCGCTAAGATTAGAAATATTTTCCGCACGGAAAAGATAAAGTAAACTTGTAAATAACGTATCAAAATTACCAGTCATAAAATTGCAGTTAAGGAAAAAATATTTGATAAAATGTCATTGTGGTATGAAAACTAAAATAAGGTTATGACTTAATTTTTTAGTTAACAATTTCTGAAGTTTTTCAAAACATTATTTCTTCTAATCAATCTCCTCTTTCCTCCATTGTGATACCTATGCATATCATCCCCAATAAGATAATTCCTGATGATAATTTGGATTGAGTCAAAGCTAAAAAAGTTTCGACATTGAACAAACACGCAATTTACTATAACCGTTTATCCTTATTCACTTTGAGTGGACAAGGTTCAGGTGAATTGATTTATGTTGAGGACAGAAAATAAATACCAAGTTAACATAAAAGTGCAGTTAGATCACAGTCGTAAAAATTACGCCAGTTACCTTTGTTGGGGAATAATAAGAATTACATTTTAAATGGAGCCTTTCGATTATTGATTGCCGCTTGAATTTTGACGAATCTGTTAAACTAATTGCGTTTGCACTACGTATATTGAAATCAAAGTACCATCAAATTCATTTTTCCAGCGCAGGGACAATACAATAGAACAAAAGAGAAATTTATTCTTCTGTTTTCACCCCTCATACTCAGGGAAAGAAAGCATAAGCAAATGCATTGCCCATTTCATGGCATTAAATTATAGCCAGTATAAAACAGCAAGTTTATAACGATTTCGTGTATGATTTTATGAGTAATAATACTTAAATTTAGATAAAATTATTCTAAATACATGAGATTTCAAATCAGCTGTCTAGAATATTATTGTCGAAATTAAACGACACCACCATATACGTATATCTAACTCATCCTAATTTTCTAAAACATGCTTCACAGGGATATTATTTAGCAAGAAAGAGAGTTCATTATCAAAGCCACAGTGCAATTCGCTAACTTTTCTAGCATCCTAGGAGTGAATAATTCTTTTGGTTACTAAAACTCTTTAAAAAAAGCTATGAAATGTTAACTTTTGTGTGCACGTCTTCATAGCCAAAGCTTTGCCAATCTCTCATGCTCCTTAAGGTGCGATATGAAGTGAAACACTTTGCACTTCATATCTCATAATGGACCTCCGCAAAGTATCTACCTCAGCCATTCAATTCATCCTTAAGGTGCGTTTACACAAACAACATGTACATAAACAAGTTACATAAACATTTTTCATGAAAAAGTTACAAATCCGTGTAACAAATCACATGTAACATTGTGTTACAAAGCCAAAATTCGTGATACATAACAAGTTTTTGGTTTCCCGCATGAAGTGGGAAAATGTGTAACATGTTACAGAAAAGAGGTGAGGCACATGGTGGGGATAGTCAGTTGACGGATGGGCCGCGACAAAATCTGTAACATGTTACTTATGCATATTAGGCTCCGCTGGACATAAAGCAAATGTTATATATAACAAAACAAATGTTACAAGTAACTTTTGCCATGTAACATGTTTATACATGCTATATAGTGTAAACGCGCCTTTAGATACACACCAAGCCAGCAAGAATAGTCAAAAGAAGACCAATAATCGGAATTATTTGACTGCCAGCTCATTGTACAAGTTTGTGACATTTTCCCACAAAGTATTTAGATAACTTATATGCTTATCTTGATCTAACCTTATCATCTGAAAAATAATGTTTCCATATATTAATTATATAGCGCTTCCAGATGTTCTGAACTGGAAACAGGTACGAAAACTTCTATACATTTGTGCGTACATATATCATTCATAAATGCAGTATTTCAAAGAGCTAACTAGCTATTAATTTGCAAGCGCAAAGCAAATCGCAGAGGTTCCCCCACCCACGCCATCATACCACGTAAGTTAAGCTGAGGAAAAAGATCTGTCCACGAGTATATTCTCGACATAATTCATTGGACCGATTCGCAAAATTTCCCGAGCATGTCCAAGTCGTCCTTAACCACCGGCCTTACCGTGACAACCTTACTCTGTCTGAGACGCATCAATTAAATACGGCCGGGCACCTGCGCCGGAACATTTTCTATTTCATCGACGTACGCACCCAGAAATTCACTTAACGAGGACTCGGTTGAGATCCACACGTTACGCCAAAGGTCACAGACTATGACGCAGGTCGCGGGGTGGGCCATTGCAGTAGGGGAGGATGAAGGTTGGGGAGACCGGAAGAGGGGAGGCATGGGCGGCCCAATGGGAGGGCTGAGCAACATGACCGCCGGGCGCGTCTAGCATTTCCGCTGCAGTGAACTAGCCGTGATCGTCATGAATGCCACACGTATGCCACTCGGTCAACGACCAAAGTAAACTGGGACGGACTGATTGAAGTAAAGAAACCAATGCACCAGACGTATCCCTCATTCACGTATTTGTGTGAACTAGTGGGGACATCAAGGTAGGGATAACGATGTAGAAGTGCTTCACGAGAGAGGTTATGGGAGATAGAACCATCAGTGCGCTACCTAGAAGAGTTGAAAGGTTACGCTATTCAGGACATGGTAATGGAAGGGTTAGGAAAGGGTTGGCGGATTTACAAAGGGATACCCACACGTAGTCATTTCGGCAGCGAATTTGCGACAGGGGACTGACGAGATGGCTAAACAAGATTTGGAAAAACCCTACCGAAGACTAACTAGGTCGAAAAAATCATGAGGCAAAATAAACTGGCCGAAAAAATGAAGAGCTTGAGGGATGAAATGATGCACGTAAGGGCAGCTACCACTTCAAAGGGTCTATAGAGTGCAGTTAAGTGTAAGCAAATCACATTTTTATCGGGAAATCGCCAAAAAATTGCAATACCGTACATGCAACTAACAGCAAAAATTTCCGCCACATATAAAACGTAGGATAAAATTCCAAACAATTAAATCAAATGAAATAATTTGTATAAAAAGAGGCAAATGCATTTAAAATTCAATATCGACGGCTAGTGTTAGGCCATGTAATGAGAGGGAAGGTCAATTATGCATATGGATCAGTGCACTAAATAGTATGGATATATACTGGCATGAACGCTTCATCAGATGGTCATAAGGATTTTGAATGCCAAGCCCGCATCATTAAATAAGGTAATTCTTATCACCATCTCTCCCGCTGTTTCACCCCATACACACAACTGATAAAATTACAAACACATTGCTTAATTTACATACAAAGTGTATAGAAAAAATGAAAGTTTAAGGTACTTTAAAAATATTTGAATCATGAAAAATGATATCCGATTTAAAAATCACGCATGCAAATAGTTACCATATTTGTTGTACGCGGTGAGAGAAAATACTCAAAACAAAACAAATACGAATTTTAGCACTATACGCCATTGATATTAACATTATCCACAGCAATACTGACGGGAAAATTTCATCGTAAGTAACACATGTTTGGAAATTTCAAATTCTTTGGCAAAACCAATCATTATAAATTTGAATGCATTACTAAGTTAAGCGAGAAGGAATGAGTTCAAACTATATGCGGTGATAAACTTTTTTGCGCGTCCAAAACCGCGTGTTCGGGCGACGATGTAAAAATTTCGGTAAAATATTGGCACAATTTTGTTTAAAAAGAATATGGACGCATTGCGTTTGCCGCTATAAAATCAGGCCATACGTCCATCTGTTGCCTTCAGACAACCGAGGTGAATAACAAAAATTGGTGCACGGTCACATCCAATCAATTCTCTACACATACAAGAGACGGTGAATAAATCACAATCTATTCACGCCAAACTGCCCATCAAAGCTTTAAAACACCAGTCTCCATTATTACGGGCATCTGCTGTGACAACATTTTTTGAAATCTTTGAGCAAAACGCCATAGTCAAAGTGAAAACCTAATTTTCGCGGACGCATCCCTAAAATGATATTTTACTAATTTTTTGGATATAGTCCTCAGAAAAAATATGCATTAAAGAATGAAAAAACTGGGATTAGAGGAAACGTAGATTACCAGCTTATTTCCTGCTTATTTTTTTTCGAAATAAGGGGATCTCTGAAACGTTAGAGAATGACATTGCCCTTTCGGGAATAGTGCACGATGTTAGTTTGAAGTGTCAAACCTCAAGGGAACAACTCAAATCAAAGGCCGTCAATACATCAGTTAAGGTAGGGAAGCGTCATTTGCAAAAGAGCAATAAAGTATTATTATTTACAAATACAAAAGATAAATGATCTTCCTTATTTGCTAAAATCTTTTACTCCATAGAACCCTCTAATCGATTTTGCACATAGCCAGTGAGATCCTATCTATATTTACAACAAAATCACACTTGAATACGCATATTATATTGCATGGCTGAATTTTTTCGCACAAAATTGAAGAGTCACTCTGAAATGCGATTGTAACTTAGCAACACACCGTGGGATGATAAATTTTTGTGTGGCACACTATCTGGAATTTTGATCAGGCAAGAAAAAGGAGTTATTCCATTCAGGGAGTTAATCAAGTTATGACTATAGGGAGGCTCTTGACTAATATAATAGTTCATCTTAAAAATTGGTCTTGGGTTCTAAGCAGCCCTTAAGTTTCAAAAACAAATTTTCATGATTACATTATAAAAAATCTTAAACATTCTACCTTAGTATTACTAAAATAGTATGGAATGAGTGTTAGATTTCGTATATCTTGCGGCTACTTCAAGGGATTTCATATCGATATTAACGCAAGCAGGAATCTTAATAAGGCTACCCATAATAAAAATGTTTAGACAACTTCCATTGTTTTTAACTAATTTAAACTCACGTATATTTCATTTCGAGGCGTTTTTCTCTTGAAAGTGCACTCATAGAAACGCACTTTTTCCTGTGGTTCTCATGAATTTATTCAACGTAGATGTACAAAAGCACTTGTAGCAAAAACTAATTGAACTTCAATCAATATCATAATAACACTGAAATGGATATCAACGAGTGAAATGGATATATAATAGCGGGGAATGGTGAAACATATGGTGCAGAGAACAGTAATGACAAATATAATTGGAACGATGCGGGACTCTTTTGGAGTCATGAAACCAATACAATGCTTGTGTATTCTCTCCAGGAAGTGTAATAAAGAGAATTGAGGATAGATTTTAGTTCAATATAAAAAGCCCATTTTGTAGCTGTTCAAACAGCTTCAGTCACATGAAAAAAAAATGAATTTTTGTTTAAATTGGTCATTGAAATTCCATTGAAAAATCAAACTGGATAGATATTTAAAAAAAAGACAACCAATTAAGCCCATGCTATATTTTGATCGTAATGTGGAAGAGAAAAAAACCTATGTGGGAATAACTTTAAACCTCAATGTATATTGAAATACTTTTTGCTTGATATAATGGATAAAATACTGTGATATTAATATTCATAGAGAGAACCGTACACGAGAATATTATTCTTTAAATACATTAGCTTATCAAAAAACCTGGCTTGAATTCAAAGAATAAAAACTTTGGGATATGGAGTTCTAATTCTAGAACTTGTCCAATTCAAATGGAAAACATTAGGAAAGGAAAAGGAAATAATTTAAACATAATTTCCCATTAGTGAAATTGATAGTGAAAGATATATTGTTTGATTCATGATCGAGGAAAGTTTCTATCCCTTAGCAGGGAAATAGAATTTTTAAGTTTTTCGGCTTTTATGGACAATCATTAACGATTCGCACCAATTTTGAACGAACACTCTCGCAATTTAGCGAATAATTGAAACAGATCTAAAAGGAATGGAATTTTAGCGGATACATACTTCATTGAAAATTCACACTTAAATAAAGTATGCTTAAAAATGAATTCGAAAGAGAAATGGATATGGAATCGCTAATGATGAAAAAAATGATATTGATCGCAAATTATTCCTTTTTTTACCTTTTGTAAGCGTACTTAAATACTTTCGATGAAAATAAATTCTTCTCCATTGCAGAAGTATCACTATTGTCCAAAACAATTTTCCCAACAAAGTGATCATAAGTGGCAAAAGAAATGATTCATTTACATTCTATTTAACTTCAGTGCATTTATTATCGCAAAACATAAAATGCCCATTAATCTTAAGGACACATAAACGCCGTTTATCCTTTCACTGTGCATATTAATCGCCAAAATTAAATGATACGGTAATTTCATACTGTAACATATATTATATCACCATAATAAAATCCTTTTTCGAGGGGATAAGGTAAAAATGTAATCAACGCCCTTTCCCGCACTTCTAACTAAATGAACACATCACTCACGTTTATAAAATTAGCTCATGCTTCGGCATAATTTGCCTCGACACTCTACCTCGTTGCAGTGGTTTGTGCAAGAGGGATGTAATTGTCAAGCTTCGACGCGTATTAACTTGGTTTGATGTGAATCACAAACTACGTTAGGGTAGTCAAACGAAGGGGATTGTTACTCAACCGTGTATCCGTGAAGCTCTCAATCTCTGAATAAATATATTGAACGATATCTAATTATCCTTTATCCACTAGGAGAGTAGTTTTCCTTATATTTCTTTTAAATTTAATAACTATATGTATAAATTGGAAATGTCATGATACCGAAAAAAATAAGAAAGGCTTTTTTGTACAATGCAGAATGCATACTAAAAATGATAATTTTAGGATCAAATTATTTTTTCTAAGCAAAATTACAATTATTCGACGACAATACGTGTTGTTCACCTGAATATGATTAAAAATGATTTTATAATATAATTAATACCTCATCATCTTGCATGCAATAAGTAGCCCTTTCATTGATTTACTATATGATATTATAGGGAAAACATATTTAACCCTGTGCTGTTTATATTCCACACATTCTCACGCCTTTTTTGACGTTGGAATACATTTTGTAATAGTTCATTGTGTAAATTCAATTATTTAGCCCTAAATTTGTTAAAGAATCGTGATAAATCTCAAATGAACGACATTATTTTGGCTATTTTATCATGCAACTATACAGTATTTGCAACTTACCCCACACGATTTTATGAAATATTTTTCCATTCGATTCATAATAATACATTAAGTTAAGTTTTAAAAGTACGATTTAAATTATGTTGTTTTTCTAAATAATATGCGATTAAAGTTCAAATAATTCAAGTACGCAATGCTAACTCTATTTAATTTATAATAGAGAAATAATATAAATATTTTCGTGGATGAAACTTCAAATTAATTCAACTTAAAAGAAACTATATTCAGGAGCGACTAAGGAACTATCGAAAATTCTAGAAGTTTTTAGAAAACAGAACTGAACGATTTAATTAGGAACACAAAATATTTAAAAAAGGTTGAAACTTGAAAATTGACAAAGTAGCAACATTTTAAAATAATACTTGAAAAGAACTCAATTCAAATATCATTAGTTGAGCTTCCATAAATGTCACTCATATTGCTCACAGTTCTTTATACAATACTCAATGTATTAAGTCATGCTAGTCAGAGCCAAGCTGAGCCACCGAAAATACATATTGAATTGAATATTTTTATTGTGCTCTAGGCAAAACCTATGAGAGCAAAAAATAGAAAATACAGGAAATTTTCTACTCTTAATAAAATGCATTTTGTCATCTGACAAAAATTAGGTATTATGGAGATTATTGCTAGGCTAACAAGTAGTAGATGTAAATACAAAAAATGTAAAATATTCAATACTAATAACACAAAAACATAAGTTTTGCCTTAGACAGTAATGAACACACACATACATATATACATTTATGTTGAGAGTTTTGATAACATCACAACTTTAAGATGATCACTCTAATGAGTTGAGGAGACTGAATTAAGCCCCAGACTTCAAATAGGAGTACTACGGCCTTCTTTTAAACGTCTGTAGTGATTATGACGTCTTTATATTTGGCGGAAGAGAGTTAAGAGTTACATACAGAGTTAAGTCACCCTAATTGGCTGAAACCGACTGAAAATTGTTGGTAGCTCAAAGGTCGTTTTTTTTATTTCCCCAGGGCTGCCTCGTGTCCATTTCAACTTCAATTCTACACGACCCTTCGCTTTACCCTTCCCCATGCTCGACAATTCCTCTCCCTCAGCTCAATGTCTCAGCGTCGGTGACCTGGTCGGCCACTGCAAGGTCAGCAGAGAGAAACGGGCGAAAAACCCAGCCTCCAAGTCGAAGGATGAATCGGTAACAAGGAGGAAAGGGTGTGGAACGTGGGTCATGAAGGTTGGCAAATCACCACCGTGTTGAGGGAAAAGAAGTAGATCTGACGAGCTATTTCGAGTAAGATAAGTACTCTTCACGAATATATAAATAAATAAATAAATAATAAATTGTTTTATTACTCCAAAAAATAAAAAGTACATAATATAATTAATTACATAAAAAGGAGTAACCTTTAGGTAGCTATTAAGGACAACCTGTTTTATGGCTACCATCATTTACAAAGGGTCATGCTGACATAAAAACAATTTAGGCACAGCATTTGAATTGAATTAAGTACGTACATGTATTAAATGGTGCTATATCAAAGAAAAATATCCTCCATACTTTGCATTCTAAACAACCAAGGCTGAATATTTTTTCATAACGGCGTTATTATTTTTTGGTTTAAGACATGAATCAGGTAATAAGTTATACACTTTTGGGCCTATAAACAAGAAACAACGTTTATATAGCGTGAGGTTAGGTCTTGGATATATGATACGGAAACGTTGCTGTAGAAAATTATTAAGATTAAAAATTAGGATCTTGCCTCGTCGTAGATAATACTGTTCTCTCAGAAATCGATAGCAGTACTTCGGGATTTCTTAGTTCATATAGCGCCATATCATTCCATGATCTATCCGGGCCAGACCGAAAGTAGTAGGATACAAGGAAAATTAGTGAGTCTTTTGGAGCACAAAGAATTTATCCTGAAGAACGGATTTTTATTAAAATTAACTCACTGAGATATCTTAACGATACTTGAGTTGCATGAACATCGATATTCATTCATAATTTCTGAAATTAAGATAGCTTCCCCATTAGGTGCTTTGAGGAAAACAGCTGAAAATCAGCACTTATTCCGCCGGATGAAAAGAAAGAGGTGAAAAAGCGGCAAGTATTTCTCTCCCAAATACCTTTCGTAACTTGAGGCGGAACGTAAATCTGTATTTGTCGAATTACTACTCAGTTATCGACACTTTCTCCTTAAAGGTACCATCGGTCAGCTGACAATTGTACAACGCAATAGCTACTTAGTACATGGGTAAATTAAGCACTTGAATTAAGCTGGTTGTATTCTCGTTGAGCTAAGTAATGTGAACATACAGTACTGAGAATATGTGACTAGGAAGCTTGTAGCATGAAATTTTATATGGTAAGTACACTACAACCAGGGATCTCGAGAAAATAGCAGGGAAATTTAAATTAATTAATAATGAAGAGGATGGCAGAGAAGATGGGATAAGCTGGATAAAACGAAGGATTAAAAAGAGATGGAGATGAACACGAAGGAGAGGGACATTCCGAGAAAATTGTAAGAAAAAAACTGGAGTGGTCGGAGAGAAAAAAGGGGGATATCGTAAATGCGGTTAACCCAGGTACGTACTCCCACGGCAAGATATTTTTCGCCTCCAACTAGAACGGGGCCTTAATTAATTCGCATTTAGCTAGCACATTTCGCTCTAATGCAAGACTCACGTGAATACTAGCTTGCGCGCCTCAGCGAGGCGAAAAAGGCCACTACCGACGAGGTGCTCTTGTTCCAATTTTCGAATAGTCAAGGCGCTCGAGCCACGCGAATTATATGCTGGGAATAAATAGGATTAGGATTATACGAATCTTTATGTTGTCTTGTGGAGAGAGAAGACGAAGTCTGGCGCTTTAAGTCCAAAATGTTAATTAAGGCCCGAACAATAATGTGGCTAAACGCGGGGGAAACGTCGCTGCGAAGTAAGTTGAATTACTATCGCGAAACTACTTCCCGCACAGAGTTTATTAAATGAATATGGACCGATAAACCGTGTACAACAGTTTAACATGAATCGCATTGAAAGCAATTTCCGTTACTTGTGATGTAAAGACTTGGTGATGAGCTGAAAAACGTTTTAGAATTCCAGATATAACGGAACGTGAAACTTAGAAGAATTTCTGCATGAAATCAGCAAAGCTTTTACAGCAACTGTATTGGCGTTCACACGACACTATATACTTAGGCCCGCATCGCCGATATTAAAACGCCCGTCTATGTTATCCCAAGCATCAGAAAGCGTAGAATCATGTCACAAGCAGATGATGAGGCCTTTGAAAATTTCGAAATATGGCACACAGCTTCCACAACGTGAAAGAGAACCTTATTTCAAAATAATGTAACTTACCTTTATAGCCTTACCCTGATACGTCCTTATGTACCCTTACCCTCATATGTCATTAAGATAGTACAGGAATTTAGTCACATTAAAAATAATGTGAACCCATTCCGCCAAACGTTGATGACTTAAATGAATATTACTTAGAACAAGAATAACCAAATAAGTTAACTAATGGCGATTCCTACAACAATGATTGAAGCCGCAATACCTTAAACGAAAATTCTACACTTCGTGAAAAAATGACAACAATTAGAAGATAAATACGTCCTTTTGATATTCCAGGGAAAGAAATTGGCCCTTTACACCGGATATCTGAAAATTATGATACATTTTTTCGTGATGAAGAAAAACATTACTTCAACTTATTCACCTATGCTTTATCGCACATAAATTGAGACGGAAATTGAACACATCTACTCGTACTCAATGGAGATTCTAGCGAGTCTCAGTTAAATGACTAAGGGGGAAACGACGAAATGGATTTTAATTTTAGTTTCTGTTCAGTAGTCGTGAAGTATGTGAACTCAGAGAGCAAGGTGACATTTTAATCATTAAATCCTATCACCAGATTACCTTTTTACAGAAGGAAGTTTAATCATTCGAAGTTTCTCGAAGGACAGATTATCATTATTTTTATGTATAATTACTCATTTTCCCAGGAATTTATGAAAGGTAATAAATTAACCAACATATTAAGACTCGACTAAACCTGGATAGTTCACAAGTTTAACCTCTTTCATAGAGTTATTACTTTATTAGTATATGCAAATAAGAAATTATTCACCGTGATACGTAGACAGCAAAGGACTTTGAACGAAATTTGTAAGGTCGGAGATAAAAGAGAGGAAATTTTACTTATATACCTCACTTGGAATTCTCGTACGCTATGGAAGTAAATTACAAGCACAAATACAAGACAAAAATGACGTCACGATTTTGAAAGCATTAATGCATTAATTACTAACTCGAAACTACCGATTTTACAAGAAATATGTGATAATCAAAGTATTTGAAACGCAATTTTACTCCAATATAATTCATCAATTACGTTTTATGACGATGACTGTTAATTTTTGGTTTCCATGGAGGGTTTTTAAAAGGGCACTTTTATTTCACTTCACAGGAATTGAAGGCCAATTTGGACAGTAACGAAGGTCGTAAAAATGAGAGGTCAATGAACATCCATTATTCCATAACCAAACAACTATTATTTATAAAATTTAAATCCTTAAAAAAATAACTATGGATAAGAATAGGTCTGAAAAAGGTGTGAAATAAGGATAGGCGTGATACACTGGTCAGATCTTTCCAGAGAGGTTTTTCAGGAACCTCGACGTAAGACAGGACTCCAATAATTATTATAATATTACCCGCGTAAAAACAAGTTCTCATTAAAATGATTCAAAATTTCGAGTAGTAGTGTACATGAAGCCTAGAAGCCGTGTACCTAGTGAAGTCACAGCATTGAGCCAAGTGTAATATAACAGGGAAATTGCGTGGTAGGCTATCTTCATACCTATACGAACGAAAACGTGTAGTGACCGCAAGAGGGAATCAAAATTTCCGACAAAGAGAATCAAAGAGCCTCGGAAGGAGTCAGAAAATACGGTAAAGTTAAAGGAATTAAGAGGTAGAATTTTTCCCTCGAAACGTCTCGAGTCGAGCGCGGAATACGGACAAAATAGCCGGGTGGCGGAGGTTAAGAGATAAAGGCTCTGAGTGGGACGATGGCGGAAAATTCGTGCCAGCGTATTGTGAATAGGGTGGTTTCCTATTATTTTTTTATTACCTACATCGAAAGATTATTACTCCAGGAGTACGAAAATTATCGCTTTTAGATTTTTAAATCACGATGCTTATTTTTCGCGATAAAACGAAAAGTGAAAATTTTCAAGCGCGCGAAAACGCGACGGCTAAGTATGAGTGCTGGGAAAACCCCGCATGACGTCATTCTGGTTCCCGCTGTCGCCGTGTGAGGGGACCTTGGGGCGAGGCTTTGAGCGCTGATACGATGCAGGCTGCTATCAGGTAGCAGAACACCCTGCTGGCAGGTAGCACTTGGCTTAAACAAGGATAATTAATACCTTATCAAACGAAGAAAAATTTGCGACCAAAGGCAGTTTTAATAGGTGATTATTAAGAGATGTTTCCCTGAGCTCTGTGCCTCATGCATGCATTGGTAATCTCAGACGATGTAAAACTCCTATCTACTCGTATAGAAACTAGGTCCCTGTGACGTCACGTGGAGTGGCATCGCATGGGCGCCAATCTGGACTTTTTCAAATGCGGTTAAAATTTACCATTGCCATTAGTAGAGCAATAATTGAAAGCACCTAACATTTTTAAAGGTCGAAAGCAGAAAGTAATGTTTAGAGTAACATTTATCAGAGAATGTAGTATTTTAAAACTTTTATCAAATAGCAATTATCATGAGAGTAAATTTTAAATGTATTCGATTTAGTTATCCTCAGGCTAACGTTAACTTTATGCTGCTCATTATTTATAAAATTGATAGCATTGAGATACATCTTTCTGAGAATGATGCTGGATAGGTACTTCAAACTGGGATGAATGGATGAACGAATGCATCGCAATTCACCTGGTACTTTTTCTTAAAGTGCGATAAGGTCACGTCAAGCTTGCTTACGCCGTTTTTTGTGCTCCGAGAAAGGTTTATCTCTTAGCCCTTCCTGCCACTAAGAACAAAAGGTTATATCCACGAGTCATCTGTGTTATTAAATAGCCAAGAGATAGACTGCAAACTAGGGGGAGAATTCATGGAAATTAAAGTTTCTAGGCCTCACAAGCATGCCGTCTAGAAAAATTCGCCCTACTTAACTTTTGCGTCCTAAATTTTTTATTTCATTATATTATCCATTCTTAAGTAAAATATAACACACAATAAGAAAGGAATATGTTTAAAGCAAGAGCTTTCATTAAATATATACTCTTGTTAAAATTCTGACTCCTAATGCCCATTTTTATTAAAATTGCTTTGAAACATTGATGTACAGCTAAATGCAAGTATGTACGTATCATTTTCATAATTTTGACCGAGACCTTAGTCTAGAGAAATTCAGACAGACGACAACCAACTTTATTTGGCTAATTCAAGTTTCTCCAGACAAATATAGAGCTCAACTTTTCAAACTATGTTTTCAAAGCGATAAGTGATCAATAAACGAGATGAAATTAACAAAAAGAGGCACTTCTTTCTAAATAAAAATAATAATTACATTGATCTGAATGGAAATAAAGGCCTCGGAAAAAATGGAAGAGGAAGACTTAGAATAGAGATGTATTGAACAAATAAAAAGGATAAGAGAGAGAAAAATATGCGGGTGTGTAAAAATAAGGGAACTGAGTGGAAAACAGCGTCAAATCAACCTGCTGCCCGGTGATAATGACTTTATTGTACTTATATTTATTAAAAATGAAAGGAAAGGAGAGCAAATATTTTTTTAACGGATAATGAGGAAGCAGATTAAACCAGAAAATTAATCATGTGACTAGTTTAACTATCATTTTTATCTCCTTGTACATCCAATGACATTTTGAAATGAGCTTTCTTCCAATCCAGGACGATGTCCAAATAGCTAACAGTGGAGCGTGTTCAACGACGCGTATCCCACACTGTACCCACATCCGTTCAAGGTATCAAGGGTTTATCAAACAACCACCGTCGGACAAGCTCGGTCGTACGAGCAAAGAAAACTTTACTGGGTGCAGTTTAAACATTGAACCGTGATAGACAGCAAACGGGGATATCTCGTTCGAGGAAGCCTCAAAGTCAGGTGAGACAAATGGAAGTCATCTAGGTACAAAGACGCTTTCGTCAACAGACGCGTACATACACAACGGCGCAAATGCTAGCGGGGGTTTATTTTTCACTTGATACAAAAAGTACGTTTTCAGAGGACCTAAGGCTGCAGTCTTGCCCTTTCCCGTGGTAAAAAAGTTTGTTTGAGAAGAGTACGAGAGACGAAATCTCGTCACGATAATAAGTCACAATAAAAAAGTCAGGACACGGAGTCCTCCTACAGATCGTTCCTCCTTTTCACGACCAAGTTTCGTAAAAAAAAGTGTTCCTTTGCACCCCGTGAAGCGAGGAGTTGGAAGTTTATTACAAGTATAAATGCTCGGCCATGAATGTCTGGGTGTTGCACTCAATACTTAGAGTTGTGACCTACACTGAAGAGATGTGAGTGAGAGTCCCTCCAGCTCTTCAAACACATTTTTTCCCAGCGATGAAGAGATGGATAATGCCGAGTTTGCTAGTTAGCTCGTTAAATAGGGATGAAGATCACTTAACCTACGCAAAGAAAATACGAACGACTAACAATATGGGGGGAAACTGTCGTACAATCACTCAGTTCAAGGACACTTCGAGTTCAAAGAGTACTAAACTAATTCCCAAAGCAGTCTACGTAACCTCATTACGAGTAAATGTAAGTTTTTTCAAAGGAATATTGACTTACACACTTTATTTCTTACACAATGACAATTGAAATATTCACTTTTGCTCTATGTTTTCTAAACAACGATTTAAAAAACACAGTGATTATTTTCGTACTAAAAGAGGAATTTATAACTTACCTAATTAGTTTAATATGCAAACCGTAAACAGAAAAAAATTGAACGCAGAAAATAAAAAAATAGAGGATACTTTGAAGCATAGGTTGACAGAGGTATTGCATTTCCGGATTTTTGTAACACAAGGAGAACAATTACCACATCTTTTTTTTTATTTTGTGCACGATTGCACATAAGACATCAATTTTATCAGAAGAACTAAAAGAGGTTTGTAATTATAATTTGTACTTGATTTTTTTAACACATATGTAAAAAAAAACTTGTTAATATTCATATACCGTACCTTTTCAAGTGTCATTTGAGCTAATTGCAGGCTAAACATCAAACATAAGCGTAGGATCCCCCAATGACGAACAGGACAAAAAACACCAAGCCACTATGGTCGAAATGACCCCTCCGCGGTTCTAGCGTTAACGCGATTACACACCCGAGGACCGCTTAAGGTTAAATCCCCCTCGACCTCCAATCCCCCTTCAGATTCAGCTCTTTTCATGTCGCACGACGTGCAAACTCGCCTTTTGCTCGGAACAATACGCACAATCACTCACACTTAAGGGTTCTCCCGAAATCACCGCCTAGCGATTCAGCCGTGTGTGAGCATTAAGGGCGAGAATGTGCAAGCGGAGCCGTCGCCGCATTTGTGACCGTTGATAAAATTGGCTGTGACAGTCAGTCGTCCAACCAGGGCGGGGAGACAGGCTGTTGGGAAGCACCACAAAAATGTCTTCGAGGAGATTGGCATTGATGATTCCAAATTTCAAACCCAGACCTCCCGGCCCTCTATATCCACCTCGTCAGGCACGTAAATAGCCTTCGGGAATGCTTGGGATGGATTTGTTTATTTTTATTCTCAAACCACCGAATACAGCTAATATTGGACACTTTACATCAGGGTACTCAACAAATTTAACAGTTAAACGTACACGAACAACCATGCCCTGGACAGGGTAAACCTACCTAAGCGGGACTCGGACCCGCGACCTCTTGTTTTGCCGCCGCCACCGAGGCCGGAAATGCCTGTTTACAATGACGTTTGCTGCCACTTTGAACGCATCAGAAAACCATATAGTTCAACAAGTTGACAATATATTATGCTTGCAATATCCTGAAAGTAAAATAAATCGTTGGCCATTGGGATTCACAATTTAATTTATCCATATCAAAAAATGTAATGCCATATGAGAGATATCCCTTAGCTAGTGGTCTCCTTAGCAGATGTATCGAGGGTGGTTGCCACAGCGGGAATATTTCGCCCCTTCGCTCCTCTCTCCATGGCCATATGCCTGCCCGTGGTAAGCAGGTGCCCTCATTCCGCCCAATTTGGCATAGAAATCCTTAATTGGGGCTGCCACAGCACACTATGACTACAATTTGGATATAATCAAGCATGACAAAGTATAGCACACTTAAAAAAAATATTCAATACGAACAAATCGTTGATTCACATGAAATTTGGACTCGGACCAGAGAATTCTGAGCGTAGGCCAATGTCCTGAACCTGCCCAATTTAGTAATCAAATTCTTTAGGTCAGGCTGTTTTCTCGCGCACTGATTTCAAATAGCAGATCGCTTTACAGAAGTATTCTGCCGATTAAGGTAGGCTTCCATGGAGAACTTAAGAAGCGTTCTGGCAGCCTCTCCTCTCTTTATGGACCTCCCTCTTAAATTCACAACAATGCTATTTTTATTTCATTTTATCTAAAAATTCTATTCCCTTCCTTCCTCCCCCTCGTTTACCCAACATT
Organism: Ischnura elegans; assembly: GCF_921293095.1. Taxonomy (NCBI): domain Eukaryota; kingdom Metazoa; phylum Arthropoda; class Insecta; order Odonata; family Coenagrionidae; genus Ischnura; species Ischnura elegans. Next base: position 88,632,296 of record NC_060255.1, on the reverse strand, counting down.
CTACCCTCTAACACAGTTTTCAATATCTCCTTTCCGCTAAGTACTCGCTCTTTCCATACCTTCTGTCTCCTCTGCATCTCATCCAAAATCTGACTCTTCTCAACCCACCATGTCCAACACTTCATCGTTACTACTCCTCTCTGTCCACTTCATCATCTCAATTCTTCTCCAGACCCACACCTCGAACATGTGCAGTTTTCTATCGTCCTCCCTCCTAAGTGTCGCTGTGTGTTTCTACTCTGTAAAGCTGTACACCCCAGTTCAGAAACTTCACAAACCTTACATAGCGTTACTCTCATGAGCGCACTGTGATTACAAATGTGAGAATTCTGAGCGTCCGCCAACGCCCGAAACCACTGCAAATTGTACTTAAATTCTTCAAGTCAGGCTGCTACCATAAGCTCTGCTTATGAATGTGAAATCCTTAAGCGAGATAAAACTATTGCCAAGTCAAGAACGATCTCCAATGAGAAATTCAATGATTACAAATGGGAGATAAATATGCATGGTAATTCCATTAGGATATCATGCACATGCATAATCATTGATTTAAAATTTTAGGTTTTCCCGGCGTAAAGATTGATGAAAATGTTTTCGGGATTCCCACCGGTAACTAATAACTAATAGTGCACCGCACCAATAACTATTGGGATAGAATTTTAAAGGAGGCAATTGCTATTAGCCTTGAGGAGAAGAACTTAAACAAAGATAAAGGCTTCCAACTGAGCAGTGCCTGGAATGCCATAATTAATCGCTAATTCCGCAAGCAACAATAACGGCAACGAGGGATATGAATAAATAAATAAATAAGTGCCATAAAAAATTACCATTAAGAGTAAACTCCTGAAGACGATGGCAGACTCAGCCATTGAAACGTTGGAAGAATTAACCCAATACCACACCCGGTGGGAATCTGGAGAAATTTTTCATAAATCATTGATTTGTGTGAAATTTGAACCCGTACCAGAGAATTCGGAGCGTGCGCCACTGCCCTCAACCACCCAATTCGGCAACACCGGTTTGTCACGAGAGGAAGAGAGAGAGAAAGAAGAAGATATGGCGGGCAAAGAGGGATATCTGCGGGACGAGGTAAGGGAAGATTTTCTCTGACTGTCGTACAAAAACCACGTCTGAACACGACAGGGTGACAGTTGTGCGCCCGTTCTCTCATTTTTCTCCCTTCGCGCACCGCACTCCTTCGGGGATATATTTTTTTCGGAGTCCTCGCAGAAGGAAGGAGGGATGACAAGAGGCAGGACTTTAATCCCCGTCTTATTCTCCGCCCCTATCGCAAGCCCGGACGACTTGACGTATTCATACGGCGGTGGATATGACGCCGGCCGCAAGGTGTCGTGTCGTTACTCATTGGGCAGAAAATGGAGAGGTCCTTCGGGTAAAAGTGGAATGACCGACGAAAGTGTGGGGGTAAAATCTTTCCTTGGTCAATGAACTAGCCTTCGGAACTGTAAGAGCAAATCAGCTAGGGATAAAAAGTATTTTGTCTTCACACTGAGGATGAGATTGGAAAGCCATTTCTTTTAGCCTGAATTTGAACCTAGGACTTTCAATTAAGGGTCAGGTATACTAGAAACTACAAAGTGTGGGGGTAAAATCTTTCTTTGGTCAATGAAATAGCTTTCGGAACTCTTAGAGAAAATCAGCCAGAGATAAAAGTACAATGTCTTTGCTCCAAGGAAGAGATTCACCATGAAAAAACCATTTGGTTAGGCCAGAATTTGAACTCAGGTCTATCTATTAAAGGTCAAATATCCTACCAGTTACAACACCGAGCCATCTTCCTGCAATACGGATTTCACACTTTTAGGATACCCAGCTTTTTCGCATGAGATAAAATGAGAGAGCTATTTTGCCCATCTAATAGGAATACGCGCGCTATTTTCCCTCGAACAATAAATGATATCCATAAATGTTAGGCCGCAGTCAAATCATCCTAGTAAATTTTAATTTAATCTTAATTAGTGCATATTAATTTATATATATGGTGAATTACCTTCCGTTACAAGCTAAGTTTATCGGGGTAGTTCGTAGATGTAGTAGACATTAGCAACATATTCCCAGCCTCCATCGGGATAGCTTTTTCGCATGAGATAAAATAAGAGAGCTATTTTGCCCATCTAATAGGAACACGCATGATTTTTTCCCTCGAACAATAAATGATATCCATAACTGTTAGGCCGCAGTCAAATCATCCTAGTAAATTTTAATTTAATCTTAATTGGTGCATATTAATTTAAATATATGGTGCATTACCTTCCGTCACAAGCTAAGTTTATCGGGGTAGTTAGTAGATGTAGTAGACATTAGCAACATATTCCCAGTCTCCATCGGTACACAGGAGACGGTAATCGGGCTTGCTAAGCAACTATTTAAGATAAAAATGTACGGTACCGCTATCCAGAGACGGATTTTTACTTAGTACCTTATGGAAAAAGTAGCTTTAGAACCATTACACGCACAGGCGCAAAGTAATTTACTTCAAGGGTCAAGTTTAACGTGAAAAACTATTTGCCGTAATCAGGATTCGTACTCGAGTTCTACATAAATTTAAGCGAAGACTTTCAAAGCATTTAGTAATAATTTTTTTATAGTTTTTCCGGGAAAGCGAATGTAACTCCGCTATAGAAGTAACAAAAAGCTGCCTCTTTGAAGTCCTAATAGCCAATTTATCCTTCGGGAAATGTTAACCCGCTCGTAAATCGAGGGCAATGTCGTGGAGCAATCGATTGGCAAAGGTGACCGGTAGATAATACAGTATCGCTTATGTATTTTGAGAGCAGGCATAGTGCTGCTCTAGAGGAATTTTGTACCCATAGTGATGTAGGAAAGACGTAAATTACTTCACCATATCTCATTTTTGAAACCGCAGCCTTTAACCCATGGAAAAAAACGCATAAAGAATGATAAGGACTATTTCTACTCCCCCTAGTCCTTACACAATACCTACATTATTATTAAAAATTCTTACCGCAATTTCTTTGCATCAAAAAGTAACCAATGGGCAGTATATACCCGTCAAAAATTTAGTTATCTGTATTTTTACACTATTGCCGGTTATTTGCACTTAAAACCACATCTGGGGTCTTTAAATATATTAAATTATCAAAAAACATCATTCTAGCTATTGCAGGAAACTTATATCCTTCTTTAACTACATCTAACCATACCTTCATAAGTCAACCTTCAACCTTCAAAAGTCCTCAAACTTTAACTTCGAGCGCATAGGTGTAACTTTCTTTTTACACCATTCTCTCTGAAATGAAGAACATTTCGAGGAGTGATATGTTGACACATCGACAGAGTAAGAGTCTAGAAAAGTTTGCAGAGGATTAAATGCCTTTTTTCCATACAGGTAATAAAAATGTAAGGTTAATATTTGAATAAAAACTGAGTCTAAACGATTGGTGGTTAAAAAATAGTTGTAATATATTAATATATTCGATGACATATTTTCTGTGATAACTTAAAGCAATCATCTTTCATGTTGCGTCAGCCACTTTATTTGGGACCACATTAAAGAAATTAGTGACTGATTTCAAAGAAATAATTAAAACAAATTAAAAACTATTTTATTAATTATTGTATCCCTAAAATCTAATTAAAAGAAATTATCTCAACAAAACAGATTAACATAAAGTTTCATTCTTTAGTAGGTACTAATTTCGATTTTAACGATGATGTTTATCAATTGTAAAAAAGCACTAATCGTTTTCATTACCGATGATGAGGACAACAAAAAGCGATATCTATACAGAAATCATATGTAAAAATACCTCACCAGGAATGACACTATGCAGATTAATGATACATGTGTGTATTCTGGGAACATAAATACTACCTTATTAACACGAACGTAATGTTTTATCATTCCATTAAAAATAAAAATATATCCTACGAGTATTTAAATAAAAAAAAGTTAGGGGCTCTAATTTCATTCTAATAAAAAAATATACAGTATAAAATCACGCCCTTTTTTCGAAATAATTCAGAGAAGATCACTACAATATTTTGATGAAACACGAAGACGCTATTTAACATAATTTCAAAACAATCGGTATTAGGTATTGGAATAATTCTATTTCCTTTCAGCTTAAACAATTTGTTGGCAACTTGAAAACTCCCCAAATTCCAAACCTACCATTGTTCAACTACAGTGACATAAATGACACGAGGAATGGCGATGAAACCGTTAAACAGAAAAACATAAAACCACCCGCTGCATTCGTTTGCAGAAAAAAAGAAAGAAAAGAGTAGTAATTGCTGCACGGATACGGGTAAAAATGACTGAAAAGCGATAAATAACCTCTCCTGCTGCGCGGCAGAGGCAAAAACTCACAGCGTAAATGCAGACTTAAATTGCTAAAACGGACGTCCCCGACACGTTTCCGGCAAAAAAATACATCAACCGAGTTCCGGGCCTAATTTTGAATATTTAATTTTCTAACAAGCACGCCTTTGTTTAGCACGTGGCAAAGCTGTCACCAGGGATGGAGAAGGAAATCCCAACAGGACTGAAAAGAAAAACAAAACTACGTTCCCCCAGTATTTATGGGTATTTTACGTAGCTGTCGAGTCTGGATTTCAATTATAAAGCAATATAAAAATCTCCCCTTTCGAGACACTTGGATAAATCGCCGTCAGAGTGAATGCCATTTGCAGAACTAGGTATTTATAAGGAGGGCATTAGTAGTTTGGAATTCATTTTCCTAGTCGACGTCGAAGCACGACGCAAATTGACCAAAATCAAACGAAACAATTATACGCACGTGAAAATTCCCCGCGTAACGTGCACATAAAATATCTGAGTTAATTTTTAGGGGATGTTAGCGAATAAGAGGAAAAGAAATGGATCCATTAAGAGCCAAAGACAGAAAATTAGGCATTAGCGTTAAGGAGTGAACCCTACGATGTGGGTCATGCGTAATTTAATAAAGGTAATATAATTAAAAAATATGTACCCGAAATTGGATAAGAGATATTAAATTAATAAAAAAATTCTTGCCATGTCTCTAAAACATTTGAATGTGCTGCATCAATAGATGACCAATAGACAATGTACACGACATTTTAAGTTCTGGCATATGGTGCATAGAATTCAAAAAAGGAGGATGGCTGGAGTTTCAATGGGCACTGTTGATAGTTGTGAAACATTTGTATCATGAGTTGACGAATAACTTCCCACATCAAGCCGATCAAAACTTAAGCCGGCTTGGAAAGGTGTTTATAGACGTATATTAGCATCAGTATGACTGGACAAGATACACTGAGGGGTTAGTGGATCTTTAAGATCTTAAAGAACCTCAACCTGAAATTGGCATAAAATGAGTCTGTCGACAGAATTCGGATTTATAGATCGAATGAAATATGGATTCACCGAGGGAAAGACAGAAAAAGGAGAGTTATTGGTATTGAATATCAGTGCACATAAATGACTCTGGAGGTAAGGTTTGACAGGAGTGTGATATGACAATACGTCGAAGACTGCGTATGGGGCAGCATGATTATGACATGTAGTAAGGTTCAATTCCAGGCTGTAAGCGTAAATACGTGAGTAAATCGATTTTGGGCATGCTATCACCTGGGTCGGCGTAGTACTATTTATGAAAGAGGATGACCACATAGAGAGCACAATTTTAGAAAAAGAAATGGCTTTCCAATTATTAAATGGAAGCATTTTATGCATTTTTGATTCCCGTAAAAAATATTAAACTTTTAACATTTTCATATAAAACCTATATTTTTGAAGCTAAAAATCTATGTGGAATGCCAATTAATTTTAATTTTGTTTACATACTAGATTATAAATACATCTTTGAGAAAAACTAATTTAATTGTATTGCTCAAAATAATAATATACAATGCTAATTAAATTTTTAACATTGTTATGGCTTATTAATGTGCATTTCTGATCAATAAAAAACAAATATACCCGAGGAATAGTTAAAGCTTTCTTTAAAAGGAAAGAAGTTTCAACCGTAGGAAGGCTAACGATGGCGTAACGGAAAACGAAATTTCTACGTGGATAAAGGACCTTGATTTTAACAGAGAAGAACATGAATGTGGTGGAAAAAAAGAGTAGATATGGGTAACTTGTATCAAGTGCATACTGAATTGAAGACTTGGAGCTAGACTAGGGAGTAAATATTCGCCATTAGAAATAAAGAGAAGAGGAGTTTTTGGTTTCGAGTCAGTCGAAGTGGATGACTCGTAAACAGGTTCGGCTTCAGATGATCAGAATAAGCAAGTGAAAAAATGGTCCAAAGGCATACTCTCGTTAGCCATAGTGACGTTCACTGGCATTCGTGACCTAAAATGATGGCATTTATAATAAATAAAAGCATCTTTACCGTACAAGTAAATTGAAACAAATTAAAAATATTTAAAACGTCATTATACTCTGAATGCCTTCTCTTCACCTGATTATTGATATCCGCAAGGGTATATTTCTTCATTTATTAATGAATATCACAATATACAGCTGAATGCATCAATGGACAACAAAAATGTTCAGGGAAGCAGCAGTGTGACCACACATGACATTTATGAGACGGCAATCGACATTGACGAGTCAGAAAACCCTAAAACAACCATAATTTGTTGAGAAGAAAGCCTTTGAGCAGAAAAAAATACATGATATAAAATACCTATGGTGAGTATTGGAAGGGAGGCAGCGCATTTGACGCAGGACTAGGGAGCTTTGTGAATAAATGTTTCGTCGGTATGGAAAAAATTTAATACATGAAATTTGAGGACAAGTTCCTTCATCTTGTATTCGTCGCCCTCATAACTAATTTTATTACTTTCTCGTCGGCTACATTCATGGATAAAAATGAGAATTTACACAAACACTTGTATTTCCCATCTTGCACGTACATGCGTCTATTTACTTGTAGACCATGCACGTCACCTCCACATATTAGCCATACTCCTAACTATGCACACACGTGACTATGTTCTAAATGTTATTGTGTCTTAATAAATGGAACCAAGTCACCATTTGTTGGATCCGCCTATTCACCGTGAGGAGTGAGAGAAAAGGGAGTATTTGGCTTCGGGTCCCAGGGGACTTGGATGACTGTAGGGGGTTAAGGTTTAGCAGCAGTGTGATGAGACACGACTTTTGGGGAGGTTGGCCAGGAGCGGCTGGTATATGGGATGGGACCCCGTCAGTGCTGGCATCGGGTGGGAGGATAGCGAGAGGGCCGCGCGAGGATGTGGGGACAGAATGTTTCCGGTCCCTCATTCCGTATTCCGTGGACAGAATCCGGGGCCCGGAAGCGGAGCTCTGCGGGTGCAGGTTGGCAAAGGATGTTGGGGAATAAAAGTGCGCGCGCGGTGCATGGCGGGAAGAGGAGGATGGGTAAAGGAGAGGAGGAAGAGGGCTGGGGTACGGTTCCCATGGAAAGGATGGTGGAAATGGGGGTTGGGGAGTAGTGGGTGGATTTCGACATGGCCGGAGGAAAAGAGACAAATTTTGGACGGGGGAGGTAAAGGTCTCGGAATCTCCTCCTCCTCTCTTCCCTTTCTTTTGAGGCCGACTCTTTCGCTTACCCGAGCACCAGCACGCCCTTCCTTTTACCCTGCCCTCCTCTTCGCTTTCTCTCCCTTCGCATTATCATTCCAGTCTATACCTCACCACCAACACACTCCCCTCCGCCTATCCTGCAATTTTCTCTTCCTCTAAATCACCTTTTACTCTTTATTTCTCCGAATATTTACACTTATCAATTGAGGACCCTAGAAGCCAAGTCCCTAAAAGCCACCACACAAGAAAATTATTGATGTAACAACAAGATATTGAAATATTGAAAAGGAAATACATTGAAGCAAATACGATTTATTTCTCGTGTTTTCTATTTCATAAAATTACGTAACATAACATACGTACGTAAACATAACGTACGTAAATTTCATAACATTCCATGATATATGCTCTTTTCTACGAATTTCTAATCAATGAAACAATGCGCGAAAGTAGACTTTCAATTCCGTCTTAAAAAATGCTTACTTCACCCTGGATACCTGGAGGCTTTACTCCACTGGTTTAAAATACTGAAATTTTAGACCAGCTCGAGTTCATGAAGTCTTCTCATTTCACACCAAATAATAAACGATACCATCTTTGCTGCACTGGGGATGAGTGCAATTTTTTCTTAACTGTATCCCTTTATACTGCTATAATCAATATGAAAGTTACTCCATTCTTTGTCTGCAGTAATTTGAGGAGAAAAGAGAAATAACAGTTGAAAAGCGTAAGAATTCGTAAAACAAAGAATGAAAAGATTACTTAGAGGACGGAAAATGTTAAGGAGACCTAAGGGAAGTGCGACAGTAGGGAGGTATGGATTGGAATGATAAGGCAATAGAGTGGAGAAAAATAGAATAAGTAGTGACTTGCTGCTATTTATTAAGATATACTACCATCTACAGTATCATTAGGAGCGTGCATATATGGAAACATGGCTAGAATGTGTAAGCGACACATATGAGCTATACTGAAATTGACATATGAAAGAGGAAACTGTGAAGTATATGATAAACTTAAATGCGAAAAAGAAGAATATTTATTACTTCCCAGCTTACTCTTTTAGCTCTACTATAACTCTCTGTAACTAAGGTAGCGCTAGTAAGAAAGAAAAAAATGGTCGCAGAGTATTAATCCCAGAAAAAACTGAGAACATTATTACTTTCGAATCCGACGGTAGGCAACTTACCGTGCCATTATCTTTTAGTCTTTAAAGTATACATAAATTGTGATTGACTGCAATATATATCCACAACAATAACATTATATTGGAAAACTAATTTTCTTCCGCAGTAACATTTTATACAGATTCACCCTTCATACACGTTCTTCTTAAAATTAGAGTTCAACGCCAGTCAGCGATCTATAAAAAAGGTTTAAATAATTAGCTTCAACTTGTGACAAGCAAACATGGAACCTTATAAAAAAATTAAGGGAGAAAAAGTATGACATATCACAAGGATGGATTAGTGGAAGCAAGTGATGAATGAGGCCAGAGGAAGGAAGTCAGAAGTGATCAAAGGATCATCTAGTTGACAATTATAGCCTGGGAAACTGCCATGAACTAATCTAAGGATTAATAAGATAAGATTGGCATGATGAAGTGACCTATGGGTTCACGCTACTCGTTTATGTGGGTAATCATCTGACGGAAGTAAAACGATATTACAAAGACATGAACTTAATTTCACTAAGAAAGCGGAGGAAAAAGGCTTTATGACATAATTACACTACAGTTCGGTTGTAACTAAGAGTAATTATGCCAGGAAATTAGCCTTCGAATGACTGAGTACGAGGAAGAAAAATATCCAGAGACGTATTCTTGAAAATATAATACCCAGGTGATTCATTAGCTGCTGAATCTTGGGAGAGTTACGGCTTCCGAGGCATCCAGAAATTTGGTTTCATAGCTTATTCCAGTGCACTAGCCAAGCTAGTCAATTCTTTAAAATAACTGAAGTGGAAGCTAAAAGTATTCCATTCATGAACTGATGCATACTAGAGTCCATAATACTTGCGCATACAAGCGAGGTAAAAGTGAGCAAGTTCTCTGAACGTTTAATTATGTGTCACCTTCATTGACTATACAGTTTTTGTTAAAGATTTTAATTGAACCCCGGGCAAAAGAACAAACGTTTACACTGCAATCTTGAAATCTAGTACTGCTTCCATTAACAAAAACACTTAACGTTTCCTATAAAAAGTGAAAAACACAAATATATTATTACGTAAGTTTGAGCAAGAGCATTAAATAGCTTACCGTTACAATCTCTTTTAAATAGGGATGATAAAAAAAAGTCTACGGCAGGCACCACACCTTTCGTGCTCTCAAGTCGATGCGTGAATACATCAATCCTTACCTGAAAGGAAAAACAAAAGAGTAGGTAAATTATATGTGCTATCATTGATTCCCTCAATGAATGTAAGAATATCAAAATCCAAAGCGATGCCTATGCCGTCAGAGAATATTGTTAAGTGATCAAAATTCACCATGTTCTCACCAAATTATCAGCACCGCGAAACAATTAACGGTATTTGCTAAAGTTTAACATAATGTTCATTGCTACAAAGAAAGATTAACTAAAATTTCGAACGTGAATTCCGTCAGGAAGTCCCAGCTATTATTTACATCTTTACAGCGTATAACTTATTATTCCGTCAGGAAGTCTCAGATATTATTTACTTGTTTACACCATATAAATTATTTGTACCTGTGCAATAGGTTGTGGTTCTCTTACTGGCCGTATCTATTGAGTTAGTGATAAAATGTATGCGTGTTTTACCATGCACATTAAAAAGATAATCCCATTAATCAATTAGGTGAGTTATCATTGTCGCATTATTTTATTCCAACTTCCTCTTACGGAGACGCTTCAATTATATTCCGAAGCCTGCAATAACTTCTAAGATCAAGCGCATCGCTACGTTGCAACCTATTGAAAAAAAGGAGAGACTAGGGCATCCTTGCCTTTAGACGATCCGAGAATCCATATGCCATACACTCCCGCTCCTGTTCCATCCACCTACTCAACCCTCACACAACCCTTTTCACGGGGACTTTGATGTTCCATCTTCCGCCATTCAATCCACCTTTCCAACCGGGTTACCTCTCATGGGGGACACCCTTTCCCGTGTTCCCTGGGCCTCCCACCCACTAACACACGCACTCAATCACAAAGTCAAACATGCTTCTTCCAGAATCTTTTTACGGCCTCACTCCCTGGCGAGTCACGCGTAGAATGGGTTGGGTGGGGTCTATAAGGTCAGCGGTGTAGAGGCAATTCTAGGTCGGGAGAAAATGGAAAATGGCCGGGCATGTCCGCGGGTCTACGGGTTCGGGATTTATTAGCCCGCTCCTGATAGGACAAGCGAGGGTAGTAGTGAGCCAAATGTTCTCGAGTACAAATAATTGAGTGACAAGACAAGTACCTACTCGAGTATCAAAATACGTACTTGAGTACCACGATAATTAGTGGAGAACTACGATGCGAACTCGAGTATCGACATAAGTATTAGAACACCCAGGAAACTGTTACTTGAGGAGAAGTAGTCGATAAGTACTCAAGTAAGCAAATACGTAGTCGAGTACCCGAAAAGCAGGGTAGAACCATGATTGATGAGAAATCGAGAATAGAGATCAGTACTAGAAAAACCATAGTACTTGTACTTGAGCAAGAGACCTCCAGCATCCAAATACGTATTTTAGTACCCCGAGAAACAGTGGAGAAGCCTGATAAGAACTCGAAATCCGAGATAAGTACTGAAACACCCATATAAGCAGAAGAGTACCAGGATAAGTACTCAGATAATTATAATTATTCGATTTCCCATTTCTTTCCTTTACTCAACACTCTGTCGTGTCAATGTTCCAAATTGACTCATGTGCTTCGATTTACTAGAACATATTATAATCTGTTCTGATATTTATCATCATGTACTAATATACCGATTCAAGCACCTATTGAGGATTTATAGCGCCACGATGATGATATTTTTACTTTGATGAGTAGCAAAAGAGAGACCTCGAAGCACTCGATTAACTTGACCGATATACCCCATGCAACCAGGGGCTTGCAAGCAACAGCGATATGTGTTCGGCTCATGTCAAAAGGTAATGTAAAATCGTGGTACATTTCAAACTTGCTTCTTGAACTACGGTGAAACGCACATTAATTGCCATGGGAAGAGTCAGTACCAAGAATCGAATCATTGACCATTAGCTTTTTGGGTCACTGTGAAGATCACGGCGCTACCACAGATTTGAATGAATATGTTACCATAGATGACATTTACATGAATATTAAGGGAACTGAATAGCTGTGCGGGCTGCGCAATGGTCTGGAAATCAAAAATTTAGATGTTGAACTCGTGGAACTGCAACTTGAACCACCACGGAATTGTATTATATGATATTCCTGATATTATGCTTGGCTAATCGAGTGCGTAGACGCTTGCATAGTAACAAGAGCACTCATTGCATAATTGATTACTAACTGGATACGGCAGTTGTATACACCAAGGATGAAGTTCGCCACGAAAATATATTTGACTAAACATGGATTTGTACCCAGATCTCCCGGTTCGAAAGTTAAGCAGAATACTTTTTCAAGGTAAAATTCACCCTCGGTGTATATAACTTTGCACCCGTTCACTTGACTGCGTACATAGTCATTCGTTTCATGCACTGCTTAGGATACTAGAGTATCTGTACTTGAGTTCATTTGACGAACTCGTAGCTAAGGTACAACCGGGAGAAAATAGAGTAAGGGCGGGCAATGTGTACGGGTCTATAGGTGCGGAATTTATTAGCCTGTGGAGACGCCAAGGTGTGTAGTAGAGAAAGAATGGTTCTTTTCCGGGGAGAATGGGTACGGTGGGTGGGCGGGAAGGTCTAGGCCCGTGAATTAAGTCGGACGATGAATAGTAATTGGATTGACCGGTGGAGGGAAGCAGGGGAAGCGAGGGGGGGGGCCTTGGAGTGCCCTGGACGTCATAGGTGAGAGGGAGAAGACTAGACACCCCCCGCTTTGGGTTAAGTAGCTTGGATTTAATCAGGGATCTAAAAACGGGCTCTTTTCTTCTCTTTTCCGCTCCTAATGCCCCTTATGCAAAAACCACGACGGCTATTTTACGAAATTTTAATCACAGTTTCGGATAGGGAACCCGAATAGGCCCGGGAAAAAACTGTTATAACGTCTTCCTCACCGTTTATGTTTATAATTTACATGAACCTGCAAAAAACTGAAAATTTTCGGTTCAATTTACGGAAAATATACCTAACACGGATATCGTGGTTAAGATTAAAGCTACCGTGTGCATCCTCCGGGTTGTGGATGGTGGTTCAAACTCAAAATATAGAGAGCAGCTGCGGTATTAACAAGTTTATTCGTCTAAATATAAAGCCTGCAATTTATTGTAGTCACACCCCATTGCAGGAACAGCAGAGCCAGCTCTTAAGCACGAAAAGAAAAAAATTTAGAAAAGAATGAATCAATTTTAGTGGACTGAGAGCATTCTCGACCTATATCCTTGATAGCATTTCTTGGATAAATGTTCACTACTCAGAGAATATTACCACATCATTGGCTTTATCATTTGGAAATCAAGAATTTATCAAATATGAGCGTTTAGATAGTCCCTTGTACCCATAAAATTTAATTAAAACAGCATTACAAACATATGAAGTCGAGAAGAACCTTTCTAAAGCCTTAACTTTAAGAGGAATGGTATAATATTTAATGATTATAATTAAAATATATTAATATTATCGATGAGATATGAATTAAAATATGCAATCTTGATACGTCGACAATTGTCAAACATAATCAATATCGGTTTGGTTAAAAATGTTACATTTGTGACACCTCACTGTTAAAACATTTCTTGGTAGCATATACTCAATTGTTACTAATGTCATAAGAACCGATTTTCGAGGAGTACTTTTGGATGTACTAATTCTGTTGTGGTTATTAAAATATAGAAAATTATTTCCCAGTGGTAAATGAATGACAAAACTAAAAATATTTCCACACGTCATATCAGAGAGCATGGTTAAATTCTCTATGGTAACATTTTTACTCATTTTTTGAACAAGTATATACAGTAGTCTAACTGGACAACAAAATAAAGGGCAAAATAATAAAGTAAATACGTTTATCTTCATAATTTTCTAATGCTTTTCAGCTAAAAACACTGGACTGGGAATTTACCGATATTATTGCTCACTTACACGACACGTAAACGTACCATAAAAAGAAAAATTAACGATCTAACCCGCGGTCATTGTTACGGTTTAAACGTAAAAGAATCTGACAGCCTTTGTAGTTCACCAAATTTGCTGTCTGATTGCTATTGGCATAGAAAATAACTAGAGGTGTTTTGTCAATACGAGTCTACTAAAAAAAAACATAGTACTGCGTGTATTCAAAAGAGAGCTCAAAGTGGTGCAGTTGATGCAATTAACTGAGTTGTATAAAAGACTAATTATCATGGTCATTCAACATCTTAGCTCCAACGCTAAGCTTGTCATGCCTGATGAGTTATTGAAAATTCAATCAGACGTTTTTGCATTGGCTGAAATTTTAATCCTAACTTGTAGCTAGTTCTAATGAAGTGTCAAATACATACCATGCACACAAGGACGAATTAGAAAGAAGCTATAAATGTTTTCATAAAATACTTGTCAATATGGGATGAGTTAGGCACAAAAAATTCACAGCTACGGGAAGGGTATTCTACAAACGGTGATGATATGCACAAATATGATAGAGCTAAAACGTTAAAATACAACATATTACAAAAACTGGGTTAGCGAACAAAAAATAAACCACTTTACCTAAAAAAAAGAGAACCATGAAAAAGACAACTACATATTTAATTGAGTTACAATCGGTTTTTTTTAGGTATTTTGAGAACAATTCCATCCGTTGCGATACACACATACGCGTAAATCTAGTTCAAAATTAGTATCGGTGGTACAATACTTGAAAAATTTATGCGTCAAGTAACAAGACGAGCTTGAAAATAGCAGAAATTTGAGATAGCCGTTGATTCAATTGGTATTAATGCTTGACTTAAATAATCAATACTATATCCTGAAATGGGTCACATAAGGTCATGCAATATCATTGAGATGCAAGTTGGTAGAAGAATCGTGACGATTTAAGCCTTAAATACAGGAAGTAAGAAACTTTAGGGTAATTTTTCGATGAAAAAAAATAATCAGCACAAAAGACTCGACGAAAAACCTTCTTCGGATAGAATGGAAAAAGAAGCGTGTGCTGGGATAACGATCGCCGGGAAGTAATGAGCAGGAGGATGCGGGAAGTTTAAGCGAGATGCTAATGCATTTGCTGCGTGACGAAGGGTCATCGGCTCTTACTACCGATAAAAAAATGGAATTAATGACAGCTTCCGAAATATCATATTTACTCGCGTGATGGGGTTGGCGCCATAATGGCCTCCTTTTTCCGCTCAACCCACCCACTATCCGAACAATTACCTTCTTAAAATATATTCTCCAAACTTTGAGCCTCTTCATTGAAAAGAATATTGCTATCCAAACCTAATGCACGTATATCCATTCCCAAGATACGAAACAGCCAGCCGTAGAAGGCGGTGATTCCTCATTACTTAAATGTAGAGCATGTTGCACAGCTTTCAAATATCCGGGGATGTTAATAGAACTTGCTGCCATAGCTGAATTGTAACTTATCGAAGGATGGACGGTTCTCCCGTGCATGAGTAGGTGAGACTGGGACACATTGGGACAGTTTTAGTATTAAATTTTTTATGTCCGACATAATTGTTGGTGCATGGTAAATTTTGGTTACATGTCGTGATCTCTAAAAATAATCAGCAAAAATTTTTAAACATGTTCCTTTCGTAAAATATGTTAAGAAGAAGGTTAAAAGCTCTCTAATAATGTAATTACCATATCTTTACTTCTATAGCATGCTGTAGTTAGAACTGTATAAATATTTTTAATATGAAAGCTAAGAAAATTATACCAAAAACCATATTTTGTAACATTTTCGTGAAGCTACATAAGATTATGAATTAAGATTTTTGTATTATGAATTAGATTTGCTCATTGACCAAGTAAAGAGTTAAAATAAATTAAATACCCATTCGTAACCCGTGTCTCACTGAGCCCCGATTGCTACCCCCTTTTGGGTTTGATTTTCAACAAAACCTGCATCGGAAATATGATAAGGGAACCGGAGTGTGGGAAAAGCGGATCCAAACCGGTGAATCAAGATAACGCTTCTGAAACCTGATCGTCTACAGCTTGAATACAAATTTTAAGACGAAGTTACGGCCAAATCCGTGGTACGAGTCTGGGTGCGAATGACCTCATTTCCGCGTGAATTTTAATCTGTTTCCTAGCCGTTCACACAATATACTCTCATTTAGCATATTAATGCAGCAACTGTAATCATAATCTTTAAAAATTATGAGTCTATTTAAAATCCCCTGGCATTATATAAAAACAACCATGCCAAAATTCTCCTTCACATTTCAGTTTATAAACGAGTGTGCCCAATTCACTTAAGTGTTAGATTAAACATGAATGGAAAGTGATAAGAAAAAATATGTTCATTCAAAAAACTGGTCTAATAGAAAGCATCAATTTAGAAAGAAACACTAAAAACGATGGTAGAAAAAATTAGTCCCATCCAACTGAACTGGTATGCCACAGCCGATATCGATTTCTTTATGACGGGAAAACTGGTCCGACATTTCCTGCTCAGAACGGTCCCATTTTTATCTATGGAAACGCACGTACATAGTCGGAAGCGGTAGATACGAGAATGAATTAGATACAACCTTTAGTGGGACGAAAATCCTCTCTGGGATCCACCGCAGAGATAAACCTGGAGAAAGCACTTATCCATTGAAAAAGGGAGGAATATGTTGAATTATAGATAGGAAGAGACGGGAAATGACGGACGATTGTTTCCCGGCTACCTGCGCAAAGCGACGTTAGGTTTGCATGGAAAAAGAGGGAACTAAAATACAGCTAAAAAATATTGGCGAATCGCCGAAAAAAAAATTGCAAGGGATTTAAAACGACGGGAACTCAAAGGGCGGATATAATCAATAAGGATTTGTGGGTTATTATTGATATGCTGATAAGTCTTCCGGGGAGGCAGCCAGGGTTTGCACTCCGCTTTGAAAAAAAAATGGAATCGATCACAGTCATGAATCACTTTCATGTGAAGATGGTGCTTTTGGTCCATTATCCAGAATCGTGTTTTTATAATCGCCTGGGCATGAAATACGTCGAATGATACTGTGGGTGGAATAAAATCTCCCCTATAAATAAGGGCTTGGTTATGTGGACGATATTGTCGCGAAATATGGTGATTTTCAAATGAACGCCGCACAGAATTTTTCGTCTGCATATACATCAAAGTCTTTTAACTTTTATTTGAACGTTAAACGCTGGTAGCGGTTATGTTTCTTCCCCAGTCCGATGTATCCACCAGAGGCAATCGACAGATACCAAATAATAGTCTCGCAAATTTACATATAAACGATGCTGATCATATATGAACTATTTTGGCAACAAATACATCACTGTACATTTGTGAAAGTAGTAATAATGTATAACAATAGAAAAGAAATGTCATTAAGTAAAACGAAGGTTGGACATAATAATCCGGAGATAAATTTATACTGAAAATTTCAGTTAAGATTCTATTGCTACCACATCCAACGTCACCAGCAAGAGCAACTCATAATTGTACGATATAACTATAACGGGTAACCACGTCTGTCAACGCCTATGGTAGGATATTATTGACATAAAGACTTTAAATATTTTGCGCGAAGAAACATGTTATAGCATGTAGAATTCTTTAAAAAATAAACTAATGTCACTACGATAAGTATAATTATAGTTGGCATATGATGAGAATATATTTCAAGAAGTAAATTAGAATTAATCTTACAGTGTCTTGAATTTATGACATGGCAACGGTGTACGTGATTGAGCGGAATTAAAAATACATTTATAACAACCGCAAAAATAACAAGGAAATTTAAAAAAAATAGTAGCTAGCTAACTTCCGCGTCAATTAAAAGGGGTTATGGTTGACATTTTTATCCACGGAAATTCAGTTTAACGGGTAGACAACCCTCATTTTTATGGAAAAGAGTCCGGAAAACGTTTGAAACGGCAGCTTCCCGTTTCAAAAATATTAATATTTTTCTCATGGCGCATTGAGCTCTAACATTCCCTCATTTCATATCCTGGTCAGTACTAATAGCTTCTATTGAACCTATGACAAAATAATGATAAAAATGGGCCATTAAGGGCAAATATTACCTAATGTTATTGGAGCGACACCACCAGGCCTTACGTAATGACGTTAAGGCAACATCCATTTTTTTGAAATATTGAGACACGGAATGCCATAATTTTATTTACTTTTGTGGCTAATTATAGCATCTATTTAATCCCATTCTACGGTACACGCCACTGCCAAGTTCGAATTTGAATTCACACACTTTTTAATTTTATTATTTTGTTTTCCAATATCGCCGAACATTTTTACACAAGAACATTTTCTCCTCATGTAATTACATTAATGTATCAACTCTTTCCACAATTAACCATGCCAGAAAATCTATAATCATCCTATTAGTTTCCTAATTATTTACTCATGTCTGACCGCTCCCTTTCTATGAAATTTTAAGCTGTTCATATGGCGAATACAGGAAATGATTTCAAGTTCCAAGAGCAGAGTTGGTACTACTTGAGCTTCAGACAGCAATTCACATTTTGATCAATGAGCGAAATTAATGTAATCCGTTTAATTCTCACTTTAGGGTAATACGTGAATTCTTCTCTCGGTTATTATCAACAGCAGACATACATTTAGATTCCCCTCACCGATGAAAGATACAGTCTAGACACCACGAATAGAGGCTGAATTAATATCCGCTCAGCCATTCATCCCTAAGGTTGATTTGAATAGTTGAGGATGAATATGCCACATGATGAAACAGAGCGTATGCAAGTTATATTAAGCCATCCAACTGGCAAAAAGACATCTCCATATATATGACGAATATAGACAAGGCAGGAGTAGCTTTCAACTTCTGGCATAGAGATCTCGTCTTTATTTTTACCAAATAAAACATTCAAGTTGGAATTCAGTCCTATATTAATACTTTAATATAAGTTTACGTTACGCTAATGCGTTAATTTTTTCACTGGATTACAAAATACATAAATTACAAGTGGAGAAGGGTAAGAAATTTTTCTGCGATGGCAAAGTTTAAATTAAAGAATATGATACGAAAAGTAACGATAAACAGTGTTCATGGCGCCTTTTAAGAAAACATGGTTCTCGGAGCAAATTTGAAAATCGAAACTCTACTAGAAGAGAAAGAGAAAATTTAGAGCCAATCTAGCTTTCAATGAAATCTATAACGTGTTCCGGAAAATATATTTCAAAACTATTTAACAACGTCCCAACTTTCACTTCTGTCGCTTGTCGAAATCTCTATTTATTAAAAAGGCATCTCAGGAAAATCTTATAAGTTTGGCTTCCGTATTCAAGCAATATAAACAAACTGAGAAAATTTTACGGTACAAAATAATAAAACAATTTCCATTAAAATTAGTTGCACAGGAACCAACTCCGTAACTAGCCTAAATTATGGTGCTAAAGGAAGTTTTTCGAAAAATAGTGATTCAATTAGAATCCAGAGAAAAATTAACAGGAAGCATGAAATCTTTGGCTGTCTCCAGTTGAAAACGAATAAGAAACTCGTTAAAATTTTCGATGGTGACGTTTACTTCTTCCTTACCTTTTGCCTTAAGATTGAAAATGAGTTCTTAAAGCTTCCCACGAAAATCAAATCAGGGCCGCCTACTAATTGAATGCATTGTAAGTTATCCTCAATTAGGCTATTCAAGCTCTCCTTTATATGAAACTATTTATACCTTCCAGTCTAATTATAACTCTTCGCCCATACATCCACGAATGTTGACAGAAATTAATTATTCATCAATGCATATCGGTAGAAGAATTAGATTCCATCTAGGAAAAAATATCGCATTGCTATGCTCGATGTCGAACAATTGCTTTAAATCGCAGATGATGAAGTGCCCTCTGTAGAGTGATCGATCTCTCCCATTAGACTATTTGATGGGATTGAATTCCTCCTTCTTGGAGGGGTACTTTTCAAATGGAAAAGGCGCTTGAGCTAGAACTTTAATTTTTTTAAATTATATCTTTTAGCAAATTCGCAAATTCAAAGCAGATTCGCAAATGGACAATTCATTTTCATAATTATACTTTAGAGTTTAAGTATTTACAGAACGTCACTTACACATTGAATAAAATTCAAATTAAGATTAACGTGCCTCAACGCTATGCCTTAAATTAGTACTTCCGGACTGTCCATGTTGTAGTATCTGAAGTTAAGTGAAAAAGGAGAGCGTTAATTTTGAGTGAATACTCAATGCAGCATTAATAGCGCATAAATTAAACATGTTAGCATGTTGTTAATGGAAATACTGGAGAAGGAAATGTTCTTGATAACAATGTCTTTATTTTACTCCATCGTTGATAATTTATTTATTACAATAAGAGATTTAAAATGAATGGAATGCAATTTAAACGGTGGGCTCTCCATGAGATAACGTATATTCTTCATTAGCGTACACTTTTAACTCATTAAAATCAGGAAATATGACAAATTAGACCAATTGCCTCCGAAAACAAGTCAAAATTAGTGCTCTTCGTAACTAATTGATAATTATCACCGAAAAAAAGAAATGATTAAATTGTTAATTTTTCCTCATCCGTATGGGATCTAAATACAATGATAATCTATCAGTCTGAGACAGCAAGAGTAATGCCTCATGCCATAGATCATCTGTGAGCAAAATTGGTATCGTTGAACATTGTTTTTTTTAACCTCATAAATTTAAAATAAAATATATATGAATGGATACAAATTCTTCAAAAATATGTCTAGCTGAATGACGAAAATGTAGGCAAAATCGATACAGCATTTACCTTTCGGAAGGGGGAAAAACTAACTTCAATGGTCAAAAATAGCATAATATCACTAAAAAAAAAACAAAATTTCTTGGTGATAAACGTTATATCTGTAGTAATAACTCATGTAGAAACGTATCTCATATTAAAACTCTAGTAATAGTGTTTTTTAATCACCGTAATTTATCGACAAGGGCGCCTAAGGCTACGCATAGTCAAAGCCGCATATTGTGGTGGCGATCAATTTATTGGAACATAATCAACATCATAATTTCCCAAGATCAAAACATCCACTTTAAAATTTACTCCCCGATCGCAACGAATGAGGAACACCCTGTTAATTACGGCATCGGTATACCTGTCACCGTCACCAAAAATAAAAAATAAACTATTCCCAAATTCCCTTAGCGCAAACCCGTAAATCAACACCAAAAAACCAAATTAATACCCTAAACATAAGTTTTTTTCCCCAAAATCTCTGCACATAAATAAATCAGCCGTGGATTTCAAAATTTAAACTCATTTCCAGCGGCATAATCCTTTAGCGGATTCTTCTTCATTACCGGCTGCCCTAATTTTCGAACTGCCTCCAATACGGTCGAGCAGCGCCACCATGAGTGTAAATTATCCCCCTAAATATTCAAGACAAGTCCGCCGGGATGCATCGGGCGAGAAAATAACGTTTTTGCAAAACAGAACGAAAAAAAAATTGACCCGGTAGAAAGATGTAGGTGGAGGGGGTGTCTGGAATCACATTTGACGGCAGATTCCAGCTGCGCGGGTCATGATAGGAGAAAACGTTATTACCTAAGGATTTCGTGTTCTAATTAAGAACCATGTTTACGTAGCAGGCGTGACTCAAGTGGGGCTGCTCCGCTCCGTCGGCTCGGCGGATGACTAGGGGAAGGGTGGAAGATAGGAGAAGTAGGTGCAATATGGAGGAAAGCGCAGAATTAAGGGGGTTTCATCGCAACTGAACAGCTCGTAGCAAGGACTTATTACATTATTTGCACAAAAAAATTTTTCATGCATAAATATCATGAATGACGATGAGTAATAAAAAAAAGCACAATATGGACAACCCAAATATAACATTTTAAAACTGCATCAATAACCCCTGTGTGCACTTTGATGTCTTTGAATTTTATCAAAGCATATCTTTTACATTAATTCGTCAATTTATATGCTAGCGTTACTAAATTTATTTTAATACAATTATGAAAGCAATACGAATTTATAAGCAATGAATTTTTGCTAAGAAGGTGTTTATATTGTAGGTAAATAGCATTTATCATCTACTCAGACCATCACTGCTAAAATAGCGTGTGTAAAAATTCCAATTTCGAAAAAAGGTCCATTAAATATGACAAATAAACAGAAAGTCTTATTTTCTCACAATCAGATAACAGCCAAAAACCATTGCATGGATGACTCAATTGGTTATTCACCCACTCTGAAACATTTTTCTGATATTGGCTGCACCAGCAAGCTGTTTCATTTCTTTTCTTTATGTCAGGAGGATTCTATATTAGAATAACATTAGTTGTTTACCATAGGTGAGCCTGTATTCCATCGTATTCTGAAATTATAGACAAGGTTTCCGTCCTAAACTATTTATAGCCATTGAAAATTCATTGGATTTATTTGTAAAATCCACAAGCGTACAATCTCAGCGCCGCTTGATTCAATGACAGAAAACTCAAACTCGCCGGTATTTAACAGTATATAACCATGCATATCCTTGTAGTAGCATTATACCTATGCATATCCTTTATACCCCCGACCAAAAATATTGAACAATTTAAGCTTCCCTATCATTGCAGGATCGATCAGAAGAAATGAGTTGTTGTAATATATAGGAAAACGTTATCTATGGGTTCCGTTTGATAAGTTCGTGACTTTTTAATTTCCCGTGCAGTAAATATAAATACAACAATGCTCCCTTTAATTGCCATCTATTAGTAATCAGCTCTAAAATATTGAGTTATTTCAGTTATTTCGATTGCGTTTACAGCCATTTAAGGCAACCTTGTGGATTACAACGAAAATGGAAAAAAGTGCATCTCGTGTGCTAACTAAACATATTTTTTTGCGCAAACAAACTGTGGTCTAATCCAAGAACATATATTATGTATGCTATGAAAATTCTGTACCATTAATTATAATGGTTCAAAGATTTCCGTTGTGGTCATACCATCACAAGTACAGCCGTATCTACCCATCATCTTTACAAAGGAAGCGTGATATTTTTGGAGAAGGTTCGCTTTGGGAAGCGATTGGTAAGCGGGGAATCGGTTGCAAAACGGAGGGAAGGGAGGAAGAGGAAAGCCATGCCAAGTCCAAGCTGTTGCAGTGAATTCGACCCACGACTGCATTCACATCGGCTGAAGATGGCATGGGTAGTTGAGTCGTTTTCAAGACATAAATGCGCCTGGTTGAGGGGCTCACTTTTGAGGGAAAAAGGTCATTTTCCTCGGCTGCAAAGGGAATTCTCACGTAAGTGGAGTAAGTCAAGCCTCTCCCGAGCTCTGAGCGGTAACGTCCAAATGGTCCAGTCATTTTCGTCGAGCATCATCGCAGAGGACGAGAGAGTTTGCTATTCAAACTGGATTGGAAAATTGGGAGGTCCCGTAGAGAGGAATCTCGCGTTAAAATGATTAATGAACCCAATTACGCGAGAGAGGCACGCAAGTAGATTCTCCGTTGTTTTTTTTTTCACTGCTCTTGCGGAAAGGAGCAGATTTTTTACCGATTGCTTTCAGTTCAATGCTCCTTGCCATATGTGGGCATTTTTTTGAGCAATACTCCATTACTTAAAATGTGAGAGAAAGAAATTGAATGAGCAATAGATTTGGCCATAATTTCAACGTCAAAATATATTAAATTCATTTCAAATTCAGTAACAATCAAACAATTTGAAACACCATCTTATCATCCAACGGTATCTCATCTGAATATGCAGTAGAATGCTACATTTTTTTGGCCAATGCGTCGCTGATAATAGCCATTAGTTGCTACTTATTTCTTAAAATTTTGCAATTTTATTTCAAAAATTACGTATCTATAATAATTACTTCTGGTAAAGATGCAAAACGTTTCATTGAGCGTTTTGAAGCGAGTGACTCAAAATAAGGCTAAATTCCATGTTTGCATAAAACAAGAGACGTTGCAAAGCCTAATTATGAAGTTTACATGGAAAATCAATGATAAAATTTTAGTACATCCCGATAAATATCCATATCCATATAAATATCAATGAAATCTTCTGGTGGGCAATCTGAGGGTTGTTCAATTCTATGACTGAAAACCTAATAACACTGGGATCCAACGGCATAAAACCAAAGGTATCCTTGTTCTAGGCTGATTTAAAGCCTTGACCAAAAATATCGAAAGATTTATGCTTCCTCCCGTTGCAGATTCGATGAGGAGAAACGGAAGAGGGATATATATTCTGAAATCGAACCTACTGCGCCGGAGGGAAAGCTTATTTTTATTCGTGACACATGTGGACACGGTAAAAATCTAGATTTGAAAACCGACTCATAAAGATGGGAAATACGGCTGGAAGGTACACCACCGTATATAGGTTAAAGGCTGGAAAAAGACCTTTTACACTATAGCTTCCATTTTTTGACTCAGTGAACACACAAAACTTATAAAACCCATTCTTTCTGTAGCAGACAATGAAAACGTATCCGTCCTTGTGACTTACTGGCATTAACAGTTGCAATTCGATGAATGACAACAGGAGACAAGAGTATTTCAACAAAAAATATCGTGTTTTAAAAGGCTTAATCAGTTGAATTCATTGGTGATTTCAAGCGCGCAGGTAAAAAATAAGAATAAAACAACTCATCTCTCTCTCATCATGTAAAGGATGATAGAAACTGCCCGAAAAATCAGATGAAATAAATTCGTTTCCCTCTGCCGTTGCGGAAAAATGAATTTTCATCACTTTAATGTACTATCCAAAGGCGATTGAAATGAGACATTAAAATTATTTGTGGGAAAAGGCGTTATACATTTGTGAACCAGTTCAGTTTAATTAAAGGACATCATAAGAAGTACGGCATTAATGGATTAGATCTTTCATAATCGCTGCCATATTCATTCAAATCTACCCTTTTTGCGCGACACTGCCTATAAAAATGGTTGAATAGATGAGAGGCTTAAAAAAAGAAATGACTCGTCAAATTTAGAAAATACAACCTACACAAAGCGTTTGACCCAAAATGCCTCACTATTGTATTTAAGGTAAACACAGAAAGCAACTTCCGCGTTCGTTCCTCGAAATTATTTCAAAATATATAGAAGATTTTCTCGTGTCACGACCACCACGGGAGGAGTACACACATTTATGTTTTGGAGAGGTTAAGCCACTCCGGACGGCGAGAAAAAAAAGCATCACGAATCGGCTGGAAATGAGGGAAGTGAGGAGGGCGAGGGTACAACTGGGAGCGGAGAATAATATAGACTGAGCGGAGCGCCAATACGATTGAAAGTACAGGCCGGGGATGGGGAGAGATAGCGGCATTGGTGAACACGGTGAAAGAAATCTGTTTGGAGTTCCATTAATCGGGAAAATTGAAAAGCCCTTTGATGAAAGAATCACGAGTTGATTCGTCTCACCAATCGAAGCTTTTTTTCGGAACCTGTTCGATGAGGGTAGAGGAGGACTTGAGGGAGGAGAAAAAAATGCAATTAAACCCTTTCCCGAACAGTCGGAAGCTTTTCGCGAGCTGATTCTTTGTCCTCTTCAGCACACCCTCAATGGAATAGACCAAGGGAGTTTCAGAATCGTCACCTCCGCTGCAGCGATGTCAAACCTGTTCGTCTTTTTAATCCGTCCCCTTTTAACCGTTCAAAATCATTCAGCGTCGCATACAGAGGATAAGTAATGAATGCCGAGATGTGCTAAGGTGCGGAGAGAAGGGTGGTAGGGTCCCATGTTCAGCCACCTTCCTATCAAAAGCGAGTAGTGACAACAAGCAAAGCTTATTACCCAGCATGGGTATACCAGGTTTTATTTCTTATCCAAATACTTTCATATCGAGACAGAATTCTTACCCTAAAATGTTATATTTTTGACAAAAAAATGTTCTTAACTTTTACACAGCAAGGACGAAAACCGAATAGGTAAAGAGATATCATTTATAAATGATTAACAATCTCATTGCACCAATTGTATAAAGACACAATATAAAAAAGTGAAATTTATTGACTTAATACGGTGCCCTTGATACTAGCTCTATAGTGAGCGTCAACTTGCAAATTATGCTTACCCTTTCTTCTATATTCTCGCAGTAAATACCCGTATCAGGTAGGTTTTCCTAACTTATGCTGCTTAACTATTTTCTCTTATTATGAGAGCAATCCTCGTCTGTATACATGCGAAAATCGAAGGACAATAAGCTATTCCATCTCGATAACAGGATAACAGGTGGTGAAATGGCTACTTTCAAAACCTTCCTCTCAACAATTGTGTGCAAGATTTAACACTTTCCTAGCAAACAGAATAAATAAATTTTTCTCGGGATTCCGCGGGGGTAAGATTTTGTAAGAGCGGGTACGTTTCGGGTACCGACTAGTTACCCATTCTCACGGCTACTAAACTACATTCTAGTAGACTTCAAACGAGAGAAATCACACACTTTCCCCGTGTACACAAAGGTTGGGAGGAGGACGCCTCTATCTCAACCCATCAGACGAGGTTAAGTACCCAGAAATCACCACTACCTCATTTCTAGCAAGTGAAAAATTAGAGGGAAATATTTGTGGCGATGCATTTTAATCGGCTACGGTTTATCAAGTGAATTGAAGGGAAACCATCGGAAACTCGAGGTTGTGCGAGATTTGCTTCGCTCTAGCAACGCAAATGTACTGTAGATGTCTGGGTACCAGCGCAGAGAGGTGAAAAATAAGCGAGACAGGCAACCAGCAAAGTGGAGTCCTCCTCTTAGTTGACGACTGCTAATAGCAAGCCGTAAAATACGCAAATAAATTTAAAATTAAAAATCAAAACTATGTTTTTAGCAGCTATTTACTTTTAAGAACACTACATATTCTGACTTACCTGGAAAGTTCAAGGTGAATAAAAAAACACAAGAATCACGTGGTAAAATTTAACATGACAAACAAACAGGAACCAGTGCTGCCAACCAAACAAACCATTATTTCACTTTTAGCCTAAAGTGTACCAACCTAAAAAAATTTTTTTTAAGTGGATACTAGGTGGATAGCTTACAATCCAAGCTAACAGGAAAAAGTGAATTTAATAATAAAAAAAATTATCAGCATGTAAATATGGAAAAAAATTACGGTTGTCAGAAATAGAAGATGAAAGGCCACAGTTACGAAAACGAATTCCCTCACTATAGAGTGGTCCAGCACAAGGATATAATCAATATTGGAGCGATAAAGTGACTATGCAGGAGAGGCTTCGGAAAATGGGGGAAATGAGAAATCTAACGAAAACCTTAAAGCATTAAACACCTTTAAAGACCACGTCAAGACATGACGGTTCTAGGATGGTCAAGAATGGATGAAGTTTTCACGGATTTCCAAGAGAATGCATACGCAAGGGCGAATAGATTGCCTGATAAGACAGTTAAGGGCAATACTGCGTCACGACCATTCTTCCACTGTTATTTTATGATTCTGACATAATTTTTAGAAGAAGATGAGAAATTTAAAATATAAAATTGATAACCCCCATTAATTGTAACATGACCCAATCCGAGTTATAAAAAAGTATATACTACATAAAAGAATCAATAAGAGACCATTCATTGTCTTAAGCATAACGACATCTTGCCATGAATCACGAAATTAGTAAATCACTTTAGCGTTGTCATTGAATTATAAGACCAGGTGAACAAAGCACATGTTACACAACCTAACTCCGCATCATTTCAGTAAAACAAGTTGATTTTTAAGTTTAAACATTATATTAGTTCCACATTACATTGGAATAGATATAGGTTTTCGATATAAATCTTGCTATCTTTATAAATATGTAATGAGGTTAATCAGTACTTTAAAAATTGTGTGTTGGAAATAAGTTTTATACGAGCTTACCAATAATAATATGAATAAATGACTAACAGTAATTGATATTTAAATGTTTAAAGTACTTAATATAACAACTTTGATAGAGATATTACAGTTTCATGATTTTGCTATTCGTTGGATAATAGCAAAAGAATTTCATCGAATGCAAACAAATCACCTAATAGTACATAATGAGGACCTAATATAAACAGACATTGTGAATAATTTAGTTTCATTTAAAATGTACTCAACTCTCAATTACAAAGTTATATAAATAAATATTTCAATTGGGAACTAAATTGTTTTACATGGACTGGTGCTTAATACGTAATGAAATACAGTAAATTAACTAGAATGCAAAACATTTGGTTGAAAAAAGGAGTATTTTAACATTAATTAATGTAACTGCACGTAATGAGAAAACACGCAGCTAATTAATTGGTCACGTTATTCATTTTCCCTCTGAATGTGCAATATTATTTTGAATTCTTCGTAGACGAAAATTAATGCCATCATCTTCAAATCTTCATGGTATAAAATTACCTCTCTCTCAAATACAAAAATATTATACAGTAGAATACAAATATCAAAAATTTTAACATTTAAGGTATTCTTATGCTGTTATTAAGTTTATTTCTAACGGACCCTGAAATGTTTAAGTTGACGACGTAAATTTTAAACGTTTTAAGAGTAAAAAAAGACCGATCGTTTGATAACGGTTCGATCTACTAGGTATATTTATGCAAAGTTTGTAAATGAATATTGCAAATAACCAATCCGCGGTTGGTCACTTAAATGTGCTGTACCCACCACGCATTTGAAAGGGTATCCATGCATCGGAATCTCAATCATGACAATTGTGTAACCAATAATACGGAATTTAGACTAGGGTGAAATTAACACGTAAACGTTTTTTTAACTGATTAACTTAGCTTAACCCATTAAATCCCAAGCATGTTAATAGCTTAAAAATTCCAAATATTTGGATGAATTAGCAATAAAACAGACTCAAATAAGGCAAATTATTGATTTTTATATTTTTATTATTTTTAGTTTACGGTTGGTGAAACGTTGCGTATACGCAACGTTGGGCCCCGGGTCAAATGAGCCGTTTTGCTTTTTTTTCGGAACTCTTTTATTTTTGCAAATACTTCTCTTTTATTATAACCCAAACGTAATTAACCCAAAATATTGATTAAACTTGGCATTGTTCATGAAATTTAGAGGATCAATCAGTATATAAATGATTATTGCACTTTTGGTAATCTTTAAACTACTGACTGCTACAAACTCGGCATCTTCGTCGTGAATTTTTTTGTCACGAACAATATTGTGGCCAACCTTGTCTTTCCTTACTGTATTTCGCTAACTATTTATTCAGTTATGTCCTATATTATGGCATATTTAGTGACTAAAAGTGTAGTTGCTCAAATAGAAACTTGAAGCTTGTTTGTGGTAGAAGGTCCATTTTATCAATAACAGACACTCTGTGACTTCCAAAAAGTATTTATAAAAATTTATACTATTTGACCGGTTTCGGCTATTACACCATTATAAAGCACAGAAAATATAAAGAAACCGGTCAAATTATAGGAATTTTTATATCGCGGAAGTAACAAAGTGTCTGCTATTGATAATGAGTAATTGCTCCTTCACTTTCGCCAAAATATGGCATCATCTTCTCGTCAAAAGATAATTTATGAGAAATTGCATCAAACCGTAGAAATATTTGGTTGAGCTCGCAAAGTATGGACGTATCTTAGAAAACTTATCCCCCTGGTCCAAACTTCTGTAACCAATCAGGCGTAAGAACATTTTAGGTTCAACAAAACGCTTCCGGGACATCGTTTGACGCACATTAGGAACGCGTCCTTACTCCAGTAATATTTTGTGCTAAGGTGTTATAACCACTAAACATCAGAACGTAAGAAATACCACGCTATTGGAATATTTTCTGAGAATTTCACGCACTATGATCTCTGGCGATAGTGAACAACTTAGGCTGAAAATGTGAGTTCAGATCATTTGGAGGGAACGATTGTTCAGCAGACAACCACAGATATAGTAAAAGCAGATGGAACAAAACATCGCCCCTTCTATATACCGTAATACCCATAAAGCCCTTTACCTGAGTCAATATACCAAGAAATATTTTTCTTGGAATCCCTGTGCATTCATAGTCACTCATAGTTCTCAAAAAATTTCTTTCCAAATGACCTGCACCCTCATTTGGAGCCTTACCAGCTCATTATCGTCAGCGGCCAGTGGGCATGAATTTCTCAGAAAATACTGCGATAGTGTGATCCCTCTTATCTCTCCATTCATTTTGCTCACTCGCCAACCCCCGCTGTGCACGGGGACCCATTGGTGCCGGGATATCCCCGCCCAGCCTAACTATGCTTTTTACCCTCCCATTACCTTCCCTTTGGATCCTAGTCAACAACACCACGTAAATACGAATTTACGATCTATTTGCTAACCCTCACACACTCACTTGCTTTTAGCATACTTGTCAACTGTGTTAAGCAGATCGTTCTTACCTTAGGATGCCAGTATATCTTGAAATTGCAGACGCCTACAGAAATCATTGTATTTCCTGGACAACTTTATAGCAAAGTTTTTATGCATCCTTTATGTTCAGGTCACAGCAAAGTTCCACAATAGCACAAGTAAACGCTGATTTAATCTTGCTCGATACGTGAAGTTAAAAATATTTGCCGGCCTCGGTGGCGGCGGGGTAACGTTCTCGCCTGCTAAACAAGAGGTCGCGGGTTCGAATCCCGCCTGGGTCCCCGGTCCAGGGCATGGTCGTTTGTGTACGTTTAGATTGTTACATTTGTTGAATACCCCGGTTTAAAATGGCTAATAAGAGCTGTATCCGGTGGTTTGAGAATAAAATAAAAAATAAAAAATAAAATAAAAAATATCAAACAGTCACAACTCGATGAAAACTCACCACCTACCTAACATCCTAGTAAAGACCCTTCAACACTTATGTAGATGTATATTTAGGACTAAAATACTGTACAATTGCCTGAAACTAAAGTTTCACCATAAAAGGTAACATATTCTTGATAAGCTTTTCATTTTTCAGTCCAAAAAGAAACGCTCTACACGACTACCGCCGCGGCGCGCCGTTTCCCTAGATTGCCGGGGTCCTCCCAACGTTGCGTGAACGCAACACTTGCTTTATTCTTAAATAATTTGAAAACCACTCAGTCAAATTCACCCAATTTGTTGCAATGGCCTAGAATACAAATGCATCTTTGTATTTGCGGAGAGATATAATCATCGAGTGCCTCAGATTTAACATGATATGTAAACTAAGAAGATAACCTAAAATACCGACTTACATATAAATGAAAAGGCCATTGTAAAAACAAAAGTTATTAAATTTCTATCGTGAAAAAATTCATAACATTTAAGAAAGCATTGAACTACCTATGTTAAAAATATTAACTACTTACCAATAACAAATACGGAGAAAAAAAATCGCAAAGTTTGTGTTGCGTTCACGCAACGTTGGGAAGAAATGGGTTAACTAGCGCTTGAAGTCGCTTAAGCCTCACTTGTAAATCTTTTGCATTTGTTGATATTTGGCCTAAGTCGCCACCACGGACTTAAATAAGAAAATTCCGCTACGCTGACAGTTGAGTCAGAATATCAAAGGTTGGTAACCTAAAATTTGGGGATATAATATCAATATTCGTGATGATGTAATTTGTGGAATTCATAACTTTTCAATGCTATCACACAAGAGAAAAAAATTCAACTGCAACTTTTGTGAATTAAAAAATCACTTTGCACCCATAGTTGCGAAGCGGAAAGGGCATAGCCGGATAAGAAGGTGAAAAGTCCACCCTCCCGGATTTTTCCCGTACTTGGGGTATGCGATTTGGGATCAAATAGGACAAACCTCCCCATATTTCCAGCCCGCTGGAGGCCCACCAGGAACGGCTAGATCGGAAATACGATTTTCACTCTTTATTAAATATCTCCGTTAAGAATGGATATTTTTTAATGCGGTTTGCGGCATTTGAAACCTTATATAATGGCACGCATTTTCAATTTCTTTCAAGAACTTCGGGCGGGGCAAGAAGATATGGCGTCGATTTGAAAATTTCTAATGCATGTTTTCATAAAATTTTCTTGAGAGGGCCAAAAATAAAAAACGTTTTCTGGAAGTGTTTTTTAATACCTTTCGGCTGCCGTATTGAAAATATAACTTTTAGGTGGTGGAACATCGCCAAAAATGCGATTGAAAATATGCGATTTTGGACATTTGGCTCTATGCTCGGACCCTCCATAACACCCATTTTTAGTTATTATGGTGTTGTACCGATTAAGATGCTCACCACAGGGACAAAATTGTATTGATACTTGTTCCAAAAATGCCTTCAGGGCTCTTGAAAACGCCCAAGTAAGCTAAAAAGAATTTCCCTGCTTCCAACCCCCTCCGTCATTCCTTTCAGTGAGAATTTCCTTTTCAGATATAAATTCATTGAAATTACCTCACCTATGCTAAACTATGTGGATATCATGATAACTTTATGATAGCTGTTTGCTGAAATGAAAACAATTATGGGTTTCAACTTTTTCCCATTTGGCATACAAAAAAAAAATCTGGTGAACAGTAACTAGCCGAAAAGATGAATTTTCACCATACAATTTTATATTGACTCCAGGATGTCAATGAAAATCGCTCTTGAAAGATTATTCGTCATCCTCTGAATATTCATTGATGCATGTTACTACGTCGTCCGTCAAAACAAATGCTAGTTAAAATATTATTTAATAAAATCAAGGTCTTGCGATTTTATCTTGGTACTGCCCGTAGGATAAATAATAAATTGTTGCTGCTATATGAGCGCAACACCCTATTCTTCTATTCCATTAGCACAGTCACATAAATATATCAACATGCTGCCCCATACGATGCCATTCGCTGTAATTATATTCTAAATAAAAATTATAGTTCGTTATATTTTAATGATATTTTTCCTTAATACTAACAATACCTACTCGTCTTAATATAGCCACGAAATCACAATTTATTCAATTCATTAGCCGTTAACTGAGCTCGCATGCCTTTCAGCGTCGGCATCAGCACGCTTAACTCTAAATCATCTTCTAAATATGACACAACATCCCGAAATCTTCTATCCAGAATCAAAATGTCACCCTTTTTTCATGAAATTATTACTGGATATGCCGATTGCAAGATTGATTTAGAGAATCGGCATCATTTTGATAGGCCAAAAAGGGTCCGGGCATAACAATCACAACCCATCAAGGGTAAAAATAGGGAATGGTTTACAAAGAGGAGCCAGTACTGTTCATGTTTCCGGTTTGGAGCTTAAAAAGAAAAAATATCAGCCCTTGAGTGACTGACTTAATATTCGAATATCTCGCCGACGTTAACACACTAAGTAACTCTGTTACTTGGTCCCATGAAAACCAGTAAAAGTTCGCGGACAATCAGTTCTCTAGAAAAAGGAAGTCACTAAGTTTCGTCGTCAAACTGCGGTTAGATAAATATTCGACTTTGTCCACAAATAGACGAATTTTAGAAACATGCAAGGAAATACTTATGCAGTAGATACAGAAAGTGGGAATTTCATTGGTAAAAACCGCTTATCATGTAGATAACCTTTACAGACCACATTTTTGAAAGAAATGATCAACCTCCACCTCAACCTCAATCTAGCTTCTACGGGAACAGGATGGAGGTACTTTGTAGCGGTATATCCACAAATGAAACAACACTTGCGCGTAGATACAACGCGGGGAAAACTCAAATCGAGCTCATTTTCTTAATCTAAATTCTTACATTCCGGCAGTTTTCGGAGGCCCTTAAGCCATTTTCGGCACCAGTATCAATAGAATTCTGTCCCTGTGGTGAGCACCTTAATCGGTACAACACCATAATAACTAAAAATGGGTGTTATGGAGGGTCCGAGCATAGAGCCAAATGTCCAAAATCGCATATTTTCAATCGCATTTTTGGCGATGTTCCACCACCTAAAAGTTATATTTTCAATACGGCAGCCGAAAGGTATTAAAAAACACTTCCAGAAAACGTTTTTTATTTTTGGCCCTCTCAAGAAAATTTTATGAAAACATGCATTAGAAATTTTCAAATCGACGCCATATCTTCTTGCCCCGCCCGAAGTTCTTGAAAGAAATTGAAAATGCGTGCCATTATATAAGGTTTCAAATGCCGCAAACCGCATTAAAAAATATCCATTCTTAACGGAGATATTTAATAAAGAGTGAAAATCGTTTTTTCGATCTAGCCGGCCCTGGTGGGCATCTAGCGGGCTGGAAGTATTGGGATGTTTGTCGTATTTGATCCCAAATGGAATACCCCAAGTACGGGAAAAATCCGGGAGGGGGGACTTTTCACCTTCTTATCCGGCTATGCCCTTTTTGCAAACCTATGAAAAAGTGCACAAAACAGGATCTGCTCATAGATCAAGCAACTACAAAACGTAATTGGGTCTCCTCTATGTAGTCTTCTTGTTTTTTTCCTACCTCTGTCTGTCTGAACCTACCTCAACTCAATAGGTCACGCATAACAATAGCGCCTAATGGTGAATAACATGTAGAGTTCGCTTGGGAAGGTGCTCTACATTCCTTTTCCCATGAGACATGCACGCGAGCGCATTCATAAGTAGCGACCTTCACCCGGTGATCCCAAGAGGGTTGGAGAGTCGAGTCACGGACATCACGTGTGCTTAGTCGCCTCACTGTACGACGGTTTTTCCTCGCGTCACACTCTTCACGTTATCCCCGGTCAATACTCACCCTCCACTCACGAAAACGATATTTTCACAGCTGGCGTATCACCGCCAATCGCTTGCAGAAATGCAGAAATGGGGGTTGAGCTACTACGGCCTCGAAACTGTAGAAAGGAAATACTCAAATGGCCGTATAATTCTCCCACGGCTCGTCCACCTTGCAAGTCAAAATTGTCACCTCGTTGGTGTGCGGGAAGGGGGAGAAATTCACCGCAGGGACCAAACACCAGCCTCCCAACCGGAAAGCCCAAAACACACACACACACATTACCTCTCACAACAGACATGCACAACAAGATGAGAATAAGATGAGAAATTTAAAATATAACATTGACAATCCCCATTATTTGTAACATGACCCAATCCGAGTTATATTAAATTATATATCACATAAAAGAATCTATAAAAAGCCATTCCTTGTCTTAAGCATAACGACATCTTGCTATGAATCACAAAATCAGTAATTCACTTTAACTTTGACATTGGATAATAAGATTAGGTGAAAAAAGCCTATGTTACACAACCTAACTCCGCATCATTTCAGTAAAATTGCTATGCTTGATGTTTAAGTTTACTTGCTTTGTGGGGGCTGTAGGGACCCCCACTAAGGATTCTCGCTCAACAAAAAATCTTCACGGGATGGGCCTGTTAGGGAATACAAGTGATTTGTGGAAACACACACGCACTCAATAAGCAGTCACTCACATATTCACTCACCTACAGATGGCTTCTATTTTCCGGGAGAAAAATAGTGCTCCAAGAGAGCTTCGTCGAGTATAAGCAAGGGGACGAGGAAAACACAAGTACACGTATTTCGGCTACAAAGTAGCCCTCTTCAGCGTGCAGAAGGAAGAACCAAATGTACTTGCAACACGAGGCTGAAAAATCGTTTGATATACACAGTCTGTCAGAAGGAATCTGCAACACATCAAGAAGTGGTAGGGGAGACAATTTTAACCTACCTAATCCTGGTGTAGTGTATAGAAAACATCGACGTCTGAATTTTTTCCCGCTTAGCTAAAGACTGAATCATAAGATCATTTTTTGTCATTTCCGAGTAATCCCTCCTGCGGTCACTTGAGTGATCACTAGGTAATGATCGTCACGTGCAACTGTTTTTCGCGATCACTCCAATGATGAGGATTCCAATCACTTTTTTCATCACTCGTCTGGTCGCTTTTTCCGTCATTGAAACACCATATAAGCCGATCAGAACGCATGCCCGTATGGAGCGATTGCAGCGCGAACTTTGACAATCGTGGGAACGACATAGTTAAACATGAACACGCTATATATTTTCGTGAGTCCTATGACAACGAGCTGTGATATCGGAAATGAGACGAAAAACGATGGTGGAAGGGACCGTGTGATTAAGAAAAATTATCACTCAAGCGATCACTTTTCCGGTCGCGAAAAGCTGTGGCTCAAGTGATCATTAAGAGGAACAGAAAAAATGATCGTGTGGCTTAAGTGAAGTGTCGTTATTGCAACTAGTTCAATGCTTCCTGACCGAAAACAAAATCACACAAAAGCATGATTCAGATATCGCTATGCAACATAAACAAAAAAAAACATTCTACCCGGAGGATGAGCCCCGAGTCGGAGATTGAAAAGTTGGCTATTATGGATAAATTAACCGGGTGCGAATCCTAAGAAGAGTTTACCCACAGTATTCGCCGGGAAAGCATCAAATCATATTTCATCGCTAACATCTGGGCGTTCCCATGAAAATGTCAACTTTTTCTCTGAAATTTAAATTTAGGCTAGAAATATTTTATCTGTATAAATCGGCAACTAAATTATTGAATTTCATGAAGTCAGTATTTGAAACATTCTTCAGAGCCTGATTAAGAGTTTTCAAATAATACTTCTATCAGAAATTATTTCGATAGTTAATTTTGTTTCTGTATATGAGCCCCACCTTTATAAATGTTCTTTGATCATGTGCAGTTAGAATTTTTGCATTTTTTTGCATTTTACAATTTTATCGAAATATCCTATTGCAAAGATTTCTCTTATGGCAGTTCCGTCATAAATGGAATTGCCCATCTAATGAATCCAGAAAAAACGCTATTCAGACAAAAATGAAGGTAGATATCGATACCTCCACTGCAAAAACGCTCACCAATCGCCCACCGAATCAAATCCGCTCATCTAGTAGCCCAACAATACGAATCCGCTCAGCTGGCAGTGTCCGGAGCATAAACGCTCATCTCCGAAGCTCTCCACCAAATCCGCTCAGCTGCGCAGCTTGATTTGAAATCCGCTCAACAGACACACCGTCAGATTTCCAGAAAACGCAGGAAGAGGATTTTACATCTCCACAATTCACGTTTAAGTTTTAAATTTGATTTTTTTGACTTTTGAGGATCTTTGAGGATTTATTCATCCAAAAAATGTCCATTTGTTAAGGCTTTGATGTATTTTAAAAGTGCCATTGGGCAAATACTGAAGACGTACCACGAGATTCATTGGTGACTTGCTAACTTAAAACCATGAGTTTCGCGATATAAGTGATGCATTTAATCATTTATCAGTGAAATCCATTCGTCAAGTAAGGTAGGCAAAGTATACAGTGTAATTGTTGACGGTAATTCGACGTTTTATGTAGCCGCATTTGCAAGGAAACTACGACGTGCAGTGAACTTTCATTGTGCCTCTAATGTAAGTGAACACAATTTGTGCCATTAATGTACCCCTAAGTGAATTGATTGCATATAGACGATGAA
Source organism: Ischnura elegans (assembly GCF_921293095.1). Lineage (NCBI taxonomy): Eukaryota > Metazoa > Arthropoda > Insecta > Odonata > Coenagrionidae > Ischnura > Ischnura elegans. The sequence goes on along the minus strand of NC_060255.1, from coordinate 88,595,152 downwards.
GTAAAGAGTGAAGTGAGTTGTGAATGTAACATCTTCGACGAAATCATTAATTTCTTCCATGCTGGTTCATCAACCGTATACATTTCGAGGTATCTAACTATTGCGATGGGGATATGTTTCGTATTTGAGCTAGTTGTACTTTAGGGATACATCGAACGCATATAAATTTTCATTCGTTTGTTCGGTTCTAAGCTCTGTTTGATTTTATTACGTGTTGCACCTATTGCCAAATATTCATTGTGAGCTTTCGCCCACTTTCGCCAGTGTATACATGATTTACATTTCACGCATTTCGTTGCGCTGTTGTTTTTTCATTACCGCAGGATAGTGTAATTCGAAGTCTGTTGATGTTACAATAACCGTTTAGCAATCTGTTTCAGCTTATTCATTTCACTGTCTTCGTAATGATAATGTGAAATAACGTTAACTGATTCTAAATCGTAAGTGACGAGTGGGAAGTGATATGTGAAGAATCCTTTCTAACTCCATCGAGTGCAAAGCCTTTTAGTTTGTGCAGAGTGATTGGAAAACTGATTATCATGTTTCATTAGTGTTACATTATAGTGTTTTAAATTAACATATAGTGTTTGTGGGCACTTTACTAATTTATACTGTTTGTGGGCAAAGTTCTCCATTGAATCAGTTGATTCGGAATACTCCGATTACAAGTTTCAAAAAGACAGTTTGTGTCATGTACAGTGAAATGTTGCGTGCGTTGTAGTGCTACTTGTGATGTGATCAGCAATAAATATGTGCAACAATTTAGGTTAATTTTGCTTTGTTTTTTATATATATAACCCTTTAGCAAACTATATTCCCTATGTCTACGCTGTCAATATTTGAAAAATGTAAATTGGCGAGGCAGATTGTTATGTTTCCTAAAATATAATATAATAGGAGTTGCAAACATGTGTTACTAATTTCTCTCACTTAGGTATATGTTGCGTAGTAAATGTGTATTAATCACGCGTTAACTTAACATTATTTTCTTTACAATTCTATTCAACATTGCAAAATTTTTCGATTCTACTCTGACATTGAGTGTATTTATTGCTTTTTGGGTATAAATGTATAGAATACTGACGTTTCTAAATATATGTTTTTCCATACTTATCACGCATACACCAATGAAAGTTCGTATCCTAAAGAAAGTTGTGCAAAAAAATGCAATATATATCAACAATGAATACACGGCCGCTTGTACAAGAATAACTCCATCTCAAACATACAAATGCTTAGTTAGTACGCATTAATCTCTCCTTTTTTAATGGTATAACATATTATTGTGTGTGTAATAATCAACAAATTTATGACAATGAGATGGATTTATGCATTACCAAGTAAAAATTTCGAATGCATTTTGGTGCATCAATTTCTTTTATTCCATAGGTCTACTATTTAATGATGTATGTATAGATCTTATTACAAGTGAGAATCGTTTGCTTTCTCGCACGTTTGTCATTTGAAAGAAGCATTTTTAAGTTCAAGTCAGGTGACTAGTGGGATTTTTATTTACTTGGACACCTGAGTGTAATCATTTTTCTTTGATTTATACTTTGGCTCTACAAGAGGGATACAGAATCAAAGTGCCGGACCTACATGCTACTTTCAGGGAAAAGAGGCTTAGTCAAAGAAAAGAATGAAGCAAATGAACAAAAAGTGCATATGTTGAATCAAATCACTTTAAAATGCAGGATTGGGATTTAAACTTGAAACAGGTTGACAGTCAATGCCTGAGGGTGAGGAAAGAAGCTTTCATTGAGTATGTAGTCAGTCTTAAAACCTTAGAACCACACATTGTACCTGCAGACAGTAAGACCAAGGATTTGACTTGGTAAGTGCTCATTTGCTAGTTCTTGTTCACAAATAGGAAGAGGAGGTGAGATTAATTAAGAGGATTAATATAGAGGATTAAATAAAATGAAATTTGATCCCTTTAAAATGATGTGGCAGTGTTGAGACTGATTGAGCTCTAATGAATTAATTCAGAGAAAAATTAGCAAGTAATTTATTTCTTCCTGCACCTCAATTTCAAATAGGTAAATTTTATTGAAATACCAGTGTCCACAGGCTAATCAATTTAATCATACAGATCCCCATTGTCGTTTACAACTCCCTTGCCTAGTTGTCGGTCGCTGTTGTCCTTCGCCTCTTCTAGATTACCAAGGCAGAGTTCTTCATCTGAGTCAAATTCCATATCCGATATGCTGTCTTCTGTTACAGGATTTACATGGGCCAACACACTCCTTATGAATGCCTGTTTGTGAACAGGAACATGCAAGTTATCACATAACCATGTAAGATCCTTGACCGTGTTCTGTGACAATGGAATGTTTGATTCATAGGCAACAGGGGGTACATAAGATTTAAGGTTGATTGGATGACCCTTTTTATTGGGGCACAATGTCACATATTGGTCACTGTCAAAATCATACTTGATCTTTACAAGGTTACCTTCATTACCATTGACAGTAACTTCCTTCACTTTCTTCCATTGAATGCGAACTTTGTTGGTGTCAACGTCCCAATTTTGTTTTGAGACAAGAGATTTGAAAGTAAAGATGCAGTTCTTATCCATCTGTTTCACTCTGTACTTTGGAAATGCCTGTTTTGCCTCTTCAATAGCCTCAACCCAGCCATTGAAGTCAAATATTTCCATTTTTTCTGTTTCTTTTTCTATTCGAGCATGAATAGAGTCAACTTCCATTTGCGTATGGCCAGGCTCCAAATACCTGTGGGTAATTTTTATTGAGTATTTAATAGCAATATACTCGTACATGGCAAATAAAAAACGATTTTTATTTTGGCCTGCACAGTTATCAGACCAAAGTCTGATATCTCTGTATCCTTTCTTGACTAGGCACTCCAAAAAATTTAGGAGAGAACTTGAAATCTCGTTTGAGCCCTTTTTGCCAATACCTTCATGCCATAAATAGCAGTCACCAACTCTCTCGACCATGTTGAAAATGGTAAAATTGAAGATGTTTAATTTATTTCTGTAGTAAAGGACTGAGTTTTCTGACTTAGGACAGGGTAATTGCTTCTGTAGATCAAAAGAGCATACAGCTATAGTCTTATCTTTTATGCCATCTGCCTTATCTTTTTCTTTCAACTGTCGGGCTCTTTTCTTGTTGTTAAGGTGAGTAGTCCATTTTGCCATTCTATCCTCTCCAGCTTGATCACTATTATTTATATTCTTCATAATGGAGCATAAACTGCATTGATCTTTCTTTGGCATATAAAATCCAATATTGAAATTTTTATTTACAATGTCACGATACTGCCTCTGGCTTGCAATTGATGATTTCGGCAACTCAATTTCTTCTGCCCATTGAGCATATAGTCTTGACATCTTGCTGATGCTTAGCCCCTTTTGAAGGTATTCTCGCTTGGTCCTCTTCCTGGAGTAGTGGGAAGGGATGCGAGGAAATTTATTGACATGGTCCCTTACACTATCAATTTTTTCCAGTGTTAAGGTTACCATTCCACCTTTCTTTTGTCCCCCTCTTTTATCTGGTGATAAAGTAAAGCCTTTCTCAGGATTTATGTGATTATAGGCTGAATCAATCCAGCTGTCACAAATTCCAAGTGTACGCATAAACATTTGCTTACAAACTACAATATTATTTCCTTTGACATTAAAAAAATAAGTGCGGCTAACCTTTCTCACCGCATTTACTTTGCCAGGCTGATGTTTTGTGGGAGTGCATAGTGAATTCACTCTAATGAATTCCCACTGTCTAGTATGCACACCCAGCTGCCAAAAGATGTTGTGAATTTGATGTCTTTCCTCTTCAGTTATTTTATGGACACAATCCATCCTACATGCGCAAGGGTCACGCATCTTAGCCCCTTCACACTCTTTGCCTTTACATGATGTGTAAGGCTGTCCTAAGTTTTTTAAAGTCTTGTTTACGTTTCTCTTCCACAATACTTCATTCCTTGGACGCTTCCTGACGGGACTGGTTGAGACTGAGACCTTTTCCCTGTGTTCCCCAGCAGTAAATTGAGTATCAATCAAGAGGCCAGGATTGGTCAGAAAATTAGAATCTTGTGGATGTGGAGCTGGCTCAGAGTACAGAATCACTCCTGAAAGATAGGGATATTAATTAATGTTTCAAATTTAATTTGATAACTTGAGTCAGTATTTTCTTCCACCAGATCATGTGGAACTGAATGAAAATTGTTACATACAGAGCTACTCTCTATTAGTAAGAAACAAGAACAACATGGTCATCACTGGTGTGCCAAATTTAATGCAAGTGTAAAGAAAATGTGGTGACATTAAACATATATATACATATATATGTTAGTGGGTATACCTACTCATCAAGACTTCTACAAGATTCACTGACATCCTACATGAATGTCATCAGGTCTCACCTTGCTGTCTTTTTGCAGAAGAAGTGAAAGGTGTTTGGTTGTCTTCATTAACTATACTTTCTGACAGTACATATACACCAGGTACCACCACCTCAGCAGAGTCTTCAAACAAAAGAAATTGTTTATTATCACATTAAGTTTGATTTTACTAAACAAAAATTGTTACATATAAGGCCAACCAGCCAGAACATCTCACATCCTAATTAAGTTTGGTACTGCTACTGCCAGATCATATATTTAATACTTATGTATTATATTATACTTTAACACATGTATTTTATATGTACAGGCTTGAGAAAATAAATAGAATAAATATAACTCACCATTCACATTAGAGGCTTCATCTTCTGAAGAATTATATTCAGTTGATACAAGTGATGAGGATGTAGATAGATTCAATGGAAGGGAAGCTGGAATTAAAGCTTATATGTTAAGTCATAATAATTATGCATGTTGCCTTTAAAAATATTAGAAATATATTTCTTATTTTTACCTGGTGAAATTGGTGGCAAAATATCAATTTCAGAGCCACTTATCAAGAATTCCTCAGCAAGAGGCTCGAAATAATTTTCATGAAAGACTTTACGCTTGGTTGGAGGTGGGTAAATTAGGCTATCAGATTCTTCATTTCCTGATTGTATCATCCAATTTTCTCCTAAGGAAGGTAAATTCCATTAACATAGTTATAATTTATTCATGTTTTGCAGAGTGCTTGGCATATTAGAATATATAAGTACTCCTTAACATAATTTGGAAATTGAGCTTGTTTGGCTGAAAGTTTGTCATGTTCCTTGTCATTCGTAATGGCTAAATGGAATCTTTGCTTCAAGCATAAGATATTGAAACCTTTGTAATTTATAAAACTTGATTGCTTAAACACTCATCTAGGCCTTCAACAGAATGACTTTTTTTGGATTATTTCACTTAAATCTAACAAAGTAACAGGTAAGAGGAATGACATATAGAGTTGAATGCATGACCAATTATGGTATATACAATGGGATACTCGAGAAATCACTATGAGGCTGAAAACATATGGCTGTGTCTTACATTATATACAATGGGAAGGTCTAAGTAGGCTACAAAGATCTCTTATTTAAAAACCCAATTAACATCTCGATTAAAGGTTTGTGCCACAATATGCTCTAAAACTCGGCTTGCAATTACTATTTCCCAAATAAAAAATTAGATAATTAAAAATATCAATAGTTAATGCAGCATTATTAGGGGAAAGTGTTTCGTGAAATGAACTTGGTGAATATCAATAGAAAGCGTATTTCAATTCATAGAACGTATGTGAACTTGGCGAAGTTAATTTTACTTTTCCTAGAAATTTTAGTAGGGTAGGTAAGAATTAAATGCTCCATTGCAATTTAATGCTAAAAATCCTTTGCTCCACTATGCAGTAAAAGAATTGACGGCTGGGGAATTTAAACTCTCGACCTAAGAATATCGTACACCATGCGGGTACCAATGCAGTTTCACCCTCGGTCATTACAAGTTCTAGGAAATTGGCTGAGTAAGTTAGTAAAATACTCTTAGCTAGGAAAAATGTGGGTGTGGAAGAGACTTAATGCTTTGGATATGGTTTAAGGTTAGCCTTTATTGTCCAATTCACCTGATAATTACGCACAAAATTATGTTTTTACAATGCGTAACCTTCCATAGCCTAAGGTAAGTGAAATTGTGTGACTTCAGTCATGCAAAACATCGAATTCCCTGAATCTTGGATGCCATTTTAATTAAACATTAAATGAAACTATTGAAGATTGCTCACGAAATATAAAAATCTTAGCAATGCGGCATTACTTTAGGTATATTTCAAAACAAGCAAAACATTCAGATTTTCTTTCTAAAGGAATTCAAATGATACAAATAACAGGATACTTAATTCAGGTGGATTTAATCCGCACAGATGTCAGTTTAGCTGTAATACGTCATAAGCTGTACGTACTATATTAAATGATACGCTGAAGATTTGAAAGGGAATGTTAATAGCTGTATACATCCTACGCCCCGGTATGCATGCAAAATTTTAATTAAAAAACATTAAAAGTTATATCTACCTGCGTTTATTCTACTACTCTGAAGAGCAAGTTCCACTAATCTCTTGCTTCTACTCATATCTATGAACAAATTCGTTCGTATTCAATTACGGTTATTAACCTGAGCACCACGACTATAACTAGCCTTGTAAGGCGATTTACAGCGTACAACTCACAAATAACACATTCAGTTGCCCCTATAGTTACGCAGAAAACTATTGATTTTTTAAATTTAGGCTTTCATTCAGTATTTAATTGGGGATTTTAGCTAAGAGTTCTAGTTTGTAGCCTACTTAGACATTCCCTTAGCATAATAGAATATAATTATATTCTATTCTTATTCTTGTCTTACGACTCGCGGCGCTTCACTCTCGCTCGTTTATTATATACAACCACGGGTTTTCAGCGGTACAATGAGTTCTTGTGCATCCCCCTCTGACATACTCATAATCTTCATAATTTTCCATGCATTCAACTTTACTTTTTCCTGTCGACCTTAGATGGACACGCAGACCAAGCGCAAGTCGAGGATGGTCGAGGACGGCGATACGAGATGAGCGGTTGTGCACGGGAAAGGTGTGTCCATTTCCAAATTTCATATCTCAATTACTCCGCTCTAAAGCTAAGTTGCGTGACAAAATGATGATGTATCGCTATCGGAAAAACGTCTCTCTCTGGTTCGACGATAAAAATATTTTGTCCAAAATTGGCAATTGAGCGGGTTTCAAATCAGGCCACGGAGCTGAGCGGATTTGGTGGAGAGCTTCGGAGGTGAGCGTTTATTCTCCGGACACTGCCAGCTGAGCGGATTCGTATTGTTGGGCTACTAGATGAGCGGATTTGATTCGGTGGGCGATTGGTGAGCGTATTTGCAGTGGAGGTATCGATATGTTCCAGGACTGAGGAAGTTAAGCATTTTCTGTGAACACGGGGTCACAATTCTTTAGTTACTGAGCTATGGCTTGAAAACATTTCTTTGGATGCATTTTGCAGTTACCATGGAAACGATTTTTCGTGGGTATCCAGCCTTTTAGGCATTTTATTTAATACTCTGGATTTTAAAGGATATTAAATAATTAAGTTTGAACTTTAACTTGTTATTATTATACTTGCCTGAAAAATTGATATTCGCGTCAATACTCACGAAAACGATATTTCAAAAGTTGGCGTATCACCATCAATTGTTAGAACTACAGGGTGTTTCAAGAGGGAGGTGCACTAATCCAGGATTTGGTTGGGGAGAGAAGTTTATGCATTTTCTCCCTATAAACTTGGGGTCGCTACTCCTTAGATACTGAGCTATAGAAAAGCTTTTTTTTAATTCACTTGGAGGTTACCATGAATACGGTTTTTAATTTGGTATGCATTAAAAAAATCACAGAAAGGATGAGATAATGCAATCGTATCGTCGTTTCTCGTTGAATTTAGCCCAAAGATTTGTTTATTCAGACAATTACATTCACATATTTTCGTCCAACCTAAATATTTAATGTCCATAAAATTCAAAGTACTAAATAAAATTTCAAAAATGCTGGATAACTCCTTCATATGCAGAGGCGCCCGCATATGGTGATGAATACACGGTGGTCTTTCCACATGATCCGAAATAGTATGGAATTCATACAGCTCCTAATGCATGAATATATTGTTACGCCACAATTGGTTCAAGGATGGAATTCTTCAATGAAAATATGATTCTAAATAAGTTGAAAGCATTATGCATCAGACATTGACCGAGCAAAACAAAGACACGTCAATATGACAAAACCTTTATCGATTTAAAAATATGGATTTATCAAATTAAATCGATGTTTCATCAATAAATGAGAGCCGAGGTGTGAAAAGCAGAGAGGCAAGCTCTAACCAATCGCGAGGTACCTCTTAGGTGATTTTCACGAAGAAAATAAATAATGACGCCATTTACGACGGTTATCCCTACGGTGGAAATTATTTGACCCTGCTGGAGTAAAAGTGGGAGGAATGATGTTCAAATCAGTGAGATTCGCGCATGATCAGGCGTTGATTAGCCAGTCAGCGAGGTGGCTTCAGGCTCTTGTGGATGCGTTATACGAGCGTTGCGAGGAATATGGGATGAGGATTAATCACAAGAAGACCAAGGTTGTGCGGTTTTGTAAAGCCTCACAAGCGAGGAATGTTAGATTTAAGATAAAGGTAGGTGGTGAAAAACTTGAGCAGGTTAAGCAGTTCAACTATTTAGGCAGTACGTTAGAGGAAACCGGACACTTAGGAAGGAGGACGAGAGAAGACTCGAGGCATTCGAGATGTGGGTGTGGCGAAAAATGGAGAAGGTGAAGTGGACGGAGAGGAGGAAGAACGACGAAGTGCAGGACATGGTGGGTGAGCAGAGGCAGCTTTTAGATGAGATACGGAGGAGACAGAAGGTGTGAATGGAGCGAGTACTTAGCGGAGATGGGATGTTGAAAGCAGTGTTAGAGGAAAGAATGTTAGGTAAACGAGGGAGGGGAAGGAAAAGAATAGGATTTTCAGATAGAATGAAAGGGAGTAGGCAGTATTGTTAATTGAAGAGGGAAGTGCATGATGTAAGGGGAGGGTCCCGGAATTCTTTTTAAGATCTCCATGGAAACCTACCTTAATCGGTAAAATACTTTAATAATAATAATCCGCGTACGCTGTCACGATCTCAAAAGGACGCTTTTCGTATCGGTTTCTACCTCAAAAGACGCCACCTTTCCTCTCTCGATTTGTCTATTCCTTCATAGTGGTGCTTTCCGACCGTGGCGGGACGTGGAAAAAGGAATCGTTTTAGCCTTCAGTGAGCCAAAAAAAAAATAAACAGGAATAAAGCATAAATTGCCATGCTTCAATCCTTTCTATTCCTCTCCAATTCACAGTCAGCTTTCAGGCGAACCAATGGAAGTTCTCATTGCCCAACCTTAACGTTTTCCTCCAAACCTTTCCTCATACGGCTCCGATCACTAGATGATTGTTCAGTTTGGGGAGCGCCAATTTTCGGAAACATGATGAGGCATCAAAATACACACGGCGATTGTTGACGTCGATCGATAAGCAAACCCTTTGTGTAAGACCCAACGGCGTTGAAAGGGGGTCAAGGAAAATGCAGTAAGCAAAGGTTAAAATTTGCAGTGCAAAACATTTTGCCTGGACCGCAATAGAAAGGGTTTTCACGAAAAAAATAACCCGATCATGTAGCTTCATTTTCTTGTACCTCTGTAGATAACTATACACAATGTTACATGGAATAATGCTGATTTTTTTGTCAAATTATAAAATCAACCAGGTAAGCATCTTGAATTGCGAAAAAGAAATGAATAATAGGCCCAAATTCGTTAAAATTAGCCCCCCTTAAAATTATATATATTGGTTTCATCTCATTATATAGAGTTGCCTGAACCCAATTTGACAATTGTTAAAAACTCTTAAGGATAGGGAAAGAAATCAGAGAAGGAATTGGATCATGGAAGGTGGTGGTAGCTGTTGGCCATAAAAATGTTGATTTATATAAAGAGTGACGGAGGTGAAGCGAAAAAAGCAGGAGAGAATGGGGAATAAGGTACGAGTTCCAAAGCTTCTCTTTCCCTTTCCGTTCCTCAAACGCCAATGAAGAATCTAAGGCGAAAGGGAACAAGCAGTATGAGGAAAGAATGAAAGGAAAGAGCAGAATAAATAAAGTAGGAAGAAAAAGAAAATTACAAAAAAAAAACCTTGAGAGTGAAGAATTAAAAAAAACGTCTATCCGAAAAAAAATTCTATCCGTCCGGAAGCATTACATACAACTCCACGCTGCGAGAAAACCAGGGAAATGCAGTTTTGTCACTTAGACGCGTTTACCAAAGATTTCTGCAGCAAAGAAGCCTACCTTCAGTTACACCAGCGGATAAAATTCCTCGAGCGATCGGTAATCAAATCTCAACCCGGTAAGATATCGTGCCTTCTGAGATTTTCATCTATAAATTCGCTCTCTCACTCCGAAAACATGACATGAAATTCCGTGTAGAGGGAAAAACCCGGAAAATATGGTGCATGGGGACACGCTTGCCAAAGCTGCTCACGGCAAAGAAACTTGGAAAAGCCCTACCGTCTGCCTGACGGAGAATACGCCACGAGCCTGCAGGTTGGAGACAGAGTATGCAAGGGTTTGGTCGAAGGAGTTGGATGTAGCGCGGGAAGTGTATGGTAAGACGCTGCGAGATGCATCCACGAGTAACGGACCAAAATTCGAAAATAAGTTTATAAAAATATGGTTACACCATTCCCGCTGTAGCGCTCACACGCGGATGTACTCTCGTTAATACATACCTTAGAGTACCTTTGGGACTTGGGGAAAAGGGAGCCTGAAAATCATGCAGAAGAAGATATGGAGGACACAATGTATCTCAAACGGGGGTCAAAGTGAATACGACGGTAAAGGTGACCTAGTAAGATATCCCTTGATTAAATTGACACCATTTTCCATCTCACACGAAAACGTGAACATATTTTCTTATAGGAAATTCGAAGAAGATATTTTCTCAGACGACGCGAATCACATCCATCGTTTACCATCGTATTATAGTAGACGTGATCATGAGATTAAAATAAAATAAATAGACTGCAAAACAGAGAGATTTAAAATGTAAGTCTGCCCTCGTACTATTAAGGATAGCAACGTTGTCTCAATTGATAGGATTAATGGCGTCGCTCGATATGATCACTCATTGCCTGTTTATTTTCATAGTTCTAACCTTGCATGTATTTGCTCTAGGAATTACTAACTATTAGCAAGTTTTTTTTTAATGAATAAGCATGCATATTTTGCTAGTTTGCGTAATATTTCTATGACCGTGCGGTGTGCATGTGGCAGTCCTCTTGCATGCTGCATGTTGGTGATTTGTCACCCCCTGCCAAACACCCTTAAGGTGGCTCGCATGGTATTAGGTAGATGTAGATCTATGCAATAAAATCGACAAAAAAGGTACAGATTCAAAAATAATAGCAGTTACATGTCAAGGACGTGACACTGGAAATGGAAGGGAATATTTCCGTTATGTTACGTGTTTATTTCTGCTAGAAGTAAAAGGAATAAAAAGGAGTACAAACGATTATCGAAATCACAATAGGGTGGTTTCCTATTATTTTTTTATTGCCTAAATCGAAAGATTATTACTCCTGGAGTACGTATTTCACGCTTTTAGATATTTAAATGACGATATCTATTTTTCGCGATTAAATGAAAAGTGAACATTTTCAAGCGCGCGAAAACGCGACGCGTAAGTAGGAATGATGGGAAAAACGTCCGTGTGACGCATTTCTGGTTCCCCCTCCCGCCTTGTGAGGTGACCTTGGAGAGGCTCTGAGCGCTGATACGACGCAGGATGCTAGCGGGTAGCTGAGTACCATGCCATCTGGTAGCGCTTGGATTAAAAAAGGTTTATTAATACCTTATCAAACGAAGAAAACTTTCCGACCTTAGCCAATTTTAATAAGTTATTATTAAGACATGTTCCCCTGAGCTCTGTGCCTCTTGCATGCATTGGTAACCTCAGACGATGTATAAATCTTATCCTCTCGTGTAGAAACTAGGTCCCTGTGACGTCACGTGGAGTGGCATCGCATGGGCGCCAATCTGGCCTTTTTCAAATGAGGATAAAATTTGGCCCTTGCCATTCGTCTAAATAAACCAAATAATTTGTGTATTATGAATACACTAATGGTGGGTAACGAATCGCAATCAATACCTTTCGTTTTCTTCGATGAAGGAAACTACCCTATTTGCTTCATGAAAATTTTTAACTTTCCAAATTTTGATGGTAAGTTTGTTAAAGACATTTTATGTGAAAGATTGTTAAAATATCATTAAAAAGATGCATTTTTGACCTTTGCTTTTTTTATTTGCTGTTCGTTATTCATCTAATTTTTTTCTGAGCTAACCTCTGTTGTCGTTCATGTGGTGGTGGCGTGTGTTGCGTCTACGGTGGTGTGTGGCTCTTAGGGGTATTGTGCAATGAGAAAATAAATAACGTTACATTCTATTACCCTTACCTCATTAATCAAGGTTTATACGCCACGCCACACAAGGTTTATATATAATCCACGCCAATGAGTGCATTATCTATGCTGGCTTCACCGTCGGTATATCATCAAGCAATGGATAGCACAAAATTTTTTTTTTTCAATTTTTATGATAACCACCGAATACTTTCCCATGTTCTGAAAGTCTCACCAGGGTAGGAAATTCAGGATCATTGTATGAAGGGTTTCTGCCCTAAGTACGACTTCAGCAGCAGGAAAGATGGGTGCGTTCCCAATAATCGCGATGTGTTATTTTAAAGGAAATGTACCAATATTTACGAAATTATTTGCGAAAGTGTAAAGTCATTGATTGCATTTATGACTTTTATTTCGCTATGCCATCCCATGAAGAATAAGCAAGGCTTTCCGTTTTTTAAAAGTTAACACGAGATGTGAACAACGCATATATTTATAATATATCAACTAGCAGTGCCAACCTACGTGTCGCACTGCCAGGTTGACTTTGTAGCGTGCCGCTATTTGTCTCCCGTTTGATGGGCTGGCTGCCCTTCTTGCACATATTTTGCCCACAACGTTACGCCATGCTGAGCAACAGAACTAGAACCAAGTATTATATGTGCGAGCAGAAATTCTGCGTCGAACACACTAAACCCCATCCATATAGCAGCATTTTGTACGACTGACATAGGCCCTAAAGTATGACAGCACTAAATGCAGACAGACCGACACGCTACAAACTTAATGTATAGATAACTTCTACGCGTAATTTTCACCTGATGGATGGTGGCCAAACCAATAATGAGGACCTTCTAAGGGTTCGAAGTTCAAGTTACTGATTGATATTAGCCCTTTACTAGGAAATTCACCGTCCATTCTCTTACGTTGATGATGCCGTGAGAGTTTCCCCGAACAAACTTCTTCTGAGCGTCTTTTTGAGTTTTTGAAACGACCTCAATACTTTGCGAGTTCTCAACGCGGTCATCAGCAATACGTCATCAAGTGGAACGTATATTCGTTAAATGCGTGACGGGCGGAAAGGACGGAAAGATGGAAGCAATTCACAAGTTTGTTACCGAGGGTCGTGAAAGATGAATGGTGTGGTCCGCTGAGCTAAAAAAAAAATTAAAAGTCCGGAGGCTGATAGCCGTGGTTTTGCTTCGCTCAATATTCTCCCTTCCGGCGACTCTTCGTGGAAAGTGAACAAATGTCCCTTCATGCGGATGAAATGTGTGTGGTCATTTTTTGAATGCGGCGGAAGGTGATGAAGGCGCGACCGGTCTCAGTCTCTACCTTTAGAAAACAACTTGAATAATTTTCGTGAGGATGTAGGTAATTTCCCCCATAATTTTTAATGTAGAAACATTGAGAAAACTATCAATGAAATCAAGGAGAAAGCTTCGGGTGTCAATATCCATGGAGAAAAAATTAGTATACTGCGGTTAGCAGTTGTAGCCGAGACAGAAAAGGATTTGAAGAGGACTTTGACATACATGGAAAGGGGAATGGCTAGATATCAGCTGTAAATCAACAAAAAGAAGACTAAGATATTAGTTTGCAGCCATAAAGAGAAGTTTAAGACAAAGGTAAACTTAGGAAAGCATTAACTTGAACAGGTGAAACAGTTCTCCTTGCTAGGAAGCCCACGGTGGATGAACGAATAAAGAAATAGTCAGTTGAATAGCGCAGGCGAAGAGGGCTTTCTACAAAAAGAAGAATTTTCTTACAACTGAGAATACAAGCATAGAATTAAAAAAACAATTCATTAGATGGTACATGTAAAGCATGTTTCACTATGGAAGCAAGGCTCGGACGTTGACAGCAACAGTGAAGTAAAAAATGGAAACATTCCAAATTTCCTGCTACCGAAGAATGGCGAAGATTAAATGGATTGAGCGTGTGAGTAATGAGGAAATACTAAGAAGAGCGGGAGATTAGAGAAGACTTCTGAGGCGAATAAGACGAATACGGGAGAGTCGAATGGGACAAATTATGAGGCATGATAGCCTGATGAAAACAATCGTAGACGGACAGGTGGAAGGGAATAAGAGGAAGGGATAGCCGCAAATGATCGACGTAAGACAATAGGCAGCGATTCTTCCGGCTTTCCTTCCGCGTTTTTCCATTTTGCTGCACAATCTTTCGCCAACGTTCCAGTTGGCTTCCTCAGATCCGCTGAAGTGTCCTTCAGTGGATTCAGGACAATTCAGTGGACCTGAGGAAGCTAACCGGAACGTTGGAGAAATATTGTCCAGCAAAATAGATAAACGTGGAAGAAAACGCGGAAGAATCGCTGCCTATCGTCATTATCTCCGCGGAAGCCTACTTAGAAGTGACATAAGACAGGTTATAAAGGATATAAAAGAGAATAAATACGTCAATATGAAAAGCAGATAGGAGCGAGCCATGGAGAGTGGCGTCAAATTAATCTTGGGATTTTTTACTAACGTTGAGGATTCCGGGCCCAAGTCAGGGTTTTAGTTTTACATCGTCTTATACGCTGAGTGGAAGACGCAAGCGAGTAAGCGAAAAGGAGTAAGTGGGAGGAGAATAATTTAGGAAAAACGCTACTTAAAATTTTCGAGAATGCTCAGAGAAAAATCTAATAACCCAGTTTTGAATCACTGAACAATCACGGGTGTAGACTGTAGAAATAACAGCGTAGGTGCTCTCCTTACGGTAGGTAGTTAAACGAAAATTACAGGAGAAATCATTTCCCACCGGTATTGGTATATGATGTTACCTACTATTGGACTGAAATCACACTCCAAGCACAATGGATAGGGTCGGAGCTATAGACACAAATATAGGCATTGGATTGTTGGCAGCACCCATTAGGGATCACGGAAACCTACATTTCAAGTGATGCGTGTCCATGGCAATATTATGCGATAGCGGTTGCCACCTACCACCACAAACGTTTGTCCTAGGAATGTCTGATACCTGAGGAGACAAAAATTGAATTTAGGACTGCCTTGGGAAATTATTGGTCTCAGAAGTGTGTCCCTAATTACTTAAAAGAGAGCTTGTTTTAGCAAACGACGCGAATGATCAAAGGAATGGAAATGGAATAAAATTGAAAACATCTTCTAGAGATGGGAAGCTTATATGTAGCGCCCATTTCCGACAAATATAAGTTATATTAATTCGTAGGCTTGCACTGGAGGAATCATGGCCATCTGAGAGATGGTCTCGCTCTGGAAAAGTAAATTTAGGAAAAGCATGTCTCATAATTTTTCTGAATGTCTTAGCCATAAAAAATGTAAGGAGCCAGTTTTGGATCACATTCAAGAGAGTAACAATGACAGCGAAGGTACCCTCCTAACTGCAGGTAGTTACACGGGAATTTCAGCAGAAGTTATCTCCCATCGGCAAAGATGTAAAACTTGCGGTTGTTGAAATCCCATAGCAGTAATCGATTCAATTTATTTTTACAACAAAAAATGGAGAGTGAATCGTAATGTTTCCATTACGGTTCGAAAATAAATTTATGGGTGATCAAATAAGACTTACTTATGCACCAATAGTTC
Source organism: Ischnura elegans (assembly GCF_921293095.1). Lineage (NCBI taxonomy): Eukaryota > Metazoa > Arthropoda > Insecta > Odonata > Coenagrionidae > Ischnura > Ischnura elegans. The sequence continues at coordinate 88,579,185 of NC_060255.1, read as the reverse complement.
CCGCTAGGAGATGATCCAACTGCTGCAGTTTTTGATTGCTAAGAACATATATAGCCAAGAATTCAAGGAGTATGTTCTACGATAGAAAACAGTGTAAGAAAACAAAATACTTATCGATTCTTCGTATCTGGGAATAATATCACAGTCACTCCGCTTCCAGAACTACACCACAAGATGTAGTACAAAGCATTCATCGACAAAGGATATATTATAATAGCGCGAGTTATTTACCAGGATAACTCACTCGATACTATGACTAGATAATCTATTTGAGGCTAGAAAACAAAAGTTAAGGTCAACGGTTGACTGACTAAAAGCATATAAACTATTAAAAGGAAACTTCTCGTTTGAACCACAGTAACTACCAAAATTAAAAGCTGGGACCTATGTTCAAGGAAGCAAACTAAAATGACAGTGGCTTTCGAGCCATCCTTTTCCATAAATATTTTTGAGAAATTGTATAAGCGAACGATCTTATATAGCGTGTAAAACCGATAAGGAGATAATAAGTGAAATAAATTGCTTGTTTTAGGTGTAGTAATTAACTTTTAGTAATGATGTACAGGTTTCCTAAACTACAGTTTTTAGCCCAGAGCGATGTTGAGTTATTTATATGACAAGCCGTAGGTCCCAAAATTTATTATCATTTTATCTACGGATTAAGTCCAACACGACGGGCCTTCATTAGCAGCACACAAAACGTCTTGTCAGAAAGAAATAAAGGCAAATTTATTTATTTTATAATTTCATTATAAAAAAACATTTAAAAGCCAAAGATTTACATTAGGCATAAAAATACCGAAAAAGGAGCATTGGCTAAGTCGCTTTTTACTTTTATCCACGAAGAATTACTGACTGTGGGGGGAAAGTTGAAAACATGCCAACATAAGTATATAAACCTAAAGCTTAAGGTCATAGGTCAAACTAAGTCAGAAACGTTTTTATTAGCTCCATTGCACCTACGTTTAAAAATAGAATTGAACGTCAAGTAACAGTACAGAGGTCTTGAGCTCCATTTTCTTCTAGAAAAATTGTCATTCAACCAAGGTTAAGGGTATATGTGAAAAGAAAGCTTTAATGTCTCACAAAAGTGTGAATATCTGACAAAATTCCCTCAGCAATCTTGTATTTCTTTTGCGTAGATATGGTATGTGCTTATGTATTGCAATAAATTGAATATAATTGTTATAATTTTTTAGCATTTTTATTTCTGCTGCATTGCACGTTCCATCATGTCATTTTGAAGAAAATAATGATAGTATGACAGAAAATAAATTATGGAAAATGTATTATTAAGAAATTATTTGGCAAAAACTTTGCCTTAATATTCCTCATAACTTATAATTACACGGAAAAAGTATGAGAAATATCAAGAAGAAAAACATTCACAGTAAAAGTTTTATAACCTCACGCTGTCTTCAGTTTACTTTCAAAGCGCAAATGAAATCATATCAGGATAGAGAGCTACCTCAGCCAACATCTAGCTCAAACTTAACCATCTGAGTTCTGATAAATGTCGTCACGATTATTTTCACTGATAATGGAAATAAGAAACTGATTTAAAGAATTAAAAATAGGACCTTATACAAACCATCTTCACGTATCATAAAATAAATATGAATTTTCACTCTAAATAAAAAATTCACAAATTCAATTAAACAGTTCTATGGGCGTAATCAGTCTGTAATTGATTTTACTTGTCTCCTATCTGCTTTTCATATTTACTTGTCACAGGACTAAATAGAGTATGAGGTATCACATGAGTTCATAAATTTTCCTACTCAACATAGGCAAAATCGCCTATTTGGTAGCTCAATAAATCCAAGGGATTCGAAAAGGTACAGTAGCGAGCACGGCTTTGAAAGTCAACTAGTCAGAATAAAAAGTCACGTGTCTTTGTTTTTACTCAACCATAGCGTTAACGACAGAAAAAAATTAACTATACCCTTCCACAGTGTAATAAAACCAAAACATCGCTGATAAATTCAAATTTATTGAACGAACTAATAATAATTTCTATAGTTAGGTGGCTTGTACACTTTATATACATATGAATTTAACGATGAAATAAATTATGACAAATTAGTCAGTGTTGAAATTCATTAAAAATATACCGCAACCAAGAATCACAACTTTATTTATATATAGTATCTCAATCTTTTCAGTCCCCTGACGTCTGTTGGCGCTGGTGTAGAGTAACATTTAGGTGGGAAAGTCAGTGGAAGCACATCTGCCGCGTCGAAACACAGGCATAGAACAAGCAGCCGGTCCATGCTCTTATCGTACTTCCTTTAGATGTTTTTTTGTTTGTTTGTGAAGTCCAGAGATTGAATTAAGCCAGCTAGTGTAATATTCATGCACTCCACTAAAATATTTTATTACATAAGTTCCTTGACGAACTCTATCGATTAGCACCAATGAAAATACGGCTAATGGCAATGATGTCATGGTGCGGAAACGTGGTGGAACGCCGCGCCGTTCCGGCACCCTAACCCCTAATAACACTTTTGTCAATTTTGGTGCCAAAAATTTCTAAAATATACATTTGTAATAAAAAATGTAATAAAATCAAAATAGTAACTAGTAATAAAAAACCCACACACTTCTAAAACAAGTTAAGGAAAGTACGTTCCGGCACTGCTAATTTTGCCATGACGTCACTAGATTATGGATACACTTGGATGCTTTTAACGTTAGTTGTGGATTTCACAAATCCTATGAAACAATATACGTACTCATTGCCTATGAATTAGAAATTACGCTCTGACTTTCCAATTTCAAGCATATTCTCCCGATCCTAATAGAAACTACGAGGTGGAATAGGCTACTCCCAACCTCAGGGCAGTGCAATCTCCTTAACCCGTTGACGCCTAGTGGTGCCAAATGGTACCAGCTGGCAGTGCAGTGCTAAATGAGACTTTTTTTTTGTCATTTATCGTAATTTATTAGGGTTTTTGAGAGTTTTAAATTGATTAGAATATTTTTAATAACATTTTTCGGAAAAGTTTGCTATTTTGCAGCTGTAATTAACGCATTTAGAGGCGTTGAAGTTTGAGAATTATCAACAAGCCCCAAAAAAAAAAACGGAATTTTAAGAGCAAGCATTTCGGTTTTCTTAACTTACGCCTTAAGTACTGTTAATGCAAACGTTTTGTTATGTATTTATGATTTTTATAACGTGTGAATCTCATAAAAAGTATGTTTATTTGATGTGAGTCTAATATTTGGGATGTTATGATGCAAAACATTTTGGTGGCAGCATACGGTACCGCTAGGCGTAACTATTGGTGATAAAAGAATAAATTTTGCACCTAATGACTCAGAATTTCATTGAAATTTGGATACATGATTTCCACAAAAATCGCAGACACTTTTTAATTCAGGCGTCACCGGGTTAAGAGGGAGCCTACTTCGTAGCTTCGACCGTCTTCGCGCCACACCTTGAACCTTTCGGACTGCCACACTTGCCTCAGTCCTTTCCTTCCAATGAGTGAGAGGGAGGGCCTTGTACCTCGGGCTTGGCACGCTTTGCATTTTGGGAAGGCCTTCACGGCCACTTGAGGGGGACGTAAGTGTTCGCGCTCCGAAGACAATGGACTGCCTGAGTCAACGTCGTCTCGGGTTATGGCTTACAATGGCGGCGAAGAGGAGTGAGGGTGACCCTCGAGTCGACCATCCATATCGCTCTCTGACCCTAAGTATAATCTCCATCCATGAAGCCAAACCTTTTTCTCCATCCCCTTACCCATAACCAATGGGTCTACATAGAGGAAGCACCAGTCCGTCCCAGTGAAGGCTGATTTTTGTTTGCCACTCTGGGTGCCTTTTAAAATCAGCTTTCAAAAATATCACCAGTACAACAGAGAGGGAGAGAAGTGAGTTCAATTTATTTATGATGAATATTTACGATAAGTAAGTGAACCTGTCTCTCGTTCCGTCCGCAATTGGGTGGAAATCGAGTGAGGTACTGATAGGCCAGACATTTCATAATTATTACGGAAAGAAAAGTGGACTGTATGAAACAGGAACAGAAAAAAAGATAATGGGCCTGCACGAGAGCACTGAGTGACTTACCCCAGGTCTCCAGGCTAGAAGCTTTACCGTCAGATGTCTGGATGATAATGGTGATACCTTTTCGTCGGTTCATCCGTGAGTGAGGCCGGGTTCGTCGCCTCATGATCCCAGGAAAAAGCAATACGTATCAACGAAATATTCCGACAGGTAGCGGGATGAGGTGCAAGTCCCTCACTGCCCTCTATAGGTCAAAAAGTAAAATATACTTAGGGCGCGAAGACCAAACATAGCCATTACATGGCTTTTTATTTTCCTAACGTACGGAGATATGACGTCTAATCTGAAGACGTTTCGTAAAATTTCAGTATTAAAACAATGAAACTTCTTGTAAACCAATGATTTATGTATATGAATACATATACCTGTGCAAAGATACTTAAATGGCTGATCGGAAACGAGGGTAATCATTATTTAAATAAGGCCCTCACGTATCCTCGAGTACCAACATATGCTTGAGTACACTTTAGTGAATACTTTTAGCGAAACCTTCAATTTTTTATTTCATTTTATTTCTCTCAACTATCCCCGAATGGCACAATGGGGCCTTTACATCGAGAGTTTAAAACAATCAACAACAGACGATCACACGCACCCATGTCCTGGAAGGGGCAACCTATCCAGGCGGGACTCAAACCGGCGACCTTCGGTATGGTAGGCGAGGACTTATCCCCGCCGACACCTAGGCCGACATAATAACGAATATTGAAAAATAAATACTATTAAACATATCTTATGACATTACCAAACCGTATGCTCGGTTACAGTGATAGGGGGAGGGAGAGAGAAAGTTTGAGTAGTCCGGAGTAATTGGAATTTTCCGAACTGGGATTCCGAAAATTTATGGAACGGAAGATGTTGGATGGCGAAAAGGAAGGTCATGAATCAGTGGTGCTGGGGGACTACAAGTCTGCTTGAAAACATCCGATTACTTACACATTGGTTTAGATATTTGAGTACATGGACACATGAATGCATTTGCAAGTGCCTAATTGGATACACGACTTCCCAATACTGCCATATGGTCCTAAGCATGCATGGATACAAGTGCCTGATTGGAGTTTATTTCGTGAATGAAGTACCGGATTGCAATATTTCCTTGGATATTTGATTACATATACGCATACAAGGATACTCCAGTGTCGAATTGGAATATTGCTTTAGATATTTGAGTAAATAGAAGCATGATTGGGTACTAAAGACCCTGATTTGAAACGCAAGTACCTTATTAAAACGCGAGTTTCCATTAGTTCCATATGGCCATGTGTATAAGTACTATATGAGTATAAGCAAATGCTCGAGTACACTTAAGAGAATACATTTTGCTAAACCTACACTGTACCTTTAAAAAACAACTTGAAAATATTTACCATTACACTTATGCTATGACATCGTTATAAAATAAACATTGGCTGCAGAGAGAGAGAGAGAGAGGAAGGGAGAGAGAAAGTTGAAGTAGACCTTAGTTATGGAATTTTCTGTAAAGTGGAGATGGGGGAAGGTAAGAAAGATGGGGGAATTGAGGGTGGGCCGTGCGAAAAAGGTTTTGCGACGAGGAAAAAAGTAGTAAAGAGGAAAGGGAGAAGGGATTTGAAATTGGATTGTAAAAGGAGATTCGACGGTGGACTGTTCCCTGGACCCCCCTCTCCTCAAATCCTCCAAAAACCCTTATTCCTCCCCTCCTCAGCCTTTCTTTTTTCCATCACCCCACCCCCGACCCCTGGCGCCGCATCTCTCCCTGGATTCTCCGGGGGGAATGGGGTAAGGAAGCGGGCGGGGTACAGGGTCCCAGGACTCTTAAGAGGGGAGGAAGGGAGTGAAGGCTGAGTGGGGGAAGTACCACTCATGGCTTAATTCGATTGTCACTGCCATCTGCCGGGACTGGCCCGAGGCTCGTCCCCCACACCCCTCCTCTACTTCCGCCATCTTCACCACTCTCCCCTCATCCACGCCCCCTTTTTTCGCATTTACATCCAATACGAGGAGAAAAATGTGCGAATTGGGAGATGGCGAAAGCGTTTGGAAGTCCTTGTGACAACGGGCGTCCTCGGTGTTTTTTTTAAACATATATTCTCGGTTTTTTTCTATCATTAATATAAATAACTACAAATATGTATTTATATCTGCAAATAAGTTTGAGGTAAATGCTTCTAACGATGAAACTCAAATAAATAACTTGATTTTAAAACATTGAAAAATAGAAAAAGGGGCCCTCTATATGTTTTACCAGACGTTTCCGTGGGATGACCCACTATTCTCAATGTCTATCTCAATGTATTTATAGAGATACATATACATGAAAGACTTTCCTCAGTTCATTCTTTCTCATATATTCACCTTAGTCTCTCTCATACATATATATTTATGCTCCTTCATACTTTCATACGACGCCAAATAAGTGAAACGAATAAAAAAATTCATAGGATAGGAAATTTAGTACAAGAAAATATAACAGAAAACGGATTCTGAGGCACAGGTAAAAAGCCAGAAGACAGACGGTAAAAATGCAGCCGGACTGGGACACGAACCCAAAACCTCTCGATTGTCGGTGGACTGTTCCACTGGCGCTACCAGGGCGCTGCGTTGCTCCATAATTTATGCAGAGAATACCTCCTTTGCTTGGTCTCAAGAGTAACCAATGGATGGAATTAGGGCGACTAAGCACTCAGTTTATAAATATAAACAAATAAATAAATTAAACCGATATACTTTTTTCGTCCTCAACCATTTCCTTTCAATAATGACGAAAGAAGAAATTTTAAGGAAAACAACCTGATATACATGTATATTGAGGGAGAGTTAAAAAATGTTGATGCTCTCTCGTTTCGAATAAATAAGCTTTCCCCATTTATCTTCAGCAACAATTTCCACGTTAATTTTTCCCTTTCCCGCAAAAATGTCGACGAATATTTGTTGTCATTTTCATTTCGTGGTTTTCATGTTTTCCCATCTGTGTTATAATATTCTGTCCACAAAGCCTTTACCTTTATGGAAAGTCCGCGTATTCTGAAAAATAAAAAAAAAAAAAAAATTCTGAGGAGACGTAGCAATTATGTTTTCACATCCTTAGCTCACATTACATTTATTCCACGTCGGCTGCATTTATTTTGATAATCCTCCAAAGAATTCTCTACTTTGAATGCTCGCGTATTATGACGGTCATAAAAATTTGCTCAAATGGCTTCGGGTTTATGTTGGAGGGGAGGGTAAGTTGTCCCTTGCCTTTGGGATGGCTCGTCACGATATGCCGAGGGCCCCAAAAGGAATTGGATTGTCTTTTTTCTCTTTCGAAAACTACCTCGCGGGACTCGTGAATTGTTTCAAGTGCTCCACGTGAAACGAATCTCGCATCGGAAAGAAAGTGGAAAGAGATAGTGGCAAAGCAATGAGATGGAATGGAAAATACGAAAAGCAACAAAAAACAATATACTGTAACTGGACGAGGTCTTTGTGCCTTCAAATCGTATTTTGGGAGAATTTCCATCTCAAAACCTCTTTTAATTTGAAATCTCCTATCGAGCACGATAAAAGTACCAAGCTAAAATCAAGCAAACTAAGCGTCTGTTAGGCTGTCAAGGGAATGTAACTGCAAAACTGCAGCTTTAAATCGAGTAATTTGAAAGAGATTCGAAAGGATATGAAACCTAATTCCATTATTCGGCATGATTTTTTTATATTGAAATATTTTCCCCCATTACTTAAGAAGACTATATTTTACGAGTTCATTGGTACGCGTACTTACTCTCAGTTCAATTATTGCTCATAAATTACTTTTTTCTCCATTTCAAGAGCATTTTTGAGGGAAAATTAAATAATAGAGCATGAAGGAATTTTGGCTTACAAAAAGTTTCTTACCTCATCACTGCCGTTTAAACAATTTTTTTAGTATTTTGCAAAAACTTACGAGTAAAAGTAGCTCGAGTATAACGTCATATGCATCAAATCTTGTAATACATCTTCCTAGCTTGTTAATGTCTCACCTTCCTAAAAGGTACTTAATTAGAGAAAACTGGAGCAATTATAGTATCACACCAACTGTGCGTTAGATTAAACTCCAGCATTCGAAGTGTTGGCTGTAAAAATTAATTCTACTATTACGCATTATATGAAAATAATAATCATTACTATATTGGAATTGTATCTAAGCCATGCTTATCACGAGCATTCCTGTATGTAAATTTCACCATGGTAAAACATCATCTGATTTGAGTAGAGTTCAAAACCAGAGGATCTATTCAGAGAGTATTTGCAGCGGAGAAATAATCCTCTCCGCTGCAAATACTCTCCATCGTAAGTTTGCCGTATCGACACCCATAGATACGTTTTTTGGAATTTAATTCATCGTTTTTTCAATATTCAGCCGTTAATATTAGCTACGTTACTTTTTTAACTAGCCCCGGATGAATTACCAGTTGCACCACCAGGTCTACTACATCTAGAGCTCATTTTAGGGCCTTAATCTGATGCCTCATAGCTTAGCGCTGCAATCGGCAGTATACTTGACCGACGCATGGAATAACCGGTTTCGAAATTTGGGCAAATCAAGCAATGTTCTTCTCTACGATTTTATTTGATTGATAGATATGTTTAAAATCACATTTCCAGTTTCAAGACACCCCATGAAATGTAAACCTAGCTTTGGTCCATATCATCATCATCATTACTCAACAATCCTAAGATTGGTTTGACGCAGCTCTCCATTTCTCTCTCCTATCCGCTAACCTTTTTATAGCGAAGTATTTCTTCTCTTTTACATCCTTTATAACCTCTCCTATGTAACTTATTCGGGGCCGTCCCTTGCCTTACTCACCTTCCACCTGTCCTTCTACGATAGTCTTCATGAGGCCATCGTGCCTCAAAATGTGGCCAACTAAGTTGTCCCGCCTTCTGCTAAAGTTTTTCAGGAGGTTTCTCTTTTTTCCCACTCTTCTTAGCACTTCCTCATTACTTACACGGTCAATCCATTTTATCTTCATCATTCTTCGGTAGCACCACATTTCGAATGCTTCCACGCTTGACTTCTCTGCTATTGTCAACGTCCAAGCCTCGCTTCCATAGAGAAACATGCTCCATATGTAGCATCTGATGAATTGTTTCCTTACTTCTATGCTTGTATTCTCAGCTGTAAGAAGATTCTTCTTTTTGTAGAAAGTTCTCTTCGCCTGCCCTACTCTACAGAATATTTCTTTCTCGCTTCGTCCATCGTCGGTAATTCTGCTTCCCAAGTAAGAAATCTATTTCACCTGTTCAAGCTTATGCTTCTTTAGGTTTATCTTTGTCTTAACCTCCTCTCTTTAGCTGCAAAATAATATCTAAAATATATAAGGTATATATTGGTCTATAATTAGAACAAAATTTGCCTTATTCTATTAACTAAAGCCTCTAATAGCCGTGCATTATTGATAGAATCAAGGGACAAGAGAAATCCTAGGGAAATATGATATCGTCAATGATAAGGTAGGTGTATGTACAAAGGCGTAAAAAAATATGAAGCGGGCCAAAACGAAAATATGGGAAAGGTGTTGAAGGTGTTACTATGAACTAATTATTTCCAGTATCCAGAGAACTGGAAATAGCCTGAAGGGTTCGTATTTCAAAGATGATTTGATGAAAAATAACGACGAAAGGTCCCGGTGCCTTCGGAGTCAATTAGTCATGCCCAGATAAAACATCTCCATGCAAAGTTAATTGCCACGGATTTGCACTCAACTCTCCAGTTTATGGACTCGCGACGGAAAATATATGTACTTACATCTTTCACAAAGCTTAGCCCCAAAAAATGTTGGCATACAAGGTATCAAAACAATCGTGAGAGTTGACAGAGATGTAGAATAGCTGGCGGGGAGATGGAAATAGTTCTTAATAGCGAGAATAGTTTTTTTTCGTGTTCGACGAACCGCAGTTCTGGGAAATATTTTTATGAAACTCTAGAATACGTTAAATCGGCACGAGGTGAAAAAATGCTTCAATTTGACTAATTTATAGCAAAAACTCGCCATTGAAACCTAAATTTTTCGGTCAACAGCCTTTGCTTCTCAATGTCTAATCATCAATATAACGTAGCTTGCATTTAAAAATTATTACCACTACTCTATGTGAATAATAAAATCACACCAATGATACTTTTATAATTACTGAAAATGCTAAATTCTAAAACAAAATAACGATGCAGCTCTGGGTTGGTTACCTTTTCTGTTAAAATGGGCGAAACGTATTCCTCAAAACAATAACTCCGTTTGCAGAACCTCCTTTTTTATTCGAAACATGATACTATTACCCAATATTAAGTTCGTAAGCTTAAAAAATAAAGGTTATCATTTCAAAATTTTTAGCCTTATTAAATTGAAGTATTAAAATTTGAAAATTGTATCATAAATGAAAAATTAAACTTCAGCAAAAAAATAAATAAAAACGTTTTTGGATAAAATCTTTGGATAAAATCTCGGGTTTCCAATCCCGAGAAATTTTCATCCATGCTATTTACCATCCATTTACCATCCAAGCCATACCGGAAAAAGCTCAGGTTCTTCAAAACAGTTTTTTTTATCATGATTGGAGATGCGTGAAAACCGCAAATGCGATAAATATGCAATGACTGGACTTTTATGATATTTTTACGCAAATTTTCCTTTTCCACGGCTAAATTCGTACATTTTGCATATGAGCGACTGGCCAGCTGCTAGTTGGCTGGGACTCTTACGTGGGCGCGAACTACTAGTGGGCGCGGGCAAGCTACACCTCCGCCACTGTATATCTTATTCATTCCTTAATTTAATATTGTTCTACAACATAATTATTTAAAATATCCTGTATTTTGTCATATAACTATGTTTCACTACATTTTATCGTCATATACCTAAAAAAAAATAAACGCTACAAAATGCGATAAACTGTTATTGAAAGTGCGATAAAATAAAAATAAAAGTGCAATTTTCACGTACCCCTTATCATGATTTTTATCATCACTGGTTTGAACTGGTAGAGTGACGCTCACGTATTCTTCAAGCTCTCTCCGGCCGTCTATCTATTGCCCGGTTCTACCACAGTTGAAAGAAAAAGATATTTCCTTTCACTCCTCCTCATTCACGGAATCTAAGGGATAAAATCTCACCCCCTCATTCTCCCCGCCACCCTAACATTCTCGCCCTTCCGAAGCCTTCAACACGCCATTTCTCCCATCATCTGCTCCACCCATCTACTCATTTCCTCCAGAAGGTTTCACTCTTCCGCCATTATGACTTTCGATTTCCTTTTTCGATCGTATTACTTTCCCTCCATCGAACTTTATCTTAACTGCATCAATTAAAGGGCAAACGGTAAAAAGCGAGAATTCAACGATAAGAAATAATCTGTTAGCACCTCTTTTAATAGAAAGCAGAGAGTAGGAGTGAATAAATGTTTCAAGCTTTTAAACCAGCACTTAAGAAAGCGATTTTCTACCGAAGATTTAAATAACGAAACGCTTTAAGTCATTCAGTTTGAAATCAAAAATGTAAAAACGAAAATGGTGCATAAACCATAGGAGTCATAACAGTTTTAAGGGGTCACAAACACGTTCCCGGCATATTTCATTACCAATATTAATTACGCCCGTATTGAGATTGATAAAAAAATATGATACTGCAAACTTGTTGCCTGTAATATAAACTGTGATACTCTTATAGAGAAATTCACATACTTTGTCACATATTCTACCTTCTCACTTTCCCTCAGTTCTTCAAACATGCACTTCTTACTACCTCTGTTAAATTTCAGAAAACGAACGGATAACTGGTTAAATACGAAAAATAATATGCTTCAGGAGATGTACCTAAATGGCTATAATCACGTAAAAAGTTATCATTTAAGGCGCTAAACTCGGTGTTTAGCTTCATCTGAAATAAAGTATGAACAATGGCCATTTTAACACTATCTGCACGAAATGAGGAGTGATTTTTGTCGGATAAATGTTATGCTAAGACTGTTTCTCCGGCAAGATCATTTTATACCTAAGGGGAGGATAAACGTGGCATGCGTTATAATTACCTTCGCAAGCTCAGGAATTCCGAGCCGGATTTCTACCGAGAGAACTCATACGCAAAGGAGGATACACAGTTCCATCAAAATCAATAGCTGCATTGTTGACCGTAGAAACACTAATATCGCCGAAGTCTCGGATTTATGACACAATACAGCAACGGCTCGGTTCATTTAATTCGATGTCTGCATCGCAATAAACCAACGCCAGGAGAGGAATGCGTATTCAGAGCTGCACGCGTTCAGGGTCACAAAAAAAATTATACTCTCCCTTCCCAAAGTCAAGGGCATGAATTTGAAATATCGCAAACCTTTACCGTTTGCATATTTAGCATTCCCTTCAGCAATCTTTAACGCTCCACATTCTACCATCAAAGCAATTCTCCTCTCATTCCTCTTCCATACACAATGAATCTAAACAGAATTATTAAATGAGAAATACATGAATGAATTCTGGCTTCTTCAGGTATGAGTTTCAACTTCAAAACTTATCTCATCGAAATGAATCTCTCATTATCCACTGCGAAATATAAATCCATAGGAGCAACTTCAATAACTGTCAACACACTACTTCTGAAAATTTTTACAGATATTGTTCAATGCTTAATAATGATTCAACATACATTTAATATTTATAAGTGAAGTGATATGTAATAACACACTTATACCTTATTGTAGACTAAAAAATTAGGAAATTGGCATAATGACATGTTACTGGAGTGTCATCTTAAATATCACAGCAGTTTTCATCTTGTACTACAACGCCTTATCATTTAGTAATGAAGTTACCATTTATTCTATTGAATTCGGAGACAGCATTAGATTCTTCCATATAACTCTTAGGCGAAATTTTGACACATTTCAGATGAATATATTCTTTAAATATTTAACATTTTCGGCTTAATATTTCACATTCTATTCCGCTGTTATTCAAATAACACTCTCAAATATTTTATAGGCATGAGTGCACGTTGCTTTTCGAAATATTTTTGAGAGGATAGTGGATAAAAGCTACGGCATTAACTGTGTGCTATTATATTCAGAAAATCCCCACTATACACGAAACACAGCTCAGATAGAGGGATGTAGAAGGTTTTTAATACTAATTTTCCACTACTTCGAAAAAAATCTGATAAAAAACCAGAATTCTTGGCGATAGTCACAAAAAAGCTACCAAATCAAAGCTCTCCGTAATACTGGATCACCATATAGGTCATCGCTAGAGAGCGGCAAGCGAATATTCTTTCCCCCTCGATTGATACACGCACGCCTTTCGTCTATTCTCCACCCCTTCCACTCTCTCATTCCAGCATTTCCCGGATCATCTCCGTTTATTCCCGCGCCAATATTTACCTTCCGCATGTCAATCCGCTTAGCATGCCCTCCGAGTCCCAAACCCTCCAAAGCCGACGGATCCCGTGATTAGCCTCAGGCAGAGGAGAGTAAGAATGGCAAATGAGGCTATGTTGAACACAAGTGAGGACCAATGTGGACAATTTCCACTGTTGATGCAATGCATTCGGAACTGGTGTAAGGATAGAGATAGATATATCATGAAAGTAAAGCAAAATTATGAGGAGTACCTCTACAATAAATTAGAGTAATTCGTCAATTAATGTACGCTTATGTATCCTTTGTTCCACCCTGAGCTTCGAAACATATTGTCGGTGAGGAATAATGTAAATTAAATGAAATAAAATTCTGAAAAGTAAAGGTTTAACCCTTAACTTATGACGTGCAATTCTTGTTACACTACCAGTGACGTGCGGTCTCGGAGACCGCAATAAAACAAAAATTCATAACACGATGCAGAACCATTTTTATTGCTTAGTTTAATGTTTCTTTGACTTCTCAACTGTTATAAAACTTGTATTCAATATTATGCATTCCAAATACGAACCGACTTTTTCTGTAAAAATTATTATTTGAAACAGGATCAAAAAACTGATATCAAAAGCACTTGAGTCATTATTTTCACTATGGTAATTTTTTTAATTAACTACTTAATTATCCACGTTATGCAACTAAAAATGTTTCCTTACAAATTTATAATATAACTATTATTCTTGAATAATCACTATGAATTGTTTTTGACAACTTTTTGATTCAATTCCACCAGTATTACGTTTACTGGATTTCCAATTTAGTGACGTGTGGTCTCACAGACCGCTACTTAAATTCAGTTTCAACACTCAGAAATAAGTATTAAGAACGTTAAATTTTAAGATTGACATGAACTTATTATGCATAATTATGACGCTCACGATTATTATTAATATTTTGAAATAGCAATTTTGAGAATATTCATAATTTTACAAACCCAGCGGTCTCTCAGACCGCACGTCACCGGATAAGGGCTAAAGTATAGTGCGGGAAGCAAAAACGGAACGAAACACTATGAACACAGTTATGACTAGGCTGGCTTGGCTGAAGCAAAGAGATAGCAATTAAAACAAACCAAAAGAGAGAGATAATTCTAGGGAAACTCTTGAGGAAGATACGGACACAAGTACTTCGGATAAGTCTAGAAAAATCTACGAAACGAGAAAAATGGAGACGTAATGAATGTAAGCGTAGGGGATAGTGAGAAAACCAGTACCTTTTGCATACTTCATCACGTCATAAACTTCCATTTATTGCGCATTAAACATTCTCCGTAATCCATATATAAGAATTCAAAACATACTTGCACCTCATCGTCTATTTTCGAACAACTGAGTTTTTAATCACTTATAACCCTGATATATCTAGGAGACGAATCCAAAAATCAATCAATCGCGATAGGTTGTCCCAGTTTTATTTTTGGCTGAAATATACCCGGAAATATTTATTTTTCGGAAATACTTTATCATGTATGTATGAAATATCATGTTAATTATTTAGAACACAGGATATTAACTTTCTTTTCATTGAATTCATACATAAAAAACAATACATAGCTTATAACATAGAGGGAAAACTGTAGACAGAATTTTGATATAGAGGTACTAAAAATAATAATTTTCCTGTAAACAAACGAAAAATATACGCTTCTAGGAATGAGCGTAAATGTTTTTGTATTGCCACAAACCACTTATGATTCCGTGTCTTCTTAGCCGTGAATTTTCCCTCTTCTTCCGTATATTAAGAGGTTTCACGACTTATCTTTTCATACCATTTATTTGATTTGATACGTCTGCTGTAAGGTATACTTTACAATTTACAGTCATATGATGTTGGCTATGCCGTTATTATTGATTTTTACTTGATTACCGGCAGTCAAGTTTTTTTTCACGCAAATAAATAAGTTTTACGTCCCCAACGGAATATCACGATCATATACGTCTTCATACTTCTATTAAAATTTAAGTGAAAATAAATACGTGTTGAAAAAATGCGCATGCACGGCTGAAGAGCTTAATCTAATCTTTAAAATTAGAATAAACGAGTAAATATCTATAGTAAAAAGGGTGACTGATACGATGAAAAATAGTGTTTCAATTAACAATATTAAATGTGAGTAACAAACACAAGAGTCATTTGCCCGAGCCTCCAGTCATATTTCCTATCGAAATACGATAAATCCATAAAGTAATTGAAAAAACACTGTCTTTCATATGAAGTCACTCACTTGCAAGTTCATAACTATAATGCATACAAGAGGAATAAAAAGATGATAGCTTGATAAAATGAGCATTAACTGCTTTGCTACAACTGCTCTGATTTCGTGGATTGAAACACTGTTTATTTCATCGTCTCACTTACCTTTGGTATTTGCTTGTATATTATAGTTTCAATGTATTAGAGTAAGTTAGACATAAAATGTTAAAATAAATTAACCTTTATCCCATTGAAACTTATCGTAACTTCACTAGGCTAACTTTAACGAGGCCCAATAATTTCTTGGTAACTATCCCCATTCCTTCTTAGTTAACCTACGCGAATGTCACGCGCGATATATCGATGGTAGATGGCCTCGCCTCTACCTGGCACAAAGGTACACGCAGTAAAATACACGGACTGATTTGAGTGCAGAGGTCGACCTCGCCTCGGGATGGGAAAACTCGTGCTCCCGCTTTATTTGTTCATGGTGATGAATTCGATTCAGATCCCGACAATGAGAACAGTTATAGCTCGTGCATATGACAAACGAAACGTGCATCTGTTGATGCATCAACGCATTAACATGGAAGGTACTTTTGATTCACTTCGGCTCTGGGTGGAAAAAGAGCTCTAGGCGGTAGACACAATTCGTGGAGGCCCCGGGTTTTATTACTTGCTGCCCGTCACCAGGAGATTAATGCACGGCGCGGTGGTTCAGAAGTGCGTTCAGCGCTATTAAGAGGACTAATACCTCCCCATAGACTAGTCGTATACCGCCTTTTTTGGTGATGCGTTTCTTACTTTTTGAGTGAAACAAAAACTACCTTAATCATCTAATCATACCGTGTATACCTAAGAAGAAAAAGAAGCACAATAAAACGGCTTGCAAGTCAATTAAACACCAAAATCCCCACCTGCGTGCGCCTTGTACTTCGAATTTGTTGACGAATATCTGTACAAGATTTCAGGGGAGGAGGGGGCCAATATTTGGCCTCATCTGAACTAGGTTAAAAGAAATAAATAAATATAGCAGCAAGCAATAGGGCTTAAAGAGTATTAATAAAGGTGCTCGATTCACGTGATCCTAGCGTACCAAAGGGATTATAATAATTTTAATATCAATTGACTCTATGTTTTCTTTATCGTTTCTTCCTCAAAATGGTTTCTGATACAACAATCCTTTGTTTTTATCTCTGCCTCCACGGTGCCAAGTCAACCAAACCATTAAAGTACAAAAAACAACTAATACAAGCAACAATGAACTTCAAAAAATAAAACAAAGGTAACGCATATAAAAACATGTATAAAAGTGATTTGAGGGTCCTTCATCACCGGTGCGTCAACCTTAGTTGAAACACAAAAACAAAAAAATATATCGAGCGGGTACTAGACTAGAGGTTGTATACAGTACTTACCACAATTTTAGGCTACAGAATCTACTGAATAAATTTGTAAAAGATGGGAAAGGAAAGATTTGAGAAGGAATTCCTTAAAAATATGGTTATTGGAGAGTCAGGAAGAATACAGAGAGAAAGAGGACCTCAACAATCACCTCCATAAGTAATAAAAAGTAGCATGTTAAAGTGGTTGTAGCCAAACAGTATGTCATATAAAGAGTGTGCCTAAAAGTAGAGTGGTTAAGAAAGAATACCGAGGACATCCATGCGGTTGTTACTGAAAGAAAGTCCTACGAAAAGATGGATCGATGGCGCAGTGGATTATTTGAGGAGGATATGAGTAAAATGTGGAGAATAACGCTCTGTAAAGCAGAGATTGGCCCAATACAGGCGTAGAGATCATGGTCTTAAAAGGACTGTTGTATCAAGGGTTAAGGTATGGCTCATTTAAAACTTTCATCATAGAAGAAAAGTTTTCTGGCTAGGATTTTATTGTTTCAGCCATATAGTAAGATATGATTCAAATGGACGGTGCTTGCGTCAAAAAAGCAATGGTCATCCTCTTACAACTTAATTCTCTCCTTAAAAAAACTATATTTCCTGCACCTAAATCCTGCAAAAACATGTATCCGTAGCTTATTTAATAAGAATCATATAAACTCAAGCAATAAATTCTTTTTCGTAAGTTTCCGACTCATATTACTCTGATTTAATTATGAAGTTTTCAAATTGGTGCGAAACGTATATGATCCAGTTTTATGAGCTTTTTAGGTGGATATACAAAGGGGAAATGTAAATAAAAGCATTAACAACATAAGTTTGTGAGTAATTTTAGCAACATCATATGTTTACATCCACTAGAATCATGCGCTCACTACCTCTGTAGCAGAAAGATGGTTTATGATTTGTGAAAGATGACGTCTGCTGCCTATCTACTTTTGTTAGGAGGTATCCTAGAATTTACAACTAACGCAGCTCATTGTGGGAAAAGGGTAGCATTGATAACCAACGAAGAGGAAACTAGCAGCTAATTTTGTCTTCCCTGACCGGTTTTAATAAATACTTGTAATTTAAAAAGGGATAGATTAACCAAGACGTGATACAGGTGGAAATTGTGATAGTGAGGTTAACGCTAGGAAGCTGAGCATATAAACGGACGTTACTTGCGTCAAAAAAGAAATAGTCTTTCTCTTTGAACTTATTTTTCTCTTCAGAAAATAAATGGGGAGATGTTGAATAATTTCCTAAGAGTGTTTCAGTTCTCCAAGATATACTACAACGAACTATAGTCTCCAGCTTGTAAAAGTTAGGCTACACGCCCAATTGTGGTCATTAAAATTCAGAATAGCATTAAAATACGAGTATCATACTCTAACAATAACGTTACGCAATATGTGCACTTAAATTAAATTTCAAACTAGATTCCACACTTATTACGTCATCTTTATTTTATACGAAGTTGAAATAAACGATACCTATTTTATTTTTTCATATTGTAATACTCCACAGAATGTTACTTCATCCTTTCGAGTTAATCACAATGTGAGTTAATTCTGGCTGCAAAACCGCCAAGTCAGAGACGACCAAAATCCAACCACGAAGAGTCGTATTTTTTTAGCACACGACGCTCCGACTTTTAACTCAATGTCGATGTCAAAGTTAGCTCTACAGGCCTATTGGTAGCATCTGATCCAACGTCGAGTTGAGCTGCACAATAAAAAGCACGACAAATATATAAGGGCAATATTTAAAGAGATGACACACTTCGAAAATTTCAAAGAATCAACTATTTGACTGAGCACGTATAGCATTAAAATCAGTGAAACTTCATTTTAAACATTAAAATAAGAGAAATTAATTTAATTTGCGTCTGAAGATGATGATAATTCATTGAAACCCGGGTCGCGCTCTGTAAAAAAGAAGTGGTATAAGCAATTGTGTGATATTTAGGAAAACTTAAAAGAAGAGCATTTATAAGGTCAAAAATTAATACTGTATTCAATTCATTTTTCCTAAAAATTAATTTCCTTCAGACTACTTACATTTAAAATAATTATTGGACAACTTAAGGTTAAAACCGGTAGTAAGGAACATAAAGTGGTCGCTCCAGAGAACCCCTGCCGAAAGTATACAATTTCAAATCAAATCATAATCGATTAATTGCCCTTAAAACTTGTTATGGAAATTTTTACAGTTCCGACAACAGGGGAACGAGTTTCCTCCCTAACCAATACATAGAAAATAAATATTAAGACCGAGATTGTTGGAGACACAGTGAGAATGCCAGATTCGATTTGTCTTCATCACGCGACCTAAGATCGCAAAAGCTTCAGAAAGACGTCTTCCATCTTCTCCTGCGCCCAGAAGGGTTCTGAGGTTGAGGGGCTAAGGGAAGATCTCCGAGGCATCCACGTGGTCTTGGAACGGCGCGGGATCTTCGCTGATCCGGCAACATTCATCAAATGGGGAGCTAGGGACACTGCTGTTCCGGGGCCAGGACATGGCGTGTCAAAAGGACGGCCAACGGAGATGGGATTGGAGGATGGTTCGGTATACATTGGCGGATACCAGCCAGCCACCTCAAAGTGTACCGGAGGAGGTATTAGCTTTCGAACTGCCTTGTCACCAGACATAAACAAAAATGTTACCGATTCCTTACGTACTATTACTTATACGCTATTCTTACCAGAAACTACATGTAAAAATAGTAGTCCATGTTTTAATTAATTCTTTCAATTTCCCTAATTTTTCAGGTTTCAATATTTTCCCTAATATTATTTTTAACGAGATTTAAAAATTGGTGGTTACGGCCAAGAACAGTTCGATAGAATTCAAATATTTTAACTATCCTATCGCACGACTAAAAATTTTCTAACAATTGTAACATCATTTTTACGTGTCATACTAATACTTTGTTATTCTCAGTAAATAATTACTCATTAATAACTTCAGATTACACTAAAAAAATAGAATACGTAGCAGTTTGTCAACAGTAGCTTGTCTCTGCGATATGAATATGCAAAAACTTAAGAGATAATCAGGCTAAAATTTCAAACGGGAGGAACAGCTAAAAATTAATTGAACTGTAAACTCTTAGACACTTAACGCATAAGTTTTAAAGTAAATAATAAGAAAATAATAAAGTTTGGGAGAAAACGGTAACGAAAAATAGCCGACCGAGCGGAGATGATTGGTCTCCTTAAGGGGTAATTTAAAAAAAACATTTACCGCGTTATTTTTTCAAGTACACCATACCTAGCAGCTATTCTACAATAGGAAGCTGGGAGGAGGGGATGCAGATCCCTTCCAGAAAATTCCACATCCTCCGTACCATAATCCACGCGACGTCGACATTAGCGCGCCCGCGGAGACTCGAAACGGGAGGGATAACAAGAACTTATGTTGACGTGATGAACGCACGCCATGATCCAATTGCCACGGAGATGAACGTGCCGCGAATAATTGCGAAGCCTTTCAGGAACACATCGAAAACTTGAGGGGAAAGAAGTTTTCAGAATGTTGGCTGGGAATATAGCTGACGCGGCTTTCGACAAGGCTGGGGAAGACGCTTGCAGCGAAGTAAGGAAGAAAAAGCTGAGCCAGGATATTCTCCATGAGGATCCTAAGTTGAAAGGCATGTCGGCGTCGAAGTAACTCCTGGAGTATGAACTCAAGATTTTAGCCCTGCTTAAGGCTTAGTGTGAAGTGAATTAAACTTATCCTTAGCCTTTTATTGTGGATATAAGCATAGTACGTTGACTTTTTTTAGATTTATGTCAACCAACGTGTTAACCAATACATTACGCTTCTAAATAGAGGTAAAGCATTTTAATCCACCCATCAATTACAATGAGAAATAATCACTGTTTAGCATAGTGAAAGAATAGACATTAAAGCGATGAATAATTCAATAAGAATCAGTAAAAACTATGACGAATAATTTTAATAAGTAAAAAGAAATTAGGATCAGAGTTATGAATCACATAATTAACGCTCATTATGGTTTTGAGCTACTGTATAGCCACTCGGTCATATCTACCCCCAAGCAATATCTTTCATTTGCTTTTTTATGAGATAATATTAATAGGCCTGGAAATTGGAATTAATTTATCTTATACTAACAAATCAGGACTCAGTTAAAGGGTTGTGAACTTTAAACCCTTGGCTCTAAAAGGATTGGCGGTGTCCTAAGAAGGGCAAACTTATACAGACATATATTTAAAAAAACAAGAGATAAAATAATTGCAACACGTAGAACCTCTTCACTATAAAACTTCATAAAACTAAAGAGACCACAGGCAGAGGAAAAGCTTTTCAAACATAATTTTTATCACTCTGTAAAGAGGCAGAAGTTTCGGAGATTCGACAAACGATTTTATATTTAGAATACTTCCCTCAGAATTTTTAGAATAAGAAGATATAAAAAAAAAAAAGAACTCAGTTATTTCAAACTCATAATACCTCATTGGCCTAACATAATAAGGTTCCAAGAATTTAACCTAAAATGTCAGGAGCAAATCTTCTTTGCGAAAACCGCTGCTTTCAGAGTTTCTGAAGAAACCAATTCCGTTTGTCTACGGGACTCAATTTTTCCGACGGCTTTACCACGCGGCCTCAGATTTCGAGAAGTTCCGACTCCAGAACCTCGACTTCGTCCAAATATCATTTTTTCTCCTCACCTCGTGAAAGGCCCGTAATATTCAGGAGGCAAATTTCTAAGGCGGCCGCGTCAGCTCACGTACATGAGACTTCAATAACATTATCTCCGATTGCGTTGCACCTGCGCCTAAGTTTATGAATAAAATGTCTAGATTCTCCATTTCAAAAGCGAGTCGAAATGTTAGCGTCTCCCAAAAAACGCAGTATCTGCTCAAAATTTATAAAACCAGGCTTTATTCTCGGGCCCGCAATCAGGTTAACTAAGTTGTACAGGCCGACGTTTCGGAAGGCAACTCTTCTCCCATTTTCAAGGTGTGTTACTCAATGAAAGTTTCTTAATGTTACTTAATGAGAGTGAAATTGAAATTGAGTAATACGCCTGAGTTTACCGAATTGAAAACCCGAGAAGAATCTATCAATTGAAATTCAGTTAGTAATACAAAAATGGGGACACACTAATAATGTGCATTGCAGTTTTTCTAAAAAAATCGATGGATAAAGATATTAATGCTTATGTCCCAAAGATAAAGCAATTAGGTTATCAGGTTGGAGTGAATTATTAGAAATACTATGATTGGTGAAAAAAATTATTTACTCCATCAATCATTTCATTCATCCGAAGAATACTGAAAATGCACTTTTGAATGATGCCACACTTAAAAATGAAAAGTTATACAAAGGCGTCATGTGAATTTAACCATCGTCAGGAATATGGTATGGCCAGCGACTTGAATTTGACTAATTGTAAATATTATTTCTTCTGCTTACATGAAAAACGCACGCAAAATTAAAGGCATTAGTCCAAAGGAATTTTTATTGAAAGTTTCTTCGAAGTACGGGTATAATGCTCATTTTAGGCGCGCGTCATCATGTAAAATCCATATTTGTATGACAACATCTTGAAGGATATAACTGAATTATGGTTAAAATTTGCTATCTTGGGTAACTTGTAAATTCGCTTTCTGAGCTTGTAGTCAAATAAAGCCTACCATTTTTATTTTATGATTGATTGTTATTGGCATCTGAATGGTGGATATTTTTACAACAAACTGCAAAACTGATTACATTATTGACGCTTTACCTAACTTATTTGAAATAAATTCATTCATTTTCATACCACTGAAAATAGCACGTATTGGCCTTTTAAATATGGGTTTATTAAACTTCTACAACTACACAACCATGCCCTGGGTAGGTGCAACCTATCCAGATGGAACTCAAACCTGCAATCTCTTGTATGGTAGGCAAGGATCTTAGCTCCTCGCCATTGAGGCCGACGACAATACATTTTAACGACGGATATAATATAAGATATATTATATTATATGGTGTATTATAAAGTAGGAGACCAGAGAGTAGAGAGTAGATCGATAGAAAAGGTTTAATTATAAGATAGACAGTAAAGAAGATACGCAATATACTCGTACGTAGGAAGAAAAGACTAGTGGAGTGGGAGTGATACGTCCTCTTCACTCGCGAGCATCGGGCCGACCCAAGGAGGCATGAACAGAGCAAAGGCGTGGGAGTGGAAGGAGGAGAAAACAAGAGGGCGTGGTCCAGGGCCACGACGCGTACATCTTTCGAAAGAGGACCACTTAAAGACGAGATGGAAGAATGGAACTGAGGAAGGAATTTCGTAGCACTCCTCTAAAGACGACCAGTGGCGGAGAAAATATTGCCGTTATGCCACGTTTTAGATGGGCTTAAGGATTGGTAGACGCACAAAACAATGACACGCGACCAGCACAACGTATAGTTAGTGACAAATTGACTCTTCACCATCATCAATCGTCAACCATCCTAGGATTGGTTTGACGTAGCTCTCCACTCAATTCTTTTTTCAGCAAATGTTTTCACCCCTACCTATTTCTTATATTTCACATCCTTCTTTACCTGTTCCATATATTTCACTCGAAGTCGTCCTTTTCCGTTCTTGCCATCTACTTGTACCTCGACGATTTTCTTTACCTGGCTTTCATGTAATTCTAACATTACAGTACTGACACTATGGGTTTGAAGTGCGCAGGGCTTAAGTTACGCACACTGATGATAATTTGATAACAGTAATTGGGAAAAATACTATCATCTCTGACAAATTACGTATCCGTATCAATTACAAAATGCAGCCCGTAGTTTCATCTAACGACAGATTTAAAGGGAAGGGAAATTTATGTCACTTTTAGTAAATGCATTTATTTACACCAGCATTCAAAGATCAAATACCAAATCTGTTTTGGTTAGGAGATGTTAAAGAGCACCTCGAACAAAAAAACTCGCGAATTCATACTATGGGCGGACATTTCTTTTCTCCAGGCCATGCCGCGCTTAGAGAATATTTTTTGTCTCGATTCATTTGAAATTTTCATCTTCGAGACACATCGATTCTAATTCTGCTATCAAAGTGACAAGCTAACGTAGAAATAGTGAAATGACGAGGAGGAAAAGAGCAAAACTTCTGTAAAAAGAAGAAGAAGGCACTTTCAAGCAGTGTGAATCAACAGAAAAACAGGGAAAAGAAGTGTTATGAAGAGATGGAAGGATGACGAGGAGGAAATGAAAATGAAGGACCAAAACAGCATGAAACAAGGGACTTACGGGAAAGGAGAAGACGGAGAAATTTCGCGATTTTGACGAAAAGAGGCGCTAAGGTGAAAGAAAAGTGTGTGCAAAGAAGGCAAGAAAAGTGGACGGGATGGATTTCGGCAAGGGATGTTGTTTGGGAGAGCAATGTTCGAGTGCAAATGTAGAGATGGAATTGAACCGTACTTTCCTGCGACGTATAATGAAAATGAAACGGGATACACGTACGATGCGTTAGCCCTTAGTAGAATACTAGGTACATGTTTCTTATAGGAAAGAAAACATAAAACACAATCAAAGATAAACTAATGTTGTATTTTCAACAAAATTTTTATTTTTCTGACCAAATTTTCAACACTGTTGACTGTGTCATTTTCAAAGGTCATGTTACACAGTTCCACCAAGTATTGTCATCCACCCTTAAGTTTGAAAGAGAAATTTGTTTTTTACTTAAATTCTACTTATTTTCAGCCGTTACTATGACTAGTTATATTATGAGGATCTCAAGAACTCTATTGATACAGACTATAAGCATATATGATTCGCTAAACTGTGAAAATGAAGATTAATGCCACTAAAAAGGTTGAAATTACCTTGATTCAAATGCAAATGAATGCAGATTTAGGGTAGTGTATGCGAATCACTCTAACCTAACTGCAACCATAGTGGTTATTGCTGACTCTTAATGGCAAGCCTACCCTATTGAGACGAGTGGGATATGACGAGATAATAAGAAGATGCCGTGATATAGTAACAAGGTGCAACGAGGAAAATGAGGTGTTAGTATGGAAGAGAGCCAAGGAGGGAGTTAAGACGAAGGAAAGTAAGAAGCTGCATTTTTATTCCTAATTTCTGTCATAATAATCATATGTACAGAAGACTCATTCTGATCCTACCTAAATCAGTAAATAATAAATTATTGCTCCATGTTATATACTACTTCTATTATTCATATTCAATTATGCAGATCTGCAATATTTTTTTTCTGAACTGAAAAAATAATTTGCATTTGCATAAGGTATTTTTAATGATTTTTCGTAGTGTTGAAATGTATTTAAATCAAACATCCTTCCGGAAGACATGACCTTCCAATGGTGTACTTGTAAATAAGATTATACCAAATAATTTACTATCCCATTTAAAGTCAAATAATATTGAATTTCATCCTGCAAACGGATTTTTTTCCTAGGTCTGAGGGGTTAAACCCTTTGCGGTCCAACGTCAATGCTGGCTCAACAAGTGTAGTTCTACGAGCACTATGCCATAGCATCAAGTCTATCTTCGAGTAGACGGCATATAAAGTAATCTCTTGAAAATTTGCCCTTGTATAAATCGCTTTGCCTTGACATCGAGCTCAACTCGAACTAAGACCTGATGCTCCGACAAGCCTAGTGCTGTTAGCGCTAAACTTGTTGAGCCAGCCAGTTGGACCGCAAAGGGCTGAGGTGTTGTTCATAAAAGTGGATCCATGAATATTTTTTTTTAATCAATTAGGCCCAATATCCCTCCAGAACACATAACCTCCTAATGACGCCCTTTGTAAATTAGAGTTTTATAATTTACTATCCCATTTAAATGTCAAAGAATACTAAATCAGCTACATCCGGATTTTTTCGAAGGTCCGAGGTGTTTTAAGGTGTTGCTTATAATAAGTAGAGCCACGCCGAGTTAAGTTTTTGAGAACGTTTTTTCAAGGAGCTGGAAGAAAAACAACACGAGAGGGAAAAGTGGTGTTATGAAGTAACTTAAGCAGGGAATGAAGATGGAAGAAGGGAACCTCCTGAAACGAGTGGGCGAAAGGAAAGGAAAGCGGACAGGTTGCGGTGAATGTAAGTAGTAAGGAGAAGAAGACGGAATGAAAAGAATGAGGAGAGGTTGCGATGTGGTTCGGGGGAAGGCCGCTAGAGGGCTCAGGGAAGCGTGAAAGGACATTGACAAAAGGTAAGCGAGGAGAGGGTGTTGCTGGAAGTTTGGTCGGAGTAACACGCGGGAGAGGAGTTGGGTGGGTGGAAGCTGAGCCTTGGGGCGTTCCGGACGCAGGGAAGAGGAGCTGGGAGAGACCACATTGGCGGAAAAACATCTAGTACAGGATGCAATCCGATTGTTGTATGTAAAATCGATGTTTCTAAAACATCGAAATTCTCCCTCTTTTCCGTTTTCATATTCCTGCTCGCCCCTTACGAAATAACTCTCCGCTTCACATTCCGCGATTCCGTCTCTCCATCTCTCAACGCTCTCTGTACTACCGAGTCTCCTCCTTGTTTAACTCCACAACTTCAAAAATCCCTTCCCTGGACCCATTTTCCTCTGCCACTAGTTACAAAGACACCTTAAAATTTCATCTGAATAATTCACCATTGTCTAATCAATATTGCCCCTTGTTATGTTTATAAATTTTGTTTTCTGTTAGTTTTTATTTATTGTGGTATCGTTTGTTATCTTTTAGGTATTATTTATTTAAGGAACAGCCAATGTAAAAGCCTTTGTGCCGTTTTTGGTGATGAAATAAATAAATAAATATCGATGCTTATTATTATTTTTATTATTATTATATTATTATTATAGTATTCTACCGATTAAGGTAGGTTTCCATGGAGTACTAAAGAAGTGATCTGGGAGCCTCCAATTCCGCCCAGCACTGCCATCTTCAATTCACTGTAAGGCGTACTCCCTTTTATTCTATCTAAAAATCCTATTCTCTTCCTTCCCCTCCCTCATTTCCCTAACATTCTACCCTCAAACACCGAATTCAACATCCCCTCCCATCTATGTACTCGCTCCATCCATAGCTCCTGTCTCCTCCGCATCTCATCGATGTTAAAACATATTAAAATATCGATGTTAAAAGATATAGAAAAGAATCGACGCTTAAAACCATATTAAAATATCGATTTTTATTTAATTTTCATCACTGAATGAGGAATTTATTCAAGGAATTATAAGCCAACTAACCAGTGGCAATTCAAGGATCGGGTTGTTGTGGTAGCACGAGTGTTGGCTTCTAACCTCGTGGGACGGGACGGTAGGCCATGGTCTCCTTGGCACACATTGCGATGAGATGGCTAATACCGACTTTTTAATGGGTTTCTCTCCCCCCTTCCTACCCATTCCTCGTGGCGCCTAAGCTATCGGTCGATTCCTATAAATGGTACCATAGGAAAGGTCGGTACCATATATTTGAAATTCCATCCATATTTCTCATGAAAGGATGCAGTGGGTTTCATAATCTGAATAGTATCATTAGTTTTATTGCCTTAGGTTGACAATTATTTATTAGGAGATCATGGAAACTGTAATTCCAGCCAACCTGTTAGAATTTGTAAATTTTCGATCAATTCCTAATAAATTAGGAGCAGTATGCCCGTTGCTATTTTACTGATTACATATTCACGGAAATAACGTTTCAAATTGAAAATTTCGGCGATCACCCAATCTCCCCTCTTAACTCATAGTTCTCTCTTCAGCTTAGAATAAATCCCACCCGCTTTAATTCTATCGAAAACTCCTATTCCCATTAATCGTTAATCCAACATTACCCTCTCTAGCACCGCTCACAAAATCCCCTGCCTAGTCAAAAAACGCTCCATCCAAACCATCTGTCTCCTCCGTCCGTCACCTAGATGCTACCCCTCCTCACCCAACATGTCCGGCGCCTCATCATTTCTCCTCCCCGTAAGCTTGATGTCAGCCTTAAATTTGTAAATTAAATAGCGGAAAAATCATTTGCCTTGAAAGGCACTGGAACAGGGATCTCCAAAAATTGCGCCCATTATTCTTCTACTTGTACTACAATTGAATTATAACGGGGTTTTGTTGACTTATTAGAAGAAAGATGGTTCACGCTGCGAGATATACAATGCTACAAAACAGCATGCTTGCGTAGATGGTTTCATAATCCCGTGTCTAAAACCAGGATTTGGAACGAGAATTTGGTAAATTAGGGTGAAGGTAAATGATTTTTCCTCAGAGGAATTTTCAATCAGAATCGAGTGATTGAGTAAACTAAGAAAATATATAGGCTTATAATTATTATTACTTTTATTATTATTATAATGTACTTTTTTTAACAAGCGAAGTTAGGAATACATAGTCCTCTCTTACAATTAACTTGTTTGACATTCACATACATCCATGCCCTGGATGGTGGTCAAACCAGCCAGGCGGGATTCGAACCCACGACCTTTAGGTTCGCTGTCGGGACTTTACCCCGGCACTACCCAGGCCGGCAAATTAACAACCAAGACTTGAAGCAAAATAACAACCA
Source organism: Ischnura elegans (assembly GCF_921293095.1). NCBI lineage: Eukaryota > Metazoa > Arthropoda > Insecta > Odonata > Coenagrionidae > Ischnura > Ischnura elegans. Next base: position 88,550,616 of record NC_060255.1, on the reverse strand, counting down.
AGACATCCCCCGCAGTGGACGAGCTGAGACCAAGTACAACGTTTAACTAATTGAGCAAAAACTAGAGCACATGAAAGAGGACTCTTGGCTAGGAAAACAAGTAAACGGCGATATATGAAGAATTAAATAAATTATAATTATAAAAGCCTAGACGAACACGCTTTCCTCACCCTCGATGCATTGGGATAAAAAGCATCGAATGGTCCCATGCATTGATGTCATGGTGGAGTTCCTCAGAGGAGTGCCAATGCTGAGAAAGTGTTTCGGCGAGGGGAGTGAAGCGGGTTCAACACACCGCAGCCCACAACGCCTCTCATATTCTTCTCTATAGAGCGAGGGAGGAGTTGACGGAGGGAGTTCGAGTCGAGAGGCCGAAGCCGGGTTTGGGGTTTTGTAATATTATGAGAGTGGCGACAAGGTGGCTCACAAAAGAAAACATTTGACGCTTCTTTTTCCCGTCGGAGGGAATTATGACACTCGTACAACTTTTTCCGCGAAAAGCCTTTCCCTCGACCAAGGAGGAAGGACGGATGAATAAAATACGCCCTCGAGACGAAAATACGCGTACCAAGTCGGGGGTGGAGATCTCACTCGGCTTTCCCCCGAATTCGATATGGCGACGCCACTTTCGGAGGGTGTCCAGCAACTGCAAAAACTCAGTAGAGCATAGTATGTTTTTCGGAGAAAAAATTTTCACTCAAATCAATTGCCATGAGAACAAATTCTCTTGACCGAGAATCGAACCACGGAAATTTGTCTTCCCCAGGCAACTGCGTAGACCATAACGCTATGAGTTTTCTTGAATTCCCACAGCATTTTTACCGAATTACAACGGTGTGGCAGAGTTGGAATATTCCACATTCTTATTTGATAACTAAGCAAGAATGTTGGCATAGTTTTTATATGATAGGCGTCAATATTTATTTTGAAATAAACGTACATTTTTAGGGCCAAAGGCTAGACTGTTATGCTATCAAGGTTCATTGATTCTCATGGAAATTTTACGAAGTTTAAAACGTTAAAAAAATTGGTTTCTTTTCAAATCTCACCAAAAATCTCATTATTTTTTTCATATCATTAAGAAAATTCGCAAAAAGCTTTTGTTGGAGGGAATAGTTTTTCATTGCGCAATAAAGTGCTAAATATTACGGAATAAGTAATTCAAGCAATGATTTAAAGAATGAATTAGTAACTCACGCCGAGAAATCCCGGCTACTACTACTTTGCTAGATTTACGCTTTCTACCGAGGAAGCGTGTTCCCCAAAAAATGATCAGAACAGTAATGAAAGTAAAGGATTTAAGTACCATTTTTGCAGTTTTTGACTAGATAGCCTCTAATAGAGCCAACTTGCTTCCGTTTCATTCATGAGAACACAATAAACAGGGAAAGGGAAAGAGAGATGGACTGTGTTGGTAAGCCCGAAGGAAGTCACTTATTCGAGAAATTGCGGGAGGAAAGAAACTTTTCCTGAAAGGGAGTTTGCCTGTGCGAACCAAATACGCAAAACAAGCCCAAAATTAGAATGAGTCGAATGATAAATAAAATAAATGGCCTCATTAATCCATATCCTTGAGAAACTCCGGACCGGAGATGGCAAATACCTTATTTTTTTGTTGCGACAAGCGACTCTTGGCGTTTGAGACGGTTTCCTCGTTTTAATGAATGTAAACATCGCAACGCAAGAGTGCATATTAATTGTTCTCAATCCACCATGGCTAAGATTCCGATTTATTCTTGCCTCGATGTAAATGCTGGCTGAGCAAAAAATGCAAACTAAGCATAAAAGTGTAACAATGACTGCAAATAAGGAGACTCAAAGACATAAAGGGTTATCTCAGGCAGAACATAAAATTACGTACATTTATTATGTATTACGACGGCATTCCATACGTACGTCTGGATCGGAATTTCATGGCAAAAAACAGGAAAATGAGCAAATATAATAATTAGAAATGATCTCATTCTTAATTCACATTCTCTTGTCAAGCATAGGAAGACTTTATTGACGCATATGTCACTTAAACACCTATTCGGCACGTTTTGTAGGGGTTAAATCAAATCCGATCATCTTTGATTTAGCTGCATTACCGTGATTATATGGAAGAAAAGCATCTTAGACACAACCGTTGCCGGAGTCGAAATTGAACAATACCCAAGTGAAACCCAATACTTGATTTCCTTTCTAAACTTATTGATACGTGGAACACGTCTGTAAGTTTTCCATATCTTTGGCATTGGACATGTCTGCAACCTGAAAATCAAAAAATAGATTTATTTACAATCGTCATTTTTATAAATGACGATCACACAGCACTACTCAAACCCTGATTCCACAGACAGTTTCATCAAATTGTGGGCTATAAAACGTTACAAAATTCGCGGTAAAATGGCAAATGTGAATTTGACTCTCGCCATATTTCGTTTATGAGAATCCGAGAGACTTTTAAGACCTTTTGAATTCACCCCCAATTTCAATGCGTGGTCCGTAACTTCTCGATACGTCGTTGTGAATTCATGATTCGCATTCGCCCAGTATACCAGAACCTCTGCTTTTACTCCTCCATGAAAGGCATATCATATATTCACGTCCATCAAAACAACCCCTTTTACATCGGTAAAGACAGTGACGCTTCACGACATTTCGAATCATGCCCTAAGAACGGCTCTAAAACTACGAGATGGCTCGGGCATTCGGTGCTGTTCCCACGATACAGGGATCGTCGCTAGAGACATAATAGGAAGTGACCCCAAAATAAACGAGAACTCGGCTTTGGGAGGGTGGAAAAGTATTCGTGGTACTTTTGCCTTCCCTCTGGAATCCCTTCAACCTAACATCCACCCTTATTTCCTCGATCTGAGAGCCCTTCCCTTCTCATCCTGCTAACCAACCAACCATTCGGGAAATCCGGGACGATTCTCGAGAATTTTCCCATATTACGGTATCACACTCCCTCTGCGAAAAAGCATCACTGTAGATCTCTATCCGTCTCAGCGTGGAGTAACTTTCAAGCTAGTTAAATGTAGATTTTCAGTACTTACAGCAATCCTGGAAACTTTTATATATTTATATATCCATCTATATACTCCCATATCACCGAAAAAAGTATTTAATTGTTTTTTTCTTCGGGGTTTCTAGCAAGTTAACAACTAAACGTACGCTAACATCCGCTTGCCTCTCTTCAAACATACGCTTGAAGAGAGGCAATCTACACAAGTGGGAGTCGAGGTCGTGACCTTCGATACGGCAGGCTTAAACATCACCCCGCCGTCCCCGAGGTCGGCAACTGTTCATTAGTAAAGACCGCTGGACAAAACTAACGTTTTTTATACCTTAACATATTCTTGTACAGTTTCTGCAAAAAAATATATTTTGTAAAGAAGAAACTATTGGTTTTTTACCTTCGCATTAAAAGAACTATATAAATGGAGTTATATAAAGTTACAGAATAGAGAAGCCAAATGCAAAGTCCCAGTTTTTTCTTTTACGTTTCCCGTGGTGAGTGAAAAGAATCTTAAACGTGCATTTGCATACACTGCACTAGATATCTTAAAAAAATTTGTTAATTTTTTTTTTAAGAAAAAGGTCTCAGAAGGGACCCTTTTGCATGCCACCCTAATTGGGAATACTAACAAGGTGGACAGCGTAACTTCATTATACTTTCTGAAATCGTGCGCACCGTTAAAAAACACAAAATAAAGGGGAATAAAAATTGAAAAATCAATGAATGAGAATCAAAAATATCCTGAAAAGGTGATGACACAAATAATGTCATAGAAAATCCACATATCCCCAGAAAATATTGTTTCATCCGGCTTTCTGTACAAAGTTCTCCCCAAATGTTATATTGCGTGAACGTAACGCAACACGCGCTGCATACGAAAATGATGTATTTAATGCTCATCTTGGCATTTTTAAATAATGTAATAGTTACCTGATAAATCGCACATTTAAGCGATTGATTCTAATCAATTTTATATTTGATTAAATTGAATTTACTATATTTTATCACCATTTGTTTTGGACAGAGGTATTATAGCCAGTTAAAATTGCAATTGATATAAAGACTATATGATAACTTATTGCGAAATAAAGGAGAAAATATTAAAATACTCGGGAAAAATGATAAAAAGCGGGAATTTGATTTCCGCAACCGGCCGGCCACCCTGCCTAATACTCACTTTCCCCCGCTATCGCTATCCACATGGTACACCACCATTTACGGCTCCAAATTCTCCCCTTATCTCACCCCCGAGCACCACTAAAAAGAACCCCAAAAAATGCTTCCAATCCAACACCCCCACTCACAACCATTTCGAACCAGCAGGGTACATCCAATTCTACCCTCTTCACTGGGCACCTGCATTCCTCAGCCGTTCACGATATTTTATTCACCCCAGCAAAAAGAAGGGCGGTTTTCTCTTATTTTATACATGCTCACCCGGCACACGAGATGGAAGAGAGAAAAAAGAGGAGCACGTTCGCCGAGCTCGCCATTTGGGAGTAACATAAAACCACAATAAGCCTACAGATTTACTTAACATTTGAATACCTTAACTTAAACGCAAATTTCATCAAAATATGCAAAAAAAAGAGATATTGTTGGTGACTGAGTTACTGAAAATGAAGATAAAAATAAATAATTTCCTGCATTCTGGCCATCTAGGCTTATTGGCTGAAATATGGTATCTTACTTTGTCGAGTAACATTAATACAAGTCGAGAATAATTTAATTAATTAATTCAACGTATTAATAACAAGAACTCTCTTCAATATTATAACATCCTCAGGGATATAAGCGGTGATATTATAGTTGGGAAATATTTAGACAGTACTCATCAAAAATTGCCAGCATCTGAACATGTGTTATATATCCGGCCGCGATTGAAATGTCAAACTCCAACTCTTACATTACTTCCAAGTTGTGCCGCGAGGTAACTCTGTACAAGTAAATGAATATTTCAGATTTTTATTTCTGAAATACATTGGAAAATTTACAGCAGGGCTATTTTTTACAGATTTAAAAAGGTAGTTTAACCGGTACGCTTATAACGAGTTTGGATTTTAGGGGGTACGCCGTACCGGCCCAACTACAGCACTTTGGGAGCTATTTGATGGATATTCAGCCTAGGGATACTGGTATCAAGACTATTACATCTATAGGAGAATGATAGACAATTGGGAAGAAGCTGTGAAACAATAAGTACCGTGCTCAACTTCCAAGCGTAATCTTTGATCACCACTGTCTAAAATCCAAGAATTGCGTGAAGGCATACGGAAAATGAATTCGCAATATTATATCCTACTTAAAAATACGAGGTCATTGGTTGATTATTCATGAGGCGAGCGCTATTTCACCCACCCAAAGTAAGGTTCTAACTGAAAAACTGAGTAAGGAAGTGGCTATAATTAGATCAAGAGGCAAGTATACCATTACACACTGATGAAGGGAATTTATATCAATTCTACCCACAATTTCATGGAAAAAATGTAACGGAGAAATCATTAGAAATTTTTAAGTAAACCAAATCAGTACTTCGGATTTCATCACAAGTTTTGGTTCCGTATAATTTTATCAAGTTATAATTGCCACATAAGACACCATGCAATCGCGAGGCCTTTCGTCTACACGTACTTGAAACGGTACCGCAGAACCATGCTTATTCTCATCCAGCTCACGCAATCGCCAACATCACTTACCCTTTGGAGAGGCCAAAGGACATAAGCGGAGATGGCTAGAGGAATGGGTGGAAAGAGCACAGTCGAGAGAGTGAGGAAAATCCAGGGGAGCAGAAAAAGAGGGAGGAATAAGACGGTTGGAATCGGGTGTTTGGAAGGCCAAAATGACGTCGTTTCGCCCTCTACCCAAATGGTCCGCATGGGGGAACGTATCGTCCAGATATGAGAGCCCGTGTGTACCATCGCAAGCGAAAGTTGAAGGTCGGATTTATATGTATGAAGAGGGGACTGGTTGGTTGAAAAAAGAAGGGAGATCCGAGCTAATGCTGTATTGGAAACCAGGCAGAAAATTCGGCAGAGGCAGTATGATGCCACAATTTGGGGTTTAGATCGAATCGCTTTCTATTGCACGACAATTGCGGACGCTTATGAAAGATTCATTGCATTATAAAATTAATCCTTGAATAACTTTTCAGTACATATTATAAATCTCCATTACACCCTGCGAGCAACCGTAATGGAGTTCACTCCAGTCAGAGGTGATAAGTTTTTATCACCAATAAGCTCGTCAACTATTACTTATATTTCGACGGTGATAGAGTTTAAAACGCAAGTAAGCCAAATTTTTCCGTACCTAGACTCGTCGCCTACTTGCTTTAAGAAAACAATATTGCTTCTGGCATCTTGAACATTAAAAAGATGAATATAGCAAAACCGTACGTTTTACGAAACAAAATAACACTACTTTTAAAAGCAATCTAAACTCAGCGAGCCCAGAGTGAAGAGATTTACGTAATTTGAGAAGCTGAGATCATATATCTAGCTCAAACCTATCAAATACGGGGAGTGTGAGACTCTAAATTGGATCAAGTGACACTAACTCGTGGCAGACACATCTGCATCTAACGATTAATGTACGGTTTACCGGAAGGCGTCAAAGTTTTACGAGACACTGCACCGGCTCTTTCATCATTTATCAACAGATTTTGAACCTCATTTCTCGGATGACTGATATACACCGCGCCACCTTGAAGGCTGATTACTTATAGATGAGCAGACATCCGTCAGGGTAAGATGATTGACAAGCAGTAAGACCGTATCAGAACCACGCGAGAGATGTTCCTCTGAATCTTTATTATGGCAAGCAGGAAACAGGAGCAACAGAGATAATACCTACGCCCTACTTTAAGATAGTTCGTTACCTAGCCAGGAAGCGTCACTGCTGATTTTTATGAACACTTTGAGTGCTTATGACGTAATATTAAGTTCTCGCGAGATTTCGCAGAGCTGCGGGTAACGTCATATTACGTCCTTTTGAGTTTAATCGTCTTTTTCATTAATATTACGATCGGATATATACCTAGATCAGTTCTTTAGTCGATTTATTGTCTAGCAATTACACAAAACAGTCGATTTTACGAAACGAAATGGTGCTTTTGTTAGTATTGCGACGCTTACTATTGTTTTACTATAGGGAAGTGGGCATATATAATGTTGCTATAAGCCTTTTTGAACACATGAAGGTTGTCAGGCATTCAAGGAGACATATTTTCTAGAGGCTGCAAGAACCAAAATACAAAGATAGATCCATGCAGTAATTTTAAGAAATAGTTTTAAGGTCAATGATAAATATATAAAGGCTTTAACCTGAAGTTTATTTTCGTTATTCAACGTGTTTTCATTCATTTATGGTCGTATTTAAGAAAAAATATCGATTATCCGTGGTTTTGATACAGAACATTTGGGTTAATGAATATAAATGCTACTCTATAGAATGTAAAGAGATAGATTTCGATTTTTTAAAATGATGTTGCAATAGAATTAGGGAAGAAATACGCTAAATAGGTCTTTATATCCTCTAATACAGGTTTATTTGTATAATAAACGCAGTAGTCAATAGTTTTTTTTAGGGGCGTGGTCCAATTTTTACCTGAACTTTATTTCCGTTATTCAACGTGCTTTGATTCAGTTATGGGCGTATGAAAGAAAGAAGTATAATAAGTCGTGGTTTTCAGAGAATTTGGATTAATTAATATAAGGGCCACAGCATGTAATCTATGAACACATATTTCGAGTTTTTTTCAATGAGTTTTCACCCGAATTAGAGAAATTATATGCGAAATGTTCTTATATATAATGGGGGGTCTTTCCTGGCGAACAATATCAGTAAAGATTTCTCGGGTTCTGCACCGGGTCAGGTCTGCTATGCCTCCTTTCAACGTTTTGATAAGCAATTCGCCCATCGTCTTCAAGGATTTAGGAATCCAATGGTGTTGATCCAATGAATGTTCTTATATCCTATGCAAGGGGAATATTTGTACATTAAACTCCACAGTGTTTTCACAAAAAAACAATGCACCAATCGACGCGATTTTGCATTTATCTTGCACCAGAATAAGAGAAAAAATCTACGAAATATGTTCTTATATCCTCCACTCCAGTTTTATTCGTATAATAAACGTAGTAGTGTGTAGTGTATTCACTCAAACGCGATAGACCAAGGAAGTCAATTATTTCCTGGGAGTTATACTACCCGCCGAAGTAGTATTCCCCCTTAATCTCCCTTCAGCTAAGGTCTAAATTAGGTTCTGCCACCCCTTCAATGCCCCGCCATCCCGGCCCCATGCGAAATCTTCCTTATCTCCGCACTCGTCTCAATATCCACGTCATCTCAAGGTGTCTCATACACCCTGTTCCTTTCCACCACGCTTCGTGTCGCGTCTCCTGTGTATATATACACCTTTTCACCCTTCATCCCCCCGAAAAAAAATGTCCCGCTTCTTTTGCAAGGAACGGAACAGCCTAATAGGGGGAGTGGGAGGTTGCCTTGGCACACCCCGCCTCACACCCTTTCCGCTGTCGCTAAACCACTTAACGCTCCGCTGACGTCACCGGCGCGACACCCTCAAGACATTGAGCTGTCGCGCGCACGGGTTTTGCAAAATCCTCTCGCCCAGAGTTTTATTCCCCGCGACAACACCCGCCTGGCGACGAAGGATGGGTTGGCTGTATCTATCTTTCTTTTATTATTCCCGGCGATGGCCACTAATGAGGAGAGATTGAGACGAACCTTGTAGAAGACATGATGGAGGAGAAAGCTTAAACGTCTACACGTTCTAAAGAAGATGCATTCTAGAATAAAGTACATGTTTTAGATGAAGAAACCATCGCTTACTTGGAACAAGTAAGTCATTGTACTAGCACTCGCAGTTACCAGCAACTTTTTCCCTCCGTACCCCTTTATTATTTATAATGTACCCCCAAAATTGCAATGAGCACATTTTATTACATCATTTCGATACGGGTAGGTAAAAATTTTAGTTATAAATAGTTGTGCATATAAAAAATTTGTTTTAAATTGCCAATAACATATGTATACATATTTCCTGGTTAAAAAGTACGGCGCGCTGCAGTTACCAGGCTACTATTTGGGAACGCCATTCGACTGGTTCGTCGCGCATCCGTAAGGATTACGCATACCACGGGTTGGGAACCACCGCACTAACAAATAAAATGTTGTGAATCATATCAAAGTCATACCTATCAGGATTCTGAAAATATTTTAAACACCAGAGGGAGTCGGAAAAATCCTATTCTCAACGGCAAAAATACACATTTAGCAATGCATGCATGATAAATAACAGTTTCAATGAAAATAATCTCTCACCAGCTCAATCGAATTGTCCAATTTTCTTCAATTATGACATACTAGACGAGATGTGTAAACAGCCTGCCGTCGGCAACGATGCAGGGCACGTTATCAGAATCTACATTCACATCCACTTACCTGCAAAGAGAGAAACATTCGATTAGGTAATAGTACAACATTTTTAAAATACACCCACATAGATGAAAAATCACTAAAGAACGGAAATGTCAGGGATAACGAAAAAAACTATTCAAACATGAAAAATGTTAAGATTTTTGTTTGGAAGATTTTCAACTATATTAGTCGTTCCTATACATATGATTTAACATGAAACGAGAGCAGAATGTTCTTATCCTAGGAGGGAAAATATTTGGGACCGGGATATTATCTTGGTGACGTAAAAACATTCTAAATTCTACGCTGCAATTTCAGCTGTTGATTATGTGCTATCAGGTATAATTTACAACACCATTTACAAAATTTTCAAACCTTCGTTACATTTAAATGGACAAGGCTTGATTATTCTATCTCCAGAAATTTGAGAAAGGACATACTAGATAGAAGACTAAAGAATTTTAACACCCTCATCGATGATTTAACCGTTTCTATTCAACGACATCTTTATGCATCTCGGACTTTTATGCTTGGTCAAGTTCATAAAATCAAAAGGTAAGTGAGCTATGTTTTTTTACATTGCATCACTCACTCACTTTTTACCCGACCATAATGTCCATGGCTTGTATAATAAAGTGTTTTCATCAAAAAGACGAAAGAGAAAAAATGAGAGGCCCGCGAACAAATTAGACAGATAGATAGGAGTTCTTAGGTGTTATGAATAACAAACCTGGTCCACAAATTGTTTTTTTTTCACGAAGAAAGAAGAATCATCCTTTAGTCCGAACCTAAAACCCACGCCCGATTGTGTTCGACGAATATTTTTCAAAAAACATCCCCGGAAAAGGAAAAAAGAATTGGATGTTCCGGCTGTTGAGGAAACCGAATGAAAGGGAGATATCCTTGTTTTTTTTGGGTGCAGAGATGGGGAAAGTAAGCATAAACAAATAAAGCCTGTAGAAAAGAAGGGTGTGGGATTTAATCAGGGCCGAGGAGAGAAATAAATTATCAACGGGGGTGCAGTTAATTAGAATCCGGGAGTTTTTTTTATTCTCTCCCCAACCCACTCTCTAGATTTGGAAGGGAAATGAGAAAAAGGGAGGGAACTCTATAATCCGATTCTCGACATCGTTTGTACTCGCGTCATTTTCCGATAAATGTGAAACCCCTGGATCTTGTAGGGTGCGCTAAATTACGCGCGAAAAAAAAACTTGTTTAAGCTATGGGCAAGAAGGGTTGAGTATGTAAGGTGTGGCGAATTGCTTCTTTTTTTTCGAGTCCGGCAAAATTTAAGCTCACCACTTGGCGAGACTTCTGTAATTAAGCCTCACCCTAAAGTAATTATTTTCTATGCGAAAATTTCCCAGAGAGAAAAAATCGCCCAAAACATACCATAAAAGGCGTGGAAAAAACATTACCTTTACTTTTACCAGCAGCTCCTGCCGTACCGCGAGATACTAATGATTACTGTGGGGTAAATATTAAATAATGTGCGTAATTTCGTCGTTTCATAGGGAAAAAGAGTTTAAAACGGAAAGAATGGCAATTAAATTTGATTTTACCAGTTATATGACTGATGATAAGCATTAGTCACATAAACTGAATTGAAACTAATAAATGAATAAAAACTACTACTAACTGTGACTGTATGACCTTACATCTTACGCCTAACTGCAACAAAATTTAAAGAGCCGTAAAATTACTCTTTAGAAAAATTAAGGAATGTAGAACTGGACAAATAACAAAATAATATGCCTTCCACAGGTAAAATGTACACTCTAAACTCCTAAACATATGTGGCAGGTCATTAACTGAAATACGATGGTAGATTATCTTGTCATAGACTCCAATGCGTACAGGGTGAAAACACAAAGTTATGATTACTTCACTTAGTGATTCAATGTAAGGTAAAGTAATATGTGAAAATAGAGGTCACCATGATATAAGCTAAATTCGAGTGAAATTTCTCACATTTACGTAAAAGGGGATTGATATTCTTCCCTAATCCACCTTATACTTCAATAAATTAAACTTATGGGCGTCGAAAAGCTTCATCCTGAATTTGAGCTCAGGACCCTTCGATCAGTATAAAGTGCTCCACCCACTACCTAAGCTAAATCTAAATGTTAATAAACAAAATAAAACATCGGAATATGCATACAACACTAGAAAGCCCGATGTAGAGAGACTTTTAAAATTAGGACAAGCATTTTTTATAGTAATACGTACTATTTTCTGCATAAAATGTTCCCTTAGAGGAAAATTTAGTCAAAACGTACCATTTAGCCGCTAAAATAATATTATCAGTAGTATTCCTTCAACTTTTATTATTGAGTAGAATGGGTTTTATCTGCTATGTAATTTTTAAAATGTTATCATGATTTAAATCCATACTATAATTTCAGGATTCTAAATTTATTTATTCAACATATTTATTTATCCTATACACTCGCTTAACTATTAATTTCTATTTATTTCATTGCTATATGCTCTGTTGGATATTCTACTAAAGTTCTGCCCGTTGGTGTTGGGGAAAGAGGGCGTTATGTTATAACCTGCCTCCTGACTTGGCTAAATCAACACAAGAACATGAGAATTTCTATCGGCCTGCGCGCCGAATAATGACATATATAAGGCACTATTGTTTTTCTGATACTTCAACTGAACATTCTGTAAAAGAGCCCGGGGGAAGAGGGAACCGGATTGTGGCCTCACCCGGGCCAGGTCAAATAAAACGAAATGTCAAGTCAAGTCGTAGATTGGCCCAAATAGTGAGGTAGACGTGCGGGCCTATCAAGCAGAAAAGACAGAGGAAAAACCTTTCGTTTGGATTTTAGTGGAGTGATATAAATTCGGCGCTACTAATATTTAAGCAGCTCGATTGGTTTAAAGGCAACGGGGTCAGGACTACAGCGTAGCACGGCACTACTATGGTTCCACCACAAAGGACACCAAACGGCCGAGAGGCATCGGGGAGGCCTTTTGCACCGATAATCCGAAAGATACGACGAAGGATAAAGTAATGAATTGAAGTTTGCTATACCGTACATCCTCCACCAAGTATTACCCGGGATTCCAGGAACTATTTCGATCGAATTGCTAGGTTTTTCAAACGAATGAGAGCGTATTGCAAACTTTAATTCAACATAACCACCAGTATATGTGTATTGGACGTTTTTTAAAATTGAGAATGTAATCGGAAAACAATGAATGTCAACGATATGCAAATTTTTGCATATAAATATTAAAATCCGGCGGCAAAAGTTCATTTCTGCAAAGCTTTCGCAAAAAAATCGTGAATCTCATTAATTCCCTTAGATTTTTTTTGGGCCAAAAATTTAAAGCGATTTATAAAACCGCAAATCGCATTTTCACTCTAAAAGATTAAATAATGGCAAAAAACGAAAAAAAAAATACCATTCGCTTATGAATTATTTAGGGAATTGGATGAAGGATAAGAGATTTTTTGCCAATGAGAACGTAGACTATTCAACTGAGAGGTCCAAATCTATTTTAGGTGCAGACTGACCCTATTCGCATATTGATCTGTAAAAAATACCATTTTTGTTAAAGATTCGCTAAATACTCAGAAAAATTGCTTATCAATAGCATTTATACCATATACCTATTCTAGTGCTTCACAACTTCCCTCGTAAACCTACTTCCCGAGATGAAAATTATTTTAAAAAAGAGTCCTGTGAGGTGATATCGTTTTGAGGAAAATTCAGAATGACATGATCATAGTGAATATTACAATTATTTCGAGAAAAGGGTAAGTATTTTGGGACAGAACAAGAAAAGTACAGGACTGGCTCGTGTTTCATATCAGTTAAATATTGCAAAGACGTATTACGTAACACCAGTCAATCAAATAATGAATCAATAAAATTTTAGGCTATAAACAAGTATATGCTACCACATGTTTCATTTGACTTCACTAGCAATAAGTAAGAAGCATACTTAATCTATTGAGTCATTAGTAACCACGAATTAATATTGACATCAATTGAGTGCAATTTTTCTGTCCTATGAAGTCAGAGATAGTGTAAAAAGTAAAGATAATGAGGATTCCTGATTAATTCTGATTCCTGAGTTCTTTTACGATTAAATAATCCATACAAATTTATCACAATAACAAGCTAATTCAAGAATGAACCTCGGCACAATATGTGACCTCAGGGAATTTATACAATTGAAGTTCTCTTTCCACGGCCATTATTTGCATTTATTGGTCTTTTAGATTCTCACCCTGACTGTTTAAATATGAATTAGGATAGGCTTTGGAAACTATACTCGCAAGGTTGAAGTGCTGAGATAATAAACTGTTTCCATATATATTGATAGCCAAGTTCAAGGCAGGGATAGCTTTTTTCCATTCGGAAATTTCCACTGTAATAGGAGCTTAACAACCTGAAGAAGAAACTAGAAAAAATACTCGACATATTTAAAAAGTTTTTTTCCAGGCAATGACGAAATATGATCTGGTGCCAGATTAGTTCGTGGAAGCTTACTTAATAAAATCCTCATTCTAAGGAACTCCTCTGTTCCAATCAAAGCTTTCCTTTCCTAAATCCCTCCGTTTCTTGAATTCCGTTATACGAAAGAGTGGATGAGAAAGATTGAGTCGGTAGGAATCGAAATAATTTCTCCATCCATTTTCATTAGCAACCCACATTCCCTCCTTCATTCATTTCTTAAGCCACTACCTCTAATACTACAGATATGGCGGAAGGTAGAGTAAACTTAATTATGGGTTCTGAAAGACAGTTGGCTTTGTGAATTTATACGGAAAGTGGGATGAGGATTCCGTCAGCGATGCCTAAGAGATATGGATTATGGCCTGCCCAAGGAAGGGTAGACGGGGCAGGAAAAGAATTGGTGAGCAAAGATTACCACATGAAAAGTTATGAAAGGAAATCAAGGTGACTGAGGTAATATAACTAAGATGGCTTGGTTTTTGGCACGGAAGATGCCTTGGTGAAAAGGGATTTGGTGAGCAAAGATTACCACAAAAGTTATGAAAGGAAATCTAGGTGACTGAGGCAATATAACTAAGATAGCATGGTTTTTGGCGCGGAAGAAGCGTATTGCCTCCAAGTTCTGGCATTAACCCTCAGCCATGACAATTCTTAAAACGGATTTTTTAAAGTATAACAAAACGGCGGCAAAGATAATTAAATATTAACAAAGGAGCGTTGGTTTACCTTCAATCTGGAATTTTCCGATACTGTAGCGCAAAGTCATTATCCCAAATTTTGCCGATAGTGACGAGTAATAACATGACGACGGAAAAGTGCAATGCAAACAGGAATAAAGCCCAAGAAGTTCCTGACACACATTACCACTGTAAAATCCTGGAACCAATTCCTTAATATTTAAACACGTTTTCTGCCCAAGCATAACGTCGAAGAATGATCACACTTCAAACAATGGATGGGTAAAATAAATTACACCATGTCCGAATAGTAAAAGTATAGAGTGACAATTTTTGCTGGGGAAATTAAAAAAATTAAACAGGCTTAAATTTAATCCTTAAAGTTTATGAATGCTGATTTTTCAATCACATCAAAAAGGTATCCATTCCACACTCCTATAGCAAGGTTTTGGCTGCTTTTCACAGAAGTACGTTAAAAACTCACTTTGATGCAGTCGAAAGCGACCGAGGAATTGCAAGAAAATTCGTAAACAAATGATTACCTGGATTAGTGTCATATAACCTTATCATATAAAAATGAAATTAAACGTGAGAAAGAAAATAACGATCCGGGATATTTTAAATGCAGTTAGATTCCGTTTGAAATGACAACATAAAACGTCGTTATGGGCTTCACTAGAGATATTTTAAATATTCTGGAAAAAACAGGCAATGCAGGAATATCCCTGAAATTTGCAGCGTTCAGCAAATAAAAATAAAAAAATCCGGTTTTTACTGATGCTCTACCTTTTAGAGCAAAAGCTGCAATAAATTTTTGACAGCCGAGAAAAGCAGGAAAGGCAAAGAAAAAATTGACTGACAAAACGATAAATTGGGGTCCTTGCTGTCATCAATGCTAAAAGTTAGCCATTGATGAAAAATAACCACTGCTATGTTAAATATAACCAAAGAGTGTTCATAAAAGCCAATCTTATTATTATTATTAAGTGTGTTTTGTTTTGAAGTTAACGTACAAGGTATTTCTAAAACTATAAGAATTTTTTGCGTCGCAAATTCTAAAATTTTGAGATTCTGAAAAAGAGATTCTGAATACCTTCAAAAAGATTCAGAGCAAATTTCTTTTGCATAATTTCCGAGTTCGAGTCAAACTTTCTTAATATTTTTTTCTGGGCCATAAGAAGGATTACCTTGATGAACCCATTTAAAAATAATATGCCATATTTACTCAAGCAAAGCCATCCTCCTCCATCAAATACTAAGAATTTAAAACCCGATGGAATTCGGGGCTCCAGATGTGGCGATACCGTACTATGTAAGCAAGAGAGGGAGGGTAATAGGGAGGAGGAAGGAGAACAGCGTAGTCAGAGGATGAAATATCGAAGCCCTGCGTCTCCGGCTCCCAGAATATGGACCGCAAAATCCCCTCAGGGTTTCTCTAGCTTCGACGAAGCTTTCTCAAGGGTCTCGTCTAAGTGACACCATTCCCTTCTTCCCTCAGACTTATTATTAAGCCGGCGACTTGAGGCTCAAGAACGCTTTAGTATCGAAACATCCGCAGATGGTACCTACCTACGCACAAATGAATTAATTTATTTACCACTGTTTGTTTATTTAGTTCCTCAAGGATTTATAAATGTGAACCGCAGGATTTCTGGAGGAATGCGAGGAGGGGAAGGGTAAAATATACCAAGAAGAACGTCTGGAGGGAGCTCTCTACTTGTGATTGAGAGTCCCAAAAACCTCCGGATAAGCGGAGTATTAACCACGTGGAAATGCAAGGAGAGATTAATTCCCTGCATAAATCTTTACCTGGCTGAGATACTGCCTTAAGACGGCGGGCTTCCGAAAATGAATGAGTAATCCTGGAGATGACTGAATTAATTTGCAGTACCACCCGAATAAATAAGCTGCAGGAGAGAAAAATAAATGGGAACTGGGACGCATTTCGCTCGCTACTCACAAATGAAATGTTAGATGCATTTTTGATTAAAAGCTGAGTTTTAATAAATACGCAGCAATGCGTACACACTCGACTGAATTTTCCATTTGTTGGAGATGGAATAAAATGGTCAGTGACATATATTCAGCGATTTATTTTATTTCTACGCGCAGAAAATTAACGTATTATATATAAATCGTATGAAAAATGAATGCATTTTCGGAAATATCATAAAAAACGTTTACTTTTCACTCGCAGAGTTTAATGGCAAAATATGCCGCTGCCACGATAGTTATGATTGAGTAGAAAATTTTCACATTTTTAAAATGAGAAATATTGCAATTTGATTGCTCCGGGAATCAGCTCTGGTTTAGAAAGGATTAAAATAAAGCAATCATATAAGTTCTTAGGAACAAGGATGCTCGTAATGTAAAAAAGAACAAATTTTTATGCCTATTTATATCAGTAAATAGGCATAAAACGCATTACGTCAAAAACACCTTGGTATCATATGCACTACGAGTCAAAATTAACGCGCAATCGAGTGGGACCTAATAGTGGTATTAAATGAAAACAAGTGGGCATGAATGTATTTTGGTTTTACTTGATCGCAATACATCGATCGATGTGGTCTGAAATTATTGGCGACCCTAGCCTTGGTTGCAAGAGTGTTGAGGACCCCGTATTACATTAGAAAAAGAATATCGGCCAATTAATAACTTGCGCACTGATA
The DNA here is from genome assembly GCF_921293095.1 of Ischnura elegans. Classification (NCBI taxonomy): domain Eukaryota; kingdom Metazoa; phylum Arthropoda; class Insecta; order Odonata; family Coenagrionidae; genus Ischnura; species Ischnura elegans. Next base: position 88,533,347 of record NC_060255.1, on the reverse strand, counting down.
TTTTCCACAATGAGAAAGAAATATGGAGATACCAATGAAAACAATTTCTGAAAATAAAAGTTGACCTTTGAGATAGACAATATGCCCACAAAGAAATAGTTTATATTTTTTTGAACAAAAAAACTCATCACAAGAGTTAAAAATGCACTTCAGAGCACAATAAATTTACATTTTAGTCTCATGAAAAGCTGATTTTGTAAGATCGACCAAACAGCTCAATCAAGGAAAATACATTTTAATTTATCAACCAATGTGTATTTTGTATTTTGGGAGTGTTCACTAAATGATTACGAAAGGAAAAACATATGTTCAAATATTACATGTTGGATGCGTGAGGGGTGATTAATTACCTCCAAACAAGTGGTAATTAATTTTCAAGAATAATTTTCTGTAGTGTTTACTTGGTAATCAATACGTTGCTCGCCTTTTTGTGCTAAATTTTATTCACATTTTTCGTTATTAGTTTTTATTACTACAGTGAAGTTACAGTTGAGAAAAATAAAAAAGAAAAGTTGTGTATTAAGCGCCTATTTTAATCTTTTTATTTATTTCCTAAAGCGGTTATTCATGTAATCTCGTCACTAAAACAACTTCATGAGCATAATCCAGCCGCTAAAACCATGGTGAAATAATTCTGCTTTGCAGAAACCTCAGTTCACACGCTTGGAGCCACCAGTTGACGTGCTCAACTTCTTTATGTTTTAATATGAAGACACGACCATCAACTGCTACATCAAGCGCTGGATTTTAATATACATTGAAGACTCCTCGGAGTTGTCACAAGGTGAAAACACGCAAATTTCTCAAGCATTCTCTTCCTTCACGACCAGCCAAAAGGACTACCCCAACGGGGTCGAAAAGACCTCACAAGAGAGCAAAGGAGACATCACAGAGCACTTGACAAGACGAAATAAAAAAAAGTAATTTAAAGAGAGTTCGCCAAACCAGTGGAGAAGGGGTCAACGCTGAAGAGGTAACCCCATCCACGAACGATCTCAAACGAACTCTTAAAAAAAAAGGAAAACGAATGAAAAAAAAAACTTTCCCACTGCTTTCCTTTCCTTCTCCATCCTTTTATCTCGCTATAAAGTCCCCACAACGAAAAAATCCTCGCCACCGACGCATTTCACAACCCTCGTTCTCGCAACCTAACGCTTGCCATCTACTTGGAATAACTCCACCCTGTACGTAACACCACGCTCCTCTCATTCCACCTCTGACCCTTCTTTTTGCACACACACACACACACACACATCTACTCTTCTCGTCTCTCCAACAACTTGCACGCCACCTGCAGGGCTCTCGGAGAGTTAGAAAACCACGAAGCGACCGAGGAGCGTGGAGCGCTTTTGAGACACAGGGCACGTGGAAGTGGGCTTGGGTAGGACGGAGGATGGGGAAAAGAGAGGCAGGGGGTAGTTTTCTAGCAGAAGAGAGGGGTTGGAAAGGCATTACGGGACAGTTTTCGATGGGGAAAAGGGAAGGAAAAGTTGCATCGACGATAGCTTATGCAACGTGATCATCGGCGGTGAAAGGAAACCATAATTTACATCATCTTGTAACATTTTTTCTTCCCATATTTTCCGCACGATTTCAGGCTCGACGTAATGATTTTTATTATCTCTATCAGCTCAGGCTCAAATTTGTGGAAGTTCATTTTAAGACGTTAATGAAATGAAAAACATTTTGTTGTATTCCACACACATTGAGGTATCAGATAACGATATTGGAAGATGCCGCTGCTTCGAAACTAGTCATATCTTAAAATAAATTAGTGGAATAAATTAATTTTTTTACAATCTTTAATAATATTCATGATTTTTTCAGAATAACACACAAAGCAAAACTTTTTTTTTATTTCTAGAATATTATAATATGCTAATAGTATCGTGCGAGAGTCCAGTCTAATGATGTGGAATCTTATTCAAATCTGGTCACACGTAATGCAATTTTGAGTCATTTTAGTTTTACTCACGAAGTGACTTCCCATTTATATTACAATTCTCGGAGTATCCACTAAAATATAAAACCAATAAGTATACGACGAATATATCAAAATTTACAATCCACAGTTTTACAGTTGCCCTGCTGCATCCATTAATGTACTGATCTAATATCGGATTCACTTCTAGGTAGAACTTCACAATCACAAAACTAGCTAGATAAATGTTCAAACTTCATTCAGCATTCTATGACCTTTGCGCCAAGGTTTTCCATTAATCAGCAACTAAATAGCAACAGATGGGGAAATGATGCATCATCAATAGCTAATGCAACTTGATAATTGACGGTGAAAGAAAGCAATCATTTTCACCTCTTTCTGACACTTTCTCTTCCTATATTCACCCCATGGTTTCATGTTTCACATTACATTTCAATGTTCATGTGCGTGATTTTTTTTCAGTATAACAATCAATAAGCCTTTTGTAAATTTTACAATATGCTAATAATTTCGTGTAAGAATCTTGCATGATGATGCGGAATGTTCCTCAAAACCGGACGCATGTAATACAATATGTTCAGATCAAATTTAGCATCAAAATGTTTACCTAGTTTCGGGGGATAAAGATTGTATACCTAACCATTTCACGGTTATGAAATAACAAAACATGATCTTAACTATTATTGAGGTCTTGCAATAAAGAATTCTTTGCTAGAATAACCTTTCAAATTTCCGGATATTTAATTCCTATTTCGGCATGAAGTTATCCAATTTCGAGATTTTTCTCAGGTATGAAAATCGCATTATACAACCAGAAAAGCCAGTCTTGTGAAAAATTTCGAAGAAACATGGCAGGGACAATCAAAACTTACGACAGACGTAAAGACAAGAAATGTAATTCAAATACGGACAGTCAAGTAGAATAGAATCAAAAAGATGTGAAAATTATTGGGAGATAAGGCTACATATATTACTCCAAGCAGATCAAGAATAAGTTAGAAGAAGCCAACACTTGCTGATGAATTCAATATTAATCCAAATTCAGAATATTCCACTAAATGATAACCTAAAAGAGCGTATGTTTACAAAATAATTTGATTTATACATACAAAAATTAACGCAGATAATTATAAGTATGCGACAGCCTACAACAAAAAATTGAATGAACGTGAATTTTATTGGCAATATGTGAAAATCAATGAAAAATCTGTGCCATCGACCACAAAAACTAAAGTATGCCAATTTTTCCCCCTGGAATTGTAATATTTTTTAATAAATTAGCAATATTTTTTCATCTGGCGTAAATAATTATACTTATTCATTCAAAATAGACATACTTAGAGTTTCCATAATTGAATGATTAAAAACTTAGTACTAAGGGAGTCCATCCTGAAATTTTTTATGCGACCTACCACGAATAATTTCCGCATGCCTAAATAAAAGCTGAGTAACTGAATTTTACTGCTCAACACCGCTGGAAAATTATTAAGAGAATAAAGTTGTACGCTGAATTATGAATAGAAAACCTTTCATCACGTAGGTGGAGTATGGAGGAAGAAGCACGAATAGCAATTTGTGCAGCTCGAAATGATGACAGGCACAGAGAGAGGTTAGGGGAAATTACATTAGAATTTATCACCTATGAGGCGAGCGAAAATGCTGTGTTCACTTCGCACTTGACGCACCGCTGTTATCACTTCTGCACAGGAACCGCGGGGCAACGGAATATGAGAACAGTGTTTATCTCATTTTAAAAAGCCTGCCACTTTTACCGGTTCATCACACGGACCTCTGCAAGAAGATATGTACACTCCAGAATTGATGTACTCAGCAATCACCAGCTTATCCGTAATAGATAGGAGGTATTACTATTCATGAAAAGAGATGTTACTTTTCGGCATTTTTAACAGTTCCGCATAATATGGCCAGTCCCTTCTAATGAACTTCATGTTGCAACCAGATGACCTCAAAAAAGTTAGGGGTACTTTAACCTTGAAGTACCGGAAGGCTTCACCTCACAGTACTCAATTGCAGGATACCAAAGACTTTATCCCTACTTTCAGTCTCCCTGACGCCATCTACCAATAGCATTTGCACATTTATTTTATTTAATTCATATTTTATATTTTATAATCATTCTAAGTAACCTTATGCCACTTATTTTGCCATAAACCAAATCCCTCGGCTTTTTTTGCCCAAATTCGCGTAAACAGAGGGGCTCAAAACGAAAATTTTGTTCATAACCCACCATTCTGCAAGCATATATTTTTTACTGGCAAACGGCAGAAGGCTTCATAGTAGTAGTTATCATCATTAGCCAACAATCCTAAGATTGGTTTGACGCAGCTCTCCATTTCTCTCTCCTATCCTACAACCTTTTCATAGCGACGTATTTCTTCTCTTTTACATCCTTTATAGCCAATCCTATATAACTCATTCGGGGCCCTCCCTTGCCCTTCTTCCCTTCCACCTGTCCTTCTACGATTTTCTTAATAGATGGACAGTATCCACTTAATTCTGAGGTGATGGGAAACTATGCGGTGAGCTGGTAGGTATATAGAGCGATGTGGATTCGGTGGAAATTTATGCAGCATTGTGTTTTGCTTGCTTGTCAACGATAAACCAAAAAACTCATGTTTACCACTATATGCCATTTTTACATTTTCTCTCATATTTCAGGTTAGTAGGGACAGCAATAAGTTATTGCCGTCCTTGTTTATCGTTAATGTGGAAGGATGTTTACAGTGCGGCATGTCGGTAGGAAAAGTCGTTAACCTCCAACGATTTCCAAAATGTGGACATCATTTCGAGCTTAAATCCGAGGATCAGAAACTTAGCTTCCCTTGGGCAAGGTGGAGCGGCCTGGACTAATTTAACTGGGTATGGTAAGTCCACCTTTGCTTATCTGAGTCTAACGGAGGCTTAACGGAGAGAGTAACCAGATATTAAATGGATAAATAAGCTAGGATACGACGTGGCTTGTGCAATGCATCCCCAAAGTGAGCTCACAGCTGCGGATTACAGTAACATTTAAGGCATAAAAATGTTGCATTTATTTTCAGGATCCTTAGACCAATTTTTACTTACGTACAGCACTCCAAGATAAAATCAATATTTTTTATGGTTTTGAAAATATTCGACATCATATTGATGAAATAGTTAACAGAAATAATAATATTAAAACAACTTTATTACAAAAAAATGAGAGATGAGAAAATCAAAATTTTTATATTTATTCTTTAAAAGCCCGATAATGATGAGAATATGAGAACAAAGAGTTTTACTCAATGTTTTTTAAAAACGCCAGCTTCAGGTAAACATTTTCTCAAAACTTATGTGAAAACGTAAATCTTCGATGAGCCACTAGCTACACTGGGTAGAGGTCATGAGCTTTTACCCGGACTGGTGACTGAAAATTATTTTTCACTTGTGAAACCTATTTGCACCTAAACATAAAGAATCTAGCATGTAGTAAAAGAGAAGAAAATTATCATGATTAATTACTCATTTATTACTACTAAAACCGTTGGAAAACTCTCTTAAAAATATTATCAGAAGGCACTAAGAAATTAACTTTATTAAGCAATAGCAATGGGAAATCTTCACATTATAATTAATATTTGTATATATCTAACAGAGAGTATGCTATTGAAGTTTTGCCTACTTAATACCGTAAAAACTGATTTTTTCTATTCTTTCATTCGCTCTCGATGCGCTAGAGCTTTAGAGCAACAGAGTTTCCTGATTTACGGAAAGTCGACACCAATTGGAAGTCATCATAGCAATAAAATCCACGTTTTTTGGTGGAAAATTTTACCAGACTGTCCATAACTTAATGCCTGTGAAAACTACATTAAATTTATAAATTCTTATTTCCTATAAAGAATCAACCTTTTATAATGCATCAAAATAGATTACGTACATTAGAATAATAAGAACGAGGCTAAATCCGTCGGATAATGCGGTCCCATTGAGAATTAATTACTCGGAAAAGTGTTTCCTAGAATCCGGCTGAGAATAAACACATGCAACGTGATTTCTATGCGCCATATTAACTTTTACGCTCCAGTTACCCCAAAATCTCATGCATGTTTAAGTTTCCTCACCGAGTCTATAGCCTTGAATAATAATTTTGGAGATAATCACCGAAATTGATGGTAATGAAACCGAGGCTCTCATGGAAAAACAACAGCAGCACGTGACGGCCGATGAGAAATTTCGCTTAATAAAAGCCCGCGCTGTAGGCGAAACCGTAAATATATAAGAAGTAGCAGTAAGCTTAATGTACTTCGGATAGTGAGCTTCGACTGATGGCAAGATAATTGAGCACTTTCTCCACTTCAAGGAGAATAATACGTATTGAAATACACTGCGTGACTGTTTGCTATTGTGAAAACATTTCAATTGGATAATATATCATTAGAGCTGCGTTTTCAAGGGAAAACGTATTACCAATATCAGTCTAAAGAAGAATAGTCGCCAATAGATCGAGAAGTAGAAGACGAACACACCATTTATACCTAGCGATACTAATTATATTTGCCACTACTACTCGTGAAAATGGACGTAAGAATGCTGGCTGGAAAACATTTTCATCCCACGATTGCATAGTGCTGGTTGGGTTAAAAGCAGGGGCCGTCGTACACTATCCCTGGGGAAGACAGGGATAGTGTGTGACGTGGTCGTAAACCGGAGCACTTGAGGAAGAAGACGAATCTCCTTCGGCTTATAAACCACCTACAGAGAGAGGAGTAGCTAAAGAAGAAAGAATCTTTTCCCACCAACCTCTGCCTTTTAATCTTATGACCTAAAATAATTATAAGTAAAAATTCCCAAATATAATAGAAAATAAAATGAATATCGTCCATGAAATAACCATTTCTTTACAAATAATTTTGTACGCGCACCTATGTAAACCGACCACCACACATTTGAACGTAAAAATACTTCCGCGCAATGACATTATGGTTGGCCAGTGAGGGTAATCCACACCCAACGTGAAGCTAAAATATGTTCAATAATATGATAGACAGATATATAGAATAAATATAAGCGAATATAACGAAATACAAGGCTCCTTTTGATGAATAATTTTGTTTACGTCTTGGGACTACACGACGATCACTGATGCCAACATACACGCAGAATGCTGCGAAGTACTACAACCCGTCCTGGAAGTAAAAAGAGTATACAAAAATTATTAGGACCGACGACATTACGAATATATTTCTGAATTAACTCTTGGCTTTGTATAGGAAGGACGATCAGTGGGATTGCTAGAAGGGAACTTAACGAGAGTGAGATGGGAAAACGCAATTCAAAATTTTTAGGCAATAGTTTAAAACAATAAATTTTACCCGATGGAAGAGTATTTCCCTCGTCATTTAGTATATACACAATTAGTTCGTTCCAAACGTATTTCGTAAAAAGTTCTTTTACTTGAACTTAGGATTGCCTCTTTACCCCACCCCAACAGCGGTGATTTATCAAAAACTTCACGGCAATGCAATATACGATTTAAAAATTAAAAATAAATATTTTATCTATCCTGAACGGTATATTTTAACCACATCATTTAGTATATTACGGTATAACCAAGGTCTATGTATATTTTGCACCAAGCATTCCTCCACATGCCAATTTATTTACTATAGCGGCGATAATTTTGAACCCCATCAACACACGCTGAACAAAATAATTGATGACTAAAAAGTACAAAATTTATCCTAATTGAGGTATTTTTCCGTTGACCATATTAACCGATGCGTTCGGTCCGTAAGTGCTCTATCAGCATTCTTCCTCATCGCGAGGCAGCCTCTTTATTTACTCGGGCAACGATGATTTCTGAACGGCATCTCCGCACCGCAGGACACAACCACCACGACCACCCCTTCCCTTGAGGCGCGGCAATTCCCGCACTTCTTCCTTCCCCCGACACCCCGCACCCCTTGTATCTTCCCCTCCCCAGACCCTAGCCCAAGCCACCCACTTGATGGCCTCAGCCGCGGCAGCAGCGATTTCACCCATCCATCAATGCTGCGAGGCTTTGGCCTGGTCTGCGGGACCACCGCGCTCATCGCCCGAGATGCCTCTCGCAAAACACACAAACCGATACAGCACAGCGTCCCACACCACTTCCGTACCGCAGACGGGCGCGAAGCCCACCCCACGGAGGCGCCGAAGGGGTTAGGGGAGGCGTCGGAGGAGGAGGAAGGATTTTAGGCAGAAGGGGTGATTTATCTTCCGCGCGAATCTCAGCGCCTCAACCCGCCGAAACGGGGTGGAAGAGCGGCGCTATCTGGCGGCGACGGTGGTGTTGCTAGCGGTGTAGTGGGGGAGTTTTCGGGGGCGGGATAAGCGCCCGGGGGTGTGAGGACTACCCCCTCCTGCCCCTCGCGCTCCCCCCGAGTCACCGCACGACGCTCCCGCGGGGGTGGGTCATGGGGGTGGGTCTCTGGGTGGGTGGGAAAAGATGGAGTGGATCTCTTCCTTCTTCTCCTCCTGCTTCTGCAGCGGGTGGTTTTAAAGTCCGGGCACAAACGCCTTTACCACCACCTCCCTCTCTAAGTTCCCCGTTTCGCGATCCCGCAGTTCATCATCCCTGTCGTGGACTGCATTTTTTAAATTATAATAAATACACATTGGTGGTGTAAGAAAAAAGAGCATCAAGAAACTGAAGGAAAAGGGAGAATCAATGGTTACCGTCGTGTAGTTTCATGGCAAATTTAACAAAGCCGGAACGCACTTACCTTAACTGCTTTACCAGTGAAGTATAACTCTGTGTGTTTGTTACATAAGTTACGTCTACATACTTAAAAATGTACATACATTCGTTTCATAAATGTTTAAATTCTGGATTAGATAATTTTGATAATAGATAAAATTGATTGCTGAAAGCGTTATTTGAGAATTATGTAATTTTTTAACTAGTACCATGCACCATGATATTACTGGTTGCTGTACACCGCTCTAAGGATTGCAATACTAACGAACATTCGAAGAAAGATACTTATACTTGATCAATGTACTTCTACCAAAACCACTGGTAGCAGGAGAATTAGTCCTATAAATTTCACGGAGTGGATCTCTTTCCTCTTATCCTCTTGCTGCCGCAGCGGGTGGTTTTTAAGTCTGGGCACAGACGCCTTCAACGCCATCTCCATCTCTAAGTACCCCAGGTGGCAATCCCATAGTTCGGGGACTGAATTTTTTAGATCATAATAAATAAACATTTGTGGGACAAGGAAAAAGAACATCCAGGAACTGAAGGTACAAAAAAAGGATAGGGAGAAATGTGCTGAAGTAATCCAACCTTAGGACTGCAACACTATGAATTATTATTATCATAGCAAAAATCGGTACAAGTCGAACATAAAGTCGGATGATAACATAAAATCAGAAAGTATATAAAGACACAAATATATTAAATACGAAGTACCCGCTTGGTCGATACGTTTCATCACACACAAAAATATCCAAAACCAAAATACAAAACATAAAATGCTAAGTACAAAAAAATGAAAAATCCCTCAAAATCCATTATTACACAATGCATAACACACAAGAATATATGAAAACCAAAACAAAAACATACCGAATACAAAAAATAAACGTTTGGAAAAGCCCTCAGAATTCAATTTTATTTCACCTAGTCATAAATATCTTAGCGTTAGTTGGGAAAGGCTCAAAAAACATTTTCCTCCAGTAAACCATTCAAATCCTCCATCCCCCGACGTAGGAAGGATAATTTTAGACTATTTGAAAGCTGCCTCGGAGGCTTACATTTACAACTATATTCTTCCTCGCAAGATAACTTGGTACATTTAACCTCTTAACGAATGATTATGTATCGGATAGAAATGCTTTCCCTTCTACGTACATCCGTCCGCTTTCGCGAATGGTAGAAGTAGTTTTCAACAGTATTTAATTGATACGTTACCACGAGCAACTCGGCGTATTTTACTCACCCAGGGGGCAGTTACTTACCCCTGCAGTCGAGGACATTTTTAAGAATGTAAATGCTTCAGCCGGGATTAGAACCCAGGACCCTTGAGCCAAGAACTCACTCCAATAAGCTGCCATGCTCCCAGACGAAGCCCACAGACTCGTATTAAGAGGGATATTTATACTGTCTATTCGATTATATTATCATGTTTTGGATGTAAATCTGCCAAGTTGATGTGACTTGCTTTAAGGCCGTTTTACACGGGGCACGGAATTGCTCAGTTTAGAACTGCATGAATTTCAAAAATGGCGTGGAATTGCGCGAATGCATGAACGAAATTAGAACAGGGGCTATTTTGCCATCTCACGTCCACGCATTCTCCCATGTGTTCTAGCAATTCACCGCTTTACACGACGCAATTTTGACTGCACCTTCGTACACACGTTACATCGTACAAGTACGTGCCCCGTGTAAAACGGCTTTAAGAAAAGTTTGAGGTACAAAGAGCTCATTTTTATTTGTAAAAGATGGAATGGATCTATTCCTTCCTCTGTTCTAACACTTACAGATGGGGGAGGTTTTAATGTCTCGGTACAGCTATCTGCTCAGTGGAAGTCATTGCAGCGGCCGATAATTTTCGAAACTCCATTATGATAGGGTGTTGCCAAAATTAGTAAATTCGACTACATATATTAAATTCAACATGTGTCATTGCACTGAAGCATCACAAGAACTGAATAAATAGTTACCATTGCTAAGACGGAATGCTTTAGATTATTCATAAAAAGCCAAGGAAATTATGAAAAATCATCCTGATGATGCTTCAGTGCAAAAAAAACGTGTTCCCAAGAATAACGTATGGCATATTGACTGGCATTTTACATTGCCACGCCTATGAAAATAAAGTTGGTATTTTATGTAATTCATTTAATTATCATGGTGTACTTGATAAACTCGATTGTTTCAGGCTTAACTTTGAGAAAATCCATTGTAAACAATGAAAAGGTTTGGTACTTTTTCACAAGGTTCATGAGGTACTTTTTTCTTTTTCTTTGGTACAATTTAATTTTTGGTAATTTTTTATTGATTATTGTACCTGAAGAAGTCGCCTCTGAGACGAAACCGGTCGTTTTAAATAAATTGTGTGAAAAAGTACCAAACCTTTAAATTTTTTAAATTGTGTATTTGCATTAATTTCTCCTCTTTAGTAGGTTGCCACTTTATTGCCTTTCATTTTTGCCATATCTTCTTTCTCAATACTCACACATACTCACAAATAGTTATGGTATTGGCTTTGATAGAGAGTTTGCATTCTTTACTCCTATAATCCGCGAAATTGGGTTAATAGCTGACTTTAAATAAACTTGCATAGTGTACGTACTTCCATCAAAATGAAGACATCTAATTTTAACTTTGCGAGATGAAAAAAACCCGTGCCAAATTCCCATTAAAAGGCTAAAGAATACTTGGTATTGCTATCAACTGATATGAAAAAAAAATTAATTTTGACATGCTCGAGTGTTTTCTTGAATGAATTACAGTCATATTGATGAAAACCAATTTCCGTCCTTTGGCCAGTCGCATGATGCCTCGGTTGGTTTATTACATTATAACGTGAGCTAAACGACGGAAATTCGCGTAACCCAATTTAAATAAATTCCAAAGAAAATCAGACTTTAGCAAATAAGGGTGACAGGCTCACTCTGAATTTATCGACGATATCGCGCGTCCATGTCGCAGTTGATTGGTAATAACTGGAAACGGGTTGAGAGGGAAATAAAAGTCATAAAAAATCCATGAAATTTACATACGGGGCCACAGGAAAATTATGCAATGCGGACGTTGATGCTTACTTTATTTCAACTTAATTTTCCTCGGATCGCTATTGACGTTAAATTTCCCTTTTTCTACGGAAAATTGCTTCCACGTGCATGAACCTCGCTGCATAACAATAAAAAAATTGGAGCAGAATAAAATTTGTTTTTGTTACACCATCTGATGGACAGAAAGGAAACCTAATGAACGAATGACACACAAATTGGAGTTTTTGTTTCCAAGTTTATTTATTTTTTCAAATGTGACATATTTTAATGACGATTTATTATTGCAACGGAATATTATTTTCATATTTAATTCTGTAGGTATAGAATGACAATGACATGCAGAGATGTGACTCGATACTCGACTCGTGATCAAAAAGCACTGCTCGCACATCCTTACAAACATGCATCCCCGAAGATTGGCATTAGTGTTCAAAATATATTCAAATTGGTTCTTTCAAGTTGAGCAGAAAGAGGAGGTACCTTAAAGCATGCATGTGCACACATATTATACTCAGGGCTAAACCTGGGCTTTGGAGATACCTACCAATTACCATTAGGCACTTCATGCTATACTTCATTTCTTTATAACTCGTAAATATCCCATAATATGAATTTGCAAAAAAATATTAAATATAAAGAGGTATTCATACATGGTATAAAATAATAAAAGTACCTATTATTTAAAATAATAAGAACTTATCATGATCCAAAATAGGTGCACGATGATTGGGAGACTAACAATTAACATGGGTTTAGTGAAAACCTCATAGATGTCCTGAATAATTACACCTTAATTTGACAGTAACAGGGGCACTTAATTCTGAGCCACCTCTATGCAATATTTACATGAAAATGAGGAAAACCAAAAATAATTATAAACTTTATAAAGATATCAGCTGGTAACCATTTATCAATGTCGGAGGTCACTAACAAACAATCAAACACCCACGAATTCAATAAATTCATCCCGATCCCATTTTTACAAGAGTAATCGGATGCTTCTGCACAAAATATTACGAGAGATTTACCATTTGTTAGGAAAATTCACGGGAGAATCCACCATCATGTAACTTAAACTACTTATAATCTACGAGCATGCCCACGTCATTTTATTTTCCTTTTCCTATCGCAGAGATCACATTTATGCACCGGGTTATTCTGGGCGAGAGGTTTATATTGTGAACTCACTTAGAGCATGGATAGACCTAGAAAGAAGAGGATTTTGCACTAGAGGCGCCGGTGGAGCGCTTCAACGCGTTGTATTTTTTGCAATAAGTATTCCACACCAGCCATCCCGAGTAGCTTCACAACATTCTAATCCCCTGGGCCTACGTGACCTAGGCAACCGTAACCTTCAATACGAGGGCATGGCTATTCTAGCTATGATCCCTGATAAATACCCACGGGAAATAAAAAAAAACATGTGAGGGATGAGGATGCATCTTTATCATTATTACAGGAATGTCTAAAGTTTGAAACTAACGCTGTCTACTCTACATAATTTTTGCCATTGAATCGAATGGGAGTGTTTTTTTTAAATATAAACTACAGATTTTTCAGGATCATAATAATTTATCAGAATGGAGTTTTATTAAAAAAACTACTGCAAATTATGAAGGAGATATATCCTTAGCCGCAATTAATTCTTCTACGGGGGCCCTAATTTGCCTATAATTCATTTTGGCCCAGTTAAAATGCACTGAGAAATTGGGAATTATCGGTTGGAGAACTAAGCCTTCAATGAATAATGCAGTAAGACCTAAAAAAAGGGCGCATTAAAACTACATCAATTGTATTTGGTGAGGAAGCCAAAAAAGGGAGGAGAGTGAAATGAAGGTGAGAAATCGCAAAAATAATTTTTTGACACAAAAATGACCCTTGTATGAAGCCCTTAAAATCCTAACATTTCATGATGATAGCCGAAATTATCAACAAGCAGCTTGCATAAGACGACAAAATACGACAAGCCATAGGATCTGTCACCTTCACAGCAATATTTGAGCAATTTTCAGCATCTAGTTTTAGTAAGATTTAAATAGCTAATGATCAAGAAGTGATATTCAGTATTCATTGCCGAGAATTGATACCCATAATGAGAAGATCATATTAGGCTTATTACGTATTAGATGAACAAATGAAAAGTCGACCACGCATTTAAAAACAGAGATAATGTAAATTTAACACTTCATTGTGGTTTGCCATCTTACTGCTTACAAAAACAACTAAGTTTACATACAACGAGTAAGTGCTACATAGGGTGGGCGAGGAGGGGAAATTAATAGAATGAAATTGGATAGAAGAAATCGTTCCAGGCGTGAATGTGTGAGATATTCATAATGAAATACGGAAGTAATACTCAGCACTTAGTAGACCACATATATGTTTAACTTGAATTATTAATATTGCGTTTTATTATTAAAAGGGACATGCATATATGGTATGGAAGAAGGAAGTACCAAATGCTGATGGAGTACAGTCGGAGGTAATCTCATTTATTGTAAAATAATGTTATACCTTTACTCGCGTAGGGAAAAAAAATAGTCAAATCAATCAAAATAGATGGCAGGAACTCGTTAAAAATATCTCCCAATTGCCTCTTGTTACGATTCAACAATCAGAGTTTTGAGGTAGCCAAAATAGATGAATGCGCTCCAGTGAGGTATAAATGCTGTCACCATGGGAGCTATCGAGCTCCCCCAACGGTTAAAAGCACTTCTTTGACGACAGGGCCGTTTGTGACAATCGCAATGACAGACTCGGGCAGGGATGGGTAATGGGAAGACCGCTACCTAGGTTTACACCACCGTCGATGACTTTGTCGCCTGTATCTACTCACTACAGCGTTTCGGTCAGCCTCCTGGCACGTTGGACGGCAAATAATGCCACCTACGGGAGACAATCAACTCTTGGCCGAAGAGCGAGGTCTAATGCTGTACGATGTCTGTACGGGAGAGATATAAGAAATCATGAGTCGAACGACGAGGACAAAGTCCTCAAAGGCTGAGATGAAGGAGAGGTCATACATTGTCGCTCGTGAAATATGACATGTACGACATATCGAACGTCGAGATATGATTAAAATGGAACAAAAACCACGCTGGCATTATCAATGTCTTTATCTCTAACAATAAGAGTTCCTAAGCATAAAGATAAGGTCCTGCAAGAGGAAATATGTGTAAGGTAGGAAGTTTAAGAAGATGATGATGAACTAATATTTGAAATTTGCACCAAGAAAATGAGGAAAAATAGCGCAAGTAAACACATGCAGCAAGGAAAAGTCATCTTTTGGAGATATCTCTGCTCGACCGCATGAGGTAACTCTGAGAAAAATAAAATACCAACGGGATTATCTTGAGAAGATAAAGAAAATACTACAGATAAAATATAATAAAACTCAAGAGTAATAGGCTATATAACAACCAGGAGAAAAAAATTAAGAGCAGCTTCTTTGAAGCTAGATAATTGTACGCGGGAGGGCAAAAATAAAACTCAAGCAAAAGATCCACTGATAGTAAAATTCAGCGCGAATGATTTTAAAATTATGCAATAAATAATCAATTCAACCTATTACACATGAGCCATTGACACATTAAAACTGATTATCTAATTTTTGGAATAAAATTTTTATTTTACTTCTAAAAATATAAGCATGAAATGAAAATAGTTCAATGTCATATGCAGTAGTAAGACCCCATTGAACTAATATATTCATGCAAAATTAGAATTTCCAAAGATCCGCAAGGATTTCAATTTTCAAATGAAATAGGGAAAGTCGTGGTAATTACAGTCTGCACGCAAAGAAATATAGAATTTCATAACGCCAAATTACAAATTGTGCCGTTGAAATTTAAAATAATTAGTTTGGCAGGGAAAGATGATGGTGGCATGACCGTAGGAAAAATGGCCGCAATCTAAAAAGTCAATCTTGAGGTTAGTTTTCCATTTTTTCCAGAAAATATACTCGTAGAGAGCTGAAAATGAAATTTTAAACCCGTGCGGCATACATACATATATACATATATATCTTCACTAATATAGACATATCCATCCACGCTACATAGACATATGGAAAATAGATAAACATTTCACCGGCTGGTTCCCGATGGAATTCCAAAGTAATGAATTTAGCATCCATTGATGAAAAATATCTCCACCAATCAAAGTAATTACAATCAGAGATGGATATCCAAAATAGCTCTTGCCAGTAAAGAATTCACGGGAAAACATTTTCCAATAAGCTAACAACTTAATTGGATTTTATTATCTAATGACAAACATTCGGGGGCGTATCGAACTTTAATTACAGTTTCTTGGTAATTTCGGATTGAACTTAAATCATTAGCTAGTATATTCCTTTTAGCAGGTATATCTAGAAAGGTAAGAGCTGCAAAATTAAGAGTTTAAGGTATTTCATTTAAAAATCTACGGAATCAAAACGATGGCAAAATATATAAGGATTTTTCAAGTTTCCCACCAACAATTATCTAGTGAATGAAATCTTTAATGCGGTGGGATAGCCAGGAATTACTTTCGCGGGGGTTGTCCAAAACTAGGGTGGAAAAAAACAGGGTACTAAGTTAAGGATTAGAAACTAATTTTAACACTTTTCATAATCGAAAAAACTTCATTTTTCAAAGAAATCTTTTGTGACTACATGATTTTTCTGTATTTATTCTCTTATAAGAAATAAAATGACTCTTTTTTTGCATTTCGGGGGGAAGGGGAGAGCGAGGCGTTTGGTTCCGGACCCCTCGGACCAAAACGCCTCGCTACACCTCTGCTTTAAAATAAGCCAAAAACTGTTTCGTTAATGATAAAACATTTATGATTTCAGTTACATTTATCCTTAAACAACCACTTTTAAGCACAAAGAGTAATTGGTGCAATTTTTTATATAGAAAGAGACAATGTAAAAGTGGAAAATACTAAAACCTAATTAACCTTGGTCTAAAGTAACGCAATGAAGTTAACTACATTAACCTTTATTCAAAGTACTGGTTTAAACACAAATGGAAATAAAATGTAATTCACCTCATGACATATAACGAAAAAATATTCGAAAATTGGCAAAAAGACAACAGGAACGAAGAGGCATTTTTTCGCAGAATTCCAAGAAAGCCGTGATAGTTAGGAGGCAAAAAATGACACACGATATACACACATTTTTACACACATTTCCAACGCCGTTAATATTAGCCAATTAACCCAAACAGAGACTTGGGGATTTTCGTGTTACGTGGTCAATTTTCGAATCGGAAACATACTGCATGGGGAGGACTCGTGCGTTGTCAAAAGCACGACCACGCAACGGCCAGCGACATTGGCTCGCTACGCATGGAATGGAGGGTGAGAATTTGAAATACCCTTAAAAGGCTCGAGAGAGCACAACCTTTACCCAAATGCTGGGAGCGGGCGGGGGAAAAGAGGAGGCGCATATATGCGGGAGAGTCCAAGGTTGCCTCTTTTACCTCCGTAAAATATGCTCGCCATAAATCTTACGCAGCAAAAGAAGAGGTTCTTGAATTAATCCTGGATGATCCGCAAAACTCTGGCCTAGGAAGGGGAGGTAGAGGAAGGGCTGGGGGCAAAGAAGCAGGAGGGGATTCTGGGAGTGAAGCGGAGTGGCGGGGAGATGTGGGATAATTCTTCCACTCCTCGACTCGCCGAAGACAGCCTAGCTACCCCCAGCACGAAAAACGGAGAAAAATAGAAATGTGAAATCACCAGGGAAACCAAAACATAAGCTTATTTACAAATATTTATTCATTGCTAATTCCAATAGATCTGTATTTTACACATTTTGACCCATCCCAGCCTATCGAGCTATTCACAACGAAAAAACAATATTAGAGCAAAGGTTACCGCGGTGATGGTTTGGTGTACGCATTTTTCTCGTTTTTTTTTCCACGTCAGTAGGCTTGTGGACAACAGTTCTGAAAGTTATAGCCATCGTAATGTTTTATGCATGCTTGTCCTTCCATGCAGTCTTCTAGCCAACCAACGAGGAGGAAAACGCGAGAAAAATGCAGAGAAACAACAACAGCCCTTCTTCAGATAAGTTGATGACGTCATGACCTCATACAAAACGGATCAACGCTTCTCAGATACTCAGCCCTACTTTTCACTACTACTCTGCATGGCTTTTTGTGGTTTACAATCTTGATATATGATCGCCATACAGCTGGAAATCTATACAGCGCCGTACTTCTCCGTTTTAGATCCGTTGACTATTTCGCGATCTATGCCGGACGAAAAATCGAAAATCTGGTTTATGGCGTCTCGAACTCATGCCAATTGGGTTACTGCTCCTCTTTTACTCCTCGGCCTTTCCTTCTCCTCCCCACACTCTGCCGTATACCTTTATTGATGCGAAGATGAATCCCTTTCTCACCAGCCTCCCTTGACAAAACGACCAGCATCGGTCAGGAAAAGTTGGGCCCACCCAAACATGGGCGGGAAAATAGGAACAAAAAGTTTTCTCTCATAATAACAAAATCTCAAAACATTTCCACATTCGTTTTGTAGTAAAGATGCATAAAATGAATTCAGTACTGCCTCCTTTACACTTGAACCGCTGAACTTTCCAACCCCACCAAAACCGCGGCAAGGGACTTTTTTGTCCCTTTGACGAAATACGTTGATCCTGTCATGTTTAAGTATGATTGACGGTTTTTTGTGGTTTGTTGAGCAAAACACGTGTTTAGGTAATGTTTTAAACGTTTTATTAAGTATAACTAGGCGGCCGGCGCGGTGCACAGATTATTCCCTTCTGCGATTCTAACTGGCAGAATAACGGTATCCGTGCATCGATCCCCTTCGTAATAAACTGTTATTATGCTAAATACAAAATAAGTGTACAAAAAAAAGTGAAATCGTATGTTTTCCCCATATGGGACAAAAAAGTCCCATCCCGCGGTTCCAGGTAAATCGTCGTTTTTCTCGCGAACCAAACATCGTACAATATTTTCAATTCAACCATTCAAAAAAAAAAAACATTTGCAATGGGCGATGGGACAAAAAAGTCCCATCCGCGGTTTTAGTGTTAATTCATAAAATATAGTGAACCAATCGGTGATGCCATTTTTCAAGCGTTACTCTTTCCGCGGAGGCATCGTCCCCCTTAAATTTTCCCTTCAGAGATCGATGACTCCGAAAATCGGCTGTGGGAGAAAGAAAAACTGGAAATATGGGAAAAGGGTGCGGTAGGTGAAGCCAGCGGCGCGGCTGGCCGGGTGCATGGGAGCAGGGAGCGGAACGCGTGAGCGGTGGACCCGACGAAATTTGTGGCAACAAAGACATGTCGTTTCTACGGGGTAGCAGTCCCCTGCGTTACGCCAATTTTACGCATCTCTCGACCTACAGGAATTTTAAATCTTTAAATACATAAAAAAAGTCACTTTACAGTGCACACTTGATTTCAAAAATAAAATTAATATGTGAATACGTCTATGTAGTGATGCCAAAGCTTTGGCAAAACATGAAATGGAGTATTTGAGAAAACAATGTTTTCAAACAAATACGGCACTGACAGGATTTCGTATTATATTAGTCTCCAAGGTACTGTTGTCCAGCTAAATAGTTATATTCCCCAAAATTGATTGCTACACAGCAATTACGTTTGAAAATATGTGCTACGATAATATTCTAGTTATTTGTTTTAGGGTAAATCGGGATAAAAATAAAATGGTCACAAATTTCACACTTTTTTTGCAAAAGGTTCTTTGAATTTTTAATTTTGGGGGAATAAGCACCAACACAATTATGATTAAAATGCGAAAACCTAGGTGTAAATCATTATTAAACTGAATAATCCTATTACTTAAACATGCACACCACAAATCTGCCTGAAAAAATCACCCACTTATTAAACTCCTGGTCATTTAAATATCAAGTAACAAGGATGAACTTTAAGGTGGATTTATGTTTGCCTGGTGACCTGGAGGTAAATAAAAAATTCAAGTATTTATTTATTGGGCCCAAGAACGATTACATTTATGAAAAGAAATCAATCGATATAACGAAAAATCAATGCAGGTAACTTGCTTCTATATCATTATAATAGAGGAATTAGTAAATGACTTTTTATATGGGTTTTCGTAGAGCTGTGCATATTTTCACCGTATCAGCCTACGAAGAAAATGAAAACCAGCATGAAATCTAGGTTCTTTTTATGCTAGAATTTTACAGCCAAAGCTTTGATATATAGCTCACAAATTCCATTAGACCTAGCGCTACAGAAACTCAAAAGCGAATGAACCAGAAAGATATATAACACGTCATTTACAGCACGTTACTTGCACAATTCCACTGGCTTAGTTGAGATAACTTTTGCAAGACTCCTCTGAGCGCAAAAGGGTCCATTGCTAATGGAAAGCGCTTAAGCATTTGTGCTTTTAATTATAAACTTAAATTAAGCTCTGATTATATAAGCTTAAAAAATAACGAAAACCACCAAACATAAACACATAACACGTCTTAGTAATAGCTTTCGTTACTAATTAGTTTTCACGAAACTTTATGTTTCAAAATAATAATTAGGACGAGAAAATTTGGAACGGGATAAAAAGATGGAATAGTTGGCATTTTTAATAGAGACTGATCGTGAAAGGCGAAAAGAAGCTCAAAAAATGATAAAGCAAAAGAGAAACACTCAAGCAGGGAAGGAGAAGAAAGAAAATGAACCCTGTGTCGGGCGTCTGGTGTAGCAACATGTATTACGTATTACTCAGATTCCTGGCTGCTTTGAGCTAGACAGCCATTAAAACTTGTATTTGATGTTTTGCTACTGAAAATTATAGGAAGAAGTAAAGCATTTTTCGTTTTCGAGGACAGTTTTGAATTTATACCAATCACAGGATTCACTTCTTGCTTCTACGTTAAAACTTGTATAGACGGGAACAATAACTGATTTGTAATAATGTTTTTTATAAATTTTATGCCTTAGCTACCGTATAATCTTTAAATTTTTCCTGGGTAAAATTGAAATGATTAGTTTGAACAACGGTAGATGCAGGTCCAATCTTGTGCACAGGCAAAACGGGAAGATTTTTGCTTAAATCAGAGGCGAAAACTTCATCAAATTGTTTCTAGAAAATTTAAAAATTGTAAAACAAACTTAGAGGCTTCATCGTTCCAAATATTTACCATAAGAGAGTATACATGAATTCGATGAGAACTGCGGCACTGCTTTCCGCGGAATTTTCGGCTTTCATGGGAATTCAGGAACCTGTACGGCGTAGAGGTCTGCGCAGTGGCCCGAAAAGCCATAGGTCCGTGGTTACACCCCCGGTCCAGGGGAATATTGTAACATCACGTACAATTTCATGTATTTTCACGTCGTTCACGCGGCAGGCTTCTAAATATTACATAAAAGAGCTTGTTGAAGACAATTGTGATAATTCATGTGGCCGGAAAGAATAGAAAAATAGGGCCTTTCACCAGTCATAAAGGATAACTTATCATGAATTTAATAGAGAGAACGCACGTTTAGATGAAAAGGTTTGTCTAACATTGGTTTGACGTTGGAAATTTCAAACCACACAAAACATTTCAGCATAATTGATGACGGGTACATGTAAAACGTACGTTAAGGCATTATGAACAAACGTACACATACGTAAATGCATCAACAGAAAATGCAACAGCAACAACAAAGTTAGTATGATGATGAAACAGTTAAATCTCAAGAATTCAGTATAAATGATGGCGGGTACCTATAATTCGTGAGCTACGACCTCATGAACAAACATTTACGTACATTAATGCATCAACAAATAAAATGCAACAGCGATAATTTACTCCAATCAATAAAGCCAGGGAAGAAAAACGTCATTAAGGGGATAGCCATCGGTGAGGAAGACATGAAGAGCAGATGGCGGACGGTCGAATGGATGGCAGTCGAAACTGTTCGAAAGAGTAGACGAGAGAGAGGATAACGGATAATTAGACCACAGTTGAGTGCAGGAGCGCGCACAAAATGTTCGAGAGGATATTGGAGGCGGATATCGACCGATCGGCGAGTTCCACAGATTTCCTATTAATGCATCCATATCCACCGAGAGACTCATCCACTGTCATCTCCGTTGTGAGGCCGGGGTGCGTTTAAATACTTGTCACTAAGTCTTCTTTTTTTCCACCATTACTCGCTCACGTTGGTTCTGGAAACACTCGAATAAACACTACCAATGCTTGCGTTGCATCGATATCACGGGGAAAAAAAGAAAATATCCCAACGAATTAAATTTTGAAAAAACTAACGGAAATGATTGATACCATCCTATGTTACCTAATACCAGTCATCCATATTTTGAAATCTGTTCCAGCTTCGAAAGTCGATTTTCTAAGTATTTTGTAGTATAAAATTACGTATTTGTCAACAAAGTCCTTGAAGATTCACCCACAAGTTATTTAAGGCTAAAAAATTCCCTTTGAAAATCTGAAAAATCAGATGGAAGCAAAAAAAATAAACCAGCTCATGCATCTAAGAGACTTAGAATACGAATTTATTTTTTTACTCAAACTCTTTTAATAAAATTATTGCAATGAACAACGTTTTTTTTAAAATATCCTTTCTTTAGATTTAACGCCAATATCTTACGTAGCCAAAGCATGAATATAAATAATGATTTAAATGCATATTTTTCAAGTTCGTGTGACTCATTGACTCTTAATGTGATTGATTAATGTACGCATGAAATTAAGCTCTACCAGGTTAGTTTGTTGAGTAAAATGGATAAAAACTTAATTTTCTAAAAATATTTTCTGCTTTTAAGCTCTAAGTTATATCACACGAATACTTGGGATCAATACCGAAGTATAAGATACTTCTTTCCGAGGAGTTGAGACGGAAACGTATGTAATTACAAATGGTTGACCGAAATACTGCGTAAACATACGGACGAGTTCATAGAGAGTGGTGAATGCAATATAAAATCAAGGGAAAATGCGAGATTGGAGTCATTTTAGATATTATGATGAATCAGGGGTACATCACATGTTTGAAGTGATTCATATTGGAATATCTCATTTAGTCGATACTGCAATGACGTGGAAACCAACATTTAGCCGTATTTGGAGCTGATAACTGAACACAATGAAATAAATACTTGTCCAAAGTGTATCAACAGAGCGTGCCCCCATTATCAATTCTAGCATTCATCAATGGTACGACGCAAGTCAGCACGAAAACCATACTGATATCATGTAAGTCTGGCTTGTCATCAAAGGCCTTTTGATGTCATCGAAGAAAACAACAAAGCTGGTGATATGTTCACTCATTTTCATACCCAGTATTAAACCATGCGATTGCGATAACAAGTCGATAAGACAAAGGGGGAAAGATTCCTTTGTATACAATACATACCTTTATTGCAATTAGCTTGTCAAAAAAGAAAAAAATCGCCGTCTTTTAGCCTGTATCTCCTATTAAAAAATGAATTCTATGATCGATGAACAGGACACGGTATAATCATGATAAATTGAACGGTTTAACTGATAAATGAGGCGGTACCCTAGCAGATAAAAATGAGAAGAAAAGGTACCAAGAAGAGCGTCCTAGTCCAAAGAAGGGTTGATAAATGGCTATGTCATGGAGCACAATAATGACGCATGCTATATAATGCATGGAAAAATTAACGGCATTGTCTTCCGAGGAAAACTATAGTATCCATAATTCAAAGAAAATACGGGCAATAAGAACCAAAAGGAATTAGAAAGAGTGGTGACTACCGATGGGAGAAGAAAAAAGAAAATAGAGAAGAAAGAATACTACGACTACGAAGAAATTCAACCCGGCTATAAGCACTGCTTCGACCATAAGCACTATTGTTTTGAAATGTAAGAATCATTGAGCTGATTAATTTGATTTTTTATAACTTTTATTCAATTACTCGTGTGCTTATGTTATGCTTATTTCATAACTTCCTCGGTCCTGGCGTATTGTATACAATACGTAAATGTTTGAATTTTTTACCGCATGGCTAAGTGATAGGTAGTTATTGCTACTTATTATGTGCTTTCTGACAATTTTGACCATGTTTCTTAACGGTAGCGGTCCTTGGAAAATGACAGAAGCAGAGAATTCAAGGTAGGAAGCTTTACAAAAGCTGCGTTACAGAATAATTTTTCAAATGAACACATCTTGTGAGTCGGAAGTTTTAAGAAGAATAGGAGAGAAGAGAAGAAGACTTTTGAAAACTTTGGGTGAAATACGCGACAACTTAACAGGCCAAAAGTTGGTCGGATGAAAATAACCATTGAAGGACACGCGAAAGGTAAAAAAGCAGAGAAAGGCCTAGGATGAGGTGCATAGATAAAGTGATGAAGTTTGCAAAATAAGATTTATGGAATGATTAAAAAATAGCTGACACGATAATTGAGCGGAAAGCTGTAACAAACCCATCCTCGTGTTATATAGTTTTTTTCCCCGGCTAACCACTGAAGTAAATATTTCTCGGGCTTTGCACCGGGTCAGATCGTCCGTGTCTCCTTACAACGTTTCGAAGAGCAACTCGCCCATCGTCTTAAAAAAAACGTCAACACGATCAACAGAGACTGTGGCTTCAACTTAATCTATACATGGGACCATCTCTTGAAAATCTGAGGGGACTTACAGCCAATCAAGAGACGCTGAACCGACTTCATCCATGGATTTTTGTATATATACCCCGAGGCTCGAATGAAATGGTATTGGATTTCTGAATTCCTGATGACAATGGGCGAGTAGCTCATCGAAACGTTGAAAGGAGATATGGAGGACCTGACCCGGTGCGAAACCCGAGAAAACTTTAGTTCTAACTTCGTGTTGCATACTGATGACGATGATAGTGAAGGATAAATGGGATGCAGTACACCAATAACAGATTTGTAACAACACGCATGTTACTACAACCTATCCACCCTCAGAACCGCTGTTTCCATCAGAAGAATCCGGGCAGGCCTAAACCTTTTCCGCGTACCCTCAGCCCTTACCAACCAGTACCTAAGTTCCTTCCCGATCATAAAATCCAAGTTTTGGAATTCATTACTCCCCTCAATAAAATGCTCCTCCAGCACGGAATTTTAAAAAAAGGATATTTTACGAATTTTTAAACCATAATCACTGTTGTTTTGAAATGTAAGAATCATTGAGCTGATTAATTTGATTTTTTTATAACATTTTTTGTTCAATTACTCGTGTGCTTATGTTATGCTCATTTCATAACCTCCTCGGTCCTGGCGTATTGTATACAATATGCAGACTTATGAATTTTTTCCGCATAGCTAAGTGATAGGGAGTTATTGCTACTTATTATATGATTCCTCACATGACTGTACCATACAGAATTATATAAATCGCCAATTGAGTAAGGTAGTTAAATCCCCAATGCTGTTTGTTAAAATCTAATTAACGAATTAAAATGAAATTCAGAATAAAAATAACGGTATATGATCCGGGACAGAGAAGGATAATTACGATATTTTGAGCAGAATGTTATCTGTACCTGTATTTTTTGCTCTTATGGATTTCCTAGAGCATAAATAAAACCATACATTCATTCCTATACACGTACGCAGGGTTGAAGCATTAGCCAATAAAACCTCACCTTACATTTCATCCCTCGGTCCGTATAGTCTTTGTTCGCGCACATTTTTTCCTTCACGGTTCCGAGCATCCAATACCACACACTCTTTCGCCGGCTTGCGCAGTATTACGTGTGGATATTTCTGCTTCCTTTCAGACCCTTCTCGCACGCACATGTTCCCTTGTCGCAGGCAAATGGTATTTTCACGGCCGAGTGACCGTGCATATTTCAAGGGTCAAACCTTTCCATCGGCGGCGTCCCATGGATGGGTGTGCTTTGATGGCGAATTCAAGCGTTCCACGCCCTCCGCTTGATGAGTGGTCGCACGAGGCCCCGCGCGAGTTTCCGAAAAACTTTTTTTTTTCCTTTTACATTTTTTTCGGCTTGCGGAAAGGAAACATATTTTTGATGAATGCTTCGATTTCTCCTGGACGCCTCCCGACCGATAAGCGTGCAAAAATTTTTTTTTTACTTCTAGCAGGGTGGCCAACCGCCTAAAAAATTGGGAAAACTGGAAAAAATACGGGAGTTAACATATAGTCTAGTAATTCCGGTAAAAATACGTATGTGCTTCAAGATATTGATAGAAGTATTGAAGAACGAAGGAAATTTTGTATTTCATCATCATACGAATCAGAAAGGATAGGAAACGCGGAATCAATAATGACATTTTATAACAATAATGATAAATCAGAAACTACCAGAGAAATAGAAATAATTTGAAAATATCGAAATCCAAAAAAACCCGCACTCAATGATGTTGGAATAAAAGAGGGTAGAGGCCATCCAATACTGACTACAGTCGTGTGACTTATACACATTCAGGGTAGACGGTCCCGTTCCTTCTTAGGGTCCCCCGCTCTTATAGACCCCTCGTAATTTTTGAGAAACATTTTTGAAATAATTGTATTTCTGTAAAGAACAAAATTAAAATGCTATTTATTTTAATGCATTTAAATAATTAATTCATATAATAAATAATTTATTTAATTAATTTTTAGCAAGTATTTTAAGTTAATATATTTAAATGTATCTTATTTAAATTTCCGATGGACTATAAGATTAACTAAGGTCAATATTCATTTATAACATTTTTTAGTTGTAAAACGATTTGAATACCTTGAAACGAGGATCAGTAATTACTGCAAAGTAACCGACGTGAAAATAAAATTCACGCGGGAAAACTCGGGAATTTCACTCAAGTCACTGACCAGCTTCCCTGCCAATGCCTCCTCGACCATGCTATTATTTAAAACCTCCTTGATAAGCGTGCAAATCCTTTTTTTCCCTTCCATTGGACGCGATGAATTTGTGGGGGAATAGTAGAAAACCCGTTTGTAAAAATGTTCAAACACACACACCACGTAGTATACAGTGGTTTTCATCTCGAGTACTCGCTCTCTTCTTAGCGGAGAGCCAGTCAGAATGGGGGAGGATGAAGAAAAAAAGTAATGCAAAGTGAGGAACGAAAAAATGAAAACTTGAAAAAAAGTCTCCATTTGGTTTTACTCCTGTTACTTTTTTAGGTCCGTTTTTCCTTGACCCAGTTCCGCGGCACGGCTCTCGGTATGGAGCCCGAAACAAATGGTCATGCATTCGCCTGCGACGTAAGTAACAGAACATATCAAGTAACCCAATGTGTGCTATTCAAACACTTTTCTCTTCCCCTTCCCTTCTACCGTTAAACTCGCGAGAGTGAAGTCTAGGTAGATTGGTGGGAGGTTGAGACTGTTGGAATTCAAGAGAGAAATGGAACCCTGCGCGCTGTTTTATGACAAATGCATTAACTTCGGCGCCTGCTTTATTACCCGCTTAAGTAAAATGCTCGCGGGATAAACATGGCGGACGGTGTCGCTACCTTCCGTGCCTAACTGTGAGCTGAGGACATAGACGTTTTCGGGATCCAGTTCCTCTTCGCCAGTTCCTTTTTGTTCCGCTCCACCTCGCCAAAGAGCAGAGCAAGAGAAGGAAAAACAGAGGATTTTTCAGAAGCAATTACAGAGGATATATGATAGAGACGGGCTGGCACACGAACTTAACGAAAGAGGATCCTCAAGTCAGCCTCTATCTATAAGTGTTGTCGATGCATTTAAATGGATTTACATAAGTTCATGGGATAATAAGGTATAATCATCGCTTTTGACCGATATTTATAAACATGTTGATGTGATGTATCAAATCAATAAAAGCTCAATGCTATTCCTCGAAATTGCAAACATAATAATGCTAAATATTGAAAAAAAATTGGATCGCATTACACTAATCACCCCGTAAACATAGTTGAAATCCGAGCAAAATGCAGCTGAAGTGGCAACAGAAATCAACCTTCAATGGGATAGATTTAGGCCTCCTCTGGATGCAGTCCCCTGGCCCAAAACTGTGAGCTCGGGGCATGAATTTTTCGGGATCCATGTCATATTCGCCAGCTCCCTTTTTTTCCATTCCACCTCGCGAAAGAGTGTAATGAGGGAAGGAAAAACAGAGGAGACTGACGGGGTTGCATTATTCAACGGCCGAAGAATAATTCCCCTTTAGTCACATTAGTTTTTCTTCATTCCGGCAAGGTTGGTGGCGCTCACTCTATTCAAAAATATCCAGCATTCCACTTTGAGATGTATACAGCATTGTGCGCCACCATTATTTCCCAATAGATATATTTTCTTCGCAAGTGTACTCTTGTATGTAATAGTGTATTATGTGGCATGATTTGGTGGTAGTTATTAACAATTTTCAGCTTGAAAATGCCGTTGCAACAACGAAACGCGTCGTGGAAAATACACTCAATAGAAATATTACAAAGTCTCTTTTCAACTAACACATGTACTAACACCCATTCATTTCACCTACACTTATTAAATTATACTACGGCTATAAAAGCAATTAACAACATAACTAATAAGAGGACAGCATAATATATTAATTGGTTTCAAGTGAGTCCAAATAAATACAATATTATTGCACCCTGACTACAAAGCTCATCTATTAACTTGAAACTAAATCACTCATAATTTAAGACAGCTTATGCTATGAATTTCTTCTTCGTTTGAGAATTTAACTTTATCAATAAACAAATCAAACGTTAACTCTATCAATCCTTTGCTTTATCACCATCGCTACTCGAGCGCTATTATTTTACATAAATTCGCCACTCAAATTGCAATATTCGTTGTAAAGCAACCTGGAAAACAATATTCTGATGGATAAAATATGTAACGTCACTAGCAAGTGACTTTTTAGGCCTTAAAAATAGAAATTTCTCGACGGAATCATAGATAACGACCGGCATTCAAACCTTAGCCTTTCCCAATATGCGTGGATTAAGGCGAGAAGCGTGAATTAACTATTCATGCATAGGTCTTTGCGAGCAACCAAGCAGCCATCATCCCACGCCCACGTCCAAGCATATGAAAGGGCATAGTCAATCCTGAAGCTCATAAAAGATAAAGGGAGTGCATCGCGTCGCTGTAACTAGAGAACAAATTGAAGAATACATCGAGGGTGTCAAAGGTAATCTCCATACTTTATCATAAATGGCCATTCTTTGAGTATAGTAAACACATTTCTCTACACGTGAAGTAATTTATCTCCACGTCCTACATATTGCGAGTTCTTACTCTCATCTTAACTTTGGAAAACATGAAACCGCTCACAGGTTTTATTTTTCGGATGTCGACTAAAATTTCAACCTGGAATTTACAAGATTTTACAAATTCATAAACTAGTTACGCAATATTTAAGGGTATCATGCAATAAGAAGGCAAACTTGGAGAAATAATTTCAGTGTCTACATTGAGCGTAGTAACTAAGAGTTTTTGGTATCATGAACTTTTGCAAGATAATATTTTCTATAAGAAGGGGATTTTTATCAGTTAAATCATAGCCTAGGATAGTAATACCTTATAAGTGAGAGGGGAATAACACAAAACATTATCCAATTGAATAATTCAGACACAAAAAAGTAAGAGGAAGTAAACTTAGTGCACCCAAATGTTTACAAAATTATTATATATACTTCAAAAAACAAACGAAGTTTATTTCATGACAGCAAAATTCTTAATAACACTTAGTACAGATTATAGTGGGCCAAAAATTCAAAGACCCACAAAGGCATAATTTTAAGTATTCAGCGAAAAATGCTCACTCAATAGTGAATGTTTGATGAGCGGCAATATTCAGAGGCTTGATTAAAAAAATAAACGACTGCCAATGGCAGTGGGATGCGTTCACAAAACTAAAGTGTACAATAAACATGATTTCCTCATAATCGAAGGCAATAACTACGATCTAGGAAAATATTGAGAAGACTATTGCGCAATAAGGCCAGATAAATTCAGACAGTGAGGACTAAAAATGTTGAATGGAATGCAATAAATACCTTCAAGTCGAAATATAAACCTATTCAGTGTTATCTATAAAAAAATATCAAAAACCTTTTGGGGTAAATAGAGTTCAATTTCTATAGCAACTAGCTAAAAATATAATTTTGATCTTTTACACTACAGCACATTGAATAGAAAAGAAAAACTTTATCCCAGGAATCCGATAATTACAATTGGTATTCCTCTAAAGCCCATTAAAATGCACTCTAAAATATCCAGCGGCTCATCATGACCTAATCCGTATGGTATATTAATGTAAGGCCCCAGTGATGGCTCAAAAATAAAATAATATTTTATAGCGCAAAAGCATATGATGAATACTCAGTTTTAAATGCCAAGCGGGATACGTTATATTAATCGTGCAATTAATGTGTCCCGGAAATTAATTAAGGGGCAATGGTAAACTCCATTCGATATACGTACGTATAATTCCAACTCCCGCTAGTGAAATAAATTGGCCGGATTATCTGACACGCAGTGAGTGAAAATGAACGACTTAGGCCGTAAATTTTATCGAGCGCTTACACGAAGGGAGGGACGCGGTGCATTTTTCGGCATTTCAGTTCGTCCTATGGCTCTCCGGTAGCAGAAAACTCTAAAGCTACCTCCTGGACTCGAAGCCGACAATGGAGTTTAAATGTCTCTAAAGTCTGAATAATGCTGTATTTTTTCCACCCCTTCCATTGGACAGCTACAGCTATCGCTCCGATGATGGTGGAAAAATAAATAATTTAATCAATCAACATTTATTATCGTGTACATATTGGTCCTTTACACATTGAAGAATGTACAAAAAAAATAATACGCTTACGTAAACAACAAATTAATAAAACTTATAACTGATAACGTCAGGCTTGACTATGTGAAACCTCTTCATATTGGTAATAAAAGAATAAAACTTTGTAAGGTTCACTTGTGTCTTTAAATAGGCACAATCCGGGTTTCGTAACGTAGTTGAAGACGTAACCCACCTGAATAAGTAACTACGAATAGGTTAAGTAACTAAAATAAGTTACACCTGAAAGTGTAACTACGCTACGAGATCCAGTTCGTGCCTATTTAAATACACAAGTGAAACTTAAAAAATATTGTTTTATTTCCAAAAAGAACTTAATTTAAAAAATACAGATAAAAACCTGAATTATGTGTAAACATTGAGTGAATAGAAAATATAACACTGAGTAGAGTGTGTGATAACATCGGCGGATTTAGGAGGGAGGGCACAGGGGCATGTGCCGTCCCCAGACGCTTATAATATCGACGTAAGTTTTTATACTGTTATCGTTACCCTCGTTGTTTTTAGTATATCAAGGGGCCTCAATCATTTAATTTCATATTAAGTAATAATAATATTTATGTTAAAGTTAATAGAATATTTCGTATAGTAATTTTCGTAACTTTTATTCAATCTCATGCAGAGATGATCGTGTGCCTGTCAAACCCTTGTGCCCCCCCATACCTTCACCTAGAGCAAGACTGTAAACGAAATATCCGTTATGTAATAAACATATACTTTGTTCCCTTGTGAAATTTGTTTTGAAACACTAAGCAGTAGACGAGAAATAGTCACCTTTTGCAAACACTTCAGACTAATCAAGTGGACACATGAATGGCCTAAATTCTGGCATCGGAAGCTCTTAGACGCTACCGCAAACGGCTTATCACTAACTTAACTTGTACTCTTATGTAAAAATCGAACGTGAATTCTGTCATCAGGGAATCATTCGCATGAGAGAGAAAAACAACAATTTTGAAGGCTAGAATTTCTTCAATTCCCCAAGTAAGGTAATAACCAAGTTAAAACATTAATAATAGTAGGCTATTCAGCTGTGAATATGAAACCCGATTAGCACGTGCGGTTTCATTGCACCAATTAAATATGTTCAAACCAGAATCTGATCTGAAAAGATGGAATTACCTGATGAATGAAAGTTTTGACGAAGACATAGAGCAAGATGCTTTACGAAAAGCTCGCCTAAAATTAATCTTACAAAGTGATGAAATTAAATTTTAAAAAATGCGGAAAGAATCCTAGTCGCACAACATAAGAACGATAATACTATGGCGGAATCATTATTTAACCTTATTCGTCAATCGCATGTATGCATTGATTATGAGCCTGATTAATCTATGGAATATCCCTTCAACTACAGTAAAAATCGATCTTGAATTTTTTTACAGAACTTAAGTTGGCATACTCTATACCCTGGGTTGGTATAAAAATATCCCTTGGACTGGTCATTTCAAGAGAAATTGAAGCTTTTCTTGACTCATGGCCATTTTAAGACGAGTTACCCCATTGAAAATGCGTTTAATAACCAGACGCAGTTTAACACATCATAGTTATACCAAATTAACTAAATGTATGTTATTATGAGCAAGGCTAAAGCTACAATAACAATTTTACCAATAAATTCTTTTGTTCGCAAAGTTACAGTGTACATAAATTACAGGTATTGAAGGTTCAATGAATGTTAAACCTGAGGCCTGGGTTAAATACAGGCCGAGGCGTAATTGAAATACAAAATAACGCTCCAAATAAATTTGAAATATAAAATACAAAAAACCGTTCCAAATGTATTTGAAAATCAACATACAAAAACCTTTGACCTGATCATTTGAAAAACAAACTAAAAAATAGATTTTTTAATGTATTTTAAGTTATAAAGGACATTTGTATGGCAAATAAGACATCTTAAAAAATTGTGAACAGCCTTTGCACGTAATGGTTAGTTGCAAACACGAAGAAAACCATTCTAATGAAATCGAAGTAATCTCTGAAGCATAATGTTACAGAGGTGTAATCAGATGCATCCTCAAATGTATATTACAAACGTAATTTTTATTTAAGAATGGGAGAATCACCAAAAATCTGTTTTTTTAATACAAAATACAAGATAAAATTAGGTCGCAGGTATTTTTGAAATACCAAATACAAATTACATATGTATTTCAAATACGTATTTTAAAATACTTCCATTATTATAAATTAATTAAATTCCATTGACACACAGCCTAGCCCTGGACAGAGATATGGCACACATTTCTTATTTAGCTCAAGCTATTTATTTAGCTCAAGGATTGATGATGCCATTAAAAACTCTGTGTCAATCACCTACTTCTCCGACTATTATAGTGATTTTTATTGTGCATCAGGAATATGATACATGCCTTACACGAGTGATGCATCCTTTTAAACCGCTTATTGCGAAAAACTACCACCGCGACGACTCGCCGGAGAACGTAAAGGCAGCCGAGGGTCATTCGAAGTGGTGTCAACCTGAGCGACACTGACCCTTAACGCCGAGGGCACTGGGGGCGAGAGGCCATCATCGCAACGATGCAGGGCGATACTCTAGGAGTCAAGGGCCCATGTAGCGTCCGGGGCCCGGTCGCCTCTGTACGGGACTCGTGCAAATGGCCCTAGGCACCCGCTTCAACCGACACACGTGGCGTCTCCGTTGCACCGAATACATCACGTGAACACGGCCACGAATGACGAATTACGCGGAATATGAAGGACAAAGCAACCTTAATTCGCTGAAAGAGCGAAAGCCGTAAATAATTTTTGTTCGAGTATGCAGATTATGCTAAAAACCTGTAGCTTTTGGTAAAACAGAATTGCTTGGTAACAGTGTAATACCTAAGGTAGTATTTTAAACTGCGTTCTATTAGATTTTTTATTAAGGCAGAAGGCTAAAATTATCGCTAAAGACGTGGATACCTTGGCAACCTTATAAAATTTGTTGGGTGATTCATCACAAAGAATTTAAATTCCACCTTCCTTGAAATTTTTTCTTCGTTTAAAACATTTACCTTACATTCCTCGGTAATCTTTTTAGTTACTTAAGATGGAATGTATTAGTAACTGTCCCACTGTGTAACACTGTAACATTGTAAGGTGTAGAGACTCGAGAGTGCTCACTTGTACTTTAGGAACAAATAAGTCGCACATTAAAACCATTTTGAAAATCAGGGCTCTCATTCATCAAGTAAAACCATGGCAAAATTTGATCATGATAGAAGACTAAAAGTTGTTAATATATAGTGCCGGAGAAATATTTGATGCTTCTAGCGAAAAACTAAATAGCAAACAACATTGAAAGTAAATGTATATAATTGCATCATATAGTGATGTTTCGTATGACATGGTCCGCACTTTTTGTGCGCAAAGTATTACACAGAATTACAATCGAAACACGTAATAAGTCCCTATATTAGCTTGGTCGACGTTCTAAGGGAAGTAGGAATTAAATCAAAATCACATCAATGAACATTCTAAGCCCACTAGCTAAGATATTACTGATGATACATGATTTCCAGGAATCCATCACTGTATCACATGATTCTTGCCCTTACAATCACTCAGAACTCAACCTGACTAGTTTGGATAGATGAGGGTAGTGCCCATCTTCTACGAAGTCATGGAAACATAAATTTTCACATCATCAGGGCAGGGGGCCAGCCTGGGGTGACCTTGCACTTCGAGTTGTTTTGGGGAATTTGAAGCATCAACGCTTGATTTGAAACTGGAACCTTTGAATTCGCTGCCAAATCTTTTACCCAATGGGCCACCACTATCCATTTCACTTTTCACAATCCACTGATCCTCGATAGTGTACTCGGTTTTCACTTATTTATACACATACTACTGGCAACAGCACGATAGCGCCCTTTACATTTTGGTTTAGTAAATAAAAGTCAATAATTCTAGTTTCTATGTGGTATTCCATTTTACGATTCCTTGGATTAATATCAATTACGTGTACCACTTATTTTAAAATAAAAACATAAAAAATATAAAAAGAAGTAGAATTAGAAATATATATTAATGCAAGAAACCATAGTTTCCTAAATATTAAAATTTCCTAAATATACACGACAACCATGCCCTCGATAGGTGTAACTTACCAAGGCGGTACTCTAACCCTAGACCTTCGGTTTTGCTGCTGCACCTTGAGAACTCAACCTGCCGCCACCAAGAAATAACATAAACAAGGGCAAGTGACATGAGATTCAGACATTACTCGAAGGTCTACCGAAGTACTCTCCCAAGCTATTTGCTGCACATTCGTCAGGCTCCTCCTCGTGCACTTTTCTCACAACCTTTTCCGTCCGTTTGCTCGTACTTGAGCGTCCCTCTCAAATGCAGCCTCGTGTCGCCCTTTCCCCATCACTTGTTTACCCCCACGGGCATCTGCTACCACGCCGCTCGCCTTCCAGCCCTTCCCAGGCATACCTCCACCTTCGCCTCTACCTCCAACCGAGTAACCCCTTCCAACCCGATTCTTTGTTTTCCTTTATATTTATCTCGGTTCCACACACGCCCCGGGCGTAAATCCAGTTCTCACCCGGGAAATTCTCTCTCCAAACCCTTTAAACCAACGTAGCTCCCACCTTCATAAGGGAAACGATGGTGGCACGGTCTTAAAGACACTAGAATCAAATAAATATAATAAAATTCTGTCCCTTGGTTACGATTATACACATAGCGTATCCGTCAATGTTAGGAAAACAGATGGATGAGTGTAAAAAATATAATTTTCAAGTAGGGTTCATCAGTACTGTGTTTTAAATTTAATTCGGGATTGACGATAAAATTGTGGAGAGAACATTTATATTCTCTTGGAAAATATAGCATACTATTTAAACCAAGGATAAGTTTCACTAACAAATTATGTAGAGAAAAAATAACGAAACAAATATTTTGGAATTTGTTCACGAAAAGAATATTCACGAGTAAAAGACATAATTATTATGCTGAACCAATCACAAGTTCAAACATTTATTAGTTGATATCTCTATAAAACTATTAGTAATCATTAATGATGAAGGAAATTAGATTTAAAACACATTTTGCTACGAGTATTAGTATTGAGTTCGTGGAAAGGCAATTTTCTAAAAAAAAAGTTTGGCTAGCAGTAATATGTGCTTTCTTAGAACCAGAAATGAACTTGAATACCCTTGTATGAACTTGAAATATTACGGTTGAGTTAATATATTCAATTTTGAATTTTTGAATTGGAGTTCTTCACGACATATTCCCTATTTACCCAAGGTGGTAGAAACATACGCCATGATAATAATGCACACTTAACGGTTCTTGCTAACCCACATAAGATGACGTCATCTCAATCTTCCTTCTGATCCACACGGCCACAGCGCTTAAAAAAAAACATGCCCGAAGCTCTCAACCAGGAAGTGGCGTAGAGAGGGAGTCCGTACCCTTCCCCTCCAAAATATAAAAACACAAAATCTCTCCTTCATAAAAGTAAACAAAATACTGATAAATCATGATTTTACAAAATATTTCTTAAACGAATAAAGTTTTCCGATTAAGGAAAGTGTTAAAAATTAGTTTAAAACCATCAACGTAGTAGCATGTTTTTCAAAAATTTTCCACCCTGGTCTTGGTCCCCCACCCCCGGACTTAATACCTGGCTACCCCACTGCAACCAGTTCATCTAGGATTCATTGGATAAAGAGGTGTGCTTTCTCTCTTCAACATTTCTTTCACATTCCGAAGTTATGTCGTTAGGGATTGAATTCTAACCCTGCTAATTGTAGGCTCGCAAGAAGGAAAAGGGGCGAGTTACAATGTCTACATCGGATTTAAGTGTTGCAGGAAAAATGATCGAATGCTTGTTGAAACACAGGCCATTACTGCATTTCACATCAGAAACCCTTATGGAGACTATTAAAAGGCCAATTGGTTTTTCACTGCATAGCTTGTGATAATCGGGAAAAATAAATAAAACTTTAAACCTGAAAAATATGCAGAAATTAGATTAGATGAAACAGAGGCAGTGTGATCGGGAAAAATAAATAAAACTTTAAACCTGAAAAATTTGCAGAAATTAGATTAGATGAAACACAGGCAGAATTTAAACTCCACTTAAAATTAAAAAAAAGACTTCCTATGGTAAGCGAGATATGAAGTAGTTGTATGTTAACTTGAGCCATAATTCGAAGCTATATTTCATAAGTAACCTTTTTCCACGGGAACAGCCAAAGGTATTTTAAATTAGCTGTACTACACTGCACTAAATAGCAGTACGCAACCAAATACGAACCAACATCATTCCAGCACCCTTCATTTTCCCTAATTATTTTCCTGATTTTTAAAGCATAAGACACTCAAGATTTCAAATTCGAAGTCTAAACAAACAACATTTTAAAAAGAGAAAAAATATATAAAAAATTATTTTTATGTACGTAAGTATCCAAACTTTTTATCATACTGCCTATATTCAACTTCGTCCATTCACACGACGTCAATATTCGTGCAGTTATTAAGCTAAAATTTGGTCTGAAAAAAAAGCCGTGAAAAGGAATAGCCAATTTTGATTTTGAAAAAAAACATAATGGTTACATTCGTCTTGACTGAACCTACCATAGACTATTTAAGGGCCAATTAGTTATTCACAGCATAAATTATGATAATCGGGTGGGGAAAGAAAATTTTAAACTTGAAAAATATGGACAAATTAGACTAGCTTGAAATCTCTCAAGAAAATCCTTACGAGAACTAACGGTTTAAGGTAATCATAAACTAGACTTCCTTTTTAAATAATGATAGGCAAATTTGATTATACAATTAGGATAATTAGCTGACTCCCCTGGCTAGGGCCAAATATGGAACTCGGTTACGTACTTGAACACCTTATGGGGTTAATTATCAAGGTATAACAACACCAGCGAGGATAAGCAGAATATTTCAAAGGTCGTAAAGGTAATGCAATTAGTTTTAGCAGCCTAATGAAACAGCAGAAATGGGAACTTCTACGAAACCACCGGTTTAAAGTAGAGTTTCATTTTACAAGAACTCTTTGAGGTAATTTATCGCCTAGGCTTAATAGTATTCTCGGAAATAGCCTTCATGCAATCAAAAAACGGATAAAAAGAAGTAATTTAGAGATGAAAACTTATCCAATTGTGACTGTGAAAAATAATTTATCTCGCGTAGAATTTTAGGTAATTAGCTTTTAATTATGAAATACATTAATTACATGATAATTATGGTGTATTAAGGCTATTTAATTTATGATTTGATGATTCTGACATAATATTTCTGCGAAAGAATCCATAACCTTTTTCCACATAAACTTTGGAATGATAATTTTTAGCGAGTTAACCAACCATATACATTGTATAATGATCAGCTATGCATTCAAATAAAAATTACTTTTCGCTAGTTACTTCTATAGCCCAGTTTTCACGCTCATAGGAGTGTTAAGTGCCTATTAGAATGATATCATAGAGTTTTGAATTGTTGATAAAAACTAGCTCAAAAGTGTATTTCAACTTATTGTATCGTATACCACAATATTGACAAATTAATTTCTTTAACCACACGAAGTAAAAATGTACCACACAGCATAGTTTGAGTAAAATAAGACATGGCCCAACGGTAATATTGTGATACATAAGGAATGTATGTGTATGAAGATAAGTAGATACATGATGTAATAACATAGAGGAACATCTAGGATGGGAAAAGCCGATTGCTTTCACTATTCCTTATATTTTATAAGAAACAAAATATATTTCTACGTAAAAGAACTAATACCAAAAGGCTATGTGATACAATTAGAATGATGCTTTGAAAGAAGATGCTTTTGCAGGAACGGTTCTGTAAATTTTAAGGCAAAAGAGTAGAGGGGAAGCAAATATTCTCAACCATATATATTTCATTGGTTTTATAGCACATTTGAATCTATTTCAGGGCAAATTTAACAGCTTAACAGAGGCCGCAAACAGTCTGGATAGAGGCTGAGATTTCAGCTACCTTGAGATAGTAAATATTTCTTTTATAAAGACCTAAACCATGTGTGCATACAACTTAAATGAAACTGAAGAACACTTCAGAGTCGCATTACAGTATTTGAAGCCATCCGTATGCTTATCTACTCTGAGTACAAACGAACATACTGTAAATGTAGCATCTGAAATTATTTGGTTTGAATGCGCTTCTCAAATGTTTGAAATAAACATAAAATCATTAATTGGTGAATTTCATCATTAATTGGCACACTATTGGTGAATTTCCTTTACTCACTGTTTTCACCAAATCTTCAGAATGAGTCTCCACCATAAGAAGGGTCTTGTAGTTTTAACTCACCTGAAAATACGAAATAAAGTTCATTAATCACTCATTCCCATCGAATGTAATGGAAAATATGTTGAATAATAAGCTCACCAAAGCATTTTTACATCTTTAGTACATATTCATAAACCCCAATTAACATAAATATATCTTCAGGAATACCTTTAGGAATAAAATTCAGTAATCAATTTCGATTCCAAACTTATTTCTAAACAACCATTTGGAGGCTCACTCGGTGTTATGTTAAAAGCATTTCGATCCATAATTAATAAAATTGATGCTTCTCCTGAGTACCAAGACGTCATTTCCTTATATTTCCTTATTTTTTAAACACTAAAAAATGTCGCCTCTTACTCATGAAACTTTTTTCAAGAGAAACCGAAGTACCAATATTTTACGTGACATCTTTTCTTCGGGCTCAGAAACAGTATGCTATGAAAGAAAAAATAGAAGACGTTGATTTAATGATTCATTTTCCTTAAAGAAGGACTAAAATGAACATGATCGTATTGACTGCTTTTAAGGATTTTATATTGTCTTCACCAAAAACTTCAGAGCACCACCGCCAATATTAAGCAAAGCGAAATTGTGATGATATAAATGAAAACTTCCTGCCGAGGAGGCATAACCTGTTAAGATGGCTGAGTAGATGCTATGAAGATGCAGATACCACATGCTTACGCCGTTCCCTCATCATTCTAGAAAGCTAGTCAAAACTATAGGCTGCCTATTCTTGTCTCTCTTAATACTCCCTTCTCTCCCCACGTCTCCTGTTGCAACTTCTCTCTGCGTCACCACCCGGCCCACTAGTGATCATAACCTAGACGCCATCCCCCTCTCCACACGATGCGAAACTTAGGGAAATGGCTCCTAAACATCACACTTTCTTCTTCCTCCCAAGCCCTTAGCTAACATTACAACTTTGCCACTATCGAAACAATCAAATCTCCTTTGCGACAAGCTCCATGTGGTTCCTCCAGGAAGTCCCACTAAAAAATGGATGACATTAAAATGAAAATTTCAAAATGTGGTTATTTCATTGTGCTTCATCAAATAAAGATAAGGAAATTTCCATGCTGATAATCATCGATTTTTTAATTATAAGAATTTTTACATAATCCCTTAAGGAAACTCTCGTCCAATGTAAGCACAGACAAAACTTTTGATAGCAACTTCGGTGTAGGTACATGCATATTGTTCTGTTGAAAATCTGATTCAAGTTCATTAAATCATAAGAGTCACGATAAAATAAAAAAAACATCGCAATACTATTTACCTGATTAAAGTCAAATAAATACAGTTGCTGAAGCAATTTACATGAGTTAGTTATAAGAAATCGGCGCCATAGATCGTTTATTGAGCTTAAAATTGAATATGCTTGATTAATAAAGCCTAAAATACTTATATGCACAGCACTATTTTAGTTTTTAATATCTTTGCGTTACTAAGCCTTTTTAACAACAAATACAAATACGGTTTGCTTTGAAGAGCTCAGTGACAGGGGGAATCACCTAAAACCACGCTCCATACAAAAGCTCAACATTTATACCACCTTTCCATGCTAAGCGTGGAGGAAAGATCCATAAGGAAGGGCACAATGGTGCCTTCTTAGAGAAAAGTACGAATAGAGTCGGAGAAAATGATGTCTAAGCACTTCGAATTTTTTACTCCCTCTCGCAACAACGTCCATCGCGCATAATTTCTCTTGCGGTCTACGATCTCAAAAATCCCTTGCGGTCTACGTCCTTGGAACACTTTAGGAAATGCGGGTAAAGGTAAAGAGTAAAAATAAGGAGGGGACTGTAAATTTTGGCGAAAAAAAGGAAAGGAAACATTTTCAAATCTGATTAATGAAAGCATAATTAGACGTATTTCATTATTGCATTAAAAAATTGAAGAGGAAATTTCCTTAAGTTAAACAAATTACATATAGTTGATAGATAATGGTTAAGTAAGTCACACGATATTCCGGTTCCGATCCAGTTGACTACGACTATATTATTACAATTTAAACGTTGACCGACAAGTAGTTTTAGTACATATTTCCTGTGACGCCATCGGTGTTGTGGTCATAAACAAGAGTGATTTCGTACCAGCAAAGGAGAAAAAATGTTCATTCGGATGAATACTAAATGGATACTTTGGGAATTGATAATAATTCAAACTACGATGATCCCGCCTTTCATAAATTTTCTCCACCTGAATTTTCCTCTATAAGTAACACTTTTTGCAAAAACGTGCCCGGGTTTTTCTTTTCTTAGGTCGAGCGGTACGCCGCGGCGGGGAAATAAGCAACCCTGTACAACATATGCGGAACAAGCATAATTTTTAAACTCGATCAAGAATTTTCAAAAGAAACAAAAATCAACTTTAAAGTGTCTAGGAAAAAAAGAAAAAGCTACAAGAAGGATTAAGGAAATAATAAAATATTTAAATCGTTTGCCGATGTAATAAACAATGGAGAAAGCGCAATAATCATACAACGTTATTTATTTCTTGCTTTGGTGTTCCCATACTAGATCCGATGAAGTCATACAGGAAAAAAATACCACACATTATGTGGAATATTATAGATTTATTTTCCTAAATAACTACTTTTTAGGTTTTTAATCAGGCAACATATTTTTCCCTCCCCTTTGCTCTAAAAAAACGGACGGATATATACAAAGACATCAAACACCTCGGAGCATCTACAATTGGAAAGGGTTACCGAGCACATTTTCGCTGAGTCGTAACATAAGGCGAGCAACTCTTCTGCTCCAACTCCGACAAACTCGAGCCTACATTGCCACCTTGCTTTACAGCAAAACAAAAGCTAAAGAGGCACGCTGCAAAACGCTCAGCTGAATTGCGATACAAGCAAATTTCTCCTGGACGCCAAACGATTTTGCATTCCAATTTAGCCACGCAAGATTGTTGTGAACGAGATAATGAATTCGGCTTCAAAGCGTGCTTCTCTTAACGAGTAAGCGTTAAA
Organism: Ischnura elegans; assembly: GCF_921293095.1. Classification (NCBI taxonomy): domain Eukaryota; kingdom Metazoa; phylum Arthropoda; class Insecta; order Odonata; family Coenagrionidae; genus Ischnura; species Ischnura elegans. Next base: position 88,491,613 of record NC_060255.1, on the reverse strand, counting down.
ATGATTTCACCATGACACACTAATGCAAAAAATAAATGCTAATTTTTTAAAAACTCTCCCAGGCGCTCCCAGATTATATCCGCGGATGTCATATAGTAAAATAATGCCACTCATTACGTGGAAAATTATGGATTCATTTATCTAAAAAACGCTTTTTAAGCCTTTATGAGACAAATGTAGAGCTATTTTATGTTTCTAAGGTTAATTTTATTCAATGTTACTAAATTGTACAAATTACGCTCTTCGTTGCAATTTTTCGTCAGCTATACTTAATTTCGGTTTTAATAGATATTTTTCACGGGACCAGAGTAGGAATTGTAGTTTATTTTAAATCATTGCCATTCTTATTGTTTTCTCATAAATGTAAAAATGAAACAAATTTTTTTATTGCTAATCGATGAATTACAATAAAAGAGCGTATTTTGGAATTTTTTGAAATTTAATTTGGAATTGCGGAGACTTTAATACTCAAGTATATTAATTAATTGCTAACTGAATCAGTTAATGTGCTGGAAAAGTAAAAACAAACAGTCTGTGGGTTATGGGAAGGTAATAAGCCGGGACTCAAACGCACTACCTACAGTATATGCTGCGCAGAAATGACTCCCACAGCTACCGAGGACACTAACATGGCAGTATCCTGGAAATTAGTACTAATGCATGACCTAACTCGTTGCACGATATTAACAGCTTACTCATAAAGTGGTTACCAGATACGCGGGCAATTGGGGAAGATGTACACATACTTGTATTCTCAGAAAATACCATACCACCTTGGTGGTAAAAGGAGGTTGGAAAACCTGAAAATAAACCCCAAACTGAGACGACATTAGAGGATATTAGTCGCCGTTTTAAAGCAATCATCCAATTCTTAAACCGTTCTCCACGCGGGGCATACTCTTCCCTCTGTGGAACGACACTAAGCTCATTTCATTCCGGAGACGGGAGAAGTAAACGGATGTAAGGAAGTCGCTTTCCGTGGGGGTAGGAAGTTTGTGGGGTTGGAAAGAGGAAAGAAGGTATGGAAAGGAAAATGGCAGATGGGAGAGACGGCGAAATGAAATTCCAGGGAGGAGGTTCACTGAGCATAAGCAGCAGTAAGGAGCTGCCATTTACACTTAGAGGGACGGACTGAAGAAGGAGGAACAGGGTGCCGAAAAGTAGAGAGCCGATGAGGAAGATACGTGAAGATGGTGTTGCGAAAAACGGCATTTGAATCTATGGGAAGAAATGGAAACTCTAAGGGAGAATGAGCATGTGTCTTCAGTTTTAGGACGCACGCCGACCTACTAAGGTCATCTCCGCCGTTAGTGTAAGATTGACACCGAAGGGAACGACTGGAGCAAGACAAAAGGAACAAGTTCGGTAAATTTGGAATATATACTGACATGCCGCCATATGAGAAAGAAAATGTCTTAAGAATATTCATCCACAGCAAAGCAACTGCATTTAATACGACACTTTTATCTGTTAGCATATTCTTAATTCATTGATGCTAACACTAGATATTTAAATAAAACACAAGAAAAGATTAAGAGTACCATCCATTAAATAGACATTTCATACCTATGGAACACAGATTTTCTTTGACAAAGTCAAACTAATGCATTACTACGTAAATATAATTAAGGTTTTGGCTATGATTTAGTACCTATCACGTATATCTGATTGAATTCCTGACGAATATATAGATAGTAAAAATAACTCATTGGTCAATATGTTAGCATACAGGAGGTGCATAAACGCTTTAAAATAGCACAATAAGACTCTACAATAAATTTTTCCTTTGATGGAATGAAACATTGTAACATCTTAATAGCAACACCTTTGAGAGAGGATATTATTTACGATTCTCAGAAGCCATGATTAATACATTTTCTAGAGAGGTTTCTAGAAATTTTCATCTAACGAAAAGTAGCGAGTTCAGCAAAGTGCTCGTTTGAACTGAAGTACGACCGATGAGGAAGAGAAAAAACGAGGTAGGTAGAAAACGGGAAAGTTCTTTTTTCGTGTGTGTGACTTCAGCGCGAATTTTCTAAAGCTAGATAAATACAGCGATGAGGATACTAGAAGATAAGTCATAGCTGAAACAGTGTAGTGTTTTAAAATTGAGTCCATTCTACAGAGTTTCTGACCATTACAAAAGTAGATGAATTTATGTTCCTAGAAAGGATTTGCAAACTAAGACATCTGTATTAAAATCTTTTTAAAATATTAAATTATATTCGCAGTAGTTACAGAAATAAATCTGTGGAATAAATAGAACTGTTAACAGAAGACCAAAATAAGAATTATTTGTGAAACACAAATTTTATTGTTGCTCCACCTCGGTAATAAATATACCTAGCTGGCCAAGGAAATTAAGAATCACAATTATAGTCCTTCCGGTAAAAAAACTAAAGAGAGCCACAGAAAACTTCTGTGAAGCAAACGAGGTTAAAACTTCATATTTTACTGAAAAAGTTCTCCAGTAAGATATAAAGACTTCGATTAGTATTTTTTAAATTTCCATCTAACGAAAAGTAGCGAGTTCAGTAATATTTTTGAGGAATGTTATAGAAAGTATATTTTTTAATCATTTATATTGTTCCCACATTTCACAAAGTGCCACCTTGCTTTACAGCAAAACTCAAGGGTTTTATGAATTCTCCTTGTATGAATATCTTTTCTAAGATAACTGAGAAGTCATGATGAATGTCTACAGCTTTGACTAAATCTCTGCATATTAAATGTCAACCTTTACCTATTGAATATTCATGAAAGGCTAGAAAACTAATGGTATGACCGAAACGAAAGCTAACAATAGGGTATGGGAATATCTCGACGGAAGCGGCTTAATGAATCACATAAAATATTAGCCCGAGGGAAAGGAGCTCACTCTTGATTCATTAGAGGAGCATGAGATTCTCCGAAAACTTTTATAATTGATGCTGCCGAAATTTTTAAAAATAAAGCCGCAAACGGGTAAATATATACCACATAAATAAATAGTTCTCCAAAGGGGCGTATTCAAATTAAAAAAATAATCCGGAGCCAATTAAAATGGATTTTAAATCCCAAACTTCCTCATAAAATCCCATTTCTCGTCTTCAGAGTGTGCCTCAGGAATTGGGAAACGGAGAGAAAGGGGAAGGGGTGAAGGAAGGCAAAAGAATTTGAATATACATAGCGGTTTGGGAATATAACTTTTAGTCAAGAATTTCCATAGCATTTACGCGATATTTGAAGCCCTTCGGAAATCATCCTTCATTCCCCTCTCCATAATCGAGAGTTCTGCCTGCGTTCCTAACGCCGCATACAGTTAGGCAAAGATTCGATTACATTGAATGAGTTTACAAGTAGCAAACCAGCCAAATATAGAGTTTAGGGAGTAACTTTGTGCGGTAGTGATGCTGACAAAAATTTTAAATTGCTAAGTATGAGTACAACAACCAAGTTGAAGTCGTACGTTGTGTTACCATTGGTGGTTTTACCCCCATTTTCTAAAAAAAAAACTTAAAAGATTATTTTAAATACTTCGATAGATATAAGGTACTTATCCCTCATCACTTTAATCAAACACAGCGGTGTACTATACTCACGGGCTAGTATCACACTCTCTTTTCAACTATCAGTAATTTTTCGGCTTTATTTTTACTCCCTTTTTATTGCATGACTTAAAAAAGAGTCTTGTGTACCTAAAGACGTCGAAGTTATGTACTCAATAAAAAATAATAAGAACTCAAAGGATATAACTATCTCCCTTATACACACGTCTACTTTACCAGGTCAGCCCGGGAGTAATGAATAAAGTTGCCTGCAATTTTAGCCTTCCGCAAAATGTTTACAAAATAACTGATGGCTAGTGAACATGTTCACCTGCTCTTGGTGAATATAAAAATATTTAACAGGTACTTTTGGCGTATAGCACACATTTTATGACATTGACGATAAAGAGGACGTCTCATTTGGCAGTGTTTTCCTTCCATACAAAGAGGCATAGTATGTTTTTCTACGTCGGAAACAAACTACCTGCTTGACTGAAAATTTTGTCTTTTTAATTTACGCCATCGTTTTAAAATATTCAGCACATTGAGAGTAAATTCTCGTCAACATTAGCATGTGCCTTAGTTATGCTCTTTTTTACTCAATAATTTCTCAGGATCAGGATTAATAATAACAGCGTAGTGATTAAAAAGAGTTCAATCTTCACTCACTGAAAACTTCAAAATGATAGCGTACATTTTAAAATAGTAACCGGCAATGAAAATTGATAAAATAAAACTAGTCCAAAGAATGTGATGCATACTCTTAAGAAACATCTACGAAAAGCAGGCAAGGATGTTGAGGGAGCAGAAGAAGGCGGTGATTTGGGAGGTTAAAACAGTTCCCGAGCGCTGCTTGAAATGGGAAACGTATTTTTGACAGTTTTCCCCTACCTCCTTCCTAATTGCGTATCGCGAAGACGTGATGTTAATGACCCGGCATGAATGAATCAATGGGCGAAAGAAGAAAGACTGACGTAGCTAAAAGGTTTCAGGAGGGAAGACTCCTTTTCCGCCACGAGGAAGGGGAGGCTTTGAAACCAGAGGCAGAGAGAAGAAGAAGAAATTCGAGGTTCGTAGAAAGAATGAGATAGGCAAATAAGCATGGTTGCTTCTACTAGGGAAATGTCGAAATATCGCAAATATTTAAAGACAAAAACAGCGAATTCCTCCAATTTCTTGTGAAAGTGAATTTCTCTATCTTGAAGAACAAGGAAGGTATTTTGCGTTAAAAATGCCATGGCCTAATTGTGTATCATTTTATACTAAGACAGTATTTTCCAAATAACGTTTACAATTTAATACTTAACGTCTCCACTAATGACAATTCCTTATAATATCCCTAGCCTCGTGGCAGCGGGGAAACTCAAGAGGCCGTAGGTTTGAATCAGACCTAGGATTGCCCCAACTCAGGGCATGAATATCCGTGTATGCTTTATTTTTGAGATAAAAATCCCGATGTTAAAATACTGATGGTACTGTTTTCTACTGGCAAAAGAATAAAAAATAATAAATTGGAAAGGGAAAAAATATATCGCTAAGTTAAAAGCCAGAATAAGTTACGGAATGTTTTAACTACTTATATAGTCCATCCTTATAAGATTTTTCTAAGTGTTGTTATTTGTAGGTTCCTCATTAACTATTTTGAAACAGAATTCAGTGAATTTATCCCTTTTAGTTTTTTATCGTTACGTGGAGAATATTAATCAGTATTTTGCAATTTAAAATACTAGCAGTGCCTTTAGCGAAAGAAATACTGAATGACAGGATAATGCACGAGATATGACGGAGGGAGAGGAGATGAAGGTCAGGGGAGGGGCGAGAAGGTAGGCAGAAATAGCAAGCTTGTTGGGGGCAGAAAGAAGAAGAAGAACGGTGGTAGAGGAGTAGAAGGAGGAGGAAATTGATATAAAGGAGCGGAGACGGGGGTGGGTAGGCTTGAAACGATATGAGTGAAAGGGGAAACCCATTCTTACCTGGGTGACTGAATTCCTCCTCAGAATGAGAAATTGAATTCTAGTTGGCAAATGAAAGGGCTTTTGTGAAGAGAATGGGGAGGAACTTTTTCAAGGGGGTGAGGTTGGAAGAGGTTTGGCGGAAGAGAGGAAGGGGGTTGGCCGGGGGACGGGGGGTGAGGCGCCCGGGGAGAGGGTACTTTGAATGACGCCAAGCAGGGATTTGGAAGAGGCGAGAAAATAACCAAGGCGGACGAGAATCATGGAAGGAGAAATGAAGGTGGACGGGAAGACGAAGACATTTATAACCCATTTGTACTCAGTGAATGAATTAGTAGGCACAGAATACAAATGTTTTGTGATCGCGCGACTCTTATAACGTGTAGTAATTTTAAATTAATTTTAATGTAATATTATATATTTAATATTTTGATATTTCCTTTCATTTTGATAGTTTTATTTCTCTTATTTTTAATGATGGTCACCATTTTAGATTCTCATCTCAGAATGATTTACAAAGTTTTTGTCAAAGTTCTGTTGCATTTTTTATCTTCTCCAGAGCTTTTTTCAAAGATTTTTTACTGATTAGTATCAGTAATTAAATCTTTGCCAAAAAGCCTTAAAGAAGATATTTTTAAAAAATAGTTCAGAACGTTGTAATATTGCTCTGCATGTCATTCTTAGATCTGTACTCTTAGATATTAATTACAAAGACATTTATAACCCATTTGTATCCAGTGACTGCATTAGTAGGCACAGGGCATTAATTTCTTGGTATAGGAGTGGGACCGATGTAACGTCTTGCTATTTGCATTCTTTTAACATGATGATATATATTTTAATAATATGATGTCTTCTGTAATTTTGGAATGCTTAAAATGTTTGGATGCTTTAGGAAAAATTGAATCCCAGTAGTTCATGTATTGCATAATTAGTTTTTTCGGAGTTCAAAATAAGGTTTCAATAAAAATGCCTAAATCATCGATAAAAACGTCACGATGCAGCGATCAAAACTATAAAGGTATTAAAAGCATTGGCTAAAAGTCTAAAATGATTAGACTATGAGTCTTAAAAGGTAGCAAAATAATGGTGAACATGCAACACTAGTTAAATTACGAAATTATTTAAATTACTGAATAAACTCAAAATTGGGATCGTTTTCCGAAAGTATAGGCAATAGAAATGTTACCAGCAAACGTAAACTGCATAATCACATAAAAAGCGATAGATTACTTTTAAACCAAATCCATATTCCTATTATTGGAAAGTTAAGCATAAAGTGGTTCAAAAGGGTACCTACCAAAATTAGAAGTTTCGAATATAAATATGCATAGTACAAGGCTTACTTGTAGTCTCATAATGCAAGTTCATATAATTCATCCCGTGAATGAGTATAAAAGTTAAAGCATTCATTCGGATGGTTCCCCGATGGACTTTTTCCTCCTCAGGAGGAAGAGAAATCAGCTCTGCGTGGGCATTAGTTGGAAACAGGGGGGAGATGTTGGAGATAAGACGGAAGATGGGGGAGTGGAGGAAAGGGAAAAGAGATATAAATGAAGAAGCAGGGTAGGCAGACAAGATAGATGGGGGGGAATAACTCGAGTTGGATTTGACAAGTGGAAGTATAGATTGCAGGAGTGGAGTGAACAAATGCATCGTTTAACTTCGCGGAAATAAATTTTCCCTTCGAAAGGAAAAAGAATTGAAAGCTGCCTGATTCGAGGAAAGGATATTTTTAACACGCCTGAGCTGTACATTAATATCTTTTCACAGACGAGAACTCCGTGGAAAGTGCCATATTATGCTGGCTATCTATTACATTTGCTTGTATTTATATGTAAGGATATGATAGATATTTGAGTCACATACTACTCTCTAGAGTAGAGTGCCTTGCAAAGCCAAGAAAGTAGCAATGGAGATTGGAATTTTCCATTAGTTCCACAAGATTCTCCCAATTTTTTTTTACTTAAATGGATTTAAAAAAAGTGAGATATTTCCAGAGCATCTCATTGCAAGTAAAAGTACATAATGAGAATCATTCAGGTGCTTTCACTACACAATAACTATTTTCACACAAAATTTAGCGGTGATAACGTATATGGTGGGATTAAGAACACGTTTTTATGACCCAAATTGAAAGTAGCCATCAAACTCATAGGGCAAAACACCTCATTTAGGGTTCCCGACATGTTAAAAATGACGACGACCCACACTATAGTGACTTCAGGGAAGGAATTAAAAATGCGCAATTTAAAAATGTTCTACTCCTTCTTGAAATACCCACTACTGCACCACACAGTTATGGATCGTAGTTAATAAAATAAAAAGCGACAAAACAGTGCCCATAAGAAAGAGGCATAGAATCAGAGAATATATAATTATGAGTGAATAAATGGAATAAACGAATTATTGCCGAATACATATGAATTCCATATTAAGTACTTCTTCACAAAGATTGTAAAAAAGATTCAACAATTTTAGATAAATCTGATACTTTTTTTACCAATGTCAAAATAAAACCTTTTGCCAAAACTTTTTCTACTTTTGGATTAATACGGTCATACGGATAAGATGCTAATTTGATGAAATGATGGCATAATAATAAATATACTAATTAAAATCATCCTTTTATAGATTTCTATCGAACCAGATATACAAGTTAGAAACATAACCTTGATTGAAAGTACTTACCACCAAAACACATAAGGTGGTCATCTAACACGTTTTATTTTTTAGGATACGGTAATCCAAAGCTTGAATGTCTACGCTTGAACCGATAATACATGTGAAAAAATTTAGGTCACCCTCGTACGACCACGGAGACAAAAAGGCTACAACCGTTGGCATACAAGATTGAAATGCATCCTTGATTGGAAATATCACTATCCAAATAAAAAATCGCGGTTACCTTGTACGCTTTATTCGTTGAAGATGCGGTAAACCAAAGCTTTAATGCCTATACATCGGCGTATAATGTGTGTGAAAAATTTTAGGCCGCCTCTCGTGTGACCGCTGTGTTAAAAAGGCTACGACATAATCGCCTCAATAACGATTGGCAAGCATGATTGAAAAACTATCCTCGATTGGAAATACCTATCTCCCAAACACGAATCGCAGCCTCCTTGCACGTTTTGTTTTGCGCAGATGTGGTAAACTAAAGCTTTAATGCCTACGGTTGAGCGTATAGTATGTGTAAAAAAATTCAGGTCACCCCTCGCACGACTACGTTGACAAAAAAGGCTACGACATAATCGTCTCAATAACGATATGATGATATTTAAAACGAGGGAGGGCGATAGAGGTGTCATACGTTTAAGGCATTGAGAGCAGCAAGGGGATAAAGTATGACGAGATGGAGGAAATGACCCGAGAAATTGCCGATGGAAGACGGGAAGTGGATGGGGGGCTTTCGCGTTTGAATGGAAGGAGGGCGAGCCTGTGAAAGATATTCCGCAATCGGGTTTGGAGAGTCTCGACGACCCGCGAGGAAAGCATGAGGTTGATGGGTTGGGGGTAGAATAAAAGACTCGAAGAATAGGGCGAGAATGAATGCATTGAACGGAAAGGTTTTTCCTCGCCAAGCTCTTGATTTTCACACGTTTAAGGGGAGCTAGAGAACCTGAGGCAGGGTGCTTTGTTTCGACGTAATCTGATCGAAGAATTGGGGATACAGTGCGGACATTTAGAGCGCATTTTCCTCTCTTCATTGTTCTTTACGGAGCCGAGGGTTTTTTTCTTCTTCGCATTTTCCTCCCAAAGACGTGGAAATCACGCCACGGTTGTTGGCCTTGACCCCAAAACTTCACCCAATTGAAGCTGAATGTGTCTAACGAAGCGGCTGGGATGCATAAAAAAAACTAGCTCACTGGGGCAATTTAAATACGAATTGGCACTTTTATATATAAGCACGTCGAGTTTTAACACTCACGCCTGATACACGGGGGAACATGCACAATTTTTTTAAAGTACTAGAATAAGAAGGTCCCAACCACAAATGCATTCACCGAATTTTCCGCGGATGAATAATGTTTTTTAGCTGAGTTATGAGTCTTTAAAAATTAATCTTCATCGGCTGATTGAAAACACGTCATCGGAGCGCACGCGCGCGTGACATCACGCCACAGTATCCACTAATGACAGACTGATGTTATCGATGTAGTGGCTCAAACGCTAATTTGATGAAATTAATTGATGTTTTAACGTCAAGCTGCCGATTGTGAATATGTTGGGTTGCTAAAGCGTTGTAGAAATAAATAAAGGGGATGGTTTGGATAGATTTGGAAAGATTAAATGAAAATATGCTGATTGCACATTGAGATATACGTTAAACACCTAAATCATTTGCTTAATGCAATTTGTATATAGCAGCATGAATCTTTAATAGAATAACATGTTAAAACCATATAAATCGTGTATAGCGCCATCGCTGAAGTATCTCTATTTCCTCGCCGGAGGAGATTTTTTCTTGTATCCTAAATGGCAAAATTAAGAGAGTAGTTACTGACCCACAGAATGGAGTATAGTCAATAGCTTGAATCAGGATAGCCGTAGGGTTTTATCGAATCGCCAGTTTTTCTCGGATGGCAACCAAATTTAGGATGTATCAGTTATTTCACATTTTAAACAGCCTTAGAAATGTACCTATTATTCTACTCATATAGGATTAAATAGGATAGTAGGATTAAATATAAAAGAAGATGGCTATTTGCGAGAATAAATACTGATTACTTGCTACTGTGCAGCCCGTAACGTTCAAAGCATATCAACGCAAAACCTAAAATTTCGACTCTTTTTTTGATGTGGGTCTCGGTTCAAAAACAGGAACTCGAGTAAATACAGCGAAAATAGTATTTGAAACTTATTTTTGTATCTATCAGATACTTTTTTATTGCCTTTTAACGATCATTTTGATCTCAACTCTGGCCCATAGGGGAAAACATACTAAGTTCCAATGGGTAGGTTACTAAGTATTTTCCTACGATAGATTTTCAGCTATCAGTGGATCTATTAAATCTTACAAGGCAATAAATAAATATTTGAAAACGTTTGTTACATAATTTTTATAAATCGCATTATTATTTACCTGCTCACTTCCACTGTGCGGTAGTGACGAAGCAATCACTGTTTTTTCCTGGAAATTAGCCGCCATGAGGAAGTCGATCAAAAGTAAACCGTCGTATTGTGCCTTTTTAAATCCTTCTTAAGTCTTTCCTAAAAAATCTACTACAAAGCTCGACGATGATTTTTACTTCGATCTCTTTCGATCAATGCTCTATTCTCTTTACGAAGGCGTTTCAGGTCACGTGACTTCAAGCGATATTTCAGAATTTTAATTAGCATTTAATGACGTTTTGTCATTAAATGTTAATTAAATTTTTGGCTTATATATTTGGACTCGTGCGCCCAGATTGGTATGCATTATGGGCATCTAAAAAATATCCATCACCACTCCAGAAAGGGAAACACTGACTTGAGAGCAGCACAAGTGTTATGATAAGCATTCGTACTAAAATTTTGTTGGCGAGTAGCAATAATACTTGATAATCGGCAGTTAAGAACCACTCGAAGAGAAGGAAATGTTGATCAGGCATTGACTTTTCGATATGAGCACTAAAATCCCTCAGTTTTAAGGCTCTGTGCAGAGTAAGAGGGGTGAGATTAAGGGTTTTCAGGAATGGAGGCATTGAGATGGATTAAAGCAACTGTGGAGAAGGGAAATTTGATGAAAATATCAGAGACAGATAAGGAAAGAGAATTGCAGGCATTGTGAACGAGATACATAATGCAAAATTGATACTTTCTGACAAAATTACATCCATTATTCATAATCCCTCACTTGTAAGAAAAACTAATTATAAAGATATATAAAATGCACAAAAAATACACATGGAGGCTTTAAGTGAATTTGCGCAGCTGCGTTGGGAAATGCTAAGTTTCGGACTGCTGAGTATTAATTTGAAAAATAAATACATTTAATACCTGTAAAATACTATACAAACCCACTTAAAATTATTATAACCCTAAATAAGGTACTTGACAAAAAAGGTCTACTTTAAGATTAAAAGCGGGTAAGATATGTCACTGCTACAAAATAACCAGAGCGGCAACGAAAATAAACGAAAGAAATGTGATGAACACGAATACGTACTGCTGATAAATGACAAAAACGACATTGACAAAAACAGAAAGAAAACCCAATAAATGTATCTATGGACGAGTGAATCGGAAGAGGAAAGGTGAGAACCAAGGAATCAAGGAATAAAGAATAAATGCAAAAAAGGCGTGGGAAAATGGAGGCCGATCCTTTTTTAATGAGTATTGGTCCATAGAAGTGGGACCAGGAAAAGACGCATACGGGAAGAATGAAGAGAAGATAATAAAGGCTGTATAACCTTTCGGAGGCGAGAAAAAGCCTCGGAATTAGGAGAACGAAAGATATAAAAGGGAAAATGGAGACGTTCTTCGGGAAAACGTGTAAGGATGGGGATGGGAGCTTAGATCTTTTGCGAGAAATCAAATCAAGGAAGGGTAAGAAGTCCGACAAGATTTCTGTCTACTTTCTTCCATTTATGTCCCAACAGCGACTGGAAGATGGCCGAAATTGGACTGTGTGGAGGGGAAAGTTAAGAGAACGACAGAAGGAATTATTCTCTTACAAGGTCATTCATTTAAATGATAAATAGCGTCCCAAAAACCTTGGCAACATTGAGCTCACGATCGCAAAGTTTTCAGGTGATGGAGGTGGTCTAATTAAAGACCAAATGAAAATAGTCCGCTGGAATTCAGAATGATAGCAAGGAAAGTATTTTTCAAACCAAAGACAAAGTATAAATATCGCAATGAGACATTCAACGATCGTAATTTTAAAAATATGCCCCACGTTTTTTATTCCACTTGCTGTTGTTCAAATTAAAATGAGGTCACTATTACAGTTCACTTAAAAACATATTTTATGTCGTCTAAACACATACGGCAAGTCTAATAAATGTATTATGTTTATATTTCAACAAAAAGTAGAATTTATACAAGATCGTCCTACTTTTCAATCTCTTATTTTTGAGAAACTTAACTGATATCTGTGAAGCATTATTGTCGCAAGGTAGGAACATTAAATTTAGAAAATTACTTAAAAATTACATGATAAAACTGGAATGAAGGAAATAAGCTAGACAAAAAACTAGTAATTATTAATGTTTGGCACGCTATTTTATGGAATTCGTCAATGACAGCTGAAAAATGGGTACACAAGCAGTATATCAACACAACTTGAAAATAACCATTTCTCCACCTTTTCCACGTACATAAGCTAAAAATTAAATCTTACTGATATAAAAGCAGAAGTTTGTGATTGTTGAAGCAGAAGGGTGAAAATAGTAGTAAAATACCTGCGCAGAAAGTACGGCAGGAAGTATAACGATGCCAATATCAGCACACGTTCAATAAAGAAAATAAAGCATAATTTTACGCATAAAGAAATTTCTAGGCAATTCTAACAAGATTTTTGCTGATTAATGCCCCCAAATATGCGTATGAACAAGAATTCATTTCATCAAGAAATCAAATAACTTTGAACGGGAGCTAAAAAAGCTTGCTTTCAATACATGAAGGAGCCACCATTTGCCATTTCATTTTCACCACGAAATTGTTCCTTTTTAATTGTTCTCCATCGAGTAATCGTCCCATAAAATTTCGAGTCAATAAATCTCATATTTCTATTCGTATAAAATTCGTATAAAATTAAAGAATTTTGACTAATCTCTTGAAGAAAGAGAAAAAATAAATGGAGCGCTTGGGCTTCAATCATAAGATTTATGACTCTTCACCTGAGAAATACTACCCATATTATATTTTAACCATACCACTTAATACAATACATATTGACCTTTATGCATCGGGGTGTTTAAAAAAAATTTGGATTCCATCCCAAGTTCACATTTTGAATTATGTCCACAATTATTACAGAACTACTTCATAAATCCATTGGAAGGGAAATATGCGACCCCGAATTAAAATTTTTATTTTAAATAGTGTATTATTTCCCATTATAAATTTGCATCACTAATTAAGACAGGTATCACACTGAATTTCAGGCTCATTGACATCGCCATTGAGGACAAATATAGATTAGATCGTCGCGGTGGTGGAAACCTTCACTTTGCTTCTTAATATCCCCGGCACTCTATTTACTGTTTAAATGTTACTTCCCCTAAGAATGGTCGAGCAGCCTAAATCTTGTATCACCGTCACTTGTCATTCCTCTTGTGATCCCTGGACCTTAAAACAAGGTCGCCTGGGCATTGGCTTATACGGAGACTGGGCAAAGAATAAAAAAAAAGAGCAACACGTGGCGGAGATTCGAACGACCGAAGCGGCACTGAGATGGAAGAGTGATGTTAGTTCACGACACAGCCGTCGGGCGGTGAGGGGATAGGGCAGGGCAGTCGGGGGAGAACAGCGCGAAAAGAAAGGACGACGGAGTTAAATTGGATGGGGTTTCGGGGAGCGCGCTGAAAAACCGTAAGGATTGGATGGTGACGTATAGTTTCACGGGGTGCGAAAGCCCCACGGTGAGAAGGGAGAATTTTTAAATTTTATTCGGCGCAAAGATAGCAAAGTGGCCATCCTTTCGGGAAAACGGGGAGATAACACGGGAATTAGCGGGAATATGGTACCAAAATTCCACAGATAACACGCCATTTATTTATTTATTTTTTATTTATTTCCATTACCCCATAAACAGCACAACGGCATTTACAATGGGGAATTAATAGTTAACAATGAAGGACATTCACACACGCCCATGCCCTGGATAAGAGCATCCTACCCAGGCGGGACTCGAACCCGCGACCTTCGGTTTGGCAGGCGAGGACTTTACCCCGCCGCCACCGAGGCCATGTATCTAAACGGAGTATTAATACCGGATTGTTGCTCAAACGGCTAACTCCGTGAAAGGATAACACTGTATGGCCCACGGGTGTTTCCTGAAGAAATCTGGAACAATCCATAAAAAATCGTAGTCATGCGTTCAAGTTCTATGATTGAAAAGTGTAGTTCTTTCACATAAAAACGAAGAAAGCTTTGATAGCCCGAGGGTGTTACTGAAGAAAAGTGTTTTGTTATCTCTACTGTCTCATACTCAACTAGGTAGACGCCGCTGCGTCTAAATTAGTCGTCCTGAAAAATAAATTGGTGAAATTCAACAATACTATTGATTTATACTTGCTAATGCTTTCTGCTGCAGTGATAACAAAAGTGCTGTGATTGAAAAGAATACTCTTCTCAGATTAGAAACCAAAAAAGAAAAAAAAACAAGACTGTTACCTTCAAAAGACAAATATGGAACAATGTGTAAAAGTTAGTGAAGGAAAGTTCAGTAATTGAAAACTTAAGTCTCCTCATCTAAAAACATAGAAGTAAATAGAAACGAGGCCAGTATCATCTTATTCTAAACAACCCGCACATATTTGTATTTTTAGTTCTAACGTCTCACAGCAAGGGGAACTTTCGTAAAAATTAACAGAAAATCCTGAGCGCTTTACATATCGGCGACTAGCCTGAACTCATGCTGCCTGCTACATGCACGCACTGCTTCTCTCCCTCAAATTTTATAGGATGATATACAACTTATAAGAAATATTTGTAATCCAGGAAATATCGCATTCACTGTGATGAAACATTAAGTTAATCAGTTTAAATATACATCCCTATATTATATGAGCATTGATAATTTAGAAATTCAGAATTCTAATCAAAAACATTAAACCCTACAATTAAATTGAAAAATAACCGGTAAATTTTAAATATATATCTGTGGAAACGAGAGAATCACAAGAAATTTATTTGAAAACCCAGTGGTCACCTAAAGGGGAAGGCGGAAGAAGGTATGGCGCTGATAGCGTAGTGATGTGGCCGGTAATGAAAAAAGAACTTTAGACTGAGCTCCGCAGTAATATGGGAAAGAATATTCCCCGCAGGGAGTTAAGCCTCGGCTGAAACGCGGTCGTCCGATATAATGAAAGCGAACTAATTATTGTGAACGGCCATTATCGGTCGGCGAGGTCGATTTACGGGCCGAGGTTTAATGAGTAAGAGTGCCGGGGAGGCGGGAAAGGGGAATCCCGCTAACGGACGCCGCAGTAGCCCAGAGCCCCAGGGGTGAGAAGATGGGTTGGGCTGTGGAAGAACGGAGAACCGTATTGGCGGATATAATGGGGTTTAGCTGTTTGGTATGGGGAGAGGAGGGACTGGGGCCTGATCGGCCGTGGAACAGCAAGGTGTGATGAAGATCGATTAGGTTTGCACACGCTGATTCCTGAAAATGGGTCGAATATTTCACAAATTAAATAAGGGAAAGGATGTTAATAGCGGAATGATGGTGGTGGAAAAGGGAATGAAAACATCAATCGCTGTGAGAAGAGGAGAGACTCTAGGAACACCAGCGTGACGGAAGAGATAATGATTTGAGTTCAGAGTTGAAAATTCATCCATATTATCGTATGGAACCCAGAAAAAAAAACGTTAAAACCCATAAGTAATTAAAGCCTACATCAGGTAGGCTAGCAAGAAAAATGGTTCTCAAGTTAAAAAAAAATAAAAAAAAGATGCAAGCCTACTATAGCTAGGGGAAATAGACGTTATTTTCAGTTCCTCATCTATAAAGTTTTCTTTCGTAGAACCTTCTTCCACACAATTACAGCAAAATTTCTCTAACAGGTAAACACAACACAGCATGAGGTATTTGAATATCTAAAATAAAGTTTTAGTATAATTTTTAGATATACAATGCATCTTCTTGCCGTTCACAAAGTGTGGGCGACTATGGATTGGGAAGTAAAGATTGATAACATAGAAATACTTTTCACAAAAGTTAACTTTTCCCACTCATTTGCTTTCTTCCGCTGTTTTTTGTGGGAAAAGTACATTTGCTGCTGTATTTCTTTCTGAAATCAGGCAATGAACAATGCATAGTGCCATAAATATATGCCACAATTCTTTATAAGATGCATGAATCAATAATATACCTTATGACATGAAAGGTACGTGAAGGATGACATTATGCCTCCGAGCGTTCGCATGCAGCAGTATCACTCAAAACGCCTGGGACTCACTAGATACAGCTTGCTAGCCTCACCTGTAGGGCATTGCGCATAAGTTTCGGGGGCGAAATTTCTCTCGCCAGCTGAAGATAGGACTACTCATGATATATCTTATGGTTCAAAGGAGAAAACAGCTATGTGGACATAGTACAATTCTAAGAATTCGAGCCTAATGTTTCAACGCATTTTTTAGTACATACAGTTTGAAGGATACAAAACCCAATAAATTTCTTCTGGCAAAAAAATATACTCTACTCCCAATACCATTGGATAGATGGATTAAACAAATTCATTGAACCAGCAGCTATACGCGGCTTGGCTTGTATGGCTATTTGCAATTAGATAACACAGGCCAACAATGAAAAAACTTTTTTACTTAAAATACCTTATTCTTATATTTTTTTTAAGTTGCTGAATTCAAATATAGTGGTTTTAAAGTTGCATCACCCACCATTTATTCACATTTTACTGTTCAATTTATGAAATGAAGCAATATTTTTAGAATATAACAGCTTTTTTATATTTATGGTAAAATTGAAAAAGTAGGTCTAATGAACGAAGATAATGGGGGATTACTGTTGGTACTTCACCGAGAAGTTCCGCAAGCGATTCATAGCAGAAAAAGCTGCACAAGAATCTTCAAGGGAAAAAGGGAAAGAAAATGTAGACCAATTCCAGTTACAAGTGAACCCTGTATTATCACGCTGTAGTAAATACAAACAATTAATCACGATCCAGTGAACAGTAAATACAAACAATTTTATGAGGTAACACAGTGTTTCATTGATTTCCCTATATTCCGTATAGGGGTATTAGACTAAATATTAAAATACATATTACTTGAGATCTGTGGGTGATACAAAATATCTAAGGCCAGTTTTGGATTTGGCACTAAAAAATCTATAGAGATCGGGTATTAAAATGAAAAAGTTTTCAAGCAAAGTTTTTTTGCTGGCCTGTGTCATCCTAAAAAATAGGAAACAGATAAACGTGGAATATAACAAGGTACATGCGTTTTTAATGAACAGTAAACGAGTCACCCGGGTGTCGTTTTTAACCATAAACTTCTAGCATTGGAGGCTTAGGAGCATATCGAATAGTCACTACTTGTGATGAGCGATATACCGCTAACTGTGATTGAATCACCGTTACTGAAAAGTAGCAATCACTGTCGGTGATTAAATACTCGAAATCACAGTGATTGGATCACTGGATTCGCTGATAAAAGCACCACCAAGGCTGAGGCTGACACCAAGTGATTAGCGATGTATCACTACCTGTGATTGAAGAGAATTAGCCGGTCACTGCCGGTGACTTAACCACTGAATACTCGAAATCACTGCGACTTTGAATACGCTGAAGATAGCTTCGGCTGCTACTACTGCTACCAACAGTATAATAAAGGATGTCTTATTCATCTTTAAGAAATATACAACTAATGGTTTGAATATCAAATTTAAAAAAAAATACCGACGGGATTTAATGAATGCCCCTTATCAATTTCTTTAGCATATTTCAAATTTACTTAATTATCGTAATATAAACTCACAATCAGAACTATTTCCTCAAAAAAATATATTTTGCCTAGATTTCCAATTTTCAAAAAGTTTATTCGTTCCTTTTTCAAAGAGCTCATTCATTGGAATTGGTGAAAGTAGCAGCAATAGCAGCGCCACAAATCAAAGCTTACTTTTAAGAGTAATTCTCCTCGGTGATTGCAATCACAGTTACGAAGCGCCGTTACTAATGAGTAGCAGTCACAGGTAACGAAGTGATTGGAAAATGACCGTACCGCTCATCATCACAACAAATATTCTTAATATTATAATTTTGTACGTGATCAAATTTCTTTGATATTGAAAGAGAAGTCATAAAATTATAGAGGCTTCATAAATAAATATGACTGCTTCCTCAAAAGGATAGTGGAGAAAACAATTTTTAAATACTAAATTAAAAGTGAATTTTTAATAAAACTTATACCACAATCTCATTATCTAAAGTAATATAAAATGTTATTAGTAACATAGTTTTTTATTGTCAAAAAACCAATATGTGTTCTTATGCATAGTCAGAGAAAATTGCAAAAAAATTTTGCATCTCCATCTCTGATCAATATATTATACTATAATTTCTCGGTGAATGCCCATTCCTACGCCTTTTTCAAACCCATACAATTTCCCTTAGCATCATTTGCACGTATTTGCGGTCAGTCATCTCTCCCATTCTTCCTCTTTCCCAACTGCAACCCTTTTAATGCCTTTCTTTCTGCGGACCCTTTAACATCAATTACCGACCAATACGGATACTCGATAGTTAATTTATCGCCTCTCGTTCGCGTTCTGTTAAACCTGGCACTCCCCAACGCGACCACCATTCCCAAACGGTCACTACTAACCCCCCTTTTCCGTAGTCCATCATAAACTCAACCCTATTCCAATCTCCTACAGAAGTTCGGAGGGAGAAACATCGTTGAAACAGGAAGAAAGAAGTTTAAGTTATCAATTTTAACTTCCGTGTCCTTTGTAGATAATCTAGGGTCTTTGGCATAGTCCACTTACGACTTACTGAAGATTTGGCTCTAGTTACATGGTAGATTAATAGATCTATTTTTTGAGCGAGTTATAACGTTGAAATATTGCTACAATAGTTTCCGCTTTCCGTTATGAATCAAAATTCGTCATTAAATAAATACATTCCCGCATTATTATTTAGTGATCGCGTCTATGGTAAAATCGGTACATTTAAATTAAAGTAAATATTCAATTTTAAACTTAGCTGTGAGAAATTCCGGGATTCCCAAAAATGTTTGATTTTCTTCCCTGGTAAATATAATGGCTAATTGGAATTCCTGCATCATTATAAAGTTTAAATCAATTATATTTGGCGTGAAGGTGACTATCGCTTTCACATTTAAGCTCAAGTAAACTGAAAAATCCAGGTTAATTATGTTTTTTACTATAAAAACAAATTACATGAATGACCTTTGTATTTTATTCGGGTACCCACCGCGTCCTTTGGCTTTCATTGAGAACAGTTTCGCTTTGCAGCCAACATCTTCAGCTCAAAGAATGATGAAACTGGATGCAATTTCAGCGAAAATGTTGTCTACAAAAGCCAACGGACGCGGTGAGGACCCGAAGAAAATGCAGAAATAGTATGATCAACGCCGCAAGAATCTTTGAACTTAAGTAACAAAATATTTACTTCAAAATAAAGCGATGGGAAAATCTTCTAAAAATAATTAGCGATGCACCAAGGATGGATAGTTCGGCATTCCAAGATTAGTGGCAGTATGTATGGATGAAATCTAATTCAGGATGTTCCTCGGTAACGTCTTAGAATATATACTTAGGAGATACATTTTTTCAATGACCTCGGATAGGTTGGGTATGGAGAATGAAACATTTTGGTAAATGATTTAAGGCCAAATCTATTCTTCATTTTATTTTTATTTTTCATTTTATTTATCTTCATCGCTCCAAAAACAGCTCATGTAAGGCCTTTTACATCGGGATAAATAACTTATAGCAACGACTACTGCACAAAACCATGCCCCGGGTAGGGACACGCTATCCAGGTGGGACTCGAACCCGCGTGCTTTAGTTTTGCAGACGAGGGCTCTACCCCGCCGCCACCGAGGCCGGCCAAAAATATACAACGGCTATAGTTTCTTTATATAAAGAAACTATGACCGCCTATTAATAGCCTATGACAACTCGTATGTTCCCAGTGGATTTTTCGCCAGAGCTTCTAATCCTCGGTTTTTTTCCTGGATTTTTCGAGTGGGTGGCTCCCCTGTCATGAACTCTACGCGAAATTCTACCCTGATCTCTAGAGAAAAAACACAACTCTAACCTATTCCCAGAAGAAAAAAAAAAACATTCACGCACAAACATATGGACTCGCACACGCACCATGTACCCAAACACGCACCCGAAGCCTAACTTGACGTTTCGTAATTTATCGCTCCGCCGGCCAATATTCGGGAGATCGCCTCCGTAGTCCCATTCTCGTGTAATATTCAAAATATATGTTGAAAAAAAAATACGAACGCGTGAATCTGCGCTCTGGCTCTTGGAAAGTGGAAAGGGAGGAGTATTGACAGGCAAAAAAAAACACGCACGGAGGGATGAATTTGGAAGGGGTTGAAGGGAAACGTGTAGACGGGGGGAGGAAAGAATTCGAGCATATTGGAAAATATGGGCATGAAATGTGATTTGGCCTTCAATAACCGAATTCTGGGGGACGCGGGGAGGATTGGGCCTTGAGTTAGGGGGTGAACTCGTCCGAGGAGCGGGCGTTTGGGTGATTTAGTTTGGGGAATAGGAGCAGGGAGGCGAGAGTGTGTGAAACGATGGGATGTGACGCCAAAGAGAATGGGGGAGAGGCGACGCTACAAATGCCCGTTCCAATGCAGCGTGCACTATCCGCTGACAATGAGAGCACCCAATTATTGACAGCCCTCCTGTTTGACCCTTGTTCCCCACCAGGGCCAAAGTGAATCCCTTACTGTGCTGCTAGTCCTTTGTCCTATATATTTCAGTAATGAGCTCGATAATATACAAAATTACTGGCAAAGTAAAAGGCAAATTTTCAAGTATATGAGGTAATTTTTAGTAAGAAAAAGTACTCTATGAAAAAGAATAAGTGCACCTACACGTAAGATATAGCTAATTTATGGTAATTTAGACTAATTAACCAAATTAACTTATTAAATAATGTAAGACCAAAAACAAAATGGATAAGCGAATATTTTGAGCCATATTTTGTCCCTCGAAATCTATACTACCTACTAGAAGTTTTAAGTAGTCATTATTGAAAGAACCTTCTCACCGTTTTGAGACTTTTTTCACTAAATTAGCTGTCAATCCTTAATTTTTTTTAGCTTTTTTTGTCCAACTCATCTCTGCACTTATAAAGGAAAGTTCCTAAAAATGGGCGAAATATAGAAAAATAAGGAGTCTGGCGTAGCATGTACACAGGTTAAGTTCTATTGGAAAGGGGAAAATGACAATAAGGGATAGTAGAAGACAAAAAAATAAAGCAAGGGACAAAGTATAAAGATCTAGTAAAAACTTTAAGTCACCAGCTACCATAACACATATGGTAGCAATAAGAGTACCGGTGACACTATCCGGTGAAAATAAATGTACCCAATTACTGAAGGCCCTCCGTTCTGACCCTTGATTTCCTTTAGGGTCAAAGTGAATCCCTTACTGTGTAGCTGGTACTGTGTTTCATCCACCTCAGTAATGAGCTAAACGTACACAAATACTGATGAAGTGAAAGACTAATTTTCAGGAACATACGGTAAATTTTAGTAATGAAAAGCTTTCTTGGAAAAATAAATAGTGTATCTATAAATGGAAAATTTACACCACGTGATAATGTAGGCTAATTCACTATTAACAGTCTAAAACGTATTGCATCAGCAGATATGATGAGCCGTAGGTTGTCAACCGAAACGTTGTAGAATGTGAAGTGGAAAGCAGTCAATTATTGAAAGATTAAGATTACCGTTTTAACCCTTTTTCAAATAGAGCCAATGTTTATCCTTTAATATTTAGATTTTTATTTGGCCTTTTCATTTTAGAATTGAAATATAGCTAGCAGCTAAAAAATAGCGAAATAAAAACTAAAAATAAGAGGTTGAATGTAGCATTTACGCAGGTAAATCGGTACTTATTGAAAGAGGAAAAGGCAACACGAAATACAGCAGAATGGAGAAGTAAAGCATTAAGACGATGGCAGAGGCAACCACCGAAACATCGGCTTAAAATCACCTCACCCGGTGGAAAACCCGAGAAGAATACCCCAGTATCATATGCCGGGTAAAAAAATATCATATTACCTTATAGGCCATGCCTTGCGACATGATGTCCTAATAATCAACGAAGACAACTAGATGGCAAGATTAACAATGGAAGACCTCGAAAAAAATACATGGAACATGTAAAGAAGGATTTGAAAGAGAATAAATACGTAAATTAACGAACGATAGAACAATACGAAAATGTTATCTAAATTAATTGATGAGCATTACATATTGTTCATATTTTACATTACTTATGATTTATTTCCAGATAATACACACTATTACACTTATTTAATTTAAAATTATGCATTAATATTGATTTTTACAGAAAGTAATACACAAATTAAACCCTACTAGAACTGACAAAAAATATGACCTGATTTCCTGATATACTGAATTTTTTTCGAATTTACACTAATGATTTGTCTCAGCACTACCACAGAGCAAAAATTACTAACCATTATCAACTATGGCGTTTTATTCTTATGGAAACAATTGTTTTTGTCGGAAAACCAAAAAAAAATATGGATAACAGTAAAAAAAACAACTTATAGGCTGACAAAAAAATGAGGAAGTCCAGAGAAGAATAGGAGGGAAGAGAAGCCTCATGAAAACATTAATAATAATACGGAACAGCCCAATAGGCCACATCCGGAAACATGATGGATTGATGAAGACAATCGTCGAGGGTTAACTTGATTGCAAGATTAAAAAAAGAAGACCTCGAGCAAAATAATTGGAAAACGTAAAGAAGGATTTGAAAGGGAAGAAATACGTAAGTGTGAAATTATTAGGTGATGGGTGATTTGAGCCGAGAGTTGCGAGAGATATGTAACTTGTTGTACTGTCCACGGCTTTACTATTAATAATAACAACGCGTTTCTACGCTTAGCGTCACCATCAGGTTAAATTGAAATCATAAGTGAGTATCGCCGCAGCTACGACTCTATTATATATCAGGCACCGAGGAGGACGGGGCAGAAAGGTATGTATCAATATATGGCCAATAATGTTGTTTTTGGATTGGAAAATTTTTAATTTGCGTGCGATAGCACTTTAATTGCGGCTATCTTACTGTTCCTCTCTGTGCTCCATATGTTAGCACGTAGAAAATGGGAGTCTTTTCGACGCCGATGATAGCGAAATAGAGTAGAGAAATGGATGAGCAACAACTTTTGTTTACCTCTCGCTAACCGATAAAATCGGGTCCCTTGGAGTGGAGGATGACCCCAGGCGTACGCCCACGAGCACAGCAACTGGAACGCATAACCAGCGGCGAAAACCGCTCGCCGCGCCCAAACAATGGCAACCAGGGCGACAGCGCGGTGTCCTTTACCCCGGCGGATAATCTCCGCTCGAAAACACACAAGCCATGCGCGCCAACTCGCATGCTTGATGCTCGCGGGGGTACATGGGAAGGGTGAAAGGAGGAGAAAGGACCATAGAGACTGATGGTAAGGGGGGAGAGGGACGCTATCCTTGCAGCGGACTTCCCGTGGAGTTGCCCAGAACAATGGCCGACGATCTGAATGGGAGAGAGTCTCAGTTGTCAAATAGGACACGAAATAAGAGTCCATGTGCGGTTGTTAGGAGCGTGAGCTTCGTCAAATGAAGCCGGCGGGAGAGTTCAAAGCTTGTGCATCGTCACTCGTCCGGCTGAGCCGAAAACGGAATTGCGGAGCCATGGCGGCGCGAAAAATACTTATGTGGTGCGTCGATAGCGGTACAGCCGGAGTGAAAGCAAGAAAAAGTGTTGCTTTACACAAGCATTTGTAAAGGAAGACGGATAAAAGGTCATTGGACCAAGAAAATAAAAATTTGGCTATCATTTTGAAACTTTACGGCGCATAGGAAATGGGATAAAATCTAAAAATATAGAAGTAAAGCAACACAGATTTAATGCCAATAGATGGAATTAAATTATTAGAAAATGAGAATATAGGTAATATAAGTAATTATACGAAAATTATTACTCATAGTACGTATTTACAGCCTATACAGAAGAAAAAAGTGGGTATTATAATGGGTAATATAAGGATGGCACAGGTAAATGAGATACAAATAAGCGTTGAAATGAAATTCGAATACACACTATATTTATATATAAATGCAAAAAGGTGGGGAAAAAGAAAAACAAACTAAAAACAGGACATCCATGCATGATTCCGAAAATCTTTTCAGATTTACCAGGAAAGAATATTATACAGGCGAAAAACTGCCCTGCAATGATCCCCATATTTTTTCTTGGCGGAATTTCAACCAGCATCTTTAGGAAGACTTCAACTCGACATGTGTTCCCAACGAAACTGTTGTCAAGTAAAAGAAATTAAACACAGTGAAACTCAAAAAAATACAGAACATGGCTCATGTTTTTATCACGGAACTCTGTGACGACGAATGTATTCAATATGTATCCACTTGAGGCTATAAATAGGCAGACTATCGTAAAAACATGATCACTTTTTCTCACTGGGGAGCTCTACCCCCCTATACTTCCTCAGAAAAAGCCTGCGGTTTCTTATGGTGACTTTGCTGATTCTTGCAAATTTTGAACGCCATTTCTTCTTTGAGCAATTATTTTTTTTCAAATAATTATAAGAAATAAGCAATAGTACCTCTTTCAGTGGTAAACCAAGTACATAGATACACCGAACGTTGGACTACCAAACTACACGGAATTCAAACCCACTGTCTCCAGGCTAGCAGGTGAGGATTTTACCCCAGCCGACACGAAGGCAGACGCCGAGAGAATAGACCAGCGAAAACACGCAAAACGGGTGACGCCGTATTTCCTAGTCATCTGAAAGGAGAGAGAGGGATAAGCTTCAAGTTTGCTTGGACCTGGGACGCATAAAATGAAAGGGGGAGGATAAACCGGGAGGTGGAAGGAATGAAATGGAAGAAGCACGGGTGCTGCCTGCCGATGACAATCTCGTCATGGTGGGAACGAGCGACGGATAATTTCAGAGCGGCCAGCGGGTGGCGCCCGGATAGAGCCTATGCCTTCGTCCTTGCGTTCCAATGCGAAGGAGCGAGTGCTTCTGTTCTGGTTTAAAGGGGAGTAAAAGCCGGGGGTCGCAAATGGGAGGGGAGAAATGGAAGTGAAGGGATTGCACAAAAGAGGAAAGTGATAGGGAGGGAGAGAGTTCGTTGACGGACAAGGTCTGATGAGGTACAAGGCTCCAGACAATGCGGAGCATATTGCATTTTTAGTGTGGACGTTTGGAGTGAGGACACAATTCTCTCGAATATGTCCCACGAATCATCCACTAGAGATATTTATAGAAGTGTGATAACATGGAGACCGAAAACGTATTTCGCTTAGAGGCAATCTATAATATGAGTACTGGTCATATTGCTGAAATGGCAACTACTCTCGATATAAAAAAGGAATACCGAAATTTGTATTTAGTCACAATGTCAACTACTTAACGAATAGGTAATCGATGTAAGCAAAAAGAATCATGGATGGTAATACTGCTGAAAATTAAATTAGGCTCGGTGTTAATTAAATAAGAAGGTAAAATGGACAGAGAGGAGGAAGAACGACGAAGTGCTGGACATGGTGGGTGAGGAGAGGCAGCTTTTAGATGAGATATGGAAGAGACAGAAGGTATGGATGGAGAGAGTATTTAGCGGAGAGGGGATGTTGAAAACGGTGTTAGGGGGTATAATGGTTGGCAAACGACGGAGGGGAAGGAAGAGAATAGGATTTTAAGATAGAAAGGGAGTAGGCCTTACAGTGAATAAAAGAAGGCAGTGCTGGAAGGAAAAGTAGGCTCCCAGATTACTTCTTGTGTACTCCATTGAAACCTACCTTAATCGTTAGAATACTATAATAATAACTAAAAAAAACTATAATTACAATTCTTACGAACGTGAATTACTCACAGAAAAAGAATACGATTCAAAGCAATTGTTAATTGGTAGACCTTAGAACCCAATATTTTAAAAATTACGCTCATTCGGAAATAAATAATAATTAGAAATCATGGTATTTGAAGTAAGAATTTCAATCTTGATCGGAATTTCTTCCTAAATTTTATCCTTGTATTCCCTTCCATAATTTAATCCTTCTCGTAGAAGGATCTAAATCCTGAAATAAAGTGAAGCATTTCATCATTTCATCTTGAGATGCCATTAAGGGTACGCATAAAAAAATTCAAATACATTTTCCCTGGAATGCCGGAATTAAATCCACGTCTGCACTAGGTCACGCTACTCACTCATAAAATTCAAATACATTTTCTCTGAAATACCGAAAGATAATCCATACCAGCACTAAGTCAACTTGCTGCTAAAAATTCATATCCGAACTGAGATGAAAATTGGAAGCAGGATGAAAGAGACAGCGTTAAAAGGAATTCGGGCACTTAAAATAAAAATGACGCGAAAAATCCCTATAGTCCCTGAGCATATTCCACTGGGAGAGGGTGGTGAAAATTTTCCATCCCCATTCTTGCCGTCAACGGCACCGGATGAGAATACTGAAGCGTTGGTGGCAGGGGAGACTGACCAGACAGAAGTGGGAGGGTTGCGAATGGGTGAACTAGACTGGTCGCAAGGCATCGGGAACGTTTGAAATAAAACAGTGGGGGAAGACGGCTTCCTCTCCCGTCTGATCGGAAGGTCGTGAAGACGCTGCACTAGGGGCGACGGAAAAAGGAGGGCAAGGCACCTTATTCCTCCTGGGAGTAGGATGGGAGGTTCGGAAGAAGAAACTCCAGAACTATGTGGAGTACTTTGCCAGCACACACCTACACACGAGCCCATTCGAAGGTAGTCGTTCCAACACATACTCAATTCTTTCCACCTACTCCTGAGTCTTATTCCACACGCTAGTCTTTCACGTCTACAGCTGGTGGATGGCCGTTTCCAAGTCTCTCTTCCACGGCTTCCACCTATTCCTCCAAGGGCTTAATTCCCACATCGTCCCAAAAAGAGAAAGAGGAGAAAAAAATATTTTTACGGTACATCCCTCCTCGATTTTCAAGCCGCTCACGATTTGGCGTCAAAGTAGCATCCAAAACAGCTCGCGAAAATAAAGCGAGGAAATATCCACCACTCCTTAACACGGTTCCTTTATTCCCTTCCCAGTGTCTGACCTCGCCGGGGATGTGTATATAAAATATGGACAATACATGGCAATTTACTTTTACGGCTGGGGTCGTCTCTTCCAAACTAAGATGAAGCAACTCTTATTTCCCCTGCAAGTCGGCCTCGACGCCTCCTTTATATTTATCCATTCGAGTTTCCTGTGCTTCGCGCTTCTGTTTCGTTGAAACACCGGGAAAGATACTTGGAAAAAGAAGTCTAAGGGATCATCTTTGATAGCGGGACATAAAAATTTCTACCCTGAACTTAGTAAATGTTGAAATTTAAAATACTCAGTCCATTGAACTTCATAGTAAACTCCAGTTCACGTTCCCAAAAAATAAATTGCAGTGAAATTAAATAGAGAGAAAACATATACAATTTAGGGTTTTCTGTTGGCCTCCTATAGTTGAAAATATTACCAAATAATACACTTGAAATAATCAAATAAAATTTACAATTACCTAGAAAAAATCCTTGGCCTTTATAATAAATAAACATAAGGCTGATTGATATAATAAAAACTAATTTGTGAATATATTTCCATATTTGAATTAGGAAAGAACCACTTGATATAACTGGTGAATACTGTGTCACATTTGAACATAAATTCAGTCTATACAAGGGACGTTTTTTTTCAGCCTCCGATAGCTCAGCAAAAACACCATACAAGCGACAGGCGGGTACTGCGCGTAAGGGCAACTGCGCATCCTCCGCACCACACGCTCAAGTCATTTCTGATCTTAATATTTTAGTTTAAGACTAGCAGCAATCTCATTAACTACACTGCCTCAATTGATTCTCCCGCCAAGTGTGTGCTGGGGAGCGACAGCCAAAAAACTTGCCGAATGGCTTGAGCATTGACATGTCTCGACCTTTGTGCCGATAAAAGAGGATTTTTTATGCACTATGGCTAGAGTTTGGAAAATTGTGAAAAACTACACCCATTCCCTTTAAAAACAAAAGAGGAGATATGCTGGCTTCAGGAGGAGTTCTGATCCACGACAACAACCTTCATCTCAGCGCTGATGCAGCCCAACTGCTCCTTGAGCAATTTCAATGGGAATTTTTTTATCATCCGCCGTGCAATGTCGACATAGTGCCGTGTGATTTCCATATTAACATTGAATTGAAGAAGTGGCTTGGAGGGAAAGGGTTTTTAAACAGGCTTTGAGCTTCAGAACTAAGGCAAAATTCATTGGAGGTCACCGGCGGCAACATCCTCTGAAGAGGGTATAGTAAAACTTGTACACAGGCACGACCAATACCTCAATTGACGAGGTGATTATGTCTAAAGGATACCACAGGTGTGATCCACATTTAGCAATGAAATAATTTTTAATCATTCACTTCGTCTTCTATTCATGACCCATCGGAGGTTGAAAAAATACGTCCCTCGTAGATGAAAATATAAGGGAGCATTGCTGGCACATACACATGTAGCCCGAATTAAATGTTTCCACTACCACTAAAAGTAGGAACATATTTTAAGGTATGAATTAGTTGATTTTCAAAGGTGATTAATGGCAAGGAAAAAGTTCGAAAAAATCTTAAGCATTTACGCATACTTTACGCCATAATTTAATGCATAGCTTAGTAATTTATAACCCTCTTTCAGATTACCATCATGACCAAATACAAACACTTTATTTGACGACAAAAACTAATGAAAAACGATGGTATGGGATATAGCAATGAAACAAAATATGGATAACCTTCTAAACTTCAGTATCCCTAAATATATTCCCATTTTCGTGACCATCATTGTAAAGTAATTTCGTCATGGCAGAACTGACACTTTATTATTATTAAGTATCCACTTTCGAGTTCCGATTTTCAAGCAATAATTCTAGTGCATACTACATCACTATTACGGTAAATTCTATGAAAAACATAACGTTTTCCGCCCACACCTGTGCTGCGTAACTCAAGTATAATTCTTACTCTCGCTTTGTGAAATTTCCGCAGCATTAACCATTTAAGCCACCTATTAGTTGGCGATACACAGATATTTCTTGGGGGAAACAGGGGGATGAAACTCCGGTTAGTTATTTCAAGGCACGGAGTGATTATTTCATTACCAATTCATTTCCATCCCCCTACCCGAAAGAGATGGTGCCAACACTTGCCACGTGTGTCTCCATAGTGGGGGAGAAGGAATAAAACTTCTAATTATTTCCCCTCGCCCCTTTAGCCTCTGGCTCAATTTTTACCCTCACCCCTTTCCCCACACCCTAGGGATAACCCATTCCCTTTCCCTTTGACTGTACTCTAATATCCCCCTCCATTTGGCTCCACCCTACAGCCCAAGCCTTTACCAATCAATGCCACCTCATTTGGCCCGGCTTTCGACTTGCCCCTACCCATCTACGCACCCAAATGCCGCCAACGTTTCCCTTCTTCCAGCCATTTTCTTATATCAAGCACCCTCCAGATAGATTGCCGGACTCAAAGGCACCGTACCGCGGCGGTGCAATGGTGCAACTGGTAATGACCATTATAAATTATGAATGTCTGCATGAGGGGATTTCCCTTCCCCTAGTTGTTAATATTATTATTAATTTTAATTGTTCCCCAAGCACTTCACTTAACATATAAATTTATTCACTTGTATGGTGACTAATACTTGCAGACAGATTAGCGTAAAAAATCATTATTTCCAATTTTTTTTCTACGAGCGCAGTAGCAATAGATAAATTCAAATTTCTTGAGAGTGATTAAGTGGGGCCACTTAATTTGTTGGAAATATTTTTGACGAATATACTCCTTGTTCCTGGTGTATTGTGTACATTACATCGAAATTTGAAATTTTTCACGCATGGCTAAGTAAAATATCGTTATTACAACTTGTACAGTGCTCCTTGAACGATAAAAGCAGCATGGAGAAGAATGATTAACAGAGAAAGTTGTTTGTTAACATATACTTAACCAGAAAACAAAACATACATAACAGAAATAACGCTTTACTCTTAGCAAAAGACTTTGCACACACTGGGGAATTCCAAACTGTCCATTTGTCATGAATGTCTATCAGCAGGTCTTCTACAGAAGTTTCCCTTTTAAAATTAAAATTTCTACACTTAACTGATCAAAAATTAA
Organism: Ischnura elegans; assembly: GCF_921293095.1. Taxonomy (NCBI): domain Eukaryota; kingdom Metazoa; phylum Arthropoda; class Insecta; order Odonata; family Coenagrionidae; genus Ischnura; species Ischnura elegans. The sequence continues at coordinate 88,461,030 of NC_060255.1, read as the reverse complement.
AAAGTAACTGTAGTTAAGCATAGTTGTCTGAGGTTTCAGGCGAGATGGAGTGGAAACGTGACATAATGAAAATGAAAAAGCAGGAGCAATTTCCACAATTTTACATTTATTAATACGACCGGTTTCGCTTTTCAGCATCATCAGGACCTGATGATGCTGAAAAGCGAAACCGGTCGTATTAATAAATGTAAAATTGTGGAAATTGCTCCTGCTTTTTCATTTTCATTAAGCATAGTTGATTTTCATTGGTGCTTTATCCACCTGTCTCCTACCCTCATGCATCCCGTTAAGTAACCTAGTGCAACATTTGGTTGGTATCACCTAGGTTGCCTTAAGCATGTTACGGCCACGCAGTTTGTTGTATTAATTTTTGACCAAAAATCACAAGAGGAACCATCCTATGGAAAACGCCAAGCATTCGCCAGAGAATTCAAAACAGTCCATAAGACAAGAGGTATATGTTAACAGAGGTTTTATAGAAGTCTCCCTTTTAACACTTCTGCACTTATTCGTTTACACTTTCACGAGTACTCGTCATGCTAGTTTTAAAAAAAATTTTGGGCTATGCTGCCACGTCTATTTTCTGGTTTTCATTTAAATTTCCCGAACGATGCTGTTCCCTTTTTTCACAGGGACACTAGCCATGAAATAAGTCGTACTTGGCAACCCGTAATTCTGAAATATACCCAACAACTGACTCCTTCTCCCACTCTCATCCTATCACCCTCTGATACAGATAACTATATAGGTTGCATGTATATGATGCAAAAAAATTTGTTGCCAACGTTTCAGTTTTTGGCGTTTTAACGTTTTCGCAAAATTTATTTTTATTTAATCAATCGAAATTAAGGATAACTAGGTTTTGTAATAACTTAATATAAATAAATATGTGCAAAGATAAGGTATGTCAAAATTATTTATGTATTTTGTTCTTATTTATATATATACTTTTTTTAATTGTATTATTGTAAAACAACTATCGTAACATTTATTTAAGTAAAAATATTGTACATCATTGTATTTTAATATTGTTCCCATGTTTTCATTCATAGCCCTGATGACACTTTAAAATAAACTAAAACATTGGCTACAACTTTTTTTGCATCATATACATTGGACCTATACTCCAAGAACTATTTAACCATTAATTAAAGATGGTCAAGATAAGAAGGAAAAAACTGATAACTATATATATAAATCAAGTTTCCTAACTTATCAGATTCCCTTGAAAAAGAGACCAACATTGGTTGGAAATCGTTGGGACCACCCGAAAATTCGCGCGGCGACATAGCCAAAAAAGTTTTTTTAACTAACCTTTCTCACTTATTGTGATTTTTACAGCAGTAAACACTCATAAACTTGACTTATCAAAAGTTTAAACAAAATTAACTTCAATTAATCCTAATTACTTTTCATCGGTGCTTAACCCACCTGTCTCCCGCACCTATTCATCCAAATCTCCCTCCCGCTAACCACCACCTTCGCTTCCTTGCCAACAGGAGACCTTCGCGGTGGCCCTTGCCTACGTTTCTGGCACGGAGAGCTAAGTGCTGTTAGGGCGAGGCGAGACCCTTTCTCCGATCCTGATTTACGATTCGTGTCCTCCAAACCCCTCAATCCCGCCCTCTTACTCCCACCCGCTGCGTTATGCCCTGAAGGGACGTTATCTACTCTCCCTTTCCTTCTCCCTGGTGACCTGACGTCATTGCCAATCCCACTCCAGTACCTATATATTTAATGGGTGATTTTAAATGTTGGCCTCGAATTCGTAATTCTGAATGTTTCATAAACTATGCCGCTTCTTCATACGACGCATGAGTATAAGATGAATGAAGTATAAAAGTTAAGATTAATACTGCTAGGGAAGACGATATTCCATAAGTTATCACTAGAGTTGACAGTGCCGGCGTAAGGGCGTCGCTATTCTGAGCCAGTTGGAGGTGAGATCATAAAATCCAAAGAAAAGGATGCCTGCGTAAATGAGACGACCGCTCCCACTCCTATTCTTATTACCGCCTGTACTCCTTACACTTAGTTTTTATAATTCTTTACTCGTTAAAACGGTAAAATCACAATTCATCTTCTCAAGATTCTAGAAATGTTCAACTCTGAAAACTAGGATCAGTTAAAATTAACTATATTATCGCAACGTGCAACCAACCCATTCACATCAAAAGATCCATCTCATCCCTCTTAGTGACATTCCTTATAGATCTTCGACCGCTACTTAGACCGCTACTGCCGCTATTGTACCCCAGCCTTTACGTGGAAACCCTCACACCTCTGTCTTAACACCGGCCATATTAGTTTCTGGGTACCTCTTCACGTTCAGGTTGGAATGAGGGAGGGGTTACGATAATAGTTTCCGATAATTTTTTTAGCCTTTCATCGTTCCCTGGATGGGATGGAAAATGCAGGGGCTCTGTCATATTTCCCCTTTTGCGAGCCAATTTACGGAGTATTTCCTGATAAAATATACTCTATCGATCAGATTTGAACTATAATACCAATTAAAATCAAATAGGCTCGGATTGGTCAATTGGCTGGGGCGTCTATGTTTCGCACTATATTACCAAATCAGATACCATTGGATACAACACCAACGCAGACAACGGAAACGCTAGGAGGAAAGGAAGCGCATTAAAAAAAAGTAAGAGATCACTTCTCCCAAACTGTAAATGGGCAGGTGTACATAGAATTTTAATTAACTGTAACATTTTCGCCGGGTATGGAAAGAAGAGGTGGCTTATTAACGCTATAAAAAAACTAAAATAGCATTTAATTCAGCAAAACGTGATAAAACAGCTGTACCTAATCAACTTAAGTGCCTCAGCTTGTACAAAATAAACATATAAACTACAATGCACGATGGAAATAGAAGTATTAACCTGAAAAACACATGCATGCAAAATAGTGAGAATAAAGTCTCTTAAAAGACATATAATCATGACTCATATTTTACAAACAGAGAATATTTAACACTCAACTTTTTTAAGTATTTTCAAGAAACAAGTATAAATTTTAAAACAATAAAGAAGCAATCTTTAATTTCAGTGTAAAATCTTAGGAAGTTGACATGATTCTGAAAACTGAAAGGCCCTTGTCACATAAATCGAAGGTTTATAAGAAATCCGCCTCGTTGTCCATAAGGTTTTGTATGAATAATGGAAGGTATATTATTTACAGTACGTTGACAAGCAATTCATACTAAATAAAACATTCACGAGAATGCATGAAATTAGTTCTGTGACACAGCTCAGGCGCTGGTGATTTTACCTTAAGAGTAAACACACAAAGTAAAGATTTTAAGAAATAAATAATCTAGGCGTAACAGGTGCATATTATAACTCCCTATTACGATTTTCATTAATATTCGCCTCTTGGAGTACCCCTACACCCACTGCTAGAAACTATTGTAAGTTTTACTGACTAATGGTGAATTTATAAATTCCGAAATTCCTAGGACATTAAATAAATATCAACACAAGCATCGAGGTCTACAGCCTTGGTAAATCACAATCAACCATTAGGATGAATTTCTGAGGTGGGAACGCAAAGAAATAGATTTCTCATAATGGATTTATAAAGAACTACAAAGAGAGCTTTTACACCAAAGAAAACCTGATATAAGGATCCGTTAGAGGGATTAATTCCTCCGTAAAGTACTTAAAATCAATAAAAAACTATTTAAGCCTCTATATTAGGATTTGAATTTCATTCTTCAATCAATAATACATTTTCATTGCATAGTCATCGGAAGTTTCCAATTCATGAGTTTTCCTCCATCTGCATGTCATATGTTTGTCAGACGTAAAGCATGTCAGCCATTTGGTTAAAAAGCGAGTCAATTTCATTGTGAAACGAATGCTAATAATGCTCCTCACATAGATGTAATGTAAAGTAAGACAAAATATATTTTATAAAAACCATTTGGATTATGCATTGCCAGAGCTCAATAATTAGGCTAATTACTTTGTAAAATGAACGAACAACTTCACATGCCATAAATAATTTATGTGCCGGATAAAATTATCATTACTGATTCAAATGCCTATGATTCATTTCTTGGATAAACCCACAAATGCCATTTCAATATATTCACGACTACTCGAATATATTAGAACTGCAAGATATTATTCCTGTCACGTTATATTTACCATGGCACAAAAATAATATACAATATATAAATTATGATCAACTCAATCTCTACAAATTATATAATGTCTTATCATAGAATAAAGGTACAGTCTCCAACAATATAATAGACTTTTGTTCACGATCATCGTTCAAATATTTTTTTTATTTGGAGATTATTACTGGTAATAGTGTTCGTCGGGACGTTAAACTTACAGCAAGGAAAAATAAAAACTTTGCATTCTACAACTTAAATTTTTTAATGAAAACTAAAAGTTCAACCTGTAGAAAGCAATGTTGCTGTTTTGCCTAACTTAAAATGGGAATCTAAAAGGTTAAAGCGTCAAAAACTCAGTGCATAAAATTTACAGGAAAATTTTGTAAAATACAATTACCCAAATTAGAATAGATAAGCAATAACCTTTTGCAGGCGTCCAAATTAATGTTTTGACAGATTTTTCAGCAGTTTCAAAAGGGACTTTTTTTACACCTCACATCGTTACAATAGTCCATTAAATATTTTTCCTAACTTAAGATGGAATTCTACAAGGCTAAGGCCTCAACAATTCAGTGCATAGAACTTACAGGGAAATATCGTAAAATTCAATACTCCTTATTAGAAAAGATAAGTAATAAACTTTTGCAAGCGATCCAATTAATTTTTAATAGACTTTTCAGCAGTTTCAAAAGGGATTCTTTTTTTACACCTAGCATCATTCAATTACTCCGTTAAATAAAGTGAATATGTCACCCGTACCCTCACGCTCACAAGCGCGATTAATATTCCGTGGACATTTGAAGAGCAAAGAGTTGAATCGACAGAGCGATAAAGATCAGGGGATAGTAGATAGCCAGTCGTCCCTCAAAGCCGCAAGAAAAAAAAACTTTCATCCTCTTTTACCCTCAATAACATTTTCACGTTCCCCGGGAGCGTGGGAGTAGAGCTTGGGATTGAGCTAAGGGGAAAAAATATTAATGAGCGCTGAAGGTAGTGGGCGGGCGGGGCTTGGATGGAGTTGGATGAGATGATCGAAGGGTAAGGTTATTCAAGGGAGATAAGAGAATCGGGGTCCAAAGGAACGAAGGGTTGCCATGAGAGTGATGGGTTGAATCCAGGGTGACTACTCGGATACGGAATTCAAATTCCTGACTTTTCCCGGCATTTCCACGTAAATGTTCATTCTCCCTGGCTACTTTACAATGCGTTCCTCTTCGTTTTCTGCATATTATTGCAGAGAAAGATTCAATGACATTACTGGAAACTAGAATTTGAATTGTTATTATAAATAATTCCTCTCCAAGTGGTAGTTCCAATGCTACAAGATAAATTTGGTAAATGTAGGAAGGAGATTATAGTAAAATTCGAAAATCCAAACGTGATGGAGTCGATTTTCTTTCTAATTGAAATGAACACCTGCTATTTTCAAGGATTATTAAATTTATTCCGACATTTGTTCAGATATTACTGCATCATTTAGGTTGTTTTAATTTCATAACCGGGGAAATTGCAAAAGTTTATATCGATAGGATTTTCTAATGCCCAAGTTGTTGAACAAAGTCTTTCTAAAATCGACAAAAAAATAAAAAGTTAATATTTATCAGCATATCGTCAAAAATTTCTGAACTGGTAAATTTTTCTCAAAATTAATGATATGCTGATTAAATTTGGGTGTTCTTTTGTTTTTATTCGTTTCTATAAGCCCAAAGTGTCATCTTACATGGTAGAAATAACAGAATTTCAAATCTGGACAAAATGTTATTTCGGGTGGTCAAGATAAATGGGACACCCTGTATATGTGCAATATAGATGCTGAAGAACGGCATCATGGTCCAGATAAAAATAATAAGTAACCAAAATCAGAGGAGAAAATAATGGTTCAAAATACATGCTAAATTGTAAGAATTGCTATTCTCGACATCTGGTTCCTGCCCTATTACTTTAGGTTTTAATAGACGGTTTTAAGGGCCAGTTATACAACAGAACAGTAAGTAAAATAATAGTAAGATAAAACCTACGTTGCTCCCTAAATTGGACAGCGGAGTTGTTGGAACTAATACTTTTAGCTTTGAAAGAAAAAATTACGCTGTTTTCAAACTAAATAAAATGGAGAAGAAATTTAATGGACTCATAAAACCCCTTTAAGTAGGTTTTCAAAATTCAGAAAAAGTCAGTATATATGGCTCGATAATTTTTCCTCTTTACTCAGGATTAAATAATTATAATTTTTCCGGGTAAATGGGGGAATTACACATTCTTCCTGAATACTACCCGGTTCTTTCTCATTCTCCGTGGTTTCTCCTCTCGGTGACCACACTTTTGGACAAGGAAGGTTGATTCAGGTTTGGGAGGACAAAGATTCCTGTAACCCTTTCTTGAGGGGGGGAGGGAGATTTCTAACGTACCAACCCCCACTGAGCCTCATTGCCATTGGAGGGAGGTCCATGATTACCAACATAGCGGCAACATCCCGCACCACCATCACCAACCGACCCCCCAATGCGGACGACTCAAAATTTATGTCAACTTAGGTTTTGAATGAGACTTCAATTAGCTTTCACATCACGTAGAGTGGAGGGAGGAGACATCCTTTGGGAGGCTACCTCCCACACGAAAGGCTTTCTCCGACTAAAGCGACCCCTTGAAGGGATAAATGAAAGGGGAAACATCAGCAGACTTATTTCTCTATCGGCTGGGAAGAAAGGGGCAGGAAGGGGGTTGTAGGGAAGGGGTTGAGGGGTGGGATAGACGCGAAGGACCGTGAGGAATAGGGGAATAGGATATGCCAGGTGAGAGAAGGGTACGGATAGGGTTGAGTGAGCCTCAGGGCTGTAACAGAGAAGATGTGCCGATAATTGGATTCACATTGTTCCTAGTCCTTATCGGAAGACATGGTGGAAGTTTTAATGCAGTTACAAACTACGGCACAGTAGGGCGGCATCTTATAAGAAAGGCAACAGCGCAGTAATAAGAGAAAGTACACCGTAGGCCTTACAGATAGGAGTACAAATAATTGGGTAAGGTTGACATGCCTCCACGTTTCATTCCCTTAACTAATGGAAGACTGTACTATTCTCTCGATAATGAAGTAATTATCTACTGCGCGTTGACACAAGCATGGCTAGCATTTTATTCAGAATTGATTTCTATTACCATCCTGTTGAATTGCTATATTTAAATTTGAATGGATAACCCCGGCAAAGAGAAATATATATTGTGATATAGATCTAACGTTAATTCTAACGATATCTAAAAAAATGAGAGTGGATTCTGCTAGGGATGACAAAGAACTTTTTTTGGAAGCTGGTTACTACAAACAAAGAGTAAACATATCTTGCACCTTTGATAAGCAAACATCATTACTCAATAACTTCACAGGTTCGAAGAGTATGATTATTTTCAAATTTATTTCTTTTAAAATGTCTATATGTCGCAGTATAACATAAAGTGAATTACTTACTAATAATTTTTCTATTAAATATGGTCACCAGAAAAAAGTAATACTGCATTTGACTCACCAAAAATAAACAAACCTTATGTTTCACATCGCTTACAGTGGAAAAAATTATCCCCGAACGATTAACGAGAGTAGATGAAAAGAGATCACCCGAGATAGATGTAAAGTGCGTAAATTTGAAATTTTTACGGAGATTTTAATGGAATTGCAGAATTGTTTTCGTCATAACTATAATTTATATCGGCCGTTCACGTTATTATAAACGTCTTTATAAATTAATCAATTTGAACTGGAATCGGCACTTTCCTTAGTGGAAAGGTATTGCAAAATCAAAGATTTGGTATGGTGCACAATACGCGCACATACTTCGGCAAAATTTGGGTTTTTACTTACGTTGCACAGGCGGTTAGCCAACAACAGGTCTTTATATCACAGTAGTCTTTGTTTTGGAGTAAAACTCATATTTCTCATAATGAATACCATAATCAACTCGAGCCCATCCTTAAGGCAGTTTTACACGAGGCACTTGCTTGCACAATCTGACGTGTTTGCGAAGGTGCGTTCAAAATTGCCTCAGGTAAAGCGGTGAATTGCTAGAAAACATGCGGGAATGCGTGGTCGTGAGATGGAAAAATAGCCCTGTTCTAGTTTCGCACATGCATTCGCGCAGTTCCGCGCCATTTTAAAAATTAATGAAGTTCTAACCTGCGCAATTCCGTGCCCCGTGTACAACGGCTTTTATAAAATAATAAACCTTCACGTTCAGAATCGATGACTGGTACTTAGAAGGACGATAAGGACTTGAAAATAAACAGAACATCAACATTTTCCTCACGGCCCGTCAAAATAACCGGGGGTAAATGGAGAACGAAGACCCTTGATGACCAATGCGGCCTTAATGGACCCAAACCCCCTCTTTGATGTCTGGCCCTCGGCAGATTTCTCTATCTTCGGTCTCTCGGCGCCTTTATCAAGCAGCACCATCCATGTAGCCAGACTCCACAAGGTTTCCTCTTTTTACACCGCCATCTCGCTTACGACCTTTCCCCAGGACACAGCCTTATGAGGGATCAGCAGGGGATCGAGTCACAGTTGACTCAAATTCGACGGATAATGATCAAAACACGACGGTGCCTTCGACAAACGTCGTCGGCAGCTGCAAAGGGAGGAAAAAAGGTATAGGATATCAGGGTGAAAAAAAATAAAACCGGCTGAAACCTAGGTGAAGGGCGAGAAACAATGCCTTACAAAGAGAAGCGGAGACAGAGGCTCTCGGCGGCGTATACGTAGCCTTTCCCCTCAGACGGGATTTTCAAGTTGAAAGAAAAAATGGCGCGAGGATAAAACGGTGAGGAGGGGTTTTTTTTTTTTATGGCCGCGCCTTGGTGTGGGTGGAGCTCGAAGTGCGGAAGGAAGACTAGGAGAATGAAGAGCCCGACTGCACGCCATTTTTGCATTGTTCCCGGCGACTAACGGTGGAGAGGCGGGCGTTAGCGCGTTCTCTTGCTTTGGCAGTGCGGGATTTGGTTCAAGTACGACCTTACTTGCGCGAAAAATATAATTCGCGTTGAAGTCTCACTTAACGGGATGGGGAAGGGAATGGTTTCGGGCTGAGAGTAGAGCTGAGATAAGGAAAGAGTTTTTTTTCCAAATATTTTCGTCTAAACGTCTGTAAACGGTTAATTTACTGTAAATGTTCCATTGCGCATTTACCGTTTTACAAAAAAGGGGAGATTTTAATATTTGAATCCACAGGACAACAGGCAAACATATAAGGCTGTGAAGCTGAATGAAAGCGTTCAATAATAATATAAAGTAAGGTTTTTTCCCAAAATTTTCATCTATGGGAAGGAAACGGTTCATTTTCATTAAAATTTCTATTGCGTATTTTCCTTCAGTATAGACCGTACCACTCTTTTCCACACACAGAGAATTTTATTGAACATTCTTATATACTTAGTCACAGTAAAGGCTTCATCTTGAAAAATTACAAACATCCGTCAACAAATAAACAAATGCATGGATTCCAAAGACATAACCCATTCAATTTTTCGGTCGGAATAGATCTGTGAGAATAACTATTTAGCTGAGTGGGCGACTAAGTTCACCGTACAATTCAACGTTAGAGGGAGTAGGTAGTCTCACATATGAATTCGAATTGCGGTTATGGTGTATCGCCTTCCATATTATTAATACGAGAGTGGAATCTCCGCTTTGGCAGAGCGGGATTTGGTGCAAGCGCTTACTTCCGCGTATAATGTAATTTGTGTCCCACTTGGAGAGATAGGAAAGGGAATGGCTGGGAATAGGGCTAAGAAGAAGTGAGGGTTTCTCCGAACTGATTCTTCTTTTGTCGGGAAACGGTTAATCTACTTATATTAATTTTGTAGCGTGTTAGTTTGTCCGCATTTTTTGCAGTTACACTTCAAGGGATATCTTAGTGATACCAAGTGCTTCAGGGATGGGGTTCTATGCGTTCGTCGCAGAATTTCTGTACTCACAGTTTAGACTTGGTTCAAGTGCTGTTGCTCGAAATTTCGTAAAGTTTCGGGCAAAAAAAAACGTGCAAAAATGGACCAAAAGTAGCCTGCCATCAATACCTACTGCAGACAAACAGTGGCAAGACTATTAATTCCTGTTTCCCCACTGAGGTGGTTCTTCTTTGCAAAACTCTACCACAGAAGAGCCAGGCACTGGTAGGCCACAATAAATTCCCTGTCACCTCACCCCCCAGCGACCATTTCCCGCCATTCACCTATGAGTCTCGCGATTGGGGAGGGCGGCAGTGGTATTGCTGCCTACAGTTCCACCTTCCATTCCCACTCCTTACTTGCCTAAAGTGCTACAACAGGCAACAGTGCTACAGTGATAGGCGACAAGACAATGACCGGTAGTGCAGCACAATCAACCTGGTTGTGGAACAGGCAGGTTAGCACATGTACTTTTCTGCAAAAATTCCATTGCGTATTTACCGCTTGTAAAAACTGTTCTACTCGGGGCATTTTATTAAGGATTCTTACGCACACAGTTGCAGAAAGCGTTGCTCCCTGAAAAGTTACAAATTACGGCAAATAATGCACAAATGCATGAATTCAAGCCAAAAATATATCCGATTCATTCTTTCGGTCAGAATGGACTGTGATAATAAACGCGCGCTGCTGATTTCAACTAAGTTCGCTGTGAAATTCGACGTTTGAAATCTTTCTTGTGGTGGAATGATCTCTTCACCTGTGCTGTTCTTCTTTGATTTCTGCACTGTTCCATACTGCTTAATTTCGACATAATTTGTACACTTTACAACCAGAGACGGTCTGGCCAGGTTAGCTGGTCGGTAATCGCAGAGGGCCCCGAGCTTAGGAGGGCCCCATAACGATCGCGTCTATCGTGAAGCATATATGAAAGGTGCAAAAATAAAGACAAGTTCTTTTTGCAATAACAAAATTCCAAGTTTTCATTAGCTGCCTCATTTACAATATACTCAGTGTAAAAGATTGCATAAAAATAAATGTAATAAAATAAAGGTGTAAAAGATAAAAGAGACCCTGATGCTTTTTGAGAGGGCTATTCGAAAAGTTTTTTTAGGGCTTTTTAAGATTTCAGCGCAGTTCTGGGAGAAAATTCACTAAATATGTAATAAAACCAAAAATAATTATTAAAATTTACATGCCGTGAGATTTTTACTTTTCAAGGTATTTTTTCTTTACATTTATCTAGTTTTTAAAAGCCATAATAGCGTCAAAATATAGGAATGTAATTTCCAGGAATGTCATTTCCAAAATTATCCGGGGGAGGGCCCCCGAATACCCTCGTAAGATCATTTGCTCCAGTCGAGCGCCCCCAATCACCACAAACCACCCCTGTCTACAACAAATACATTTTGATATAATATTTCTGATTAAAAACTTTTGGGCTATGTCGCCGCGTCAATGCTTTGGGTGGCCCCAACGTTTCCCGACCGATGCTGGTCGCTTTTTCAAGGGATTATGGAGAGATGGGAATTTAAGATCTTTTATATAGGTGTCTGAGTCAGGAGGTGGAGGGAGGGGAGCTGGAGGTTGGGGGAGTGGGTTGCTGCTTGTTTCTTCTTATTACGGGTTGCCAAATACGGCTAATTTTAATGCCGGTGTCTCTGTTGAAATTATTCTTATCTTCTTTGGATATTTCAATGGCTTCTCTGACGAGTCTCTGTTTAAAACCTTTAACTTTGGCGAGGATTTTGACTTCCTTGAGGTCGATGATGTGGCCAAGCGCTGCGTGTTCGGCTACCGCGGACTTTGTTGATTGCCCCAGTCGAATCGCCCTCTCGTGCTCTTCTAGGCGTGTTTTGACCGACCTGCCTGTTTTACCGATGTAGTTATTCCCGCAGGTCTGGCAAGGAATGACGCGGCGACATAGCCCAAAAGTTTTTAATCATAATGACGAGCACCCGCGAAATTTTTAACGAAGAATAATATTTCTGTTTCAATAAATTATGAATTCAACCTATCCTCATCCTTCTCCTCCATCAGTGCCAGGCCTGCTGCAGACCCCACAGTTAGTTTGTGACCGCCCCAGACATCCTCCCGCTTCAAGCCCTGGATCCCTTCCGCATTCCTTCTTACCCCAAGAGTGCACAAACACTCCTCGTCTCTTTCTGCTCCGCCTCTTTCCCACCTGCCTTATTCCTAGTACGGTCCTGCCTTTCCCTCGCAAGGGTTCTTCCCGACCCCGTTCATCCCGAGAAAACTTAACCTCAGGGGAATTCCTCGAGCTTCCAATATGCTAAAAGCATCTTTTGTCCCCTCCTGTTTTGCGTTTCATCTCCACTCCCTTCCCCCCCCCGCCCCACACACCCCATGGCGAGTACACGGGAGAATTCTCTTCCACCTTACCGCCTTACCTCGCACTCTTTTTCTCACACCTTCCTGTCTGTTCTTTTACCCCTTTTCCCTACCTATTCATGTCCTATTTTTTTCCGTTCTGTGTCCTGTTAGAAGACCGCTTCTTCACCCAGCATTCCCAAGTTTCTCTCCCTGCGCTGGCTTGTCATAATTTTGAGCCAGCGACCAGTTACTCGGGTCATTGCACCGATGATGTCTACATAAATACTGCTGCTTAAACAATCTACAAAGGTTCGTTTATAACGGCATAATTTACTACGGCTTATGGCACGGTACAACTTCGTATGAAGTCAACAAATGTTGTGTTGACCAGTTTGAAATGAGAAGTTACTCCGGTGATTGCACCGATGATGTCTTCATTAATAGCGCTGCTTTAACAATCTACAAAGGTTCGTTCATTACGGCATAATTTATAAAGGCTCATGATACGGAACAACTTTTTGCACAGCACATTTTCTTATATATATATTTTCTTATATTGAGTTTTACCAATGATCGACTAAGATATCTTATTGTCCACAAATTTTTAGACAGCGACCAGTTACTCGGATCATTGCACCGATGATGTCTACATAATACTGCTGCTTACACAATATATAAAGGTTAGTTCATTGTGGCATAATTTATTATGGCTCATCACACGGAATAACTTTGAATAAAGTACAATTTCTTGCACATGTAATGAGTTTTACCAAGATCAGCTAAGATATCGCATTGCCCACAAATTTAATTACAATAGCTTACTTTGCGTGTTTCAATTGTTATACAATCATCATTAGATAGTCAGTGCTTTTGATGATTGTTTCACATGTGTACTAAGTTGTTGCTGTAAAATATGTGGGCAATACAATATCTAATTTTATCATTAGATGTGTTGTTCAACGATGTCTTACAGCAAAAAGTTTACTTCATGAGTTTTACCACTAAAAATCATGTAAAAACTGTAAATCATTCTACTTATACTACTGCATGGTAATAAATTAAAAGGAAATATAAATCAATCCTAAAAAAAACGGAAAAACATAACTTCTGAGCAATATTACCCAGATAACACTGCATGGTATTAAAAAGAAAATCCTCCAAAAATTTGGTAAATGCCTATGCCCATAATTTTGCGGGCTACAGAAGACGAATATTGTCATAAAAATATAACATATCATTTATGAAAAAATGGACACTTTAAATTTCAAAAAGTAAAGATGACTGCTCATACACTTCTAGTGTTAAAAAGAGAACGAAACCTAGAAGGTATTTTAAGGCAAAGAAATCACAAAACATATCCAGTACTTTTCAAATGATGCAATGAGAAGTTTTTAAATACAAAGAATCATGTAATGTCTCCACGGGAAGAACTTTAATGAAAGCTAAAAAAAAACATGATGCAACTAAATGAAATTCACTAAAATAAAAAGAGGAGCTGCCCCAAAGTGGTTAAGACTTTGATTGGAACATAACAAGTAGAACATGAATGGAAAAAGGTGAAATATAAGAATTAAAAAAGTATGAAAAAAACTTATTTATATAAAATGCAATAAACTTAGCCATACAAAAATATATGAACTCATACCATGGATAAGAAAGATAGTCAAGAGCATGTTTTCGAGTTGAAATTAAGGTAAATAGAATTTATTGTGCAATTTAAGGAAAAAGAATTTTTTTTTTTAATCAAAGTCATAACTATTTTATACTTTTTATCGACAAAAACTGAATGCGCAACTTTATAAAATCAGGAAAGAAGATTACTATCAGACGAAAATTTCTCTAAGAATACAAATAGACGATTCTTGTAGGTGCCAATCAAATTAACGATCCCAGCAGCCTCGTCAAGTATTGGCAAGGTTGCGTTATGCAAGGGTATGGATAGCATGAAGCCGCTGTAGTTATTAGAGCTCAGGTTAATTGGAATACAAGGCACAGCTGCGATACCCACTAATAGGTAGATTTCGAACACTGGGTCGACGGAGAAATGAATACAATTTTAATAAAGCCATATACAAGGGTATCTTAGTGATGACTAGATATTTCGTACCTCTAATCGTTGATTGCCTCTATTAAAGCCTTTTTCCTGTCAAAATAATCTAAAAATAATAAATGAAAAGCTAATGGCGTTCGCCTTGAGCTTAAAAAGCAAAGTAAAGGGTCCATGAAAAACAGCGCAAATTGTTTTTGAAACTGGTACATGGAATTCAAGGCTTATAACAATGTATTTGGAAATGCGCGCTTGTAATTGTATTATGTTGTGCAGTTACGTATTTTGTATAAAACGGGCTATAAAGTCATAGGATTTATTCACTAGGACACTCAATTTATTCTGTAACTTCATTTCCCCTTTTATTCATCCCAGAATCCTCCCTGAAATTCCATATGAGCTTGTCTCTTTGACTTCCTTAGTTAAGAATATCCATTTAAATTTTTGTATACGTTACTCCCGAAACTTATGAGATCAAAGGCAGATCCAGGATTTTTCCGAGGGAAGGGCACATGGATCTGTCAGGCAAACGGTCTTCTCATATTTCAGATTAAAAACATCGAACAACAATTACTGCACGAAATATATTCTTTATTTTCATATAAAAGTTGTCAATATGAAAATATTGGTAAGTTACAAATATAACGACATTTTTCTCGCATCTTTCCCACTTGGGTAATTTTTTTTCTTGCCCCATACCCACCCCCTAAATTCGCCTATGATTGAGATGATTCAGTACTTTTTCTTTTGGTTTATGACACTATGACTTGCCATTAATTCTAAAACAATGTCGAAAAAAATTAAATGGCCATTTGCGTTGGGAAGGAATTTGAGGAAGTAAACTCTATACCTACGAAATAGTTCAGGATCAGGGACCTGGTTACTGTGTAGAAGAGAGATGATAGAAAGGAGAGTCACCAGTGCTTCAGAAGGGATTCTGATTTTGTCGAGATAAAATCTAGTCGGACTCCTGCTTTCAGGGTTTGCGGTGGAGAGGACGTGTTTGCGGGCAACGTTAGAGGAAGATTTTGATCAGGAAGAAAGCGTAAGCTGACTACAAGGACCTGGGATGACACAGGACGTCGGAGCAACGACCAGAGAAGAGAGTGATACCCTTGATGAGAGGGCAAGTGGTGAGATAAGCCGAAGGGGACGTGGACGGGATCAAGGGAGGCAGATGGCGTGGAGATGATGCTTTGGCAATGAACGAGGGTAAAATGCGGTTATTTTGGCAAATGTTGGAATGAAAAGGAAAATCAGAGATTTAATCTATACACACGCACTTACACTACCCTGTAAAATAGCTTGTAGGTGTGTGATGTGGGATGAAAGAATTTCGATACAATATTAAAAATTAAGTAACAACTTTTGAATAATCAGCGGCGCATATAAACATTAGGTACTTTAGTAATACAATTTTTGAAAAATCAGGTTTCATATACTAATCTAAATGACAGCGTATAATTTAGGCCTTGCATCATGTTACCAGAAACGGGAGTATTCAAGACTAGTTCGACTTTTATTTTCGGAGCAAAATGGGTCGATGCGGAGGGCAATAGCAATGGCTAATCATTCCAATGAAATAGATTGGGATAGCCGCAGTAGAATTTTCCGTAATGATTAATCTTATGCCAACTATCTTGGGGAGAAAAATATTACTTGTGTACTTTTAAAAATATCCCCATGAAATGAACGCATCAATGAAAGGTGTACTACTGTTGGTTTTATAAAAATTGAGAATATGATCAATTAGGCTTCGTTAGGCTCTGTAGGCTTTGAGGAAAAAATTATTTTCTAGAATTCTTGAGGCTAGCCTGAATTACAAATTTTTAAGCAAGAAAAATGGTACATTAGGAATGCACCTTTATTCTACCAATGTGCCTCTAAAGAAGTATTAAAGAAAATATTTGTTTCAAATGCTTTTATAAAGAGCATAACCAGGATTCTAAAACTATTGAATAATTATGGTTCCAGTTTTAGTAGATTCTTAGTATGTATTTTTGTAATTAACTAATCGCTTAAATAGTCTTGCCAGGTCTAGGGACCTTATTGATTGTTGTCATTAATGCAACATATTCAGGCTAATATTGTAGCCATGAGAGTTCTGCATAATCTTAAAGTCTATTTCTCTTATTGATCATATGCCATTTGGGGTTCTAGTATTCTTCACGAGTAACAACACAGCGTTTTGACCCAACGCAACCCGAGTATTGGTGTTCCATAGCATTTACTTTTATTCCACAAAGCAATTGCTTGGAGCCGGGGATATATCTTTCCTCAATGTCAAATTACTTTTCAGACGAAGCGACAGGATTTTTATTACCAGAATTGACTTTTCAACGGCGTTTGACGAGATTCTTACTAACCTCCATTCACATGACGACTAATATTACATGCGATGGTTATTTTATTAGATTTGAATACAAGGTCAAATGACCCGGTAAAAACCCACTGCTAGTCTCAAAGAACTACTAACCACAAAGGTATCTTGGAAAACCTCTTTTAGCCAAGTACTGTTAAGCAGGAGATGCTGAAATGCTACGCAAACAAATAGCCTTTTCGTAGCAAGACGCCAGGATAAGTAGACAAATGATTCTAGGTGTATTTCAAGACATGTGCACTCCTAAATTATGTTCATTATGTGATATTCTAAGGAAAAAAATTATATTAAGTATATTACCCATTTTCTAAAGCGATTGCATGCCATTTTGGAACCAAAAATACATCGCAAAGAATAAGTCAATGTTGTTTCCTAATTCTCGTGAAAATAATACTTGTCTTGTAAATCTATTGTTTCCAAACTAAGAGCTGTGATTTTCTAATTTCGAGTGTTTCGAGTGATTTCCATGTAGGAAGCTCCCTAACATAACGCAGCGAGAATAAGATATAATAGGAATGACAAAGGAGAGGAGATGAGGTGTCGCACGAGGGGAAAAGCCTTGGCACGGCGCGCGTTATCATCCTGCGGTAGTTTTTGCGGCCACTCCAGGATGAGGAAAGAGGCAGGTTGAGGAGAAAACTGTGTTCCCTGAGTGGAAGACGAAGGGATAGAGACGTACGAGAGTGGGGGAGAGTATGGGTAAGGCCCTTGAGGGACAAATCCCTACAGCGGTTCTCCCTAATCCTGTGCCTGCGGAATGGATGGATTTGAGGTTGCGAGGAGGCGGGTAGCAGGCTGTCAGCGGACGAAGGATGGGCGGGAGGAAAATCCGCGTTGGAGAGGGAGGAGGATAAGGGAACCCAAGCGTGGGAGGAGGAGAGGCTAAGGCTCGTGACATCGAGAGTGATTGTGAAAGGTTGAGGAGGAAAGGTTTCAGGACGAGAGAGAAAGGGGTAGGTACATTTTCTCGAGAGAAATTGAGGGACATTGCGGTTCAGGGAGAGGGATAGGGATCCTGAAATGTTTAATCTATTAGGAAAATTTAAAAAGTAAAACGAGGTAGTAGTCCGCATAAAATGCCTTCACAAATAATCATGACGGCAGAGGTGCACCGATTTCTCGTGATACCTAGGTAAATTGCTAGGTTAATTGGGAATTTGGATAGCGCAGTGGTTTCACCGGCCTCGGTGGCGGCGCGGGAGGGGTAACGTCCTCGCATTCCAAACAAGAGGTCGCGAGTTCGAGTCCCGTCAGGGTAGGTTTTCCCGGTCCAGGGCATGGTTGTTCGTGTACGTTTAATTGCTACATTTGTTGAATACCCCGGTATAAAATGGCTAATAAGAGCAGTATCCGGTGGTTTGAGAATAAAATAAAATTTTAACAGGGTTTCGGAAGCAAAAAGTCTGCGGTTCACGGTCAAGAGTTTTTTTTCCTTGGAAAATTATAAATCATATTCCTCCGCTTTCACGAAAATTTTCAAAAATTCTCTCTGCGAAAGAGAAAGGAGAAGGTACCTAGATTTGATTAGGTACATTTCTTGAAAGAAATCTGAGGAAATAGCGTATTTGAGAGAGGGATATAGATGTCAAAATGCACAATCTTATATAATAATTTGAAAAGTTAAATTAGCTGGTAGGTCAACACACTGTCACAGTAAATAAGTCCATGACCCAGGCCATACCACATAAGGACCAGAAACACGTTCCTTTCTTCTTATAAACTGTAGAAATTGTCAAGTTAATCAACGGATACTGATTAGATGATGGGCTTCACAGAGTTTCGGAATGGTAAAGTTCTGCGCATCAATACCGCTTCTATAGCTTTTTTTCCCCTTGGCAACTGTTGAGAGGTCCTCCCTTGGCTATCGCGGAGGGTTTGAGACACATTAATAGGCTGCCTGAAATGAGATATAAAAACTCATGAGTTCTCGACCATAATCACTTTCACGCTTTTATTCATTCAAGGACACATATATTGTTGGATAACCCAATGACGCAATGTTACTTTTGTGCCCTCTTATTTGGAAAGAACCAGCTAGTTTCGACCACTTTGCGTCATAAATACCACACTCGACCACTTTGCTCTTGACTCTTAAGTGATTCAGCTTGATGAAGTCCATCGAATATGAAGATAGATGAAAAAGATGATAAATTTCATTGATTTGTTTTATTTCCACAACTCATTCACCAGCAATGATAACTCAGCACCCACAAATGCCGTCATTATAATAAGAACTAAGTGGGAGCATGGGAAAATTTCATCACTCTGTAGTTATGCAATACGGAGACAATTGATGTCAGCACATTTCTTATCGAAGGCAATATTTCATCGGGATTTCGTGACTAGAAATGGTGGAAATGGGGCCGCGGCCGTTCAGGTACTTTCTTTCATTGCAGGTTGTGATTATTATTATTATTAAAGTATTCTACTGATGAAGGTAAGTTTCCGTGGAGTACTTGAGAATTCCCTTCCATCATACACTTCCCTCTTCAACTCACAATAATGCCTACTCCCTTTCATTCTATCTAAAAATCCTATTCTTTTCCTTTCTCCTTCATTTCCTTCGTCTCGCTCGTGTACCCAACATTCTACTCTCTAATTCTGTTTTCAACATCCCTTGCCCGCTTAGAACTCGCTCCATCCATACCTTCTGTCTCCTCCGTATCTCATCTAAAAGCTGTTCACCCACCACGTCAGGCACTTCGTAGTTCCTCCTCCTCTCCGCCCACTTCACCTTTCTGCACCGTATAGCGCTGCACTCTAGATCAGACTCTTCACTAACCTTTTCTTTAAATTCTTACATCGCGAATCTCTCAGAAGCTCCTTCCTGTTCATGAACGTCTCCTTTGCTAATGCAATTTCCTTCCTAATGTCCTTACTACTATATCCGTTTTCCTCTAACGTACTGCCTAAATAGTTGCTGCTCAACCTGCTCAAGTTTTTCACCACCCACATTTATCATAAGTCTCACATTCCTCGCTCGTGATTCTTAACAAAACCGCATAACCTTGGTCTTCGGCAATTTATGATAGAATTCGAAAAATGAAGATACCCACTTTTTCTGCTTTTCAAATCAGACGCATGTCTCTCGGTCTATTCGCCGAGAAAAATCAACAGCCTTAACACTTACGCATATAAGTTGATGACACCACAAACTCAAGCTTAGCTTGTCACTGTATCACAGATAATCTTAGATCTTGTACAATGGCCGCGTGAACTTCTGTTTTATTTACGATTTTGCAAGAAATTCCTTACCTAGAGGGATATCTTTCCGAGCAAGGAAATCAACCAGAAATATCATGACGTCACCAACTGATGGAAAGAGGGAAAGCTCCGCGTTTTTTTTTACCATGAGAGAACGGCTCATTAAGAAAGATTTTTTATCGTAAATTTTATTTCCTTCCATCTACAGAATTTTCTTATTGAATCATTATTTTACGCTAGCGTGAACAAACGAAGAGGAGCTTCATTATTTTCTTAAATGTTCAAGAAATTCCTTCCTATGTAGGAAATGTTCTTCCTGGAAGAGTTAATACACCGAAAAAATCTCACTACGTCACCAACTCATGGAAAGAGGTTATTTATTATTATTTTGTTAGAATGTCTGATTGAGGAATAATTTTTTTCATTTTGACTTATTTTCCCTCCCACTTACAGACTTCTCCAACTAAATTACGGTATTACGATTGATGTAAACTGGCCCATTGTAATTTATTTCTCCATGCAATCACAGAATGTTTCTATTCAATTACGAGTTTAGGCTTGACTGACCTTTCTAACGACAGAGGTCTAGTTCCGGACCAAAATCATCATGTTGGGAATATGTTGAAGATTTTTATCAGAGGTAACCGTAGGAATGGTTAGGAGGAAAGGAACAAGGTATAAGGATGGAGTGATGGATATGCGTGAGCCACCGGCCATTTTCACGGAGAGAACGGAGTCATTAAGGGATGCTTCCCATTTTTTCTGCTTTTTACATCCAGAAGAGGGAAGGGAACGCCTTTCGCACGGGAAAGTATGCTTTTTTAATCCACGCATTCATAAAATGTGACACACATTTTGCGGAGGGAAGAGAAAGGCTATTTATCAAACGAATCATACCCCCTAATGACCTCCGAGCTACGCGTCTGATTCCTAGGACCGTAAAATATTATCCCAGATGACCCACTAGCTCAATTCGGATGCCAAGCGACAGGCATGAATTTTAAATGATATTCGGCTCCGAACGCAAGCAGCCGGACCGAATATGAACCTGATGATTCCCCTTTTTCACTCAAACAAAGGAAATCATCTCGATTTACGTTTTTCTGACGCAGAGTAAAGCACGTGTATGACCTAAAAATATGACCCAAATACGACGAAAAAACATAAACATTCTCCTTTGCAGTGATAATTAGCATGTGCATGAAAATTTAAAAAAAATTAATTGTTACAGGATTAAAAGAAATCCGCCAGCATTTTGCTCATTGAATTTTACATTATGAGCGGAACTAAAGGCCAAAGGCCACCATATTCTCACCATTCAACGCCAATGATTCACATTTTAATATCTCTGCATGGTCTAAATAAAGTATTAAGACAACGCTTTCACGTAACCTCGTGATAGGGCAATTTATTTTTCAAAGCAACATACAAACTACCAGAGCTGAAACTGGATGCCTATATGCATGAATTGTTTTCTCAATATAAAAAGAAAATGGGTAAGTATACTTAATAAATTACAATCCAATTCCTGAACTCTTTAGAAGGAAATTTAATTAACGTACTATCAATTAGAGTCGAGTTGAATTATGCCAAACGAGCTTCCCTTACACCAATTACAAGTTACTAGAAAAACGTTACGGCTACAGCAACCTGATTAACGCATAGCCTAACCAACCAAAATATATTAAAATTCAAATCCTTAATATTAATTGTAATATTATTCCTCAACATATTTAAACTTTTTATATTATAAACAAGATATCTCATTATAATTCATCGATCCCGTCAATGGAATAATGATCCTATGCTGATGAAAAATACCACTTTTACTTCCATCAAAATATTTTCATTTGGATCCCAATTAATGTATATTTATAAGTATCTCTCATTATAGGTCTATGTAAGCATAGGCCAAACCTATAATGCTTCATCTTTAAAAAGTAAGAAACGGAAATGCTGCATTTATTACACCAATAAAGGATATATCTCTCAAATGGAATGGAAGGGACTGATTGAATTTGAATGAAATTAACTTTCGAGGCGAATTTTCAATATGTGTAATGTCTAACCATGAGAAAGCGGAAACATGGGAAATAAGATAGGTATTTAGCTATTTTAGGTGAATAATAACTTTATTATTAAATAATATTACTATATTACTAAATAATAACTAATATTCTCTCTCTCTCTTGCGGGTGATTTTCTCTTGGGATTCGGTAACGAGAAACGGGGAGTATTCACACGAACATAAGAGATTAATTTCAAACTCATTGATGATTCACGGAAATATTTATCACAGTTATCTCCATATCTTCGCTAAAATTTATGAATAATGCCATCATTAGCCATTTTCACAGACATACTTCATAGCGTATATAGACACAAGAGTCGCTCCATACGTTCGGAAAGTATTCTACTGGCTTCAGCAATATTTTAGCCGATAATCAAGATCCCAGAGCGGAAGCCAACGTTTTCTCCAGCAATTGGTACGTCGGAACGGATCCAAGTGCACCCGATACTCCATAAATGTCAACTTTGCTAATGCTTCCGCCGCCAAAAAGCCCAGGTGCGAAGCAATAGAGTCCCGTGAGCATAGGGACGTTCGATGAAGTCGAAGCAACACCTGAACTCCAGCCAAGGCTGTGCCGACGAAAAGAGACTTGATGACTTCCTTCCTCAAAAGAGGCGAGTTTTCCGAGAGCTGCATGCGAGAAGAGGTCTAGCTCTCGCGATTTCCTTGGCAAAAGACGATGCAAATTGGAGCAATGATCGTTTTCTTACTTCCACTTCTACCGTGATGCTTCTCTTTGTCACCTTTTTCCTCGATTGGATACCAATGCCTACCAAAATGTTTGTTCTCTTAATGATATAAAAGAGAATTGGCAATGATAAAACTTTTTCACCACCACAATTTATTTAAAATATTACGACCAAAATTATAACATTATTATCAATAAAGTGAATAGCAATATAATTTTTTATTGGATATTGAATATACAATGGATTTTTATTTATATACCTGATAATGGCTTCACAGCGGAAACCAGTCGTAATATTTCAAATAAGTTGTTGAAGCCACGAAGTGTTATCATTGCTAGTACCCTTTCATCACGTTAAAGCTTCCGTTCCCGATTTAAAATAACAATTCGTGAAATTAAAGCATATTCACGATCTTCAAAAAATATTTAATTACCTCTTATTAGACCAATTCTAGCACAGTTTTATTATTTTAATATGGTATGGAAAATTTAGGATTTTTTAGACAATTGCCAATAAGTTTCATAGCACTGATACGTTGGAATTCCTGCTGATTTAGCCGGAAACAATTACCGATAGCGAAATTTTATTTGGAATCACTTGGTATCTCTTGACACAATATATGCCTCAATTTTTTAAATTTCCTTATAAAATATTTTAAAAATTTGTATAAAATAATCATGCTCTCACCTCCTTATTAAATACCATCCATTACTTTCTCGATCACAAGCATCGCATTTTCAGAAAATTAGGCATAATTGGAATTAATAATGGAATTAAAATTTTTGAATCTCATATTGCCAGGTACATGCCCATTTTTCATTGATCAGACGATTGTGATACGATTGACTGAGATCAGCATATTGGGAAGTTGAGAAAAAAGTAGACCCATTCCTTTTTTTCTCTATTTCAGCAGTAAATAAGGCACATGATCAAGGCTTTTCCATAGAAGTTTGGCAAAAATTATTAGGTTAAGTCAAATAATCAGTAGATCATATGATTATGCTACATAGTATCAGTATTAAATTGAAAAATTTCATTCATGTCAATGCAATATGCAAAATGCAAAACTATTTGATATCACATTATTGAACATCACAATCTTTTTTTTTCTTTTTATCTTGAGGCAAATTTGACTTGATTTGTATTTTTGCTGGTTTGCATGTACTGTGTTTGCCTCAATATGCATTCATTTTCTTTTTTTACTTTAATTTATTTCTAGAAGTTAGGTTATAGATAATTATGCACAATAATTTTCTCATGGGACATCAAATGGCTCAAAAAATGGAAATAAATTAATAAATGTAAGCAGAAATTAAAGCAGTGTATGTGCCAGAGACGGAATAAGCTCATGGAAACGTTGGCAGACCACAAAGGGCGTCTCAAGAACACTAGTAGGCAATAGAAGCAAAGGCTGCAAGAGGCAGAGGTTGTCTTGGGAGATGAGTACTACTCAAACGGAGTGTGTATGCAGCCGAAGATCTTATGTTTGAAGACAAGTGGTGGTGAAGGGAGACAGGCGACTCAAACGCATGCCAGGCACTTGAGACATGTAACTTGAAGAGAGTGACTGAAGTTTAACTTCATAAATAGACACTGAAACACTCAATTACTTGAAGTATGACAAAAATCACGCATAAATATATCACAAGAAGCATTAAATTAAAATAAAGATGTCTTAGACAAAGCTTGAATATTAAATATATCTATCTTATTTTTAGATTCTTAGCTTCCATGCAAGAATTAAAATATGTAAATTGATGAAACGATATAAGGATATTTATTGTATAAAAACATCAGGTAAAAATATCACAACACTAATAGGGGTCCAACATAGAGCACCTATTTAACTGATTTTAGAAGAAACTTGGGCATTAAATAATAGAAGAAGAGGGTATAGATTTATTACTTTACCCATTTGAACTTGGGTATCTCGTCATTAGCATTGAACATAAATTATATCTCTGAATTAAACATAAAAATATTAAATACAAGAGAGCCAAATTTTCTAATAAGTCTTATTTAAGACTGCTCTTGGATGGTATCAATTTTTAAGCCAGTACAAAGACAACTGCAGACTTGAAAAAGTAGACATTTATATTCCACAATATATATCTATTGCTCATAGATATTTCTTAACTTCAACTCTTTCAATTCTTCAGAGGTAAGGCAAATTTCAGTTCCTACTCGATGCTTTTAGCCACTTGAAAATGACAGTAAAGTGTTGAAACCGGTTGAAAAGTACAATACTGGTGAAAGTCCAAAGCTTATCCTTCAAGTGAAGTAGAATGCTAAATACTTATTGCCGAGCTTCCCTAGATAATTAACAATTTCGGGAAAACAATGAGATATCCGGGTACCAACCGGTGAGGGCTCAGGGGAGCCCTTCGAGGATACAACGCACAGGGGCCGGGAACCAAGCCAGTGGCTTATACGCCCGATCACCCGGGGAGGGGGAGGAGAGGAAGGGAAAAGGAAAGAGGCGCCGCCGCGATAGGAGTCCGACGACGCCTCTGGGAAAGGAAAGGGACGGAAGGGACGGGACGAGGGAAAAACACCCCAACGCTATAGAAGCGAAGAGGGCCCTACTAATTAGCGAAACCAGGCAAAGCCATTATGTTCTAATTAAATCTAGCGATTTGATCGATGGATTTCTCTTCCTAAAAGGAAAATCCTCTAAAATCGCTGGCACATCCGGGTACCATCTCGCATGGATGGGGGCTAAAGTGATTTTAGACGATACAAGTACTCCACATCTAAATTTCACTCCGGTGATGGGAACAGTCGCTGTCAGAGACATCGAAAAGCGCGCGACTGCCTTCCGCCTGCACACCGCAGGGCGTTGGAGTGCGTGCGAACGAACCGATGGGACGACCCTTTGATCAAGGGAAAAGGCCCCATACATTCTGCAAGGAAGGTGCGCTCCCCCTAATGGAGAGACTCATATCTCGAAGATGTAGGTGTGGTTGAGGGAGGGAGCTTGAAAGGAAAGGAAGGGTGACGGGCGGAGGACGGAATGCGAGGAAGCGGGGTAAGGAATTGCGAGCGAATCGGAGTGGGTGGAGATGGAGGTTGCATTAATGAGGAGACATTGAGGGTTGAAACCTCCCCCTTATTTCACCAAAGGGGAGAGGGAGGAGTACGGTGGGGGGGGGGGGGATCGTGGGAGGCGATGAAAGTGGCACGTTGGATGGCGAGAAGATGCGAAGGGCTGGCGCGTTATGGCGCGAGACTGACATTCGACATCTAGAGTCTGGGCGGAAAATTACTACGTGCATCGATGATTTGAATCTATAGGAAACTGATGAAGTATTTGAAATATGTGCTAATCATATTCATAATGGTTAGCTAAAACCACACTCACAGTAGCATAAAAATTAAGGAATGAAGAATGAATTAAGAATTTTGAAGGAATGTAAGGAGGAATGTTATTCATCACTTTCATATCACCGTCATCTCATACTCAATATAGAAGTACAAGGAGGAGAATCCAAAGAAGTAGCTGCATAACAACATCAACCCTTAACACATTTTTTGGGCTTCGAAAATGGAAAATTTAAGAATAAAATACAAGGGGGAACTAAGAACATCAATATGTTTTTTAAAGCCCTTATGATGGTTTAAATAAACAGAAACGTTGGCTATAACTTTTTTGCATAACATACGTTGACCTGCACTCCAAGAAATATATTTTAACATGAATTTAACGAGGTCAAGATTAGGGAAAAAAATAAAAAAAATAAAAATAAAGTATCAAATACACATTCAATTTAAGGATGAAATTAGCTCGAAAATACTCGTTTATTTTTTTTCATAATAGCAATCCAAAATATTAAAATACTTCCAAATAGTTTGTTCCATATATATCATAAATCTGAATAAATATATTGAAAATCAGGGTTACTATACTGTTTGATAACAAGTTGGTACGTACATTACTGGGAAGATATATCGTCCAAATCATATTTACAATAGTGTTAAAAAGTACTGTACGCTGGAAAGAGGTGCGAGATCATTACGATGGTGCATTTGAAAACTTGAATAAATACAATATCCACTTCAGTAATATAGTCTCCGGCATCAATAAGCCACAGAACTTTTTCAAGTGACCTGCTTGTTGACGAGAGATGGAACGAGTTTTCGCTTTATGAGGAGTGACTAGACATTCTACAGCAAGAGCGCTGGCGTATAACCATTTGGTGAAGTGGAAAAGCGTGATTTCTTATAGGATCTTGACAATGAATTCCATATAAATAATCCACTTCAAAATTTTTCCAAAAATATCACGTATTGTAAGAGTGTGCGTATATAACAAGGAGGCATTTAGGTGGAACTATTTACCCCGTGAACTCTAAGCTTAGTTCATTAATTTAAGAATGCAAAATAATAAAAAAATATCAATTTTCTTGATGTATTTCCTTAGATAAGTTTAAATACTAAGTATAAAGAACTGCACCCCAGGAAAAATTCGATTTCGATGCAGCTTTGCATAATGAAAGTTCTAGAAACACAAGTTCCGTACTTACTCTTATTACTACGCTATTACTATTATTATATATCACACACAAACAAACGTTCCGGTATTACGCTATCCACTTCATTTATGCTATGCAATGACAGAAGTAATATGAGATGGTGAAATTCCAAGGGCTACAAGTGATTGTTTTTTCTCAACGGAGTTCCGTAAAGCTAATTGCTAGAATAAATACACAATAATTGGTTGCCAAGGGATGCGAATGAGTCTTTGTTCAGCGCTGAAATCGAGTGAAAAATCGAATGCACAACTAAACATCTATTTGATCTCGTTTGTTTTCTATATCTAATTTCTGTAACTAACTGTGTATAGAAAAAAGAAATCACTTGTACCCCTTGGCTTCCAACCCACTCATATGTAAGAATGGACTAATTCGCTGTAGTACGTCATAAAATTGGTTATTTCCAAGCATAAAAAATGTAGTTATATTCACGCTTAATTCAAAATTTCATAATCCGTAAGCAACAGCGGTGTAAGATGCTCTGAAGGAGTGAATATGTTTGATCTACTCCTCGGTGATTATTTTTCACAATCTAAAAATGATATGCGTTGGCATGATACTCATTGAAGATACAGTATGACGGGATAAAAACGCTATGCAAAGAAAAGCATCTAAATTAATTTTCAATTAGAAAAAAAATACTGTGAAGACGACAACATTTGCTGTTCGTAACATACTTACAGTTATTCTTAACCGGTTAACAATCAGGATCGTCTAAGATATTTTTCCATTGATGTAGTGATGGTGCAAGTATCACCAAATGTGCTTACCTGAAAAACGGAAAAATATTTCAATTAGCCTCACATGATTTACCTCTACATAGTGATTAGGCCCTCAATATAACAAAAAAAAAAACATTGTCGTAATTCCTTTAAAAAAATTATTAGCCATTTATTTCACAGATAATTAAAGCCATTGAATTGAATAATTTGCCGTTGATTTAATACATAAAATGAAGTAATTATTTATCTTTGATAGCTATGGAAACTTAATAAAGTATACAAAATACAAGAGTATTATATTCCATTAGGTCGAACAATGAACGTTTTAATCAATTCTCGACATCATGTAATATACATATCATATTATATTAAGAATATTAAAAATCTGCGAAATCAGCAAGAAGCACTCAGAGAGGCATTTGGTCGTATGTTAAATACCGTTTCCTGCTCTCAAAGCTATGGATATTCAATGGGAAAATAACATCTAAACGAAGGTATTCTTCACTTTCATTTCTTTTAAGACGCAGGAGTTGGTCGTGGAATGTAATAACATGAAGGCAGTGGGGTGAAAAAATAGAAAAGTTATACTCGTAGGCTGATACAGGATTTATGTAAGCAGCAATAACCACTCAGAGAGTAGGCAATGGCGAGGTGAATTCAAAGATGTAGATATTCAATGGGAAAATTACACTGAGAGGAACGTATTCCTCACTTTTGCCTCTTTTAAGACGTAGAAGTTGGCCGTGGGATGTAATAATACAAAAAGGCAGTAGGATGAAAAAAATAAAAAAATTACACTCTTAGCCAGATACAGGCTTTAGCAGAAAAAAATCTTTGAATAGCATATTTTTAGATACGAAAACATGAATGATCGAGAGGAGGCAATGAAGAAGGAAATGATGATACGAAAGGGAGAAGAATTGAAAAACGTTTCCGCCTGCTTTTCAATCCCTTTTTGAACCAACCCCACGAGTTTTAGCATTCTCGCGTAACGAAAAAAAATGAACTCCACCATTTCGAGATATTCGAGAGTAAAAAAATCCCTGCTCAGTTCTTAGCCGGCTGTTTCGCATGCCGAGTCCCTTTCAACGTTCCCTCTTACGATTTATTTCGCCAAGGATCGCAGCCATTTGCGAACACACCACGAACTTAACTCCCTGACCAACCCCCGACGCCCGCCCACGACCCATCTAAAAAAAAAGGCATTACTATCTTCCTCATCCCTCACCCAACAGGCTCGGATCGACGCGCTGAGCTCTCAGGAATAATTGTTTTTTTTTTCGAACGCTTCCCCGAGAAAATGTTTTCAAATATTAACCGGAGAAAAACCTTGCGAAAATATTCTAAAAAAATGAATACCTGCGTGCGTGAGCGTATTCATATATTCCACGAGAGATTTTTCGTAAAAAGTGGACGGTCCTGGACCATATTCCTTTTAACAAAAGTGAAACTGACCATGGGTAGATTTCTGAGCCCCTTGGGCATTAAAAAACATAAACTTATCTCTTTCACTCATCATGATACGCCAAGGAGTTTTCCCTATAGAGAGGAAGATTCGACGTATTCAATTACTCAACGTAGCCCTCTGGAGTTTCAGTATATTTTCAAATAAAATTAAAAATTAATGCGGAAAATAATCTTTTCAAGCGATGGATACTTGGAATTTCAAGGCTTTCGTTTACCCATAAATATTAATTTAGGGAATGTACTGTATTCACAATTCCCCATAAACGGTTTACATATATTGATTACGTTAAAATTTATGAATTGACGATATTGACTGATGAGAATAGTCACGAACTAATTAATGGTGCCTCCTAAGGTTTTCTCAGAAGTCATTCTGCATAAATTACTCTAATTAAAAGTTTCGAGTAAGTGATGCAGGCACGGATAAAAAATATTGTATAGACCAGAGTACTATGAATTAAATAGAGAACATAATGAGTACTCTATGACAGGACATAACATGCTCACTGATACCCACTACACTATACACTATAGCATCCCTGACCTTGAAAAAGCCCTCTCACTACTCCCCTCTTTGAAAGCCAAATACATGACTGTATTGACTTTTTACCCTTGATAGAAAATACATTACGGACTTAATAAATTCCAGGCGTAAAAGCTAACTAAATAAATACTATTTTTACTATTACTAGCTTTCTCATGACTATAACGGGCTGACTATGAAAAGGACTGACTGTGTGTCAAAGTGTGTCTAAAAATTATATAAATTTGCCGTTAACATTTGTAAAAATAGGAAGGCCATATTTGTTTACAGGGCATTTAGCTCGAGGTTAAAAAACTTTACAAAGCCATTTCCAAACAGGTTTCACGCAGGGCCCGTTCACCAAAAATTGTATGAAGTTCGGCACATTTTTGTTTTTTTTTCCCTTCTCTTTCATTTCCCTACCAAGTGATTCAAGGTAGGAGTGTGGGAGTAATCGCTTTGGATTTACACGTGACGAGCCGCGTTATAATCCACCAAAAGCCGATTTCTCGAATGAATGCCCGCTGACCTGTACATCTACATGCACCGCTGCAACAGTGTACGAACGGGACTTGAAATACGGAGGCTTTTGTGAAGGAGTTTATGAAGTTAGAGTCAATTGGATTCTCCCCTTCAATAGAAACTTAATTCCACGACGGAAAAGAGTGACTGACCGTGGCCACAGAGAGTCTCTTGATAAGGTTTTCCGGTAACGTGGCTTCCTTCGTGAAAAGTGCCTTGAGTCGAGGGCCCAGAGATGCTAAAATAAACACATTAAAATTTCAATGAGAGCCATTCCTAAGATAAACTTTGATCAAAGTGAATGATTTTTAACTGGCACAATAGACTTACCAGAGTGCCTCCATGACGCAAGGATACGATCCTTAAAAGAACTTCAAAACCGAATATTTTATTCTGAGCGATAAAAAATAATAATTGATATGGAGGAAAAAACTTATTTCTGTGCTTTTTTAAACTATTTGGAATTTTTTCAACTTAAAGTCAATTTAATTGGTCAAAATGTGAATGTTTATCGTTCATAATAAAGCTATGGCATTGCAATCAATTGCAGATGTACTGAGAAAGAAATATTATATTCGATACCAAATGAATATTCCAATACACTTATATTTATCCTTATAAAATTCAGGGATATATTCTCAGAGAAACATGAAGTAAATAAAACGTTAAAAATGCCTCTTACTCAATTACGTAAACCATCACAATAATGAAAGAGTTGGCTACCTCCGATATTCTAGCATGCACATCATGTATGCACTTAATATCATTATTATATTGTAGTATAGCATCATCATCAAAAGCATAAAATTTTACTGCTGATTTTCAATAAGAATGGATATGAATTTCAACGATTCGTATCACAAACACTATCAGAATCCCTTAGAAACCCCTCTATTGGGATTTGAACAAATTTATTCAGGTATAAGGAGATATTTGTACAAAAGAACCGAAAAAATTGATACCTCGATAATGCTATCAAAATTGACTTCTCATACTCATGCATTTCATTCATTGATTCTCATTTTAAATAATACGGACGGGTCTAATGTAACAGTACTTTCACCATTGACTTGTGTCAAATTCTTACATTGGAAATCCTATTCATATTTTGGAAATACTTGGAATATTGGAATCAATCAACAAGAAAAACTTTACGTCACAATATTTGATACGTACGTAATGATACCACAATCATGAAATCAGTTATCAACGTTTTTATCAATAAAATAGAGTAACCTCGTGGAAGCCACTTTGTACGATCTCACACTTTTCTGGAAATATTATGCTAATGATACATTCAAGCATTCCAGTACCAACTAAAACAAAACATTTAAGCGACGCTTTTAAGGGAGATCGGGTTGGTGCGGTAATTGGGGTCCTGAAATCCAAACCTTTTAGTCTACTCTAACAAATCTGCGCGGTGCTGGAGTTTTTTCTCTGAGCGACCACTCAATCACTAAGTGAGGGCTTTGTGGAGGGCAGTTTAAGTACAGACCTCCGTCCGTGGGCAATGAAGCCACCTTTCATTAAGAGTAGGCTAATATCGAAGCCGGGTTTCTCACTACGCTCTCTTCCCTATTAGAAGTTGGTCGCATCCTCTAAATATCCAATGCCATACGTTCTTAAGTTTGAAGATGGAGAAGTTAAGTCTATTTGGAGCAGTCTCAAAGAGGAAGGTATCACCATCCGGTAGAAAATCAGGCACAGTGTGCAGATACACACTCATCTATTCATCACATAAAAAGTATCACCCCAGTGTTATGGGTGCGACAGATCTTTTACGAGGGGTATCTAGACGGCAACTGTCGACAGGCACCCAACACAAAGCCAATTCTGGAGGTATAGAGTGTATAATGGGTGACGTTTGCCAATCATCTAACTCGTGCGTCATCCTTTTAATTATATAATAGACTTATGAATGAAATAAAATTGAATCGGCCCTCTAGATAAAATAGGAATCAGCCCTCTAGATAGAACTTTGCAGTTAAAAATATTTTTACATTAAACATATAAAAATAATTTAAAAAAATTACAACAAAATATATTACACAGAGTAAATACACGCAAAATAAAAAGGGAAAATTTATTGCCCAATTAGCCTACATGGTATATGGAGCGCATATTTCTCGAATAAATTCAGTGGATGTATACATACTTTACATTTTCCGGCAATAAGATCCTCAGCTTAGCTCCGAAATGACTTGACCTAACCTGAAATGACTTTTTGAAACTTACTGAAATGACCTTGAGCTAATTTGAAATATACAAGAATTGCCTCGAGAAAAAATTCCCCTGGACCGGGAATCAAACCGCAGACCTTTGTCTTTCCGGGCCACTGCGCAGACCACTACGATTTCCAAGTTCTTTAATTCCCATGGCAATTATAACCGGCAATTATACAGCTGAAAGCCAAAGGTCCGTGGTTCGATTCCCGGTCCAGGGGAAATATTTCTCATGGCAATTCTTATGTATTTCACCGCCTGGACGCGGTAGGATTCGAAATATTACACTAACCTAAACTGACTTTTTAAAGATAACAGTTCGGGAAGATGAGTGGAACAGTTAATCAAATAGGTATCTTGTGACTATAGGATGGAGAAAGATTTGATGCTTTCCCGGCGAATGATGTGAGTAAACTTCTCTTGGGTTTCCCACCGGGTTAAAGGATTCATAATGGCCGACGTTTCGAGCTCCAACTCGGCGCTCATCATCAGGGCTTCCTATTAATTTTTTACTGCCTAGATCGAAAGATTATTACTCTTGGAGTGCGCATTTCACGCTCTTAGATTTTCGAATGACGATATCTATTTTTCGCGATTAAACGAAAAGCGAAAAATTTCAAGCGCGTGAAAACGCGACGGCTAAGTAGGAATGATGGGAAAAGTCCGTGTGACGTATTTCTGGTTCCAGCTGTCGGCGTGTGAGGTGACCTTGGGGCGAGGCTTGAGCGCTGATACGACGCAGGCTGCTATCAGGTAGCTGAGTACCCTGCTAGCAGGTAGGGCTTGGCTTAAATAAGGATTATTATTCCCCTATCAAGCGAAGGAAACTTTCCAAACCAATGTATTTTTAATGTGTGATTATTAAGAGATGTTTTCCTGAGCTCTGTGCCTCATGCATGCACTGGTAATTCCAGGCGATGTAAAACTCCTTCCTACTCGTATAGAAACTAGATCCCTGTGACGTCACGTGGAGAGGAATCGCATGGGCGCCAATCTGGCCTTTTTCAAATAGGTTAAAATTGACCGTTGCCACTCGTCTAAACTGGAATTTCTAAAACTAAATAATTTGTATATTATGAATACACTAATGGTGGGTAATGAATCGCAATCAATGTATTTCGTTTTCTTTGATGAAGGAAACTACCCTATTGCAAAGGTATATGGTTTCACTTGGAATAGAAGGTGTATTGCTAATGACCTCAGTTGTCGCCTCAACCAAAAACTACTACCACCTCTACGAGAGAGAGGGAAGACAGTTTGAAAATTAATACGAGGCACCCTTCGTTCAGGTGCCTTTGAAATAGCAGTCGCCACGGAGTCCCTCATTCCACGAGCCGCCGAAAACCACTCCTCCACGCCTCTCACCCTCCAGAAGCGATTCATTCGTCACGCTTCGTCCCCTCAATCCTTATTTTTAATCTGTGGTCCCTTCATGGCTCTCCCTCTTCATCACCACCCATGCCTTGCAGAGGGACCACCCACTTCACCAGCCCTACCCCCACCCACGCAGGACGGGTCTTAGAAAGGAACCAAACCCTTTTCTGCCGTCTCAAAACGCTTGATCCACGCCGTTGGTGAGGATAACCTTTCCCATCGTTGACGCCCATCGCAGAAATAGAGATAAAGAGAAGAAGAAAATACGGAGCAATCTGTTGTAGGGACTCATTTGATCCAAGAAAGTTGTGAAAATTGAGGAGGTGTAAAAGGTTAAAAGTTATGCACAGGGATATATTATCTAGTTTTCAGCTGGACTAGAGCCACGATCGACAATTTCTTAGTAAGCAGTTGAGCTACCACAGAGAGTCTCTTGCTACCAATGCCACAGTCTGGGATAGGGAGTCATTCGACCCACGGATTATTCTAAAGTTATGGAGTTATAAAACGTAAAATTTTATAATTTGTTTATAATTTCCTCTCATAACAACGTGGGTCAACCAGTAATCACCGACATTGCTCTACTGAGCGTATACATTGCTCAGCTTAGGTTACCAGGAATAATGTGCATTACAAGTAACTAATTATCTACTAGTTTTAGTATTCCCGATTCTCATAAGGGGATGAATTGAAATATGGGGTAATCCATTAATTTCAACGTCTGAACTTCATAGAATAAATAAAGATACCTAACTTGATTGAGTCCACGAAGTAATTAAGGCGTCATTGAAATAAATTTTCAAATTACGATTATGCTTACACTCACATATTACATAAACTGGGAAAAGACAGTTGAAGTACCTACGTATTTGACTAAACGTCTTATCTCGCAATTCTCGTAATCCAAATCAGGAATTTCCAATTAAGTCTAGTTTCATTGACGCTGATCACTGAAGTTCAGCGGGCATGAAAATAAATTTGAGGAACACCAACCACGTGGCGTGACCATGAGCCAGAAAATAACTTTGAATTATTCTTTAACAGTGTTCAACTACAAAGCCATGCCAAAAATTCATTGTCATTCCAGTCGCTAAAAGTGTGAGCCATTTTTTTATTTATTTTATCCAACTCTCAGCAACCAGAACGCAAACTATTATAACGGAGGCTTTATTGAAGGTGTTTTCCTCGGCCGGGAGATATGAATAATGCTTGTGACGCACTTTTGCGTGGCCGTAACTCACCATTGTGTGAAAATTGCCAGGTGTTTCCATTTTTGAGCGCATTTAAACAGATAAAAAACCAAATCCCAGGAGAGCTGACGCTGAAAAAAAAATCCGGAAAAAGCGTCTGCGTAACAATGCGCTACAAAATAAAATTAACACGAAATTCATTAGTCAAGATTACGCAATCCTTTCACGGCAATAGCGATAAATCCATCCTACTCAAATACGATTTTGTTCACTCCGATACAAAATCGGATAAAGTAACGATAAAATTTTCCTCAATAAAAAAATGTGTCATTTCTTATGCTCTTGAAATTGCCCTTAATGTAAAAAGGTAGTAAATTTTGTGCTGCGAAGCTTGGCTAACAAAAATTATCGCATTTTCCGGAAAGAAAGGAAAGAAAATGAGACTGACTAATTTCAGGGAAATTTCCGTCACTTTTCTTGATGGATGGAACTGACTTGGACGAAAAAGAACGCATCTGGGTAGTCGAGCGTCATCTCCATTAGAAAGACGTTAAATTTAATATGAAAGACGTCAAAACAAAAGAAAACAAGTCAAAATACATAGTGAGTGGGCTTACGAGCAATAAAGAGTAAGATATTAATTTTTTCATATCCGACACCGCGTATTATTAGCTATTTTACACTGGAAAAGATAGAAAAAGTTGTGGGTAAACTCTCTTCAGGATTCCCACAGGGGTAATTTATCCATATTAGCCAAAGTTTCAAGCTCCGACTAGGAGCTCATCCTCAGGGCTGCTGAATGTTATTTTATTTACATATTATATTAGTTATTTATTTGTTAAGCTCACTGTGAAAAAGTCCCATAATTTTTCGCTGCTGAATGCTGATTCAAATAAAACAACATTCAGTAGCCCTGAGGACATTCGCCGGGAAAGCATCAAATCATATTTTATATAAGAAGTTGTCGTATAATGCTGGTGAATGGGGATACGACCAGCTACGTTCAGTGAACTCAATGTGGTTTTCAATATTAGGTTATATCCACTGCCTTATATTATGATGGTGAATATTAATTATTTGTTACACACATAACCCTTAAAATCCACAAACGAGACCCAATTAGGCTCAATAAACTCTGACTTTTCCCGCAAGATTGGAATTAGTAGTACAAATTTGATCTAAATAAATTGATGACTATTAGATGCAGTTCATACTTTACATCATGATTTATTGCCAGATAAAACAATATTTTATTACGCATTATAAAATTATGAATTAATATTAATTTTCACAGAAAGTAATACACATTTTAAACTCAACTAGAACTGATAAATAAATATTAACCGATTTCCTGAGATAGTGAATTATTTCGAATTTACACTAATAATTTGTATCAGTACTAACACAGAGTTGAAAATCAATTATGACGTTTTCTGCTCATGGAAACAATTGATTTTTTGCCAAAAAACAAAAACATACGAAGGATTCTGGTAAACAACTCAAAGGCTGACAAAAAAATGAGGAAGGCCTAAGAAGAGTAGGAGAAAAGAGAAGCCTCATGAAAACCTTAATAAGAAGGAGGCGCAATCATATAGTCCACATCCTGGGACATGATGGCCTGATGAGGACAATCGTCGAGGGACTAGTAGATGACAAGAACAGAAAAGAAAGACCTCTTATAAAATACATGGAACAGGTAAAGAAGGATGTGGGAGAGACATTTGTAGGAATGAAAAGCTGAGCCGATAGGAGAATTTAGAGGAGAAGTTTTTGAAGAATTCTTAAGTTTTTACTTACAAAGAGCATCAATGGGGAATACATAACATTTCAGGGTACTCTTTAAGTCTTTCAGTATCGATCGAACTCTCAATATGGAACTTTAAGCATGAATGAATTTAAAAAGTACAAAACTTGCATTGAAATAACCGTATAATAGTTCTCTCTGAACGAAGTGCCATTATTTACACAATATAAGGAACTGATAGCTTGCCAAGCTTGTTTGATCACATGATAACGCGATTATTCTTATAGGCACTACTCTACTTTAAGAGGTAATGTGTACTCAAAAGACGAAACATGAATGAAAATGTTGTGATTGGTAAATATTGCATTTAAAAACGGTTTTAAAAATAAGCACTTATTAGTAACTTTCGATAGTCAAAACTTGCTTCTCCATGGAAGGAAATATGTATGTACTTTTGGGAGAAGAATATTATTCATCATATTGACCTAGGAGAAACGCATATTTCAGCGCCAATAACTACTTAGTGATTCCTAATATTAGTTCATGGAGATGAACAGAGGGTCCTAGGAATTTGGTGACAGCAAAACCAATATGACGATGCCGTCTCCAATTTCTCGCGTGACTGAAAGTAACGATACACAAAATACTCCCTATGCGGCCGAAAACACGCCGAGAATACTGAACGGGAAACACACGAAACGAATAAATAAATGAGAAACGGAGTACGCTAAAAAATGAGGAAACCAGAACAAAATTTTTGCGACGTCCCCTCAAAAAATCCATTTCCCTTCTCTTCCGCCGTCTCCCCCGGCGAAATGATAATACTTTAAACTTTCTTAATCAAAAAAAACCAAGGTCGTTTCTCGGAGCGGGTTTTACATGAGCGGTCGATTATAGCGTCCACGTGATAGAGATGGACTCCACCAATAAGCTAGGGCTTTCTTTCCTAGTCTTACGTCGTCGTCGTAAACTGCAAAAACTTGATTAAAAATAACTCACATACGGGTGTATGCCGCGTGTCGTGATGGAGATTGCCCCGACTTTTCGCGACCGACTGCTGGTCACTTTTTCAATGGAATATTGCTGGCATTGGTTTTTGCTGCCTTTTTTATATTTTTTTAATGGAAAAGTTATGGCTTATATTTTTTAATATAAAAAAGGCAGCAAAAACCAATCCCAGCATTATTCCCTTGAAAAAGTGACCAGCAGTCGGTCGCGAAAAGTCGGGGCAATCTCCATCACGACACGCGGCATACACCCGTATGTGAGTTATTTTTAATCATCATGAGCAGCGAAAGCTTCAATCAGGAAATGCAACAACTTGTATTAACTGGCCGTAAGAGAACTGAACAATAATCGTAGAAAGTTGCTACCAGTTATGCATTACATTCTTATAGGTTCAGCGGAGAGCATTATGAGATAAGCACCGTGTGTCTTCATCCTCGTATGCTTTTGTTAAAGATTGTTAACTTGTCACCAAAGATATTGACAAATCTAACACGCTTAATTCCCACTTCAAAAGTGGGAAAACCCTACAGACGATACTGAATGTAATTTAGGCATCCTATTCACTGAGGAACTGATGAAAGAAATCTATACCCAACGCAATGGGATAACTAAAGTACTACAATCGATAAAAAATATAAAGTTTCGACGGCATTACAGCTTTACCGACCTGAAGAACTCAATTATACGTTTGGGTAAGAAGTTTCTCTTGAAGGAAAAGTAAGTAATTGGAAAATACCAAAATAATTTTTTCTTTCAAATTTACCGAAACAAAAATCGAAGTGCACCAGATCATGTGCGCATTACGCGTTTTGATAAGGTTTTACAGTGGGAATTCAGGTGCGACTATATTCAATAATTGTTCCAATCGTCCAGTGAAATTTATATGTTAGAATTTATATGCTGAAAAAACTCATTTTTAAGCCAAAATAACGGAAACTCTTCTCTACTTGACGGAACACGTGGTCAATACGCATATTTTTGCATATCAATTTCACGCGCAGCCTGCCATTTTACCTGCGGAAACCACTTTCCTCTATCCCGCCTAAATCTCGGACTCGAACCCCTCCTTTCCCTCATTCGTTCATTTTTTTTCTTCGCTCTGTAATTCCGCCCAGAATAATCTAGAAAACGGGATTGGTCTGATAGGAAAAGGTAATCGTGAGTGTGAGGACGAAGAGAGAAGATTCGGGATTCGTTGCTATGGCTAGGAAAACGAGAGTTGTCACACAGCAGGAAAATTAAAACTAAGTGTATAGGCGAATTAAACAATATGCCGTGCATTAACAATGCACGGCATATTGTTTAATTCACCTATACACTTAGTTTTAATTTATCATTAACAATCACTAATAAATCATTAACAATGCACGGCATATTGTTTAATTCACCAATGAGGCAATCATATTATTGCTGTTCGGTGCTTTACCCAGATTTTAAGCATACTGAGCACATTATTAATACTAGGGAGACATCTAAGTGGTCGTACCTTAACAACTTAATCAGATAACACGATTTTAAGGAAAAAATTACACGATGGTTGACTGAAGAATTATAGCACTCAAAATAAAAGAAAGTTGTATTGAGTTGAAATAAGGATAAGTAAATTTACAAGTGTTGTCAGCGAATTAAAAATGTTTTACTTCATATTTTATGGTACATTGGTATTGTATATTTAATTGTATCTTGGGCATTAAAATAGGGTAGGGTATAAAGATAGAAAAATTGTTGCTAAAATTAGACATTCAACTGATATGACGAGGTGAATTATCCTCAATCAATTATAAATGAACTACAGATTCCTTCTATTTTACAAACATGAATATTTTGTATTTTTTGTACGTTATTAAGATTTATTAATATTTTAGAAATATATACCTAATAATTATTTTCCCGCAAAATATTCGATCGCACAGGTTGTAATAAGCGTAAAAGCATAAGAATACATAAGCATGCATACAAAAAGATGGCGAAATGAACAAAAGACCAAATGTAAAAATAACTTGAGTCTCAGCGGTGGCGCGTATATACGGCTTTGGATCATGGGCTTAGGATCTTACTTTGTGGAGGAAAACTTGTGGAAAAGATTTTACCCCAACCGGGACATAGATTGACCAACTCAAGAGAAAAATATAAACATTCAGATAATCAGTAGGTAAAATAATTTCATTTTCTTGTTGAGTTACATTGACAATCGGAGTGGAAGAGGAAAAAGTATCGGGAGGTATTCCTGTTCTGCAACTCATTCGAATGGGACGAAGTATGGCAGGTGTTAACTACTTGGGCTCTGGTATGGGTTTCCGATGCATTAATATACAAATGTGGTTATCAAATAAAAGGTTTTATTTCATATTATGTGATGTACTGGACGAATTGTATTGCATGCATGAGACCGGGTTTCATAACATAATTACATCGTTTGGTGTAACCTGTCGATGTAACTATGCTATGCAACCAAAGTCGTGCTTAAAACATATATATATAAAAGAAACTAAAAATAAGTTTATTCTTTGATTTTACATATGCATAATCATTGGGTTACTTCATTTTAATTTCTACTGATTTGAGATGAATGCCGTAGTGAAAGAGGGATAAGTATACCTCACGAGAAAAACTAAACATAGATAATCAGTTGATTAATTCATTTCATTTTCTAGTTGAGTTACATGAATAAAGTTGAGCGCAGGAGTGACAAGCATAGCTTACGAGAAAAAAAAAACATATAGACAATGAGTGGGTTAAATCATTTCATTTTCTTATTGAGTTGCTTAAATTATGTTGCTCACAGGAGTGAAAGACGGACAAGCATTGGGAGATATTCCTGTCCTGGGACTCACTCGAATGGGACGAAGCGTGGTAGGTGTTAACTCTTTGGGCTCTGATATCGATTCCCGTGGATTTGGGCCGGATGTGCGGGAGGGGGGAGGGGCAAGGCCGCACCCGCTTTCTCTTCCACCCCCCCTGCTCCTTCTCCCCCACTCACAACTTCCCCCTACCCCTTCGATTCCCCCACCCCTTCCCCTTTCCTTTTGCCTCCGCCAAACGCCATTACTCCTTCTGCGGCATTCCGCCCATACCGGCCTACTTCCCATTCTTCGCCCTTCTCCTCACAAGCACTCCTCCTTCATCCCCTTAACCTCAAACTCTCCCATTTTTACACCGCTCCGGTGCGAGGAAAAAAAAAACTCGAAGCGAACAGATCCTTTCCCCACTTCAGCGCCTGGTATTACCCTGCTTTGTGTGCATAAACAAATACACAATAGGCATCTTTGATTTCATTAGATTGCACGTAATTTCACGGAAATTATTGAGTAGTCAGATAAATATTCTAATTTATGGTACATTAAACACATAAGGTATCGATCTATTAATTCAAAATCGTTTTCATTAGATTGCAAATTATTTAACGAAAGCTATCAAGTAGTCGATCAAGTATCAACGTAGACGTGTTTATATTCGGTTTTGAAAGCGCATTAAGTATCAATTTATTAATCCAAAATCTCTTTTGTAAGGAAATAGTCCCTGACTACAAGCAATAAGAGATATTTTTTAAAGAGAAATATTTTTTTAACATCAATGTTACATTTTTATTGCCCTCATATGAAATACCTAACATTCAAACTTTAGATGAGTTTTGAGGAAAAAAGATGCAATGCAAGTGTTGGATTGATTTCAACATTTTTTCATGTAGTTTTCGTAACAAAAAAGAAATGTGTGACATTTTATCGGTAAAGATTTGTCATTCATTTTCTCATCAAAACGTTAGATTTTACTGAATTTTTAGATAATCCTAAATGCTTAAGAATGCAATTCGCGAACGAATTTAACAGTATTTTCACTCAAGTTTCCACGGCGCTCCATAGCGTAAGCAAAAACATTAAAATATTATCTAAATTCGTAGGTGTCGCAAATGCAGAACTGAACAGATTCCTAATGTAATGTTAAGGATCAATCGCAGCTATTTCTTGCCAAGAGCTTAGCTGTTCATCAAGTATTACCCTATCTTTTTTCTTTGATTTTTATTTACCTGGTAATCGCATTCGTATCCGAAACACCAGGCATTCATAATACAGAACTGTACAAGGGGTTCATATAATATTTAGAACTAATCGCTGCTATTACTTTTCGAGTGTCACGTTCTTCACCAAGGTGGTATTATCATGTAACCCTTTCTTCCCAACGCACGCATATGTTGACGAATCCATATTCTCCATTCCACACACACCCTTAGATATCCTTTCGCTTTCTTTTCGCCATTTTCAACCTCTTCGGCGCACAACATTTACCCTACACACTCCAATCTGCTGCCTGGCTCTCCCACAAAAACTCTTCGCTTGAAGAGAATAAAAATCCACAATCTCCCTCTCTTGCCAACCTCCTTCCCATCAACAAAACCCCTTTACCGCTCAACTACAACCACACATTTTTACCGCTTTGTTTACGTCATCAACCTCTCCCTGTCTGATCCGAGCGGCTCTCCCTCGCTATCTCCAAGTCCCTCTTTATGCGTATATCCTCCCTCTCCATCCATAACCTTATAGCCTAAGTCTCTCCCAGGGGTGCAACCATGGAAAAATCCAGCATTTTCCACCCCTGCTATCCCATCAAACCCATTATTTTACTTCCGTGCTTCTATCTTCTATATCTTTTGGATTCTTTCACATTTCATTATCAATCTCAGTCTCTTTCGCTGTTTAATACTCCTAAAGTGTTGTCCCT
Source organism: Ischnura elegans (assembly GCF_921293095.1). NCBI lineage: Eukaryota > Metazoa > Arthropoda > Insecta > Odonata > Coenagrionidae > Ischnura > Ischnura elegans. The sequence continues at coordinate 88,418,228 of NC_060255.1, read as the reverse complement.
CATCTAATATTAATTCCCCGATCACTACAGAGACCTTTATGGAGACAAAATAAAGATCTCCTTTCGCAACTTTAACCCTCATATGGATTTACAAAATTAGTTACGTCGTTGGATTCTCGGCGCCGCAGCGGCGCCGCGTCATTTTTTGCTATTATCTTTCAAAGTTAGCCTGAATTTACAAGTTTTTTGATTGATAATGGTAAATACATCTATTATCTTTATTTCTTACCGTGTTTTGCTAGATTTAAACCCTTATTGTTGAAGTAATAACAAAAAAAATTGAACGCTGCATTCTTTTCCATTTCTTGCCGTAATGCTCTTTATTTCAGTTCCCTTTGTATGTTATTTTTGAGTGAAAGTTTTAATTTCGTGAGTAATTGTTGTTTGAAATATTTTTCTGATATGCAGAGCTCGGCAAACTCCGCTTTTTAATGTTTATATTGTTTATAATTTTATGTATCTAAATGCTAAAAATGATAACCAAATAAAATTCGTTTATGCCCATATGACATAATTTTGCTTCAATGCGTCCACCCATATGTTATATCTTTGCAGTGTATATAGAAGGATAAGTTATTAAACGTTAATAATGGAACAGATGTAGGTTAAGTGTGAAGAGACGAGTGTAACTTTCGTGATTTTTACAAGATTCTGGCGATCAAGACAAATCTTACAAATATTCTGGGAGCTTATGTCCTGAAATTAAAAAAATCGTCTTATGGCTTTTGAAATATAAATAATATGGGATGATAAGCGGCGTGTCAAAGAACTCAACGCTTCTTTGGAGATGGAGCTAGAAGAGTCGGTACTCTTTTCCTACCACGGAGCCCCATTCCCCCACTGGGGACGTGTAGCCCAAGCGAAAGGTTTCCTTAGATATGGACGGGTAAATGTTTTGCGTGGGAGTGCATAAGATAAGGTTTACTCCTGGATTGGTGGGAAGTCCAAAAAAAATAAATTCTTAGAAGTATGTGTTATTGGTGGTAGAGGAGAATGAGCAGCTGCCTTTTTTTCGTCCAAATCTGCGTGAGAAACTGATGATAATATGCTCTGGGGTGACAAAAATACCCTCACTTTGGAAGGACTTCCCTTACATTTTCTTTCCGTTTCCTTTCTTAGCGTTTCACTGACCCAAACATTGAGACTCTCCATACTTTCCCACTAAGCTCCCTTATTCGTCATTCACCACCTGCTTACCCCCTCCCACAAAACTTGATTGAACTTCTCACCACCCTAATGACCCACCGAGCTGGACCTTCTTGGAATGAAGGGAGGGCCACCGCGGGGCGTTTTGACAAGGCTTTTGTTCCCTGTCCTTCATGCAGCGTTAGAAGGATGAAGAAAAAGCAAGCTTTTGTATCTAATTGCCTCCTTGCACTCCCAACCTTTTTTGCGATAAGGATTTTCTACTACTACCTGTCCTAACGATCTGGGTATTCCCCGATCCTTGGCAGTCTACACACTACCGCCCCTTCACCTCAAAACAACCTCCTGGCATTCCTTCTCCTTTCTCCTTCTCACTCATCCCTTTACGTTAGTAACACCCCCAATGCATAAAACATCTGTACATTTCAGTACACATAGAAACGAGATATATATTTACAAATTTTCACCTCATGGTAAATTGTCTTTTCATCTATTCATAATGAAACGATTTTTACCATGTAAAGTCTAAACTCATCGTCAGGAAAGAGAAATTATTTTCTATCACGAAATTAGTTGGGTAGTTATCTTGATTTCACCTCAATGGTAAACTGTCACGTCATCAGTAGCTATATAAACGCCAGCAATTTTGTATAGACTATCGTAGCCGCAAAGGGATTTTTTTCGAATGAAAAGTACAAGACATATAACAATAACTGTGCGATGTGTTCTTCACGGTAGTCGGTGAAACTTCTGAATCTCTTGGTAAGTTACAGTTACTCATTCAGCGAGAAATATTCACACAACGGTGAGGAAGCATTATTCTACGAATTCGGATAATGCAGTGTGTTAAATTTTTCTTAGAATTGCTGCTTGGAGTAATTCTAAACAGAGTCACTCTAGTATTTACCCAAAGCTGACTATCACCACGGCAGTAACGTGGACGCGGAGCGGAGAAGGTGCCCAAGCAAAACTAAGTCGGAAGCCATGGAAAAACAACTTTGAATAGCCATGAGTTTCTATGAATAATTCTCGCAAAGAGATGAAGTTTTGTCAGTGAACATTATAATGAAGCAAACGTAATGATTCTTAGCTAAAAGAGAAAGCACAGTTGGTATTGTAATATTTTCCTTTTGTTAAACAATTTCACTTGGTTTATTAGTTAAAAAATTAAATAATAGGATTAAAATAGATTATAGCATTTCATATGAAACATAATTGCTTTGACATTAGCGTTGAAAGTGCAGACCCTGACGTAGCGATGAGGAAATTCTCGGCCCAAGCAAAACTAAGTCGGCGGCCCATGAGAAAACAACTTTGACTAGCCATGAGTTTTTTTGAACAATTCTTGTAAAAAGATGAAGTTTTGTCAATGAACATCATATCGAGGTAAATATTTTGATTCTTAGCTGTAATAGAAAGGAAAATAGGTATGGTAAAATTTTCCTTTTGTTTAACAATTTCATTTTGTTTATAATGTTTAGAAATATAAATAATATGATAATAAATATATTATAGCATTTCATACGAAACATAAATGCTTTGACATTAACATTGGGAGTGCAGTCAATGACGTAGCGGCGAGGAAATACTGAGCGCCGCAGCGGCGCCGAAAATCCAACGACGTAACTTTTTCCATTAGAGGCCAATAAAATGTAAACTATCGACACTATGCTAACAAAATTTTATACGTAGACGAAGAAGGCAGAAAAAATAGACTACTGAAAATTTCAGAATGATCCATTGGAATGGAAAATTTTTACACCACTTTTAAAACCACGAGCGCCGCTAAGGCGCAGAGAATCCATATGAGGGTTAAGGTAATTACATCATTTTTACGCAATATATAATTGAAAACTGCAACAATGACCAGACTTAATGCATTACAATCATCCAAAAACCAGTGCTGAATGTACTGATGTTAAAATTTATATTTACACGGTAAACATTTGTGTGAAATATGAGTTTTTTGAAAGTAACTAATTAAAAACTTTCCAAAAATTATCGTAATGCAACATAAATATCATTTCATGCCACCAAAATATTACGCATAAAGACTCGGTGACTACATAAATACACGAATACGAAACAACTCGAAAGTCAACGAACCAATACTCAATTCCTTACCCCCATCATTATATCACCCCAACTTTTGCATCTACACATCTTTGTTTGAACTGCATTCCTGTATGTAACCTCACCTTTCTTTCAAAACCTTCGCACTTCAGAGAAAACTAACTTGCATTTACACTCCATATCATACGATTGAAAAAGTCTGAGAATGGTGGCAAACGACAGCAGTGGAAAATTACAGGATTCCAGTTACATCACCCAGATAAGCTTTAGGTTATGTATGAGATTCTATGATGCTTCAAGTCGAGCTGTTTGGAAACCCTTTGAAACGGTAGATTAAACGGTAGAAACGGTACATTATAACGGTAGAGGCAGATATTAATCCGGTTCATCGCATCAACTGGGGCCATTGATTCGTGACTTACATGTCTTAGAACCGTGTATTAGGTAGAGGGAGCATTCGATTAAACGGCAACCGATCGGCCACTACTTTCTTGAATGCGAATCATTGGAATACCGGACCACACAGTACTACTGAATCTTACATAAGCCTTGGAAATGCTGGAAAATGATTTTAATAAAGCATAAGCCGATTCCGACCTAATGTAAACCGTGAGAAGAAAAATTCTTTTCGCAAGGGACTCATACGCATGGAGGCACAATTTGGAAGGAGTGAGAACTTAGCGTGGAAGGGATGCCGAAAATGGTCTTAGAGGAAAGTATTTATCTTAATGGGGAATGAAAGAGGAAAATATTGGAATTTATGGATAAAATAGAAAAGGGCTCATTGTGGACGGCAGAGAAACTATTAATGTCGGTGAGGGATAAACAAGGATGAATCGTGGAATCCTTGATACATACCGACCATAACTTGAAAAAATACTAAAATAAATATGGTTAAAATATCACTTACTGTAATCTAAGGTGGTAGCCGTAAAAGAATTTTTTCAATGATGAGATTCTCTAAATAAAAGTCATTTGGCTTAGCTGAGATTCGAACCAGAGTCACTAAAATGGATCAGGCATTCTTTTGAATACACCAACTATCTCTTCAATAAAATAAGCCAGCTTCCTTCGGCAGAAATTCAGTAAATCCATTGAAATTCACTCTAGGGAAAGATTGCTAGGTGGTCTACTTGGCAGACAACCTTTCGGAAATTAGGAGATCCAGTTCGTATTCAGGCTGAAATGATTGTGCACACATCATCGTTAATCAGCCACGAAAAAAGTCAAACACCACTTTTATAAACCTATCTCTCTCTCTTTTTCATCCTATTTTCCCACTAAACGGGCCGATTGCGTCATTCCTCATCATTGAAGACGCTAAAGAAACGCTCCAACGAAAAGTTAGCCAAATTTAAGATTCTGTCTCGGTATAAAACCAGAAAAGAGTAAGTACGGAAAAATATTAAAAAAACGCTAAGCATACAGATACGTTAGATCCAGCAAATAGCAAGCAGGAGGGATGCAAGGGATTCTGAAAACTATTTTAGAGGAAGGAATGGTAGAAAATCGTAGAATATGGTGGAAAATAATAGGGTTAAAAGATAAGAGTCGAAAAGGAAAATAATTCACTGTAAATAGAAGACAAAACTTACAAGGGCGTGTGGACTACCTAGTGTAATTCCTGAAATGCCTTATGTGTGTCAACCTTAACCTCTAAAGAGCGTAAATAAATAAATGGATCTCAAAATATTACTCGCTGTCACCTAAGTCAACACACAGAAATACCATGTTTGCGTACACTCAAACTTACCTACACTAGCTACTCAAAAGTCAACACATGACTTTCCGAATCCTCAATCCTATCTCTCTCTTTGTCATCCTACCTTTCCTTTTAACGCACACCTTCCACGGTTTACGTCCCTCCCATCTTACCTTACTCACGAAAACGCGTCCATTTTCACTTCAAATCCCCACCGGTTCGTCCTCCAAGCCAGCCAAACCCTATTCTAGAGAAACTGGAGAGCTAAAAATCTCCGCTTTCAATCCTGGGGACGGCGGGGGGGGGGGGGGGGGGGGGGGGGAGGTTGGAGTGGAGAAGGAATCACTTTTTTCGCGATCGAACCTTGTCATCAACCTGGCTTCGGAAAGGGAGACGTGAACAATTCCGTATGAATCGGTTCCGACCGAAGGTAGGAGAAAAAAAAAATTTAACGAACGAGAGGGGCGGGAAAGGCTTATGGCTGGAGACCTGGATGAAGGGGTAAAAGAGAAGTTGGTCGGAAAACGACGGGTGCTTAAAATTGGATGGAGGATTTCGTTTTTTTAATAAGCCTAGGAAAAGGGGCGCAGGAGAAAAAAATCTAAAAAAAATAATAAGGTAAAAAAACGAGAAGGTAGAATGGAATATCTGACCTGCGTGGCTGAATATAAATCAAGAGGGAAGAGAATATCCCGGGCATATGAATATTTTTCAGCCTCTTCCCTCACCGAAGGTTTTTTTTTCATTGAACGATAAACTATTTCCTTCGTATTATAACTCACGAGAAAATATTGATTTTAAACGAGAGGTAAGTTCTCATAACGTTGCGAAACGGAGGTCGGAGAAAAGCAGTTTGGGGATGCCAGAGGGGAGAAAAATTCTCCTTTTCCGCGATCGTATGCAGCATATCCCCTTTCCGCGACCCCCTGCCTCCATAAGCCTCCCCCATCATTCTTTGGCACAACAAAGAGATAAGTGGAGGCATCGACGTTTTCCCATTGTGTTTAGAAGGCTGACATGCCGTTGGAATGGAAATATTCTTGCACAGCCGAATTCACCGCTATTATAGCCACGCGGAATGCACGCAGTAAGCTTCACGAGTGGGAATAAAAAAATGATATCGATTTGTTGATATTACGAGGAGCACATTCAGAAAATCCATCAAATTAGCTCACCGTTCCCGGATGGAGGCAACATAATACAAAAAAAGGCAGCGAACAACTTGGCAGAAATTTGGAACCTTTCAGCAACGGCAAAATTTACATTGAGCAAAAAATATATGCACGTTTGTTTAGAAACAAGGGGGTGCGAACAATTTGTCAAAAAGATGAAAAGAAATTCACACAATTTGGATTACGTTGTCTTAATGAACTTTCATGTAATTAAAAAGCTCACGTTCGAACACCTATCGTGATTGATATATCACACCAAATAATGCTCTTTGAAAGTTAACGGGTATAACAATTTTCCTATGTGCAAGCAAGTACCGAAATATTTTTACTTTTCGTACTACTTAATAGTATTTATAGTATAATATTTCTTAAAAAGTTCACGCAAAAAATGGGTTAAACATCTATCTGTTACTGCGGCGAAAGTCCATAAATACGATGGCTAAAAACATCTTTCTACAATCGAAAATTAACAACTGATTCCTTATGATTCTATAAAACGAGAGCTCTCAACCAACTTTCCACATGTGCATAATAGTGATCTGAGTTTACTTGTTAATTGTCATATGCATTACAATAATAACACCACATTCATATAACATAAATAATAACACCGACAATTCCAAATAGTTTATGGTAATTTATCCATGCATTTGAATTACTAAAATGTGCAAAACCCGATGAATGAAGCTAAATCCGATTCCATATTACATGAGCACAGATTGAAAATCCTTCCCCACGCATGCCTAAATAAAAGACTGTTGCCACATCGCCCGCCTGTTACCTTGAGGTCACCTCAAACAAGACAGAGACAGACTTGCTCCTAACAATTTCCCATTTATAAAAATCCAAATGTAGCTCTTTTCAAACATTCAAAATGGTGCATGAGTCGTAAAGTATTAGATTTACAGCCACAGATAAAAATTCAAAAAGCTATAAAACCACTACTTCTAAGCAAAGTCATGGATAATGAACTGTAGTTAGATTTTGATGTAACCGTTTTCATTAAATATTTGTAGGTTTCGTTTGTGGACATCCTACTTTTTCGGTATTTATATTTCGTGCTTTTAAATATTTCCGAAGTCAATTGCATTATTATTTATTGTGACTTATCCCACTTGATAAACTATGATTTATTTATGAAAACGAAACGACTGCATCAGAGCAGGAATTTTTTTTAGGGGTAAACCAGCTTTCTGATCTTGCAGTTATTCGAATTATGCTGATTTATTGATAGTTGTTGAAAGCAAAAAATAATTGAGGCACTTTACGAGAATGACAACGAAGATTATGTCATTCGTGGGCTTGGCAAAACAAAAAAACATCGCTCTAAAGACGATACAGGGCGTTATGTTTTCAGGAAATACAGGCGCCTCGTTGGCATGACATAATCAAAAAGCCAAGCATCCGCGCCGTCTATACCCGACGCGTATAAACTAAAAAAAACCTGCCAGAAGCCGGTGTGCGCAAAGAGGTATCTCCGCGAAAAACCCATATTACATACAAAGGGGGAGGCAGGAAGGAGGCGATAAAAAAACGCTGAGCTGCTCAGAAAAAAAATTGATACCACTCATTCCGCGGCGCCGTCTCGGAAGCAATCACCTTGCAGGATCGTCTTCACCTCCGAGGCGTCGTAGACCCACCGAGGCCATGGAAAGAACTAGATGCATTGGGGGAGGGATGGGGGGGGGGTTAAAGTTATTTGAAATGAGAGAGAATTCATGGCGTAAGAGGTAGGTATACCTTCCTGGGCTTCATGCACAAGGATAGCGTTGCACCCCAACGGGAAGAAAAAGCAACGTCGAAATCAGATAGGTTCAACCATTATACACATTGAATGCGATAAACGAAACGAAGAAAACCCTAAATAGATATTAGTTTTGTGCACGAGGTGCCTAAAAAACATGGTTTTAAACGTCTATTAGTTTCCATTGCCACGTAGTTTCAGTCCAAAAGTCAATTAAAAAAAACCAGAGATACCTTAAATTTCTGTATTTATGCTACACATTTATATGGAGTTATTTACAGCCGGATGCAGATAGTTTCTACCATTATACACATTGACTGTGAGAAACGAAACGAAGATCACCCCAAATAGATATTAGTTTAGCGTGTGAGGTGGCCCAAAAAGACACGGCATAAATGTCTATTAGTTTCCAATGCTACGTAATGTAAGTCCAAAAGTCAATTTTAAAAAATGGCAGAGGAAATAGTAATTACTCAGCATTTGAATTTCACATTTTGGATATACTTCGAGCAATAATCGTATCGTTGTATATTTTAAATCCTTGAGAGTCCAAGCAGAATTTGATTTTTGGTAATTTTCACGGATTAACGGTATTTGAAATGAGATCAGATGTATGGTGAATGAGGTAGGTACGATATATCTTCCTCTGTTCAGGGCTTCACGGAACAACGGAGTGTTGCACCATAAAAAGGAGACAGATGAGCATAGTGAGTGGTGTAGCAACGTCGAAAGCGAATTGGTTCGACCATCACAAACATTGGCCGCGAGAAACGAAACAACAAACACCGCAAATAGAGATTGCATTAGTGTATCGGGTAACTTAGAAAAAGCACGCCATTACATGTCAATTAGCTTCCAATGTTGTAGTGTAAACAAGTCCAAAAGTCAGTTTAAAAATAATTCCAGAGAAACCTTAATTATCCTACAACCATACTGTATAATTTGTATATAATTCGGACGATAATGGTGTGGCTGTATGCTGCAAATTTTTGAGAGGCCTGGCAGAAGTTCTTTCGGTGATTTCTTTCAGCCATCATGCAAAATTTTCCATTTTCCCTCTTGCACCAATTCAGTACGCATCTCTAATCACCTTTTCTGATATCAGAGGATTATTACCATTTAAACAATTTCGCGTGACTCGAGGAGGGATCAGCTGAATTCGATGATAGTTAATTTATTGGGCAAAATGCGATTGTAATACGTTTAGTCAACCCACTTGTTTAGATTTACATTAAAACCTGATAAATATGATTTTTTCACCGTTTTTTTTATGTATGCCAGGAGAGTATCTTTACATGCCAAATTCAGGATCGAAAGAAGCGGTAATGACCGAAAAGTACTTTACGGTTTACCCCAAAACCGATGGTAAAAACAGGAAAAATAATAAAACTTCTCTCCATTTTCACTAAACGCAAATTATTCAATGCATAAATATTGGAACAAACAGTTGGAAGTTGAAGAACGTATCTTTAATTTTTTATATGAAGAACTGAGGAACACATGTTATTAGCGAAGAAAAAGCTAAATAGAAATCCGTTAAGTGAAAAAGTAAGCTCTGGGGTTTCTTTGTCTCCGAAGGGATTACAATAATTGAAAAATTCCCTATTCACCATTTCCATGAAAATTTCAAATAACACCCAAGTTACTCGCTTACTCAAAATCAGTGATTCAAACCGAGGGGTGGTTCACGTCCAAGAATTGGCCTGAATACAATTATTTTCAAAAAGATGGGACACGTTACATTAGTATTTAATTTATTTCCAAATTCAAATGAGCTTTTGCAATAATACTTACATTGTATTAAATATCAGAGTATGAAAATCATTCTGATGAAATTGATATCAAGACCACCGAAACATAATATTCTAGATTCATGTAAAAGTGAAACAAGTGCTGACACAACGTTTCGGATTTATTAGAAAATGAATAGTTCAAACGAGTCAAATTAGAGTATTTTAATGAAAGAGAAGTCACAAAGACAGCTTGAAAATTTTTAAAACAGAATTATTTTTAAATATAATTAGCATTATTTTTGAAAACTTATGAACGCAAGAACTACCATTAAATTACAACTTTTTGGGCAAATCATGGAAAAATATTAGCTTTGATTCATGCAGTCAAGGTTGACCTTCCTTAAAGGTATTCTAAATAAAAAAGGATGCTATCTGATTAATTATATGGCATTAAAATTTCCTCAAGAGGCTAAAAAAATATTTTTAAATACATGATCAAATTTTAAATGAGCAATCTTTCACTGGTTTACAACTTATGTGTACAAAAGAATTTGGAATTACCCTACCATAAACTATAGATATATTTAAAAGCAGATAGAAAAAGAATTCGTTTTGAATGATTGTACAGTCGTCGTGGAACCTCTTAGAAGGTAGGTTAAATACGACTAAAGGAGAGAGGCTAGGAGAAGAAGACTGGTGTATCTCCGTCGTATCCACCGGAGAAGCAAGACCTTTAAGAGTGGGGGGATACGGGGGGGACAGGCAGCGTCGAAGGCAGATAGGTTCAACCGTTTATACACATTGGCCGCGGGAAACGCAATGCAATTTCTTTCCACCGTCCTCGGGCAACTCTTATTTATTTTTTTATGTTTCCCCCCTGCGTACATCCCGACCCTTCATCTCCATCCTTTAAGCGCCTGCATCATCTTTTTTCCAGGCGGCTGGAAGCCGCGTCTACTGTTACCTCTAGATTCTACCGTTACCTCTCCCTGCTTGGTTCGTCCCCCACAACTATATAACCAGAGATGGGAAGTAACTGAGACATAGGCAACGTCAATATTTAAGGAAATATTTTCTTGCAATATTGACATTTTCCAAAGTGAATTTGCTATTTGCAACCAGAGAAAAATACAAATTTAGCAAAAATAACCTTGCAAGCAACACGCATAGCATTTTAAGCAGGTGATTTTTGATTTTGAGAATAACACCTTTAAAAAAGTTGCCAATAATGTAATCAGGAATGAGAAAACTTGTAAAACTTTATTTAGCTTATAAACCGCAGTATTCATCATCAGTATCATTTATTTGACACAATGCCTTGGGCCAGGTGTGCTTTCTTACTTATCTAATAATACAACATCCACCGACAACTTTCTCCCCTTAAGAAAACTCACTGACCAAATCCTCACATCGGTGACCTATCCCGGCTAAAATTTAAATGTCAATGAAATTTTAAATTTCTTAGGCCAGTGAAGCACTATTTTCAATTGCAAATACGTATTTTGAAAATACATCTCTATAGTTTCATTTCAATTCCAATTTTCGAAAGTAATTTGTATCTAAAATACAATTTCACCAATGTTCGCCCCCTTTCACAAAAGAATCGACATAGTTCCTTACAACTGCACAAACCTTAGCGCACTTCCGTCGATTAGCAAGGGGCACTCACGCGTATTGAAGATATTTTTTCACTCCCAAACGTCTCATAAGGATTAGTTCGTCAGAGTGAGTGCTCCTCGGTACCCAGCCAAGTGAAATGTGTGCCCCTAAGGGTGTAAAATATCCAAGACAGCCGCTTTAACCTTCACTAAATGGGTGGACGGATGGACTGCAAAATTCCTCCGCATATCATTAATTGTCTTCTGTAGCAGGTGGCAGCGAGAGGAATTAATATCATGCTCACAGAGCCAAATAGATTTCTGATAGGTATTACCCCGAGAATATGTCAAGGATGGCAGCAACAAAGAAGTCTGAGTTGTCATCACCAATTCTAAATTTCGAACTATTGCAAAAAAATGAAAACGAAATTAACTGACCGCAGTGGCGAATACAGATGGGGGGCGCATGCCCCTCCCCCTTGTGGGACCACCCCTATTGCCGAACATTGTAAAACCACAATTGTAACCTTTTTATATAGTAAGATATTGTCTTATATAGGAGTGTAATGAGTTTAAACAAAACTTACTTCAACTTCGCAACGTGGATTGATTTATTTTTAATTACGATTAAAGTAAAGGTAGCTCAAGATATCCTTAGCCCCCCCCCCTTGAGTTTTTTTCTGTATCCGCTACTGACTACTGACTGACCCTTTGAATTCTAACGAATGTTTAACGGGAGTGGGATAAAAACGACGAAAACCTTGTGAGAAAAAAGGAGCAGCTAAAATGGCCACATCATGGCATATTCGTATTTGATGAAGATGTTCGTTCATGATAATGGTAAGAACGTAACAGATAGGCTCAGAATGAAATGCTTGCTGCAAGGGATTAATGATAAAGAAGTGAAGAACAAAATATAAATGAAGAAAATAGCCGATATCAGAAGTGAGTAGTAAGCTGCAATGAACTATTGAAAGAATTGTTGACCGGTGATAAAAGAGAATACATCAAGTCAAACTATGGATTACTAAGCAAAAGAGAAACGATTTATAAGCAAATATATAACCAAATCTTGGATGAGCTCTGCCCAAACAAGCCTGATGTGAAGCTATGGAATGTTCATTACCAAAACTCGTTACAGAGAGATTTTTGATAAGGTAACGGCGTTTTCGTACTCAGGTTCAACAATGTAAATCTTCACGCGGAAGATTCAGTTATTCAATTACGATGGAAACAGTTTAAGGCTAAAAATCCTAAACTAAAAAAATATGAAATCCTTAATGGTTGAAGAAGGATTATTCTGCATATAGACACAAACTAGATTCGATGATTAGATTTCACATAAGCTAGCAGCTGAAATGGCACAGTATGTACATAAATTCAAAGGAAGACATCATCATTTGATATCCCACGCATTCATACTCAAGGTCAGGCTGGAAGTGACATTTATAGCGGAAAAAATTATCGTTTGGGGTAATAAGTAGAATAAATTGTATTATCGCATTTTTTATTCCAAAATACTAAATTTCTTCTTCAATTTGGAGCCAAATAACAGAGATGGTATAAAAAAAATGTTGAGCCAAAAATATTTACGATAAGAATTTGTAAAATTAAAGGAATAAATCGCGAGAGGAAAATATTCATATGTGAAAATGATAAGATATTTTTCAACTGAGAGTTTCATTAATTGACGCCCACAAAATAATGCGGGACAACATGCCATTTAATAAAACGTTCCGTAAACATTTCGGCAAAGCGCAATTTTCGTGTTAGCAAATAACTAAATTGGCACGAGCAGTTTGCAAAAATAAATTCATATTCAAGGTCACAAGGAGCGGTATATTAACAGAGGGGAACAATATTTGCCGCAAGGATCAGTGGATGTGAACGGATGTTTGCAAATGTAAATAGGCAAGCGGATTTATAACGTCAACAGGAAGGTTTAAACACGGAGAGCGTGAATAGAAAACAGTAATAAAACATCGAATAACCTTTTTGAAAGAGTGAAATTTTACACGACCTCAAAACGCCTGGCGGCGGCAGCTGCGCGTCAATAACTTCGCGTTCGAACACAATCCGCTTACGTCCGCTTTGTGATGCAACCCAGTTATACCTGATGATAAAATACTGCTTTCCGGTGACCGTAAAATAAAATTCAAAGAATAATGCGATAACTATCCCCAACTCTCCTCCCGAATTGCGGCCAAAACACGAAAAACATAATACAACACCAATCCACCACAATCCTTCGTTAAAATTCAAAGCCTACATGTTTTTAGTATTTCTCATTTTATTTTCCTCTTCTCATCAAGACCAATACTTCCCAATTTAGTCCTCCCCGATCGACCCCTACGGCTCGAACCCCCGGAAACTCATCCCCTTAAAAAAATAGCGGAGGAAAACGCTTCTCAGCCGAGATCTACGAATCCGGCCCACGCCTACCAACACAGCCACTTCCTAAACCGGAAGCCCGAGTCTCGGAGCTCATACCTTCTTCCCCCCCGCTAACATCCCTTACCTCCGATGTAGTCAGACGGCCTCTTAGATCGGGTTTTGTGAGGGGGAAATGGGTAGAAGGGTGAGTGGAAAAAATCGGCGGAGGATTATGCGGCAATTCCCATGCGTCGTTAATACTTACGTCGACGGAAGTAATCGATATGATATTCTCCTTGCAGGGGACCCTTTTATCTTAAAGGATTCCAGAGCCCTATCCCTCTTTTCCCATAGCAACTTCGCTCAATGCGCTATCCCTCCGAAAATGCCCCTCCAAGTTTTACATATTCCTTCGCGACGCTGAGAAAGGCTTTGATGTTCATTTTTTCCGCCAACCTCCTAGGCCATCAACGTTGAACGACGGTTAGGATTGGCTTGGGGGACTAAAAGGAAGCTTGCATTTTTAGTTTTATGTCCTTCGCAGGAAATCTAGAAAGGAATCGTCTCCTTTCATGATACTCCCCTCTCCACAACCCCGTCGTTAAATCGGATTGCTATCGAGTTTGCAGGATACTCTGATGATAAGTGGGCGAATTCTCCTTTTGTCTGGCGGGAGCCACTACTTTAGAGCGTCCTTTACGTTCAAATTGTCCGTCTTATCCCTGAAATCAGGTCCGCGGTGGAATAATTATGCGGAGAACAGGATTTATAAAATTCCAAGATGTATTATGTGCCGTGGGGATGAGCGGCATATTTAAGAACACGTTCACATCATTGGTGTCAATTATTCATCCTGTTGTTTTGTTTCCCACATTTTCTATTAATTGAATGCACTTCTGATGAAATTAATTGTATCAGACGTTACGTGGTAGAATTTATGCACCTTGAAATATGAAAGAATATAGGACAACAATAATATTTCACACAGATCATACATTTATCCATTACCATGGATGCACTCCGGAAAAATTCCATCGTAAAATCAGCCTTTGACCCAATTGATAGGTAAATGGCGATTAAACACAATGTCTATTCTTCCGCTCGTGGGATCTGTTGCTTATGGTTTACTCCAATAGCACAGAATTCCTGCCCTTAAATTATCACGTGAGCAAGAAAGCTAAGTCACCCCATTGTTAAATTAACAATGAAACGCTTTTGAAGACAGTTAACATTTAAACCTGAGTAGAACTAATAATCAATGGAACGAAAAACGCACCTCATAAGTTCTCGCTGAAAATGATAGCAACCTTTTTTTCATCCAGCTGCAGCGCTACCATTGCTGAAACACTTTCGAGATAGGCACAGAACTTATGCCGTAACGGAAAGGCTTCCTCTTGAATATTGGTAGGTATTAATATAGCATCTGAAAGCCCTTGCGTATCGTGGAGGGCTTCTGAATCGCTTCCTCCAGTGTTTCGTCCTCAAACCATACTTTCCAAGCTGGATTGTGTATCAAATATTTCTCCTTAACGGATGAAAATCTATACGTATTTCCGATTGCTCCGTTTAAAAGAGGAAGGAAAAAATCAATAAATTCTGAAATACTGGTGAATATACGAGGTAACCTAATTGGAGGCAATGTAAGCGTTCGTTGCTTGAAAGTAAAATTTTACGAATAATGATTCTATCACACGTTTTTAAAGATACGTCTTCATCACGTTCCCATAGTATAAAAAAAAAACTACCTGTCATTATTGCTTGAAAATCCCTTCTTCATTTATACTCAACCCCTTTGATTTAGATGGTGATAGTTTCAATATTTGAGCAATCTAGCATAATTGCCATTACTTCAATCCAGGAGAGAAGTAACCTTAAAGTGTAATCATTAACGTAGAGAATGAGTAGAATTGCAGAAAATCTCATCCCAATCACAATAAGAAAATAATTAAAATTATATTTCCCAAATTATTCTCGGCATATAATATATATTCTCTATTCTATATTCTCGTCATTAAAAAATAAATTTTTATGCACGTAAGAAATTTATTTGCAAAATAAAATTTTGAGATCAATGTGCAAAACTTTTTTCTTCCATAGGTCGCATACGCAGATTAAAATAAAACATGATGGACCAAATATTTCTTCAAGAGATGCAGTTAATAGATCCATATTAAGCCAGTGGGCCGGCAAGTTATTTATTTCACATAAAAATACCCGCCGGAGAGGGAAGGTGGGCATATTTGACTTTCTAACGCCTTTGAAGACGGGAGGAAATTGATATAGCGACTCTTCAACCCGGCACCCGCTTCGTGCTATGGGGGCCTGAATCCGTATACCCGACCGTACGTTTTATCTTACCCTAACCCATCCATCCCTTCAAGCTCTAAATGATCCCTTTAGTTTGGCTGGCAAACAGACTATGGAAGGGAAATGGCACGCAATACGGCGAGGAGGGAAGGATGAGGTTTCGAGGCGGGGTTTTACTCACACGTATGTGTTCTCGTGTGATAAAGATGGAGCCGGGAGGATTACCATCACACATGGGAGTGAGGAAAAAGGGAGAAGCGTTAGAGTATAGGGAGACGGGGGATAGAGCTCTACGTATGAAGTAGGAAAGCCGAGATGGGACGCAAGAAGGGTGGCGAGGTGGATTTTGAAATGAACGCGAAAGGCAGGACCGCTTAGGGATTACGCTCGGAAGGGAGACAGAGGAAAAAGAGTCAGTTGACATGGAATGGAAATGAAGATGGACAGAAGAGGCGGAGAGGCCGAAATATACGGTGACCCAAGAGTGGATACAAGGACGGACAAACGGCTTTATTCAGACAAGATCGTGAAACTACGGTCGATTCTTTCATCGAGTCCATGTAGATGACAATTCAAGCGTATTGGGCATCATGAAATACAGAGCAACGACGCACTAAATGGCAAAAGAAAAGGAATATACGTATAGACATATGAGGATAACAATGCAAAAAGGAAGAATGGAGTGGTTACAGGGACAGGCAAGTGACTATTTGGAAAAGATCGTGACATTAAGGTAGATTCTTTCATCAAATCTATGTTGATGGCAATTCAAGCAGACTGAGCGTCATGAAATACAGAAATATACGGCATGGAATGGAAAAAGATAAAGAAAATCCGAAGATCCAAGCGTGATAGTGTGGCATTTTTCCATATTGAAATAAACACCAGATAAAGAAAAAGAATATGTAGACATACTTACGCTATGTGGTTAAGACTACGTGAAACTACGTTGACGAAAGGAAACGAAAAGCAAATATTAAAGGAATATCCCCGATAACAATACCCAAATGAGCAATAATTTCTCATGACTTCACCGTTACTTTCTTTCTCTAGAATTAAAAAAAAATAAATGTGATCAGCACCAACGCCATGCTACGGAAAGCTATGATGTGCTATTCCTCAGCGACTGAGATACTTTGACATCCCAAAACTCTTATCACGCCAATCTCGACGAAATTTTGGACGTATCGTAAGTTACCGAGATGAAAAAATAACAAAATGTGGAAATACTCATTCCTGGAGAAAGCATAGAGATGGACTAGCATGAGGATCTGTGCAAAAATACAGAGGAGAAATAACAGCGAGTAAACGGGGCATAGGATAAAAATTCAAAAGAAGAGGAAGAACAGGTCATAAATTTTCGAGGATTTGGCCGCATCTTGGCCTGAATAATAATGCTGCAGATTTATGAAGAGCATGTGGAAAGCGTGATGCATTAAGGGCATAACGCGAAACAAATAAATATAAGAGAAACGTACTCAAAAGCGCTCGTAGTAAAGAAGGCATACAGTAACAACAAAAATATATGATGCTTATTATGGTATTAAAAAGCTAAAATTGAGATTTTTGGCATGGATATCCATGTAACCAGTTCCTAATTAACTCTTTACTATTAGTTAAATTAAGCACGAAGATCCATGTTGTCCTATTTTATCTGAGGGAAATACCATTATCCAATCCGGAATGACAGAATCAAACTCTCTCAAATGATTAGGATAACACTGACACCAGATGTTATTTTCCGCCAATATTGAAAAAAAATGTACGCCTTAAAAAAGAGAGCCTTAACGCTAAGCTACGCTCAAAGGAGCAACCTCATCAAAGTAACTCACTTTAATTATTATAAGAGGGTATTTGACAATAGGTATGCCAAATTATAGGTGATATTTTAAAGAAATTTTTTGTACCACAATTTTATAGGAATTTTTGTAAATGCTACATTTTTTCCACATTCGAACACAATTGGCGTTTGTGAAAATACTTCCATATTCATCTACATTTATACAATACCCTTAGAGCCACCTTTACGGTGTTTTGCAAGGGGTGATCGATCATCAAGCATGCAGCATGTAAAATGATTTCTTCGTGCACACACAATGGTGGTAAAAATGTTTCGAAAACTAACATGTTATGCTTTCTTGATTAATGTAAAGGGAACACTACTTATTAAGTAAATCTACCAATGAAGCTAGAACATGAAAAACATGCTGTCAGGAGTACCAGGAAAATTCAGAAACATGCATCAAGGAATACATAAGTCAGTCGAGTAAACTATGAGCCAACCGACCAATTAATAAGTACAAACGCTGACGTTAGAGTTTCTTATCGACTCGAGACAGAGGGCTAGAGAATATATATCTACCCCCAACTCCGTATGTTCCGTGCCATCAACCTCATCTGGTGTTGATTCTTCTGCATTTTTAGATTATTGCGTTAAGCAAGAGGAACATTTTTTTACAAATATAAAACGTGACGCATAGTTCTGCTGAACGAATTTTTAATAGACATCGCATTTATAATTTCGGTAAAATAAGTAATACAAAGGCATTAAGGAATGCATGAGGGTATATAGGGATACGTAAATGACTACGCTACACTATAAGTCCACAAACCAATTTTAAGTCCTTACGCTGCCAGATTATCAAGATTATAGCAATCAAAATGCTCACTCCTACTGAATTAAATAGTTAGCTTTCAGAGTTGGGGATGAGGGCTAGGTATGGTGACAACGTATCCTCACTCTGGCACAGTAGCACTGTGGCTGGGTACAATCATACAGCGTAACCCCTTTCGATGTAAGCCTTGACGTCTCACACGAAGGATCATATCTGCTACCTCATCAATTACTCCCTTCGAGGAAATCAAGCTCCACTGACAATCCTGTCACTAACGAGACAAGTCGTGAGCGGACAGGCAGCTCCTCAACAGTTTGAGGGACAGAGGGCGAAGCAAAGCTCTAGAATTGGAAACGGCTCCATTAATTGGGTTCAGATATCACTTTTGGTCATCAAAAATTACAGCGTCTGTGGATCAAATTAAAATGACAAAATACACCAGCTATGGTCTAAGTATGAAAAGAATGGTTTCAAGAATATGTTAAGCAAATAGGAAATCAAGCAACTAGAGGGGCAAAATAGAACAGGAATTATTCCTAAAAAAATTGCGAAATAGTTCCTAAGAACTTTTATGAGCAATATTTTCCTTTACGTAAGTAAGCGATAGCGGGAAGAGAGAAGCCCAGAGTGGAGGCATTCTAAATGTGGACTAATAGAAAAATTATGGAAACCAAACTGATACACTGAGGAAGTCCCAAGGAGATAGGGGAAAGGCCAGTCTTATGGAAAACTAAAAAAAGACGGAATTACTCAAAGCGATATCATAAGACATTAGAAACGGAAAAGTGAGGACAACTGCCAAAGAACGCTGAAAGGGAATTGTGACAACGAAAAGCCATATATTAAAATGCAACAAGTGATGAAGGATGTGAAATTTAAAAAAAATACCAAAGTGGAAACTATTTTCCCGTAAGAGATCTGAGTGTGGAGCTTTGTAAATATCATCACAATAATCTAAAAAATTTTACCGGTAATGTTTACGATAAACATTGGGTAGCCGAGGTAAACCTAGGTTATGAGGCGTAGATGAAAGGTAGGAAACGAGGTAAACAGCTAATTTGAGGTGTATTACTGAGTAAATATAAAGAAGAGAGATTATCGGCTACCGCACATGCAACCAGGATTGAAACGGAAAATTCCGAGATCATGAGTGTGATGGACTCAATTAGCCGATTTCAACTACAGCGATGTTCTCAGTCGAAAATTTCATTTTCATCACTTTTATCACGCAAGGAGAAGGAGAAGTCTCAGGAATTCAATAAATTTCACGTTAAAACATTTTTTATGCTACTTTTTTCCATCATGCGAAAGTAATACTCAAAATAGAGCCTTCATTATTGGCCACAGATTTTTCCGACTTTGCAGCCCCTTTAAGAACTCTGGTGACTCCGAGAGAAGGACTCATGGGAATGGAGAGAGAACGAAAAACAAAACCTGCCAGCGGGAATGAGCAGAAATGAGGGAAATTTTGACGGTGAAGTTCCGATTGCGGGGATGGGGAATAGAACGAATATAACAAAAGAGGGTCCTCAAGTTGGCCTCTAAATATATTGTCACCCACCGCGCATTT
This sequence comes from Ischnura elegans, assembly GCF_921293095.1. Classification (NCBI taxonomy): domain Eukaryota; kingdom Metazoa; phylum Arthropoda; class Insecta; order Odonata; family Coenagrionidae; genus Ischnura; species Ischnura elegans. The sequence goes on along the minus strand of NC_060255.1, from coordinate 88,398,195 downwards.
AAACAGGTCGCCCCTCGTATCGGTGACCGACAAATTGATCCATGTTTCACGGGTAAATAAGGTATTACTACTGGTGTTGCCCAAAATTTATACGTACGATGTTGTGATCTATCAAATTCATTACTTTTTAATTGCTTCCACGCAATTACTAACATTTTATTGCAAAATATTGAAAAAAAGTGGATTGCATTGCACTCATCACCACGCCGCGGAAATGTTTTGAAAGCCGATTACAATGCTTTCGAAATGACAACAGAAATCAACCTTCTGAAATATAGAAGTGGGCCTCCTCGAAACAGTTCTTTAGAAATTAGCATCGACCTCACTCAGATACATTCACCATGAAGGGATATCAGGACATTGGATTGAAAATTACGTTATACTCCTTTTAACTCATTTTATTACTAACTGCTGAATGGGAGAATTTCATGAATAAAATAAAGAGATACCTAATAGTAATAATAATTTTAATAGAGTTTACGCCTCAAAAGATGGCAAAATACTACTGGTCTTGGGGTAGGTATCCGTCGTAAATAATTATGCAGCAACATTATAAAATGAAGTTCAAAGATAATAGAAATCAATCTTCTAGGGTATGCAATTGGGCCTCCTCTATGTAGTCCCTTTGGAATGGAGGGAGAACTAGAAACAGCACCAACTAGCGGGAGTGAGCAGAGATGAGAGAAAGTTTGACGGGGAAGTCCCAATTGCGAGGAAGGGGGCGAGTATCGCGTGGAAGATGGCGCTGGGAATGAGGATAAGCACCTTGTTTACCGTTACAGGAAATGTCTTGGGTGCTCCTCCCTTACAGATAGAGGTCGGAAGCCGTCGAGGGAATAGGCGAGGAGCGGCAATGCTGATAATGAAGGCATAATTAAACTGCGTTCAAGCCCACGCCAACAATATTCTTCGTGCCACACACACGTAAGCCCATGGCGAAGTTCAACGAAGGAGGAAAATAAAGACAACAGACAGCGGAAAACAGAGCCATTGATACAAATATAAACTTTAAGAAGTAAAAGGAAGGTTTGGCCATACTAGAAGAAATCAAGTTGATGGTCACAGGCTCGCTAAAGATAAAACTCTTGAGCACCAGGATTTCCTCTTCCTCTGGTGAAGTAAAGGTACCCCAGAGGAACAGGATAGGGATTGACATGATAGGCTATTTTAAATAAAAAAACGTCATTATAAAAAAAGGTTAAAGGATGAAAGTTATAGACTAAAATCAACAAGCATATGAAAAGCAGGGATGGCTAGTGAAATGAAACTAAAATATTTCATTTCGACGAAGAGAGAAACGAAAATACGAGGCCTATGCTTAGTTTCGTTCCCGCAAGGAATTAAAATCACCTAGGAGTTTAGTTTCGACCTGGAACGAACCTTTACTCCCAATGAAGAAACTAAATTAATCGAAAATCCGCTGCTTACGTTAAGTTTTGATCCCAGAAGTTGAGTGGAGGGGGATTAAAGGGAATAATATCGACCCATTATGTTTGACATACGCGTAGAGAGATTAAAACATTGAGCTTAAAAATCGAATGGCCAGTTTATGCTTACCATTCTCCTGTTAGTGGTAAAAATATGAGTGTCCCATGCATCTAATGGCCTTAGGCCGAACCTCTATTTTTAATTAAACCTTCGTACTTGGTATGTAGGTCGAAACTCAACTGTTCAAAGGTGAAGCACGTAGGCCCTCTGATGAGAAACATTATCTACGTTTCTTTTCGTCTCAGAGTTATTGTTAAATGTTGATTCGAAATAGTTTCGACTCCGATTTCGTTTCGATCCCGACTTCAGCTCCCCAGGTTAAAATCCATTTCGTTCCGTTTCTACATTTCGCTCCTGGGAACGAAACTATTGGAATTTGGCTTTGTCTTTCGTTTATTTTCTATTGCCACATTTATTGAAAAGCTTTAGGAGTGAAAGCAATACCATTTTGTCGAAAAATGTTGCTTATTTTAATTACTTTCGGTACAGTAACACTTAACATGTACAACATCAACTAACATTAAACGTATCAATAGTGTGATTATTCTCTTTTCTAATGAATGTATATTAATTTAATTAACTATATTATTCGTTCATGATGCTGTTTGATCATTTTCAAATTAAAACTTGCCTTGGGCACTTGTTGAGAGACTAAAAATACTTAGTTTTAAATGTAAAATACGATATGAAATTACAGTAAGGTTTCAACCGATTTATCATCAAAATAGACAAACTTGGCAAAAAAGGCCTTTGGAAATGGCTACGTTTATGTAAGCATGTAAGAACCTGACGTAACCACGCCATTCATTGGGAAGATGTGAAGATCATCTCTCGAGAAAAGAATTTTTGGGAAAGGATTACGAAGGAGGCCATAGAGATCCGGCTAACGGACAAAAACTTCAATAGAGATGGCAGTTACTCCCTCAGTAACGTATGGAAACCCGTATTGAATAAAATCCGATTGGCTAATACCAAGGACCAATCAGAGGGAACCTGATATCCCGGCACCGCTATATAAGGCGAACACCTTCCGAGACATGGCACTCAGCCCTGAAGATGGAGTACGACTCGTACCCCGCAACGTCGGCAGCCATGATGGAGATTACCCGGTAGAGAACTCGAATAGCCTTCACTACCAGTATACGCCGGGAAAGCATCCGATCTTTTTTCATGTAAGAACCTTAATAGAATATTATTTTATGATATATACATCGTTTAAGTCCTTTTTACATCACAGCACTTTAAAATCATAGCACAATTGCACTGAAGTATCACTCGTGTATAACATTCATTGATATCAAATCCTTAAACTCTTCGTCTAAATCGTAACTTTCGACACATTCACACATCATGAAATAATATAATGCATTTCATATTTCATCCCTATACATGATCCAGCCATACGTATTTAAAGGTCACTAACGATTGGGCAGGAAGTAATTGATTACAGTTACACTAAATATAGAAAAGCAGCCTAAGTTGTCATTTAGGAAAAGCATTTAGCTACAGATCCTTGTTACTGATAATAAATTTCCATCCTTAATCCTTTAAACTCCACTTCTATCTAAAAAGGGCCATGAAAACGTACGACTACTTTGGCTAAGAAGGAAATTTAGGAGTAAAATATAAGTAAATCAGAAAACAAATCATAAAATATCATGATGTAAAGAAACAAACAGAAAATTTCGATTTCAACTACGTCATCGACACCTTGTGTTGAGCATATGAAGCGATTTTTTTAAAGGACAAATCTCTAACACTCAACAAATTATAAACAATATCATGACAGAATGATTTTAAAAACTGTCGACCAAAGCTTTCTTCATTCCAGTTTTTCTATTATTTTTCCGACACTTATTTACTTCAGTCAGAAAAAAATCTTTTTTATGAAGGTTAAAGGTCAAAGCTCATTTATTGGAAGGGACAGAGAAATTTGTAAAGAGGCTGCTTCCAGGAAAGAAGGATGAAATAACTGGGAGAGAAAAATAAAACAGTGCTAGGAATCAGCTTAGCGGAGAGACATGAAGAGACAATAATACTGAACTTGAAAAAAGAAAGACACATTATTAAAAAAACAGCAACGAGAAGAAGCCATTGTTCAGAAGCAGAAAAGAAGAAAAGAAAGTCTTCGGGAGTTATTCCAAGGTATTCGATGGAGTCCTGCAAAAAAGACCAGGGAAGACAAAAAATGAATTGCTTAAAGGAACTATCGATTTAAGATTCAAAGGGAAGTATTTAGGAGGACCAATACAGGAAGTTATGCATTGGATAGATGTACCTAAGAGGATTTACCGTGAGGACTCAATGATACGTGACCCGTTACGGTAACAGACTCCATAAAAAGTGATCTTAGGCAATCTCCGATGTGAAGGTCATCCTGCAACTAGGCTTCGGACACACGATTGCAAAAGGCTATCATCTCCCTTTTTCAAGGACGCAGAAGCTATTTGCATTGCTGACCGGATTCCTAAGTCACCTTCTTGTAAATTTTATTGAAAATACTTGATTGATAAAAAAGATGAAATGTTTTCAAATTTTACCGTTTGAAGCAATGAAATCCGAATCGACGCAGATTATTTTGAGTTATGATTTATAGAATGAGACCCAGTTATGCGTAAAAATACAAAACAAAAAGTTTCTCTAAACATAATCAGGGAGAACATTACAGTGACTTATATGCTCCAGGATTTTACCTAAGGGACTTAATCAAAAGGACTTGTTTATGAAAATGAGCTCAGTTTAATTTTGCAATGGCATAAGTGATTAAAAAAAACACTGATCAGAAATTTAAAAACCTAGAATGCATCAAATTCTGTTCAAAAAGAAAGGAATGCCAGGGTGAAGATTACTTAGTCACCTTTGATTCTCGAGGTGTGAAGGTATACTTAAACTGAACGGAATATTATAAGAACTAAGATAACACATCTAATCATATTAATTAACATTTTGTATGCTTAAACGAAATATGTATCGTTTCCACTACGTGACCATGGAAAGTTGCAAGTACATGCTTTACATTCCTTGGTCCTCCTATTTTTAGCCGCTTAATGAAATGCCTGACTCATACTTCGACCAAAATTTGCTCCAGGACATTGAGATGAACTGCTGCACTAAAAAGCGACCAACAAGAGGAGGATCCCGGAAGAATGTAGCATTCAAAGGTGTTTCCTCTCCAAGAATCTTGCGGGGAAAAATTCCAAATGGAAGAGGAGGACGCGAAAAAGCAAAAATTATACATAAGGAGCAAGATCCCCTCAAGCGTTTTAGAAAATAAGGCCGTCCCGCCTACTCATTAAAAATGTAAAACACGAATCCAGTTGACGGTAGAACCACTACTAGGAAGAACGACAGACATGTGAGCTGGGTAAGTTATAAAGCTTAAGAAGTAGCCATTAGCGTCAGAGAAAATACGAAAAAGAGGCTAGGAAGACGTTTCGGGAGATGTATCTTGTGAGGAAAAAAAAAGCAAAGCGTAAGAGAGAGTCAAAAGAGGGAAAATTGGTGAGACCCGACGCACAAAGAAGAATATAAACTTCCTTCACATGGTGCTGAACTGAAAAGATAGGCGTTGCGCCAACTTATTCAACATATACCGAGCCTAAAACTGAAGTAGAAATTAAACATAGTTTGTTTCTAGAATAAGAAGAACAAGGGAAAAATTCATGAAGATTTGTTGCTTGAACGACTATTAACACGTTTGGTGCTCGTGACGTAGCATCTACGTCAAGGTAGCCGCGACTGAGTGACTGAGGATGTAAGCGTATTATCCAACATTAAGATGAACACCGTCGTAAAAAAATATCGGTAACGCGAGTGATATTTACTTTAGTGTAATAAAACTTATGATATGGTATAAATTAGTATCATTTTCAGGCTAACAGATTAACTTTGAATGTATCATGACGTTGCTTACAATTTTATTTTCACAAAATCACAAAGTTTGATTGGGTATCTTCAAAAAACTTACGAAGAGCGAAAAAGTAGTGGAAATAAATACGTGTATTGCGGGTAAATATCACCATTTCACCTCAAATACTTCACACAATATAATTTATAAATATATGGAAATTATTTAAAGAGATCATTGAATTATTTATTTATATTATTATTTATTTACAGTGTATATTGATAAAAATAACGAAAACATGGTCGCAGCATTAAATCTAATGAGATCGCTTTGTGAAAATAAAATTTTAAAAATATTAAATTTTTGCCTTTATATATGGTGAGCGCGGAATGTCTTAATGTGCAGTAGCTTTTGCAGAGCTTTTCATCAGAGTGTAGGTCCATTTGTGCCAAAAAATCCATTAATGAAGAAATTTATCACAAGAATCTGCCGAAAATATTTCCTGCACACTTAGGAAAGAGTAACTATCTAACTCTGTGCCCAATATTATGCATAGCATGCAACACTTCCGACTTACTCAAATCTGTCAATGGTTAAAACTTCATTAATTCGGTACAATAACCCCAAATTCCACTAAAAGAAGCGCAAACATGCATCTAGGTTCACCCAACTTTGTGAAGATGGTAGGAAAAAAAGAGTTTAGTAGGAGAAAGGGAGAAATAATATATAAAGATATAGAAAAAAATGTAAAGAGATGAACTGAAGACATTGAATCTATGGGAGGCCGGAAAAAGTGAAGAATAGAGAGGAGGCAAATAAGAGGCCACTGAGGGAGGATTACAGATGCACTTGTACTTTGAAGTTTAAATCAAACATTATATTATAATTATTATACTAGTTATTGTAATCACTAAGCGGATTTGTCAACATAAATTTTCCAAGGTATTTATAACCGTGAAAATATGCCATCTTTCCTTTATGAAATTTACTCAAGAAAAAAACGCACTTAAAACAAAAATATTAACAACTGATACTTTGCTCTGCTCTAAGCATGGTTTCCTTTTAGTTTTAAGATATATTTTTATTATACTACATTAAACACCATTAACCACGAAGCCTATTTAAAAAAGTCTAATATTTTGATATGAAAAATTCCAGTGTTCATACTCGAAAGTGAAGTTATTCTATACTCAAAATCGTAGCAAATTGAGATCCAGAAACGGTTAAATTATTTAAAAAATCCTTATTCCAGAGCGAAAATATAATGGGAAGATGTGCATTTCCTTATGGAGAATTTAGGAAGATGTGGTTCTGTATCAAGAGAGGAGAGGAGAAATAACAAGACGATGGAAAAATGTGAGGAGACGGGAGGCTGGGCAGAGTCAAGAGAGAGAGGAGGAGTGGGGGACGAGGAGCAGCCACTGAGGACCACTCTAGAGGGCGCTGAACTTGTCGCCGCGGCGAGGCTTCGCTTCAGGGGGTTCATTTGTCACGACCCGCCTTTAATAACCATTCACGCAAAGCATCTTGGGAGTGAGGGATGGGGGAGATTGAAGGGGCGAATACATACACAGTCGGAGATGAGTTCGCGGAACGCGGTGCACCAAATCCCATCAAAATGGCAGCGGTTGGAGAGCGGCAGGGTTCTCTCCCCAATTCCCCGCTATGCATCTCCCCACGCAGCCGTGCGCTGCCCCCGGGCACCCGTTTATTGCCCTGCATGCGGGAAGGGACCGCCCCGCCTGACCACACGTCCGTGACGAAGCGTTTGACGCGGTTATGACTAACGACGGCGGAGGGCGTGCGATTCCTGCTCGTTCCGACCGCTAGGAATACGTAAGGGTGATTTTATTTCGTAGACGCTAGTGTAGTGCTATGTGTGGAGTGTGCTTATGTATGGATGTGAGACTTGGACGATGGGGAAGAGAGACAGGGACATGATTGGGGCGTTTGAGATGTGGGTTTGGAGGAAGATGGAGGGTAACGGTGGACGGATAGAGTTGCGAATGAGCGAGTGTTAAATAGGATAGATGAGAAAAGAACATTGATGGAAAAAATAAATCGAAGGAAGGGAAACTGGCTGGGTCATTTGATGAGAGGGAATGGAATTGTGAAAGTAGCTTTGGAGGGATCGGTGGAAGGGGTCAGAAGAAGGGGAAGGAGAAGGCTGAAGTTCATTGACAATGTAAAAATTGGAAGATATGGAGACTTCAAGGAGATGGCCGGAGACAGGAGAGAATGGAGACAGCATTGGCGCGGGGGACCTGCCGACGGGCAGAAGTGGATACAGGCACTAACACTTACATACTCAGTGATAGGATTTGAATGCATATCTTTACAACAGAGGCTACATTTGCGCCTAGATTCTATCCACAGCTTATCTCAATGAGCGTAGTAGCAATCAGCAGGGATCTACATCTACGTAGTACTCTGCGAGCAACATATAGGGTGTGTGGCAGGGAGTGATCAATCACTAGCATGCGGCATGTAATTGGACTTGAACATGCACACCACGCGGCCCAAAAAACGTCACGCATACTAACAAATTGTACTACCTTATGCTGTTAGAAATATTAATAAAATTAAGAAACATGCATTAAGTTTTACATAGATTAGTAGGCTACACTACAAGTCATTTAATCTATTTATGAGTTCTAACGCTGCCGTTATAATCTCCTGGGTGTCTACTTTATCTACATTCTATTCACAGCTGATAGGTAAAGGATGATTTTAGAACGAATAAGCGAGTGATTTCCGCCACAATGTTATTCAAATCCGTTATTCAAATCGCTATACGCACATTATATTGCTACAGACAGCCCCTATATCCACCTTACTAGGTATGGTAGTATGTGTTGGAACGTAAACCATTAACCACTGGAAGAGTTTCTGTTTTTACCTGAACCCAACATGTTTTCATAACAGCCACAAGACCGGCCCTAAAATAGGTGAAAACATTAGTTTCTAAGCTCATTTTTCAATAATATATGTTGCCCATTTGATCACCTTCATCAGATGTGGAAGATTCCACAATGACAACCTCTGAGTCCCTTTTGAATGTGTATTCCCTCAATGGCCCGAATGGTCTAAGCACACAAAATAGCCTTTCTTGCGTTACCCAACGCAATCCCAGTAAAAGCAGCGTAACTCTCTGTTTTTTTTTAAATTTACGATTGAAGACGGTTTCCTGTGTATCATAATTAGATTAATTGACCATATCTTTATACCACGTATCCCAAGCGTACACCGTTAGTTAAAGTGCAGATGAAAATGATACAGAGATAGTCTGACCATATATTATGAATATATTATAATTTAAAGCATACGACTGATTATAAGTTCTGACGTTCGTAACCCCGAAATGAATTTGAAATGACGAATTAGGGAAGTAATTTTTTCGTATACTTTCATAAAATACGAAAATTTTAATGGCAAATGAACATTTTCCTATTAATAATACAACGAGCCTCTTAAACGAAACGTAATTAAGATTTAACCAAAACCTATGACTAATTTTCCGTAAATATCGTGTATTTTTAATAGGTGGCAATAACCATTCTCCGGCTCAATCGTTTTCCGGTAAGGAAAAACGAATTTTAGGCACTAAATTATACTTTAAAAATTCCCAAATGTTAGCATACCCCATATACATATTTATTTATTTATTTAATGCAGTTCAAAAACAGCTTGAGGCCAATTGCAGAGGACTCATAATAACAAGAGAATAAGTTACTTATATGAAGCAAAACGTAATAAACAAATAATAAAATAATATTTAACAGTATATATATCGTACCTTGTTAGTTAGTAGATAGTTATACGGGAAACCCCCAAACTCACCACTCTCTTTTCCGATAGATAGATGTTCTTAATGTCGCACCGGACTTGGCATAAAAGGAGATGAAACCTGACGATGTAACCATTCCATGAAACCCGGGTCAAGCTTTTTCAAATATATTAGCTAGCCTTACAAAGTTTATTCTTTCATTTTCCATTCTCAAAATACAAACCGGTACAGCTCGCTGTACCGCTCAGACTTTCTTATGTTCATACTTTTGTAACCTGCCATACATTCTTCTCCCAAACGCTGGCAGAATACATAATAATAGTTTAGATTTCTATTGAAATAAATGCAAATTTAAGGCTTTAGCGAGCAATGCCGGTTTTTCCCGGTGTTTGACGCCAGAGTCCTCTAGATTGTTCTCTCAACACTACTCTCCCATGTTATCATATGGCAATACAGAGCACTCTGTTTCAGCTCTGTTTGAAATTTGGACGCCATCTTTTAGCCTTTTTAAGTACTACGTACTTCAAATGTTAATTTTTTATTAGGTATTCCTTCATAACATTTGGATTCATTCCTGAACTTACTAAAGAAGAGTTTCTATGATTGTTTAAATGAAGTGAGAAATAAAGAAAAAAAATATTTTGGTCCACAAAGCTAAAGATAAGTTCAATAGTTCGTTACCTTCGTGCACTTAAATTCCATGAAGATTCAAGATCAAGATAAAAATCTTTGATATAACTTTCAATGAAAATCCTAAGATTCCCTAATCTTGCAACTTTGGTAAGAAAGTAATTGTCCAGCCGTACAAGTGTGTTGCAAAACACAATTCTCTACAGGCAGTAATAATGTAACATGGAAACGTAAAACCTGCTGTCTGAGAATGTAGAACAATTGATTTCTCTGCTTGAGTAATTGAAAAGATCAAATATTAAAAGGTTCATTTACACGTATATTCTCAATTAAACTTGTGCAAATGCCTTTACTAAGGGCTCTTTGGAGCAGTTTGAAGGAACTGTTAAAGGCACATTAATTTCCATTCATCTCCTAGTTCTGATACGATTCACATAAACTTTTCGCATTATTTTTCCTTATTACATCAAGCTAAGCATTTGGAATAGAAAATTTGGGATAGAATAAATGAGAATATGTTGGAGCATGCATTGCTTGTGATTCGTTACCCACCATTAGTGTATTCATAATTTACAAATTATTTGGTTTTGGAAATCCCAGTTTAGACGAATGGCAACGGTCAATTTTAACCTATTTGAAAAAGGCCAGATTGGCGCCCATGCGATTTCTCTCCACGTGACGTCACAGGGACCTAGTTTCTATATGAGCAGAGTTTTACATTGTCTGGGATTACTAATGCATGCATGAGGCACAGAGCTCAGGGAAACATCTCTCATCTAATAATAATCCTTATTTAAGCCAAGTGCTACCTGCTAGCAGGGTACTCTGCTACCTGCTAGCATCCTACGTCGTATCAGCGCTCAAAGCCTCGCCCTAAGGTCACCTCACTTGCGGCAGCGGGAACCAGAACGATGTCACACGGAGTTTTCCCAGCATTCATACCTACCCATCGCGTTTTCGCGCGCTTAACGATTTTCACTTTTCATTTAATCGCGAAAAATAGATATCGTCATTTAAAAATCTAAAAGCGTGAAATAAGTACTACAGGAGTTATACTTATATAGGATACTTATTTTAAAAAGTACTACACGCACATCCCTACTCATTACACGAGCAACCTTGACTGGCGCGAGGTCCAAACATTGACTGAAAAAACTTCTAAGAGTCTGCGATGATTATCACCATACACTGCACACCGATCGCTCCGTCGACCTAGACCTAGGGGACACTCGAGCAAGAGATCGTACGTGACACGTCACGATATCACAGAGATGAGAGGTCAAGCTGCCGATCGAATGCTGTGGGGTGGAATGGGAGGGAAAAACGTGGAGGTTGGAGAGGAAGGAGAAAAAAAAATAATACGAAAGCAAGGGTATCGGGACATTATTAAGGGAGCTTCCTAAAATGAAAAGATGTAAGGGCAAAATGGGGACCTCGAGAGAGTTTATGAGCTGCAGTAATAAAAAAAGGATAGGCCGTGGACCAAGAGGTGGATGGCTGTTGCCAAGGGATGAGGGACGAGTATATAACAGGAAGACAGCGGTGGGGGGACGTTGAAAAGAGAAAGGTATTGTGGAGGGGGAAGGGTAAAAGCATTCCCCTTTCTAGCCCTGCAGGTGAAAGGAATAGAAGGAGATAGTAATTGTGATGAACAAATACTAGGGAATTTACATCAATACCCTCATCGCCTATATCGTGAGTATTTACTAGGGTAAATATGTGAACAGTTGAGAATTTCATATTTGTTTAGCTGTCAAATATGCCCGAGTACTCATGACTAGCGGGCCAATCATACTCGCATACTATATTTCCAAAGAACACGGCGGTTAGTCGCCTCACCAAAAATCCTTCGAAGTTGTGTGCGAAATAATAGATGTGCCTTGGGATGAAGTGTATTTGCATATATTTTAGTAGAATTATTCAGTAACAGTGAGGGCTGGAGAATGTAGTGAATCCACCAGTGGAGAAACCGGTATAACAGCACCCTAAATACCGGAATACGTATTGCACACAAGGGATTTCGCAAAGAGGCAGATGTCCCTCATAAGGCGGATATATCTAATCAAAATGAAACGTGAACAAAATGTGGGGAATTGAAAGGCATAAAATGTAATGTAAGACTTTCTTTCAAAAACACAAAAAGGAATGGTTTCAACCTAAAATATATATAAAATCATTATAATATATAATTGATTTATTATTGGAAAAAAATACTTGACTTATATAACCTAACTACAAGGAAATTTCACCATTTATAATTTTTTGATTTATAGTCTTGAAACTGCTAGGAAGAACCCAGAGTAAAGGCGTTGGCAAATTTGTAACAAAGACGAATCATATAGTACCATTTCCCTTTTTTAGACATAAATTACTATCGTAATAATAATAGTACGCAATTGCTAAATTGCGTTACGGACTTTATGCTCTAAGCTTATAATCTTTTTTCAAAATATTTATCTTCCTGGAATCGATGGAATCGGAATCGACTTTAGGCGATCGATTCTTGATTTCGATTCCGTGCCCGTTAATGGACTGATTACTAATTACTATAAATGTAACAAAATTAAAAAAATAACAGTAGGTATAACATAAACTAGAAAGCTCGATGAGAAGTGTGCACAAGAAAATTTAACGGCCTTGTTCTTTTCCGTGGGGAAGTAGAGAAAGGCAGGAGAGGAGAATTACGTGAAAAACATTGGCTTTATACTGGAAAAGACTGGACTGATCACAAGGAGAGCAGAAAACTGGAAATGGAAGGGCGGAAGAAAAATGACATGGCTCCGCGTGTGTCTTCGCGAATATACCGAAAAGAAAAAAAACAAAAGAACGACGACGGCAGTCGATAAAATTTCGCGCGGAGCTTGGCAGTCGGAGCAATTTGAGGGCCCTATACCCTCCCGTTTGCACCGTCACTCCCATATTAAATTGGGCGCATTCTCAATCAATAAAGTCTAGAATTCCCGCGCGCCGGAAATCATTTCAGATTGCGCTAAACCCTGCACCGATGCTCGGCTAAATTCCTGCGCTAATGCCGAATTTATTTGGCAGCAAAGAAGGGCTTTGTATTCAACAATTTATGGGCGTGCTACGTATAGGTGAGCAAGGGCGTAGGCGAAAAAGAGGATCGAACGTGATATATGACGGCACAGAGGTCAAAGTTCTACGCAATCTATGAGAAATATAACTGGTGTCACAAGGTTGCACCTAAAATACGTAGTATCTACTGCAAAATTTATTTTTGAAACGAGTGATGATGCATTTCAACCATATATTTCAATTTTCTTTATGATAAGCGAAATAAAAAAAGGACTGATAGGCAAGGTTATTGACCTTCCTAACTCAACCTCTACAAAACTAGCATAAAACTTTAGAAAAAATGACTCACTTTAGCCACTTCCATCACTTTTTTGCAGTTAAATCTATTGGATACCATGTGTGGCGGTTGACACACAATGTCCATTTAAACTAATATATTTATCAATATTTTCAATATCTATCAAAATATACATCGATAATTTTTCAATATTTATCAATAAAGTGCTGTTTTCTTCTGAAACTGTTTATATTCTCCTCAAAGCCTCCTTCATTCCCCAACCATATATTTAGAATTCTACATCTACCTAGTAACCAGCAAACTGCCTAAATAACTATGTAGCAGTAGACACAAGCCGTGATAGGACACAAATATTTACAAGAAATAATGGCACTTTGAATTGATCTTACTGCTGAGTTCCATCTAAGTTTCTAAAAGTTCTATTCAAATATTTGGAACATAAAGAGCCTCATTAATGCCGACATACGTTTGACATCCATTAAAATACATATATATGCATAAAAAACTCAAGATGTCTACCAGCTTTTTCAATACACATCTTTATGAGACTTGATGCGTCAACTTAACAAATCTTCCCCTATGGAATAATTTCTGACAATTTTTCAAACACAGAAATCAATAAAATGAAATCTTTCATATTAAATTCACCGTAGTGTATATTTTAAAATTTCGATAGGCACATATTGCTGCAGTAAATTTGTTTTTCGAGGAATTGTCTTCACCGTTCCCATTATTCCTAAGAAAATCTAGAAAATGAAATCCAAAGCGTTAAATTATTTATTTTCGCTTTATTATGGGCAACATTTGTCAGCTTAATTCGACAGAGATTCCACAAAATGACTGTCAAACTTTGCTCCACGATCATCAGCCTTGCTGTCGTTTTTTTAAAAATCGAAAAATAGTTTGCGTTAAAAAATATGTCGGTAAATGAGACATGTTAGAGTTTCACGTTAACGGGTTGACTGCACAAGTATCGGCTGCAGTATTTATTCCACTTTCCAGAAAAACTACCGAATACAAAATTCCGTATAAACTTGCTCAGGGAGTAATCATTGTAATGACAATTCTAGTCCAAATTTTTCACCCGGAAATCAAAACAGATAATTAATTAAATCTTGAGAAATCACCGGCATATTAGCTTTTCCTGTAAACAATTGATGATATTTGTTAAAGTTATTTATTTATTCATGGAACTGATGATTTTTTAAAGGAATGTAACGCGATTGGTACTGGTGAATTCAACATTCGTATGAAGAAATAAATTTGTTGAAAAATTTATAGATTTAATAATCTGTACATTATCTATGCATAAATATTTACGGTCTAAGTTAAGGGATATACATATGCATGATTTCAAAAATGAATTTTTTACGTATGTCTTTCTTCTTTCGAAGTAACATTCATTGCAAAGTTACACTTCCATCTCAATTTTCCAGGGTGAATATACCCTTTATTAAAACCGCCCGTGTTTAAGACATTAAATATTAATCTCTGGAAAATACAAAAGCAGTACCTTCATACTTAGAATACAGGAAAGTTTTAAAAATCTATACACAGGGTGGATAAGAGTTGTGTCACGAAATTTTAACCCTGGATAGCTGCTGCCAGTAGAAATAAAAATTATGAGTTTAGGTTGTAAACGCACCATTTTTACACTATAGAAAATCTGGCCAAACGCTCAGATTGGCCGCAAGTTTGCCCTGTTGCCAGATGCCTTGGATGCGTCGCGATATCGGGTAGGCCAAGTATTCGAAGTCATGAATTGTGCAGAGCATCCAGAAAATGGCACACTCATCTCCAATCGGAGCGCTTAGCTAGAAGATTCTGTTGTTAAAAAATTGTGAACTTACGTCATAAACGTCATTGGTAATTATGGTTTCCTCTGGCATCAGCTATATACAGTTTAAATTTCGTGACACAAGCTTTCTCCACCTTATACAGGGTGTCCCATTAATCTTGACCATCCGAAATAACTTTTTGTCCAGATGCAAATTCAAAAATGTGTCAAGCAAATGTTCATTAACCGTCAAGGGGATATTAATCAGGATGATTGCCTTCCTTGTAGCTTTGCTATTTACAAAGATATGAACAGGAGGAGTTAAAGAAGGGGAAATGAATTGCCGAATAAAAAATATAGGGTGCCATTTAAAAAAGACATACCGCTGTTCATATCTTTGTAAATAAAAAAGTTACAAGGACGGCTATCATGCTGATTAATGTCCCCCTTGAACTAATGGCTAATGAACATTTGCTTGACACTTTTTTGAATTTGCATCTGGACAAAAAGTTATTTCGGGTGGTCAAGATAATTGGGACACCCTGTATATATTTCGAACCTTTAATGAAGAAAGTTGAGTCACACGTAATGGGGAACAAGAACATTTGAGAGACAGTGATATTCCTTCTTAAGAGAAAAGGTAACCTTTCTTTAATACTAGGCTACTAGGAATGATTGATGGTGGAATAATGGATGAAATGGGAAGAAATCAATACAGTTCGGTTAATATTCGCCCATCTCCACCCTCGGGCGGCACTAAATATGAGATATTCACCTCCCAAGCGGCGAGGCCTCATCGCCGCTTGAAACCCAAGCCCTGAACCACCCATGTCTCGCCTCGGGGAGCAGATTGACCGCAGTCGCCCGAGATCCCATCCTCTCATATGATAGACAGATATAGCCCCCTCAACACGACCTTGGCGCTACACTGGAGTAAATATTTGCCCGACGCAGATCCGCAACAGGACTAGCTACGGCCCCACCCCAAGAACTCCTCACACCCTCAACCTCATGGCCAACTTATATCCGGGGTAAACGGGTTGACTGCACAAGTATCGGTTACGAGAAAATATAGAACAAGGGAACTCACGCGAAATGGCGACAATAACTGATTTTGTTCATAATCACTAAGAAATTATATACATACTACCACACAAGCCGCCTAAAATGGCATGTGGCGTAAAAGGATGTGTTAAGTAACCAGCTGTTTAGGTACAAGAATGATTTTCTCAAACAAAATAACGACTAGCATTTATTAAAATCCTTTACGGTTTGGTGGGAAAACGAATTCCCATATGAATCGCTTAAACCAAACGTTTCCTACTAAGAGGAGACATGTCATGCTGATAAAACCGAACATATGTTTTTATGACATGTTTCCTTTTAGTGGGAAACGTTTGCTTCTTGCACATAGCAAAGACTTAGAGAAGAAAAAAGAAAAATCGTCCTATTTGGAAATGATGCCTTTCAGCAGCTATCGATTCTTATCTATCCGTTCGGCAAAATATCACCCTTAATTTATCGCTTCTATTGGACCTGGAAAAACAGTGAGGCTTTGATGTTCACCGTGTCACTAGAAACGATGTCTATTCTCAATTGTTCAAGCAATATATGCCTAGCGTGCAGCCTCTGGGTCTCTAGCGGCTCCCAGCCTAATTAGCTTAACATCTGGGTAACGCTGTCTATACGCCCGTAGAAATTTTCGACGAATCAAGCAGCTTTCCTTTTTCTTTTATTCAATTCCCGGACTAAGTTTTTCTGTTCCGGACACCATTTGATCGCTGCATATTCAAGGTGCTGTCGGATGAGTGCGAAATAGCACCTTTCTTTTAATTTCTCATCCATCATGCTGAGGAGCATGGTGGATCAAGTCGTTGGACTACTGATCAAACGGAAATGAATTTATCTGAATGGAATTCATAGACCGGAAATGAAGCCTCCGAGTACTCAAAACGACAATCCTCTGACTGAAAATTGACCTGGTGAATAGAATTAATCCCCACAAAGACAATGGGTTACTCTGTCGTGAGCTCTACCCTCGCCAATCTAGACGAAACTATGGTTCGACTCACCGAGTGAGTGAAAAGCACACTATCTATTTCCGTGCATTCAAAAAAACTGTGAAAAAAAGGTGTAAGAATAGGAACTTGGGATTGAAGGGAAAATGCAAGAGCCCAGAGTTACCTAAAATTACAGGAAAGTACTCCAATTTGAAGAAAATAAATTTTGAATGATAGATAATTAAGGATATTTGTCTTCTCTCTACCCAATTTACTGAAAAAATGTAAAACTGGTTATTGCAATACCTAATCGCGAAAACTTGATGCCGTCCGCTAAGCAGAGCAAGTGATGTAGCCTGAATCGTAACATTACGCTGAATATTACCCCTTCAGGATATGCCACAAGATAGGTACAGATAGTACAGTTAGGTGCAGTCCTCCTAAGAAACTTTGAATGGGAAATGGCCTGGAAAAGTTATATTTATTTAGGAGTTAAAGAAATAAAGGATTAGATATTAATTTGCATTGGAAACTTTGGAAAAAACGGGCAAATAATAAAACCTACAATAAAACTTTTGGTATGAGAAGAGGGCATATTTAATTAGTAAATGAGAATATATGTAATTAGTTAGGTATTCAAGATTATAGAAAGAGTTCATTTTCTTTATCCTGGGTCATATTTAGCGAAGACCTCATCCTCCAACCCAGATTCTTTCATATGCAAATTTAATCTTTCAGTTTGTAGCACTAGGCAGAGCATTTATTCTAGGTAGAGAAATTGTTGAGGAAAAGGCATCGATTAAATAAACATTCAAAAGTTCTGCACCTAAATTAGTTACGTTTGGGGGAGAGAAATATAACATCATCATAAATTATGAAGTGATCATTTTCGGCTTTATTAAAAAAAAATTCAACAACAGCAAAAATGCAAGTAAGAGGATATTTTTATCCCACGTACCGTGTTGTAAAGTAAATTGTAAAATTGCAGACAGAGGGTGCGCAGAAGTGTTAAAGAGAGGTAAGATCACATACGTCATTAATGATATCCTTCCTTTTTACATAGTTTCTTAGAGCACGTAAGACGCATTGGAACTCATTGCGAAACATAGATAACCTGGAAAAAATGAAAATTTCAGCGTGAAATCCGGGGAAAACTCACGAATTTCATTTTCATAACCGAGTGGCCCCCATTCCCGTTAAACCTTCGCTCCGTCTGACTCGACGCTATTTTGCCCGCATCCCATTTCAAACCAACCCATATCGCCTATCTACCACCCACCTCTCCTTATATTTCAACACACCCTCCTCAGGCCCCCCCCCCCTCAGGCCCGCTTGCAACTTTTTTCCGAATCAATCTCAAAGCGTTCCCGCCCATCCCAGCCTCCTTTTCTTCGCCCGAGGCTACCGTTCTTGCAGAGATGAGTTTAGCCTATCGATTTCCCAGGCTTTCATCACGGACGTCTCCTTGCACCGTGAGCGCGGAGGCGTCCTACGGTGATGCATGGATGGACAGGGCCTCCCGCCGAACTAGCGGGGGCAAAATGAATGCAAAATCGGAGGAAAATGTTGCATGATGAATTTTGTAAACAAGTTGATGGGAAAATACAAGATAAAATACGCAAGATTTCAACAAAGAATAACATGGTAAAATAACGAATTACAATAACAGATTTGGGACTCCTTTCAAATGAGGAGAAGGTTTTACACAATTCCTATTTAAGTCACAGTTTATATAGTGAAAATCATTTACTGAAGTAGTCATCAGCATTTGCAACAATGCTTTCACTAATTTCACTCGATGCTTTCATCTTAGACATCTCCTTACATCGCGAGAGGTTCAATGTTAATTTATGGCTGGACTGGGTCTGAGGTACAGCCAGGGATGAGAGACTACTCACGCACCACGCCACAAATATATCATATGAAGTATTGCAACGGAAAGGTGTAAAATATAATCGGGAATGACAGTAAGATTAATAGGAATAATTGATGGAATCCTGATTGTATTCACTGACTGTATTTTATTCCTGACTGTATTTAAAGTAATAATAGGAAAGTGGAGATAGCTATAGAAACTGATTGCACAAAAGAGGGAATTTAACATGATTTTTTTTATAACAATGATTTAAATCTCGTTTAAAATTTAATGAAATATGGTGATAGTTCATAAGTAAGCTAAAATAGAAAAATATAGCATCATTAAATATGATAATACAACTCTGTTGACAACGCGCAAGCCATGAGAAATGCAGTATATCATATAGTCTGATCTACACCAGTCATAAATGTAACAGTAATTAGTCAGCATTCTTTTTCTTATGGCACAGACAGAATTTTCAACATATTCCGTATTCAATTATCCATACTTAAGTTTAATTAACGCTCCATGATGAAAAATTAGTTTTAATTCGATTCCTCTGCAAAGGTATCATATGCAGTACATATTACGGCAGCGCATGCCTACAAAGAACGGAATTCATCAGGGCGAATTGTAAGCCCAAACTGAAGCAGCAGCGAGCTGAAATGCATCGGAAATCGTAATTTGAAATTGATTCCTCTGCATAACTCTCCAAATGAAAAGAAATATTGATTTCCGCGCGAATAAAAAAAAAATAACCTCGGGGCAAAAAGTGCAGCCGCCATTTGATGCGCGGATCTATTAATGATAGGCCGCCGTGCGTCATTCATTCATTCATGCCCTGCTCCTTTGCTTGATGCACGATCCCCATCGAAAATTCCGAATCCAAAAAACTCGGCGCAGCTCTCATTTCTTTTGATTCATACGATTGCGAGGCCTTCACCCAATCCTTCCTACAAGGTTCCGTAGCTGAAGTGGAATTTCAGGGAATACGATTCGACAAAGAACTTATCGCACCAACCAAGACCTTCTTTACATTCTGAATCAACGAATTGATACTTTTCGCTATTCCATCTCAGCGGAAGTTTAATGCGATCCGATCTAAAATTCTCAGACTTTTTTTTAACCGTAGTCAAGCATTTTGCAGCTCGATTATGCTATGGAGTAATATTTATCCTTCGTTTGATTTAGCGAAGATAAGATACGGGCATAAAGTCATATATGTCAACATGATAGTCAAAATATATTCCTTTTTCATTAAACTTATTCAATTGCTATTCAGCGCCCGTAGAGTTCGAACTAAAAATTACCCATATACTCTATATGAGAATACCTTTGAGCAGCAAATGTGCAGTTTATCTTTTGTATTATGATAGCCTTAATTTTTCAATTACTATTTCATTTTAGCACGTACCATTTTTTCATATTTTAGTCATGCATATTTTGCTAAAAACAAGGCAATATAAAGTTCAAGGTTTTTCAAGAAATTTATCATATTTTTTCTATTGCTAGTTGTGCCTACTGCCATAGAATTACCGAATTTTAACAGATATAACATGAAAAATAAAGAATATTTCGGAAAAATATAGATGGAAAAGGTAATAACATCTTATAAAAAGTTGAAAAGAACGCTGGTCACTGAAAAAAAGACTATTAATTTATCCACATTCTTGTTAGCCTGATTTTGCAATAAACTGATGGATTCCACATCAGATGAAGTGATTTTTCTGAAGTAACATAAGCAAAAAGCGTTTCTAATGAATCAAGCACACCACCAGGAATATTAAGAAGATGGTACTCGAGTCAGTCACTACATTTGTTCTCGCCTGCTACGTAACTAAATATGTTTCAGAAGTCACCTCCCCGTCACAGATGGCAGACTGATTTTTACGGGGAATGGAGCTATTATAGTGGCTATATACTTCAATTTATATTCATGGTGATATAATTTATCAAATTAAAAATACCCCTGTTTCTCTCTTTCAAGTTCCTAATAGAAAATATTAAGAACAACATGATCGTTCTGCACTCTTTTGTGCAGACATTTTTAACAACCAAATAAATTGATCCCTAAGTTGCAGCGTAAATCACGCTCCTAAGGGATAAGCCCTCTCTATGTAGCTAACTAGCACCTTAAGAAGGCGGTGAGTCTCCCATTTTTTGGAGCACTCTTCGAGCCTGACGCTCCGCGAGGCCGGAAATACGTTCTGGCCTTCTGCACCCGAGAACGTCACATTCGGACACTTATCTCGCTGGAAAAAAGTGATGCGCATTTTTCATTTCACCAAGAACGTTTTATTTGAGCCCTTTTGAGAGGAGAGGCGCACTTTTGGAGACAGAATGCACCGAATACGTTGCATAAATTGAAATCCTGCATTCCTGAAGAGCGATAGGCAGGGTTTTGACTTATTTCCTCATCCGAGCTGCGATCCTTTGCCAGGGAATGCATCGAAAAGAAAATTTGAAACATGTCAGAATATTTATAGGTAAATCATGGAGTATTTTAAAAATGAGTGTCGTAACGTATTATTTATTTATTTTTGTTTCTGTTGGCGCAGAGCGACTGTGTCGGAAAGAGAGGAGCACTTATTCTTTTAGAACTTAAGTATGAATCTATTCCTACCTTATCTGATATTAATTTAGATTGAATCAATATAACAAAAATAATTACAGCAGTTAGATTCAACAATAATTTTTTTTAAATAACTTAGGATAGTATGGAGTCTGTAATATTTCCAGTTCAACGACTTTCACACAGGTTGTTTAAGCACGAATATGGAGGATTGAAGGATAAATCGTAATAATACTATTTTACGTAAAATTATCAATATTAAGGGATCAAATGGAAGAGAATGTTTTCACTGTTCACGTTTGTGCACTCACATTACAGAGTTTCCTATAGTCTTGGTTAATGATCGTCCTAAGTAAAAATTGGAACTACTGAACAGAGTGGCTTGTTTCACATACTACCTTCACTTTATTTTGATTTGACAATGCAGCGTTTTAACTCCTATGCGTAGTGATTTACGAGTGTTATATGTAAGCCTCCGCCACCAGCTGACTTACCCGATATAAGGAACAGGACAGAATCTGTCTATGCATTAATTATAAAAAAAACGGTTCAAGGCATGCAAGAACCCGTCGATTAACTCGAAGATTGTGCTCTGTGGAAGATTGGTGCTCATGTTGATCATTTTTTTTTTAGAACGGTAGGAATTGCTCTTTCATTTCATACGTCATAAATAAAATTACATATTGAATAAATAATAAAACCCCTGACTCCTAGTTCTTATTATCAGTTTTTCCTGTACTCACATCAGCACAACCATTGGAGCGTTCGTATAAAATGAGAAATAAAAGTAGAAATTATTTACATGGCATTACGTTGTGTATATAAACTTTTAGGTACGTATGGGAAAGAATTTTCAAGGAAGAGGCTGGGAATTAATTTCCTCTAGCCTTTTGATCTTGAACAACACGTGTATATTCATTCAGAGACCATCAAAGATGATAGCGACATGCATTTATTTGATGCAAATCTCATCTTGAAATAACAGCTCATAATACTAGCTCAAATAGATCTCATCCTTTTTACGCTGGATGCACGAAACGAAAAAAAATTGCCATCATAGGCCATCAATGGCGAAATAAAGTAGGTCATGCTATTTCTAAGGGTGAACCAGAAATGAATAAACTGAGACCTGCTGAAAAGCAAAATTACTCTTGATCGTTTCTAATACTCCTGTATCTCCTGAAGGGATAACTGCCCATTTTCTCGTATCCTAGCGCAAGAGTACGCATGATATCATCCCATGGAAGCAATACTGGCGCTCTACTGACGCTACAGAGCTTCACGGGAAAGCCGTATCTTCGTCATCAAACATCTCTACTTTCCTCCAGCCACCATAAATGAACCTCCCAGTTCCCCAAACAATTTGTTTTATCCTTTGACTTACTCATTTTATCGATCCTCTTTCGTATTTTAATCAAACGGAGCCAAAAAGAAGAAACAAAATTCCCGAGCGCGTACCTCACGCGATGAAATCTTGGCTTCAAAGACGAGGTCAGTGAATATTTTGAGCCGAGCCCGGCCGAAGCAAGGAAAGAGAAGATTTTGGAGTATAACATTTGCACTTTGAAGATTTTCGGATAGCATCACGAGGTATTTAGTTTGGGAAACCTATCCATGCGTGAGAGTAACCTTCTATCGTGAAGATTCATACCGCCAATTCGTGATTAGCAAAGATTACATTTTTATTTGCGTAGTCGATCAGCTGTACACGAGGTTCGCTAGACCAAAATATCTCACTAAAGGAACGGTTGATGTGGAAATAACATGATGGAGATATTGGCTAACTTTTGCCTAAAAAAATACTACTTCTCAATTACCTCGTACGGTTTCGCAGAGAAAAACGTCTCCTCAAGACAAGCAACTAGGTATTGAAACATTGCTGGCTATCTCATCATTAAAGAAGAAATAGTTCAACCAGAAAGCTCAAAATGAAATTAAATTCAACATTGATGAATTCTTCACGGGTTCTCAGCCAGGTTAATTCTATAGTATAATACAAAGTTTCGAGAGACGACTTGTCTCCCATCTTCAAGGACGTGTTACTCTTTGAAAGTCCAATTTCACACTTATTATTTTATATTTTGGTTTCATATTATGCTAAATTTCATTTTTTGGAAATTCAACATAATATAAACCTGAAAGGGTAAAAAAATTGAGATTGGATTGAACGATGCCAAAATATTTGTACAAATGTACTTCTGCATATTTGCAAGCTTTGGTTACATTCCAGCGATTAAAAAATACATTACTTTATAGCAGCTAGAATCTCAACATGAATTACACGATGAAAACTTGAAGTAGGAACTCATTCAGTGGTTCACTCCGAATTACATGTCCACAGCATTAATTGCAAAATTATCCCAAAACTTGTTTCCAATTTAAACGTGAGTTTTTGTCATACACACAGCCTATGAGAAATATACCAATTAATATAACTGGTGCTTTAGTAATATAACTAATACTTTACTTATTCGTGTGAGATAGATTGAATTTAAATTTATATGATCGGAGGTATGTAGTAATAGTTTCATACTATTGTTTGAAAGGAGTATGTACTTCTTACTATCCGACGCAGTCATCCTAGGCATAAATTAATAATAATCAAGACTAGATTAATACTAAATGTATGTGAGCGGAGTTTGCAATGAATTCATACTATAGTTTGAGAGGACTTAGTTCTCTTCTCTTTCCGACTCAGTCACCCTTGGACAACATCAATACTAATCTTACCGGTTCTATTCTTCCCTACCCATGATTCCAGCTCAACCTCTCAGCCTCGAACCCATGCCAAACGGTACCCGTCCTAAGGGTGATTGGCGAGCATGGATAGGGAATGGTAGACCCCCGAGCAATGAGACTACCTTGCTTGCTAGTTCCAAGGCTCCCCGTTCCGACAAGACTCCCCAGATCCCACAATCAGCGGCTCCCATTACGCGAACAATCACCCCAGGGACAGACCTTAAATGCCTCTCAATCAAACCGCGTAATTCAACGATTCTGACCGACGAGTCCAATTTACCTTGGACTTCGAGGGCGTCATTTCCGGTATTTTTCGAAGCAACCCACCTCCATCCTCCTCCGTTTCTCACTACAGCTGCGCTAAAAGGCCAGTACCCAAAGGTAAAATAATTTATTGAGAAAAATGGTAGCTTTGTGTGATATTTTTATGTTTACGACCAGGTTTTTGTCGACTGCTCTACGTGTCTAATTCCGAACCCATCTCAAAAAACGGTTGCGCTTGCGTAGATACTGAGTTTCTTTCTCTGACGGCACTGAATCTGGTTAACGTATACCAAAAATAATGCAATCGGTATTCAATTTATGTAAGCATTAACTGTTATCAATGTGTGGAGAAATAGCAATGTAAAATGGTCATCGTCATCAATAGTAAAAAGTACTAAGATGGGCTTGACGCAGCTCTTCATTCAATTCTCCCATCAGCTTATCTTTTCACGCTTTCGCATTTCTTCTCTTTCATACCCTACTTTCATACCTGGTCCATATAATGCATTCGCGGTTTTTTTTCCGTCCTTACTATCTACTTAATAGAAAGGTGCGAAAAAAATCAAGTTATAAATTACGTGTCACTATAGTGCGGAAAAGTTTCGATAAGTTATTAAAAGAAAAACAAAAACAGGAATTAATAGAGTCGGACGTCATCTTCCGATCTCGCAAAGCAACTTAAGAAATGGCAAAAATGAAAAAAATGGTTTTATTTGTAGAAAAAAATAATATTAAATGTATATTTTTTAACGCTTTAGCAAATAGTGATTAAGAATAGTATAGACTAACATTAATATACTCATATACATGGGTTTAAACATTTATTTCCGAACATTATTTCAAGATCATTAAAAATGTATAAAGTTTGCAATTTAGCCCATTTTTCAGTGTGGTGTAATAATTACTTTAAGTAATATTTTCGTCTAAAAACTAACATCTTTGATTTTTCAGTTCTTTCCTTGTTTAGCTATCGTTTAATAATATTTCAACTACCCAGAACGCAGCGGTGGGAGGTAGTACTTATATCTCAATTATTGTCTTCATCAGACCATCATGTGTATAAAACAGTACATTCATATAAAATAAGAAATATATGCATCCGCGAGTAAATTTTTTTCTTCGAAACACGCCTGGTTTGCATTAAACCATCTACTCCCTGCCAAAAACGAGATTCGATACGAAATGTATCAGAGAAATATCAAATCAGGGAAAATATGAAAGCGTCGGAATAATTGGCTATAATCGAAACCATAGGATACGTGAACGTTACCAGATTAAGTTTGGATTGACCTTTTCGTCGCAAATGGCTGGTGATTAAATGGCTATATTTTCACGAAGGGTTTTCATTTTAAAAATGGTGTAGAATATAACGATACATTTTCTCAAATATGTTTACTCAAAACATGAAAATTAGCGTAAATATTTTTGATTGAATATTGAATTGTATTGTATAAATATTTTTATTACAAGTAGAAAGAAAATGATGATGACCTTTCAATCGCAATAAAAACAGGATGGAAAATAAGAAGAAGCTATGTTAACTTAAGAGGATCGCACAATTAGTGACATCGAGGACAGTAAATCATTCCCAAATAGTATATTTAGAGAAGTATAATCAAAGAATAAAAAGGGATACCTCAATAGCTAAGGCTATAAATTAACAGCAAAGTTGACCCCAATATTAATAGAAGAAAAAATATTTCCGAACAAATTGATAGACTAAATATAGCAATGAAAAGGACAATAAGAATTTAATTATTCTATTAGCTTTTACGCATCATTGTAACAAATTTTATGAATTTTTTTACATGAAATAGTACGAGAACTATACGGAACATTGAACAATATGAGCTATAAAAAGTAAAAAAAAAAGTTAAAGAAAATATGCCGTGTCGGCAGTTTTTCTTGTAGTGAAAGATTTTCTGATTTTAATTTTCTACGATGATAAACTTCTCATTCGTGCTGAAATCGTTAAAAATACTAATTAGCTCACGTTCCCAATGATGTAGACCTTGACGCCAGCGACGTTACGGTGTCTCCAAGGCCTGAGAATCAACGGTGTAGGTGCATCACGACGCGAAGGAGTTAATAAGTAGATTATCTATCTGTTGAGTACAAAGGAGCAGTGCATACCTCCACTCCCTTTTTACCCTCTCCCTCGCTTGGTGCCGCCACCGTATTCCCACGTTGATCCCAATTTCATGACGCACGCCTCTCTATCGATCGGCCGAGTCGACGGGTAGGCCTCCATTGTGTGCGTGGAGTCCCAAATGAAAGGGCAATACTTAAGGAGCCACCACCACCGAGAGGAGGAGGAAACCTCATTTTCATCACAATTCCAGCACATGCCTACTCTTCTATGACGGAAAAGATTTTGCAACCAGTTTCCCATTGTCTGCTAATTGCATCCATCACAACTTCTGCAGTAATTCTCACGGTGATGCAAGTGCATAATTTTGGCATATCAAAAAAAAGTTTTTTCATCGAATATGGAATGAATTGATGCAAAATATCAAAACTAATGGGCTATATAACTTGGTTACTCAATGGTGATAGAAACGAATAACACGGGTAAAAAATTATTTAACAGTTTCGCTATGAGAATTAAAAGTATAGTATAACGTGTTATAAAAATAAATTGTTTTAGGAGAAATTTATTCTGCCATAAGCAATCACAAGAAATGCGAAACTTAAACACGTCAGCATACTACTTTTTAGTTACTAGCGGGAAGGGTACCATAACTGAATTCAAATCTTGTTAGTCATATGAGAATATTACTACTGTCGACTTAGGAACCTATTCGTAATACAAGGATCCTATGACAACGTAGTGGGCACCAGGATCGGGTTGGTGTGGTGGCTAGAGTGTTGGCTTCCTACCCAGTGGGTTTGGATTCAAATCCCGGCGCGGCGGTGGCAGAGAATTTTCAGATACTGCCCGATCCCTGGTTGAATGTTGTGTGGAAAAACTTTCAAGCGCATCACTCCGTCCGTCGGATGGGGCGTTAAGTCGTGGTCCCCTTGACGCCCTTCGTTCAGAGCAGGCTAATGCCGACGCCGGGTTTCTCTTCACCCCTCCTTCCATACCCTTCCCTCCTAGCGCAAATGACCTAGGCTGTCAGTCACCTACTCCATAAACCGTACCATACCATTAATTACCTGTATGACACCCTTGGACCCCATCCATGAAAGCAACCTTTTCGTCAAAAGAGAGCAAAATATGTTCGTTTTTAGTTATCAAGTCACAGGGAAACCTCCTTGAGAAAAAGGGTGGAAATCATGAAGAAATGGATGGGATAAGAATGGAGACGAGGACGTCTGGAAGAGATCACAAGAAATTTGATGCAGCCCAAAAAGAGGAGGAGAAGAAAGTGATAACGAAAGGTGTCTGGAGGCTAGACGAATTATCGATTGTCCTTTGTTTTGCCAACAGTCTCTGGGGAGGTCTTTGACGGCCACCGAATTCTGGCCCCATCCTCCTCAGACACAATCCGCCACCCTTTCAATTGTTTAGCCCTAGAGATAACGCCCATCCCCTCCACCGAGGTCCTGCTGGCGTTTGGGAGTGCGGTAGGCGGTTGGGGCGTCTGTTCGGGCCAGATCCTCAGTGACGGCGGTCTTGGGGGATTTAGTGGGGATGAACTGAGGATGCTGGATCCCCTCACACGAAAGGGGTGGTTCATCGAAGACTGCCTTAAGTGGAATATCATGAGGCCGTATTTTTTTCGGATAAGACAGGTGTCAGCTTATTACGGAGTCGAAAGGTTAATCAGCGTATGAGTTTTGGAAGGTTACACGGGATTTCCACCGGGTCAGGTTCTCCAACTCCATCTCGGACGACGTTTCGATGGGCGAGTTGTCCATCGTCTTCAGGGCATGCCGAGTCTTGAAAATCGTCCTCCTTATATGTGGATGACGGCGGTATCAACCGGGGCAGGTCGTCCATCCCCGCATCATCCGCCGTCATCCATATATGAGGAGGACGATTTTCAAGACTCGACATGCCCTGAAGATGATGGACAACTCGCCCATCGAAACGTCGTCCGAGATGGAGTTGGAGAACCTGACCCGGTGGAAATCTCGTGTACCCTTCCACGATTCTATAGGCTGGGAAACCCTACGATCATTCTTCAGCGTATGAGTGTTTATGAGGCCAATCTCATAATTGGCGTCTCTTTTCCAGTTTTTTTTTTCAAATTAAATATGCCTGCAGGAAATCATTTACAGAACAGTTGGAGCAGAAAATATTCGACCAATCAATTTCACGTAAT
The DNA here is from genome assembly GCF_921293095.1 of Ischnura elegans. Taxonomy (NCBI): domain Eukaryota; kingdom Metazoa; phylum Arthropoda; class Insecta; order Odonata; family Coenagrionidae; genus Ischnura; species Ischnura elegans. Next base: position 88,369,628 of record NC_060255.1, on the reverse strand, counting down.
ATTAGGAATAGGATTGAAATGCTATAAAATAAGTGCTAACTAAAACTCTTCATCAATCTAAAACTGTAAAACCTTATTTGAACTAAAAACCCGTCTGTTTTAATTATTCCTAATGAAACTTTTTCTACAATTGCATTATGTCCTAAGTAGAAAGTTTAATTCAGGAATATTGCAGTTATCTAAGCTGAAAATCGCCAGTGTTCACGCAAAATTAAAAATTTTACTGATTTGCAAAAAAATATACTAGACATTAGAAAATAATGATTTTTCATGTATATCCGATAACTGCCCATCACTAACGGATGTAGACTAATTACCTCTCTGGTCATTTTTAAGAGTGGGTGAATTTATCGAATTAAATATTTTCTGGCGTTTAAAAGCGAATTTGGCATGTAGATATAAAACATGAATGATCTTATGCTCTGGGAAAGAATTTTTGGTTGACATACAGTTTTATTATGAACTTATTTTATTATATTTTAATCCTATTTTTAAATATGCGCAAAATTATTTGCAGATAATTTTCCCAAAATAACACCACTAGAACTATTTATTAAGTGATTGCCTTTAAGCATGTGAAATTTCAGCAAAAAATATATTCTTCCATGCATCACTTTTGTTTCAATTGTTGAAAGCAATAAAAGCAGCAATTTAAAGTCAAGTCTCAAGAACTCGGAAACTGCGCGAAAGTATGAAGCACTAGTTTCGTTCCTTTTTACGTCAACTTTCGATAGACCCTGGTTGGCCAGCTAATGTGGGATTTATTCAATTTATCAGACCAACAAAAAAGGATAACGCTTTGGGTGAAATGGAAGCTAAAAATGGAGTCGGGGCGCGTCGCTTGGGGAATATAGCTCTACAGACGCTTCCTTACAGCCGGGAAGAGAGAAAAGATTACGAAATAGGCCGTCTAATTACTTGGGAGAGCTGAAGCGGACTCGTTCCCCGGTAATTTGCTTGGGAGATTGAGATAACCGCCTTAATTTCCTTCCAAACCGTATGGTTTCTAACGCTTTCCTCGCTATCAGCAGTGGGAACGAGATCTCGATATGTGAGAGCGTAAGAATTATTTGACTTTCCCGTTAGATTTTAAGTCAATCGAGTTTTTCTTCCTATAAGTGGTATAGACATGGGGCTCCTTACCATAAGCCCCATCAGATGGTTTGATAAATAAACATTTTAGCTTTACTGGAAATATTACTAGTTTTTAATAGCTACGGAGTAAGTTGAAATCCTCATTACTCTAGCTTTCCGTTGCTTTAGTTAGTAGATAATACGCGATTACCTATTTGTACATTTTATATCATCATTTCATTACGATTGTAATCGTTACATTTTACAATAAAATATTTATCTAGGTATTACGTAAAACTTATGTGCAAAACAACGGTAGGGATTCACTTACTGACGATATCTACTCTTTTAAATAAGTTTGTTTCACCCAATTGAGTAATTCATTCAGCTGATTGATATTTTTTTGGATTGGAAAAAGTAACGACGGCGGGGAATTTCGTAAAAAAAACCTTGTCCACATCCGTATCGAGAGAAACTATACCGTTGCACTTGATGTGACCATGAATTAATAACATAGATAAATAGTTGAAAATATTCAGTATCATAGGTTCCGATAACTGGGAATCAAAACCATGACTGCACACGCAGTGGGAAATAGTGCAGTGAATAAATCAAAAGTCAAAACACAAACATTCACTGTAGTTGTTACCTTCGCATGACCTTCAGTTTATCCACATTGCAGTCCTCGCATATGGAAACACCATGGGGAGAGCTGCTCTGAAAGCCCTCGTCGTACAAAGAATAGGCGTATAACAATGGCATGTGCACAGAATAAGGGAACGGAAACGATGATGCAACGCAGTATTTTCGCACTCAATGTCTGCTAGACGTAGTTTTTTAAACTCTACGAGTGGCTGGGAGGTAAATATATTTTCATCATCCGTCATTAATGGTTAACCTTGTAGCAGATGGAGTTGAGCGTACACGTTATTGTTCTTTTTATAATGACGCTAAAACGAGAGACTTCAAAAGCACGGAAGCGTGGAGATGGGAGATTTTAAAAACAACAGTTTCTACATAAAAATGGAGATTCATCGCTGTGATTAACATTAGAAGACCCTGGTAGCAACAACAAGTACGAGGTGGCAAATCGCGGCAAAAAATAGGTCAGTACTTGCAATTAGTAATATAAGGTCATACCTTATAGATTTGATATTCAAAGGAAGATAAAATATCATGTTATTACAGAAATTAAAATTTACAAAAATTCACCTCGCGTAGGATATAAATTACTACGGTGGTATCATAAAACTACTATTAAAGTGGTATTAAACTGGGTTTTTACAGTTAAAACACCTAAAAAGTAATTCACAAAAATAGATTAAGTATATGCGCAACCTAAAAGCGATGCATCAAATTTACGACGGCTAGAAAGATGAACACAGAAGTACCGCCAGTTTATATTGCCTAACGATAGAGACAGAGAATTTTAGCTATCCTTACCAAAGGGCACCGAGAAAAAATGCAATGGTTATGAACCTTTGAGTTAATGTCCTATTTTATGAAGATTACAGAGATTTCAGCAGGAAGTCCTCTCAACGAAGACCGTAAATTCTGAACCGACTGCTGGAGTATAATCTGTGAACAGATGAGTTGGAAGAAATAATGGAAAAGGATACATCAAACTTGCCGATAAGAATACAGTTTTTTTTAGAGCAGTAGCAAGCTTGTTCGAAAGAAAATTTAAGATATAAAAAATATTAAAACATCGCGAAAGAAAATAATTTCATCGACATATTATGTTACCAATTGACTTTGATGTAGTTAACATAACTCTTTGGTAGTGAACACAACCGTAGCACAATTTAAACTGCATCAAAACCTGTTTGAAGTAATTTCCTATATGGGAAAATTAGATTTTTTAATATTTAAACGTTTTTAAACAACAATTCCTGTGGCATATTGAGGTTCTCTTTTAATAAAATTTCATATTTTCATATTACTATGGCCATGGGAGTTTTCCAGTCGAGGAATACGTTAATGATACTATAACTACCGAGGTAACACCTAAATAGCGGCAGCTTCCATATTTAGTGTTAATGGACCACAAGTAAGCCTGAGATGACCGATAACTAGAAGTTGATGTCTGGGTTATAAATGAAAGCCAATGAGTAAACAGTGAGTACTCACCCCCCGAAACAGAAATCCAAGAGTCAACTTATAAGCAAGTTCACCGAACTTCCTTGGCATATGCCGGATTACTTTGTTTCTGCTTACCTAATAAGAGAAAAAAAACATTCTTTTCAGATATTTGACAGGAAAAAGCAAACAATATATTAACAACATTAGATTATAATAAATTACTGATTCATCTAAAGAAGAAACCAATCATATCTAAATAACCCATGTTTAACTTAAAACAGCTTTCCTCATTATAACATTTATTACTCAATTTAAATTCCGAAAATCCTCTCTGGGTAAAGGAAAAAGAAAAAAAAACTCACTCTGGTGACACAAATCTCCAATAATTTCCTTAACGTAGGGCGACTCATGAACCGCGTTACGCAAACGGTTCATGAGTACACGGCTCACGAAAAAAATTTGAAGTCAACTCTTATATCATTTCCAAACCACGCATATACTTTCACACTATCAAATAGCCTGTATTTAGATTGAGATCCAATAGCTGAATAAACCAATATCTGTGCATAAGAGTAGCCTATATTATTAGGTGTTATTGGACCACAGGTAAGATGAGATGACCGGTAACTAGGCGTTAATCACGCAGTTATAAACGACGTTGAAATAGCAAAAAGTGAGTAATCACCCCCGGAAAAAGAGTGCAAAACCTTGCTAGTACCATATCTATTATAAACAAAATATTCGAAATAATTATTTATTCAATCTCATAGCCAATAACTTGGCTTCAATTTGTGCATCAGTTTTTACCTTCCATTATCTATTTATATAAAGGAGCATAGTATGGAATACAGCGATCGCGATACAAAAACTGAGTCCCCACCTAACAACGGAGTCATAACGCTTCTTTGGAATACAGAGAACGCAATATAAAAAAACTGTGAATCATTACCTAGCAACAGAGTCGTTTCGTATCTACGAATTGCTTCATCATCTATTCAGTAAAAGGAACAGCGAAGTAACAATTGGTCCCACTGAACAATACGAAACAACAAAAAAAATCCATACGACTTGCTTTTGAGTCCACAGTAAAAATTAGAAACCCCTAAGGAGTCTGAGAAAATACTGCTTAATTCAAACTGGACTCATGCAGATCGTGGAACGGCCATCATTTATTCACTTGGTGTGCCGCTAATCACCAGGCAGCAGCGCTAAAAGAGAAGTGGGAGAAATTTTATATCCCGGCCGGGGCTTAGGTTTGAAGAGTGGGATTTGAGGGAATGGGCTATGAGAGTGATTAATGAGACAGTGTAGCAAGCTGGGCAAGAGGAAACGCGAAGCCGAACCGGAATGTAAAAGGTCAGCTTAGGTGCCATAAAATTAGGGCAAGAATAACAATCTGGCCGGTGAGCACAAAGACAAGAAAATAGATCGCTTATTCAAACACTCACATTGCTTGAAAAAATAAAGCTTCCACTCGTCCGCTGGTTCTAACTTGAACAGACATACTAATGAAGGGCCATTAAATCCGTCAAAGCCCTTTATTCGCGCTTCTCTTAGTAAACTTTGATTTGACCAACACGCTGTAATTCCTGAAGAGTTTCTCCGAATGTACAGGGAGACAGATATTGCGTTGTACGCAGAGCTAATAAGTGGATTAATGGCAACGAAGGTTTCTGAATATGTCAGTTTTCTTATGAATAATTTAACTGATTATTTAATGAGAAGTAGACTCACACGCTTACGTTTTCTCCTATAAATGCAACGCTCTTATCACATCAAAGAAGACCTGAGGTTTAGACTAAAATCAACTTATTTTCAAGTAAACATTAGCACATATTGTGTGTTCTCTCTCCCACAAAGCCCTCCTTGATTTTACTTTGTGGCACAGTTGACTCATTGTATGAACACTTCTGTCACAATTAATTCATAGCTTTGAGGAATAAACGAAAAGACCTGTCTACAAACGGAAATATGTTAAAATGACAGTTGACATAAAAAAATCATACCAAAAATATTCAACGGCATTGCTAAAGCCTAAGGCCAAGAAATAATGGTTCAAATTCCAGTAAAGATGGCTCATAAGCCCAAACATTAATTCAGCTGATTTATCTTCTGAAAATTCTACAAGAATTTCAACAAATTTCCGAGAAATTGTGTTGCAAAATAGTTCCAAAGAAATGTGGTTGCTCCAAAAAATAAAATTTAGGCATCACATACTATACATGTATAATAACATTTACTTGTAAAGTCAACTCATAAACTCATGTCACCCATTGAAATATTTAGAAGGATTTAGATTAAGATTCATTACATTGTAAGTATCATTATATCACCTTAAGCTTAAAATATTATTCTTTGTGAGAAAAATATAAAATAAATCGGAATATCTCTTAAAGAGGCAAGAAAATTTTATTCACTTTGTCGAGATTTTGGATTATTAGACAAATATTTGACAGTGTAATGCCATTTCAGAGGGATGATTTACATGCTCGACAAAAAATTATAAAGAGAATTAGGTCGAAAATCGGTTATTTAATGATGAAATGAGTGAAGAACACAATTCCATTTCCCGATAATGATGGCATTCTAATTTCTGGCAGAGCACTATATCCAGACGAAAGGATGGAGGTAAGAATTCAATAATACTTTTATCGCTCAATCTTTTGTTCCACTGGTAATTAGAAACTGTGAGAGGGAGACTCAGGTATTTGATATACTTAGGAGCAGGCAAAGTAAGCAGTTGGAAATGAATTATAGAAAATCTGGAACCTGGACCCGGAATGCATAGGCAATTTCCCCATGAGTTCGCTAAAAAAATCTACAGATTAATATCCAATCAGATGGACGGAGCAATGCACTTTTAAGTACTCTCTCTGCATTCCAGTCTAGGAGACGTAGATAGATCTTCAAAAAAACTTCGTCACGAGTCCGGATGCAAAGTTAGAGAGCTTAGGTCCACCAGATTACGCTGGGAACCCGGAAGTAATACGAATAGGGATGGTCCTCCAGACGTAATTGAAACGATTAGGCCGTAAAAAGAAAACAGTTTGAAAGCGCGTGATTCAGGGAAGCGAAAGGAAAAAGAGAGTAACAAAAGGCGCCGCTCGTGTGGGTAAAATGCTTCCGAGGAGACAGCATAGAGCTGGAAAAACCACGGCAATAACGAGAATATTGGGGGAAGAAAAACAGGCAGGGAGAGGGATGGTTTCATTTGCCATCATTTGTACTTCCTTCCAGCGACCTGCCGTCCCAGATTGGAGCTGCGGTTCCTTGGTAGGGCCACAAGCAATCCTGAAGTGATTGCGGAAGAGTATGACTTGAAGTGGGTTGATGGAACGGGGTAGAGAGTCCCATCTAGGGAAGAGTGCAGTCTGTTTAGGGATGGCTCGAGGGTTCTTGCGTAGACTGGCATGGGGGAGCCCGCATTAGTCACGTCAGATGAGTCGAGAAGTGGCAATACAACCCTGGTGGCTGGTTCCCACTATTCCGCCACATCCATTCCCCAACCACTCAAATATCTTAACCCGTATGCTCTCGAAAGGCTTGACGAAAGAGATGGTCAGAATTTAAATTCTGTTTAAGAATTTAAATTTGTTGCATTATTTGATACACTTTTTGCCAAAAAGTTTTTAATAAATGCGCTATTAAATTATATTTATGGTTGCGTGAAATTATAAAATAAAAATATCAGTACAGATAAAAGAAATCTGCGATACTTATTGTCAGAAGGAATTTGATTAACATAAACTTTGATAGCTGCTCTCTCAGTATAACCATATTTTTAAATTCAGTATCTCACCATCATCAATAAATTTCATTCTACGTGGGAAAAATATAAATAGGATCGGTAAAATGACAGATTAAAAATATCACTACTGATAAAAAAATCAATATATCAATTTCCGTTGCACCTCACGCTTCACAAAAACATAAACAATTGTTTTCATTTCTTCTTTGTCTGCCCATATTTTTATACAATGAGGTCAATCAGAACAATATTATTGTTATGTGTCCAACAACACACCTTTTTCATAACACCTTTATAAAAATATTATGCCTAATTATTGCAAAGGAATATTTAAGATTTTACCATGCCTAGGTGCGAATTAATCACTATTGGAGGCATTATATCGAGAAGGATATTATGCCACCAGTGTAAGTGGTTGTATTAAGGCATACGCATCCTCAAACACAGTTTCTAAGCAGATATGGAAGTGGGATGGAAAGCAATCTTAGGTTTGTTGACTAATCAGATGACTACTACGAGCATCAGCATGGCAAAAGGTCAAGTACGTAATTTAAATCTACGATAATACAAGGTATATGGACGAACAAGATTTAAAACTTTACTTGCGACCACTTATATTCAACATGAACGAAGTAATAATTCGCGGGTTAAATTAATTCCACCGATGTCTCGAAACTAAACAAGTAAACGGTTAGCTAGCACTTTCCTGAAGGCATTGAAATAAATAGAACCAAAAACTCCTCCCAATAATACATAATCGTCCATATGTTTCCTCCTTGGAGTTAAGCTAATTTTTCATGAAGAAAGTAATTAATATTGTTCAGCAACTACGCCTCAGCAGCTCACTTAAAGTCTCAATCAAGTCCTAAGCTCCTCAAGACCAACTCCCAACTAAAATAAGTCAGTGTTCCCAATGGTGCTCCTTGTATATCTGAGCAACGACTCAATGCAAGCGGGGTAATATCCTAATGGAAAGTATTTTATCCGTGCCAAGCCTGAGCGAGCCATGGTAACAGCCTTTCGTTGCAAGGCGGGCAAGTGCCTCCAGGGAATAAGACTACTTATCATCCTCCTCTAAATCCCCATCTGGGCAGTGTGGGACGAGAAAAGAAGAATAAATTGCAGCAAGGACTAGGTCAAAAGAAAAAAAAGAATCCTCGAATGCGTCGAACACGAAATTTAAGCTGGGAGCCTGGGGGAGATTACTGAAGCAAGTAGTGTAACCGTAAATCCCCGGGTCGGCACTAAAAATATGATGGATGATGATAATGCAGAGTACCGTTTTTACGAGCCCAACAAACGAAGTGCACCGGTAGAGGCCCGTCCCCGATAAAATAAAAAACGAAAAACGCGACGCGAGTGTCGCTCAGTTTTAACGAGAGCGCTTGCTCCAGCACCTCTTCCGCGCGAAGAAATAAAACCGCCTGGAAATGAGGCTCCCCGAAACCAACGCACACAATCACATTACTCTGGCACAGGCGCGAGAATCCTTTGCCGATGCTACGCAGATTTCGATAGGATGGGCAGTCTAGGGTGCCTCATATGTTACAATTTTTTTCTCTGAGCGAATTGAAATACAGCGTACCCACCCCTTTCGATGGATTCGGCATAAGGTTCGCGGTGATTTTGCGCGCGCTTCATAAAACTTCAAAGTTTGCCAATTTTGTTTCCACTCGTACATTATGACATAAATAATGAAATTCTACATTCTTCTTTGTAAACGAAACACGCTTTTTAGCACAGAAAAATTTTAATGAGCTTATGCTCTAAGCTGATTTCTCGACCAGAAATAACGCTAATTCGACATAGGAATAACACTTTCAGAAGGATGTGATTTGCTTCACGACCAGTCTTTCGGAACGAATTAATATCGTATATCGAAGGTCTAATGCCCTCAGCCTAAATTATCTCCCCATATTGATGTTACGTACGTGATTTTTTCCTAGGTCGAGTCAAAGAAAATGGCTGAATATTTGAATACGCGACAGATTGCTTTCCGTTGCACATTGATTTTATGTTTCTTAAAATACTAGAGAAATTCTGGCATAATGAAGACGATTACCAAACTATTGAACATACATCGACGACTTGTGCAGCTAAAAACAATAAAACGGGAAAATTACATATAGTGAAAATTACATACACTTTAAGTCATGTAGTCGTTGAAAAATTGATGCATTACGAGGTTACGGAGGGATAGCAACTAATCTATGAGATAATGACAAGCGCAAAACGTCATTAAATTTTTATTAAGGCTAAATATAGGACTATTCACAAGTTGACCATCAGTTATATTGGATCTTACTTACTTAAGCTGGCCTAGGTGACGGCAGAGTAAAGTTTTTGCTTGCCAGACAAGAGGTCACGGGTTCGAGTACCACCTAGGTGGATTGCCCCTATCCCGGGCATGGCTGTTAGTTCACGTGTAATTATTTAATTTGTTGAACATCTTAATGTAAAATGGCCAACATGTGCTGCATTCGGTGGTATGGGAATAAATAAATAAATTGTCGTCGTAATATCAATATTGCCTCTATGCCTAAGAGTTTGAACTTTATAATTACACGAACACAACCTATCCAGATTTAATTTTCAGTTTCACACGCATACCATGACTTTCCAGACAGTGTGATATTCCCTGACCTTCAGGGTTTTCAGAAGAGTGGCGACCCTGGTTGGTACTTCAAGGGGACACGAGGATGCATCCTTGCACGCGATGGACGGTCCCTTTTAGCTACGCCTCCCGCTTTATGTCGCCACTTCTCGCGTCCTCAGACGCTCAATAACCGATGCCCGGCCCCCTCAGCCCCCCTCAGTCCCAGGACACTAAAAAGTCCGGATGGTGCACATTCCCCGACGGGAAGGAAGAGGATGCGGGAGTGAAAATAAAAAGAGACTTGTGAAGCCCTTCTCGCGGTGGAAAAGCCCAGAAAATAGACGCCAAAGACGAACACTACGATCTGGAGCCGTGGTCCTCAAATGGCGCAGATGCGGTTTCGATTTTTACACACACCGTGGTGTTGTAAATAAACTTAGAAAAAAAATTAGCCGGCCCTTACACAGGATAAAGATTTTTTAAAGTACCTTTACTCATTGAACATGTTTTTCGTTTGATATTAATTTATTTAATTTTCACAAAAATGCCATTTAATTGGGTAAAAATGTGTGATGAAGGAATAATACAGCCAAATTGGCAAAAAGTAGGAATCTCCTCAAGGTTAGATATGTGTTCATAACTTTATATTTTAATATATTCTATTTTCCAAAATTTCAACGCAATACGGAGTTATTGCCACTAAAGTAAATTTGTGGATGTTGCTAACCGAGTTAGAAAACATATCCAGCACGCGGAAATCTATATGAATCATAAGTATTAGCTATAAGTATGAGTTGTAAAATAAGAATGACTACCTGTGTGATTTCAGATGAATCAAATAAAATATTAATAGTTAGCATTTGAATCACTATGAAATAAGTTCTGACAAAAATAATTCATTTTCATTTCAAGAATAACTTAGAATCAGTACCTTCATAGAGTCGCATGATGACCAATGCGGTTCAAAGTATGTTCTCTCGAGGTTTATGGTGGAATAGAAAAAAAAAATAATTACCGTCGAATCATTCTTCATCAAGGATATACGACCCCTCACACCGCACGTCTACCGAACGGCACTTAGAGCCCTTAAAATTGAAACATCCGTAATACAGTCCTGATTTGTCACTCGATGGATTACTTTTACTCCTGTACTTCTACAATAAATGGCCTGGGCAAAGATTTTAGCCGATGCTTGGCGCAATCAAAATCACGACATGTAAATGACTCCAGCAAAACGAAAAAAGATTGGCTTACAATTATTTCGAACACATCCCAAGGTGTGTAGGTCTTAAAAAAGATTCATGTACAAATATTTGACATACTTAAGGCCTATTGTAAACTTTCCTTGACTCAGAAATCACATCCGATTTTCAAAAGGTCGGAAACTAAGAGAAAACGCATACACAGTCTTTCAATACTTCAAATTTTGGTTCTTTCGTAGGCAAGGGCTGGCATACGATATTCACAGGAAGATAATATGACAATCACAGCGAAATTTGATAGTGTCTTGTCTAACTCCAGTTACCGACCGCTAGCAAGAGCAAGAATAAACATCCTTGTCTCCCTCTGGTCTGTAGGGTGGAAACATGCAGGCGGGTTAAAAGGATCTAGCCCCTGGTCTCAACCCTTATGCCAGTCTCGGCTCGCCAAGGACCAGCGTAGACTTCACATCCACAACGCATTGCCCCGAGACCACGAGTGCAGGAGTAGTCAATCGTAAACGCGCGGAGATCTCATCGCCTTGCACCCGGATACATCCTAGGGAGACCGAAGAGGCGGCGCGGTCTCTTTTCCGTTTTTCTTTTGTTCAGCGTGGGATGGCGAGTGAGAGGAGATACGAGAAAAAAATTCTAGGAGGGGCTTGAGGTGGGATAAAAGAGCTAGCTTAACGACGTCCTTCGGCACCACTCCAAACACCAGGGGCAGTATAAAGTTTTGCTCGTAAAATGCGGTTATCGGACGAATGTGCTGCTCTCTCGTGGGCTTCCCGGGGAAACAGGGAGAGAAGGGTAGGACTACTGCGGCTGCGAGTTGCCTCGGCCCCGCCAACCAAATACCAACTTCATCAACTTCCAGAAACCTCTTCCTCATGACCCATTGCCTTGGCCTTCTTAGACCTTGTGATAATTTAAGGGGGTAAAATATCCTCGTCTCCATCGCGCAAGCTACCCTTTTTCGCTGGTTAACGTCGGGGCTGGTGTACCTACAATTTACAGCATATTCAAAGAAAGGGATATACGCCTGCAGTGATTACCCTTACAGTGATTGACCTTAATTTCCACTTTGACAGTCCTGATATTTTTTGCTTCTTCAACATTAGAGTACCTTCCCGCCACACCAGTTAGACCTCCCTACTCCACATGCCAATACCCAAGTAATTAGTCACTAAGTCCTCTCTCTTTTTCTACTTTCCGCCCTGATAACTTCTCTTCCGACTCACATTGATTTATTTGTATTATCAATTAAAAATTTTACTCAATTTACATCATCTCCTTTAACCCATAGTGACTACATAACTTGCTAAATATGGAGGCTTTGGCTACTATATATGGTTTTTTGTTTCGTTTTTTTACTGTTGGATTTGTAATTGTAATTAGCTTATTTACTAAATTTTATTTTTTCATTAGTTCGGTTTAAATTGTCAGTCTTGCTGTATGTGTACCATTTTATTTAAAATGAGAAATAAATAAAATGACGAGGTAATGTTTAGCTTGGTGTTAGTAAACAAGAGCAATGTAGGATGAAACTGAAGTGTGTAAAAATGTTTAACATGCTTCTACGCTGTATTGACCCCAACATTACGTAGGAACACGTATCGCGAAATGGCCGCAAATATTAGCATTAAAATACTTTATCCAACTATTAAAAAACATTTGACGTGCCATATTTATTCATAGATGTCACAAATATATAACATACGTGGGGCATTACGAGGGTTTTTAATCAATGCAGTCAAAGTTTTGGTTAAAAGAGAGAAAAATTCTGTAACATATTCCACAATGTATAGTGTTATAACATAAATGTGTTTAGAGTAATTTTTTAGATTGAGGGACAGGCAATCAATCACTTTTCAATAATTGCGTTTTCAAGCGAGTTATAACGCCTCCGTTATATCAACGCAGATGTTTTTCCCACCGCAAGACCTGCTGCGTTCTATCCTTCGCCCAGCCCGTAGCCGAAGATGGCTCGTGAACGGAGGCCATGGAGTACTTAACTCAGACATATGACCTCTTCCGTCCATCGTTACTCCGGGTGTTTAGCAAAATTGGGTTAGGGGTTGGCCTAGCAATAACTGGAAGTCTTTTGAAACGGGTCGTTAAACTCTGAGCGCCTTTCGAAGAGCCCAGCATAAAAAAATCTCTTCCTTTCCACCTACCTTCAAAATGAAAAAAAATACCTTTGTAACACCATAATGAGATTAAAATTAAATTTCGGCTATATTAAGACGAGAAAGTTAAGCACAGGGAGGATGAGATAATGAGTATCTGTGAAAATGGGTAGCAAGACCGACCGCTAATCCCTTAATGAAATCGGAGTAGTGCTATCTAAAACGTTTTGAGCTGCAGCTTGCTAGTAATGGGATGTAAGTACGCTATTACGAGGGGAAAAAATTGAAATGAATTAATGTAATGGTTTAGGAAAATATTGTGATAGTAACGGGTAAAGTGAATTTTTCAATTCGGTGTCAACAATGATAATTCATTTTTTATGCGAAAATGATGTTTATGACAGTAAAAATAATCTCATTAAATTTTTGTTTCAGCCGTAAACGATCCATTTTAATGTCAGAAGAACAATAACCTAACTAAGTACTCGAGGGAATACAGTTGCTTTGTTGCAGTGAGTTGGAAACAGAAAGGTCATAATTATGACTATATCGATTAACAGAATAAGCTCTCCACGATTTCAATAGATTTTGGTGGCTCTACGTCATTTTATAAAGTTCTTCCACCGAAAAAAACTCAGTAACTGAACCCAGTTCACGTAAAAATATAGAATTAGCTCAGAAAAAACACATTTTCAAGGAATAATTAGCTACGAAAGGAAACCAAAGAAGCAAAACAAATTCAGAAATAAATGTTTGTCTTTGAGGCACCAAACAAAAATACAGGACAGAAGAGAGCAATAGGAGCATAAATTTTTGTTAATGAAAAAAGATGCACTAGAAAATAGAATTTGCTCATGGGAAAATTGTTCTTGAGGAAAAATAGACCTAGAATTCCAAAGAAAAAATGAAGTGGCGGAGAACTGGAGAGGCATAATTCTTCGCGGATGAAAAAACTCCACTACGGGTACAGGAGTGCCTGTAGTAGTATTGGCAGAGCGAGTAGTGCCTTAGCGGGGAACGGCACCTTTAAAAAAAAGTGAACGCTGCCGCCCGTCTCCGCACACCTTGATCAAAATGCACCGAGCGCGGGGCCCGATAACCGATAAAATATGCATTCGTAAAATAACGCCGTCGACACCACCTTTCCTTTCCCCAGGAATACAACCTCGCTCCCTTTCCCCAATGAGAGTGCCATGTGTACAGAATTGCAAGTATTCGAATGTTAAAATGGTACTGAAGCACTCAAATGATATTAGAGAGACCAGATAGGTACTAGAGAAACGATACAGGTAGTCAAGTACGAATGGTACGCAAGTACTCAGTTGTGAATTTAAGTCATCCGGTTAAACACAGACCTCGCGATGGTAATTAGAATGAAGCCTAATTTTTCGCAAGTGGATGGTTATTTGAGAACTAATCGATCAGCATGGGGGCATTATCACTAAGGAATATTAACGCATTAAGGATAGATAAGCCTATTTCAAAGGTCCTTTCCTTCGAATATCTGGCATGGCGAGAGTATTTGTAAGCATCCATAGACTTCACCTAGAATTCGAACTCGGAACAAGGAGTGTATTAGGTTACCAAAATGCACATTCCAGCATTAAGATAGTCAACAGAGTACAGAGGAAGGTGCGAACTCCATAATATTTACAGGTAGGCCATTGAGTGCCTATGGATTTTTCTGAATACTCAATTGTCATGACGGACGAGTAAGCGCTGGCATTCAGGAAGCAATCGAGATGTTACGATATTTTTCTGCATATCTACGTCAACCTTTTGACCACCTTTTCTTCTGGGTTTTCGGTTATCAAGCCGAACATATCGGTATCAGGGTACGTATCTCGGTGCTAGGGAACCATATGGCACACACCTACCTATTTTAGCAGCTATATTTGAAACATTAAATCCACCTCCTCATGGAATTCATGGTTTCTCCTTACATTCACTCGACGATAGAGGTCTTATTGGAGCATTCATTGATGATTCCCAGCATTTTAGTACCCAGTCGAATGCATATGCATTCAAATACCTGTCTTGGTACTCGATTAACAATTTAAATTGTCGAATTCTCATACTCGAGTACATATGGTGCACTCCTCTTCTCCCTCCCTAGTGATCGGGTGATGTGAGGGTAGACTTATCTAAGTCACCTGTTCCTCTAGAAACTCAGTTATCCAGAAGGGAACATTGCTGGTCTATTATATCTCTCGATACTCGAGAACCGTATGGCTACTCACATGCTTATTTTAGCCCCTATATTTGACATTCTGAATTCATTTCCTAATAGAATTCGTACTTTCTCCCTACATTCACTTGACGATAGAAGTGTTATCTTAGCATTCGTTAATTATTCCCAGCATTAGAATACCCAGTCGCATGAATATGCGTTCAAGTACTTGCCTAGGTACTCAACTAACTATTTGGATGGTCAAATTATCATATTCGAGTACACAGGGTTCATTTCTACTTACCCCCACCCTAGTGGCCAGGAGGGCAAAGTTATCTATGTCACCTGTTCTTCTGGGAACTCAGTTGTGTCTTGGTACTCATGAGCCATCTATGAACTCACGTATCTATTTTAGCACCCATATTGAGTACACATACGACATATATATTCACTTCTCCATGTAATTCGTACTTTCTTCCTATATTTGCCGGACGATGGAGCTCTTACCTGAGCATCCATTAATTATACCCAGCATTTGAGTACTCATTCGAATGCATATGCATTGAAGTACCTGTCTAGGTTCTCGACTAACTATTTGGATAGTCGAATTCTCATACTCGAGTACACATGATGCACTCCTACTTTCCCCCCCCCCCCCCAGTCGGGAGAGCAAACACGGGCCGAAGCCATCCTTGCGAACAGCACCTCCAACTCCTCCGCGCTTCAGTTTTCACGAAGCATTTTAATCCATTACGGGGGAGGGTGCTCGGAAGAGCGGCTGAAACAGAAGCAGGCAAGGGAGGCAGCATCCCTCAGATCAGGCGCGTAGAGCTATTACGAGGCAAGATGGGGAAAGCGGGCGGGGTGGGGTTGTATAATGGGCCGGCAGAAGATTGGGAGTTGGCAGATGATTAAACGGAGAGAATATGGAGGGGTCGGCGGGAGTTTTAAGGATGAAGAAAGGTTGGCTGTGGGGCCTCCACACACGCACTGCATCGGGCCATGGGTGGTTTCTCATGGAAAAAAACGGTGCCGTGGATAAATTTATGGATTTAAGAAGAATTAGGTTGATTAAAATAAGATGAAATTCAAGAGAGTTACTTTGAGATATGAAGTAATTATACTTGGCACTTTTCCACATAGTCTTCTCGGGATATCCAAGGGTTTCATTCACTATGCATTACCAATTTTCAACGGAAGATTTTTCCATTTTCATAAGTATGGGCACACACCGACATTTCAATTCCGATAGAATTTAACATTAGTAGTATTCCAATAGAATTGAGTACTTATCCTGATGAGGATAAACGAGTTTTCCGTAGAAATACTGGTGATGTATAGTAATTAAAAAGGGATATTCCGAAAAGACACCATCGGAGGAAGCTTAGTTCACAGAAAAAAGTAAATAAAGGTGACAGTAACGAGGCTGGTCGGCAGAATTTAAAACTAAAATATAAGGTGGATAGTTGATTTATAGAAAGGCGGGTATTGAGGGGAGATGGCAAGGAGCTTAAACCGTTAAAGGTTGAAGAGTGGGAAGGAAAGGTGCTCTCAATGAAATACGCCGAGGGGACGACGAGTTAACGTCTCATCTGACGGACCTAGTGCTGTACTTGAAGTGTTTTCCACGAAGCACAGAGAGACTACCTCTGAAAAATATCCTCCGTTGCCTGGATTTGAGCCAGGGACTACGGGACCGGAGGACAGTACTTAAGCCACTACACCAACTCGATACGATCATAGAATACGATCGGCTTAGGATTGTATTTTAGGAACAAATTTCAAAACATTATGCTCTGGTTTATGCTTTGAGAATATGATCAGTCTAAGATCAAAGTCAACATATTTAGATGACTGTTCCCGTCTAATTGCCAAGGAAAACCAATTAATGAAATAAATTAAAACATGATGCATTTTAATCTTAAAGAGATATTTCTACAGAGAAATCGTTAATAGATATCAAATGAAAGAATGAGACTGCTATTATTTATGCCTCAACGGTCAATATTATCTCACATCTTGCGAGTAAATACTATAAAAACCATACGAGTATTAATATCTTCAAATAAATCCATATTAAAATTATCTGAAAAACAATTTTGCACCAATTTTTCGTAAATACACCATATTTAATTTATATATTTCTACAAATACCACGACTAAATCATCAGATTGGGTATCGTATAAGTGCATGTCGAAACATCGATATAAATTTCTATCATATTTTGAACTTGCTCGTATTAAAAAAATGTCTTATAACATCCAGAAATATCTTGTGCTGCATAAAAAGACATCTGAGAATGCATCACGGGAATATGGGTAAGAAGTTTGCGAGAGAGAGAGTGGAACTAATTAGGTTATAAATAAATAGGATGTAAATTCGCCATGAATAAACTTATTTAGTGCCTTGCCTTTAATTATTCAAGAAATCTGAAATTCATGTTGCAAAAATTCTTAACGCTGATTATGAAAGTTGAAAATTCCGGTCACGCTTATAACCCGCTAAACCCTCAAGAACTATTTAATACCTTGCATTATTTTCGAATGGTTTCAAAGGGTTTTGACTGGAACACCTGTAGTTATTGCGAATACCATAAAGAAAGGCCTGAGAAGAATCGAGGAAAAAGAGGTTATCGAGTTTAAGGGTTGAAATCACGTTGAAAATTCCTGGGAAAAAAATATTGGAATCAGCGGCAGGGGTTTGATCGACAATTTCAGGTCAAATGCGCAACCAGCCAAACCCTCAGTTCGCCTTTGGCGGATTACAGAGGTGATTTTAGACAAAGAGGGTTTAATAAGGCATAAAAAGTGCTTTTGACGTGTACAATACACACCTGAGCACATATTTCGTGAAAACTGAGGAGAAAAGGTAAGCAAACCGAATAAAATATAGAACTAACGGCAGAAAAAATAGAAGTAGGCGATGTAAACAGTATATAATTTTAAAATAGACCTCAACTGAAACCACCAGCTTTATTCCATTAACATAACCAACCTATAAAATTCAGTAAGATAGCTTTACATTACATGGATCGAACTCGGATAGAACCCTACCGGATAACAGCTACCGGTCAGTCAAGCTACCTGCTACATCCTCATGTATGAGTAGATACCATCAATAAACTATTCGTCACAGAAAAAGCCCTGATCAAGATATAAAAATGCAACGAAAAGTCGGTGCATTAAATTCTTAAAGAACTACACTCCAAGGTACTTATCAGCGTTAAAATTTGGGGCCAAGAGAAAGAAAAAAAACTCAAATAACGAGAAATAATTTCGCTAAATTTGTTAAAACTTCTTAACATTGAGGGTAAAATCCTAACAGGAGATATTGATTGATTAAAAAAAATCCGTAATATCGATGCGGGCATGCAACTTTTTCCGGGTAATACAGTTCACTCCGAGAAAACACTGGAATAGCGAAGGCACCTTGGAAGGAGTATAATTTCTCTGCCCTTACTTTAAAAAAAAACGTGTGGCGAGATAGCCCCTCGACAGTTTTCAGTTTATTTTCACTCTCAGTAGTGATCCGAGGCTTGAGATCCAGGACAAGGACAAAACGGCCTGGTGAGGGTCTACTAGGGCGTTGAACGGAGGGTGCGGGCAAATGGATGCGAGGTCCTGACAGGCGGGGGTTGGAGTGAAGAGATGGAAATAATGGACGCGAGTTAAAATGGAATCGAAGCCGGAGAGAGAAAAAAAGGGGGGAGGAGCGTTGGAGTGTTTGATGAGTTAGCTCCTTGGAAGTGGAAGGCTCAAGCTTCAAAAGGCAGCGGGAAAGAATGAAAATTCAAGATGAGATAGGAAAGGCGAAAGACCATATGTAAAGGTTAGCAATAACCCACAAGAGAAAACGTTCCCAAATGGTGGATCGCGGATTATTTTTCAAAGAACTATTAAGAGAAGTACAGCTTTGGAAAATGTTTGTAAATCTTAAATGATTGGGTTAGAAGCCAGGGGTAAAAGTGATTTTTTTCAACAGAGTTAGGTAAAGTTAATTGTAAGATTAAATTTTTTTAAGAAAATGTTTGAAAATCTAAAATGATTGGGTTAGAAGCCAGGGGTAAAAGTGATTTTTTTCAACAGAGTTAGGTAAAGTTAATTGTAAGATTAAATTTTTTTTAGAAAATGTTTGTAAATCTTAAATGATTGGGTTAGAAGCCAGGGGTAAAAGTGATTTTTTTCAACAGAGTTAGGTAAAGTTAATTGTAAGATTAAATTTTATTTTAGAAAATGTTTGTAAATCTTAAATGATTGGGTTAGAAGCCAGGGGTAAAAGTGATTTTTTTCAACAGAGTTAGGTAAAATTAATTGTAAGAATAAATAAACATAAACCTGGTTGCCAAAGGAAACAAGTGAGTCTCTGTTCTGTGCTGACATCGAAGGGAAAATCAAATGCACTACTAAGTATCTAATTGATCTCGTATGTATTCTATACCTCATTTCTGTACCTAACTCTGCATATAAAAGAGAAATCACTTGTACCCTTGGCTTCCAACCCACTCAAATCTAGCATTTTAAATAAGACGCTAAAAAGAGCATATAAATGTTAGCAATAACTTTAGAGAAAACGATTCCGAATGATGGATAACATATTATTTTTCCACAGGTTAAGAAGAAAAGTATAGCTTTAATCCTAAATTTAACACTTCCATTAATAATGCTTAGTTTTACTCAACCAATGCGTAATTATTTTATTTCAAGATTATTTCGCGAGGATAAGTAAGCTCCTTAGAAGGAGAAGCCTCGGGCTTCCAAAGGCAGCGGGAAAGGATGAGAAGCCATGATGAAATAAGGAAGGCGAAAGGCCATATATAGGTTAGCAATAACCGTCTAGAAAAAACGTTCCGAACGGTGGATCGCGGATCATTTTTCTACTAACTCTAAAATTAGGTATTGCATTCGAAATATTTAAGCAAAATCAAATTCAAATATTTTTTAAGAATACTTAATTTTACTTAATAAAGGCGTAATTTTTCATTTTAATAATATTTTCACAGGGATGTAATTAAAAGGTATGGGTCCAAGACCGTAACACACTTATAAATGTTCATGCATGAAAATTATTGGAGGTTTAACTGTTCATAGGTAAATGTTTTTACGATTCTACGACTCTCACTTAATAAAAAAAAAGTATTTCTTATTATGATTGCTCATAGACCCATCAAAATATTTGGTTTCCTAAAACATGAGCTAAGATCATCATAACTGTAGTAAGATACTTGATGGATTATAATTTCTGATTCATCAAATAACATGTAGGTGATCGTTTGAGAATACTAATTTTAGGTGAAAGAAATGCAAGCAGGGTGATCCTTTGAAATTCACAGGCAAACCCCATAAACTAATGCTGAATCCAAAAATATACTAAAATATTTTATTTTCGACCTATAATGAAAAGCAAATGAATCTGTCACTAATTGTAAGGTAAGGAGTGAATTAATAATGCTCAATGGCTACAATAAGCCAAAATAATCTCCAATTATTGACGTGATCCAACTATATTCAGTGACAATCGGCACACGATAATCAATATAAAGAAAATTATAGCCTTTGAAAATTTTTAGTAAAATCTAAATTAAATTTTTTAGTTTATTAAGAATGCTTATTTTTACTCACTCAAGACGTAATTTTTTCATTTTTACTATTTTTTCCCGAGTATGTAATCAGAAAATTTTGGCCTGAATACGTTAAATTCCTTCATCAAAAAAATGCCGTTTTAAGGAAAGGAGTAAATAAATAATGCTTGATAGCTAATACTGTTGATGTGTATCCAGTGACATATCATGCACGAAAAATAATAATTTTTGATAGAAACCTAGCAAAAAAAAATCTTGGGAAACTAAGAATTCAACTCAACACTTAACAATTACACAATACATAAAACTTTGGCGTAAATACCTTAGAAACAACTTTTAATTTGCAGAAACACGGGGTGGAAACACTAATAATCCGTAAAAAATTACTACTTTGAATTCATTTCACCTTATCGGAGTCCCACAAAGCAGTGACTACCGACATTAGGCCGATCCCTGGACATTTATTTAGGCATAGCGCGCAAACTTATGCGGAATCCCAATAGTAGGAAAGGGAAACGTATTAGCGAGACAACGGGAGAGATAGAGGGGAGGACAGGCACGGTCGTAGGAAGACGAAGTCGAGAAGACGAGGAAAGGAGAGGAAGACTCCTTCCTCTCCTGTGGGGAAGGCGAGACGTGAGAGGAATTGCAAATGGGAGAGAGATCCTGCGTGGAAGTGGGGAGTTCAGGGATTGGATTCTGGGGGAGAGAAAGGGGAACAAGGATTGTTGGAGGATACCCGTGCGAGGGGAGGGCCGTTAAAGCTTTGGAAAGTGCGAAGGGTGGCGTAAAAGTAGAAAGAGGATTGCGTGCTGGAAGAAGAATGGCAGGGGAAAGGGGGTAGGGAGAATGGAGGAGTCTGGTGTGGAGGCTATTCTTCAGGTTGTTGATTGTCAACCCTCCTAGCAGCCAAACCTTCACTCCAGCTGGCGTTCTCAACAGAGGTACCACACCAAGGGCCTCAAGAATTTTGAGATTTAGGCATCAGACTCTATTAGTGACTTGAGCTGGATTCATCTATACTAAGCAGAGTTTTTAAAATGAATTATTATCTCCTCAGGATTATTCAACAATGCCCGAAGAAAATACAAAAATACTGGGGTACTTAACTCTAACCTGTATCAGTAAGCTATATGATTTGCAAAAATATTTATTTCAATGCTATAATATATAAATATGGAAAAGTTGAGTGCAAAAGCTGTTTGTCTTTCTACGACAAAATAACTTATGAACACCGGCATCGTTCACCAGGTTCACGAAAATTCGGTAACACTAGCAATGCGTGCCTAACACTGCGTGATGCGCCTTTTTATCGCAATTCCAATAAACCGCATATTTATCCGCCATATATTACTACGGATACTTCGAGTGCCCACATCTTGAGACTATGATGATTACGAATGAACATTTGAGGGAAGGGGAATGTAAGGGGAAAGTCTGGTGCAGAGACTACTCTTTAGGTTGTTGATTGTCCACCCTTTCTACCTACACTTCAGCTGATGCCCTCAAAAGAGGTTCACAAGCCAACAACAAGGATCTCATGATATGATTGATTAAATATGCTGAGACTTAGGCACTAAGATATATCCGTACTGATATGAGAGGGAAATATACCAAACACACGGGGTAAATTTAAATAATTGTTCAACCGATATTTTCCTTTGGCCTGGGGAAAACCCAAAATGATAGCTTACATGATTACATGTTTTACAGCAGCGTTTATTTCAATTTACATTTATTCTCCTAGAATCTAAATCTCCAGTTGAAATACCCGTACAATCTTTCAACCAACAATTTTATGTATATAATTGTGTGCAATGTATATAATTCTTCAGAATTTTCAGGATTCTCGATAACAATTATCTCAAATGAAAGCCAAATCTCTATTACTCATGAGTTATTATATGTTATGCCTTCACATATACCGAATACTTCAGCTTTTTCATACTTTACATCATAAAATTCTGTGAAGCAGAAAAATTTGCTAATGAATAAAGCTCGCCTCCCTGGTATAAGGACATGAGCCACAAAAATATTTACAGTGTCTGTATCTTCGAGGTAAGTCTTTAACTGGTCCAATAAACACTAATAACTCCAAAACTAACCCCAAAAATAACCTAACAAATGAGGTTTTGGCATAAACTCATAATGTATAAATAATATTTTTATCATCCATCCATCATATTTACTTTGATACTGATAATTTATTCCCCATATAGTCAAATTTTAACTACCTTCCGCAGGCAAATATTTCCTCATAATTCCTTATAGTACCTTCAACGTACTTTCTAAAGAGGGATCAAGGGCCTCAAGGGCCTTGAGACCCATACATATGAATTCTCCCATATGACCGCTTCAGTTAACATCTTAAAAGAGCGTTAAAAACCAACTTGGAACACTAAGGACGCATATTAATTGAAGGTTAGGACCCAAATCTAGCTGTTTTCTATGAAAAATAAAAGATGTTTTTGAAAATATGAAACGAACGGAAAAGGAAGCAATTGAAGTGGTGCAACGAGCAAATAGTCGAAACGATTTCTTCATAAGGTTTCGAAATGCGTAAAACAAATAATTTGAATTAAAACATGAAACCTTTGAAAACGCTGTGGGTAGTTGGTTTTCAAGTACTTTTCAGCTTCATCACAATCACTCGTCTATGTATTCAAAAGTCCGCGTTATCAAAAGGTTGATTCAGACCGAGATTATATATAAATACACTTTCATTTCCCATGAGACTACGTCCATTGGGCCCTGGATTAAAAATTTCACTTTATACATTTGGGGAATCAAAACCCAATAGCATGGTTCCCTCGTAAATGTATATAGAGGTAGGGACAGAGGTTTATAAATTCGTAATATTGTGACTTTTTATCACCGGTGAAAGGAATATTGAGATCATTCAATAAATCAGAACATTCTGATTCTGATTCTTCATTCTGATCATTCAAATTCCAATTTTATACTAGTCGTTTACTTATATTTTCCACAATCAAATTGCTTGGCAAGGAAGCCTAGTGACCTGCAAGCAAGAAAGAAAATCATAGATCCAATTACTGTTTGAAAGAAAACTATCGATACTCCAGTGGAATGGAAAAACTTTCAAATAAAGACCGTTCACGAGGAAATAATTATACGCAGAAAGATAAGTTTCTGATAACTTCTGTTCGATAATGTGCATATATATTCCGTGAGAAATTGAGAGCATATAATTATATCAAAAACAGTTATTATTTCCAGCTGAAGCTTTCCATCCAAAAAATAAAACAGTATATAAATTATGATATTAATATATAAAACTTAAATTACGAGGGACATTTATAGCAAAAAAGACTTGAAAATTACTGAAATAAGCAAATGCTATGATCTCTCGAATATTTGAGCATGCGGAATAAACATTAGTATTATTCGTTTTGCATGAAATAAACAAGTATATCAAGACTTCATCACACTTTAATTGCAATCAATAAGCATATCCGGACCGATTACTAGCATGTGAAGAAAGAGGTAACTCCTACCAAAACTATTACACGTCGCAACGTATTAGAGCTTCAGTCAACTAGCCTTACACCATGTCCAATGCATCATTTCCCAAATTCCCATCAACACGTCTCCTCTGAATGGTCCGTAGATATAGGGCTACTAAAAGAGTTTCACAATTAAGTATTCATCCATACGTTCTCTGAGTCAGCTATCTTTGAGTATTGCGGGGAATATTGAATCGTTTTGATGTCACCGTTCTATTGATATCATATTAGTTGCCTAAAACAATGTGGCCGAAAAAACACACGTCATGAATTGAAGCGTTAAAATAATAAATGTAGTAAGTCAGAAAAAAATCGAAATTTAGTTTTTCGATGGAGAACGTAGTACCTACATACACATGCCAATGGTAACTACAAGGTAGAAAGTCAATTGGTACAATATACATCAATTGCTAAGTTTGTACACTAATATAAGCTTCACAATGTCCGCACACCTCTTTCTTTCGTCTCCTATAAAATTCACATTTAGTGACTTACTAACTTTCCCATTCCAACACTTCGATTAATTTTTAAAAAAAGTTCTCGAATAGAGACTAACTCGTAAGTAATACCTTCATTCGTCGAATGATATCCAGTTCCAACTTAGAATTTTTTTTAGCCACAATACGGATTTATTATTTAAATAAGAATTTTTCTCATAAATGACACCTAAAATGACATACTTGAGCAACCTATAAACTCTATAATAATTCATACTTTACGCATTACGACAGTTTATTTTTCATGGATCAGAATTTAATTTCCAATTATTTAATTTACTTTGATTTATTCTCTAATACCGAAGTTAATTCAAGAAAACTCTACAGTGACTTGTGTTCTTAAAAACGTCCGATCACGACGAAGATGATATCTTTCTGGCTATGTACGACTTGTTAAAAATCGTAGTTTTTTGCAGCCAATCCAATTCCTTTTGAGAGTAGCATCTTGGGGGAAGACGATGTTATCTGCAGGCGACGTCACCTTGGTAAATTGGCCGTCGCGATATCTTGGTCTAGGTAAAGATTATTTTCCTCATAAGGTAAGAGAGCTGTACTTGCAATTGTGGATATCTCCTAAAATGTACGCCAATTGGAATTCTACCGATGTTTCCTCAAATAAGTAACTGTCTCATTTAAAATTATTGAGGCAATTAAAATATTTTTTTGATATTATCGAAGAATATCCATATCACCAATCAAATCTTTCACACATGAATCCCTTAATTGTTCATATACCCCACTCTGATATAAAGGGTCAAATAATGAAGTTTTCAATGAAAATATGTCGTCTTGTACGATAGGAAATGAAGACTTGGAATTCATTTGTAAAGTCCGAGTCCATTAATTGCTCATTTGAAAGATTCATTCTAGAGCGACAAACCTCATTCAACCTTTCCCTTTCGATGAACCGTTTGACCTTCTCCATGGGCCAACCTCTATACGTTCCCTGGCTAATTATAGTCATTCACGCTTCGCCCACACGGGCGAAAACTCGAACGAGGGTAGAAAAAGCTTTAACTACGGGGCGCCCACGACGCTCTCTCAAGGTGGGTTGACAGGTTAGTGAGGAGGCGGAACTGAAAAGAACATGGGACTGAAAAAATAGCCAAAATTAATTGGTATTCGACATCAAGAAAGGCCAATATCACACCAAATTTCCATTAAATACATTGATTTTATCTTTTTTAGGCGCATGAACCCGTTAGGAGTTCATTTCAGCCATTCGGATTCGAATGAGTGAACAGTAAAATTTTCACAGAAAACATTTCATCTTGGACAATAAGAAACCAACATTTAGAATCCAATTACGTAACGTAAGACGCAGTTCGCGGCCATGATTTCTAATTTTAAAAAGCACCAAGTGGTATAATGTTTAATTATCAATTTCATTGTTGAAAAAAAACAAATTCCATTTTAACGTATAAAGCCCCAGCCTGTAATATTTGCAATTATCCCTCTGATTCTCACGATTTGGGACCAAATAGTGTCTTATACCCTGCGCCCTAACAGATGAGGGATTCGCAATGCATCAACTCGACAACTTTCTTTTACATCCAGTGGCAGATGATGAGTTCTTGAGAGTTCTTGAGTTCCATGAGGAAATTACGCCTCGTCACTCCAAAAATATCATTTCTCAACGAGATATCAGCCTATTTCCTCAGAAGGTTCTGAATCCATTTCCATATTAATCCGTGGAGAATGCAATACCCACCGCAATGACTTTCAAAAATCTCATTTTCTCCGAAAGCATTCCATCATTGGTATTGCTCTTAGAATGCCTAATCGGCAAAAGACAGCAATAACAAACGGCGCCACTCAAGTAAAAATACAAACTTCAGGAACATCCTCAGTTCCCAAGGCCAAATTTTAAAAATTATCAAAATTTTTACTAAATTGTTTCAGAGGGATAAAATATGATCTTTCCGAGTTTAATGTGCATGACTGAAACCTTAATTAATAAAGTAATAAATTAGTAATCCTTATTTAGTATTTAAGAAGAAATTAGTTGCAGAAAAAAAGGATGGCGCAGTTTTGTTCACAAAAATGTTCCTGTCTGGAATTTTACTTTATCACGATATAGCAACTGCTTATCCTAGAGAAAAATAAAATTTCAATGGATAAAACTGAATGAGGATATCTTCATCAGATATTGAACGCGAAGAGTTCATTGAACCAGAAAAATTTTGCTTGTCTTTTTATAAAGTTAAGTACTTAATAATTAAGTTTTGGTTAGCAACTAAGTCACTCATGCCAGCTCTAAATTCATTACACCACCGTGTGAAGAATAATTCCTGTTTTTTTTTAATCAAACGCGTTTTGTTATTACAACAACATTCCTAAATGCCTACTACTAAAACCTTCCACTACATCGTGCCAAATATCATACAAGATTTTTAAAAGAAAATTTTCAAATAACATGTATAGTCAAGTAATTACTCTATACTTTCATTACAGGTTAGGTAATTAGGTTGTCAATTACGAAACGGGATTCCCATTTGTAAATTATGCAATTATAATAAATTACCTACCAACGGGAAACGCACGAAAATGAAATCTATTTCACGGCAGGAACACACACAGGCCTAGGCTCATTTGGGATAATTACTCTGCAGCAGAATACAAAAAAAAAATACATTACATTCAGAGGGAAATGGTAATTTTAAAGCAGGCAACATCAAACCTAAACAAAGAAAAGGGATATCAAGCGATGTAGGACGAGAGCAATCAGTGTACTTCATTCAATTCTAAATTTAAAAATAATAATGTTTTGAAGTGAATATCTACAGCAAGGTAATACTGCAAACATATATCAAAAGTGCGTTTAAAATAGTTAAAAAAATTATTTTTTAAAGTGGAAAGATATCCGATTCGACGAAAATAATTATTTTCAGAGACATCAATAATTAGAACGCTAGAAGCATTTTAAAAAAGAAATAATTTTCTCAATTGAACCTAGTTGAGTGCACAGCATCAAACTCACTTAGTTGATGAAAAACTAGCATAAAATAAAATAGACAATGCATCATTAGTCCAAATAACAGTAGGACGAGAGGAGGACCAGCTTAAAACAATGAAAGCGAACGGTGAAGATACTTTGGAGTGACAAAACAACGCCTGACAAATGTAAACCGCTGCAGAGAATTTAATATTCATGGCGCAAAATAGCCTCACACCGGAATGCAAGTGCCACGGGGAAACACTAGGCCAAGCCACAGTCGGGATAAGTGATGAGTCATTACCCATCAAAGAACTCATCAACTTCCATGACAAGCAAAAAATGAATAGAGAATGTTACTATAACGTAATAAGTACATATAATTTAGATCACATCTAATTCTACAAGTAGAAGTAGGAAAAATGAAATTGCTGGAGAAAAGAGAAGAATGAAAACTGAACATAGATTTTTACAGCTAAGTATTTCTCCAAGGATGGTACGAATGAAGGTTAAGTATTATAAACATTGTGGAGGTATTAGAGTTAAAATAATTTTCATTTTCGTAAACAGGGTTACCTCAATTTCATTACGTCCGCTTTGTCCGTATCAAAAGTAAATAACAACGTACGTGTCCAGAGCGTATTTTATAAACTAATTCAAGTACCACCTTTACCCACCACATTCTAATTGATTCTATAATTAATAAATATCTACAATGCTACTTCTCAATGATAGACAATATAATTCAAACGCGATGATGTTAAGGTTATTACTGCTTAAACACTTCCGCCTAGGAAAGTGGCGCGAAAGAAAAAGAGAATACTTATAGTGGTCTTACTTTACATTTTCGAATTAGAGGGAGCAACCACGCCGAGACATATAATCGTGTGAAGAACAAAATTCTTTAAGAAAAAAAGGACTTGAAAGAACGGAGCAGGAAGTTCAATTTGCTGTTTAGGGTAATTTTTTCTCATGGTGATTCACAAGAATTCCACGTTTCCTCACGCGGCAGGATTAATATTACACGTACGTGATATTGTCCTACAGAATCAACGCAATCACTCAATGGGTTATTTGTCGAATTCCTCCTTCTTACCTCCACTTCCTATTGTTACAAATGTACCGCATTGACTTTCACCTTGGTGTTTATTTAGCAACACATAGAAACAGCTTTCACTGGCTTCCATACCGTTGGTTCGCGTGAAGCTCCACAATTCTTAATCCCCCTGAACGTACTTTCACTTTTATTTTCCATTCCTCCGTTCACTTCTTTCATCACTCCTTTGGGTGAAGTTAAAGGCCAAAAGCGTCTAAAATTATGTTCAAGGTTCCTTTGAGGAAAATATAGACTAAAAATAGTGTGGTATCTTCTTTTCTTGATGAAATATATTTATATACGGTTTTCAAAATTCTTACCACTAAAAGTAGAATGATATCAGAACTTAACAAGTTGAAATGCGTAGTTATTAATCAATTAATCATTCATGCTCCATCAAATGGATTTTTCATTAAAACTAATGGATTCCATGCATTGAATTTTAAATTTTAATGTTAATATATAAATTTTAGAGATGGTAATTCCCAAACAGTTTACCGCATTAATATTTTCTCAGGGGTGCTACAGTTCAATTTGTAGAGATAAGCAGGGCAGTGAGTCAACTAATGCAGCAAGTGACTGTTGACGGCTTGTTTATTCTTGGAACAATATGATTCTAAAGTGATTACGATAATTTTGACTTGGGATTTATTTTTATTCGTTCCATAATGGTAGATAACTTTTACTGGTTTCAATAATTTTGTGAAAAGCTAGCTAGTATTGTTATTTTCCTAACTTATATTAATTACCACGGTCTACGGACGGACTACCTGCCAGAACTCTGCTTTATATATCGGAGAAATTTGATATAACGTGTAAATCTTTATACGCCTTTTTTATAGGGAGTTGAAAAATTACTTGAAATTTCTTTGCCATACTCGATCCATGAATGTGAACTTATTTATTGTATGTTTCAAAGTTGGCTGAAAGAAGTTTCCAAGCCTTTCTTTAAAACAAATATGGATTAAAAGGAATATGGAAGCATGGAACATATTAAGTATCCAAAGTTTACATTTATAATTTTAACAATCCCTCAGTTTCAGATATTTTTTGCCTTATAAATGTGTAGTAATTACTTTAAATGTATTTTATAGTATAATTTCATGGAGCAAACACCAACAGGGAGTAAAAATTGTAGGTTTAAGCAAATAGATTTTTTTAAAGATTTAATTGCAGTTTCTAAGCACTCCCGTCAATATATTATATTTTACACTTTTTTCTATAATATCTAAGTACTCTCGATTCCTTGCAATCTATTCCGACAATTTTAGAAATATAAATATGGATTATCTCAAAATATTTTTGGGTCAATCCACAACGGTTCATTTAGCTCAATTTATCATTCATGAAATTGACAATTTAAAAATCACATCTATGAATACATGGAGGAATTAAGTGTGTGGCTCCGTTCATGAATGAGGGATTAAAGTCACATTCAAAAAATAATGAAATAAAAATAGGAAAGCCGGCTTATTTTTAATGGCTGCCAAATCCCCGAGACACTTACAGCTAAGCCCTTTCTTCACTCCGTCCCATCGTTCTGTTATTGGCATAAACACAGTTTCGGAATGAATGCCCAACCTCTCCTAGATGTGGAAAACCAAAGGGTCGGCGACGACAGAGCCCTCTTCATTCATTCGAAGAAATTTCTCGAGGGGAAATTTCTTGTCTTTTTATTTCGCCCTCTCGTCTCTTGTCCAATTTGGAGCAAGTAGCACTCTCGCCCCCCTCTCCCCCCGGTGGGGCCTCGCCTCATCCACTGCGGAGCCAATCGCTGATAGGTCACACCCTCTATTCATCCCCTCCTCACCTTCCCCCTTCACCCTCAACCCTTTCTCCCTAATCCCCACTCTAGCGTGCATGGCCTCGCGGAAGAAGTCCTTTTGTCATCAAAGCAGAAGAGGCGAATATTTTTCCTTTTTGGATCAGCACAAAACGGGGAGGCACGGAGGGCGCCCTTCGCTTGTTCCCTCTTCGACACTCTTTTTTCCTTTCCTCCGCATACAGCTCGTCTAAACCCTTTCGGTGTCTCGGTGATGCACTCATTTCTTTACATTTCACTGAGAGGCCTCAAGGTATCGGAGTAGGGATCGTTAGATGGTCGATTAATTTGCATTGCGTTCGATTTTTATAAATATTGGATATTGCCGATTGACATAGCCATCATCGAATATAGTTATGTCAGTTCTCATCTCCAACGTAAAATTAAAATTATACGTAAATCCCTAAATTAGGCGCTAAATATTATATCAGAAATCTTTTTCCATTCGAATATGTCCACTTGTATTTTGAGGGTTGTCTTAATCAGATCACCGATGGCAGATCTGCTTCACTCTGTAGGCTTTGATTTCAATATTTCCCAATCTTACCAGGAATTTCTGATTGCTTAGAATTATAATAATCGATGCAGAAAATTAGTTTTAATGGCATTCGAGAGAGTCGAGAGGAGGAGTCTTTATCATCAAAGCTGAGGAGGGGAATATTTTTCCTTTTCGAATCAGCACAAAATGGAAAGTCACGGAGGAAGCCCTTCGCTTTTTTCTCTCTTTTCACTTTTTTAATTGTCCTTCCCGTACATTTCCCCCCCCCCCCCTCCATTTCGCAAAAATGTGTCGGATTAAGAGGCATTTGGTGTAAGTGTCCACCAAATGTTTTGATGATCAAGATTGCATGTGTAACATTATCATTTTCAATATTCCACATTAATAAATATTTTTTGGACAACAACCAAATACTTTTACCTTTTTAAGTGCCCGATCTAATAATTTATCTATGATCTTAATTCTACATGTATCTAAACCTCCTTTTACGCCACGAATTGCCTTTATAATACTAGTGTGTATCACATTATTCTCAATCCGACGTATTATTAGAGTTTATGCAAGGCTTTTTTATTTCCTGAAAAATTTTCTATGGACTTCAAAGGGGCTCAAATTAGCCATAATAATCGATGGAGTAAGATAATAATTTTAATCGCTTACTAGAAGTTGAATTCTGACATCAAAGGAGAAGAATAGATTTTTTTCCTTTCTGGAGTACAAAAAACGAGGATACTCGAAGGATACCCTTATATTTTTTTCTTCTCTCTTCTTCTCTTTCCTTTCCATGCAGATCTTCCTTTCCATCCATTTGGGACATTCCTATTCCTCCTCTTTTATCAAATAGCGTCTCAGTAATATGGTATCCGGTATAGGTTTCTAATAGATGCTTAGATGAACGAGGTTCTGTGTTTAAAATTATTATTTTTAACAGACCACATCACTTGTTCGTACGATTTCTATAAAATTTGTGATAAATTCCAGCAATAGACATATTCTCTCGCTATATTTTATCTCTTTGTTCATATAGAGGTGAAAATCTAATTAAAATTCGCAATTTTGCGAAAAATCTCTTAGGAACATCATAATATAGCCAAATTTAATTCGTTAGTCTGGAAATTATACTAGTTGATACAATTTTATAAGTTGTATTGTATTATCATGAAAATATCAGGAGCGATACTTTTCATGAACGTGGTGTTTCTGATTTTGGATAATAAGCTAACGTCCTCAGTCACACGACGCAGATATTACGTCGTGAGGACGATACTTGTTCATTCTTAGGAGAATTGTACCGAGGCTTAAGGTACTAGATGTTGGGCCCTTGTAGGCCATCCAAGATGGCAACACTTCCATGAAGTCACTCAGGTTGAGAGCTTCAAACCTGCGCTAAAGCTGTGCATGGCGAAGATGTATAATATTTAAAACTTGTTACGTAAATGGCTGTATTTCAAGAGATATTCACGCATGTTTGCCATTTTAAATAAAGTAGAAGAGAATGTAAACTTACTCATGTCAATCTTAATGAAAATCGAGGTAAGGTTGAATCGAGGTAACCATTTCACAGGCTTTTGGAATAAATTTACCTAGTAAGACATTTTAATATTCCCGTAAAATATTTATGATTATTAGAAAGATGACATTAACCTTTCATAGCATCAAACCAGGCCTAACCATTTCACCCCTTGTTGCAATTAATTTAATAAAAAAATTTACCAGCTTATATCTGCAGTAGATTACATATAATTCCTTGAAAGATAACATTAACTTTTCATAGCAATCAGAATTGTATAACCATGTCACACATTTTTGGAATAAATTTACCTTAGACATTTTTCTGTTTTTTTTTTCGCTATAATTTAGTTATGATTCAACTGTTTATAATGTCAAACAGGTAGTCTTTTAAGACTAACCCTTAAATAAATTGGAATGCCTCAGTCTAAACGGAATCAGAATCTAAAATATGACAAGGAGAATAGCGTTTGCCCAGTACGTAGGGGATTGTCCTATGGAATGAGGTATCCTGAGTTCCAAGCATGGTGTAGAACATCCTCAAATATGAGCCCTCGCGACGTGATGGAATGATTAATCAGAACTAAAACACTGGACGTATGACAACCACACAGCGAGGGCTAGTTGCACTACTCAGGAAACGAAGCTCACTTAACGAAAGCAAAATGTACGTAAAAGCATTGAGTGAAGGAGTCAGTTAGCAAGCGCAGAAAATTTTTGCTGCATATGTCGCCATTCTCTGATCGCAGCAGACACAAGAGCGAGCACGTCAAAGGGAAAACCGAGCATTTCACCAGAAAAGCGTTAAGCTAACGGTGGGAGCTAATCTTACATCACAAACTGCAGAGGAGTCTCAGTTACCAGGTACCGACAGCTTGTCGTCTCTGCGCAGTGGTGCAGCGAGGGGGGATTTGGGGTATAACCCCCCCCCCAGAACTCAGAAATGCATGTTAAAATTTAATCCATTTTACATAATTGGATAAATATTAATTTTAGAATTGTGTAAGGATTAATAAAATATCCCTCGGAAAGCCGTATAGCTCACCATTTTAAGCCAACTATCTCAAAACTTTTCATGTGGAAGACATCCGCACCTCCTGTATTTCGTACCTCCAGTATCAGTTGCTCCTAAATCCCCCCCCCCTAGCCATAAAGCTATAAATCCAGACAAGATTCAAAGATGCAGCAGCTGTACTTTCGAAACGAAGAGAATTTCGTATGGACATGGAATAGGTACGGTGATTTCGAATTACACTCATCCCAGCGTAGGTGTGGTTTCAAAATTCATCCGTAACGTAATGAACGTAGACCTCGGCAAAACTTTTTAACTGAGCGAAGGAGTGAAGATAATTGCGTCTTCACTTGGAGTGAGCCTTTAGGCTCATGGATGATAGCTCATGCACCGACAGCGGAACGCTGTTACTTCATTCACCACGTCACATCTCAACGCCTTCTAATTCACCAGGTAGACGCCTTGGTAATTGCCAAAGAGGCCTGACAGCTGCATGAGGCTACGTAGTCCTTTATCTGATCCCCTACGAGTACCGATCTTCCACGTCACATTTGCTATAACCTGATGCATTCTTGCAACAGAGGCGGCTTGCGCAGCGGTGTAACACTTAGGATTGAATGTGGCAGTAAATATAAAAGGAAATGACAAAGTTAGCTTCATGACTCCAAATTAAAAAATGTCTTAACGCCAATATTGGCTTCAAAGCGCCACGTCATTACTCCCAAAGTCAAGTTGATTAAAAATTATTTTTCCCCAGAATCACAAAATTTGCATCTGCATTACGAAATGTATCACATTGTTATGACTGAAATACTCAAAAGGACAAAAATGAAAAAGTATTAGAAATGCATGGAAATAATGGCTGGGTATTACTGTGAACATATGAAACCCGAGAAAAACTTGATATTTGATATGTTTAGGCAACTGTAGGAGACGAACGTTCTCGGTCATTATAGCATTTTGAAGGGTAGGAAAGAAAGAGTAGAGAAAAACCCAGCGCCGGAAATAAACATTTATTGAGGAAAGGCGCCAAAAAGATAGCCCCATAACGTTCCATCTGAAGTGCGGAGGGCTGTACTAACAGCTTCCACCTCACAGCACTTCAACAGGGATCAAAAAGGATCGGAAGACTCGCTTCATCCACCAGAAATCGAACCCGGGCCAACAAGGTGCGAAGTTTTTATTCAAGTTATTCAATTTTTCAAGTTCCCACCACACAAATCCGAACACGACTAGATATTTTCCGCCAGTCTTACCTCAACAGAAGAAGGTGTTGAACCAGGAGAGGAGGAAACTGAATCAAACTCACGCCACTGAATGATTGCTTGCACGTCAAAACTTGTTGATCCACCCAACCTGACTCGACATGAAAGGCCATATCATATTCAAAATAACTTTTCCTTTTCTTATCGCGAGGGGGCGAGCGTGGTTGAATGGGACGCCTATTCGACAACACAAAAAACCCATTCTTCAACGCACAGTTCCCATTCCATCCTTCGAGAGCTCGAAATTTTACTCCCAATGCCCGCGAAAAGATTTACTCCCGATAAGTAACGTGGGGCGAAAGGAATTGAAGTCGAAGAGAAGAGGGAGGAATAGTACGGAGGAAGGAGAGGAAAAAGTTTGAGAAAAGGAGATTGGAGAGAGATGGAGGAGAGGCGGGTGTCCCTGCCTGAAGGAGAAGATGGGTAGAAAAAGGATAAGTAATTGAAAGTGCAGACCGGAGGGGATTGGGAGAAGAAAAAAAGGCAAGAAAAAGATGGAGCACGGGTCCAAGTGGGGAATAGAATCGCCAGAAAATAAGGAAAAAAGCGAACTACCCATTCCTCTCCTGGCTATTGTACTGCCACCTGATACGTCTTGCCCCTCTCTTCCCAGGTAAAAAGGGATACGCATTGCACTCAAGGGTTGAGAGGGGTAGTAAAAGTATTAAATTTAGCTATGATTCGCTACTAATAAATTTAGAATGGAATGTTGGCTTGGTTTGTGAAAGTTTGCAATTGAGGTAGCTTTCCATGGAGAAGTATAGTATTTAAAAAGTATTCTGGCACGGTTTCGACACGTAGTGTCATTATCAAGGAGATTATGACACTACGTGACGAAACCGGGCCGGTACTTTGTAAATAAAATTGTGTGGAAGTTTACCATTTTATTTTATTTTCATGGATATAAAACATTTCCACCATATATCGCCGGACACTGTGAATTATATTCTGGCAACCTCCCCTCCCTTCATGGACCTCATTATTAAATTAACAAGGCCTACACTCTTTCATTCTATCTAAAATCGTATTCTCTTTCCACCGCCTCCTTGCTTATCCAACATTCTCCCCCCAAACACATTTTTCGACATCCTCTCCAAGCTTGGCACTCGCTCTCTTTCTCTTTACTTTCTGCCTCCTCCGTATCTCATTTATAAGTTGCCTCTATTCCCCCACCATCTCAAGCACTTGGTTGTTCCTACTAGTTACCGTCCACTTCACCTTCTCCAGTCTTCTAAGGAGAGTAATGGTTGAAAACTCCAAGGATGGGGAAGTTTGAGTCTCAGATCAAATATAAGCCAGGACGAAGACATGGCTACGCAGTGGGAGAAAACTGGGAGAAACAACGAATAAAATTGCTTAAGAAAAATGCCGATCACGTATTGCGCAAAACTGTAAAACAAAGAGTTAGGCTTAACGAATGGCTGCTGAAATAAAACTGACACGAATTCTTAAACTGTTCGGTTAAAATTCTGTTCTGCTCTGTTATACAATTGAACCTAAAATACTATTCAAAACTGAATTTAAAACAATATTTAAAAAAGGCACCAGCTGACAAGGCGCACGAGCTTAGCAAGAGCTCTTATGGGCAGGATCAGAATGGTAGTATATTTCCTATGCTAAACATGTATCAATGAAACTATTTCTGAGAAGTGTAAAATAAAGAATAATATGCATCGAAAAAGCTTAATTTTGATTAGATTGCATATGTCTTATAGCCTAGAATATTATAATGTTGGTTTTTGGTACATGCTATCCAGCTTTTTCTGTATCCCAAAATGTTTTATAACTTAATGCAGGTACTTTTTGTTAAATATTTCCCTTCTCATTCGTAATTAATGACGGCACATAGCAAGAATCAAAAAAGCTCCCTGTGTGCATTCTACAATAGAATTAAATATTCTGCCTTCACACTATTTTGTTACAATATTTTGTAAATTGAAATTAAAATTATTTGGGATAAAAAAGAACGTGATTTCATTCAATTCTGATGCTGATAATAAAATTCCCAATCAAAATAACACTCCCTGACGCAGTTCAAATATTATCTTGACGTAATCAACCGTTCAGCCGCATTTTCCGGCTGGACGAATGGAAGCCTGGTAAATTGCGATATATTATAATAAATATTAACCATATTAGTTGTGTTACTATTATAAGAAAAGTTACGTAATTATATCATAATTCATGGCACAATCTGGACAACAAATATCTCTTTCCAGAGTCAAGAATTGAAAAGGTTTCAAAGTTACTTATAAAACGACTTGAAGTGCTACACAGAAAAAGAAAAATTTAAATTTAATATTCGTTCCATTATTTTCCAATTTTAATCGGCTTTTGAACAGGAAGTACTTAATTTAATAAAAAAACTCCACCTGAATCCAATGCAACACAACGCCATTTACAATACCGTAAATAGTTATGCGCTGAATATATATGTTTCTCTTCGTATTTAAGTTCAATTAGTATACGAATGGAAATAAAGTTTCACAAAAAAAAAAACAATTTTTGTTTATCCTCGACAAAGTACCATCTTCATAGCACAACGTCATTGGTTGATAGCAAAGCTGGGGAAGTGTTCGGCTATGAAAAATAGAGAGATACACCGAATCCAGCAAAGAACCAACCCCAGGAATATGCATGAAATCTGGGAGCCATCAGAACGATTTCTACTCCCACCTACCTTTGAAACGCGCAGAAAGAAACACAAAAAAGCGTGATACCCGGCCATATTTTGATGCTTATAATATTTCTACGAGGATGAACGGGCAGCTTTCGATAAACACGAGAGAGACCTTGCTTTTAGGCAAATTATTCTCTTCTCCTTTCTTTCTTTTCCAAGGATCGGCGGATCCCAATCATGCACGCGCCCAGGGAAAGACGAAAAAAAAACCATTCCGTTTCTCCGAAGCACGAAAAAGGGGACTTCCATAGAATTCTATCTCTTCGAGAGCAGACATGCATTTAGACTCCCATCTGATTGGGTAACTCGTGGAATGAGTATATCATCCCCATCCATGCTCAAGGGCGCACTTTTAATCATCAAGAAATAAATGGCGTGCTTCGAAGTTGCGAAAAAATGGCAACATGGTCCCTTCGGTGTATTTGAATACAAAAAAAGCCTCTATTTTCTAATTCAATTTCACAATATCGGAGGCAAACACACACATTCTTTAGAGTGAACCCTAGTGAGGATTTGTAACAGCAGAATATTAGTGATATGCGTTTTCTGATATCCTATGGATGGGACAAATTTAATCGTGAATTCTCAATACAGAGATAAATATTTTTACCTCCGACAGATTTCTTCAATTCCAAGACCTCTGTCATAAATGAAACTGTGCTTTGATAACTTAATTTGCCAGTAATTAAAATGGCAATACGGAGTCTAAACGAAATACCAGAGAAGCTATTTCAATCCATTAAAAAGTCAACCAACCTCATTTTATATAATCTATGCATGATTATAAATAATTGCTGAATACGCGAGTTATTAATTACCATTTATTGAATTAGAGGAGATAACCGAAATAAGCTCCATTTACTTACTTCAATAATCAAAATTTACATTATTTTATATTAATTATGAGACAATATATTTTATGTAACTATTTTCATGATATCTGACCAAGTTTTTTATAATACTCAAACCTTCTTATTCAATTTATAAATATATGGTACTAGCTGACCCAGCAAACTTCATGCCGCCTATTAATCACTGAGCAGTTTATTTACACCATTTATTAATCAAGAGCGCCTATACAGATTTTAATAATATTTAGCTTACGGAAAAAATTAAAAAAATTTAAAAAATTAATAAATAACCATATCAATGGCTTGTTAGAAATGTATTTTCTTTATTGAAACTACACCGCGGAAGTAGACCAAGGCATGTACATGCGGATTTTTTCAATGATTTTTGATGTTTTCACTTGGGAAATTTAAGAATGTCATTTTTTCCCTTGAATTTCAGTAGGTCTTTCGACGACATTCCCAGCGGTATGTATAAAACTATTAGCAGTTAAAAGCAACCTCGCAGCAGGTGTTACTAGGTTATTGAAGTGGATAGTGGTGGTTTCTCACCCAGTACATCTAGTTTCAAAATCTGGTTGTGATAGAGATATTAAAGAGACTGACCGGTGCCTGCTGGAGTTTTTTTTGTGGAGACTATTTCGTCTGTCGGCTGGGACATTAAGCCATGGACCACTTGGCGTATTTCGTTAAAAGCAGACGATTTCAGATTCTCAGTGGGTTTCCCTTTACCTTTACCTCTTTAACTTTTCTTCATGACACAAATGACCTCTTGGTCACCTTCTCCAAATACAAGGGTTAGATGCAATTTGGTACTTTCTGTCCCCAATCTCGTCCATTAGAAAAGAATTAGTATTACCATCGTTAATAGTTCAAAGGCGGATTAAGAGGGGGTGCACGGGGGCACGTGCCCACCCCCCAGACGCTTAGAAAATAGAAAAAGTTTCAATATTGCTATCATAACGTTCGTTTTATTTTGTGTATTACGAAGCCTCAATAATTTAATTTAACAATAATAACTTTAATCTCAAAAAAGACGATATTTTATACATTAATTATTGTATTTTGTTTTTAATCTCAAATGAGAGATGAATTGTCAGATACTTGTGCCCCCCCCCCCCCCGAAAAAATCCTACCCCCCTGGTTAATACCATACCGTACCCAGTCGATCCAGTTTCAAATACCAGAGGTGTCAGAGATATTTTAGAGACTGCCCGATCCCTGCTTGAGTTATGTGTAGAGACCACTCCTTCTATCGACTGGGAAGCTAATCCATGGACCCCTTGGCGTATTTCGTTAACCCATTCGAGTAAATAGCCAGCGAATCGCCGGCATGATACAATTTTCCTAGGGTAAAGAGGCAGCAAACCGCCGGTAGAATGATTGTCTTTCTATTTTAAATTTTTTTATGACTAATGGATAAATATTATACTAAAAATAAACATGGAGCACAAAAATTTTTTAAATTATCCTATCACAAGTAAATATATGAACTATTCAATAAAATATTATATTACATAAAATAATAGGTAGAAAATGATAACCTTTTGAAAAATCAAAACGGTATTTAGGCCCGAAATTTCCACGAATAATTAAGAGGCGAATGGGTTAAAAGCAGTAGTACAGAGGAAAAAAGTTGACGCTCGTAGAATTATCCCGGAAAACCTAATATTGGTATGACTTATTACTTTGTAATCACTAATGAGATTCACAGAACAGAGCCGAGTTTGATTCATTACTATTGTCAGTTGGATTCCTTCTATCTTCAAGCGGGGCTGTGGTACATATATCTGAAGCAGGGCACCGAGCACTCTCTTCGAAGATGTGAAGGGAGACGATGACATGGCAGCGAGAGAGAAGGTACGACTCTCGCAGCCTCGGAGAACATCATGCACATGCCCACTCCCGACCTCTTGCGTTGAGTGGCGGACGTGATCGTAACAATTGCGAAACGAAAAGGGTTCTCGTATGGAGGAGAGCCAGGGTTGCGCCTAAGTGGGTCGGAGGGCTGAAGGATGATGCTGGAAGCGACTGATGAGGTAAGATAGATTAGTTTGGAATGCTGTCTTGGGTCAAAGTAAGAAGGCCGTGTTTTCGAAGTCCTTTCCCTGCACAAGGGAAAACTGCGACAATGCCAAGCCGCAGTCAAGAGCAATTTTTTTATTACCCTTTCCGCGTGAGTTACTGTTTTTTCTTAAAACTCTGCAGTTTCCTTCCTTTGAGATGGATAAACGCAAGGGAAGGTAACCTGTGCGGACACATACACGAAAAATTGTTGTATCACTAGGCACTATCGGCATTAATATGACCTATAAACTATTGGGAAGGACTGATAAAACTATCGAAATAAATATGACCTGTAAACAGGCTCATCCGCCAACACCTTGTGATATTCACATCAGAGTTCGATCTAAAAATAAAATTAATATCTAGTTTAAAAAATCATGGGATGCACTTTCAATAGTACTATTCCTGCAGATTTATCAACCATGAAGTCTACTAAATCACTTTTTCGATTGTGAAAAAAAAAGATATTGACCTTTAAAACACAAAATTAACATACTACACTTTTCATATAATGGAGTAAGTAATTGCCTAGGAACTGATGAATAAAATAGTATTTCACGGAGACCAGCAAAACGTATATATTTCGACTAACCGTAACATTTTAATGGCCACATAATTGATGTAATATGAGGCAATGCGATTCAGCAAAGGCTTCGAGATTCCCTTCGTAGAACAAATCGATAACTTATTGCGTTAGTAACATAAAAAATATTATTAATTCAAAAACCTAATAACATACTATCAGACAATTGATGATGACTTATCCTGGCTATGTTTAAAAAGATCTCTGACATAACATAAGTTGAATGAGAAAATCATTTTACGTAATCCGAAGAACTACTGCAATTTTTGGCACAATTGTTTATATTTTGATAATGAATGTATATTATATTTATTTTCCAGGAGTATTTTGCCAAAAACATTCCGGCGTATTCATTAAAATATGACTTGGGCCTTAGCTTCAAAATATGCTAGCAAAAATAAATACATTTTGATATTGATGACATTGTTTACTCAAAAATAATTTCCAAATAATTAAGATTGTATATGCAGGCAAGGGTATGCTCCTTGTTACCCTGATTGGATGAAAAGACATTTTAAAGATCGTCAACAATAATTAACTTCTTTCATTTCCCACAGAACATTTCAAATCCACGGTTATCTTTTAGAGTTATGCAATGGTTCGAAGTATTACTTGATGGAAGTCCTTCATGAATCTCAGGAAAGAATAAAACTTAGCTACTTCCACAGTAATTTTTTTTATTGCGACCGGTTTCAATGCAATGCATCCTCTTCAAAGTTTACAAAATTCACAGACGTTAATTAGGAGTATGCACAAGTAAAAAAGAGAGTTGGATAGGATAGGGGAACTAGCTACGTTTAACTCCTTCCTGACAGTTTTTAACTATCCCTGAAT
This sequence comes from Ischnura elegans, assembly GCF_921293095.1. Classification (NCBI taxonomy): domain Eukaryota; kingdom Metazoa; phylum Arthropoda; class Insecta; order Odonata; family Coenagrionidae; genus Ischnura; species Ischnura elegans. The sequence continues at coordinate 88,327,880 of NC_060255.1, read as the reverse complement.
TGAATTAAGCGACTCACTAATAGCCATAAAATACGATGAGTCCGTTAAAAAATATAATGGCGCTCTAATTTTCTTATAAACTCGAGTAGCAGAGAAAAGGATACATGAGTTGCAAACTAAGAAGGAAGTAGCGGGAAAATCTCTTCACAATAGAGGTAGTGAGAGCGGGTTCATTGAAAAAAAATGTTTTTGCTAAAGAATGATCCATGACCATAAAGATGACGCGTACTCACCCGTACTGATTCATGCAACTGGATAAGAGCCCATCTACATTCAGAAACTCACCTAAAATGAAAAGGAAAGAGATACATGAACTCAATGTCATCGCAGAAAGAAGAGCACATGTTTGAAAAATATACTTTATGTAAATAATCATGTCAACAAGCCTTTATTATTCAATATCTTAATAAATTTTTAGTAAGACAAAATTCAGATGAGAGCAATAAACTATCATATCACTATTTAAGAGCTGCGATTCAGTTTTATACATTGCACTGGAATTAGACGTGATTCAAGCTGGTACCAATGATTTGTATCTACATGGAAAGTCACTTCATTGAAATATTAAAATAAAAAGGTAGAGTAATGTAAAAATGCAGATAAAATGGAAAACTGCTTTAGCATTGAGCGCAAAAATGCTATCTTTGTTTCCTGAAAAGAAATCATCGCATGCGATATCAACGAATGTAATTTTAAGAGTTTCGTCTTTCTTTGATTATTGAAAATCATTTTCCAAAACAAATAACATGAAAATGATCTCGCGCAAAATAGTGGAAATAATTCTGCAATAATTTCTCATCAAATCGATAAATTATTCCAACAAGGACGCTAACTCTCTGCAACAGTAATAAAATGAGAAAAATAAAAATACAGCAATAATTTAGCGATTTTTATGAATACATCGGCAACCAATGTCATCGTGATAATACATTTCATACGAGAGTAATTCATTCTATTGCATTAAATTTTCAACTGCTATAAATTACAAGGGATTCCTCTTTGTAGCATAAGCTTTACTTCAACTCGGAAAACAATTCCATCATGAATTCATAAAAATTCCATCACGCAGTGGCAAAATTCTGAGACCTATTTCGTTGAAGAAATCACAACTCGTTTTCTCATGGCGAACGAGATACGAGCCGTCAAAACGGCGGGCTGGTCAGATTTGTGGTCTCGTCATGAATACGCTTGGCGGGAAATCAACGTGTCCGGCCAGGCAAAATTCCTCGTAATTCGTTTACCCGTCTCCGATCCCCAGCACCGTGATATTCGCGGCAGGAATAGTTCTTGTTAGCCAACGTCGCGACGACGACGAGGACGTGAAATTGCGAGACCACCGGCTTTTCCACCGTTGACATAATTTCCTTCCGAACACCGAATTACGAACACCTTTTTCTACCATAACAAAATTTCGAGAACGTGGTGAATTTTTATGGAAGCGCTATCAAACCGATGAGATGTTTTGATAAACAACTTCGTTGGCAGGGACGAAAGGAGAAATACGGAGTTGCGCTATCAATTTTTTGAGGCAAATCAGTGATTTTTATTTCGAAGGGGATGTGCATCTCTATCAATCTAATTATAGCAAAAGTAATCTGATAAATAAAATTGTAGTAAGCTGTTGAGTGAAATAATTCCCTGATACTGTTCTATTCCGATGTAAAGGACAGTGAAATGGTAAAATATTGGGCAGTAAAAGAAAAATGTGCAATAGAAATGCGTAGAAGAAATAGATCTGAAAAAGGACTGGTTCATGGCCGTAGAATAATTATAATTGACAATTTTTTAGGCTTATTAATTAAAATTCTATACCGAAGGTATTCTAAAACCTAACTTCAGGAGTGTGTGAACTTTGCTGGTGCGCATCGAAATGTGCGAATGCTTAGAGGCATAAACGAGAATCCATGCATTGGCCTGAGTACTCAAGAGAAATACACGTGTAAGCGGCAGCATTCACTCAGAAACTCGAGTTTAATTCAAGTTAATGAAATTCTTACAAGTCATTTCAAATATATTCTCTTGGGCAGTTAAGAACGTACTGAAGTACCCAGATAAACATCTACACGGGTGCAACTTCTAGTAACTTTCTGGATACTAGAATACCTACTTTACTCGATCACTCAGTGATTCAACCCCTTCGTTTGAGAAATAGACTAAACCTTTTAGATAAATTCAAGAGCAGTGTCTTTTCTAACAAAGTTAACCATATCTTACGGACGCCAACATACTACGGAATATCAGATCATATAAATAAAATAAGAGAGGTAGATTGTAGAACAGAGAGATTCAGAATGCCTCTTTTTCCACGATCAATAAGAGATTATAACGGCAGCGATAGAACTCATAATAGATTGATAGAGATGCACATCCCCTTCGAAATAAAAATCACTGATTTGCCTAGATTGCATGACTTGTAGTGTAGCCTACTAAACTATGTAAAACTTAATGCATATTTCTTAATTTTATTATTATTTCTAACAGCATATGGTAGTATAATTTGTGAGTATACGTGACGTTTTTTGGACTGTGTGGTGTGCATGTGGGAGTCCAAATGCATGCTGGTGATTGATCTCCCCCTGCCAAACACCCTAGAGGAGGCTCGCAGGATATTATGTAGATGTAGATGTTAGTTTTCGTAGGCGATAGTAGAGCTCTCCCCAGACTAGAAGACATGAAATTTGCACTTTCAGGGTAAGGAGACGAGAAGCTTTACTTAGGTCAACTCGCTTTCTGAGGATTTTAGCCTTTCAGGGCTTCATTCGGGATCTGAGCCCCAGACTCTTGTAACAGTCACCCAACGCCTACTACCCAAAGGCTACTACGTTCCCCCATACTTGAAGGTTAAAACATAATGACAGATATGCTAATATAGTATGCTTCACAAGTTTTTTAATGGTATTATCTAGGTTTCGGCACTACACACTATAAAATCAACTGATTATGGCGTTATATAGTGGGTGTACGACATATGGGCATGATTTTTAGTTGCATTTTTCCACAATAATTTAATTTTCAAGACATGTTTCGGCTCATTGAAACATCATCTGGTAAAACTCTTACAAGAATGTAGGATTGGTCTTGTACAAGATTATAACTCTTAAAGACGAAACACGTCGTACGAATTAAATAATTGAGGAGAAGGGCAACTACCTTTCATTTCAATGTATCGCAATTACACTATATAACGCCTTTATTAGTTGGATTCATGGTGTATATAGTGTCTAAACCTAGATCATACCACAGAGACATCATCTGTTGTCTCAACCTTGTCATTTTGTGGCAGGGACGGCAGTCAAAACTAAATGAAAGTCAAAACCAAAAAAATTTCAATAGTTTTATTTCCGGGAGCGAAATGCTGAAACGTAACGAAAAGAGATAAAACCCTGGGAGCTAAACTCAGGGTCGAAACGAAATCGAAGTCAAAACTACTTCGGGTCAAAACTTACTAAACCTCTGGAATTAAACGAAGCACAGATAATGTTTCGCACCGGAAAAAATAATGTGCTTCACCTTCGAACAGTTTGGTTTCGACCCACACACCGAGTACGAAGTATGGTTGAATGGAGTGGAGGTTCGCCATACCGCGTGTAGAAGCATGGGGCACATTTCCGCTCATAGTGTGTACCGCGGTACTCAGTCTCAACATGACGAAGGTAAATGATTTATCCTCTCTACATTCTGTCATGAAATGGGTCAAAACTATTCCATCTTTTCCCCATCCACTCAACTACTGGGATCGAAACTTAACTGTAAGTAGCGGGATTTCGATTTATTAGTTTCGTTCCCGGGAGTACAGTTTCGTCCCGGGACGAGACTAAACTCCTTGATGATTTTAATTTCGTGCGGGAACGAGACTAAACCTGGTCCTCGTACTATCGTTTCCCTCCAGGTCGAAACGAAACATTTTCGTTTCGTTTCACTTGCCAACCCTGCTTTGAGGAGCCCCAATCCTCGATGGGTCCCGCCCCCATTTGTCGTTTCATCAACACTGCCTTCGCTCTTCCTTTTTCTCTTCATTTTCATGCCTCAAAACTCGTTCCCTCATCTCCCGTTCCAGCACGCTCACTCAAACCGCGGTTCCCTCCTCTTGATTTTCTACTTCTCTTCTCCGAAAAACCTCCGCAGGATAACAAAAAAAATCAAGTGAAGGGAAGGAAAGGGAGGGAGAGTGTGGAGAAAAAATCCTCTCTCTTCATCCGAGGCACCTCAATTTCATAAACCCAACCATCGATTCACTCAAGTATCACCCATTTCAGGAGCGCGACACATTTACTTGAGTACGGGTATTCGAACACCCTGATGGTGATTGATTACTCGCACATGCACCAGAAAACTCATACAAGTACTTGCATCAGTAGTTGAGTATCAATATACGTACGCAAGAAATCGTAGGATAGACGATTTCATTGCGAGGTCCAAATTATGTCGTTATGGTGATTATCTCGGCAAACGTAAGTTCATGGCGCTCACTTGTCCGATGGAAACGAAAGAATAAGAGGGATACTCCGCAAAGGACCCTGATGGTGAATGATTTCTCATATTTGTGCTAAAGAGCCAATACAAGAACTGAAACCAGTAGATGATTAACAATGTACATAGGCAAGGGCTCATGTGTTCGTCTGCGTAGTAAAATATCTAATCACATTGGCAGGGCTCCAAAGACTTACCCGATTCGACACACCACATCAATATGTAAACCATGAGACAGTTCAACAAGTGAAACTGTAAAGAATAAATGGCGTAAGGAGTGATCGTTCCAGGTAACTCATTAATTTTTCCTTAGTCACTGAGCACAACATTGCATTCAGATCCCTAGTGGTTTTTAAATATTTGATTTATATGCAAACAGGCGAAGTCTCACTATGCTGACACTATAATTGTAAGCATATACTATTTCTATCATTTTATTGCCATAGATAGCTCTTTAGCGGAGTATTTATAATATGCTACAACTTAATCTTCCATAGGATATCAATAAAGAACGTCATTCCCGGGACCCACAAAAACGATGAGGTAAGACAGAAACTTCGCCAAACGGATAGGTTTAAGAATATTTTTTCCCGAGGACTATAAAACACTTAAACCAAACATGAACATAATTTCACATATACTACAACGGCTGGCGTTTTAAAATTCCTGCCACATACCCATTGAAGCAGTTTAAGTGGTATTCTTAATCTACATCTACATAATACCCCGCAAGCCGCCTAAAAAGGAGTGTGGAAAGTGGTGTTAGGACACCAGCCGTTTACATTAGCCAAAGTAAATGTCCGAGTAGAATTACGACCAGCATTTATTTAAGTTCTTTATGGTTCGGGGGAAAAACGAATTCCCATATCTATCCGTTCGGAAAAACATGTCTTCATTTATCGCTTCTGTTGGACCTGGATACGTAGTGGGGCTCTATGATGATGTTCTCCGTGTCGCTCCTAAAGATATCTTTTCTCAATTGTTCAAGCAATCTAAGCCTAGTGTGCAGCCTCAAAATCTGTAGCGGCTCCCAGCCTAATTCGATTAACACCTGGGTAACGCAGTTTGTACGCCCGTAGCAGTTTTGACGAATCGCGCAGCTTTTCCTTGAATTTTATTCATTTCACGGATTTCCTTTCTGCACCGGATTCCATAAGCTCGCTGCATATTCAAGGTGTGGTCGGATGAGTGCGAAATAGAGCCTTTCTTTTACTTTCTCATGTAATGAGCAGATTTATCGACAAAACTGAAGAAAATGGTCTGGCTATGAGCTGTACGTGCGTAAGCGTTGAGTCCTTGGTACAATAAATGCCCTAAGCCGATGAGGTGGTGATGAGAACCCTGGATGAAGGTAGTGCACATAGTGAAGGTAGTTCGATGAGCGATTGAGGGAATTGTGAAGGCAAGGAGGAGGCGACAAGGCTTTTCGGAACTGGCTGGCGCAGGGAGGCTTAGTGTGATTGGGTTTGGGTTCCGCATGAGAGGAATTGAATAGGCAGGGGTGAGATGGATAATGGGTGACTGCAATACTGAGGGTGCCATCGACGGTTTCATTGCAAGGTCCAAATTCTATCGTGATGGCCATGGTCTCAGCAATTGTAGGATCATGATGCTCACAGGTCCAATAGAAACGGAAAAATAAGAGGCATGGTTTGCCAAAGGGATAGTAACAGGAATCATTTTTCCACTAGAACAAATAAATGCATAACACAATGCTTCACCGTTTTCAAATACAACACCTTATTTTCAGTGCTCAATAATTTTGTATGTTCTTAAAAATAAACGCCTGGTGACGCAACGTACCCCACCACAAGCTATTTAGGCGGCTAATGGGGTAGTAAGTATATGCAGACCAATGCATGTGCATCAAAAATATTTCTCTCCCAGAGGCCACAGTCGTAACAAGAAAATAATAATATAACTCATGAATTTGAAATCCAATACTTAGAAAAATACGGAAAATCTATTTTTTATATAACCAACCTCTATATGGAACAAACAAGAGCATATAATTTGAAATGCTTATGAAGACGATTTTCCTTCGTTTATTTGTAGGACCTCCTTCAGTAACGAAAAGGAAAATTGTTATTGTTTGCAAGGACGTTCTCTCCTGAGGCAGTTTGCACTCTTAACTATTCTCTCTATGAACGCGAATGCGCTTCAAGGCCGGCTGAGTATCTCCCACACGGATATGCAGGCAAGCTCTCTCACGGACGCTTTTTTAACGGAGAGACGTATGTATAGAAAGACATTATCTTCGACAAGGAGAAATACCCCGAATCCTTTCCTTTTTTTCGTACCCCGACCTGATTTTCAAGGAAAGACGAGCGACGACTCGAAAGGTAAATGACATTTGGTCTCAACGCGCTGAGAGATCCATCGCTAAGGAGCAGAGCCGTGATGCGATGCGCAAGAAATTTAAAAGAAACCCTAAGGGTTGTCGTAGAAATATCGCCAAGAAGGCGCGAGAAATCATTATGATACGACGGTGAACTAACGCTCCTTCGTCAGAAATGTACTCTCATTAAGGCGACGAATAATGCAACTCTCGACACGTCATTGTCATTAAGTGTGAGGGAGGAATGACCTCTAACCAAGAGGGAATTCGGTTAAAAAAAAACAGTTTTATATACTTATCAAATATTAAAAATGCACAGCAAAATTTATATACATATTATACATATAATTACCACTTTGTATGAACATTTAGAAACACCGTGCCTTCCTCACTAAAAAATTTCATGCACAGTGCATTAAAATTGCCGAAAGAAAAAACTGCAATGCATGCTTGCAAATTAGTGACATTAAATTCCTTATCTTGCAATAATTTACCATCAAAATATGGAAAATGGTCTCCCAGTCAGTGGCGGATCCAGGGTAGGGACAAGGGGGGGTCTAAGTATGGGGTAAACACCCAGAAGTATTGTGGGTCCGATCCAAAATTGCCATTATATGCAGTGAGAATTGGATGTGCGAGGTGGGACTATAGTCCTCTTGGCCCCCCCCCCCCAATAGTTCCACCACTGTCTCCGACTATTCTCCGCTCAATTTTTTGAAGCATTTTACAGTGCACACAAATGTAGAACTACATTTATTTCTCATTCGGTTGGCCGGATATGATGTCGGTAGTTTAAAGATAATAAACAGTAAAAGAGATCAGTATTTAACTGGAAGAGATTAAATTTAATTTAGGTGAAGAATCACCGTACAACGAAATAAAATTTAAAGTTATGAAGTAATAGGAAAAAATATCCTAAATCAGATATTATTAACCTTTTTATCTAAAAAAAACAATCGAAGTGTTATTAGAAACACGAGATAGCGATAAACATTTTTTTTAATCATAAATTACTTACAGCAAAATTTTATTTCAGATTTTCAAGCACTCCGATGTTTTTGAATTTATTCAGACCCATAAACCTGATGGAAACTTTTCTCGATAATTGGCAGACGATAGTGCCGATGTACTGCACTCCTTGCTAGGCATCCGCAAAAATATGAAGGTCTACATTTTCCTCCGTGAAATCTTTAGCATCGTAATGGAGACTAATATTTAATAACAAGAGGTTAAATTTAACATAGGTGGATAATTATCGTCAGACGAAATCAAATTTAAAATTATGAATTGGTAGGAAATAATATTAATTAATAGATATTCTTAATTTTATTCTCCTAAAAAATAATCAACGTACTATTACCAACACGATATTGCGATAAAAAAGAAACAATCCAGAAATTACTACATCTATACTTTCTTCTGGTTATTTTCAAGTTTTTTGATGCTCCTGAATATATATATTCTAATCGATGAACGTAAAGGAAACTTTTCTCGATAAGCGCCGGACAATAAGCCCAATCTAATGCGCTCCTCGTTTGGCGTCCGCAAAATTATAATCGGGGGAAAATCATCCCATTCTATCCACCTCGATCGGCCTTAATCCCAACTCCCTTCATCCACTCTTAATCCGGTTGTATATCTCGCGTGATATCCCTTTTGGATTGCGTGCCTTTCCCAGAGTCTTAAGGCATGCTTGGGGGAGGTGAGAAGGCACGAGAATATTTTTGAGGGCAAAGAAAGGGAAAATGGAATATCCTTTTCACATTTTTTTCGAGTGAAAAAAAGATTGGGCAATGGAGAGAGTGAGAGGGTTTGAAGGGGTCAACGTGGGGTCACGGTAATAGGGAAACGTGGGTAGGGTCAGCGGTGAAGTCGTCTTGTGGCCGGAGATGCGTGATTGTACCCACCCCCCTATGCTGGACGCAAAGTGGATGGAAAATAAAAAAAAGGAGTAAAGAAGGTATGCGGAGCCGGTGGCGGATTTCCTTTTCGGGGGAAGACATTCTTCTGCCCGGGTAATGGTGGCGGCACACCTTGCTGTGGTAGCCTTTTCAAGCAAGGAAATCGCAGCACTAAGGCTCGCGAAACAGAGGGGCTGACCAGCTGAGAAATGAGCACCGCTCCCAAAATCTAGTCTTTTTTCCCACTTGATTCCGCAAATTCTCTGAGTTGGACCGAAAAATTGGCTTGAAATTGAGAGCGAAAATTTTTTTTTTCATTCCTAACAATCGCACAGACCTTTGCAGCATCTACTGCAATGTAAGCTTTTAGAACGATCTAATATCTATGGTAATACCGTTGTGATTAGTTGTATATCATTTAAACAAAATGCTGGAGCTAAGAAACCAGAAGCATTATTTATATAAAACATTGAATTCACCCCGCGATAAGCTGTGGTTAAGTTTGGAGAACGATAACAATAACAGTAACATCAATAGTATTAATAATAATTGCGTTTTTTCCCTTTTGAACTCGAAAGTTTAACCAAACCGACTTTCAAGGAAAATACTCGTGAGGTCACTACACTCCCATACAACTGGTTCCGTTTTGTCCTTATTGTATTTAACCCTCCAGCAGGCGCGCCATATTCTCTGACACTAGCGGGCGCGCGTGGCACTCAGTGCAACACTTGGTTTTCCACTGATATTAATTACAAAAAATCGAATTAAGAAGCGTAGATACATTCATTACCTTGTTTTTTCATAGAACTTTACGTAGTTTAGACGTACAGTAGAGATTTTTAAACACTTTTATAATTCAAAATTTTTATCACATTTTTTTTAAAGCAATGCCTAAAACTCAGTTTTTATGTCTTAAGGTTTTTCACGTCATTTATGTACACTTTTTTCAGGTAGTAACTGTTTCACAGTGCTTTCGGCAAGAAAAGTTATTACACCTCCCATATTTGATTGTCGTTGATATGTTCTTTGCACGGCCACACAATACGCACTTTCCGCGTTTCTTACTTGCTGTCTCGCTCACCTCTTCATTTTGCAAGTCTTCATTTTGATAACTTGACAAGAATATTTTAATGTCAGCTGGTAGAGATAATGTTTGATCTGTTTTTCAAGTGTGCGTTCATCAATATGTACGATAAGGTTTTCAGGAATGTCCTCCTGCAATATTCATTTGTGGGATTTTTTGCCCTATATAATATGTGAGCATTGATTCCTGCGATGTCCAAAAATCTATAAAATGAAACTAATGGCCACCTTTTATGTCCATATATGGGTAATGTCTTTCTGAACCCCGTAGAGAGATGACCCTACAGCGTGCGTCTTGTTTGGCAAAAATTCAGGCAGAAAATCTCTTTTATTTTTTTTCAGCGTGCCAATGGTTGTAATGTTTTTTTGTGAGGAGATGCTTGGCAAGCGGATAACTAGTATACCAGTTATCTGTGGTAAGATTACGATTAGTTGCCTCAATTGATCTTACAAGCCTCTTGACAACGTCTACTGGTGAGTTTGACACTAAATATGGACCGTTCATCTGCTTCTCGCAATACACTTCGAGATTACTGGTGAAGAATGTTTTGGCATCACACATAGCATAAAACTTTATCCCGTATTTCGCGGGTTTGCTCGGTATATATTGAATGAAACTTCAACGGCATCTGTATGTTTGCAGCATTTCGTCAATTGTCATAAATTCACTCATTTTATATGTTTTCTGACAATTTCCTATGAGCGAGTTTATTATTGTTCGGATTGCAGCTAATTTATCTGTTTGTTTCCGGAAATCCCTACTTCCTCTGTCGTCAAATCTTACTGATCGCAAAATAAACAAAAATCGCTTGTAACTCATAGCTGCCCTTAGAATTTGCATTCCTGATCCATCTTCACTCCACAAGTCTAAAGAATTAGCATGAAAACCTTTTTTCATGCCAATTAGAAAAAGTATTTTCAGCACAGCCATAAATTCTGCTCTTGTCGTTTCCTTGCAATCCCTTTCCCTTGAATAGTGGACAAGAGCAATTTTATTTTGAATGTACTCGTTTATTTGCATCACAATTTCATCAATCATGTCTATATCTATACATTTTCGAAAAGCCGCAGCCTTATCAGGTGTATTTCTTGCACAGAGTCCTTGGTAGGGTTTTCATAATGTTTTTGCGCTTGATCTTTGTAGCGCCGCAAGAAGAAGTTTTTTTCCACTTGCAAGATTTATCAACTTTTCCAAAAAAATAAATATTCTCACCATCAATATCACAATCTTCAGCAGTTGTAGGTTCTTCCACGTCACCATCAGACGTAGCTTCATCAGTCTCTGCCGTTATCACCAGGGGAAATATTTTCCTCCTCATCTGTGTCATCGCTTTCCTCAAAGCCGACTTCCTGTTCCTCGTCTGACAGCTATTGTAGTACACTCAGATAGTCTTCTTCGGTAATGAATCTTCGTGCCCTAAGCAGTGTGATAATTAGCTTTTGAATTTTTCTACATCGAAATCCCATAAAAGGACAACAAAATATCCTATGGAAATTATTCCTAACATGTATTCACATCCTAGGGCTCACGTTGGAGAAAATGCCACAGGTCAATTTCTCTCCACAAACAGCTGCTTGTACACACCATACACTTAGCTGTTAGCTCAACCTGATTCAGAGAAGGAATGGAGAAAACTCTTGTGTTCCCACCAACTCACCTCACGCTACATCGTACAGAAATAAACAATGTTGATCAATAATTGCCACTACGGGATAGTATTACATCACCAGGCTCGCGTTGCACAGAGTGCAACAAAGACGACCAGTTCATCTACTTATTTGTTTTATTTCGAAATTAGAGAAGCCAGGCGCTTGAATCAATAACAGAAATCTTCATAGTGATACAAAGAAGGAATAATTGGTGCGTTTGGTTCACTGACCAACTACTGTTAATAAAGTGAGACCGAAACGGCACAATGTTGCACTTTGTGCCACAGCGCGCCCGCTGGAGGGTTAAATAGTTGTTAGGATTGCTTGAAGCAATTAACTTGAAACTATCAATATGCACAGAAGACCTTCAAAAACATTTGCATTTTACATACAATACAAGGATGAGGATTAAAATTCTAATTTGTTTCACAGGCCAATATTCACGGTTGCAATGTACACAGCATGGCCATTTTAAGATAAGAAGCGGGTATTATGCAAGAGTAAGGACTGATGTATAGGAAGTAATGCGTCCTCTTAAGTTTAGACCGTTTGAGAAGACAAAATGGAGAGGTGGTCTCAGCGTCATCATGCGCGCAACCACGTTGTAGGAGACGTTATTTGCACTGAGTTCGGGGCCAAGCTTCCTTCAACTACAAAGGGAGAGAAAGGCGCAGACCTGGAGGTAAATAGAGCATTTTCCTACATCATCTAGCAGTTTTCACGGACAAAACAATGGATCCCAGACCAAGAGCACTCCAAGTACTTAAAACTTATTTTTCGAAAAAAAAAACGGAAATAGAATCTGAAATTCTCAAAACCATGTGATGCATCGTTTATCCAGGTAAATGTCAATATTAAAACTTAGATAACTTTTAAAAAATAAATAAATTTATAACATACTAATCACTAAAGAGGAGTGAAACATGGTTTCGGCCTTCTAAGCATGAATCAAGGTGATTCAAGGTGAATGAGAAAGAATGCGATGTTTTGGCCGATCAAGACAACATCAAGGACGAAGTAAGGTGAATGATAAAGTTGATCATACCGTAGTAGAAGACGATAAGTAGGCCGGCAAAATAAAAACAACTAAAAACAACAGTTAATCCTTTCTTTCGTGATTAAGTAACTTAGCATATTTTTTTCAATGGCTCCTCTGAATAAACCTGTATTTGATTTATTAAATACCATTTTAAAATTAAGAAAAAAATCTACGCGTAAAACCGAAGAGCAGGTTTTTCTGGTCGGCTGAAAACCTGAGGATATAAATGCGCAATGCGTAAGTCACGTAATGGATAAAATTATGACCAAATATCCTAATCGTAGTTTTGAAAGTTCTTTCCTAGAAGTCCCTTAAGGTTTCTCTGGCCCGTTTACTGAGTAAAAATATAGTTGATATGATAATGTTGTGCTTCTTAACTAGTGACCAATAAGCCACAAAAAATTAAACAAAAGTTTACTTACGAAATAGCAGCTAAGACTATGATTATTAAGCAATTAAAATTTCTAAACCTCGTAAAAAGGGATCTTTCTGATTAGAACGCTGATGGACTACAGACACCGCTGGAGTACGGAACATCACGACGGATCACAAGGGTGATCAAAGGTGACCTTTTCAGCCAGAGTAACCGATCTACACTTCATTTCCCGGAAAAGAATTATCTCAAGCCGTTCGAAGAGTTACTGGTCGGCATCTCGGCGAGGCATTACCTTGATTGGTGCATAGTACTGCTTCAGGAACTTGCCGGAAACATTCCTTCACCTACTTGACCTGCGGCTGGCTTTTAGAGCTCTCGCTGTTTTTCCAGCCTCGGTCGGAATACACCTTCCCTTTACGTTCTTTCATTAATTCCCCCTCTCCTAAACCCTTCCTTTTGGCTGAGAGAAGACTTCCTACGCCGGTGGCCAGGCCGAAATCCCATCACGAGAAGGTTTCCGAACTCCCGGCAAGAACCGCAAGGCGTAGATTGCATTCTTAGGATTCATAGGTGGAGGAAAAACTTGAGTCGGGTGAAAGAGATTTGTACGCAAGAGCCAAAGTATAAGAAGTTAACGAAGCGGGGAGAGGGAGGAATATAAGCAGTGCTGTATGTTTAAGTTAGTATAGAGGACTTACACACCCAGAGGTCAAAGAAATAATTAAACGATATTATACAAAAAACTATAATCTTAACATACTCCCACTTCCATAAAAGATTAGCGTTGAAATTACTAACAGATAAAATATATATATAACTAGTAGTCAGAAATTTTTTTATGGTGATAAGAGTAAATACGTATTAACGTAAATTAGTGATCTTGCCTCTCAGGAAGTTCATCTCTGGCCCGTTTACTAAGTAAAAATCCAGATGTTATCTTCAGGTATCCTTCTTAAGTAGTGACTCACAATCAGTAGTAAGCCACACGTAACATATAGCAGCTGAGGATATGACAATTAAATAGTTCAAATTTATAATCCTCGTCCATAAGGATGTTTTTGTTTAGAATCCAGATATTGATTTCTTTTAATGTTTACTAAGTTACTGCGACTGAATACACATTTTATTTTGTGAATATACCTAAGGATATGGCATTAAAATAATTCATTCATACTTTTGATCTATGAGTGCGGAGGGAATGTTTGTGGCCCATCCTATAATCTACTACCCTGGCTAGGGAAAGGACTCATATCTGGGCCGCACACTTTTAATATAAAAATTTTACGATGTTATCATACGTGTCCTACATTTTGAGTTATGAGCATTCAAATAATGTGAATTCACGTTTCACCAGCAAGACAGTGGGCAAATTGAAGAGTTGATCTGCAGCATTTAATACAACTTAAGCAAAATGTATTGGATGATTCGATTGAAAAGTGAATGTAATTTCCAAAATCCATTAAGTTTCCTTGTTACTTAATAAAAAAGCCATTTCATTTCATTTATCTGAAGTATATTGTGTACGAAATGCTCCACATTCCTTCCCTAAAATATTACACTATCACCAAGTCCACCTTCTGTTGGAGGCAAAATCAATAAGTTATTAAACTTTTTAGGCCACCATCAGGCAGAACCCGCACACAAAGATTGTAGCAAGCGACAAATTAATACTTGATCCGAGGAACGGAATCGACCATTTATTTTATTATTTTTTTCCAAGGGAACCGATGATAGGAATGCGATTTTGGCCATTTTAAGTTCCAGGAGGAGCTGGATGAAGAGGATTTTGAAGGAGGGTTAAGGGCTTCAACTGCCGAGGATTGGCCGAGAATCGGGTTTGAGGTGAGTGGTGGGGGGTACGTAAATCGATAAGAGGCAGAGTGAAAGGAAAAAGAAGAAACGGATTGGAAGAGGAAAAAAAGGGAACACGGTTAAGAGATATATATAAGACGTTTTAGGAGGAAGACTAGGATTGAAGAGGAGGTAGAAATACGGGCTAATAAATAACGAGAGAAAGAAGGTAGTAAAACCGATGGATGGCGATGCTATCCAACTATAGGGGATTCTTCCTCTCAAAGGGCTCAAGCCGTTCGATGTAATTTTTTTGACTCATGGTAGCCTATTCACCATTGGTCACGGCTCTCTCAGTTAAGAGGGCAAGCCACGAAAGCCTGCTGGCGAGTATAACAAGGCCATCGATGTGATGTGAAAATGCATTGCAATATTTACAGCACTACAATACTTTCGAGAAATTAGTAGACGGAAGACAAAGTAGCCATAAAGCCATTTTCATCACAGGTTAAATTGAAGTGACGTGCAGCGGACATGGATTTCCAATGTTGAAAAGTGCCTTAACTTGTACCCGGCAACTTTATTGGGCGCACTCTCGCTAGACTCTCGCTAAATTAGTAGTATTTTATCTTGCCTAAACTTATTAGCTGCTCCAAAAATTAACCATCTCGGTGCTAGCAGGGTATATATAAATAAACATACACAAACTTTCCCTGTACATTTAAAACAAATATTTCATCTGAGTAAATAGTAGCATAATGTTTTTCACATTAGACTGAAGTATTTTGAATGTTATTCTCCCATATATCCTCCAAATTTCAAGATATACAATTTTAAGTCACTCGTTTGGAAAAAAAATGTTTAAGTTGCAGTAATATGCCATCTAAGGCAGCGTGGCTCAGCTTAGTGTGGAGTGAAGCTGAAATATTCCTGAAATAAAATTAAAAAATTAATACTACTCAAATAGTCATGGAAAAATCACCGCTCTTGAGGAAAAATTCACGATTGACGACCGATATTAGGTGATATTTGTAAATTGTTTAATTTATTTTCCTCTGACATCATTGTTCCTGAATAAAGTTTTGATGTATATTAATTAGGACAACTAGTTAAGGAAAAGAGAATTTTGAAAAAAAACTGGATTGAAAATTGAGTCGAAATTTAATAATTATATTTCATACAGTTCTTCCATATTTCGACAAGGAAAGCGTGGCCCAAAGGGTGTTTCAAATTCAGTATCGGGTATTCCTTTCAGAAGTCCATACATGGTATGAAACATAAATAAAATTCATCAGTAGATCTTCGGGGATAAGAATTTTTTCTTACTTCATTACTATGATCTGAAAATCAATCTAAATCAAGAGTCGAATTAAAATAATGACGTCAGCAACAAAGATCGAGTCAAATATATTGCGAAAGGTCGCATCAGAGAAAATCAACGAGATCTGCCTGTCACTATTATGAATGCTGGTCATCATCATACGAGAGAAAGATTGCTATGAAATTATTTTATATAATATTAACCACAGTACTGCATTAGTGTAACAAGCTGGGAATAAAGTAACGTATCGCGCAGCTCTTTGACAAAACATTGATAATTTTGTTAATCCAACAAATTCTATGATTGATTGCAAATATTTGGTTATTATTTTTGTTTAAAAGTCATCGTTTAAACCGTCATAAAAGCATCTCTCTCGTTCTTACTCATTTTGTTTTTTCTTCTACTCGAATATCTCAGGTGGTGGCGTGCAAAGGTAGGATATGTATCAGGGTCGCTAACTGCCCTCACCGTTTCTTTATTTTTTAAAGGGCCTCTTTAAGGCTAAGGCTATGTATCTTTGAGGCGAGGGAAAGGTGTTTTCTAAATGCGTTAAGGAGCCGTTAATTTAAGGTGGGCAAGATTACGTTCCACTCTTATCCCGGGAACCATCCTTTCTGTTTTACTTTCCTGCCCGACGCATGGACCTAACAAGAAGACCCCTTTTAAACTTTCCCAATTTCAACCAATCCCCACAATGCGTCACGCCGCCTGCTTTTACAAGGGATGTGTTTGCCTGCCCAGGGATAAAATGGAATAGGAAGGTCGATTACGTCATTTTGCGATGCATGGCGAGACCAAATGCGAAGTTTTTGGCGCTATTCCGACTCCGAATAGCATCTGTTACGGAGACGTGCATGCATATAAACACGACGGAAAAATACATAGGTCCCGCCAAATGTTTTCACGTGCCTTTTTAAACGGTGAAAGTTCCACGCATAAGAGGTGGGAGCTTCAGGAAAAGACCCATCTCAAATACAAAGCCGATTTCGTTAAAAGCAATAAACATTCACAGAGAGCAAAAGGGAGTTTGTATCCACATTCTATCTCATCTATCTGGAGAATGATAACAAACTTGGGCGAAGGTGTTTTTAACTCTTCCAATGCATCAAAGTTTTCAGACGACTATATGTAAATAAAAAAAACGGGGCAGTCGTGGGACTGGCCGACAGAAGTGAAAACTGAAATAATTATTATCCAATAATTTTTTATATAGATTTAATATTATTGAAGAGCTAATTTTTCCAGTAATACTCATTTGTCAGCAAAAATTGAAATTATATTTTTCAGCAAACTGTTTATTAGTAAATATATATTAAAGATACGATAAGTACGAATAGAAAGTAACATAATTTATACATTAAAATATAATATGCTTTTATTTCTTTTATTTAATATGCTTTAAACCTATAATTGTTCACTATGCACATAAAAGAAACTGCCTTAAATTGTACTGACCTGTATTTTTATAGCGTGTACACTCTTCTGCACGTTCATGCACGAGCTCTTTATCTTTAATGAACTTATACAATATACACTATAGATTTTTATTTTCAATTTTAATATTTTTAAAACAAAAAGACTTGAATAGTCTATATATTAACAATATATTAACAAAGTGTATATATTAATCTCTATTAACAGTCTACAAAATAATATGCACTGTATAGAAAAAGACATATGTACAGTATAAAACTAGAAGCAGACAGATGCCAGTATTCAGTATGTAAAAGTATAGCGGTGACGCAACCTATACCATTGTATACACTATACACACTATGCATATGTATATCTTGCTGTAGCGATCGCGGTGTCGGGTCGGTGACGCTCACGCGAATTCTATGCTTTTTCCCCATCCCGCAAAAGTGCTTAGCGCTGCTAAAGAAGTTTTCACTTCAAAAAATAACTAATGATTTTATTTGCAATGAAATGGAAATTTTTGGAAAAATATAAAATAATGAAAAGAAGAGATGTATTAACTGATTTCCTATTAAAATGAATGTGAACAACTTCATAAATTATCAAAATGGTCCTTTTTTAATAGGAAGTGGAGTAACTGCAGCAACTGGGACAACGCTCACTGAAAACACTGCAAGGCGACAAAGTGCAAAAACACATTTCGCTAAGATATTTCTCCTTAAAAATTATTCATCGCCCTAGTTTAATTCGCCAACATTTAGTGCTTGCAACGTCTGAAACATCGCAAATTCTCTTATAACAAAATATTACGCCTACCAATTACTTCCTTCGAGATATTCTCATTCAAGCTCCACTTTAGCAAACATTTCTCTTCAGCCTGAGGAGACGGATGGCATATAAATTGAAATATTGCCATCGCTTCAAACAAATGCTTAATACGGTTCAAGAGGATGAAATAAGGATGATAGAATTCACATTGCTTTTATTTTTTTATTTTTATATTATTTTATTCTATTCAATATACTCCGTCATCTTCTTGTCACATTTGCTAGCGAAAAAATCCGTGAAAAATAATATCGCATTCGCAAATGAAATTCCTCAAGCCAAAAAGAGTTGACTGCTATTCACTCACTAATAAAAGAACTTGATTAAAGCAAGCGCCTTTTAAGGACAGACAAAGGGAGGGGGTGACTTCACTGGCAAGGGAAGGAAACTACTGATCGTTGGCTAGCGCAATAGTTTATGATATGACACAGCATACGATTTTCTGGCTGAAATAGTTAACCTCAAGGCATCCGATTCCAAAAGTGAAAAGGTAACGCCACACCATCTTTGGCCCAAATAGCTGGCCAAAAATAGAGAAAATTAAATCGCCTTTAATACGCTTTAAATGTTATTTCTGGTTAAAAAGAATGTTCACTGAATGAATCTGACTCTCAGCAGCAATTTGACTTTCTGTGGTATGAAGTCGGTGTTCTGCATTGGTAAAGAATCTGTTATGCCTTTTTGGTTGTGCCAGGGGAATTAGTTTATGATAATTCCAACACTCAAAATCAGAAAGTTTCATTTCACGTAGAACAAGTAGGTATGAATCTCTCCATGAGGTTTCTCTGAAACTTGTTATAAATTTAAGCTATGATATTAATGCTATATAATAAATTGTCATTTTTCGCCTTGAGTTAATTTTTCTTTTTTCTTTTAGATAATGTAAAGGATGGAAAAGGGAATACCCGGTTTTGCTTGTAAATCTTGATTAAAACAGTGAACAGCACAATCAAGAGGAGGCCTTTTTTTAATAAAGAAGGAACTATTAAAAGTAATTATATGCCCACAGAGTAAGCGAGAGAATTCGACTTGAAGATGATGAATTATATGTATGACTTCCAGAGAAATTGAAATTCCGCTTGGAGAACAGAAGAAGTTTTTTAAACAAACAAAAAGTAGATGAGTTAAAATTTGGAAATTCCCTTCTTTTTAATTTTGATCTTCCAAGTGGCTCGACAACTCCTCTCATTATGTCTGCTTAAGGAATTTTCCCTCATAATTGGAGCAAAATTAAGGCCCCTGGAGAAAACAGATTCGTCCAGGTCATCCTTGGTCAGATTGATGACAGTCCTTTTATTGTGACGATCTTGAATCGTCCTCTTCTGCCTATCGGTGTCATTGCGAATTCATTTATAACCTTGGGCAGTTGTGGCTCTGCCAATGTAGCTCAAATCAAAAGAAGAGAGAAACGCAGTAAGGTGGATGTGGATGGATTTAAGCACGAATATCACAAAGAGGATCCTCAAGTCTGCCTCTAAATGTGTTGTCACCCACCGCACATTTAAATGGGTTCACAAAAGACGCCGCTCGTGTCGCTGACATACGAATTGATCCTAGTTTCACAGGGAAATAAGGTATAATTAAGGGTATTAACCGAAATATATACAAATGATCATTTGATCTATATGATTCAAAACTTTTCAATGCTATTCCTACTAAAACAATTAAGCAACTACAAAAATTATGCTGCAAAATATTGGAAAAAAGTGGATCGCATGGCACTCATCACCGCCCCGCGTACATTTTTAAACAAGGATTAAAATGTGCCTAAAGTGGCACCGAAAATCAGCCTTCTATGGGATGGAATTGGGCCTCCTCTATGCAGTCCCCTTGCAATTAAATTTCCGCGCATTTTGATCAGCAGCTCTTCTTTTATCATGAATTTCTTCCTCTAACAAGAATTATCAAAATGAGACATTGCAATATTCCCACTTATAGTTTTATTCTTCCACGACGCGTTTCGTCGTTACAAACGACATTAGTAACGACGAAACGCGTCGTGTAAGAATGAAACTATAAGTGGAAATATTGCAATATCTCATTTGAATAATATTACGAACTTCCACCAGATCGTGCCTAACATCATACAAGATCCTCGAACAAGGTCTTACTGGCCCTCTCCATGATGCATTTCTGCACATGTGAGTCCACCCTAGTACGAAAAATGGTTAATTTCGGGGTAACATACTAGCCCTGGCTCCAAAGGGTGGAAGACTAGCGAGCTGACAAGCTTTGTCCCCTCCTTCAGCAGAGGTTCGAATCGGCTCATTGTACGATGAGTTTCCTCACGTTAGAGATTGGTGACATACGATTTCATTATTTACCGGTGAAATTATGAGATGAATTCTCCCTGGATTTCTAACCGGGTCAGGACCTTCACTGCTGATGTTAAACTCGAAGATAAACATTCATGTGATTTTGACCCGGAGATCGTCCACGTGGAAAAAAAAGGCCGAAGAATGGACACCTTGGAAAAACTGGAAATTGTGCAAGAAGAAGGCGTTCATCTTATGAACGAACAAATATTTCTTGGACATTCCCCACTCCTTGCCATGCCTTTCCCAAAGCGCTCCGCGAAATGACGCATACCTCTCCTAAACTTCCCCTTCCACCTGCCACCTTTCCATCCTTTCCGTAAAAATACAGCTCCGTGACCAACTAATCCTCATTGTACTTGATAATGACCTAACGGTTGAAACGCGTCGTACTCTAAATAAACCTGAGGAAAAGTGCTATCTCTATATTCCTTTAATACTTACAGGCTGTCATTCCGCTACATTTCGCCTGCTTCTGTTACTTTTGTCCTGGTGGCGTTTTCTGTCTGTCCAGAAAAGATACTCAGAAAATACAAGATAAAAACCATTCACAAACAACAACTAAAGCCGACGAATAATCTTCTTCGCGTGATAGACAAACTTAGACTACGGAAGTACCTCGAATTCCGTGCGGCTGTGGGAATGGTTACACATGAGAGACTGAAGAAAGAAAGAGATAAAGAGGTGGGGTCTACTCTTAAAAGACAATAATTACAGCAATAACCAAGGAATTTAACGGAGAGGAGGTTTTTGTGGTCATCGGCTTCCCATTCCGAGGCACCAGTTCATAGTACAGTGGTACTTGTATATTTCAGAAAGAGTTATTATCATACATCCATGTTGGGATAGTGCTTCAAAGGCACTTCTTGTACAGTATTCTGTCCATCTGATCGTTAAACCGATTTCCGTTATAATGTATCGAATTAGTGTTCGAGCGAGATAAGAATTCATAAATTCACCTTTTTCCGGAAAGAATCAATTC
The DNA here is from genome assembly GCF_921293095.1 of Ischnura elegans. NCBI lineage: Eukaryota > Metazoa > Arthropoda > Insecta > Odonata > Coenagrionidae > Ischnura > Ischnura elegans. The sequence continues at coordinate 88,306,373 of NC_060255.1, read as the reverse complement.
GGTGATGGTAAATTTCCAAATTAACGAATGTAATTTTTCTTCGCCACTTGGCTAAAAAATGAGTTAAAATGAGTCGAAATTAATTGAAAAATAAAAGAATATCTACCATAGGGATAACAGCCCAGATATAAGACTCCGTATAAGCTTTTTATGGATAAAATTATCAATAAAAGTGTACTTATGGAGTAAATTATTCACAAAGTTAGAAAATTACATTTCACTCACCAGTAGATAATGTGACAGTTCGACCAAATCGACCCAAGTACCTTTACATAAGTGCTTACGTCCCTTCGAAAACTATAAGGATCCCTAAAATCTGTATATACGAACAACAAATATACATATTGGTAATGTTTTGGTATCAGTAAATTTTTTGAATCTTGTAGCCGCGTGTTTCATTAATGATATGCAAACCCTTCCCACCACCACCACCCTTCCCACAATTCCCTCACGCCTCTACACAACACCCAGGCCACACCGTCAGAGGCGAGACATCGTCCCTTACCTGCCTCTCGTTCCTCCTTATTTCCTTTTTCCAGGAAAGAGGGAGGAAGAAAAAAAAACGAAGATCGAGGGCGCGGTGAATAAAGCAAGAGAAACGAACGGAAAAGAAGGCAGACCGTGCGTCAAAGGATATAATCACAGCGAAGACCAAGGGTCTTGTAAAATTCATCGGGAGATCCTCCTCCTCACGCGGTTGGGTCAGGAGCGGTTAGCTGCGGGGTAAGGGTGTAAGGTTAAAGGGTATGAGATGGAGGGCATAAGCAAGGCCTCCTTGGCCTCGAAAAATGCGACGCAGAGGCATGCGATGTGGGGTTTAAGGGCGGGAAACGGGGAAGGTGGGGGGAAGGATGATTCCGGTCTGGAACGCGGAAAAGATGAACGACGAGTATAGGAGGAGACAGGGCGGTAGTCTGGAGACGAGGATCAACTGCCGGGGGACAAGCGGTGCCGTGTTATGGATTGGCGAGGTGCGGCGGCTAGGTGAAGAGGCAAGATTATATGCGGGGCGAAGCATAGTACATGTATAGAATTTGACTCCAAGAAGAAATGGGACGCGAAAAGGAAAAAGGTCGAGTGTATTAGAATTAAACCTAAGTACTGTTTTAACAATGCATTTTAAAAATAATTTTTTATAACGTCGAAAAGAAAAAGGTTAAGTGCATAAGAATAAAACCTGCTGTTTAAGCGATATATAATAAACAGACTTTTTTAAAACGGAGAAAGGAAAACGGTCCAGTACATAAGATCTTAAATACATCTTAGCTGAATTTAAATAACATCTTTCAAAGAAACTTATAGTGTAAACAGTGTATTTTAAGCAAACAATTAGCACACAAATATATATTTCGCTTATACTTCACCAACTTAAATTCAAAATCACTCCGCTCAAAACGGAAACATGCATATTCCAATGCTGGCTACTAACTTAGAATCTAAGGTGCGGTTTAGCTAAAACGCAAGACTATAGAAAATCTGCATGACTTCAATGAAGGAGTAAAGGGTGGAAGAAAGGAAAATGGGACACGTTTGCTGTTAATACCATCAAAACACCCATATGCCTATAAAAAATGACTTTACTTGAAATAAATTCTACTATCATTACTCATTTAGACTACGTGAATGAATTAAATACCAATTATTTGACATATCTCATTCAGCATAACGCGATTTTTTTTAAATATTTCCAAATTTTCAGTTCCTAACCTTAGCAGAGCGGATTAAATACTTAACGGCTTGGACTAATTATAACCGTAGTACGACCGACTGACATTTTCATGATTTAAACTATTTAATAAATAAAGTCGATTGCCTTACATTGATGATGATTATTAAGCAATCAAAACACGTGTTGCAAGCTGTTAAAAAAAATTAGTGAGCAAAACTGTATCTTTGTTTATCATTTAATTGATAAATTCCAAAAATATTATAAACAAATTTAAAACAAAATATTTCCAGGGAGTCCTCTATCAGCAAAATTTCGGAGAACATTGCAATGAGCCTAGAAGGGGATGGTAGGTGTTTTCTAAAAGTCGTGGTCTTGTGACAATGTGTGTGTTTTGAAGCACGGTGCAGAGTCGGGTGACGTCACAGCCTCCCTGAAAGCAACGCCACCTCGAGCGCAAATCCCAAAATATGAGTTTAGGGATGCAGATGCGCAAAGTGGGAAATTTATCACCGGGAGCCCGAGAAAACGGAATAAAATTTCGGCCAAGAAGCGGAAACAATGTTTTCTGCTCGTCGTATAAAACTCACGGTCGCTTTATTTAAAAGCCAAAATACTGCAACGACCGCAGTCAAGATTTGAGCTTTAAAATCCAAGTTTGGCGCCCAAATGAATTTGAAACAGATAACTTTAACTCAGCCATCGGCATGAGGATGACCAAACACCCAATTCACGGAGATATTTCCCCGCATTACCCTACGTCATTAAATATGCATAATGAACTGGTAATGACTGGAAATGTTTCACAGATGCTTATTTGAACACACAATATTTTATCAGTTACACACATGGTACTAGCAATGGAGCTAGAACGTCAGCAAAAAAAAAAACACACAAAATTGGCATAGAATTAATGGGATCCAGTAAAATTTGATGAAATGCGCAATATAATTCCTAATAATGAGACAAAACTGGCAAATTCTGCTCTAATCCCATTAAAAACCGTGGTCTAATGCCCAAATACCCTATTTTACACTCTTGCGAAGCCATAGAACTGTCATGTTACTTTTTTAGTACATTTCGCAAAATATCATTAAACATTGGGCTGCCTCTCCTCATAGCGTGTCATAAAATAAAACAAAATAAAGCATATGCATTGGTAGGTAAATGAATAAACGTTCGAGTGCGTAATGTAGAGAAAATTATTCGATGACATTGTTTGATTTGTTGCAATTCTAAAAAAAACAAAGCATCAATAGACTCCAATTTCAAATCCGCCTGCTCCTCAAGTTCTCGATGGGAACGTTCTACTACGGAATAATGGATACTCAGGATAGTTATAGCACCAAGAAAATATTCGAAAACCATAGCTTGCTGTCGATAGTCTTACAGTAATGGAACACTTGTACTTTCTCCACACTGGATTCCGGGACTTGAAGGATTAAACATGCAAACGGAATAATCATTTAAGATGATACTTTGATTCGTGAATATGAAGCAAATAAAACATTTCAGCGAAAAGGAAAATAACACAGGAACCCTTTGGATTCTCCGCAAAAAACTTTTTAAATCCATATTATATGGAAAAGCAATAGAAGAATCATCTTCAGGGGGGTCAAAGCTCAAGCTTTTGAAAATAAAACTTGACCATGGTGGTGTTAAAGCAGCCGGTACGTATTTCGTCCAAATCCTACAAATTCTTCTTTTCGGCGACCACGACGACGGTATCCTTTTAATAAGATGCTGAGATGATAAGTCGGGCAAAAATATGGGGCTCCACCGAGGAAGGGGGGGATTGGGGACGAGACAGGAAATGAGAATGGAAAAATAAAGGGGTTGATGAGAATGGAAAAGACCCGGAATGGAGTTTGAAGGAGCGTGAAAGAAGAGGGGCGAGGGAGGGAGAATATTTAGGAGGCCAAGATGGTGCACCGAAGTTCGAGCGAGAGGGAGAAGTGGGTTGAGTGGTGACGAAAAGAGCTCGCCACGAGTCGGTGAAATAGTCGGAACAAGGTCTTGAGGTCGGCAAAGAGAAGTAATGGTGGCCAGAGGAAAGATCAGAGAATACAAGAAATTCAAGCGCTACGAAAATAAATACGTGTCAAAATTAAAAACCGGTACTAACTTTCCGCTCAATATAATAATATGACGGACCAAAGTTATTACCCATCCATTTTGCCAAATCTTAGTTGTTCTATCGAATCTGACTGCATGGCTGCGCCGAAGGCGCGTAGCATTAGCTGAACCGGCGAATCAAACTCACCCCAACCAGCCAGTTTGCATAAATAAATTTAAAAGAACGTCGCATTTATACCATTGGCACCTTAGAAAGGTGTTGTGTGTAGAAGGAAACTTAAAGATATCGATTTGAAAAGATTTACAAAATATTCAATCAACTAGTAAAGACAAATCAATCAAAAATATCTCTCCTCTCTAAATACATAAATTTAAATGTAGGAAATGTTGACCTTATGATGAAATAATGGGGTGACATCTCCTCCAATCTACGACTTCCATCATATGTGAATGCGGCGGTACCGTAAATAAATATCACGGTAGTATTTATTCGCATCATAAACTGTAACGGCATTTTTTTATTATTCCAATTAAAATGAAAAATTTTGTTTGCAAAAAAGCAACGAATGAAGAACGAGTGCCATTCAACAGATATCATTTAAAATAAGATCCAGAGTTTTATTGTGAATAGAACTAAATTTATCCAGCCTTTCATCGGAAATCTATATGGCTATGGGGAATAGTGCTTCCTCGCAATGCCACTAACCGAAATTATTGCAATGACCTTTGGAATTTTCACCCATAAAAAAGGAATGGACCTCGAAAGTTCTTAAATTATGAAACAACTCTAGCGTTTGAAATCTGAGAGAAATACATGAAACTACACGTAAAGAAATAAATGTACTAAAATAGCTTTAACTTCGCCCTTACCTAACGTGACCACGGTTTCCGCGAAGTTGAGATTCCAATTTCTCCATATTCCGGTAACTACCGCGACGGTTACTAAGTGACGTTAACAATTTCGCTGGCAAAGCAAGCGTCTTCAGATCGAAAATTCCGGTTTCAGTCAATTGAATTCAATCAATAAAGTTTTATTTCCATTGCATGTACATATGTATATAGTGAGGTAGTATCATAGCGATTTACAGTAAGGACCCCGTTATAGAAAAATATTTCGTCTCCAGGGTATGCCATAAATTTTCTCCTTCTGCCGATTCCCGATCTTGGTGCTCCTTATATAATCGTTCCATCTCGCCAGTTTTTGTTTTTGCTCTCCTAATGCTCCGTCTATGTAGCCTCCTACAATTAGGATCTAGGTGGTACCCATCCTCTGATAAAAGTATTCGTCTGGACTTCGCCTTCAACGTTTGCCAATCAAATCAGGACTACTGCAACGTTCAAAGGAAACGAAATTTAGTGCGGGGCGAAAAGAAGTGTTTTTATCTTACTGTAGGCCATAAAAATTCTATTTATAAACAGTGAAAATTATGACACTGACGTCGTGAAATAGAAAATGTAAAAATTAGCTCGAAAATCGCCCGATAAAACATGAATTTGGAAGAAACTCAATCGGGACAACCTTAGCACAATAAAGTCTTACCAACGAAACCAGTCCATCACTCAACCACCGAAACTAGGCAAACAAAGGATAAAAATATTTTTTAAATTTTAATATTCGCATGTCAACATTTTTCACAGATTTACCGATATCTGAGTCCAAAATAGCTGGAAAAATAACAATGTTCACGGGTTAAATATTTAAAAAATACATTTAAGTAAAATGCAAGTAAAATACAAATAATGTTTACAATGCAAAGCAGGAATGCAACTGCCCATTCACATCCAATAAAGGAGGCCTGCACTAAAAATTTAGTCATATAATTCTTAGAAAAATAGGTGTGCTTTTTAAATTAAATGTCAAGAAAGCTGAACCTTCACGATCAATTTCAGTAGTTTAAATAACTTAGTGACTCCAAGTCTGAAGACTAAAACTTACCTATTAATAAACGGAATTCTTTAAACGGGAGCTCGTGAACGACGATCATAAAAGTCAATTAAAATTCTAAGTTTGGTTAAGCATGGGAATTTTCCGTAGCGAAAAAAGTCTCTTTTAAAAGTTTCTACTTGATGAAAGCCAAAACTTTTCCTGATTTAGGACTACGAATTAATTTCAAGCGAACACATGTGGCCAGTCACCGACAATACAGCTCCAACGGAGTCACCTGCGGCCAAAATGGGAAAAAAATTTGAGTAGAAGGCCGAACTTCTATGCACCATAAAAGCCATAAACACGCCCGCATTTCTCAGAGGAACTAACCCAGCAATGGCTACTGAATCCCACAGTTTGAGCGGAAATGCCCTCATTTAAAACTTCTACGGATAAACAGAAATAATAAACAAATAAACTCTGGGATCGTGGGTTAAGTTACGACATGATATTTACTAAGAATTATCTGAACGCCAGATTTAAAGATTTTACCTCCATTTTTATGCCTTACTTACGCGACGTAATTTGGGAATATGATTTCCTGTAAGTAGATGATGCAATATTATGAGGGATAAAGAAAATAATGAAGGCCTTTTGTAATAAGTATGACAAATTCAGCAACTGAGAAGTAAACTAAGCAGAAACAGAGATGTTTCTCAAAGAAATATTTTGTGATTGGAATCATAGTCCAATCAGAAAATTCTTCCTAATAGAGTAGGTACGCATATTTCACGTTTAATATTCTAATTGTGTCTGAGGTTTCGGATACCAAATAAGATTCTACCCTATGATCTGGTGCTAATTATGCAACAAAGTTTTTTCATTTCATCCGCAAGCCATTTTGATTGGTCGGTGGGCTACCATATGCCTTGGCCAACCAAAAAAAACTTCAGCAATGACTTACAGGCATTACTTAGTGAGTATCCATAACCATAATCAACGAAGTAGGCACCTCCAGCTTAAATGGGAAAAATTCGAGTAGGAAGCAGAATCTCTATGCACCATGAAGGCTATAATTATATAAGGCACGCGTATCTCGGAGGAACCTTCCTAGTAATGGCTACTGAATCCCACAGTTTTAGCGGAAATGCCCCAATTTAAACTTCTGCGAGTAAACAGAAATAATTATTAAATATTAACGGTAGTGAAAACTAATTTTTCACCTGTCATATATATCATAAAATGTTCATTTTTATGCATGACTACACTTTTAATTTCTTTCCGAAACTTTCTCTATATGTCTCATGCTTTTTTTCCAATCAACCTTCTCCTAATTTTACCACGTCGATTCTACCCTTTTTTCTATTTAAAACCTACCCACGTTATCAGCTCCTCGAGCCATTTCTCATTACTCTTACTTATGATACCACTGCAATTTATGGCTTTTAACATAACTGACTTTTAGTCAAACTTGAATAAATTTTTCAATTTAAAAGTTCAGGACATCATAACATTACAACAAATAAAAATGACAAGATAGATGGATATATCTTTTTTTAAATTTAAACTGTGATAAAAATAATTTGGCAGCTGTAATAGAAAATATCATAGAATACTCATCTGACACTTTATACACTCTATCTTGGAATCAGTTTTTATTATTTAATAAGTACATACTAAATAAGAAAAAACAAGCATAAAAATATAGTTTCAAGAAGAAAAGATGCTCACGTAAAGCAGTAGATGACCATCAGATGACGTTATGACAGAAAAGACGTGCCTTAACCTACGAAGCAAAAATAAGGGAGACAAAATATAACGAGCTTCGAACTTCCCAGTCTTACTGTACACGTGTACAATTATCAGGGTTAATTAGGAACCTGAATCTTGTTATTTTCATCATAGGTCTCTGCAAAACTGAATAAATCCGCCGTCAAAGCCTTTGACGTAGGTACGTAAATAGTCAGCATGCCAAATAATAACGAAAAGAGATGCATTACTATGCACGGGAATTGAATAACGGCGGTACTGAAGAGCAGAATACCACGGGAGATGGTAAGGGGGTAAACGCTACCGATGTCGTGGAGAAAATTGGTTTTCACCTTCTGCGAATGCGACGAACATGGCTAAATTCCAACTCACGTTTGCATTGCAATCGCGTCCTATTGAACTCGATTTCATCAAATTTTATAATTGAGCGTTTTTTGTGATACATTGACTAAAAAAATTAATCGTAGTATGATTTAATTGCTTAATTTTCAGTCCAAAATAGTTCTTGAAAATATTTGGCAACACATCTTCCTTCATAATTATTATTCATAAACTGAATCACCTGTAATTTTTTCAACGCAAACGTTTCGATAAGAGCGTTTGCCGACTTGGTGCTTTTAATTGGATATATCATCATCAGTGAAATTCAAAGTCTCATGAAGAAGAAGTTTCAATGATAAGCAAACACTAATCATGAATAGAGATGCGTGAAAATCGCTAATGCGATAAATGCGATATAGATGCAATGTGCGCAAATAAATGCGACATAGATGCGATGACTGGACTTTTAAGGTATTTTTACGCAAATTTGCTTTTTCGACGGCAAAATTCGTACATTTTGTGCCGAGCGCAGTTTAAATGCTCCGCCGACACTCACCGCTTAAAGCATGTGTGCGACTGGCCAGCTGCGACTCTATGTGGCCGCTATGTACCTACACTATGTATGTACAAGTGAGCTCGGGAAAACTACACCTCCGCCACTATATGTCTTATTCCTTAATTTATTAATGCTCTACAGCATGATTATCTATATAATTCTATATTTTGTCATATAACTGTGTTTCACTACATTTTATTGTCATCTACCTCATTATGAAAATAAAATCATGGACGCTACAAACTGCGATAAACTGTTATTGAAAGTGCGATAAAATAAAAATGAAAGTGCGATTTTCACGTATCTCTAATCATGAGTAAATCTGTCTTAAAACTTATGAATTTTCCTTATTAATATTGAAGACGGTGATATAGATAATTGCCACGGTTTTTGGTTCATGCACGGCTACATTGACCGCTCCCATTCATGTTTTATCTAAGACTAAGATACTTGACGTTTCTCCTGCCCCTGGCGTATGTTACCGGCTCCGATCAGGAGGAAGGATACCCACCTCTCGCTCGGGCGAGTCACGAAGAAGAAGCAAGAAAAGATCCAAGAGTAGGGAGAGAAAAAAAAGGGACCAAATGAGGAGAAAGAACTTGGAACGGCAGATGAGGTGGGGAGGGTTGGGCGAAGAGATTGATGCGTTGGGAAGAAAGCCAGCCAGTTCACGATAGGCCGAGACTCGTGGGAGTGCGGGAGGGGAGAATTTTCGTTGGGAGAGGCTATTCCTTCAGAAGGTTCCGCGGAGTATTGCAGGAAATATATTTTTTCGTTAAAATTCCGCAATATTATCTGCAGTTATTATTTTGTAAAATAGAAATTGAGTAATTGTACTTTCCATGTCAAAATCGTTGATCAATACGTTCAAGGATTGAAATGTTACCTCGGTTCTTTCGGCTCACCATGTTAGTCTGAGCATATGGCAAATATGGATCAGAGGATTAAGGGTAAAAGAAGATGGAGCCAGTATAATAGTGATTAAATAAATTGGAATTTCCATACCAATATTGTTGAAGTGTGGATCCAAGTGTTATCTAATACGTCCCCTTGCTTCTTTCGGTGGCCATGTTGGTGTGAGAATAGAACATATTATGATTAGATAAATTATATTGATAATATTGGTATATAAAACTTAAATGAAAGGCCATGACTCAGACTGTTTAAAAATAATATAGGAAAGTTGCAGAACTGATTCCAGGGCCACTGATAATGTTGATGATTTATGAATTTTATTTATCTAAGATAGAAGCACATCACGATACCGAGGGGTTTTACGATTATTATCGTACTTTATAACCACTAACTACCACGCTCTGGAGACAAGGCACTCTGTCGAGCCAGGAATCAAAACCTCGACCTTATGTTTAGCAAGCGAGAACCTCATCTCCCCGTTTTAACATAGCCTTCTCGTATCCACAGAAAAATCCTGACATGTGCTGAAAAGTTTAGACACTTTTTCTATGCTGACGGAAAATAGTATAGGTTTACTATTAATAAGTCTAATTTACAAGTGAGGTAATGTGCAGACATGAAAATATTTTCCGATAGAAGAAATAAAAATGAAAACGAAGTGCTTGAGAACGAGTTAGTTTTTTTTTAACATATGCTCCGCGGACCCAGGGATAATAAATTCTTACATGAGTCTGATTTTTTTAAATTTTTTAATAAAAGGCAGGAAAATGGTTTAGGGTTACAATTACTTAGTCTAATTTACTACTGACGTAATAAGAAGACCACGCCCTTCGAGAAGACGTGGGCTCCGTCGAAAAACATTTTATGTACCCACTTTTTATATGATAATAATATGGAATACATTATGATAAAAAGGACTTCATTCGACTTCGATCCAGTTGAGTGGATTCTAAAACAGTATGATGGAATTAAAACAGTGGGCTTAGCTTATTGTTAGTACTGATATAGTAATGTAATGTCTACTAATACCAGAGCAAGAAAAACGAGTCTTCCCAGGATCAATCATATTAAATACGACCACTGCTAATCGAGCTACATGTTGCGACTTTGATTGCCAACATTTGCAGTTTTTTACGCTCAGTCTTTTAACCGTACTTATTTTCATCACCAATTGCCTATACAACGTACTATGATAAGACAGATAATTATTGTTGTCCCATGCATCGCAAAGGTAGCACAGGGTCTAACATTGATAACCATTAAATTCTCCCCATTCTATGATCCATCATTTTGATTACAGAGGAAGTTATTTCTGCTAAGATGTTATCTATAAGAGCGAAGCATTATTTAGTAAAATATATAAAGTGTTAGTAGCGCGTAGTTCAGCCGGGATGAACACCTTCAGAAGGGAGGGGCATTGGCCACCGCGAGAACAGAAGAAAGGCTATATGGAGAAAAAGGGATCACGGGTTTCTAGAAAGGGATACGTGGGTACACGTGGAGTGGATGGAGCGGCCAAGGTGGAGGAGTAGAAGAAAAAAAACACGAACGTGGAGGCTGAACGGCAAGAAATCGATTCGGTTTGCCTTAATTGAATCTTAAGGCCAACGATATCGGAGATTTCGGAGGGATAAGGCCTTGGTGCACTTAAAGAGAGTGGGGAGAATGAAAGTTGAGGGAAGTAGGAGAGGGATGGGACCAAGAGCACGGAGGGATAATATAACGAAGAGACGGGAGAGTCAGTGGGTGAAAAGAATCGATACGGGTCGCATAAAAGCGAAGGCGTCTGGCTCGAAACGTAACCGAGAACTTGCAACGGAGGAGTGCTGAGGAAGAAGGGTACAAAAAAGGGAGAGAAAGGGATAATGAAAAGAATGAGGATCAAGATGGAAGCAAATTGGGAGAGGAAAGGGATCAATAGGTTGCGGAAAAGATTAAGGGAAGAAAGTTGCTGAGGAAGGCAAAGGTGATGAGGGAGTAAAATGAGTAGGAAGGCAAGGGTGATTCATACTTGCACTGTCGACACTTATACTGCCGATAACTTCCAACGCAATTCATACGAATCATTCAACCATATTATGGAGATCCTAGGAATGACATATTTCAGCCCTCCCTTTATACTTATCTCAATCCTAATGTATATATGCTTAAGCTAGAGTAGATATACTCAAGTATATATTCTAGAGCTTATACTACATAAGTGTATGTACTGAAGTGTATATGCTCAAGTTTAATTCATTTGTTCCCAAAGGTTCTTCTACTTTTGCTTACTTTTTTCTACCTTATACTTATGTTTATGCTAAATCTCCGTACAATAGGCTCAATTGATTAACCTCTTATTAGAAATGAAACAGAAACGCAATAATAATCTAGCTCAAGCAGAAGAACTAGAAAGGAACATAAATCAGCTCTCATGAAAGGGAGGAGTGATTACGTAAAATTAATGGGAAGAATGAGAATATTGAATGAGAATTTGAAAACAAGAAGATCAATTGGTAGCAAAAAAATAATGAAAAAAGTTTGGTTTGGAGGAGATATCGATTATTAAAAAAAGAATGGAGGAGAATAATCTCAAGTTTACGATACGTAAACTATCTATTCATTAATCTTCTCCCACATACATAAAATTTGACGACAGCATTTCGTCCAGATCAAGTCACTAGTTTTATACCTCATAGGCATAGTTCAAGAAATATATACAAGGAATTTATTATTGAAAAATGACTATCCTCTCCAATGGCGTAAAATACACGTCATCATTTCCGATTTTTGCATTTTTGTAAATATGCTTCAAAGGAATTATTATAATCTGGACCACAATATGCATATAACATAGGTATTAAAAAAGATAGTGAAAAATATGCAATCGTGAGGCCAAAGGTCACCCGACAAGGGAGACTCATTGTTAAAAGAAGAGTGTACAAGGCGGTGAATATTTTTTCCGGAAAACATTGTCAAAGAATGTAGGTGAAAAAATACGATGAGAAAACCACATCGTTTTTTAGGGCAGACTGCAGCTGAAATGACCGATAAAATGGATTTCCCAAGCAACACACCTCGCGAAATCATGGTTCAATCATTCATGTTAAATTAAAATTAGATAAGAATTATTTTAGCAGAAATGATTTGCAAGTAAGTAAAATCCATAATGATATGGCAACTCTACATGAATCATTTTAGTACTCACTACACTCAATTTTTCTCCAAACGTGGATACATTATAAATGCCTTCTATTGATGCCCATGAGAATAACAGAAAATGAATATTAACATCATAAAATAATAAAAAGTACACAAAACTTATTAATCAAACTCGGAATTTCAATAACTGATTGAGTCCAGAGTAAGAGAAATGAATAAACTAAAATAAGGTTCCTCGATACATACCTAGAAGAAGAAGAAAATAATTTGAATGTGAATGTGGCATGTAACTAAACATTTTTTTGAATCTCACGTAAGACATCATGAACCTTCATCCTTCCCAAATAGAATTATGAGTTTAAAAAGTCAATAGCCAACAGAATCAATTCTATTTTTACAAAAAAATAGTTACCCCAACTAGCACACACTTTGCGTGCCATTAATTGGGACCAAAATATTAAAAACGTACACATTTTAAAAATTAAAGGTATAATGTAACAAATACGTCAGCACCAACAGCGGTAATTTTTCGAAAACAATAATAAATCCTATTATCTACCTATAATGAAGTCAACCAGAGTGATAGAGAATGGAGCTGAGTAGAACAATGGGAGAAGAACAATAGGACGATCCATCAAGTGCATTGCACACAGTGGTGATGAATGAATCCCTATCGATTTGTAGATTTGACGCATGTCCTACTGATTCGTACCAGTAATTTGTTCTACCGAATGTATCTGGAAAAGGAGGCAATAATTCCAAATGATAAACCTGTTCGTACCTGAATCCAGATTTTAGCTGCGTGATGTGGATAATTTATTATACCTTATTGTATCTGTATTATGATTTTTCTATACAGGAAATAGCACAATTAATTCCTCAAAGATACATTGTAGGTGGAAATCCGGCTTGAATTAGGTTTTAAAATGGAAACCCTTCAAGACATTAAAGAATAATAATACAAATAGAAGGAGAAATACTATGAATGAATATTTTAGCAATCCACCTCTTACTATATTATCATTAATAAATGACAACGGAATGTGATTAGAGCACAGTAATATTGAAATTCTTAAAACAATATCTCAGGACGAGAGGCCTAGAAAACAGAGGTAATTCAGTTTCTAAATTAGAACTGTGTTTCTAGATTAGAAAAGATGTTTTAAAATATAGTCAAGAACTATTTTGGATTGAAAAGTTAGAAATTAGGTAATGGAGAAACACTCCTATTTTGAAAAATTTTCAAATTGTCAAAATATTAAATTTAAATTTGTCAAATTATTACTAAATACGAAAAATTTTAAAATTTTACATTTATGAGTGGAATTTGATGTTTCCATGAAATTTGACCACGAAGAATTCATATGTCATTCTGTATCCATTAACCCCTTCAAATAATCAAGTTGTAAAGGGCGTCGATCCAAATCAACTCGAGTATGGCTATTGTCTTTATTACGCCAGCGGAATAAACCCGTCTCTCATGAATGAAACAGCTCATTAACTCACGTCTTCAATGATAGCGTCATTATTGTAACGTTCAGGCATGCTAAATGTCGTCTATATGATCGCTTCATGCATGGTTCTTTTGTTTCGGGAAATGGAGTCATTAATAGCAATTATATTTCTTGAGCCCAACAGTGCTGCCCTAATGATTGACTCAGTGTTGAAACGGCGAATGGCATACCTACCATCTAACATGAGCCATAAGTAAGCCAATCAATCATTACGTCAACAATCAATTATATGTGTATTTCAAATACACTTAGAATTGATTTCTAACGATTTATATGGTTTTATATGCTCTGATTTCAATGGTGTTATGTGAATGTACCAACCTTTGTCATAGTTAAACTATTGTGGTAGCATGTTGCTAAAAACTGGCAGAACTTTAATTACATCAGGAAGAGAATTACGAAGAAGAAGGAAATCAGGGTTTCATGGATGGGAAAGAGATAATAAAATGACCACAGTTAAAAATGTACATTAGGGTGCTGAAAAGCCTTATCTGGGGTTTTGGGGCTTGTGGATTTGCGGACACTGAGGAATAAGGAAGAGAAAAGAGCATTCATGAACTAGCCTTCATAGCGTTACATTGAATACGACATATATTTACCAAATAACGAGATAATGGAGAGCAATACAAAGGTGATAAAGTTGTTTATCATTAGAAGTGTATACGTATCCGCCTTCGTAACGGTACATCATCATGGCAATACTCGGGAACTAGGTAAAGGTTTCTTTATTTTCTCCTCTGATCAATTTTTTCTCCTTCTCTCTATTTTAACTTCCACATCCCAGCCCGCATAACCCGCAATACTGAAGCTCTACACCATCCCAAATTCCGACTGTTAATTTCCTACAGATCCATTTTCCACCTTTTACCCTCTCTTTTCAACTTCCTCTCTAATGCTTCTTCTTCTCTTGATTTCTTCGCCTCCCGCACCAGTTTAAATAGCCAACTGCAAAGACTTTTATTTTGATACCCACCTTTTTGCATATTTAGTATGTGTTAAACGTGATTTTTATTTAAGAGATTATTTCTATACTTGTTTTTTATCATCTTTAAATAATTTACTTTGCTAATATAACCCAACCTTAGTGCCGTAAAAATACTTGAAATTAAATCTCAAACGATAATAACCCTCCCATGCCGATATTGCAAATTTTAGGCATTTGTTTTCCTCAGTCTCGATATTTATTTTGGTTTTAACAAGGAATCTTATCATTCGACTTTCACTGTTTCTAAAAATATTAAATATGGTGAATAAGAGAAGTTTATGTTGCGGTCTCTTTCTGTATTGCTCATTCATTTGATCCATCGATTCTTTTTGACATAATTTTTGCAACTCATCACCTTATTCTGAGAATAATCACCTATTCTCACCATCCGTCGAGTTATGACACCGAATGAGAATTAATTATAGAATTAGCTACACATCAACTTGATAGAAGCATGCTCTCAAACGATTTTTGAGAATCGATACTGTTATAATTAAGTGACAAGTAATACTTTTAATTCCAAGCTCGTTATATTTTAAGATGATATCATAGACCTTAGTGGCATTCGACCTTGGATTATTATAATAACTAACAAAGTACATATTTTCATGAGCCAACAATCTTAAATAATTATGCATCGCGCTCAAAATCCACCCATCTCTTTATTATCCTGATTACAGTTTATTATGGTTTTAACCAAGTAATAACCGTAGGAATGTCTTGCGCCAAGAAACAAATTATACAAAAGTCAAAATTTACTGAATATAGTTCTATCATAATTCAAAGGAATGTCCACTAGATCTCGCCTTATCAGCAAAAAAAAAAAAAAAAAAAAAAACTTTGACTAAAATATCTACTGAAGGAAAACGAGATTTGACGTTCACCCTGATCGAATTTCGAACAAATTGATTCGAAGGGGAAAGAGGAGGCACCCATGTGTTTTACAGCACTTCCATTTGCTCACGATCAGATAAATCTTTCGGGACTGAAATTGCATAACGCCACTCTCCGGCGGACAATGCTGCAATGTCTTTAAATCCCCATCTGATCCTCCTTTTCCAGCCCTCATCCCTTTCCTTTAAGACCCTCGTTCCGCCTCTTACGAATCGGCACTTGGGCCTGAAACAATTTATCCCTCCCATCCCCTTACAATCCAACCCGGTTTTTTGGCATTTTTTTCATCCATCCTGCCTCCTTATTCCGAGTGACAGCCTAAAAACGAAAGGGAAACGAGGAAATCCGAGAAATATACAGGAATAGAACGGAGAAAAACAAAAAAAGAAGAAAATGGGTCCTCCCTCGGGATTTCTCTTCCAGATGAGCGGATATGATTGAGCAGTTGGCTCACCCTTTTTTCTCTCTATTGTACTATTTCTTATCGCCGTGTCTCATTTCATTACCCTCCTCATTTTACTTACATCCTACCAGGGTGGCTTCAATTTCTTCAAAGCATTCAATAATTTACTGGAATAAGTGATGCTTATCTGAGCTTAGGAAATCTTCCATTACATAGTATGAACGCAGTTGTGATATGAAGTTTGTTGCAGCGTATGAGTCAGTACTAAAATAAAACATAGCAATTTGTTTCTCAACAAGCACAAATTTGAGACAACCACACATCCCTCACGACTATCTCTGCGCTCGCCTGCAAGAAGGTCTATCGACAAACGAAGGAATTCATTTTGTGATACATATTTCAAAAAATGGTCTAGGTAATTGGCCGACAACAGAGGAAATACTTTCTTTTTTTATTTTAAAAATTCATAAGTAAATGAAAATTTTTCCATAAGCACTAATTTCGAAAATTTGGAAAAAGAATGTGGTTAATAACACGATATAACAGCCGTTTAGACGAAAATTGGGCATAAATTTAATATTGGCGTAAGAATCGCGATCAAAATACAACGCAGGCACATTACTACATCGGTTTTCAAGCCTTATTGTCGGCTCACACAACTTGAAACTGAACCATCGAATCGTCCACATTGTATGTATACATATTTTAATATTTAACATCAATGAATAAGTATTGTTGAAAAAACTTCGAAAAAGTATTTGTTTTGAGTTACTGCGACGCTATGGTACAAAATTGTCAAAAGGTATAAAAATAAAAACATAAATCGCTATTATAGGCTGTACATTGCGAATGTATAGTATCGACTAAAATCTTTTGAATTTATGACATCTAAGTATTTTCCAGCTTATGGTATCAGTAAAGGTAGTTTGGTTTCCCACTAGATAAATTCAGCATCTATTAGTACTTTTCCATCTCTTTATACAATGAGAGGAGAAATTGTCACGATACATGAAGAATATGACATATTGGCCGGCAGAAATCAAATAACGAACGCGGCGTAGAACCCAGAAATCCTTCACCAATCTTGCTTTCGCAACACGCATGCCGAGCAGGAAAGAAGAACAACCTCAGTTATGGCTACACGTTATTATATATTAATCGGCCTCTGGGATCCTTAACTCGAAGGAAAAGTTAAACACGCCGCAGCGAACACCTACCTTGCCATCAGATCGACCGCAGCAACAAAACCTGAAACCTTTCGCCCCACTCCGACACAAAACACCCAACGCCATCGCCTTCCACATACACCGTACAACCCACCCCTCCCCCCCGACCACACCACCCAACACTTCCTCCAAACCTTCCTTCGACCTTTTCCCACCTAACCCTATCCCGAGAAAAAAATAACTTTCTCTCCTCCCCTTCGCTGGGCATCTACCAACTCCTCGACCTCTGCTTCCCCGAGGGCAGGCTCTACTGGGGATAGGAGCGAATGTTTAACCCTCGAATGGTGACGTCCTGCATTACGGGCTGACAAAATAACACGGTGGTACCTTATGTGACTCGTATTGTGGCAATTTCTTGAAGAGAATTGTGATAGTCGCTAAATTTTTCTAATTGATATGACAGGTGGGGATTGGGTTGGTATGGTGGCTGGATTTATTTTACTAGAGCGTTAGCTTACGACTCGGTGGACTCGAGTTCAAATCCCTGCGGTGGCAGAGAATTAGAGATTTTTCAGATACTGCCCGATCCCTTCTATAATGTTGTGTGGAAGGAATTTTAAGCGCATTACTCCGTCCGTCCGATGGGATGCTAAGCCGTGGTCCCCTTGGCGCCTTTCGTTAGTAGCAGGCTAATGCCGACGCCGGGTTTCTCTCCACCCTTCCTTACATTCCCTTCCCTCATGGCGCGAATGACCTTAGTTGTCGGTCGCCTCCTCGAAATACCATACCGATGTGACAGGCGTGGCCCGATGAAATAGCATGGTGGCAGCCATGGTGACTTGTATTTCCATAATTTTATGGAGATAATTGTAATAACCGAAACAGTAGACAAATTGATATTCCAGACTTGATTATTTCCATATCTTTTAATATCTAGTCAAATGTTTTACCACAAAGTTTATTAATTCGATAAATTCTAATATTTTTGTCATAAATTGTTTCCGGGACTTGTGGAAATGTTTTTGTAGCTTCCTCCAATAGTATTAACGTCATCTCGCCAGCCAGTGGTTTGACAAGAAATATCCTTCGGGGGGGATGAGGGGGCCTGGGGGAGAAACCCCTCCCAGGCAATTTTCGGAAAATTTCCCAGGGTCCGGAAAATTTTTTATAATGACTAGCCTGGAAATACATTTTACATTATTTTGGCACTTAAAATTTGGGTAAATAAAAAATGGACATAGTTTTAAATACTGTTTTTATTTCTGTGAGGCTGTGGGAGGGTGTGGTCAATTTTCCTGATTCTTCCCCATAGTTACGCCACTCGTACCAGCTATATAGAAAAACAGCTCAGGTGAAATGGACATGCCATTGAACGACTGCCTGGGATGCAAAACGGATGGAAAATTGGAAGCAAAGGACACAGAAGAAGGCTAAGGTACACAAGTACCTCGGGCAGGTCAAGAAAATTATGAGGAAGATAACTCACAGAGGAGTATTATAGCTAGCAGGGTAAATGAAAAATAGGGAACAGACGTTCACCAGATCCAAGACTGCATACCTTTAAGTGTGTACCCGCGCATCCTATATTCCATAAATGTCTGCACATAAATAGCAAAAGTATTCATATAGCTGGTATGGTATTTGGAGGAGGTTACCGACAGCTGAGGTCATTTGCGCCATGAGGGAAGGGTATGGAAGGAAGGGTGGATAGAAACCCGGAGTCGGCATTAGCCTACTCTTAACTAAAGGCGCCAAGGGGACCACGGCTTAACGTCCCATCCGACGGACGGAGTGTTGCGCTTAAAATGTTCTCCAAACAACACTCAAGCAGGGATCGGGCCGTCTTTGAACATTCTCTACCACTGCCGGGATTTGAACCTAGGCCCACCGGGTGGGAAGCCAACACTCTAGCCACCACACCAACCCGATCCCCTATTTATATAGCTTTACGACACGTACCACACTTTATCAGGCGCGCACAAATAATTCACTCCACTAATCCAGACCTGGGTGAAGCCGGGGTTTCGCCAAACACGTGACGAGTTATAAATTTTTTTCCCAGTTGAACAAGAAAATTAAAGATTTCTCAGGTTTCGCACCGGGTCAGGTCCTCCATGACTCCTTCCGACGTTTCGATGAGCAACTCGCCCATCATCTTCAGGGATTCAGGAATGCAATCTAATTTGTATTCCTGAATTCCTGAGGATGATGGCTAAGTCACTCATCAAGAAGTTGTGTGACGAATTAATGATATGAAAGAAGTAATGGGTGCGAATGAAATGATCAACGAATAGTAGATAGGAGTAGACACCTACGCAAAACTAATCTAGAAAATAGATGACGTTGACGACAGTTGACAATGCACAGTGCGAATAAAATAGTATCTTAGCTTATAATGCGGAAATCCATTTTCATAGAGACAAAGAATATATTGAGCTCAAACATTTTACCAAAACACATGACAATTTAAAATCACAAGTGATTAAGTTATGTACCTGGATCTTCGTGCTAAGTCTGAAGCACGAAATCAAAATAAAATCATAAGAATGATAAGACTGCTTTGAAGTTATTTACTCTACACTTACTGTCATAAAAAATCACGGACTCGAAACATCGCATGTTCAAATAGAAGCCAGCTCACCGATATCCAAAAGTTCGTTTCTTTTTTTCAGCACATCGTGTTAATGAGGAGTAAACAGAGATAGTTGGAATAGTATATGGAGAAAATTAAATGGGTTGATGCAAATATAAAACCATTATATTTTAAATCCTAGTGACTCATTGTGCCAGACAAATTCATACTTTTTTAACTAAAGTCAATATTTTTTTTTGCTTTCGGTCAGCATATTCAATTTGGAACCCAATTCGGGCCGCAGTTTCCAATTCTCAAAATTACCGGGGCCTCTACAATTGATTTTGCCCCTAAATATTTATACGATTATAGTTCCAGTTATTCACTAAAGTAAAACTTTTTCGATAGGTAATCTAATTAACAGAAAAATTAAAAAATTATTACGAACAATAGCTGCGGGTTGGACTTCAGAAATCCGTAAGAAATTTTTAAACATATTTAACTCAACTTTTTCATACAAAGATTTGAGAAGCCGACCATTCTTTCGTCACATTAAAAAATTACTTAAAGCGAAAGGTACTTCGGCGAAATCATATCCGGTTTCATTTTAATTTTGAATTGAAATATTAAAATGAAATGGTTTCTAAATCTCCAGCAAAATTATGCTCAGCAATTAGTTTTGTTGACCGCATTAAATTGCTTCACGTGCGGAATGCGGGCCATAAATAGCTGACCCCTATTTAACGTTTAAGAAAAACAACGCCAGCTAAACAACTGTCCGCATTTACTAATTACAAGTCCTCATATCACTTAAGGCCAGCGATGACGTCACCGGGCACGTCCGAAATAATTCACGCCACCACTCTTGTGTGTGGACTCTGGGGTGCGGCTGGATAGGGCGCCATGGGTGTGGCGAGGAGGAGCGGCAGCAACGGGATGTGCGGGGGAGTGTGGATATTGCATCCGGGTGCGGAAGGGCGCGGGAGGGATGGAGCGGGTTTTCGCCTACTCGCGCAGGCGGGGAGGGCGCGAGCGTCAGAGACCTCTATCGACCGGCGAGGGAACGACCAGGCTCGCTACCCAGCGCAGCACCCCCACCCCATTCCTTTCCCCTCCTTCCCCCACCCCACCTGTACCCTCCCCTCCCCGCGCGAATCTTCCCTCACGTTTTGATACACCCCCACCACAGCAGCCGCGGTCCATCCACCCCTAGAGAGAGAGAGCTAAGGGGGTTTCGCGATACGCAAAATTACATCCAGCATCGACCGACGATATAAATTTCACCGAGTCCACGTCCCGCGTGACGTCACATCGGTATCTACAATCGCAACTACCCTGTAAGGCAACCCTACGAGATGGGGTTCAATCTGTGGAGGAACTTAGAATTCAAGAAGAAGAATAAGTATTCAGTCCTAACTTTCATGCTAAATTCATTAAACCAACGTAGGATTTGACACAACACGGGCCAACATGTATCTTACAATAAGAAACTACTCTTCGATATGAATACTGACCTATACGATACAATTATTATTCTCATCAGCAATTTGCATCGCAGTAAATTTTTCTTAAGAGCCTTTGAACCAATGCTCCGTAAGACACGATACTTATCCCTAGAATGCTCGGCTTGTTCCACGGAACATCACATCGGTATCTACTATCGTTCCTACCCTGTGTAAGGTAACCTTACGAAAGAAGGATCTCTGGAGAAACTTAGAATTCAAATAGAAGAATAAGAATTTTGTCCTAACTTCTATACTAAATTTATAAATCTAACCTAGGATTCGAAACAAAACGAGCCGATAATTATCTTAGAACCTACTCTTCGAAACGAATACTAACCTATTCGATACAATTATTGATCAGCAATTTGAATTGTAGTAAATGTGTGTCCCATGACGTTTGGAACCAATGCTCTGTAAGTTACGATATTTATTCATAGAATGCTAGGTTCAGTAACTCGAAACATGGTAAGTGATAGTATGCGGATGTTGGCAAGGATACGTGTGGGTAGCATTCAGCCAAGAAAGGTCATAGGATTTATAATTTAAATCCGCACAGTAAAACCCGATTGGCAATTTCTTTTATGATTATTTTCAACTTAATTTATTCTGCTTAAAAAGATTTTAGATGTTAAAACCACTCAAACATTTTGCCTTACAAGCAGGAATATTTGGCAAGTAACAATAATGTTCAATCACATGAATCAATTTATAAGAATTTTCAAGTTTTAGTACGACTAAATGATCATTTCCCTATTGAGATTAGCAGTAAAGGCAAATGTTTTTCTTTTTTAAAGCCATGCTCTTGTTCATTCTGTTCAGAATAGTCTTCAGCATCTTCTGGCCGCTCAATACCTCCTTCAAATACTTTCCCTGTCTCACCTTCATCTCATCCAAAATCCCTACCGAACAACCATGTTCTGAGCACAGGCAGTTCTCCCTTACATTCCTTTCCCGACGACTTCCTAATCCTACTTTCTCCACTTTCCCCGGGACTGCTTCCCACCGAAACTACCCCTCTACGATCCTAGCTCCCGCCAACAACCCACGACTTGCTTCCTGCCTCCCGTTCCCCGTTTTTTATCGGTTGGCTAAGCTCTTCTCGCCCCGCGAACTGTTTTGCCGCTTTTGTTTCCGTGGTCCGCGTCAATATATTTCCCCGAGTGCGTAGATCAAATCCCCCCATTCCCTCAACCCGTCTCAAAAGAATGCATACAACTTCCCGAGTCACATCACACCCGCTGGCGAAAATACTTTCCCTTCGCCTATCGCAAGGCATGAAACACCTATCTTTTAGCTAATGGCATCTCGTATGAGCTTTTCACACGCCAAGGGCTCTGTAATCGTTTTTATTTTCATCCACCTTCCATTTTAAATTACCTTGTAAAGCAAATGAGAATAAATACACTTAAGAATAGCGTAATATACTGGAACATACAGAAAATATTTGTTTTCTGTGAACCATTTCAAAAATTTTAATGGAATCATTCAGACTTACGTTTTTTATACACTAATTATATAATTATATGATATATCACTGTGGTTTAATTTCATACCAACATTAATTACTTGAAATTTTATTTATGTATATAAGGCACATTAATTTTCAGACACTAATTATTATCGCTTCTCTCAGGGGGTGAAGCTAACATTAATAAGTTTTTCAACACACATTACGGGTAAAAAATCTGACGATTCAAATTAAATCTGCGTCAAAAACGGCGGAAACATCAAGGAAATATATAAATGCAGTAGTAAATGTCGACGCCAGGTGTTTCTCTTGCCGAGCGGCTAAGGGCGCACTTATTGATATTCATTAATTATGTAAAAACCTATATGAAATTCCTAAAACATTGAAATCATGTTCATAATCTCAACATTCTTATATGATAGCACTGTGTTTATGCGAATAAACAGTTACCAAAAAATAGAACGGCCGTGAAGGAGACATGCGTCCTCTTAAATAATAACTCACAATAATTTTGCTTCGCTATGTCAGGCTGAATTCTACAAATATCCATAAGTAACCAGTGTTGGTAAAAGTAATGTTTAAAAGTAACTGGGCTCAGTTACAGTCATTTCGCAAGAAAAAGTAATGAATTGCGAGCACAAATTAATGCTTTAAAAAATCAGTAAAACCTCAGTTACAATTACTTCTTGTAAAATTGTCCACTCTGGAGACCACCTGGCAGATGTAAAAAAATAATAATTGAGTCATAGAAATTGCTAATATTCCAATTTTACTTACGAAACTTACAAGAATAACTCCTGCAACAACAGAACGTGCCTCATGTTTTGTAACCAACATTAGGAAACTGAAACATAAGGGTGGCTGAATCCATCAAATAATGGTTCTTAGCGATTGAAATTAATCCGTTGGCCTAGTCAAATCCGCATTGCAATCGTTGATTACGAGTATGTAACGATTATAACGATTACTATTTCACCGCAAGGACTAAATTACAAGTATAAGTTATACATCGTAAAAAGGTAAAGTACAAGAACAAATAACTCCAATAACAACCGTTATAAATACAAATTATCGCAAAATTAATCGTTTGAGGTATAAATTACCTAAAAAGTAATCGTTTCAAGCGCAAAAAACTGAAAAATTGATCGTTTCCAGTAAAAATTACTGCAAGACTAATAGTTACAAGTATAGATAATTTGAAAAAAGTAACCGTAAAAAGCACAAATTAATGCAAACGTATTCGTTTCAAGTAATCCGATTGGTGTTCTCGGTTACTTACCCACACTGGCCATAGCCAAAGGCACGCAGAAACGTAGCGAGCAATGGCGAGAATGGAGAGAAATAACGGGCAGAACAGTGACGCAAACAGTTGAACCGTGCCGTGTATTTCCTTTCCAATGCGATCGCCCTCCGAGGAAATCCCAAAGCAGCGCCACCGAACCCTCTTTATTCATTCCGAACACATCGCGCGATTCTCTCCTCTCCCAAGGTGGTAAAGGAGAGGTGGTCTCAGTTTCTCCCGGGGAAGACCTGTGACGTCACGGCAGACACCCAGCCATACTCTACGTATGCATCGCATTAAAATTCACATTTTTATCAACCAATATTGCGGTACGTATGCGTTACTGCTCTTATACCCCTACTTGTGCGTTATATAAGCATTATAAAGAATGCGTTGTTCGGTAGCTACGTGCGTTGACAACTAATAAAGCTACAAAGAACGGACTTTAAATATCATTTCACAGGCAGGAAAATCGTTGCACTGTTGTTATTATTTTGGATGATATATAATTCTAAAAATAAAAGTCGTTTACATATATATAGCTCCTAATTTATATTCATATGATTACCTTGAAAAGTTTTCCAAAGTATCTGAAAATAAAGGATGAAGTGCAAGAGGAACGGTTTATCACGGCTGATTCTCCGAACACATCTCCGTTGAAGACTTCAATAGGAATTTATTTGCAAGAGGAGCTTTTAGATTATCGCCTGAATCGGAAATTGTATTCGTATGCAGCCGCTTTAACATGATTTTTTTCTTCAACTAAGCTGTTATTTTCTCTTCATACCATGTATTTATAAACTTGTGTGTTATTCAACATTTTTAAAATTTCCTTGTTAATGAGAATACTGGCATTGTATTATTTTATAGTCCATGATAGCACAGTAGAAAATATTATACTAGGTCACATAAGGATCCTGAGAGCATTCCCACGGAAAGGCAACGAACAGATCACAGACTACACAACAGAGCCAAACACTCCTTGCCTACTAATATATATATATTCTTGGATTGTATTGCTCAGCGTCATTTCATGTTATTTTGCTCATTGCTATTTTAGTGTCATTTCACTTTTTAATTGCAGTGTTAGATAACATGTTGTTCATTTTGCTTGTTATGGTAGTATTTTATTGTCATTGTTACCTCTTTTTTGTTATAAAAATTGCAATACCACCGTTTCCTGTTAAATCAATGGCAAATGGAAGCTAGTGCATATATATATATTGGTAATGTTTCTCCCTCTTCCTCGAACTTAAAAGAAATTTATTACATTTTTAGGTGTTTTCATGTCATGTTTTGCTTATACTTGCATTGTAAAATAAAATATTGTGTTGTTTATTAGCATCCTGGATATTTCTAGAGTGCCTATTTTATAAAACGTTTTTTCTCTGTTTGGAGTCCAAACCATCCAAACTTTCCACTGTGTATTTAATTATATTTTTCTGTCTCATGCCCACATTTTAACCAAAATTAGAGCATATCAAATTCTCCAGTCAATTACGATTGGCAATTTTTATTCGTGATATTTTTCTTGCTGCTCCTTAGTATAGCTTATAATATAGATTTTATTTTTTCCATTTTCAAGTCGCTTAAAGAGAGGGAGAATGATTAAGTTTGTTATTATCTTCAGCTTTTTTAAATGTATCGTCAAATTTCAAATTCGGTTTGAATATAAAACCCTATGTCCATTGGCGTAGCGAGCGGAAAGTAATTGTGTTTTTATATTTCCGGGGGTTCAGGATCCCCCCACTAAATATAAAAATACAAATACTTTCCTTCATTACAGAAAAAAATTAAATATCATGAATTTATAAAAGATTTCTTCGACAAATGAAGTTTTCTCATTCATGAAAAGTATTGAAATTATTTTAAGACTCTCTGCTTAGTATCCTGTTTTCCAAAACTTTTCCACCTGGTTTTGGACTCCCCCCCTTCCTGGCTAACCCTCTGCTCATGTCACCACTATTTGTCGCGCCATGAATGCCATTATAATTTAGCGAATGTGTTTAAATTGGTCACTTTTAATCCTTATTTATGATTACAATTGAAAATATTTTAAGTTGAAGGCACTGGTTATTGAGATCGTAGATTGATTTTGGTTGGGAAACGTTCAAACGGGAACCAAAGTGAACTAATGCTAATTATCGGTTGGTCTCTCCGCTATTTAGTGGGATATTTTCAAGCATTCTCTTTTAAAAATAAAGCAACGAGGATCAATAATAAGTAGGAAAATCGGGAGCCTAGCGTGATTCACAGGATCATTCTTCACACAGATGTTCATTTCTGAAGGCTTTATCATCTGCGTAGATTCCGCGAAGTGTATGCTTATTTAATTTTCAATTCTATTACTGGGATAATATCATAGTTTATGACAATGGTACCCAACGTTAAAGACTTGGGACAAACGAGTTCATTCTAGGAGGCGAGAGAGGAAGAAAGAACGGTTGACTGAATCATGCATGTACCAACCAATCCCCTGAATTTTAGAAGTACTTACTAGTAGTTACGAAATTTTGTGTTCACGGGTTAATAAGATTGTTTTTGTAAATGGTACTTTAGAGTTTTTCTTTGGATATTTCGCTTTTTCAGCTCGGTGGTGACTAATCTGTGCGTTGGGAAATGCAAAAAAATAGCCGGCGTTCAACGTCGTCCTTTATTTATTTAATTTTTTATACATTTAGAATATGACAGGCTATTTTATTGAACGAAATCAAATGCAAAACATATATACCACCAATCCACAGTCCTTTCATCGACATATCTAGCTAATCGGTGATAATTTAAATAAATATGACAGGTAAAACCCGGGAACAGCACGTTGTTCCTGCCAGGCGGCCGAGCGAGGTGTCTGCCGTGACGTCATCAACGAAACGTAGACGGCGAAGTGAGACCACCTTAGTTTCTATCACCTTGCTCCTCTCCCACCCAGCCTTTTCTTTCAATCATTAGCACGGTTAACTCATAAAACAAGCATGCGTTCCTCTGGGCGTCGGGTGCTTCGAGACCCCAATGCTCACACGCCAGCCCTCGTTATAAATCGCTAACTCGGGAAGGATAAGGGGGTAAGAGAGGGAGAAAGCATAACTTGGAAAGCTTCGACAGTACCGCCGCCGGCCTAATTCTTCAGCCGGGAGGATGGCAGAGGAATTAGAGGTAGTAGTAGGTACCTTTTCCTCGGGCATGAATAATTTCGTACCGAGTGTACACGGGTTTTTTTGCTCATCTATCCTCGAAGGATTTCCTCCAAACCCACCACCTAGGTACGATGCAATAAAATCTGCGAAACGATGGGTACAGCGGTAAATAAGATCGCAAAATGCCCATTAGGAGAATTTTCGCGAAAATTCTCTCTACCTCGTGGTCGAGAAAATAACTCCTAGAATCGCGGTAACTAAAAACCGCTGTTTCAATGCATTTCTAAAGTAGATCTATGAAGTGCTTTCAAGGACACGGATTAAAAACAAAATAAAAATTCATGGTCTTATTTTCCTTCAATCATGAGCATAAAAAATGTTATCATCGTTATTCCATGAGTTTAATAAAACCAGTAAAATTGAGAACCACAGTAAGTATTCAACTTCAAATGAAATCTCAAATCGCACATTAGGATAAATATTTTTTAATCGTGTGGTTTCATATAAGTGAACATTGGAGCAAGTAGGAACTTCACAATTGAAAAAACAACAGACACAAATAAGGAAAGGGACTTCAATTTTTACACTATTATTAATGCATTGCGAATTCAGTTTTACACTATGATTAAGCATCGCATTGCTATTGCGGGTTCAATGTTTGTACATAAATTTCACGTTCAGACATTACTTAGTTCCATAAATGGCTATTTTTCATTGAAATAATTGGGCTATCCCACTAATCTGCAATTTTTACTAAGCTTTAATCACACTCTTCTTCTTTCAACATAGTCAAGGGCGGAATGAAATAACATTTTCCTTCAAATTCTTTAAAAATATCAATACTAACAGAAATTGAAATAAAAAATAATCAAATTAAAAAATACTATAAATGTATGGATAAAACTTCACACAATAATACCAATAAAATTGAAACGGAGGTGGCAGCATAAATTCAGACCACGAGGCGATAGTTACGGAAAGCTTAAAAATAACTTGTATCTTCCTTACTATGCAGCACCACAGTGGAACGCACCGTGTAAGTGATTGTAAATGAAGTACAATAAATGATCCTTTATGATCCTTATATAAATAATCATCCATTCTTATAATAAGGATTGCCTAAACATAATTTCTGAAGGACAAGTTGGTCTATCTAACCAGAGGAAAGAATGAATTGATACATCACTCCTTGATAAAGCTATGGATTGAATTTTATTACGACGATACTCAAAGTCAGCGTGGCTAAAACATATTTTCGTTCTCTCATGCACACGAAACTTTAATACTGGTAGCTGTCTAATAATGAAGAAAATATTCATGCGGAATTAAGTATATTCACCATTTTATTAATAACCCTACGGAGCTCCATTTTCGATTTAGCTGACGCCGTCATATTTTGGAGTTCTAAGTATCACCATTCCCCTTGGTAAGCCGAACACATTTCGAATAATGCGCCGTCGACTTCAAGACTGAATATTTTCCAGCCTTTTAGTTTAGATCTTCCTTTATGCAGAAGGCCAAAGTTAGATCGTTTACCCGAAAATGCTTTCCCAACATCCATTAGCTTCGATGAATTTATGATGAGTACTTTCTCTCCCTTATGGTATGTAAACACGCTGATTTCGGGTTTTTACCTGCTGGATTAGACAAAGTACACTATTTTCAATGTATTTTGAAGGTACATGACAACATTGAGGTAGTTAACTTTATTCATTTTTCATCATCATCACTGGTCAACAATCCTAGGATTGGCTTGACGCAGCTCTCCACTCAGTTCTCCTATCAGCTAATCTTTTCACACCTACGTATTTCTTCTCTTTCACATTATTCTTCACTTGTTCCATATATTTTGTTCGAGGTCTTCTTTTCCGCTCTTGCCTTCCACTTGTCCTTCGACGATTGTCTTCATCAGGCCATCATGTCTCAAGATGTGGCCTTAACGGTTGTTTATTCATTTTTATAGTCCCAATAACATTCACTACAAATAGACACAAACGCATTTTTCATTTGCTGTATTTTCTGCTATAAAGACGAGAAATAATATCGAAGTATTTTTGATCGAGCTTTGTCATAAGAGATGGGTGGTAGAGAACGTCATTCGCTTCTCCCGTGCAATCACCATGTGTTTTACGTCATGGCTCTTTTCTTCCTTCGAAAAACATTGAGCAAATTAGTTATACAATGCGGCTCCATCAACATAACGAACTTTTGACGTGGGCTGATCTTCATCGATTTGTTCTGATTTTTATTTACAAATGATTCGTTTATTTTCTAACTGGCTAACAAAACATTATTATCATTCATCTACCGCATTCATGAATTGAATTTGGATCCAAACGAAGAGTAAACGAACACGTTGTTTTTCGCACAAGATTTTATGGTGATTTATTCAAAATGCATCGAAAAACTTTTTTTTTCGTCAATAATTACCATAATGGGTAATAATTTTGAATTAATTAGCCCACAAAGTTCTGAATTAAGTTAAAATGGCGGGATGGCACAGGGATTACAGCTTAGTAACGCGAAATCGCCAATATTACTTTAGTAATCATTATTATACCGTTAAATACTATTTCACATAGAAGACGACACCCCAGTATATTAGCACCTCAGTCTGAAACTCCCACATAATTTTTGCAATTGCCCATTGCCCATTGATTCAGTAAATGAAATCTCTCTTTCTCCCTCTTATATATATTTCCTGAATTCCTTCTTTTTTCGCAGTTTAACCATTAGTGCTTTACGGAGAGAAATGTATCCATACAATTTCTGCACCTATTCTAATATGGTAGTATCACCTCCTGATCCATCATACTTTTACAGATTATCAATACTAATTGAGAACCACTTTCTTTTTCCTTCCACCTCACCTCCTATTAGGAATGTAACCGTTACTACAAAAAAAGGAATGACGTCGTGCGCACCGGGTGCACAACATTTCAAGCGATCGTGCGGAAAAATAGGTAGAGCAAATATTTTTTAATAAATGCATCTGCAAGAATAATATTCAAAGCGACCTAATCATAAAAAATATTTTTCAAGAAACGGATCCTGGGTGAATACTAATGTTTATAAAAAAAATGAAGAGATGTTGATCAAGTTCTGTCAAATGTAGTTAACAGTGATTACATTCAAAATGATATGGAATTTAAAAAAAATGGAAAACCTGACATTTTTATTGTATCTCGAAAATTTCCCGCTATGTATAAAATAATATGGTGCTTTTTCCAGCTAAATTACGCCGATCTGAACAAATTTCCGCTCGAACACTTTCAAAGGGAAGAAGAGATGCTATAATTGCCGTGGTGTTTAGTCGCTCATTTTTCTGGTCCGGATAAATGGCGATTTATGTATTCCCCATGAATACGTTTAACGCTTGGCGTAGCCGTATTGCTTTTGCATGGATAGCCTTCCCTTCCACAATTTTAATAATAGGCTACTAAAAATATATACCTGCTCGTTTACCTTTACACCCACGACGAAACAAAAGAAAAAGGGACCTGAAAAACCTTGAAGGGTTGATTATGAATGGAAGATGGAATAATAGGGAAGAAATAAAAAATCCACTGAAAAGCAAATTGTGGGCCGACGCCGCCGATTGCCGATGGGCTAATTATTTTCAGAAAATATTTTACCGCCCCTCATGAAAAAAATGGATGGGTTGATCCCCGCCGATGACACTGATAAGTCCCGAAGCCACTGATTCCAATTAAGTTACGCGGACAAACTGGGACTACAAACTCCGCTCGTTCTTTACGAATAGGAGCACTTGAGTATTTATGCCCCGATCCGTTTTATTCGAAAAGCTATCACCCTGGAAGCGAGAGTATCCAGTCCCTTCTCCCTCCCGAAGCCATTACGATGAGACCCACACCACTGATTCCACCATTCTCCTTTCTCGTCCCTTCGCATACATTTATATCCATCCTCCTCGGATCCGAATATCGTTCTCCCCCCCACATATTAGCCATCTCTCGATATTTACAACCTTTCCAGATCCGTTCATTGGGCTCTACGCTTCGTATAGCCATCCCTTCCAACCCATACGTCCCGCAGTGAATTTCACTTCCACACACACACGAGAATGAAAGCCCGAATACCCCCTCTTCTCACCTCCACCCTCTTTATTTCCCTACGGTGCCCGTAAAATCCCCCATAGATCCCACTTATGCCCTCTACCACTAACCCCCAGCCAGTATCGTCACATTTCCAATCGCAAAACTCCCTGGATTCTCACACGCATTGGCAGGAACACATGCAACAATGCGGTATGTAAAAGGACGTGAATATATGTACATTCAAGGACGTTGGCATGTACGGGTAAAATGTTGTACGAAATAAATTTCTATTGCAGTTCAATTATATCTTCGTAAAATCTCGTACTAAAACAATTTTAGAAAAAAATAACTTTGGAAAGTATTCCTTTTCGAACCAAGTTTGAACTGGATAATAGATAAATTATGATATTAAATTTGATACAGAAACGTGAGAGAGGAAAAAAAATTCATAGAAAATAGGTGCGAGACAGAGGAATCAAAGAAGAATCTGACGACTAATTCTGCATCTGCATGTTACCCTAGAAGCCACCTATAGAGGTTAAATGAGATTCGATACTTTCATGGCAAACAGTGGTGGATCCACTATAGGGACAAGGGGGGGGGGGCTAATATTACGATTCTATCTAGTGCAAATTGAATACCCATATTGAGGGTCTATAGGCCCTCTCTGGATCTACCACTGGATTGTAACTAATAAAAGCGTGTGAAATAGGCCCTAATTTTAGGGATACTTTGTATTTCAATTCGTTAAAGAAGTCAAATATGTATTAAAAGATAACTAAACACTTTTGTACAAAGTGGTAGCCCCCAAGTACTTCGATTTTACTTAAAGTGTGTTTCATCACAGTGTAGTATTGTGGGCTATAGCCCACTTATAGATCCGCCAATGCCGGCGAATAATGCAGGTAAGCTCTTCTCGGGATTCCCACCGAGTTACATTCTCCATTTTAGTCAACGTTCCAGGCTCCAACTCGGAGCTCATCCTCAGGGCTGGTGAATATCGTTCTATATATTATTTAAAAATGGTTTAAATGGAGAATTTAACCCGGTGGGAATTCCGAGAAGAGTTTTCCCACCCCTATAGAGGTGTTTGGCAGGGGGGTAACCATAGTCAGCATGCACCAGAGGATTCAAATTTACTTCCATGAACATGCGCTACGCTGCATATGTGTCACAAAAACTTTGGGGTTAATCTGTATCGTACTTATGAAGGCAATCTGCCTATGAAGCTAGAACAAGCAATTCACAGAAATTCGGACGCGTGGATTGAGCCTATATACATGGCTGGAAGGAAGCTGCACACTTTTTAATACTTCATGACAACTTAAATTTGGAACGAATTCTTCAAAGCCTAGTCACAAAAATATGGGCATATTGAGAGAAAATTAATTTTTTTCACCATGACAACATTTGCGGGCACTTAAATGAGTAAATCAATTCAAATGAATATGCAAATGACACGAGCAGAAAAACATGCTCTTTCAGTTGTTTCTACCAATTTTCCTCTTAATAACAAACAATTCAAAATCTGACACTATGACTATCATAATACATAAGGAACTTGAAAATATAAGGTTACGTGCGCCCACACAAGCATGTGACGAAATGTCAACAACGTAACATCGCACATATCATTGGTGAGTGAGTGAATGGCCAATATTTTTACAGTTTGAGCAAGAAAAATAACATGCCTCGCTAGTTCTATTTACCGCTATGCGAACTATTAAACTATGATCAAAAATAATTGGGAAGAAGTTTGAGACCCACGGGAAAATAAATGTACCGATGATCTTATTGCCCCCAGGAAACGATTCCTATAGACTCCTAGTAAAAAAAAATGGATGCCTTGATCCCCTACGTATACGTTCGTGTGTCCCAAAGCCACTGCAATGATGAATGCCACAAGAACTTTCACCAAAATATTTTCCATAGATACAAAAATATCGATGTTGTTTTTGGGGAATTATTTCATGTGCTGCTTTAAACTATGATAATTTATCTATGAAAGACATTGGATTTGTTTCGGAATCCCAGGAGCTTGAATCGTTAGGATAAAATACAATACCCACACACTAAGCTGAAAAATACCGAAACGTGATACGAACCCGCAATGTCGCGGACGAAATCAACCACACCACCAACGAGAGAGGAAGCAAAGTAAATGAATGAAACTAATGAAGCATTTCATAAAGAATGAATGCTAATGAAAGAAACATTATAGAAGGTTAACCTGTGACTTTTAAACGACAGTGATCATGTGAGAATAACTCTTAGGCCGATGAAGAGGATAGTTTTTACGTTGGTAAGACAGACAGTGAGAAGTCAAAAAACTGGAAGAACAGCTTCGAAGAAATTTATTGTCCACTGCGACAACAACACGGGAGGTAACCCAAAAATTCGCTTCTTAAGTCGCAAATACATCTTACACCCACAGCTTGGAGGGCAAGCCTTGATTATCAATTCCTTTATTTCGATTTGACCACCTGATAACTAGAAAAGTACGGGATAGATTAATTTTTTTAAGCAACGAGGAACTGTAAACGATTTTAATTTCTCCTGGCAAATACTATTGATGGCTTTTACGAAAGAATTAACCTGGCTGAGAACCTGAGAAGAATTCACTAAAGGAGGAACTGTCTTTCGGAGTGATGCGGAGTTCATCATCTTAGAATGGCACAACTTCGACTACTACCACTAGAATGGCACTTCCAGGATCGAAAGAAATAGAAACCTTGAAAAAGGGAAACAATTGGCCAAACGGATTGGCTTAGACACTAGTGTATTGAAGTGTTCCAACTTGAACACTTCAATACATTAGCTGGGAATTGTGACGGTGAGCTCACCTCTGACTGGGGCATAGATGTACAATACTGCTATCACATATTTAGGATAGGGGAGCAAGTTCCTTCCCCTGGGCCACCTTTCAATTCAAAGTTTTCTGAATGCAGGTGTCCAGATGATATTCTATAGTTCGAACCCTAGGCTCTTACATCAGCATCTGAAAGCTCCAAACATCCACGATCCTTATGTGTATAAAGCCCTATTTACATGGTATACTAACCCGTAGGAGTTAATATCTACATGTAAGAACGCGTTAATTAACACGAAAATGCACCGTATAACCACCCAACTAGTTCGAATACATTGATATAAGATATAAACTGTTCTAATTTGGTTGATGCATTCGTGCATGTTCCGTTCCGGTCCACAAAAATCTTTCTTGCAAGAAGACATTAACTTGTGCGCGTTATTTTATCGTGTAAACAGGCCTTGATAATAGGATAGGTTAATTATTCGTTTACCCTAGAACTAAAAAAGGATTCAAATGAATGCTATAATGTAAAATATCACCGTAATAAAGCACATACGATTTTTTTCATTAAACACGTGGGCTAACAGCCGGTGATAAAACTACTCTTGTAAAACGCCTACTGAGTTTTGGGTATAGGTGAATGAATGATGAAATGA
Organism: Ischnura elegans; assembly: GCF_921293095.1. Classification (NCBI taxonomy): domain Eukaryota; kingdom Metazoa; phylum Arthropoda; class Insecta; order Odonata; family Coenagrionidae; genus Ischnura; species Ischnura elegans. The sequence continues at coordinate 88,271,612 of NC_060255.1, read as the reverse complement.
AATCCATAGATGAGACAAAATTCAAATCTTAAATTGAACTCCACACCTTGTTCTTCAGTTTTTCTCCCATTTTATTCATGTTCCTACATTCCAGTTCGTGAATAGTTTGACACACACGAAAATCCACATCCTCCACGCCATTCTCATTCGCAAGAACCCCGAGCCTTCATTTCGACCACTTGACCCCTTAAAACCGCTTCCGATGCCGAGACCGTCCACCCAGCACTTCGCCCACTTTCACTTCAGATTCTGCTCGCTTTACTCCCCCGTTAGACACCCCTACCCCGTTCAGAAACTCCCACCCTACCTCTAGCGGTTCACTCGAATCCGCTGCCAAATCTATAATACGTCCGAAATGATTTTCATTGTCGTTTCTCTCCGATTCCCATTCCGGACCGCTATTGCCACTCCAGAGTAAGTTTCAAAAAAAGGCCCTCTCCGATATTTCATTAAAAGCTTGAGAATGAAAGGGAGGAAATAGTCCGCGGTTTCGTGTGTTTTTTTATCGTTTCTTTATTAGTTTTTTCTCTCTCTCTGGAGTTCGAAGACATATTTATGGAGGGATCATCTCCCTAATTCAGGCCCTTCTCTCTTCATCCGTTCAAATACCTACGCATACGTGAGCCAATGGAAATTTGGCGTTGGTTTTAAGAAGTTTTCGTTCCGATTACACATATCTTTACGAGTATGTAGGTACCACATTTGTCCAAATTCACTTTTTAATTCGTTTTGCCTTTCTATGGAGCCCATTCACATATAATTTGAGATCATTGCATAAATTGTGCGAAAAATCCACAGAGAAAAAAAATCATTCGCCTTGACCAGGATTCGAACCCAGACTCCCGGTCGAGTGATTTAGCCAGTTAAGCTACCGAGAGGTCCGGGTTCGTATCCTGGTCAAGGCGAATGATTTCTCCTCTATGGATTTTTCGCACAATTTGTGCAAATATATCACCGTGGCTAGTCCCGGTATTCTTAAATTATCATACCATATTTTGTATCAGCTCACGAATAAAACATCAGTTATTTTATTTAGCAAATTGAAACTTATATTGGTTATTTTGAAAAATAAAGTTTAGTTCACTGTTCACAATCAATTTATAAGCTTAAAATATAATTTTTAATGAAAAATGTAAATATGATGAGCTAATCTCCTGGGTCAATTTCATTTCACATCCTAGTTCCACGCCCAGATTAATTTGTTTGAACTTCTGAATGATTGAAATCAGTGATTTTTGTTACAGTAATGTTTGATAAAACTATCACTAATTATTTTCAAAACTTTGTATTACATTATAAGTAGCCATATTCCGGCTTCAAGAACTACAAGGGTTTTCAAGATCTTCAAATAGTCCAAAGAAATATTCCATTTCCTTAAATACTTTATCGGTTATAATCCTGTGGGTGCAAGTAATGGTATTCCATGAAGGAACGCTATGTTCCTTGCTATAAATGCACTTTATTTCAATAGAGGTGGAATAGAAACTAGAAATCATCTATTAACATACCTATGCGTAAAGGGGAAGGAATAGAAACTTATTCTAATTCACTGCTAGGTACTTGCATAGGTTCCTAGACTCACAATCATCCTGATTAAATATTCAATTTCTTTAAAGACTATGCCGCTGATATTAAAAGTCAATACAACTATCAATACATGATCAAGAAAATTAAGGCTACTAGGTACCACTGAGCTATATTTAAAAAGAAAGATAATATAAACTAGAGATCATTTTTTCAACATCAAAACTTTACAAATTCTTTTCTTCGTAACTTTATAGATTTTAATATATCTTCTGAGAAGCGAATTATGATACCTAATTTAATACGCCTTTACTTTTAAGCTCACCATTTACATTAATACCTATCACCGAATCTCAGATTAAACACCAAAATCCCACGCCAATTTCAATTCCTCGACTTTCTCCCCGATTCCAGGATTTCACCTTCCTCTCCGACTCTTCAAAAGTAACCTTTAGCTCTCTCCTTTACTTAACTCACTTTCCCATCCTCCGGCAAGGAGAGAGGATAATTCGAAGGAAAGACGATACCTGCTCCCCTCAAAAGACTCGACGAAGAGAAAATTAACGAAATTAACCGGAGGCTGAAAGGTTTAAATCCGCGCAAAACTAATCGTTTCCGATCATCTGCATAGCGTTACACGGAACCCGTAAGTTTCAATCGGTAGAATGAGAGAGAGAAAGAGAAGTCTTGGGAACACCTCCCGATATATGACAGCGCCGGAGGCGCGAACATATAATTTTTCCGGTGAGTCCTTTCTCACCTTAACTATTCAGGTAACAATTTACAAGAAAATTACTTGGCGCATGCGTGCTGTTGACGTCTGTAGGGCTGATTGCGTGAAAATGAAACTAAAAACCTAACTGAACTACAAGCTGATGGACAGATTACTAGGAATTTATTTTTTTGCATTAAGGTCGGTCCTGTGTATTTCCTGACCTGTGTTTCCTGACTAGATGGCGGCTGATCTTGAAGGCCCATTTTGATTCCTCGCTTTGCGAGTGAGCTGGTTTTTCACCACAAAGACAGAAAGTTTAAAAAATAAATACACCTACATAAAATCCTAGTAATCTACGAATGTTTATGTAACCTATGAATTTTTATGAGTTTATCAACTTGTAATTCCATTAGTTTTTAAGTTTCATTACACTACAGAAGTCAACAGTACTTATGCGCCAAGTCATGATATTTATGTGTTATTATGTATGTAGTCATGAAATTTATGTATTACCTGATTATTTTTATATTTTTTCCATTTAAATATTTTTTTTCTTTTATTAATCAGCCTATTGAGATGTTTGATTAGCATTATTATATTTTCATTTTTTTCATATTTTTAGCATGTCGAAAGCAAAAAAATTAATAAAGACCTGTGATTCGGAGGACGTCAAGACATAGAAAAAGCTCATAGACGAGTAATTTGATAAGACAGTATATATGTAGTTGAGATAATTGGATTGTAGTGCCATATATCTATAAGCAGTATTACCTGTGCCCTTCAGCCTTGACTTTAAATTTTTTAACTAAATGAGAAATAAAATCGTTGATGGTGGGGATTTTGAGAGCGGATCTAACGTCTGGCAGAAGTACCTGTATTTGTAGTTGAAAAGGACTAAGAACAAAAAAAGTCGCTTGTTTCAAGCGAAGTCGACCGGTTCACACCCTTTCCCTTTGTTATCCGGCCGATTCAGTTCCCCGGAGGCGATGCCCGAATGACAAACACCGCACACCTGACTCCTGCAAACCTACCTAACCCCCCTCTACCGCCTCTTTGCTTCCCAACTAAAAATAAATATGGAGGAAAAATATTCCTCCGTCTATATCGCTCCAACTCCCACCGTTTTGTGATGCCAACCCCCTATGGGATATATATTTGCTAGGAGCTTTACATGCTGCCTTTTTCCCTTTCCTGAATCGGCGAAAATGTTTTTTCCCCAAACACCTTCGCCGGCTACGATTTTTTCCTTACGAAAATAATGCCTTACGCCCCACGCGATATTTTTCCCCGATTCATTGGACACAAAATATTTTAACGGAAATCTTTATTTAAAAAAAAGAGACTGAAGTATAAATATTACATTGGTATATATTTGAAATCACATTCTGAAAACGATAAAAATAGTCAATTCCATGGAATAAAGTTATTCTTCCTGGGTCAATATTTTAAACCAAATTAAGAATGAATTACAAATCAAAATGCCGGCGGCATAAAAACAGAAATGAATACAAGCAAAGGTGAATAGGTGAGACACTTTTCAAGTTCATATATGTATTCATCATTCTTTTGACTATAGATGTTCCTTACAGAAAACTCACGGACTCTCTATCATCAAAAATGTTTACTAAATAAGGTAGACGTATTTATAGGCATTGCAAACGATTAAAAATTTCAATCAGGTAAATGGTTAAAATCATTAGTTAAAATGCTATTACCAAGCTCAACGCTCAAAATGAAGGACAGTTTCTGTTTCTGATTTTTTATTATCACGTGAATATTATATTGCCTGAGGAAAATGTTTTGGAAGAATTGTAGCATGAATACTATTAAACCTAGTTGTATTAGTTATGTATCACGACATATCAACACTAGGAGGGCGTAGAAATACGCTTTCTGTCTCTGAGAATTCTACAAACTTGCTTACTAAAGAATGCACTTGGCCCTAAAGGTCGGAAGCCATCGAGTCAGGAAACAAGGGATATTTGAGGATTTGATCACGATTTGATACTCTCCAAGTCAAATATAATTCAGAGGGCATGGCCTATTTCAACTTTTTTCGAGCTTCCCGAATGACGTTAACCTTCACTAATGTTAGACACACCTCCAAGCCTCAAGATATTCGAAAATGATTATAGAGGACTCCTTACGCACTCAGCTTGTCCAAAGAAGGTATAAGAAAACGTCTTTGCAACGGGTTTGATTTATCACTTTGTTTTCGCGTGCGGCACAGAATACATAATTACAGATCAGAATATTTTCTTTACTTTCGTCATGGCCTTGCCTCCTTTGCCCTAAAACACCAACACGCTTCTGAGAACGCTTCGGTTCTAATTTTAGCCCAACAATTGACGATTAATTATACGCGGCCAATGACACGACAGGCCATCAATCAACACTGGGGCATACCACCGGCGCCGGCTTCAGACCCGACCCCCGCCCTCTCTGCTTTCAAAACGGGAGTCTTGGGAGGCGAAGGCCAACGCCATTGTTGCCGGGGTCAATTGTTGAATATTCAGCGGGATTGGACGAGTGTTGAACAGCTTGGGGAACGGCAGTATAACTCTCTGGGCGGTGAGGACCACAGAAATTGATCATTGTCGCAAGATAAGGAAGAGTAGGTCTAGTACTAGCAATTTCGAGTCGTGTTTGATGGTCAAATATATCCAAGTACCATCTGATAAAATAGATCAAAAATAGCAAAAAAGATATATTTTACTTTAATAAACAATGAAAATGATCTCTTGAGCATAATAAAAGACACCACTCGCTTAAAAAAAATTGAAAATGATTTGTTTCAAATATGGTGATCATTACCTACTGATGAAACTAATCTTGACTCTAATTTTTGGATAGAAAATTTGTTTTTCAGGGGATTACCACAGAGATAAGGTTAAATAGAAACTCTTCAACTCTCAAACAAAAATCCAAACTGATTAACTGCAATATGAATATGATTTAAAGCAACCCACTGCTTCTTGCAAACCGGCTATAAAAGGTCGACACTATTGTCGTTGTGGAAAAATCACTCATAGTGTTTCGGAAAATAAATATTTTAAAATTTAACTTGTTTCATCAAATACAATTTGTTTCTCATCTCCGTTCAACACCTCTAACAATAATACAAAAATGTGAATATGAATAGAAAACTTCATTGAGGGCTATATCCGAACGCAATATACCGATATATATAACATTTATTTAAGCTCTTCATTGAGTGGCAAATATTATTCCTATAACCATCCGTCAGGCAACATATTTCCCTTACTTTATCGTTGTCGGAACTATATATATATTGTGGGGTTATAAGAATTTCCTCAGCGTTAATCTGTAAGGTGCCTGTTATTAATATCTAAGGAGATAGTAAGAGGATATTTAGCAGAATATCGAGAATAGAGTGAATTCGACGAAAACATAATTTAACTAGTTAGATTACTGCAAAAATAAAATAATAAGACTCATAAAATTAATTGGAATGGAATTCGGAGGAGAGAAAACAGATGATTACTATTTGTTTTGCTCAAGGGGACTGCATAGAGGAGGCCCTATTCCATCCTACAGAAGGTTGATTTCTGTTGCCACTTCGGTCGCATTTTAATCGGCTCTCAAAAATTTCCGGAGCGCGGCGATGAGTACAAAGCGATACACTTTTTTCCAATATTTTGCAGTATAATGTTTGTAATTTGTAAATGAATAGCATTCAAAAGCTTTAAATTTGATAGATCACATCATCATGAATGTAAATTTTGGTTGACACCACTAATTACATCTTATTTCCGCGTACAAATCGTATCAAATTGTCCGTCAGCGACGCGAGTGGTGACTTTTGTAAACCCATTTAAATATCGCGGTGGGCGAGAACACATTCTGAGGCCGACTTGAGGATCCTCTATTGTTATATTTGTGGCTCCGCCTTTACAAAGCGAGGGGACCACTTTTCAAGACGTCTAAACGTTCGGATAAGCGAGAATTCGGGATGGGGTGAATTGGCAATACACGCCACGTCAATCGCTCGCACTTGGCACGTATCAGACCCGTCATAACATTTCCCCCGACAGCCCTTGGCAGTGAGGCTTTCGTGACGGGTAGCGGTCGACTGAACTGGCAGAAGGATTCTCATTTACGTACACAAACGACCTCCTCTGACCGAATCTTTTGACGTGACACGGGCGATCCAGCACGATGACTCCACGCCACGCCAACGTGTTATAATCGCTGCCGTCGCCAGGTGGGGCACGATTCGTATTAAGGGAGTAGACACTGGACTCAAAACAATCGAATGACGATCACCGTACAGTTTTCAAGACATCAGCTGATGCCCGAAAGGGATCTTCCATCAGTGTCGACGAAAGTGTATTTAAAATCTAAATTTAAACAAATTTCAACTACGTCCGTTGCTGCTGTTATCACCCATCATGTCATACACTAGCTATCTTTTTATGGGTACTGCTTTTTCATAGCATTGGGGTCATGATACGTCCGGAGCTTGTTCATTCATTCAAAAAACAGTTTCACAAAATGTTCTATAGTTCAAAAATAAACATAATGTACCTATTGCATTAAATTAATAAAAAAGAACTCGTAAAAAAGTGAAAGTTTCAATAATTTTTCCAATTTTTAGCCCTCTACGCGACTGAAAGCTATCAACTGATCTCAACCAAATTAAATCACAATGTTTTTAAGGCTCTATTTGAAGACGCTACAACCTACTACATCATGAAAACATTGAATTCAAACATAAAAAATTATCGCCAAAAATGAAGTTTTTCTCATATTTTGTCAAACATTAGGGCCGACCGGGTGACCGGAAAATGTCAATGGATTTTGGATTTATTTCCTTTGCTTTGTCCATACAATTTGTAACTTTTCCGCGCCATTATGACTTGAAAATAAAATTGAGTTATTTTGGCCTATATTACTCTACACAGGAGCGCAAGATTAGCCGCGCACTCGACGATGACGTAAGTAACACTTTTTCTCATGTCGTAACTAAACGTAAGTAATTAAACAACTTAAAAACTCAATGAATCTGATGTTTTGAAACTGTGAAACCATGCCTTAGCCTAAACCAACCACCGCTAATGTGGACTTTATCATCTTTAGCTTTCTTCAATACGCAAGAAATAAATGAAAGCATTAAAGTATTTTATTTTCGATATAATGAGCAATTATATAGCCAATTGAAATAAATTCATAACTTTTTAGCCGTTCATCTAACTAATACCACCTTCCTCACACGAGCGCAAGGTCAACTGTGCACTTGACGGTGACGTAAATAACACTTTTTTCTCACGTACGAGGCGCTTTCGGACGATTGTCCAGAAAGATTCTACGCATACTAATTCTGACACGCCGCGTCGACGCGTTGTGATCGCTGCCCTCACCAGGTGGAGCACAAATCGGATAGTGGGGGGGGGGGGGGGGCAGCTGGTGTCGGCTCGCCACTGGATGACGCAGGACTGTGAGTGGTTTGAGTGGAAATACGTCTGAGCCAACGGAGTAACAAAAGCAGAGGACGATTCCGAGTGAATGGGCGCGGTGAAAGCGGGAATGATCGGTTGAAAAACGGGAGGCGAGAGAATATTGTGCGTGAAACGGTGACAAAAGCGAGAAACAAGAGGGATACACGCGGATGTGACGCGAGGGGCAAAGTGAAAGTTTTCGGGAGAAATTAAGGGGACAAAATGCCACGATGAAGACCGTAACGCTCGAAAAGCGATAACAGACCTTGGTCCTCTAATAATTTAATGCAAAAAGTGGAAATTTTGGATTTATAGATAATATAATTTATTCTTCCATCCATACTTATTTTTACAGATTATTACATCCATTCAAGGAAGTAAGGAAACCAGTAAGGCAATAAGCCTGTGTTTAGGGTATAACTTCAAATTTCATAAACTACGGAAATGAAAACACATGGAACCAAAATACTCAATACCTAAATAAAAAGACATATTTTGCGTAATAATATCATAGCTAAATTAACCTTAGGAAGAATAACAACATGTAATGTACAACACACATGATGCCAAGCGTGTTTAATACAATATACTGACCCTTTTCAATGTCATCGCAACTAATTATCCATTTTTTATCAACCTTTTATATTTACCGAAAAAAATTGTTTCTTTAATTGTATTTGGTAGCATATTATACAGTTTTGGTCTCATATACAAAAAAACTCCTTTTGCGCATCGTTAAAATAGGCTTGTGCATAGGGATCGAGAGACCTCTACGAAAATTAAACAACACGTTGGTCCCATAAGTTTTAGGGCTGTGTCCACTACGCAGAATAAAACATTTTTAACACTTTATAACAATACATATATCTTAACGGGAGTATTTTAAGTTCGATAAATAAAGGACGGGAATGTTCGTAACGCTGTTTAAGTAATAATAGTCTAACAATTTTTTTCTGCACGAAGTAGGCTGACCTACTTCTGACGAAGTAGGCTGAGTAGGCTTAAGGAAACTCAGGACGGAATGGGGTTAGCGATTTGCGAAGTGCAAATAAAATTTGCGAAGCGCAAAAAGCGGAAATTACTATAAATTGTTCATATTAGTGTTGATTAACTTATAGTCAACATCAATTATATATTAGCTATTGCCGCTTCCGCAGCACCTATACTGGCACTTGAACAAATCGCTTATCCCGTGCCGCAACGCCTAGGCTGCCCGTTCCGCCCCGCGCTCTCATGCACATAAAAGAGAATGTCTGTTTGTCAGTCTCTATGTGTATGCATACAGCTGCAGTAGTGATACTTTTGGTTGCGTCCATCGCGTCCTTTGCATCGTTTTCTCCTGGGATCGCAGGAAAAACTGAACGAAAAACAAAATCAGTTAAATTTCAATAGTTTCATTGCCGGGAGCATTATGCAATATCGAAGCGAAATTGATTTACTTTTACCCCGAAGGTAATAATTTCAACTTTGCCCAAATGCGAAAATTATTTAGCAGAGTAGCCGGGCGTGATCTATTGATGAAGCTCGGTTTAAAAGTGTTAAACTCGGGGAGCTAAACTCATGGTCGAAACGAAATCAGCCCGAAGGTAAAAATTTTAACTTTGCCCAGATCCGAAAATTTATTTTTTAGTAGCGTAGTCAGCCGTCATTTATTGATAACGCTCGGATCTGGGTGGAGTCCGTCGCATCATCTATACATGACGCTTAGTCTCCAAGTGTTAAACTTGGAGACCTAAACTCATGGTCGAAACGAAATCGGAGTAAAAACTACTTCGGGGCGAAACTAAACTAAAAATCTGTAACGAAACGAAACACAGATAATGCTTTACACCGGAGGGATCACGTTCTTCACCTTCCAACAGTTTTGACCCACAAACCGAGTACGAAATTGGTTGAATGAAGTAGATATTTAACCTACCGCCATTAGGTGCATGGGGCTCTCATATTTTTACCACAATATAGGAGAACGGTGAACGTAAACTGGCTATCCGATTATATGCTCAATGTTTTAACCTCTCTACACGTATATCACACGTAATTGTTCGAAGCTTTTCCCTCTATTCCCCCTCCACTCAACTTTTGGGATAAACATAACTATGAGCAGCGGAGTATCAATTAATTTAGTTTCGTTCCCAGAAGTAGAGTTTCGTTATGGGTCGAAACTAAACTTCTTGGTGTTTTTCGTGCGGGTATGAAACTAAACCCATGCCTCGTATTTTCGTTTCACTCAGGGTCGAAACGAAATATTTTCGTTTCATTTCGCTTGCAATCCCTAGTTTTCTCCCTACCGTTCGTTACGTAACATCATTCTACTTCTGTGGTTGGGCATACTGCAGGGTAGTCACACCTATTGGCACATGATTGAGAGAGCAAAATGATGAATACTATATGATCACGAAATTTAAGTTCCAAGTTTCCCAGTTCTCTTGGTATTATCCATCCCGAGAAACGCCGGATAACTTGCTAGTCCATATTATAAACCCTAAATCACGTGTTCATTTTTCCTTCGCCCAGAATGGTAGCTCTAGCAATAGGTTTTCAGGGACCATAAAAGTGAACGTTGGATTTTCTGAACCACAGGGTCATTCCCACAGTCGCCTTTTCCATCGCTTATTCTCTCGGTTTTTGTATTTATAACTGTCATTAAATTAGAATTCAAGCGTGCCGTTACAGTTGCTGTTATTCAGGTGATTAAAAAAGGGACTGGAATTCCATCTAGGACATCATCAGATTTCAGATTTATTTACTGGTTAGGTTATTAGGTGCGCAATTGACTTCCCGCTGTTTTTTGAGCGAACGTATGACTTTATCGTAAAAAAATTGTTATAAATGAATTATTCAAAGTATTTTTCTTCACTAGCCATAACTTTCCCCATCATTGTGGCAGAGGCCAATACCGTAACGGTAAAAGTGTTCATTTATTGAGGCTACCCAGGAATCATGCCATTTTTTGGTGTCTGCGTAATAGCGCAACTACAGATCTGCCAGACCATATGCCATATAACAGAGTAAGTAATAATCGGACGGAGTAATATCTGGGGAATACAGTGGGGGGCCAGGACTTCCCATTTGAGCTTTTACAAGTAGTTGTAACAGGTTTTGCAACGTGGGGTCGATCGTTGTCATCTTGTAGAATCAGAACCATAAGGAATCCAAGTTCCTTGCTTTTGCATAATTCCCAACGCATTCAATCGCTTGGAAATTGATTGGTGGGTAACTACTACTGCATAAAAAAAGTTATTCTTGAGTTTGGTACTGATCTTCATGGAGCAATGCCTCCAATTCACCGTCTTTGAAGGTTTATGATCTTCCTTAACGTCAGCATTGAAATGATCGTCTTTGAAGCGACGGAAGCAATCACGACACGTTGTTTCACTTAGAGCAGCATCTCCGTAAACTTTTTGGAGCTCTCGATGCACTTCAGCCTCTGTTTCCTTCGAATGAAAGAAGGAAGTAAACTCTCCTCGCAAATGACGGTTACCTGGCACAAACTCGGCCATTTTCACGCAACAATAAGAACATGACGCTAAAAAAACTCGCCATTGTTGTCTAACGGTTTTTTTTACCAAATGTCTAAGCTTGATTCGTGACGTTTCCGATACGTCAAAATCGAGCAGTAATCACCGCTAGAGCCAACTGTTAACAAACAGCGGAAACTTAGTTGCGCACCAAATATATTTAGCCGTGAAGAGCTCGAGGAGGAGCAGCTTCGAATAATTGAAAAATCTGGGACTCAAAATTCTCCACGCTCTATGGCAGCAATCGGAAATTAAATAAATTTGGGGAACGGGCCCATAATGCTGCACGAGAAATTCCGCTAGACCGCCCAACCGGCATTTGGCGCTCCGCCGTTTGGAATTGCCACATCACTGGAACTGCACGGGAGAAAGCAGAACCCTCTCTCTCTCCCTTGTCTGCACTCCGCCGATGTCGGCTTTAATTGAGTGCGCGCCTGGCCGCACTCAAAGCAAAGGTTTAGCGGCTCCCGCACGCAAACGCTCTCGGGAGGTAATCAAGCGTTACTTGGGCGAGAGGGCGCCACTACTAGATGGCGCATCACGCGATGGAAACAATAGGAGCCGGCGCTTGGCGTTTGGAGAGGGAAGGTGACGACATTACGCGCGGGAGAGAAGACCTTCACTGGGAGAGAGCGCTGAAAATTTACAAGAACATCAAGCAGCGTCAAGGAGTTTAGGCGAGGGGTGATTTTTCACAGAAATACACTGCACTAATTGCCTGCTACACTGTGATTCCGTGACGCCATCGTCATATCCACCCACCATTCACGGTGACGCCATCAGATTTCAGGTTTACATCCTCTTTCAGGGAGAAGCGCTCATTGAGGGTAGGCCCACATGAGCACCCACAACACTGAGCCACGCGAGTACTATGCGTGAGGACAAAGGGTATCTAAAAGCGGCGATGGGCTAGGTGTGCGTCCGTGATGTCATCTACAACTACATAACACCCTGCGAGCCACCTCTAGGGTGTTTGGCAGGGGGTGATCAATCAGCAGCATGCAGCATGCAATTGGACTCCAACATGCACACCACACAGTACAAAAAACTTCCCGCATACTAGCAAATTATAGTACCATATGCTGTTAGAAATAATGATAAAATTAAAAAACATGCATTACGTTTAACATAGGTTAGTTTGCCACACTACAAGTCATCTAATATATTTATGAGTTTTATTTCTGCCGTTATAATCTCTTAATCGATAGTGAAAAAAAAGACATTCTGAATCTGTCTGTTGTAGAGTCTATCTCTCTTATTTTATTTATATGATCTGATCTTCCGTAGTACGTTGGCGTCCGCAAGATATGGTTAACTTCGTTAGAAAAGACACTGCTCTTGAATTTGTCTAAAAGGTTTAGTCTATTTCTCAATCTACGGTCTGACAGAGATTCCCATCCGTGTCATCAACATATCAGAAAAATGGTCGAGGCTGATGATATTTTGCCACGAAATTTTAGAGAGGATGGCATCGCTACAGGAAACCTCTCGACAAATCCAATGATAGGTAACATCCAAGGAGGTTATAAATATCTGAAGGGTGCACCACAGGTTTCGAGTGTGGAGTGAAGTGTGACCGGAATGGGGGTGCTTGGGTAAGAAAGCCACGCCCACTTGACCAAAACATTGACAATCCCATGAGGGTCAATGCTTAATATTTGGTGATATTTTGGTCATAACTCCTCAATACATTAAAATAACCTATGAAACGCACAACATAAACCTTTTTTCTTACTCCATTGGAAGGCTTCGCGAAATTATGACTGAAATATCTTTCGCCTGGGAAAAATTATTATTAATCACCACGGTTTCGTTCTTCAGCTCAGCTGAAAATAAAATTTACCAGAGTGAACTAGTCTTTTACCTGCACTTATACTGTATTCAACGGTGTTTGGCGAGATGTTGTGGAACATATTGTAGTTATAAATGAAAGTGAAAAAACTTTGTGAATGTCCACAGTATTTATTCAAGTACGACGCGTTTCAGCGATTCATCGCTATCATCAGGTACAAATGCATGATTTATGTCAAGAAGTCTTATATATGTACATGCGGAAAGGAGGGGGTTTGGCTATGAGTTGGTGGAAGTGGGAGAGGGGTTGGGGGGTAAAGGATGGGGGAATGGAGTGGGAAGGCGGTTGGGATACGTAAGGAATTGGGGTTCGGTTGAAGGCTTTAGCGGGGGCAGGGCTAACAGCGGGGAATGACTGAGGAACTCAATGTCGTTCATGAGATTTACTTTGCGTTTCCTCCTTCTGGTGATCTCCCACTGCTCAATTGCGTCGAGCTGACGTCCTTTATTCTCGAAGACCAATATTTTTGGGGTGAAATTGCACGAATGGCCTGGTGCTTCCCGAGTGACCGATTCAAATTCTGTTTTTATTCCCCAGTGACACTCAAAACATTATTCGACAAATCGTTAGATAAATTGGACCCTCTTTCAAGATCCGGCATTTATGAAATCAGCTGTGACTCGTGTGACGCAAAATATATAGGTCAAACAGGCCGCAATTTCAAAGTGCGGGCAGAAGAACATAGCAGATGTTATGAAAAGAAAGACACTAAATCCCAGGTAGCCGCTCATCTCATCAACGAGGGCCATTCGTGCAATTTCACCCCAAAAATATTGTTCTTCGAGAGTGAAGGACGTCGGCTCGACGCACTTGAGCAGTGGGAGATGACCAGAAGGAATAAACGCAAAATAAATCTCATGAACGACATTGAGTTCTTAAGTCATTCCCCGCTGTTAGCCCTGCCACCGCTAAAACCTTCAACCGAACCCCAATTCCTTACGTATCCCAACCGCCTCCCCACTCCATTCCCCCATCCTTTACCCCCCCAACCCCTCTCCCACTTCCACCAACTCATAGCCATACCCCCTCCTTTCCGCATGTACATATATAAGACTTCTTGACGTAAACCATGCATTTGTACCTGATGATAGCGATGAATCGCTGAAACGCGTCGTACTTGAATAAATACTGTGGACATTCACAAAGTTTTTTCACTTTCATTTATAACTGCACTTATACTGGTATTTAATTTCATTACAGCCAATGGAAATCTAACTATTATAGCAATAAAATATATTTTCATGGATATTCCCACAAGTAAAGAGGCTAACATGTAAAGTGTTCATACATTAATAGAAGTATCGCGAATGATGGGAAAAATCCAATAACAATCACGGGCGAAATACTAGTGATTGTAGTATCATTTTTCACACATTGCGGTGCATTTTCAGAACACAAATTAGCCACGTCAAAATATCAGTGGGAGACTGAGTCTAAAAATTATCAAACCAAGATGGCAGAACTTTGATCACGCTAAAAACTCGGAAACAGCGCCTCCAGATATGTACAACAACCTCGGGTTTCCTGGAGATTTCGGAGCCCTTCCGGGATGTATGGTGAACACGAGCATTCATTAAAAGTTATTTTTTTGGCCATCTTACTCGCCTATGGCGCCTTTTTTTAAAGGCTCAATTGGTTGGGGTCGCAATCCGGAAATCCCCCCGTGCCTTTGCCCCTGCTTGTAAGTGCTGGCATTGCGAGTGCTCACTGTACGGCAAAATAAGATTAAAAACACAAATAGCCTCCTCTGCAGCCTGGTAATCAATTAACTGATGAATAACCTATGAATATATTACTGAGAATTATCGCCACCTTCTGGTATTTGCACGAGAGAGTTGCGCGGACGAGTACTATGCCTAAGGGTGCAAATCTCACATCGCGGGCTCCGCGCTTGGACAAACATCGCCTCGCTATAGCACGTAGAAAGAGGGAGGGGAGGAGGTAGAGAGATATGCGCGGCAGGGCGGCTAGAATAACACGTGATTCGCGGCGAAGCGAGGGTTTGTGTGTGGGAGAACGTTAAGCCAACTCGCTAATGGCCTTGTTTTGATGGCGGCAAGTTACGAGCGGAGGCGATACGGGGCTGACTCACTCCCACTACCCCTTTTTCCCATTCGACCCTTAAGGCCTCGCGGGCTCGCTTTGCCGCCTCAAAAATGCCTCCCACTCAGCCGATCTCCGCTCGACGCCCTCCCCTCGTTACGAACCCGTTCCCACAACTCCTTCCACCACAAGAGCGCACCGTGGAAACACCCATCAAACGGTGAACTTTTCAGGGAGGGCCAGGATTGAATTATTCCACACAAAACTGCGAATATGTTGCTCATATTCACAGGACATATACGAGGTGCTTAATTACATCTACGTAATACTCTACGGGCAACATTTAATATGTTTGGCAGGGGGTGATCAATCACCAGTGTACAACATACAATAGGATTCCCACATGCACAATACACGCTCATAAAAATATTAATGATAATAAAAAATACGTGCACGTTTATTCAAAGGAAAATCTTGATAACGGTTGGGAATCAGTATAGTAAATCCAAGATAGGGTTCAAAAACGGAAAATAAAGAAAGCATTGAGTTATCCTTTCGTGTCCCGCAAATAATGTTTTTAACGAATAATACTTATAGTACCAGGGAATGATGACGTATTAAACCTCTCTGTTTTGTAACCTATTGCCCTTTTTCTTCTTGTAGTCCCTGCTACCATAGTACGACGGTAAACGAAGGATATTTCTCACGTCGTCAGAGAAAAATCTCTTGTCTGAACTCGCTAAGTAAATTTAGCCTATGCTTTGCTCTACGCTTCTGTAAAGGTTCCCATCATAACTCACCAAACGTATTGTGAATGTTGTACTTGCTATCGTAAAATTACATGATAGATATTGCTCTCCATAAATACTACGCATTTGGTATTGCGTATAGTAATATCAGTCTAATAAGTGTCTAGGCTTGAAACCCAAAGGCATTAGATAGGAATGTAAATTATTTGGCTTATAACAATTAAGGACTATGTTTATGCCGAGTAGTATACAAGGTTACATCACTCTCACTGTTATGGCTTGAATAGTGTGATAATGGGCCACAATAAGTTATTTAAAAAGCGCTATCACGAAAGCACCAACGTTTGTGTACAGCTAAACCCACTATCATCCGGTTAATATATAAAGGTGGCAATCCTGCTTTACAGGATAATTTTTGGTACGATACCGCATATAATGGGTCATGCATCACGAGTGAGCATGCGTTTAAATTAAAGGAAAATAACTCTCCTTGTTTTAATTTACAAGGATGGAATACCACCTCACCGAAGAACAGCATTTGTACAATTGCTGTTGAAATACGTGAAGTACGACTGATGCGTTTAAACGGGGAATATTAATACAAGCTGAATGAATAGTAAAAGGCTGGTGGAAGAGTATTGGACTGAAACTACAGATGAACACTAGATCGTGGGCGGCAATTACAGTTAGAAGCATGGCAAACAAATTCACCGTTTATGAATAAAAGGTAATAGATAGAAAATAATAAAAAACTTATGTTACATTTTTATTGATTGAAAAGGTAATAGATAGAAAAATATTAATTTAATTTATTAAAAATAGATTAAGGGGTAAAAATGATACCCTGCGCTAACATCTGTTTCCAGAATTAGATATTTATCCGTATGTTCATAATTTGAAATAACTAAGTGATTTGAAATTTATTATGGCATGGCAAATGAAATAACCACTGCCTCCATCACTGAACTTCTAATTCAACATAGCCATCATAATATTTAATTATTAATTCTCAATTAAACAAGGATTCCCTTACGTCTCATACATTCATAATTACTCCTGGAGGAACGTGTTTGATAGCCGTGTACGTTTCAACCAAAGTGGTCAAAATAGCCAAAAAATCCTTAGTGTTAAAAAATATTAGCTTAAGCAACTAATAATAATAGGCAGTTTCTAAAAATATTTTATTACTGTAAATCAAAAAACCATTGGATGTTTCACATACTCCCACAGTGACATAAAGCAAAGCATACATTCTACTCACAAAAATCGGGCTATAAGTGCACAAGTTGAAGTCCTTGATGGTTTCTTTGGTCTAAACACTCACCTGCAAAAGAAAGAAAGAAATTAAGCGTTTGAGATTTCATATCAGAACGAAAATCAGTCCTTTGCTTTACAAAAAAGAACATCAAATTTAGTAATTTAGTAGTACATTTTAACAATTAAAATACTTCAGTTGCGTACCCAGGAATTTCGTTCGGGGGGAGCCAAAATTAGGGGGAAAATGTTTGAAAAACAGAGTACTGAGTAGATGGTTTTAAAATAATTTTCACACTTTTCATAGTTGAAAAAAAACTTCATTTGTCAAAATAATCTTTTGTAAATTCATTATTTTTTAATATTTTTTTTTCTTCTATGAAGCAAAGTATTTGTGTTTTTATATTTCGAGGGGTCCGGACCTCCCCCTTGGAAACTGAAACCCCCTGAAAGCCCCTGAAACATTTGATACGGAGATAAAGAAACGATACCGGGGGGAAATAGAATTAAGTCCTTCATAACATCGTTGAAAAATAATATCCACGAAACAGTTCTTAAATACGATCGAAAAATATGAGAGATAAAGCAACAAAAAATCTCCAAAATCTCCTAATTTTCTTTAATGAGACTTTAAATGATTGTTGCACTTATAAATATACTAGGTACTAGTAATTCAATGGCATCCTAGCTCCTTGCGCGAGCAAGTTTTTAAATGGCATCCGGTCGTACAAAAACGAACAATTCCAAGCATGGGCTAATACGGTTTGCATTTTCGAGACTACACTGAGACAAGCTTTCTACAATTGGATTTAAAAATTAAAATTATAAATTCCATGAAATGATTTTATCCAATATTAAAGAAAATTTATTGTTAATCATAAGTTCAATGAGGACTTCTACTTCATTACTGACAAAGGTTACTACTTCTTTATTCCACAAAAATTTATAATAATCTGTCCATACAATTATTGATTCCTAGTCCAGCATTAATGCAATATTTGAGACAACTATAAAAATAAAGGTGGAAAAATGGCCAAAACGACATAGAAAAGGATCATGTATGTGTTCTGGGTACCATACCCCATGAGTACCCATAAATAAATTTTGGAATAAATGTTAAACGAGCTAAAAGTTGAACATTTGTGAAACAGCGCACTCTAAAATAAGGGAAGAGTATCATTAATAACGCCAAGGACTAAAAAATCAAACCTATACTTTCCTTGTTTTTACGCCAAAAATTAAAAGAAAAGAATCTAAAAAAAATAGAACACAAAAAACCATAAGAACAGACAACTGAAATAATAATAATGACCGACGAATTTTGAAATTCAATATCTGAATAAAAGCATCAAAATGATTATCGAAGACATGATTGATAACGGTTCATTTTTTCTTCCCCAACGCATAATGAAAAGTCCGAAAACTGCGAACGTTGAACAGAATTTTCAAAATCCTTTGGCCGCTAAGTTAAATGATGATCCCGTAGAGGTAATAAAATTAAACACAGTGGGACTTAATTCGTGAATTGAACATTTTTATCCATTCTGATTTATTTTTAAGCTTCTTACAACTTGTATCATCCTGCTTAATTTCAACCTTCCCCTGCAGGAAAATACTTACTGATATCGCGTCACGAGACAATCCTATTTGCTTCTCCTTAAGCCAAGGAAAGGTCCGCCTCATCATCCACCTCCTCTTACAACCGCGCCATAAAAGCCTCTTCATTATTGCGCTTCAAGGACTTAATGCTAGATAAGGCTACGATATCGTTTGAGAGAACTCCTCAACAAAATTCAATATATTTTCCATCCTTCTCTTCACCTGCTGTACTCCAAGGATCCCATCAACTTTATTACTCACGTAAATCAGAGCTATCAGGTCTTATGAGTACAATAAAGAAATGAAGCGTATAGAAATTAATAGCTATGCAAAGGGCCTACAATGAACGTGAAAAATTTTATGCCCGTAATTGTTCGGCCATAAGATACCCTTTATTTAACTGATAATCTTTAAAGGCCTAGAAGCTCATTTCTTTTTAATAAAATAGAAATTATAGAAAATTGAGATCAATCTATTTTATCCTTGAGATTGCAGTCTTTTCATGCTTCGTTCCGTTAAATTTGTTTCTTATCATCTTCTTACTATCAAAATAGGTATCTATCTTTCAAGACAGAGAAATTAAAGAAAATTATACCATATCAAAGCAAGGATATGGCCCTTACATGTCGATCAGGCAAATAAACGGTGAAAAAAAAACATGAACAACCTCAAAATATGTAACTGAGATCTTTAAAATGATATTGAATTGGACGATTGAAGTTTTGACCGAAACCGAAAGAGGATATTCTCACAAATATTTATAAATGACAGTATGCGACAGAATTCAAATAATTGCAAGTCACGCCGCAATGATATGGAGATGAATGAAAAAGTTGATCACGTATAATATGCTATAGAGAATTGAAAACCGTTTTTTCATATAAAATTTTCCTTATAAATAAAAAATGCAATCATTAGTAACTATTTGAATAGGGTTTTCGTAATACTATGGGATAGTTTGGTAGATCTCTAACGGAACTCCTGAATATGATAACTAGTATTAATGTTAGCCTAGTTCAAATTTTCTCTAAGAAAGTAAGCAACTGTCAAGGGCTTCGATAAATATTAGTAGAGTAATAAATTGGATATTTTATGTTATTCGTACTGACACTTAATGTATCACAGATTTTATGCGATAGTGGTGAATTCATCTCCTTTTGAAGCACTTATCTGTTAACTACTCGGTAGGCGGTAATTTGTATGAAAATACTGTTTATATCATAATAATTATGAGTGTCAAAATAATTATGAGTATAAATCCTAGCACTACCTAAATATCCAAATTGTATATGACCTGCACATATAGCTTTCAGCCCATTTGTCTTCAACGTACACGGCCGGGGAATAGAGGCTTACCAAGGCGGGAAGCTGCGTTTAATGACTAGGAGTTTTCCTGGTGAGACTAGCGAGAGTAAAAACCTAGTCCTTGCAAAAAAGTTGGACTCGCTGGAGCATATTCGGTGCAGTATCTCTTTTCAATCAAGCGAATTTATATGTGTTTATTTCTTTTAAAGATCTAAATTTGTCAAGGATATTGTGGGCTTCCTTTGAACTCCACGATGCGCTGCAATCCAAAGAGATCTTTGCTATTTGTTTGAGTGAATATCCAATCAATTAGATACAATGTATCCAATGCTAAACACTCGTGAAAATAGAGCACCCATTAACAGAGTGCTACATGATCACTATCCGCATAATAAAAAAAAAATTTGACGATGATCGTAATTTGCGCAAAAACGGATTAAGGAGGTTGAAAACTCACACAAAACACATTGCTCATCACGCAAAATATAATAAAATTGATGAAAATAATATTTTCAGCGGTCAACTTCGGTCTATGGAATCCGGCCCAAGAAAGAAATTTGACTGAAATCTAGCATGTTGTACAATATTTTCATTCAAACTCGCTCCAAAAAGATATTTAGATTTCCTGCATCGGATCGGTCCTCTACGCTTTTGCCGCGTAATTATAGGCGTTCCAACACTTTGCAGCCACATACACGTTGCAGAGGCGATTTGGAGAGAGAAACGTGTACACACATCCGTACTCAACCACCTCTTTTACCACCACCACTCCTAGCACTCCAACGACAAACCGATCCGTTTAATGCTACGTTCTGCGAGGTCGTTTACCGCGGGACGACTCGTTAATAGCACCGCTCCGGGAGTTTGAGTGACTGTCACAGCGCGGAGAGGCCGAGAAAGATTGGCGGTGGCCGTATCAGAGAGGGAAACTATTGTGGGCGGAGGCTGGAGCCATCGAGACAATATTCCTACCCAGAAAAATTATCAAAGGAGGTTACCACGAGAATACACAAAGGCGGAAACAGTTCAAGCCGTCGAAGCATGATTTTATTACCACTCGATTTTTATTATACTGTTTTTAAAAATATCCGCAAGGTAGCGATGGGTGCGGATCGATCCATTTATCCTCAATACTTTCAGTTGAGTGTTTGTCATCGCGAGGACTAGCGCTGCATATTAATGTGTTTGAAATATTTGAATTTGTTTCGCTCTGCTCGTCAGCGAGGCGAGTGTCGACTTGAATAAACACATCTAATTGTGCGGATAGTGACAACGTCTTTCGTGGCCCTCTACCAAATTATTCGTGGAGATTACATTTCGACTGGTGAACTTCAATAATAGATGAAGAATGATTTCGTGCTTTCCCGGTGAATGGACTTGATGAAGAGTTCTCGGGATCGCCACCGGGTCAGGAACTCCATATCTGCCGACGTTTCAATGTCCGACTCGGTCATCGTCCTCAGGGTTGTGAATGAGCCTTGCATTCACAGCCCTGAGGACGATGACTGAGTCGGACATGGAAACGTTGGCAGATATGGAGTTCCTGACCCGGTGGCGATCCCTAGAACTCCTCACCAAATTCAATAATAGATACATATATAATACGATGTCCAAGCATCTTAGCGGTTAATCATTCGCTTATTTTGTCTTAATCAGATAGTTCAGCGATCGCGAAACCCAATACAAATCATTTTCTCGTACATCGTTCAACAGAAAACTTTCCCGCCATACATCATATCCATCTAGATACAGATTTGATAACCAAAGCGTAAAACCATTTCCGAAGAGATTTTCCGCACTGAATAAAAAACATTCACCTAATATCATGACTTTGGTGACATATGTAGATATTTTTCCTAAAAACAAAGTAAAAAGGTAATACTTAAAAAGGCAAATCAGGGCATGTATTACTTTCAACATAATTAACAAGAATATCGCATCGCAATTAACTTTATATATGCATACAACTACATTGCTAGACATAAGAACAACATAGCCTATACAAATTAATTTCAAAATACTTTGGAATGAAATATTGACTCCATATATAGTTATATTTTTGAGTAACGACTACGTTACATTAAACTTTGGCAAGTTCAAATACTTGAGTCGAAAGAAATATTTATAAAAAGGGTCATTCAATACCTATAAGAGCGATGTTTTGGTAATAGTTAGTTCTTTTAAATTATAAATATTTATCAATATTACAGTAAAATTATATATGAATTTGATGCAGGTACACAGATTGGAGCAAAGAAAATACTCTTTATCCAAGCCTCATCGCAAACATTAACTCGGCATATTGAAATTTCTAGCAAGTAGTTACTGGTCTTTGAGCACACTGTTCAGGAAAGCAACGAGTCTTCCGGAAAAAAACTCAATAATCAAGGATATTTGATGAGAAAAGCAGCTCAATTTTAGTAAAAAGAGAATACTTTTCGTTTCAGATCATAGGTACATATTCTTTGCTCTATTAAGTTGCAGTTGTATATCATTTGAGCCGATAACTGTACAGAAATGAGAAATAAAACCAAGGAAAGATAGACCTTTGTGCTATTTAATGTGTCATTGCACTTCAAAAGGAATTTGGTATATATATCGAGAGATATAACTCAATGAAAATTACAAGAAATATGCTTTAAAAAGTATGCTGACTGGCTTTAAATTTTTTGAGCAGTAAAAATTACATGCTTCAATGAATTTCACGTGCAGGATTACAACAGAATGCTTAACAATTTGAACAGTGAAGGGATCTCCTAAGCGGATTTTAATAACAATTTATCTATAACTGGGTAAATAGGGGGAGGAATTTGCGATGAGAATTATAACGTGATTTAATGTTGCGTCATAGATTGTAAATCGAACGCCTTCATATTGGAAAAATAAAGAAAACAACAAAATGTTAAAATTAAGCTTGATTTTCCTGAAAATCGAGGCTCTCCTAGTTGCATGCACTCCAAAATCGTTACCCGTGAAAGCATGCAGGCTACGAAATTCAGTATAGTGGTTTTCCTAAGACCTGTTACCTTCCAACCACTTCCATGAAGCCACCAGGAGTAACAGATATTAATATTTTTTAAATATAATACCTATAAGCACTAATTTGTTTTCTATAATGTATGAATACCAGCGCCTTAAAAACTTGTGTTCATGGGGATCCAGAAATAATGCTTTTTATAGAAACTTAGTCTCAATCAGCAAAAATCGTTTAAAAAGCAAAAAAGCGCGAGTTTAATAGAAAAATAATTCCTTTGCAAGCGCACTGAATAAATTCGCAACTCATTGCTTCAATTCAAATATATTTTGGATACTTGACGGAAGAACTCACTCCTAACTATGATACTTACGTGCAAATTTTCCAACATTAAGGTTGGGGTAATAGTTCATCCCTCTTCGCACTTAGACGGTTTACTACTTGGGTGTGTACAACGGCTACACCCTCCATTTGAACCCGAACTCTCAGGATAGCAAGCAAACAATCTACGCAAATATCTACACGTTCCCCAGAGTAAATACATCCCTACGAAGTTATGCAAATCAGAAATTCACTGTTTAGAGTAAAATCATTCTTTTGTTCCATTAATTTTGCTTTACTCTTATATTGTAACCTGCATCATTAAGAGTCCTCGCACTATCATTTGGAAACCAAGGATCTTTAAAAAATTCAATACGTAACTATTAACCAACAAAAATATAATATACTTAAATATAACTATAACCTAAATATAATAAATAACGATTGAATTGGGCGAAGAAAGAAAAAAGGGACTACGAGAATAAAGCGCGGAAGAAGATAAGATGCCCCAAGACAAAAAGCGTAACACAAACTGGCCATTGGATACTTGTTTCAATAATCGTATCCTCTCTCTATCTGATACTGCCCTCATTAACTACCCTCTTTCACTCCCCCAAAGCTCCAGACCACTCGAATTTTCTTATCACCCGAGAAAACCGCCACAATACAAAGTGGACTCTAACAACAGCCACAATCACCCTATTTCTTGACATGAGAGGCATATAGGGACAAACCTCCAGTTAATTCCACATTACCACTAATAAATAGGAGATTTTCGTTCCTTAGAAATCGCCCTCAATTTATCCATTGTTTCAAATAGACACTCAAAAAGTGGTTTCAATTGACTCGTCATTAGAAAACAATCGGTTTATAATTGACAAAATGCTGCCAAAAAAAATTATTCCACAAGAGAGTCATATAATATCAATAATAGTTCCAGACCTGTTCACCAACACTTTCTTAATTTTTTTAGTTTAACCTCTCGGTTGTTAACTATTACGAAACAGATGTTTATAAAACAGTAACGAATCAACAAAAGCGTTGTGCTGGAGTACGAGGACACAGTAAAAAAACGCTGCGAAGATATTCATTCTCACAATATTCCATTACCATAGCCATTCATTTTTTGTGCCGTACTCTCAATCGTGTGAAATTACCATTCGAAAACTACAGCCCTACGCATACGCTGCAAAAAACTGCCATATTCAATCAGGCGCCATAGAATGTGAAAATGATATTCCCTAAGGTGAGGAGTTTGGTGATTTACAAATGCATCTGAAATCTCCCGAGGCACGAGCTGGGAGTGCGCTGGAGAATCAACCGAGGCCATATTTTCGTCCTGAGATTCAAGAACGACGGCGTGTAAAGGTTTATTTTTTTTAATAGGGGTATCTTGGGGAGCGGGAGTAAGTCTTGCAGGATAATAGATGGAACGGGGTCAATTGCACAGTTGAAAAAATATACTGTAACGTTGACTCTGGCGGTTATATTTTTTATAACCACGTCGTGCAGGAAATAATGAAAACTGACCGACTTCACCTGCCTGAGGTCTGGGGCACAGAAAAATTACAAATTTATTTTTGCCTTTCGTTAATTGGCCAAGATCCTTAAGTGTTGAAAGGGCTGCATCCGAGAATAAGGGCTGTAGGATATAAAGATTAGGCATTCGACCTGGCAAGGCACGGAGTCAAGCCTCCGATGGGTTCGACTTGGTCCTGAGGTCACCCGCTCGGGTTCATTTCGTCGTCTACCTGATTAGACAGTCAGGTTTCACTTGAAGCTGCGCTCCGTCGCCTGCATCGCGTGGGTTGATTAAGAACGGAATACGGGGGTTATGCGCAGTCTTTAAAACGACTCCAGCGGGGGCTGCCTCCTATCGATTCCTTCTCAGCAATGGAGAAACTCGAGCAAACGTAACCAAAAGTAAACATCATTAGAAAGATGTGCCAAGTTTTTTCGAAATTCTTCTCGATGCAACGACAACCTTAACCTACTTCCTTTGCGTTGAATGCATTTGCCAAGTCTTCTCCAATATGGTTTGATTGTATCATTATTTTGCGATCACTTCGCTGAAACTTGAAATTAGTTAGAATTAAAAACGTATAATCCGTACAGGAGCCGAAAAATATCGTTATTCAAAAAATTACTATCCATAAATAAAGGTCCCCGCCGAGTATTAATCTGTAAATTATACTCCAATATTAAAAATCGACTAGGAAAAGTTAGTATCCAGCTAATGCAGAAGCCATAAATCAACTTACTTACAACGATAGTCTCCATGAATTGAAAACATCTGTTATGTATAATTTAAATTAAGTTATTCTAACAGCTACTACGTGATAATACAGTGCATATGAAAAATCATTTTAAGAAGGCTTATGTCTCCCAGCCAAAATATTCTAAGTGAAGGAATGGCACTTACAAATTCATGAATTACGCGTTCTAGATTCGAAAAATACGATGACATTTTCCAAAAATCGATTTCTTGACCCCCAAAAGTAGAGGCATAGAGACAGTTGGAAACCTTGTCATCGAAAAAATTAGAAAATTAATGGTTTCAGCGATTTTTCCTTGGGTTTCAGACGATTTTAGAAGGATTCGATTCTATGTCATTTTGTCGTACCTCGTCTCGGTCACTCCAAACACCAATGAGTCAGACAGTGAGCGGTTCGAAGTGGGCTTTATAGCATAATATAGCATACAGCTTGAAATTTTAATCTATCATTTAAAATTTTAATGGAAATTTCTGCGCATAAAATTTATTTTTAACTCTTGCCAATTTTTTAGTATTTATTGTACCTCTCATTTTTTCGTATATATTAGGTTGGCAACAAAGTCCCCGCCGTTTTTTTTACGCTTTCGTCATCAAACTCAGTAAGACGGCTAGAACGAGGTGGGTATTTGAGGTCGAAATTCCCATAGCAACAAACGAGTGGTTTTTTCAGCTATAGCATCCACTACATACACAGCACAAATGTTGCGAGAAGCTTCTGCTGCATTGGAACCTTAAAAGATTAAAAGCAAAAGGATGGCGTTGAAAATGCTGATTTTTCTCATCTTAACATTCCATTTGAACGACCTCAAAAGTAAGAGAAGACAAACTTCAAAATTTAAGAGGCATATATTTTGATAGAGCAAAATGATCTCTTTCGAATAACTTAACACATAGAGCTAAAAATATTTAATGATATGCGGAAGGTTTCAACGCAAAAAAAAACAGCGGGAAATTAGTTGCCAAACTAATAATAAGGCTTGAAAATGGGAAAAAAGTTTTCGAAACTTGGGCACACATATCTTTCAAATAAAAAGACCAAAACCTTAATATTTCATATTCATAAAAAAATTAAATCAAGAAGCTCCGGAGAAATGAAATGCATTGAAGCAGATAAAGACAGGAAAACGACATTTTCTACCGCACTTTACTCCACTTCCGTTTTCTGCAGGCTATCTCAGAATGTACCATATTGGCAACATGTGATTTTCAACCTCTTCTAACCCTCAGCTGCATCTGAGAGAAATTAAACTTCAACACTTCTTATTTTAAAAAAAGTTAATGTTTTCCACTCAATCATGAAAGTTGAAGCTACATGTTTCGCCACTAAACTTTGTAACACAAAAGAACACGCAGGTTAAATCTTTCCTGAATAGAGCTGAAAATGCATGGTTATTTTGAAGCAACACTGGGTTATAAAACTTTAAAATTTAATATTTAAAAAAATAAATGAAGAACCTTAGAAAAAAAAAATGTATTGAAGTAGATAAAGACAAAATGAAATGGCATATTTCTGCCGCACGTTACTCCACGTCCGTTTTTACACAGTCCATCTCGGAATTTACCTCCCGCTTGAGCCGACATCCTTGACCTTCTACCGCGAGCAGGCTTTCCACGCTTGAGGCGGTGGATTACCTCGAAGCCTTCTTTCGGAGAGCGGATGTATGCCCAGAACTGACCCCTGAGTCCTTTCCATCCCTTCGCATTTAGCGAGGGCGTGGGTGGACCCGAGTCAAGGCGACCTGCTTTCACGGAACTAGCACGCCAGGCACAATTGCACCCTTTATTTACCAAGCCGGCCACCTCTGGGGTGTTTCACAGGGAGTGAGAGCAGTACCCAAGATGCAGTTCACACAGAAAATGGAATGTCTATAATTATGCATGCATTTCTGGCTACCTGTCATTAAGTGGACACATCGTTCCCGTTAGATTGTTCTTATTTTGCCTTATTTCGATGAAGGGCCATGATATCAAGTTGAAATTTGAACCCTATTTACTTGTACACTAAGAATGCCACCTCATAGGCGTCCCAAAAAAATGTAGCAAAAATAGGACCGCTCACACCGGAGTTATGCATCGCCGCAGACCAACGCTATACCCCTTTTCGTAGCTTGCCGTTTTCGCTGGCACAGTTTCTTTTTTTAATATTTTTTTTAATATCCGTTATTCAACTAAGTTTCAATTACCAAATAATGTTTCCACTTTCCTCACTACAATTTTCTATATTTAGAGAATGAGAGTCATACACATTATGCAATTCATATAAAAATGGAATGTCTATAATTAAGCATGTATTTCTGCCCACCTGTCATTAAGGGGATACATCGCTTTCGTTTGAATGTTCTCATCATTTTTTTTCAGTTTCATCAACTTGAAATTAAAACCTGAGCCACAGCATAAGACACCGACTCATTATCCAACTCACTAGACATAGCACACGATCCAATTCCCGATTGATAAATAAATTAAGCAAGTGAATATGGATCAAGATATTTAGGTGTATTTACCTTTTTTTTATTCTATCTACGCCCACAACTGTGTATGCCTGCAGCAAATATAATATGATTACTTGCTGTTAAATAAAAAATCTGATGACAATTTCAATTAAACTGAGGTACATAGTCAATACTCATTAGTCAAACACCACTAGGCATGGTGAAAAGAATACTTATATTTAAAAGATGGCTTTGATTTACAAATTGAGCACACAACACAGCTCTAATTTTTGAAACGTAGAGGATATTTATTACTATTATTATTACTATTATTCATTCCCATACATCCTAATACAACAAATTTTGGCCATTTTAAGGATAAAGGTGTTCGACAAATTTAACATATAAACGTGTATGAACATCCGTACCCCGGATAGGGGCAACCTACTCAGGCGGGACTCGAACCCGCGACCTCGTGTTTGGCAGGCGAGGACTGTACCCCGACGCTACCAAGGCCTGCGATTTTGTATTTTATCTCCATTAAACCCAGAACATCATGCCTTTGATGACTTGATGAAATTCCATCCCTCTCAAGGTTTTCCAGGTTTCTTCCCACAAGTTTTGATGACGTATTTTCTCGGAAACAGAGAGAAGTGGCTGCACCTCTACAAGCAGCTCTTTGACGTCAGTGTTCACGGGACAATTGGTCGTCGTGGCTTTCCTCAGCAGAGCTCTCCTGGGAGCTAAACTGCTATCCGCTTCCCCCGTGCAGTATTTAACATGGGCGTGCACCGGTGTCATTCCAGGGGCGACCTCCTTTCGCAAACCTTGAGAGAACCGCCAAAGCAAGGAGAAGTGCACGGGAAGAGGATTTAAAAAAATAACAGAAACACAATGGCCCAAGGGTCTAGTCAGACGCTTGGTTGGGGGACTCTGGGTCGCGGTCTCCGGCGTTTGGGGACACACCATATGGACGGTAAGCCAAACATTTGAAAAGAAATAGCTGCCTTTCGTCTAATGAAAACATTGCGTAATACAGCATTAAAAATATAAATATGGAAACTTGTAGTGAATGAACAGGAAAAATTATTTTGTAATTGAAACTAAATTCGTTAAGGGTATTAATAAAATTCTGTTATTCATACTTTTTATGCAAGTAACAAACCAATCTTAGAAGAACTAGCTATCTTTCTCTCTTGGGTTGAAAACTTGAAAGCATGTAGATAAAAGAAAAGAAACCGTAATGCTCTTTTATGCCTATTTCACCTAAAATTAGAAAAAATGAACTCTGCCTCGTATTAACATCAAAGGTCATTCCTTTTCTTGGGCTTTAAAGAGTAAAAACCTGCACCTGCGAAAACGTGAATTCATGAAAATAATTATTGTATTGTTCTGCAGCGAAGCATTACGCTCGATTTACCGGAAGTAATTATCTGGTCTTTCTAAGGTATTACTCGTATGAAAACCATGTTACTATCCTTTCATTTTGGAACATGTAGAGCTGACCCGATTTTACGCATCTGAGAAGTGTATATTATTGTTCAGTAGTCTCTCTCTGACATAAATTTATTCAGGCAAAATTAAATAACCATACCTCAGAAATTTACGGTGAGGGCAAAGGATACACCATACGCTAGAGAAGGACATGGAGCATAGGAGATGTGAAATGACAGCAAATAGGGAAAATTATAAAGGAGAGAAAATAGAATAAAAATTCTCCAAAGACGACTTCAGCATGAGTACATGGGGAAGCTAAAGGAGAACACAAGGAAGAAGAAAATCAGAGAACTGATACAGTATACAGCTTGGAAAAAAGAGAAAGTAAAGGGTATAGTATCTATAATTTGAGATTGAATACAATGAGCGTTATAACATAGTTTGGTACAAGAAATACGTCAGAAAATGAGACTAATACGACTGGTAGAGCAAGACTGATACGGTCCCTTAAGAAACTCACTCAACTGACTGTTTGTTGACGAAAAACTCGTTCAAAACTTCATCTATTACAAGAACAATTTCAATGTCTGAGAAGGAGACTTTGATTAACAACTTCTATCAAATCAAGTTCTAAAAATCACCGCAGTACCTTCTTAGATGATATTTTTTATGTAAGATATACAGGAAAATTTTGGCAAGGGTTTTCTCTCTACGCCCTGAAATTTTCAAGATTTCAAGAAGTACATTCTCTCCCTGTAAGAATTTTACAAAGTTTTTTATTAAACATGACTAAATTTCACCAAGTCGCACCTCAAACCATCAATGTTTTAATGCTGTCTTCGGTTAGTGATATTCCATTGCGACTCCCTAGCAAATAGTAGCATAAAAATATGCCCTCCATGACAACAAAAACTAGAATAAGTCCCATAAAACATGTATCGCTAACGAACATATATAAAAATTGTTTCTGTTTACAAAAATTGTACTCTTGCGCCTTAAAACGTCGTATGAATAATGACACATATTCTGTGCGTCACAAGCTACAAATCATGTTTAAAATAACTGATTATTACAAGCTTAACTGTGCCAAACCTTTCCATTATGGAAAATGGCAGAATAAACTTTGTTATTCACACTTATATATTATATACTTAAAAAACGCAAGACCCAGGTTTCATAATATACTTACATTGTCAGTTTAGTTCCATAACATTGTTTCCTGCCTGGAATGATTCGTGGGCACATCAACTCGCCATTTCCGAGTAATAAGCAAATTTATATCAATCAAATCATATTTCCAATAAATATCAAAGTGCATAAGTTGCAAGATACTACTGCCCTCGAATGAAAAGTAGGATAAATCGGTATGTAGATGGAACAAAAAATATTTGCACAAAGCTCACATCGATAACTAATACAGTTTAAATTGATCTGCAATTAGTAATAGAAATTATATGCCTTACAACTTCGCCTGTATAGTAACTGTTTTAATAGGCATCATAAGCTAAAAATCTTGTTTAAAATTATGTGTACGCACATTAACATTAAAAAGAAGAACTTTGTGCTTTCACATTAATATTTATTCACAAATTTACGGCCATGGTTTCAACGTTAGACATCATCATCGGGTACGCACCTACGCAATGTACGCGCACCTTCAGAGCTATCAGCATAATAATGTTCATCAAATGTCAAAATGCGTAACTTGCACGCTACTACCTCACTCGAAATAAAAGTAGGAATCGTTCGAGTGGCATGTAGATGAAACATGAAAAAAAACACGACCAGTCCAACGGGTGTGATACGAACTCTTGAGGCAGTAGCCGTTTTTGCCACATCCACTGCCCCGACGGTCCAGCCTTGTCGTCGCGGTAGCGGGAATCCCCCAGGTGTGAGCGACCGGAACCCTGAGTCGCACAGGGCAGGCCATGCTCCGGGTACTCAAAACGGCCCGGAGGCCGTGCGCGTTAAATTGGGAGCGATTGGTGGGCAAGAAGCCGGAGCGCAGGACGAGGAATTGCAGCCCCGCACTTCGTCGCCGCGAAATCTAGGTCACGTTGATAAATTGAAGCGAGGAGGAAGGGACACGAGGCGAAACCCACCTTCACATACACGCCCAACTCTCATACCCTACTCATTTTATTCGACCGAGAGTGTTTTATTTTCTTAGTTTTTTTCCCTGTCTAGTTTTCTCCCGTTTCCCTGGCTGCATGTAGTGGGCCACGGGAAAATGGCAGCAAGCTTCATGGTTTAACGATTCTACGGAGCAGACTTACCTTATGTATGGACAACGACGAAACTGCATAAATGTTGCGTAAAAACTGCATCAACTGTATGTAAATGTATCCACCTTCTAATTCTACACTAACTCAAGTTTAAAATATTCATCTACACAAGTTAAAATTTAAAATTGTCATTTTCAAAGTGGAATTTATGTAGAGTATTATGTCGGTGTTTGCCGGCGCATTAAAGTAGGTATATTGAGATTACAACCGCTCGTTAACCACTCCTTTTATTTTTTCCACTTGGTTTATTTCCTAAATATTTTCCCTGTCTAGTTTTCTCTGATTTCCCTGGCTGAATATAGGCCATGGGAAAATGGTAGGAAGCCTTGTTGTTTAACTGTCCTTTGGAAGAAGTAGGAGTCTCTTTATGGATGTCCCACTGAGAAATTTCATAAATGTCGCCAAACCGTATTTAAACTTATCCTCCTAGTTCTCCCCTGTAGTTATTATGTGATATTTTATATATTTTTCTACACAACCTTAAATTTCACAACATTGAATAATCAACTTGAAATTTATGTAGAATATTACGTCAGTTTTTTCCCGTTCATTAACGTAGGTATATTCAGATTACAATCGCTCATGCCCAACTCATTTTATTCACCCGATTATGTTTATTTACTTAATATATTCCTTGTCTAGTTTCTTCTGGTTTTCCTTGCTGCAAATAGGCCATGGTAAAATGGCAGAAAGTCTTATACTTTAATGGGTCTTAAGAGGAAGCAGGGCTAGGAAAAAAACGTCCCACTGAGAAATTGCATAAGTGTCTTGAAACGACATAAATGTCTATCTCTCTGCATCTATGCATATCTAAATGTATCTCTCAATGTCAAACTACGTAATTATAGCATGTTGGTCAACGCGGCTTAAAAATTTCGCATGTTGAATCTAAATTCGAGAATTTTCTTACACCAACATAAAAATGACAGGAAGCTTCGAGAATTATCAATTCTTTTTAAGGAAAAAGAATTATGGATTAGAGACCGAGAAACTGCATAAATATCGTAAAACAATCAATGAAATAAAATACAATACAATAAAAATCAGCTATATCAGCTTTAAAAACTACACTTTAAATATGTATATGTTAATGATAATTATTTTTTGTGACTTTTTCGGGATTTTTGGTCGTAATAAAAGCAATAATTTTTGCACACCTTAGCGATTTTCTTTGGAGTCATGATGGTACACATACAACTGAGTCCTGAGGACCGGAGTACATTTGTTAGCACCGATGCGAATTTCCTTACGAATCCCAAGATAACGGAGAAGAGTCCTCTTTAAAAAATAAGTTGTACCCAAATAAAAACAAAAGAATTTCATCTAGCAGTACTAGGAAAAAGGATAAGCAATTATCTTCAAAGACTATCTCCTTTTACAATTGCAAAGGAGAAGATCAAGGACGCAACGCTTTTCAAAAGTCTTAGAGTTCATAAACGGATGAGATGGTATTTTTTTTTAACAACACAACTCTTTGACGAGAATTTTTTATTTACCTCCTTTTTGCAGTATTCTGCCGTGAATGATGAAGGTCTTAGAAGCTCTTTATCTCTATCGGCTATCCCAGTGAAATATTTTACACTCAGGTGATAACTACAGCTTATAACTTAAGTACGCTCGAAACATATTTTCCAGTAAGATGGAAAATTTCGAAAATATACTCTACATCGCACTGAGGTACTTCAACTTAGCAATCCAACGTGTTCGAATCTCAGGAAGGAAATAGAATTGTATGCCTATTCTTGGGAGCGTATAAAGTACCAGTTATTAGACTTAAACATCTATTTCGGTAAAGAATGCCTAAATGCAATAGGGAATCAAGTTTCAATGATTATAGGGATCAAGTTTCAATGATGATTAAGTGTACTGCACCTTTCTAATCCGCGTCAAATCAATGCTTTTATAATGTCTGATGAGACTGATAATATACTTAAGCCTAGTAGCAGAAAATTTGATAAAAATACCGCTTTCCTACGCTTTCGATTAAGATTAGCGTATCATTGGGCGCAGACAAGACTAATCTGTAGCAGTGTTTATTACCCTATTCCCTTTGTTTCATTTGTTGCAAGGGCATTCTAAAGATAGCCTTTTTACAAGGCTACCATACTATAAGTTATAATTATGTGCCGCTTTTACAGCACTTTTTGTAGAACAGCAAACATTTTGAATTGAACTTCCTGGAACCAAAGGTCTTTCAAATTTACCTATGAGCAAATAAATTAGCATTTACCCCACGTTAAAAATCCACCTATAAGAAATGTATTCATTTATTTTTTTATCGGCACCAAGTATACAATAAACACCAATAAAACGTGAAGGACTGAGGTTATATCAGCATGACCACGTAAGTCAGCCTCATAACTGTTTTTACTAAAATGTAGGCGTCAGAGTTCTGAGGCAGCTGAATACAGTCACTATACCTCTAACAATAATTTTATTCCACGTAGACAACAATTTAACTGATTTTAGATCATTTTTGTGCATTGATATAATTTAAATTCTTGAAAAATTAAGCATGCAGAATTTTCTGTAACACAATATCTTTAAAACTCCGACTTGTAACCGAATATGCTAGGTACTCATTTCAAATAAAAGTTATATTTCATTGATTAAACGCAAATATCCTCCTGAAAAGGCATTTATGTCTCGTACTTATCAAATTCTTAATATTGATTAGGGACTCAACAAAGAGGACATTGAGTATAGCCCTGTACTCCCACACGTAAATGATAGTTACAATTTTAGACTTTAATGGAGATTCTACAGAGAAATTTTTAGGCTTCTCTGCTTCCTAGTACTTATTAAATATTCACATCGTACGTGTCTTACCTTCAGAAGCATACAATGTCCTTCCTAATAGCTTTATTATGTGTTATAAACCATGCAGTGGAAGAGGTTACGTTAATTATTACAGAATATAAGTGATGGTTTCAGGCTTAACTCTCTGAAACCTTTCCATCATGGAAAATAAAAGAATAAACTTTCTCATGTTGCCTAAAAATATTGAAAAAACACGACCTGGTTTTCGTAACATGCTTACATCTTCAGGTGTAACCATGTAGCTTCCTGAAGATGTAAGCATGTTACGAAACCCGGGTCGTATTTTTAAAAGTACATTTAGAGAACATAACAAAGTTTATTCTTTTATTTTCCATAGCGGAAAGGTTTCTCAAAGTGAAGCCTAAAACCATCACTTATATTTTGCAAAAGTGGAAGCAACAAAATGTATTCTTTTATTTTCCATAATTTTTACAGAATTTGTTCAAAAATGCCACTTCTCATTATATTAAAACTTAAACTTTCCTCCTCTTTATACTGCATTTCTCCCTTTTTTTTAGGCGAAATAAGTATTTAAAGAAACAGATAAAAACCACGTTTCCTACTCGGTTAAGAAGTTTAAATATTTTCCTGCAAATTTATGGAAAGCGACTGACCACATGGACTCCACCTTTTTTGCCACTTAGGCATTATTAAAGCCGTCAACCTGTGTTGTAAATAATAAGAGGTAAAAGACGACAATGAGGCCGGAGGGGTTATAGAACTGGGGAAGGGAACGGGCGGCCGTTGGGAAATGGGGAAAGTTAGCCACTCACTATGGAAGAGCGGCTATAAACGAGCCGGGACAGCTATTGCGCCGTGTGTTATTGCCTCTGCAGTAACTGTATCGACCGAAGGGGTAGGACGCCGGTGTCGCGGATGTACAATACAATTACCGCACCTCCGGATGCGGCATCTATGTGGGGAAGGCCGGAGCGATAGCAGCACGGAGCTGGCAACGGGATAGCGGGGTACGTTTGTCTGGATAAATAAGGGAAAGGAGGGTCCAGTTAAGCCGCTCTGCTAAGGAGAGAATTGACCGAAAAATTCCCGATCACGCTGTAACGATTAATGCTACGATTACGTGCGGTATTCAGTCTTTGGAATGTTAAAAGTATAAAAATTTTGGATAGAATTTATCCCCTACCGACGGGTTGAGAACCAAATTAAGATTTGAAGTTGATGGAAGATCGTTAATTGAGTGGTTTGGTAGCCAAGGTGTACCAGTGATTTCTTTTTTATATAGAGTTAGGTACAGAAATTAGGTATGGAAAACAAATGAGATCAATTAGTTACTTAGTAGTGCATTTGATTTTCCACTCGATGTCAGCACAGAGCAGAGACTCACACGTTTCCCTTGACAACCAGGTTTTTGTATACTTATTCTTACAATTAACTTTACCTAACCAACCTACTCAATTGCTTCCTGTGCTTGAAGTAGATGGCACTCTGAAATTAAAGACATGCGTATAAGGCTGAGACTCATCCGGTGGTTAAGAACCAGAGGCGGATTCATGGAGGGGGCTAAGGAGGCTATAGCCCCCCCCCTTGAGTATCCAATAAAAACACAAGACAGGATGGTAACTTTTTCCGACCCCCATTACTGCTGGAATCTTAACCCCCACTTAGCTGGAGTTTTAACTCCCCCCTTGTCCCAATCCTGGATCCGCCACTGCTATGATTTAAGGAGGTATGACCACGATAAAGCTTGGAGTTATATTGAAAGGGGAGCATAAATCAATTTATATGAATCTGTAAACTAATTTTAACTAATAAAATATTAAAGCAACAGCTTCAGATGTTGATTTGAAAGAAAAAAATTATATAATTTTAAATTGTTAGTAAGAAATTAAGTTTGGAGTTTGACTGAGGAAGATATTCATAGAAGGTTCGCTGCAAGAAGTTTGAAGATATTAATTGTTACTAAGAAATTAAGTTTGGAGTTTGACTGTGGGTAGAAGGTTCGATGCAAGAAGTTTGAAGATATTAATTAACAGGAAAAAATCAAAGCGGAAATTTTTTTCGCTTTTAATAACATTTCCAAAATATGCTCTGCATTGAGTATTTCGTAGGCTGATGATAACCAAATTTGGGCTTTCAAGGCAATTATTTATGAAATTAACATTTCAAATCTCGAATATTTTTATATACTTTTATTTTGTTATGGCGACTACTGTATACCAATGGGACAAAAATTAATGACAGAAGAAAATAAGAGGAAATTCCAGTACCAGTAAGTTAAAAGTTACTAGCAATTTTCCTCATATCCTTTGAATTTCGTCACAACCGCTTTCAAAACATTTTGAAATATTTTCTGATGACCTGAAGATAATAAACCAGATTAAGCCAAAACCACTCCCTTGGTTTGGATATTCGTGTTGTGTGAGTTTAAATAGAGAAACAGTTATGAAGTCACGAATATAAGGCCAGTACTCTCACACGTAAGTGATACAATTTCATCGTAGTGTAACGAATAGATTCCGCAGTCAAGTTTTAAGTTTTCCTGCCTTCTGAGATTTATAAAATATTCACACCATAAAAGCGCCTACCTACAGAGGCATTTAAAGTCTATACTACCCATTTCAGAGCAATTTATGAACCATGCATTGGAAGAAATTAAGGTGATTTTCCAAAATTTGATCAAAAATTTCATTTCTTATTGGATTTAAACGTAATATTTCCTCGTCAATATTCAACGCATGTTTTTTTAAGGCGAAAAAAAATTAGTAAACATAGAAGTACTCGTTCAAGTATATTTGATTAACCATGCGTTGGAAGATACAAATGTAATTATAAAATTTTACTTCTAAGATGTATTAAATGTTCATTCCATAAATAGATTAATTTCTTGAAATTTTTTTAGTAACCTCTTCAGTACATTTTATAAACCATGCATTAGAAGAAATTTGTGTAGTTTAATTTTTTTTAATTTTATATTTTATTGGATTAAACGGAATTGGATTAGTAGTATTTCCTTGTCAATATTACACCCATATTTTTTTATGGCGGAAAAAATATGAGAAAATTGGCGAGACGCACACAGAATTGAGATTTTCCCGCAACTTTCTTATTCCCGTATTTTCCGTGAGGGAAGGCAGCTAATTTAAAACTCACCCCAACACTACGGAGAGAAGCACGCTCATCTCCCATCGCAACGGCACGGCAGAGGCAGGCTTCCACGCGCAAGACATCGCTTTTATCTTATCCTCACACACCCCGGCAACATTCCCAATGCCCTGTTCGTCCTATCTGCTGCTCAACTATTACTATCTCTCTTCGAGCGGAGCATCCGACTGGAAGCACTTTGTCTACTCCTACTCCCTATAAATACTTAGCGGCTTCACTT
The DNA here is from genome assembly GCF_921293095.1 of Ischnura elegans. Classification (NCBI taxonomy): domain Eukaryota; kingdom Metazoa; phylum Arthropoda; class Insecta; order Odonata; family Coenagrionidae; genus Ischnura; species Ischnura elegans. The sequence goes on along the minus strand of NC_060255.1, from coordinate 88,233,707 downwards.
GCAAGCATTATCTCCCGCCCCTCGATCCTCAGGCGCAAGAAATCGTACTCGCTCGATAACAAGTCACGGCTTACGACGCCAATTTCCTGTCCTGCAGACCACAAAATTACTTCCTTTCCGGAAAATACTGAGGTCTTCGGAAAGGTAACAAGATTTAATGATACCAGATTGCTTCGATTCCATAATTTGTTCGGATAGTAACTAAAAAAATACACGATCCGTGCGTTAAATGAGAAGTTTTAAACCAAAGCAATTGAAAACGAACGTAAACAATGGTATTCACTAATTCTATCAGGTTTAGGCAGTTAACACCCAGTTTTTATCATCATTACCATCAATCATTACCAAATCCCTTCCTTATATTCAATCCCCAAAATACACGATAATATAGGGATTTATTTTCATTCAAAATTTATTTTTTGAAAATTTTCAAATAATTCTTGAATGAAATAAAATCCCTGATTAATTGAGTGGGTTTTGAGTCAACCATAATTTTGGCCATAGTGAGCTGCGCATGATACCTGTTGAGGAAAAATATGAACTATAATCTCCAACCTATAATGTAATTTAACATTTAAATATAAAGATTCAATTATAATGTGATGCAATAGATAATTCAATAATTAATAAGATTTATTGTTTTAACCAAACTTTGAAATGTGAATATCTCAGTACAATAGAAACGATGGTTGGCAGTCTTTGAACTCGACCGCTTCAATTGATCAGAATTTCATTTCAATGGCATCTTCGCTACAAAACAGTTCGACATAATTATTTGGTAGCATCAATTGTCGGTGCAATGTGAAGTACAAGTAGTCCTAGGAATCTAGAATACGAAAAAAAACGCCGAAAAGTATTATGGATTTATTCAGAATTTATGGAAAACTTATTACGACCAGTGAAAATCTCTAGGGTTTCAATCAATAGATTATGCACGTCCCTTTAAAAGGTTTCGACGGATGACTCGCTCATCGCCATTTGAAATATACGAACCAAAATGATGGATTCTTCAGTTAATTTCTAAATTTACTTGATCCCCGATGACACTGAGTGAGACAAATATCTCAACAACCTGAACTCGGCATGATAATCGAGATATCTTTGCGTATGATAATAAGTATATTCTATCATCATCGTCAACAATCCAAAGATTAGTTCCACATTGCTCTGCATTTCTCTCTCCTATCCGCTAGCCTTTTCATAGCGACGCATTTCTTCTCTTATGCATCCTGTATAACCTGCCCCATATAACTCATTCGGGGTCGTCCCTTGCCCTTTTTACCTTCCATCTGTCCTTCTACGATAGTCTTCATCAGGCCATCATGTCTCAAAATGTGGCCAGCCAAGTTGTCCCGTCTCCTGCTCAAGATTTTTAGGAGGTTTCTCTGTTCTCCCACTCTTCTTGGTACTTCCTCATTGTTTACACGGTCGATCCAGTTATCTTCATCATTCTTCGGTAGCACGACAATTCGAATGCATCCACTCTTGACTTCTCTGCTAGTGTCAACGTACAAGCCTCGCTTCTATAGGGGAACATGCTCCATATGTAGCATCAGATCCGTATTTATTCTCCATAAATATTCTATCATTGGTAGGAAAAGTAATGAAAGTTAACTGCTGTTTTTTCGTATCTTAGTTTAAAAGGACAATTTGTATTTCCCATTGCATTCATCTTTAATAACACTGCTGCAACGCAATTATTCTCTCGAATCCTTTTTGATGACAATGCCATGGAAATAAAATCCTAATTTCTTTTCAAATAATAACTTCTTGATTAAAAGTAAACCCTTAAGGCAGTCCTCTAGTGTAGGGATTAGATAAAAGGAAATAAGGGAAAGCGATTGTTGAACCTTAACCTGAGTAAAAGCCGAGGAATGTTCAACTATATTGTTCACCAGACGTAATTTTTTTTACAACTAGGCAAGTTTTGGCTACAAAGAAATAAAAAATGTCACAATTATACGCATTTATATGAATACACACTCCAATTCTAAAATATTTCATCACATGGAATGGAAATGATTAGTGTTCTTCTGGATACTAATGAGCAGGAAAGCCGAAATTTATATGTAAATCATTATCGGGGTTGCGAAACATTCCAATCTCATTGAATCCATTTCAAAAATTTTGATTCAGATACCGCAACTCAATTTCGTATTTATTATTTATATAGAAGCAGAGGAAATAATGGAAATGCCAGCAAATGAGCAATATGTACTCGAAAATTTAACTTTCGTTCCACCAATTGATTTGTAGTCATATGCTTCATATTTTCCATGAAAAAGAGACAAATAGCCTCTCAATAATTATTCATTTCATCATGTATTCATTTATTAATACTTGGTACGTGGGGTCATTTTTGCACTGTGGCTGCTCATTAGGCGGTACACCCGCGCTGGCAAGCATTCATTAAACATTTATTTCACCTGGGATTTCAATTGAATGAAGCCGCATGCAAGAGATTTGTTGGACAATGGTCAACTAAATTAACCTACTTCTTCATTAATTCGGCCTACCATGGAGCTCATACTCATTAAAATATAACTTTCATTGCGAATTAAAGATATGTATGACGTCATTTAAATGCAAGAAACTCGTAAATTTTCGATGAATGCATTGAATTTGTGGGTAAATACCAGGAAATATAGCTAAATTTCATCGCATTAGACGCGGACATGCCATATATTCGTATTACATTAAGCATTTTCGAGGGGCATAAAACTTTTATCTCCATTAGTACAACTATTGAAGGCAACAAATTGATAGTGGAGTATTTTAATTTGTATACAATGCTATATTCAACTTGATCATTTGAAGATAGACGCGGTTGTAGATAATCTAGCCCTATCAGTATGTAAGTTGTAGTTATTACATTTTTTATTGAAACTTCATCAAAGCATCATAAGAAACGACTGAATGACGTACATACGTGCCCTCAAAAATCAAGTCGATATAATAGGTAAATAGTGGCCAATTGCCAAACGTAATTACACTCCACTATGTAACTTAATGAATATCCATGCATTAAAAATCTCAAGGTATATTCACGCTATTTAGTGAAATAAGAAACCATTGTCATGTAATTTTTAGCAACTCGATGAAAATTCAACGGAAAATAGTTTATTTTAGTATACCGAAACTAGTCACGGTGATAACTTTTCAGAAGTCACTTGACATGAACAAATTGTGAGAAAAAAATCATTTACCTTGACCGGAATTCGAACCCGGATACCCCGATTTCCAGTCGAGGATTTATCTAAAGCACTCGACGGGAAACCGAGGGTTCCAGGTTCGAATCTCGGTCAATCCGAATGATTTTTTCTCCGTGGATTTCCACAAAATACGGCATTTAATTAATAAAATTTGCGCATTATTTATCGACTAGTGTAAAAGATCAATCCCAAATTGTTATAATTAAGTGTAGTGAGTGTAATACAAAACGGTCGAAGTAACTGAAAATTACCGATTTATTTGAACAGAATTTAAGACTAATGCTACAGAATCAAAGAAAGGTAGGAAAAATAAGCAGCATTAAATTCCATAAAAAGCCTCTGAACTCAGTTCAGAAAATACAATCTCATATATCGAAAGTCGAAGACGAAACAAACCGCATAAACTAATCTTTAACTGACTGTTTACTTCAGGGGCAAGACAGGCTACGAATCGCATATTCTTTCATCAAACTGAATGCAATAAGAAATATATATGAGGCTATGAGTAGATGGGAGGGTAGTTGAAATAGGCACTGGGTCGTGAAATGGGACCATTTTTTCTATGATTTAAAAGGGAATTTTTTACTGCGTAGAGTCTGGTAACTCGTTCAGAACTAAAAGAAGCATTTTTGTTAATTTTTCCAAGCCTAGAAAACGTGAATTAATCACAACTTGTACCGTGTGACTACACAGGCGTCACAAAATTCTGCAAAACCTACACTCAATTCAAGAGAGAGAGAGAGAAGTTAGAACCTGACGCTTGGATAATCTCTCTAGCATTTCAGAAGAACACCACCGAATGATTAAAAGTGCCTTGAGCTTAAACCACGATTTAAAAAGCAACGCCAGAAAACACTTTTCACGTTTTTTTACAACCCGGCACTATCTGGCCCGTATCGAGAAACGAATAAAAAGCGACATTTTTCAAAACATTAAAACTCTCCACAAAAAAATAAACGGGGGAAATAATACAAGGAAGGGGTACACCACACGTTTTAACCCCACATTTTTTTCCATACACACATCCCTCTCCCCTAACGTTCTAGCCTTTCGACCATTCCTCCGCCTGCTAGATTGAGAAAGCGACGAGTGCTCGGCCATTCTACCTTCAATTGTTTTAATATTCACCCCCCCCCCCCTCCCTCACCACTCTTTCCCGCTCACAGTACTCCCCATCCCTGCATATATCCCCACAATCTCTCGCCAGTTATTCGACCCAGTTCCCGGCTCGGAGTACCGTAGGCGACGACAGCGGTGCACAAATGCTCACCAACTTGCGCTAGCTACCTCCTTCCACTATGGCTCACTTAAAAAAAAAAGACTAAAGGGAAAAAAGAGAGAAAAAAAACGCCTACAACCACCCACTCCTTCATTTCCTTTCGCCAACTCCCTTTCTCCGTCCCCCTCAGCCTCACCTCCCGCGATACATAATGAGAGCGTTATTCATGGCACTTTGGAACAGTATTTTAACGTTATTACTTCACAGGCTTTTTTTTCTCTCTCCCTCGCGCTTGCATCAGGGTCTGTTGGGAGAGAGACGCCATATGCAGTGAGCATTAAGCCGTCAGCGAAGGAATGGCGGGTGCAATGCAAGCCCGCGTAAAAATCGATGACTCAATCTCACCCTGTTTCTCCACTCTGCCATGCACACAGTCGCAATTTCCACCCTACCCTCTACTATCCCAGACGCCAATGTTTTCGATCGCCTAGTTCATCGCCTAGTATAGAGTTCATATTTTGAATTAATAGATCGAATTGCGTACATTACGGGGCTTTCGGGGTCCTTATTAATATATCACACTCGAAAATATATAAGTAAGATAAAATTCGGGGTCTTTCATTCACGCTCTTTTCCTATAGTTTTCCATTTAGGACATTAGTTTTTACTCAGAAGGGTTTCGCAGGTTTTTCACGCCCCCCCCCCCCCCCCCCCAATGTGAGGACATTTTCCTGAAGTGTGTTTTTTTGCTAACGGATATTACTCACTTATCCTCTTTTTTTCCCCACAAATAAAAACATTTTTACACAAAATTTTCATTTATAATTTCTTTATCTTTTTTGACGTTTCACTGATAGTTTTTACTGTAATTGAATACTTTTCTATATCAAATGAACATTTTTTTACCTTAAATGTTTATTTACCTTCACATTAATATTTGCACTGACGCTAACGAGGAATTGTAATGCATGATACGAATATGAAAAAGAATGGTCACTGACTGGTCTCGGCTAAATTAATAAAGGCAGATTTCGCCAACGGATTGCATGATTTTTTAGTTCAAATATAAGAAGTAAAGACCTTTTCAGGTTTAAAAAACAGACTATTGTGTATTCATAAGAAACTAAAAAACCCTTATAGCCCTTACAAATTTGTGAATACCCTTATTTCATACATTTTTCCCAAACCGGTGGCTACTCAGCATCAGTTTTTCATATCCTACCACCCATTCAATCCCCACCGCTTTAATTTTGGATATGACCTGACATAACCAAGGAGTAAAAATTGAGGTTGGCTGAAGACTCACTGGATTTCTTAGCAGAGGGTACTTACGAATTGATGAGATTTATAAATATGGATTTTTTTAAATTATCAAATGAATTCATCTAAAAATACCTTTTCAGAATGTTCCAATTGCAGTTAAATAAGCACTATCGCGACGCACAACAAAATAACTTTAATGAAATGAATAATATACAAAATGCAAATATCCATTGTATTTAACCTTTATAGTGTAAACATACTCATCACAAATAATAAAAAAATCAACAGAATCTTATTCCGATAAACTTTAGCGATAGTCATCTGGTTCTCAATCATTTCAATTTATGGCATTCTCTACAAACAGGATGCCACTTTCATAGCTCCATCTGTTGACGCAGTTGATTATGAAGGGACGGATGAAGAGATCGCATAGTATTTGAGCCTCCATTAATCCAATTACCCTCTGTTAATCCAATCCTATGCCATTACAGCGATTGACTTCAGGTCTTTATACTCCATCCTAATACTATCGATGCGGGTTCCGTACAATTAAGTGTGTGGTCTATAATTGAGGCCAATATAAATACTGTAAATGAAGGAACCTCTTATAATGCAAAGTTGACTTCGATGAAATTTCGGCTAAATGTAATAATAGTAATTCTACACATATTCTAGCACATTTAGTTTACGGTATTGTTTATTTCTCTATATATATGCAAATAGAAATGCCATTCATGAAAAAAAGTCTCCACTTACAAATTTCCTTCGCATAATATCTGAAATAGCCAATTTCTTAAAAGCAACTATTCCAAATGCATGCTTGACCTACCAAAATCCTCCGCGTAGAATTATGACTCTTTTCCCTATGGGCTCAAGTAAACTATGCTTACGGTTTAAAATTGGCCACTAAACGCAAACCATTTTAAACTCGCGAATACATTTGAGAAAAAACATAATTGTACCACATGATCATCGTTAAGCTTAGAACCTCTGCAGGGTCAATGAATATGCCGTTGCAATCAATAATGCGACTTAGGTAATTTCGCGGCAATTTGGACCGAAGTTGATCCATAAAACCTGATATGTCGGTTAAAAAATGGAATGTTTTCCCTCCACAAATAAAATGCCTATATTGGAACAAAATGTGAATTATGGGTAAATTCAAAATTTTGATTATTTCAAGCATAAAGTATTTTACGCTAAATTTTGTGAGAAGAAATAAAACTTAAACAGATGTTAGATAACCTTTTTTCACACTACATTCATTGAAAAATAAACTAAAATGCAACCAAAATATTTTAAAAACGAAAATTTTTAAGGAATTAATTCAAATAAATGTGCGATTGAAATATTTTAACAATAGGATTTTAAACATATTTTAAATATAAATAAAAAAAATAATCAGGGGTCAAAGTAACCTCCATCAGTAATGGCAATACGAAATATACATCGGTACCAATGTTGACCTAGAGCCGTCTAACGGTAGTCCTCGGTGCCCCAGACAAGGATAAAACTATGTAACCCAAGTATTTTTTTATATGTAGCTGTATGAGAAATTAAGTTACATAAAAATGTAGTTGAAATAATTTAACGATATCAAAATTAATTATTTTAAACATAAAATTGGAATATTTAGGGGCCAAAGTGACCTCTCCGGCAATATGAAATATAATGCGGTTCCAATGTCAACCCATTTTTGACCTCGAGCAGTCTAAAAGTAGGTATTCCTCGCTGTTCCTACTAAGGAATACACAATACAACAAAACCATTTTTTATATGAAACTTTATAAGCAATTGATTTAAATAAAAATTGAATTCAATATTTAACTGATGTGAAACTAAAATATTTTAGATTTAAAATTGGAATAATCAGATGCCAAAGTAACCTCCGGAGGTAACTGTAATACGAAATAGACAGCGATGCTACTGTTAGACCATTTTTGACCTCGAGCAGTCCAACAGTGTTGCTTGGTGCTCGTATTAAGGATATGACAGTGTAACCAAAATATTATTTACAAAAAAAGATAAATGCAAAATGAATTAATCTAAATAAAACCGAGTTGAACTATTTTAATTCGATCAAATTGAAATATTTTAGGTATAAAATTAGGAATAATAAGAGTGAGTCAGAGTGACCTCTCTCCGTATCGGCAATACGAAACAGCGATTCCAATGCTAACCCATTTTTGACCTCGACCAGTCCAACAGTAATCCTCTGTGCCCTTACCAAGGATAACCCAACACCATTACTCCGCACCATTGCACATCTCCTGTTTCTCTTCGCGTCCCACAGAGGGTAGCACTGCCGAGAGGGCTTGGTAAAACAAGGGCAAGGCCGAATAGTCTCCGCGAGAGAGAGAGCCCTGTGCTTCTAGGAAAATTCCCGCTCTTCACCGTTTGAGCCGTGCAACTTAACGGAGGAGAGACCGTGTCCCCGAGCTGCCGTTAGCGACGCTCCCTGAACTCACATCCTTGTATATCCAACAATTCCCGGATCCGCCGACGGGCCTGAAAATCTCCGGATTCTCCGTCGCAAAAATATGGATGTTTTAAAGGGACGAATCACAACCCTTAACCTCTAGAGGGTGGATTTAAATACTAAAAATAGATCTATGCAAATTATTACGACTTAATAGCATTAAAGGTTAAAATACTCTGTGCCCTTACAAAGGATAACCCAACACCATTACTCCGCACCATTGCACATCTCCTGTTTCTCTTCGCGTAGAACTGCCGAGAAGCACAGCTATGAGGATATCGTGTTTCGCCAAAAATCACCATCGTATTTTTCCATCTATTTCCTTGATTAAAATACGTCACGTTTGGTCTCGTTTTTTTTAATTACGTGCAAATTACTAACATTTCACTTGATTTATTGTTGATTAAGTGTCTTGGAGTATAGGTCTTGAAGAATTTAAAATGCAAATATTTGCCATTTTTTGAAATGAAAAATATGGATATTTAGAGCGACCACTCTCAACACTTAACCTTTATAGGGCGAAGTTAAATACTGAAGACTCATCCTATTGTGCAAATTATTGAAAATTAACGCTATTATCACTAGATTTAACGTGAATTCAGCGTCTGGTAGTAAACGTCTTGAAGAATTATAAATGCACATTTCTCCGGTTTTGTAAATGCAAGATATGGAAGTGTAAAATGGAAAAATCTCCAATTTTAACCTTTATAGAGTGAATTTGGATGCTCAAAAGGTATTCTCCGCACATTATTTTATTTACAACGTTGTTATAAACTCCCATATTTTCATCTTGACTGGGTTAAATCTTGCAACTCAATTTCAGCCCATATTCCGATTAGCTATCAAGCTAAAATTTTCAGGGTAACTCAGAACGAGATGAGGATGCATTACTATGACTCTTTTATCATGATTTTTACTGTGATACGATTTTTATAAAAAAATTAAAATTAAATATGGACTTTAATTTACAAAAATGACCATAAAAATCCGATGGCTGCGCTGCGATCATTTTGGAACGAGAATGGTGGAGATCCATTTTCACATAATTTACTTGTTTTTTTTTTAAGTCCACGATTAAAACGCTGTTTTTAGATAAAAATATTTTTACTTGAATAATATTATATTTATTAAATTATTATCGCTGGATTTATTGTTGATTCTGCGTCCAGGATTAGATACAAGTGCAGAAGAATTTTATATGCAAATATATTTTCGCTTCACAGCCAGCGGCCTTAATAATATAAAAATAGTGCTCCGAAAAAAAAAGCAAACGAAGTTATAAAAGTAGGTCGTGCCCGACGATTAATCGCAGCTAAACCAAATACTATTTAAAGACTTTTCGTGACATAAAAAATGAAAACTAATTTCAATCATGAACTTTATCTTGCATGCGAGAAGAATTTTGAGATGCAAATAAATTTCTATAAATGATTAATGGCATATACCTACGAGGGAAGTTTTTTTTCAACCTACGATGGCTCAGCAAAATCACCATACAAGCGATAGGCAGGTACTGCGCGGATTGGGCGATTGCGCGTCCTCCGCACTACACGCTCAAGTAATTTCTAACCGTAAGTTGTTAGTTTAAGGTTAGCGGGTATCTCATCAACAACACTGCCTCAATTGGTTCTTCTACCAAGGGTGCACAATGGAGTGACAGCCAGAAAACTCGTCTAACGTCTTCAGCATTGACATGCATTGACATTGACCACTATACCGATAAAAGAGAATTTTTTAAATGCAATTAGCTGCAGTGTGAAACATTATACCTATTCCCATGCAAAACAAAATAAGAGGCTTCTGGAAGTGTTCTGATTCATGACAACGACAGTCATCTCAGCGCTGATGAAGCCCAACTACTCCTGGAGCAATTTCAATGGGACATTTTCGATCATCTGCCGTGCAGCGTCGACATAGTGCCGTGTGACTTCCATCTTAACACTGAAGTGAGGAAGTGGCTAGGAGGGAAGGGTTTTCAAACAAGCTTTGAGCTTCAGAACTAAGGCAAAATTCATTGGAGGTCTCTGGTGGCAGTATCTTCTGAAGAGGGTGTGGTAAAACTTGTCCATAGGTTCGACAAATACCTCAATTGCCGAGGCGATTATATCGAAAGGATACCGCAAGTGTGCTCAACTTTTAGCCATGAAATAGTTTATAATTATTCACTTCGACGTCTGTTCATAAACAGTCGGAGGTTGAAAAAAAACGTCCCGCGTATTTAGAAACAATTTTAAAGCACACCAACTGTATGCCAGAAATCGAAATCACAAAAATTCCCCACAGATTTTATTTAGGCGCATGACCTATTTTATATCAGAATCAAGCCTGAATAGCCTTTATGTCCAGCATAAGTCATTATTCTTTCAAACGCACCCGACTTATCCCAAACTGTTCAAACACACTGCGTTCCCCCTACATTTGATACTAATTCCTTCCGGTAAGAAAGAAATATTAATGCCCTTGGTAACTCCCGGCTTTAACGATTTTTCGACCGCGAGCGGCTCTGTCGCTTCGAATTTTTTCCCCGAACCGTTTTTATATATCCTCCATTCTCCGAGTGTCGTCGTGTTGACCCTAAAAATTGAAGACTGGCCTCGGAGACTCAGGAGGATGTAAAGAGCCAGGCCGAAGGTCTGGTTTGTCGCACAGGTCGCACGGAATGAACGAAGCAAGAGAGGGCTCACGAGCCTTAATGCATCACTTCAATTTGCAAGGTCACGCCAGCCAACGGGAGGAAAAAAATATATAATGGAGATAACGTCGACCCATCATCGCCCATGTAACAGACGTGGTGGAGGCCTAAAATTCTAAAAGCAAAGTAAAAAACGCTACCGTGAGCGAGCACCTGCAACAGACGCATGATTCGACAACACAAAAAAAAATCCCTCTTATATATTCGTGCTCGTATCTTTATAATGGGTTTAATTTTTCCAATTTACCAAGAGTTTTTTTTATTCTGACTGCCTTTCGTGGATTTTACAGCATTTCACTCTTTATTAATTTAACGGGATGTTGGACACCTGGGAGTTCATTAGCCATTCTGGGTAAACATCCAATCTGCCAGTACGTTTTAGTTCACCTCCAATTTGCATCACAAAAGCTTTTAGCATTTCCATCATATCTCTATTCTTTACGCTTCCTCCTGCCCGAATTTTTGTTGACCCTGGGCCGTATTCCATTAAATTATTAGACTATTCCGATCGATGGCGAGTAGTTTTAACGTATTCCATTTTTAGAGGAGCATAAAGGTACTGTTAACTAGCCTACTATTATTTCTGCGCTTCTTCACGTGACATACATTTTCGTTTAAAAGAAAAATATTTACAGTACCAACGGTCTTTAAAACGCAATCAACGAAATATAAACGTAAATTTACCCATAAATGGATCAGCAGGAAACATTTCTCATGGTATTCCTAATGTTCCTTACCTTATTATTGTCAATAATAAAAAATGAATGAAGAACGTTAGGAACAAGTCGAAATAATTCCGAATGAAATTTATTGTTTTAAAAATTAGAAACAAGCATATGTTATATATCAGCATTTTGCGACCCCTAAGATTGAAAACAATGTTTGTAAAATTAGTAGGTGCTCGAATCTAAAAAAAGATCCGCAGAATGTACATTTAAAATATTAACGCGTAATTCAAATTGAACCAGATGAAATGGCATAACATAAAAAATGGGATTATTTATCTTTACGCTCCAATTATAATGAGTACCTATCCTCACAACCCATAGGTCTGCAGTGCTAGGATCTCTCGTATAAAGTATCTACCTCAAAATAGTACGCCATATATGCTTTTATAAACATTTTCAATAGGATAATTTAATTATATAAGAACGTATTGGTAATTGACCATGCCAGTAAGAGTGGCTGAATTTATAAAAATATGAGCTTCCATATCCTTTTGTGCCCCTAATTAGGGAAATTTTTCCGGACATACAATTACACTTCGAACAAGGAAAATAGACTTTCGCATAGTAACAGTAGCCACTAATTAGAGCCATGTAATTTGCAATTAGAATAAATAACCAAATTATTCATTCCCAATATCCTCAGGAACGCCAATAAATCTTTTCCTGCAGCTGTTGTTATGCTACACTAAATTTAGCCTCACATTACATTCGCTATTTTATTTTTAGGATCAGGCGTAGAAGATCAATGGAATTTAAAGTTATGCAAAAAATACTCCCCATTCCTTTTTCGCAATTATTTTATACAGTGAGTTTTTATAAAAAAATTCTCATTTATTCCATTTCATAGATGAAAAATCCGGTAGTATTAAATAATTTCAAAGAAGTATCCATTGCTGAATTCCATGACGGCATAAATACATAGAACTACTGCTGAAGTAGCTTGGATATATTTTTCAACGGCTATTGACTCTTCAAAGTAATGAGCAATTTCACGTGTCATAATAAGTCCAGAGGGCATTATACCAATGAGTAGATGTCCATGTATCAAGGATAGATTTTTTTAGATAAGTGTCTTTTCTAAATTAAAACGTTAAACCACAGATTAAAAGTAACGGGGCAAATTTAATTATACTTGTAAGAACTAGTCTGGGGGCAAGAAGTATATCTTAATACTCACTTTACTTTAGCAGCACGGATTTAATAAAATAACAATCATTTGCTATCACTAGAGATCATTGTTAGAGCTAAGTTAGAAAAATGAAAAACTTTGGGCATCAGCGGAATTTGTTAGAACTGCCTGATTTGGAAAAGCGTTTGCGCGATGTCCGATTAATAAATATATCGCGTTTTCCAATTTATAAATGTTCTGATTGCATTCTATGCATCCTGTTCTGAAAAGATCCCGAAAAATTGTATTTTAAAATTAAAGCCAAATTGCATTTGTAAAAGTTATTTTTCCCACAGTGATAAAAAAAGATTGTAGTGCTCTTAGCCATAGGATAGGCTCACGTACATATACTTATTATATTCAATGCTATAAATTTCTGAGGATATTCCTAAATAAAATGTAATTTCAAATTCAAACCAAATTGCGTGTGTGAAACATATTTTTTGCATCGTGGATAAAACAAGATTGCACGGCTCTTGGTCACAGGATAGGCTCCTTTGGGTTTGTCGTCTCTTGAGCGGAAATATCACGGGCCGACGCTATGAGGTTGCGAAGTCGTTAAAAAAATTCGGAGGAGGGGGAGAGAAAAGGGGGTTTTAAGCCTCATGAGCCCCTTTGAATACGTGCCAGCCTGTGCCCGAAAAAAAACAGCTATTTACAGCATGCATTGCTCAGAGACAAACATTACCTTGACGCGTGCGCGATGGCTACGAAGGAAAAATGAAAACAAATTTAGAGTAATTTTCCGAAGACGTGCAATACGGATGGCATTTACAATCTCGCGAGCACCGATGTGGGTTTGCTTGCGAGTGAAGAAAAAGAAAGACAAAGAGCAAGGAGACAGCCGACGGACATCCTGGGAATGTCTTCTCGTTCCCACACCTATCAAAAAAAAAACATTGTCATTTCCAGAAAATGATGAGAAACAGACGGAATACACGATTTTCTTCACCCGGCGGGGACAATTCTCCGCTTTGGGAGAGGGAACGTGTGGAGTAAAAAAATAATATAGTGGTTTGGGAGAAGAAAAGTGGTAAGAGCAAGAAGATTGGAAGAGGAGGAAGAGAGGTGACATGGGAGGAGGAAATAAGGGAGATCAATGATTTCTATACGAGCTCCTCCGAAGATACGATTAGATGAAGAAAATACCAAAAGTAAATATAATATTCTTTCTCTGACTCCCTATCCAAGTGTATCGTAATTATATTATTTACCCTGTACTCTTTTTATGATAGATTTTTTACGTTTAATTTTTTTTCATATTTTCACATCACCATTTTAAATTGACATAAATTCTGTATGTGAGCAATTACTTAAATACCATTGCATTATGATAGTGCTATTCAAAATTATTGCTCTGCACAATTTGTTTTCATTGATTGTTAACGTTTATATTTCATGTTATTTACTTTGCTATTGTAGACTGTCAAAAAATCTGTTAGTGACCAATTGCTTAAATATGTATAAGTATTGTAATGGTTTATTGCAATAGTGTTATATACTATTTTTACCCTATACCCTCTGTTTTGATTAGTTGCGTACGTTTATTTTACATTTTTGTTGCGACACTGTGAAGTGGCAGAAATTCTGTGTATGAGCAAATACTTAAAGAAAGTATTTGGAAATTAAAAATAAATTTCAGAATAAAATCAGTCCCAAAATAATGAAAAGAAAGGACGAAGCAAAGTAACCACCTGGGATTCTAAATATTAAAGTGTTGATTCTGATTATACATAGAAAACTTAAAAGAAGGCAGCCGAGAAATATTTTCTTGAAGTTAAATGCTTTACTCATAGAAGAGTAAGTTAACAGCAACCGTGATCAAGAAACACTAACAATTTCTACTGCAAAAAGACTACGTAAGTGCTTCCGTACCAGTGGCGCCGACTCCATGGGGCCTGAGGGGGCCCGAGCCCCCTCAAAGATTCGTTTGGGGGGGCAGAGCTCCCTCAATGATTCAAGAAAATAATTTAGTTATATTATGCTTTGTGGAATCACAAAAAATATATTGGTAATTTTTATTTCCCATGTTTGACGATAGTTAGCTTTTAAAATAAATTTAACCATGTGTTAAAACAAATAATTATAAGGTTAAGCAGGTTAACTGAATCAAGTGGTGTGAATTAGATAGTGTTTCGGTGCTGCGACACATTTGGAATTTAACCTCTTCCCGGGGCAAGATCTCCGATATGGGCCCCCCCAATATTTTTTATAAGTCGGCGCCCCTGTTCCGTACTCCAAGGTATGGGTAATCTCTGAATTACTTGGCCTCGTCACCAGTAGTAAGAGCTGCACCTACACTATACAATCGGAGGAGAATCGAAGAAGAGGAAATATAGCGCTACGATTTTTTTACACATTGCATTGATTTACTGGTTTATCACCAGTAGTTGGGGAACGCACTCTAAACCAACACACAACACGTCAGCGTTGCGTTTTATCTACACATTGCCGTATTGGCTTTGCTGTTCAGGCATAGCAACTACCTTCTTTAACTTGATCCAAAAAGTAGTAATAATGGAAGATATTGGTGGAAGAGAAAAGTAAAATGAAGGATGGGAAGAAGGAGAAACCAGAGGGTAAGGTAAAGAGGAGGGGGAACAAGCTGCTCAATATGGGTTATAGGAAGAGGGAAGGAAAATGCAGGGGTTAGAAAAGTACCGAAATACGATAGTTTATAAGTTTTGTACGTAAATCCTAAATTATAAGAAATTATCATATCCACGTATATAATTTTTTTATTCCTTGAAGTTGAATGTGCAGCAACTGGGAGGGAGCAAAACAAAATATGCCAAATAAAAAATGACTAAAATACTGTACCTACTCCAGATTTTCTGTATTCCACTTACTGTGACCAAGAGTTTGAGGTATATAGTACACACTTCATACTCGAGAACTACAGATGGATTACATCGTTCGAACAATTCAGCGCATTGCCTAACGGTTTTTCTATGCAGTCATTGCACGAGATTCTTTAACTTGATCCATAACGTACTAGCGGAGAACTTTTCAGTTCAAAATTGGAGGAAGATAAAAGGAAAATGAAGGAGGAGATGGATGGAAGAAGAAACTAAAAGGGTGAGGTGAGGAGAAGAAGGGGAAACAAGCTGCTCAAGATGGGTTATAGGAGGTGGGCCGCGAACAAAACGGGGTAAGGGGACCACCCCATCTCCTTCCACGCGAGTCAGCCGGGAACAGGAGCGACATGGAACTGTGGCAAGTGGAGGAAGTATAAAAAAACAAAGGAGGTGACAGATGGCGTTTCCTTTGGGGGGGGGGGGGGAGAAACCGACTGGTTGGAAAAGGTCCCGAAGAATAACGGAGGGGCCCACGGGATTGTGGGAGGCTTTGAGGGAGGGGGGATGGGTAAAAGAGAAATGGTGGGGGTTCGTGAGGGAAGAGGTAGGAATTGCGAGAGGTATACGAGGGAAAAAACCGATGGGAAGAAAACGGCAGGCAAGGAAAGAGGGAAAAGGGACAAAGGGAAGGAAATTTCGATTATGAGTGCAATTCAACGTCTTCGGTCACCCTCCCATTTTTTTATTGAAAAGGGAATTGGATTCGCTCACAAAACCAGGGTGTCATTCCTACCTTAAGGTTAGGCGGGGATAATACCACGGGCTAAATGCATGAGGGTGATGGACAAGCTATTACCAGCGAGCAGATTTAAGAGGAAAAGTAAATGGGACATGGGTCGTACTTTGTAACTGCCAAGTCATAGATCCTCGCCTGGTTACTCGATGATCTACCGCCTAACTCAGTACAAACGATGTTTTTATGTGCTGCAAAAACAGTCGCAAGACATTCAGTTACATAGCTGGACGCCGTTCATTGAAATGTAGTGCATTGTTCCCACGATGATAAAGACTTTAATGTAGGCCATTTAGATGACGTATTAACGACGTCAATAACAAGATTCAATCTTGTTCTCTGACGTTACATAGATATGTCGTTAAAGGTGCCATTTATTCTTCATACAGCAAAAAAAATTTGCTCATATTTAAGGATACATGCTAAGTTCTCTCATACCGCAAAATTCACCGCCAGGAAAGCAACTCGACTCAAGCGTAATGAATTACTACCTTATAAAGTATGATCCATATATGAAAAAGCATTCAAATCGTTGTAATTATTAGTAAAATAATGTGACTATTTCTCGCTTTTAAATATATGAGCAACGAATTTGATGCTATATTGAATGATGGCTTGAGATTTTAAAATATCGTCACCGTAATAAGTGCAGGGGTACATATTCGTAAATATTCAAATGAATAAGTGATGGACCATTCTATATAACCATCAAAACTTAAGCTAATAGGAGGAGGTGCTTTATAAGGTTTTAATAGTTGCTCACTGTTACCAGCAAGAAAACTGGAAATATAAATAAAAAAAAGGAGAAACTCATTTAGAACAATCGGCATTAGGAGGAAAATAAACAAGGTTAATTATTCTCCCTCGACTCAAAGACTCTTGAAAATATGATTTAAAATGTTCCGATGAATTCTACCGAAAGGATTTACGCAAAAAATTGTTCGTGATCGTGCTATACTAATTAGAAATAAATACGATGATAGAATAGGTACATAAATAAAACATAGGTATAGAGTACCAACTAATGTTAGCAAAATTGTTTTCAAACTCTCATAGTTCTGAAAAAAATACCGGATCAATTTAGAAGCAAAAATATCACGAGGAATACCACGATAAAATTGAATACAGCAGCAAAGATATGAAAGTAAATTGAAATACACCAGTTTTACCCCGCAAAAAAAGCCTAAATATTTCACAATTTTCATTGCAACTCCCGAGGCCACAATCGAGAGATAGACATCAAACGACCAACACTCACACAAATAGTGTTTACCTTCATATTTTCACCGGAAATAATAGTAGAAACTGCTCACCACCGGTGAAAAACAGGACAGTATATTTTTTTTGTACAAAAAATTGTTTATTTCTCTTTCATCGCAGATGTATTCCCCATTCCATAAAAACTGAGTCAAACATATCGGCTCGCCAGCACGTTGAAGTTACTGCTATTCCATCACAGTGGTCATGAACTTTTCCCTACCGAAATAAAAAAAACAGAATCGCGATTTTCCCAGTTTCACGCCTGCATTGTGTCCTGCGCCAGGGATTCGCAAAACTCTGCTATCCCCAAACCATGAGCCATATTCCTACGTCTCTCATTTCTTTTTTTTTCTGCCGACACCGCGAATTCCTATCGATAGCGTCGTGCCAATCCCTCCTGTCTCACATTCGCTGACCTTTTATTGGCGCAGGAATTCTCCTCCTTCCCTAGCCTCATGGAATCCCTCCACGCGACCCAGTACCAATGACTCCACCTTCACCACTGTTACCAACTTTTGAATGCCCGGGCATGGTGATAGCCTAAGGGACAGATCATTTCAAGGAGACGAGAAACACGCATTTTGGAGGTGGTTTCATGTTGAGTGCTCGGTTTGAAACTAATACTTTTCAGCATGCATTGCCAAAACAAGTTTTGTTTTTCGAGCCATTTTACACGTAAGAATCCAAAATCATAATGATATAATGACTGATGAGATAGTTCTCTCTCGGGTGACAAGAACCATTAACCTTAAACGAGGTTTTTAAAGCAGCTGCAAGGTTCAAAACAAAAATTTCTGAGTGAAAACAAACATTTCTTTACCAATAAGATGCTTTACCTTCGCACATCACATGTTTTAGTTCTTCTGTTTTTCATTCTCATGTTCTTATGCTTTAGAAAGTGCAGAAAATTTGAAAAAATATAAACAATCCTTTATAAATTTACAAATTTCCACCAGTCGGATGAGGGGCTAATTGGCATCTTTTTGTTGCCAGGGAAATTGTATTTTTATTTTTGCAGCCTATGTAACAGCTTTCAATGCACATTATTTAATTACCAGTATGATTATACATATGGTCACGTTTTTTGTCCTTTGAACGATCTTATTATTGTAATTTTGAGGTTTCTATGACGAAGTGACGTTTTGATGACTTATTAAGGGTTGAGCTCTACCCCCACCAACAGTAACCAACCCTTGGGTTTAATCACTGAGTAAGTGGGTGAGGTTCACATTCTAAGATACACCTAATTACCCAAACGCAGGTATAGCTAGTTGAAAACGATACTGCAGTAATGGCTGTTGTTATGCCAAAATTTCGCAACACCGAGAAAAAACAACTGACAGAATAGAGATAACAATTTCGAAAAAAATAAATTCTGCAACATCCTAACGTGATGACAACTTATGTAGGGTTCGCTTCAGTAAAATTCAATAAAAAAGGGGCTAAACGAAACGCACTAGTGAACAAGCTGGTGCCGAGTTGAGTCTCCATTTGGAGGCAGAAGACATTCCGCAACGATGGAGCAATGGTAAAATGCCAGCGTTAGGTCCCACGGCGGTTTTACTCCTTGCACCGATTTTTTTCCCAAGTGAATCACGTGACCTGGCGTTCATGCGACTCACTGATTTTCGCTCCTTCCTCTCCATCCAACACTCGCAGCGCGTTTAACTTTGATCTTGAGTTACGCTCCTCGGAGTCGCTGATGCATCTGGAAGGAGGGATTACTTTTTCCCCCTACGAAAAGACTAAAAAAACACGCTTATTTGAATGTGGGAAAAATTAAACAATACTATACTGCCGGATGTGAGTAAAAAAGTAAAAATCGTATTAAACAGAAATTAATTAAACTTATGGCCTTGCCATGGAGTCTTCAGACAAATGGAATTTCAGGAGAAACCTACAAGTCGTTATTTTCATGTAAGTTCCAAAACATAGTTAATTGCAATCCAGCTCACTTCACCATGCATCACCGATGTGATAAAAAATTTGGCTAAAAAAATTCTATAAAAATTTCACTGTAAAATTATAGGTTTTACACAGCTTGTGACTATGCTGATCTAAAAATAGTAATTAATAATAATAAGTACCATAATATACTATGCTATTGCGAGGAAAAAACGTAACTACGTTTGTTATGCTTTGGAAGTATGATAATTGTTAAGTTTTTATACAAGTTTTTTAGTTGTTGGCAACTGAATAAAAGTTATCATAAATCATAAGAAAATAATGCAACAGTAAGCTATAATAGCATAAAAATATTCATGTTTTTATTTATACCCATTTCCGTGTGCCTTACCATCCATTGAGTCTTGCGTTCTTTGATTTTAGGAGTCAAAGGAGCTTTGATTTCTAAAATCAATGAAATCCATGCATGAAAGCCGTTATCTCATTATTCTAACCGTGATTAAACTTTCTTAGACGAATTAATGTGTTTTTCAACAAATGTTTTTAATTACAAAAAATATTCCACCTTTGTTCTAAAAGTACCGACTTGATTTATGCCGTTGGAGAAGTACCGTATAAATTCAGGAGTTGCCTCTTAGATCAAGTCAATAGAGAGCATAAATACTGCACTCTCAAATATCATTGCACTATATTGGCTTTGCAATCACTTTATCCTAATGAGTTCTATTGGGTTACTCATAGTGGGTATATCAAATTAAATTGTCATGATGGTGATTATCGATAGAGAATACAAATTAATCTAAATAATATATTTGAATTGCCTGATACATATTAGGCAAAATAATATCACATAAATGTTTCAGATGCATTGAAATAAGCATCAGTAGATGTAGCGCCGGGGCGGGAATTTGTCTTGCCAAATGGGAAAATTCCTTTTAAGAAAAAGGTATCTCAAGAACTGATTATCATTGTTATAAATTTGCCTGTGCCTCCTAGTTGTAGTGATAGTTTGAGTAGTTCCTAGAAGTTTATATGGATAAAGCAATGCTTCAAATTCATGAAAGATAGGGCAATGCACTTTACTCATCGAATAAGTACACACTCATCAAATTATTGCAACTTGCACAATATACTATAACATGCCGACCTGGGCTTCAGATATGGTACTCAAGGTGTTTATATAATTATATTTTCTTTCTTCTCTCATCTTGACCTCATTTAATGAATGATTAAATAATTTCTGGAGTATAGGTCATGTCATATAATGCAAAAAGTTGTTTGCCAACGTTTCCGTATATTTTAAAACCTTAATTTTGGCACATATTTGTTTATTGAATCAACAATATTATATTAATATATAATAATATATACAATGCAATAAACATACACAATATAATATACAATATTTTAATATTATATTTCTTTATCAATAAAAAAATATGAGCAAAACAAAGCCCATGTGAAGGTTTTAAAATAAACTGAAACGTTGGAAAACAACTTTTTGTATTCGAAAAAGGCTATTCGGGCTTCCAGCCGGGTGGTCTCCCGCCCAGTTGGGTTCCATTCTCAGGGCTAATCCGTGTTCCGAAACGTCGCACAGTGGGCTAGAATCGAAAAAAGCTGGCCAAAACCTCAAAATCGATTTTTTTGAGCTAGGAAATTGAAACTTCGCATACACATTCTCAAATAAATTGTGCATAACTACCCAGATTATTTTGGTCCTGTGTTTTCACTTTAACAATATATGTGAGGTCAACATTGAGCAAATTTAGCGAAAAACGACCACCCTCGATTTTTTCTGAAAATTGCCGAATTTATCCTCGTGCAGTGGTTTTGTAAATAGTTTTATCGACAAAACTGTTATACCATCTTAATTGACACTTCTTATTCTTTCATTTGAAGGGTTTTTAAAGATTTTGTTTCATCAATAACCATAGATACATAACAAAATGGCGGAGCCTGTTTTCAACCCATTTTTTCACATAAATGTAGAAAAAAAGTAGACATTGTCACCGGCTTACACTAAGTAACTTATATCATGTCGTTCTTTGAAGCTTCTATATTGTGAATCTAAAGTCAAACCTTGCACCAATTTGCAACCCCGAATTTTAAATAGTTTTTTCGAACGCACGGACGACTCCGGTTCTGGCCGGCGGCGGCGGAGAGTACGGCGACGCGGCAAGCGGGGTGATGCAATATGGTCTCATTCACTTTTATGTGTGGATAACAGATATATTAGTGACAGAAAATAATCACCAGAAAATAAAATTTATAAATATTGCTACGAATGACTCTCATTATGCAATCGCTGGGCACTGCAAGAGGTGCACTGAAAGGTTTCCTTCTTTGAGTGCATTCCATGGGGAATGGGCTTAAATCGCGTGCTTAAAGTGTGGAAACGGACTCTTTTACTAACTAATAAACTTTTTAACAATAACAGATAATATATTCCTTAAACGTGATGGAAAATGGCTCAATACAGTACTTGATTTTGCCGAATTTTTCCAAATCAAGTACTGTCTTGGTGCTTGAAGAGTTCATTATTCTTATCAAGTAAGGTTATTTAATTTATATTCTTGATTTAAAGCAATTAATAACTATTCCTTATGCAGCACAATTTACATGTTGCTCTAGTTTAGCCAGTGCAGATGGACGTCAATTCATTTTTTCAGGGTTGTATCGAGAGAACGACTAGGAGGAAAACGAATGCAAAAGGAAGATACAGTGACCATCCTCGGAGGCAAGAAGAACTCTTGCCAAGTGGATAAAATGCAACCCCGAGTATTATGTTATGTCAGATTAAGAGGCCCTCTCACTAAGTAATTGTGTCCATGCAGCTCACAAAATTTCGGTGCAAGGGTCTTCGAAAATCTGAAATGCCAGGGATATAATATTAACCCCAGCGATGAGAGAGTGACGCGAGTATATGACTTCATTTACCCGAGTGAAATTATTGTAGCAGAGGTTATATAAGAAGTTTCCAAAAATGGTTCTGCATCTTACTGCGACTCGAATCTTAACGTACATTTCCACAGATCCAAGTTTCGCGTCGCATATAAAGTGCACTAAAATTTGCAAACACGGCTTTGACAGCAGTTAGGACATGCGCAATATAATCACACGTGGGAACGAGGGCCTATGTCTCATGAATTATTGCTCGTGAGCACCTTTGTGCCTTCTTGTTTAGGTAAAAAATGCTGTTCCTTAGGCCAAGCATGAAACAGGCACGAGTACTCAAAAGTCATCACAATTATTCTAGATTTCCTCTCCAAATAATTTAATTTTCTCTCTCTCACACTGACGCTTTAAATACAATTATGTTATGCCACCAACCGTACATAAGGTCTTCATTCAAGGAGCTGACATTGCAAAAGAGTCCATTCTAATTGCGACAACTGACAGGGTAAGCGATATAGGCACGGTATAAGGACGTGAGAAAGTTCCGTGAACGGTTGACTAGAAAAATGACACAAGTGGCCACAAATAGGGATTTATTCCGAAGACAACTCCTGATGTCATAACTGATAATGACAAAAATTACGCCAATTAAACTGGAAGAAACACACAGCTTGCCAAAAAATGTAATGGATCTGTTTTTGAAAAAGGAAAACAATGCTTTAGCTCAGACAGTGAAAGTGATAAAAACTCGTCAGATAGTGAATGAAAAACAGTAACCTTTTATTGCTGACAGTGATAATTGCAGTATGTTAGTTGGGAAAAGAGTAAATTGTGTTGCTTTTGTTTATGTTATGTTTGTATGGTAAAATATTTCTGAAAGATAACCATTTTGTCAGCAGCGCAGTTTAATAAGAATAATGACGTTGATATATAGGTAAGAGATTTAAATCAATACTTTAAATTGAGCATAAGGCATACATTAAAATGAACTGTATTTCTTATAAAGAATACATTATTTGATGTGAGTAATATGCCTTCCGAAACTTTTAAAGCTAAAAGGAGTTCAGACCAAAAACAAGTTCGAAGGGCTCGGCACTACAACAATACTATAAAACGACCGTTGTCAGAAGGCCTTTAAATATGTATGGCAGGTTAGTAAGTGGAGGCTATGGGTCATCGGGAGCTCTTGCCTAGAAATAGAGCTTTTTTGTTAATAAAAGAGTCCGTTTCCCCACTTTAAGCACGCGATTTAAGTCCATTTTCCATGGAATGCACTCAAAGAAGGAAACCTTTCAGTGCACCTCTTGCAGTGCCCAGCGATTGCATAATGAGAGTCATTCGTAGCAATATTTATAAATTTTATTTTCTGGTGATTATTTTCTGTCACTAATATATCGGTTATCCACACATAAAAGTGAATGAGACCATATTGCATCACCCCGCTTGCCGCGTCGCCGTACTCTCCGCCGCCGCCGGCCAGAACCGGAGTCGTCCGTGCGTTCGAAAAAACTATTTAAAATTCGGGGTTGCAAATTGGTGCAAGGTTTGACTTTAGATTCACAATATAGAAGCTTCAAAGAACGACATGATATAAGTTACTTAGTGTAAGCCGGTGACAATGTCTACTTTTTTTCTACATTTATGTGAAAAAATGGGTTGAAAACAGGCTCCGCCATTTTGTTATGTATCTATGGTTATTGATGAAACAAAATCTTTAAAAACCCTTCAAATGAAAGAATAAGAAGTGTCAATTAAGATGGTATAACAGTTTTGTCGATAAAACTATTTACAAAACCACTGCACGAGGATAAATTCGGCAATTTTCAGAAAAAATCGAGGGTGGTCGTTTTTCGCTAAATTTGCTCAATGTTGACCTCACATATATTGTTAAAGTGAAAACACAGGACCAAAATAATCTGGGTAGTTATGCACAATTTATTTGAGAATGTGTATGCGAAGTTTCAATTTCCTAGCTCAAAAAAATCGATTTTGAGGTTTTGGCCAGCTTTTTTCGATTCTAGCCCACTGTGCGTCGGCAGAATGGACGGAGAACACCCGGCTGGGAGCCCGAATAGCCTTTTTCGAATATATTCGCCGGGAAAGCATCAGATTTACTTAACTTTTTGCATTATATGGCATGACCTATATACTCTGTGGTGTTTATATAACCATTTTTGCGAGAAACGTTTAACATTATGAAGAATAAAACTATATTTTTGTATTCTTAATCTAAATTAAGAATTACAAAAAGCCATGCCTAGCACTATTTAGCCTCCTCGTGTGCATCTTGGGGTC
Organism: Ischnura elegans; assembly: GCF_921293095.1. Classification (NCBI taxonomy): domain Eukaryota; kingdom Metazoa; phylum Arthropoda; class Insecta; order Odonata; family Coenagrionidae; genus Ischnura; species Ischnura elegans. The sequence goes on along the minus strand of NC_060255.1, from coordinate 88,208,997 downwards.
CAGGATCAAAGCTTAAACCAAAAATAAATTGCAAATGCTAGGAAAAACATGATTCTACGGAGGAAATCGACGCTTTTACGGCCAAGATGTGGTCCTAGTCTACGTAGCTTGCTTACGACACCCGCACACGAAACGTTAAAATTAAATTCCCCGCTAAGGCATGGTAACAAAGAGGCCAACAAGTTCACCCCGCGTGGACGTCAGCCAAGGAGGGGGGAAAACGAGGAAATATGGGCCAAAAGCAGAAAGCAATCCCCTTTGGAGGGAAGAAATCTGAATAAATTTGAAAGGAGCAACTGGAGGCATATACAAAAGGTCCCATCGCATCGTCAACCTTGCTCGAGTCACCTTTCCCTTATCACGGCATCCCTATCGCACCGCGTCCATTTCTTATTCCCCCTCGACCCCTTCCTCGGGCGACTGGAAATACGTCTTATCCCCGAGTGCATCGCCCCCTGCCCGCGCATGGCTCTCTGTGGAAGTGGCACATCTGTATTCCGGCCGCCGCTACATGATCGCTGACAGGTAAGATGTGGGTTGTACCGTCACGAACGCTATCGCACCCCGGCCGAATTTATCCGTGAAATTGGATACCGGCCTCTTCAAAAATGAGGAAAGCCTCGTTTTTCCCTCTTAAGAAGTCCAATCAGGCATTCCATGAGCAATGTAAAGAAAAATGGGTATCTTTGAACAATATGAAATAACTAAGTAAATGAATAATTGTCCATTAACTTTCTGAAGATGCTTCATTCGTCACAATTGTGCCGTATAAACATATAAATTTGACATATTTACAGTCCAAGAGCATGTTTGCAACCGTATGAAATGTAATACGTATAAAATGTGCATGGTAATGATTTACAGTACCAATTAAGGAGGTGTATCTATAGAATGCCCTTATATCACATAGTCGCTCACATCCAATGAATATTTTACGCATATGGCAATGAACTGATTCTTTTCCCAATATCCTAAGATATTGATATTACCCTTGTAAGACTGAGTGAGTGTTACTTCAAGACCTTGCTAAAGCACCTCAAGTATACAATAAGTAAATGCTAGTAGTAAAAGCGAATGAGAGCGAAATTATTGTGCAAGGAAAATTTTCATTTCCAAATAGATAAGCGAGCAAAATAGACCGTACACATTAATCGTATTACATTCCTTAAGGTAGAAAACTCGTTCTTGGACTGAAAAAAGGTCATATTTATGTGATTATATCACACAATTGATGACAACCCGCTTTTTCCAGGAAAACGGGTTGCTAGAATCGAAGAATTGCCTAATCATATACCAGCCAAGATAAAAGTATAAAAAACTAATGAAATTAATTTTCGGTATGTCACCGAATCTTATTTGTTTAGTATAACAGAGAAGGGTAAAGTTTTGGAGGTTAAATCAACCGTCGGACTTTTGATATGCAAACGTCGTGAACATGAATTGGGTGATACAAGAGCAAAACGCCTGCTTCGCAGAATAGGTTAGCCTCAAGCAATATGGCGCCCGCTTGCCTTTTCTGCGAGGATCTCGTAGCGAAGGGCATTCAGCAACTGATAAAGCCGGCGCATAAGTTTTCAAGCGTGTCACCTGCAGATTTTCCCGGTGATTCACGAAAGCCTACGGTTTTGTGAGGCGTTTTAATATTCGAAGGTCTGAGGGAACCACCATACACAAAGGATGAGTCGTAGTCGTCTTTTATTAAACCGAAATTATATTGCCTCGCCCGTATTTGCCGCATTTCATGAAAAATCTACTTACCTATATTGGAGCCGAAAATAGCAGCAAAATCTATTTACAGAGCAGTGTTCTTTTTGTTCTACTACTATTTCATGAGTTGATATCCACGATAATAATTCAGACTCATGAAATGGCATATTGTAAGCGTTTTCCTGTTTAAAAAAGACACGAAACTGCACAAAATTTGATTTTTGTTTGTAACGAACTCACTCTCACCTAAATGCCTGTTTTATTTCTTCTTTGGGATACCGAAAATGAAAATAACATGGTGCTTAAATCGATACTGTAATTCAATACCAATATTAATAGTTTACTTCCTGGTGTAAAAGGGGCATATACATTTTAGTTATATCAAGGGAAAAATCATGAATGCCACCACATTAATCTGAAATAACATTTATCACTAGGTTAGCTGCGGAAAAAACTCCTTGTATAAACAGTCGACCTGGGGGAAAAACTTTGGATTACTTTGGTAACTTTCAATGAACAAGTGAGCTATGTCATTCAGTACCTACTCTTAAATTGAATAGTAAAAACTTCGGCACATTTGTTGGCCATACCAAATATTTTAGCCAAATCCCGTGTAGTAGACAGCAAAGAGCCTAAATGCAGACACCCAGAAGAGCAAAAATTCTCGTAAAAAAATTATTGTCCTCAATATGAACATGACCCAAATTTCCCCGATGAATTATCTTATAATAAACTAAGAAACAGCAAAAATAACTTTTGGAAAAAATGAATCATATATTGTGATTGGATCCTAATATTCCACTCGAGTTTTCCGAACGCAAGCCAGTCAGAGGGGGCGACAACGGATCCTATATCTTAAAATTACGCGCGCTCAGCATATTAATCATCCTTTTCCATCTCCAGATATCCATCACCAGCGAGAGGGAGAGAGGATGAGTAGGAAGACGTATATGTATAAATCCCGGAGATGTATAAGAATGGCTCGATTACTATTTCACAATCCTTTTCCATCTATTTCGAAGCGATGTCGCATACGCGAATGATTCGAAGGGACGAAGGGCACGGGGGTGGATCTGCCTCCGATTTAAGAAACATGACTTCGGGGTCCGGAATTCCGATGCGGCTTAGAAGGAAAAGGGAGTCGGGAAAAGGATGGGCAAAGCATTCGCTGCGCCGATAAACGGGAGAGGACTTCCAATTCTCTTCAACGGCTCTGACATTCAATCGGGGGGGGTCCTAAAGGAAAGACGATCCATGGTCCTCCATCACCCCCTGCCACTCACTAAAACCCCTTCGCAACCCCCGTCCCCCCCACCTCGCACACCTCCATTGCTTCCACCTTCCTTCCAATTTCCCTTTGCACCTCTGCAATGCCGGCTCATAATTCGATGCCGCTGCCGTCCATCTCCGGATGGTGTGTGTTCGCAAGGATCATACCGGCATAATTCAATGTCACTGAGTATTATTTAATATCATTGCAACGATAAAAAAGAATAATATGCAAATGAAACTATTCTGTGAGAATTTACTCCCTTCATTTACAACTCCCTTCGTGTACAATATTCATGGTGAAAATATTTTTTTAATGCGACCAATTAGTCACTTATACTATCTTTACGTGTAAGGTTTTTTATCACGACTTTAACTGATAAGTAAATGCATTTTTTAGACATAAACATAATTTAATTAGACCTCTGAATGAAAGCGTAATTCAGCAAGAATTCATGAGACTAATATACCCGTATCCTAATTTCTAGTTTTTATGATACAATTGACTTCAATTCTAGCTCGGATTATAAGTCCCTTATTGCAGTATTTGTGATTATAAATAAGATTTAAAGCATGAGTGGCCTAGCACGCTTGCTTATAGCTTAAATACTTTTAATTTTATCTATATTGAGAGGCAATGATGTATTTTTATAGCTTACGGAACTCTAGAGTATTTAGAGTTTATTGTTAGTAGCTAGACCTTTCCTAGTGCGCACAACGGGAAGCCCAAGCACATACAGTTGAAGAGAGGTATCATAATTGGAAAATATATTGACATGTCACGGAATCAAGAAAATAAGAATACATTGTGAATTGCAAGATATAAATAGGGCAAAATTTGAGAAAAATTGATACCACGAGTTAGAATTTAAAATAAACGCCTAAAAGTAGACTTAGATTAATTGTAGAAACGTAAGAAAAACGTCATAAAGTAGCATTGACAGTATTTCAGAGACGCACATCACTATCACAGCATTAAAAATTTCTAAAACACTTTTTTCTAAACTTCTATTACTTACTTTGAAAAATACTTGATAAAAGGGATGCCATGAGTCCTCTACGGAACAAAAAAATTACATATTTGCACCATCCACTCCTTTAAAAGACAAACAATCTTCGCGACAGATTAATTCTTACGAATATAAATTATGGCATTATTGTCATCTTCAAACCTGTGGCCTTGGGGCAAGATGTATACAAGTGATATTGGGAAACAATGCGGGAGAAAACGCAAATGGCTCTTCAAGGGATGCGCTATAAATCACCCTTGATATTCTGAGAAGCCCGGGGCTGGCCATGCATCCAGCCCGACGTTCCTTCCCGTGAAAAATCTTCCACCTCGCCCACCCCGCTACTCCCATCACCTTTTGCTCTTTCCTCCTTCTACTCCACCTCCTTTATCCTTTATTGCTCTCTTAGCCGCCTCCACGCATCCTTCAAGGAACTCCTCGCGAGATAACCCTCTCAACGTCCACCTTCTCAACAATTCCCCCTTTTATGGCCATACTTCTTCGTCTCTCTAGACCTCTCCTATTCCCTCCATGTCATTTTGTATCTGCCCCTCGCAAGAGATTCATCTCAGCATAACTCGGATGTATTACTGGGAGTCTAACCTTTAGAGCAGCAATGTTTAAACGTGTATGTCGTCCTTACGGTTGGGGAATCTGCCATGATCGAGACTGCTTTTCCTGTTTGGAAAATATATTCATGGTCTACTGATACATAATGGTTTCAATCAATTTCCAGTGTAAAGTGTTCAGTAGAACAAAAACTTTCAAAAAATTTGCATTTATTTTGCATCAAGAATAAAATTTTCAAACATATATATTTAAAAAAACGGGTACATCATGAGCTGAGAATGATATTTTTTGTATTTAGTAAACACATGGATAGTTCAACGTTCTTCTTCCATATTTAAACTTTTACCGGATTTCCGCGCGGGTAAGATATTCGAAGAGCGCCGACGTTTCGGGCTCCAACTCGTCACCCATTCTCAAGGCTACTCAGAGAAAGTAAGCCTACTTATTGTACTACTTATGTTCTTCATGAAAATTAAATAAACGCCTTATGCTTCATGAGTATTTGTACCTGCTCTTCAAGAGAATCATCCTCGTACTACGCGGAAGTACTCCAAAAAGTCTAACCCAAGAGCAGCGATGCTTACACTCGTAATTCTAACGATGCGGCATTGCAAATTACCACATGTGACCACCGGATTGGAAAAAATATGTTCACGGTCGTCTAAGCGTATATAATGTGCCGATTCCAGGGTTTATGGAGTAAAACTGTGGAACAGTATAAATCCACCTTTCAAATAAAATATAATGAACTACGATGATTACTTATTCAAAAACAATGCTTGCAGAATAACGAAATGGAAAATTCAATCATTATACACCAAAATAATTAATAAAATCAAGACGACATGAATCAAGGGATGACGACTTCTATCGTCAAGGTTCTAGATAATGCCTATCAATCATTACATACCTGGGTATGACGTTTAATTGAAAAATCGTAAATAAATAGAAATGTATAAGTTTCACGTTCTTACAACATAGATGCATACAAAGAATGTAGATGTTGATATAGATACTCAATGACTTTACTTAAATGAAAGGTAAAAGACAGGAAAAAAATATTAGAGCCAATGGTGGACGATGTAACTTAAGTTAATAATAATGAACAAAGGATTGATGAAATCTAAAGATGGAAATATTAGACTACTAAGTAGAATGGAATATCGTTCACAAGAGGAAAAAAAGCTCAAAAATGAAATAGCATTTAATATTTAATAACCAGCTTTGATTAGCTTCATTAATGAACTGTATCATCTTATAACTCTGTTATAATATATTGATTCACTTAAACAAAATGTGAAAAATAGTGAAGATCTGGCAACATATTTTTTAATAACCTTTAAAAAGAGCTAAATACTCTTATCTCGAGGGGCAGACCTACAACACAGGGAAGACGTATCCTCTCTCTAGTAATTTGAAAATATTCTCTTCCTCATTTCAAAACTCCTCTAGGCTTACTTTCTCTTCCAAGTTAATCATGTCCATCCCCTATGTCTGCGTGTAGAAGCCACTTCCATTTCTCTAATATTATTTATTAACTTTTTCATCTTCAATTAACGGTATGATTCGCATATAATTTATACTCTCCCCACTTTGTTTCGGATAATACATCACTAAAACGTTGAGCGAATAAGGTAAAAATTCCCTAAAAAACATAAGCCATGAATGATTTTAGATTGAATTTCCTCAGCGATGCGTAGATAGAGTAATTAAAAATCTGAGTCCATTTAATTATAGATGAAAAAAATATAGCTAAAGACATAATTTAATTTTCATATTACAGAGATCAAAGAATAATCCCTATTAAGTATCACATTTTTTAGGTACGAAAAATTTAGTTATCACTTGATAAATTATGAATTACGCTCCGGAAATTTTACTTATTTATTAATAATCCGCACATAATATTCAATAATGGCTATGTATGAAATATAAAAATTTGTACCTTGAAATGCAAGCATTTAACATTTTTCTAAGAATTCGCATTTCTAAGGCTACCTACCTGATTAATAAATCAACGCCCGTCTCTTATAAAAATGACAAAATATTTTAGTACTATCCTAATCGGAAATTATTTCCTTACACTTTATTAGCCAAGCTATACTAACGATATCCTCCGGCACCCTAAAAAATTCAATCGAAAAATATAGTAGAATATGAATAAAAAAATAATACGAAAAAATATTAGATTAACAATACAAGTTTACACAAGCACCTTATGTAATGAAAAGCCGCAATATTATCATAAGTGGTTCTTCCAGTTTCTTAAAACACTTTCTCAACCGAAATATAAATTATTCACCGATTGGCTGACTTTTTAAAGGCTATATGATCTTATTGCTTGGTGTTACTACAAAAAAATATCCCTTGATAAATATTTTCAACCTCAAGATTGTGATGGGATCTCGCCACTACAACATTTTCATGGCTAAATTACTCTCCTTTAACAAAAAAATTTATGTTCTACGCATCGCGCAAATTTCTACTTCCTGATTACTTAAAACGAAGCAGTTAACTAAATGTTTAGACGCACAGAACTCCACTGAAACCTTCAATATTTAGATTCATAATTTAATAAATAAGTTATTCATCTAACGGAACTCTTCATCAACCCAATCTTCAACTCAAATATCTCCTTTCTCGGAAGATAGTTTTCATACTTGATTATTGAGAAAATAAAGGACCCGCAATGGATAAAGAAAATACATTTCTGAATAAATAAGTAACGATTCTACCCAAGTACCACCTGTACTCACTGTAAGTTCTCGAATAGATTCTTTTTCCCGTTATTTCTCCCGTTTTCCTTCTTCCATCGCCTCTTCCCCACCTACCTTCTTTTCAACCCATCATGCCTCCTCGCATACCCAAGGCAGCTGACTGCGTAACTCAGGACAACGGAGATGGGATGAAAAACAAGTGACGCTGCAAAAGCGAGGTTCCGGTTGACAAAGGTTCTCATCCTACGGTCATATCGTCCCCAAAAACCCATCTTACCCTCTTTCGTCCAAACTCTCACTTAAACATCTTCCTCGGTGGCGGCGGGGTAGAGTTCTCGCCAGCACAACAAGAGGTCGCGGGTTCTACTTCCGCCGGGGATGGTTGCCTCCTATCCAGTGCACAATTTCTCGCGCACGTTAAATTATTACATTCGTTGAAAAATCCAGATTTAAAAGGCCAATAAAATCTGTGATCAAATCAATTTTTGTGATGTATGTGGATAAATAAATTCCCCGAAAACCTTCCCAATCTAATTAGTTCGTAGGTTTCCGCACTTCCTACATATTCCGGTTCCGTGAGAACCCGAAAATTGGCAGTCATCTTCCTACTCTAGTAAAATAAATTCCATTGTATCACTTCTTTTTGCACGTATAAACACATAAGTCGGTATTGATAGGATTATCAATGCAGCTTGGGAAGTACCTACCTACCCAATACGTGAAGTAAGATAGAGAAATAAAGGAAGTTACTAATTACCCCAAGGTGCCCATAGTAAATCAGAAGACTATTTGTAAAGTTTTCACACATTGAATTGCCCCACCTACGTCCATAGTACCACCCAATGAGGGGCATAATGCGCTGAAATCATGGTCAGAGGTTTGGCGATTTTAAGTGCGAAAATTTTACCAGAGATCCTTTCATTTCCAATTAGTGTCATTCGATCCGACAAATTCAATATCTACTTATATACTTTCATAAACCCAGATGTGTTGTTGGATTTCTTACGTCTCGCTATTTTGATAAAAATTAATTTTTCATTATCAACATTGTATCAAGAAATTAACTTGCTTCGACATGCTTGGGAATGGCGCCAAAAATCATGTAAGTAGCAAATTCGTCATAATAGTTACCCAGATATGTTAAAACCCACAGTTAAAAATCGTGAAATAAAACTCAACAACAACAACACTTAGGGTTACTGGAATTGGTCGAGAAGACAGCAGTCACCCATCAGTCATACACCAGGGTATTAGTCACATATTAATCACTTGAATCGATGTTTAGCCCAAGTAAAGCAGAAATGTTGCCTTACGGTTGTGGCAATAGGTTTCATGGTGTAATGTATTACTTGCAATAAAGTATTACTTATAAAGAAATTCTTTAAATCAAGAGAATAAAAATTCTACATTAAGCTCAATAAATAAAAAATAAGGTATAGTAATAAATAAGAACGCTGGTAGCTACGATAATTTTTCCAAAGGATCCAAGGCGGCCGATCGCCCTTTACCTTTGTTCCTTCTCCCACACTTGCCTCCCCTCCTCACCATATCTCACCACCGCCCTCAGGTAATATATTACGCCCCACTCAAAACCCACGCCCTAGTGTCGCGATACCTTCCGCGAACATTCCTACCTCGATACTTCGTCTTCAGAGAGGCTGTGTCACGCGCCCCGTGGGAGAGTTCATCGCGAAATTCGAGGGGGCAAGATTGCAAGAGAGGCCGACAGACAAGCACATCATGGGATAAGACCAATCGTAAAGCTTATTCGTTTACCTACTGATGCTGAGGCCATCAGTTTTTATCTTAGCCTGACTTGAAAAAAACCGTCCCTTCAGGGCGGGCGGTATTGAGATTAAGACTATTATTTTACTATCTACCAGAAAGCAAGGGTTATTATTTTCAAATTTTCAAGCACCATTGTATACCTAATGCAGTCATCGTTATTTTTGTTGTTATTTTGTTTGTACTATTTTTTTTGCTTCAATCGTTGCAGACCATACAACGAGGCGGGCGGTATGTTCGAATATCGCTGCGCAACTGTCTTCGGGCCACGTCACATGCTGCTCGACTGCAGACAGACTGACCACCACCTCAGTCGCTTACGTTCGCTCCGTGTGTAAGGTTGTGCGGAGCGAGAGACATTACGCGTGGCCTCGACTACTCCGATGGAGTAGGGTTCCATCCGGTCACATGTTCAAGACTCTTTCGTTGTGTTGCTTTGTGAACTTGTATCGTAATACCACGAGTATAGTTTTTTTAATTAAGTGAAATTTCATTTCAATTACCTCAACCACAGAATACTAATCCTTAAACTATTCTAGCGTATTCCGAGATACTGGTTCCGTTTGCAGAACTGCAGAATCGGCACGCAAATTATTTGGTAGCGTTCTAAATTCATCAACCACCTATGGATACATACGAGGGCTTATTGAAAATTAAGGTCTCCATCGACGCAATTTTCGAACGCGAGTCACTAGGCAAAATATGACTACGGCACTGCATTCTTTGGTTTCTATGCTAAAATTTAGAATCACTCACGTGACCTTAGGCTGCTCAGTCACTGCGTAGCAGTCGTTTAGGATGAAGAGCACTCTTAGCTCGCCCGCCAGGTGCGAACTACGCTCAGTCATTCGAGTTTTGAATGCAGGAAAGGTTTTTCCGATAGAACTTTGTCACCAGTAAATGGAATTGTACGGTTAGAAATGTATGGGCATCAAATACGTTCGTTGGTGCCGGGAGTTTTCTGATGGACGGGAAAACGTCTACGATGAGCAGCGGTCGGGAAGGCAAAATTTGCTGGAATCAACGGCGGCTCAAATTGACGAGATTGTACGCAGTAACCGGAGAATAACCCTTAATGAGATAAAGTAAGGTCTTGATGACGAGAATGGCTACTTCTCCGTGCAGGATATTGTGTCGGAGGTCCTCGGTTACTGGAAGGTGTCCGCCAGGTGGGTTCCTACGCAGCCCACCGATGAACACAAGATAAAGCGCGTCCAAATGTGTCATCAAATGATAGCCCTCTTCAATTAATTCGGATGGGATGGGCGACCACACTCCTTGAAGCACGAAAGTTGCCCCGAAAGACTACCACGTTTTTCCCTCCTTCATAAAACTCATTCGGGGACAGACATTCAAGCCAGACAAGTAAGTGAAAGACGCAGTCGTCAGTTGGCTTCGTGACGCGGCGGGAGAGTGGTACGAGGCCGCTATTAAAAAGTTGGTTACAAGGATGCAAAAATTAATTAATCATCAAGCCGATTATTTAGAAAAATAGCTAAATGATCAGCCATTCTAATGAGAATAAGTTGATTTTATTTTTTTTTTAAGAAATAGGAGATATTACTTTTCAATACGACCTCGAACGTTTCCATGAGAAATTCATGATGGAAGGCATTCCAGTGGATTGGCAATCGGGATATTTTTTCGGGTAGCACCCTGGTTAAACGCTTTATCATATAGGCAGACATAAGGCTGACGTTTAGACCCTCTGATGGAGTGTCAACTTTATGGTTTGGGGGGTAACAAAGTGCTTCCGAATCTCGAATAGTGGTTGAAGGTATTGGCCACAGTGAGCTTGCCCAATCCTCAATTCTTAAAATTTTATGTCATATTCCTAGTATGTTTTTTCCTATTAAATGGTACTTACACTCCTTAGGCAGGAGAATATAAGCAAAATTATAGAAAATCTTAATTTACGCCAGCTTTTGACAAAATTCCCACAGAGAACATCATACCCATAGTATATTGAAAGTACCCAATACCCAAAGTACCATTAGTATCCAAACAGGCATGTCAATTGCTTTTCTTCTAAAAAATTAGTGTATTTGAGACTTTACTTGGCCTTAATTTATAAAAAAAACTAATTTTCTTATGCCCAAAAGTGACTGACGAAAGTTAACTATTGTAAAATAAATAAAATATACGAGATAAAGACTGCTGCTCCCAAAATAATCAAATCTTTCCATACTTGTTTGCGTTACATAAAGAGTTAATGCTGTAAGCGAGTTGGTGTGTGTTTTGTACGTCCACTGATGCTGATTTGAGCTGATGTTTTGTTTATTGTAATGGAGACATGGAATATTCCATCTATAAGGCATCAAAAGTGGATTTAGAATAATTTTATTGCTCAGGTCGGGCATTGCCATAATTAGAGGGTCATTTGACGAAAAACCAGAAGTAGGATTTATTAAGATTGCACTACTTACATGCGAAAATATCTAGCCTTTATTATTTTCATAAATAGAGGATGGTTTTCAGAATCAGCATGAGTAAAAATCTACCAATCTTTGATAAAATTAAAAATCGAGAATGAATGAGGATTGTGTGTGGAAAACTTAGATAAAATATGCTTGATAAAGGCTGAAACAGCAGAAGTCAGCAAAAGCAACAAATCTTGTCGGAAACCCGTTCAAAGAAGGATGCAAATATATCCGGAAAGTCTGAAGGAATATTATCTTACATGTGCTGGATACAAAGCTCTGTTAGCCATCAGAGAAGTACGAAGGAGGAATAAAAGCAAGAAGGGATCTGCGTCGCTGGCATCGAATTTTAAAAAGAATAGAGAATTTTGACGAGAACAAAAAAATAAGAAAAATTACCGTTTGCCTCGGATTATCTAAATATTTTCCAATTCATACTTGTCTTCAAGAGACGAATGTTGCATTCTCAAACTCACTCGAGGTACGTCAAATTCCAATGTATACAGATTTCCGTTCTTTCTCGTAGAGCTACGGTAAAAAAAGATTTTAAACGTAACAATAAATTGACTATACGCTTTTGCATTGTGTATATGTGCTAATAAACGTGCGTGTTCTTCTAAAAATAGTAATAGGTATTAAGGCACACATAAAACGCTAAAGATAGAATGCAACACGATGTGATAGATAGGCGGATCAAGGGGTGGGGGGCAAACCCCCCCTCCCAGACCCTTAAAAATATGAAATATTTTTAATACGGTCCCATTATCATTGCGTTCGTTTTGTATTACGAGGTATCCTTGTGCCCCCCCCCCCCCAAGAGCAAAATCCTGGATACAGCCTTTGCTTGTGACCCCCTCCCTAGAAAGAAATCCTGGATCCGCCCCTGATGTGGTGTGTATTCATTGGCTAATGCATACGGTTTGAGGTCTTTCTGGTGACAAAGTGACTTGAATTTTTTATAAAATAGGTATTAAATTATTAGAAATCATTAATTTGAATAAACCATTGGGAAAACTAATTTACTAACATAACTGTGATGATATAGATAACATCAAAGGAAAAAAAAGAGTATCAATTAATCTCTCGGTTCACAAATATCGGCAATGTTGGGATAATATAACGGAGATATCCTGTGAATTGGATACGGTTTGCAGAAAATGTTATCTATATCTAAAACAGGAAACATGCTAAATTGATTTTATCTCAATGATTACCAATGCCACATTATAACAATAAAATTTTTCGAAATCAAATAATACACATTTAATAAAGATTAGTGTTAACACCATTTCGTAACCAAACCCAAAATTCTTCCCATTAATGAAATTCACAAAATTTACTTGTGTGTAAACTTTCCAATTTTCTTAAAAAGAAATATTAAACTGGACATGCATAACCAACGTTATCCATGAAACTATTACATTATTTGTAACAAATTTATTTTATTGTTCGCACTATGGTTAAATTAAAAAAAAATAATATTGGAGAGATTAAAGCCATTTTAGATGAACTTGAGGCACTCAAACGGCGTAACTGGTCATTTTTGCGATGGGAACCATTCAGGAGGAAAATCTTGCACACACAAAACTGAAGGGATCAAAAGGAATCATCCGGTGCCGTGAGTCAAAGGTTGAGGGCAAAGGGCACATGTCTTCCATAAAAATGCACATCGAAAAATTGTTTTCCCAATATTGTTTTCCCATTCTGCCCTTTGATAATGCTTCGCATCATATTTACGGCACTGAAGGAAACGGTGTTTGCATAGCAATGCATGCTAGATACACATCGAGTTTACAGGGCGCTGCACCGATCCTTTCATGACCTTTGACTACGATATAAAAACAGCCGAAAAAATGAAATTGTTCGCATACCCAAATTTGTAAGCTCCCACTTGCTAACTTACGAACCACTAAGGTGATGGATTCTTTCTCTAAAAATATCAAATTTTCTCAAATACATTCTTCGAAGTAAACTCTAATACATTTGTACAGCTGATATAAAATAAAATTATGGAAACAAATATTGAATTCCATAGCACAAACTACTAGAACACCTATTTCTCCCGATTTCGCGTTGCTAAAATGTGTCTTAAAATATAACTTCGTGTAATTCAAGATGACATTAACTTATATATATATATATATTATATATATATATATATATTATATCAGATGGAGTTCACACCGTAATCCATAATATTAAGCATCATCTCCTGCGACGCATAAAAAAATTCTTGGAAATATAGCGTGTTACTCTACTGGAGTGAATTAACTGTGCTTTTGCTTTTGTAAAAACGTTTTATTCAATGGCTGGGGAAATTTATATTCATATGATACTTTTTATACTGTTTTAATTTATTTAAGCATTTGGTAGAAGTGAAGTAATTCACCCCGCAAAATAATTTTCCAAAATTATTATTTCACTTGTGACGAGTAGTTAAATGATCTGAAAATTAATTGGTATTAAAAGATCGCCTAAGTTTAGAAAAATGTTTAAAACATTAAAAAAAATAACAAAAGCATATATCGTTTTTAAAGTTACAGCCAACCGACTAAATAAAAATCGTAAAATAATTTATTTCATCGTAGATTTTATGCGCCTTACATTTCCAATTACCTGCTGCAATGGTATCATTAGTAAATGTATGGAGTTGCCGATGTTGGCCGATGGAAAAGACCATTATGGGAATGAACATGAAGAAAAGATATAGGAAGTTATAGAAATCCTAGGATGGATTGATATTTTGTAGAAGCATGGGCTCAAATACCTACACTCTTTTAACCTGTTACTTTGCTAATTTAACCCAGCCATAGCTCTCTGCCATCAGATAGCTAGTGAAAGGAGACTCCTAAGCGATAACAATGCGTAAAAACCAACAAAACCGTAAAAAAATCGTTCAAAAAATTATGGATGAAAAATAGAAATGACATTTTCCTTAACGAAATATTTGACTGCTTGTAGTTTTACTAAACACAAGAAGCAAGTAGAATTTATCCTAATTAATGTAACAGGGGAAGGCATTGATAAAATTGCTCTAACGCCGGAGTTGGAAGAATCAAGATTGAGTTTTGTAAATAGACTAATTCCGGTGACTAGGATAAACTACCATGTCCATCTAATGAATGGCTACGTAAAAACCCCGCATGGCAAAATAAGCGGCATAGTTCTCGAAAATAGCGACAATTCACGGAGACGCCATTAATTTCAAGAATTGATGGGAGGAAAACTCTCGAAAGTGGCATAGCTACGAGCATTGGGACGGTGGACAAAGGGATGGTCCCCGGGGTGAGTGATCGAGAGAAATCGCTCCCCTGCCGAGGGCGCTAGGAACTCAGCAGCGGCGCGTATGCATCGCTGGAGAGAGGAGAGAACAATATATCCTTCTTCCATGTTCTACCACCGAGGAAAATAAATCTAGAGAAAAACGGAACACCAGGAAATACGTTGAACACCAGGAAAAGTACACTTGCTAGAAGCGCTCCGACAGACTTTACAACCAGTTTCACACGATACTTCAAGCGAGAAGCATGTACTGAATTTCAAGCATCGATGTCCTCCGACCAGTACAAAGCAAGAAATTTATGATTTATACGTACGAAACTATGCAGGGCAACATAACACGAATTTAGATACAGAAAGTTTTTCGCATTATTTTTACTAAAAATTGGTTTTAAAATGTTCAAATAAGTATAGCCCATGGCACCATCAAAGCTAAAAAATAAGAATTTTTCATTAAAGTTGGAACTTGTTCTTTAATGCTATTTTGAGGAAATATCTAACAAGCACACAAGTTCTGATAAAGAATAATTATTTTTGAGAAATAGTGCAAAAAAGGGATGAAAGGCTGGGTTTTCTTCGTCCTTTTCCAGGGGTTTGTTGAAAATGTATAGGTGGCGAGGAAGAATCCATAACGATAGAGATAAGTTGCGTTACGAAAAATAGTTGTTAAGGAGCACGATAAAGACAAACAAAAATGTTCTAGTTGAGTTCGAAGGTTTGGTATTCATGCATACATGGTTATAAGTTTCAAAAACTTGTACGAGTACAATAAGGTATGTTTCATTCATATCTGTGCATAAGCTGGGCTGATGCCGTGAAAGAGCCATACACGCATTCTGAGGGGTAAAGATTCTTTTTTGGGTTGCTGATTAAAGAAAATAGCAGCTATTTTTCACAACATTTTGTCATGTGTTTTAAACAACAGAGAGCCCAATGTAAAATGTACGTTTCCTAAGTACGAAAATACATGATAAAGGCATAATAATGAGGAAAATACGTAAGCAAATTTTCCGCGACTGATAGAAATTATAGAGAGATGCACAATTTGTGGTAAGAATTCTAAAATATTGGCTATTAACCACCCGTCGAAATCAAAAGTAAAATTCTATCAACATATTGAACATGGTGCTTGCTTGAAATCGAATAGTGTAAAAAAGATTATTTATTTAAAGTCAGTGGATAAGTGATGCTCTTTCAGTAGAAGGAACACTCGCATAAACGAGTGATGAATTTTAATTTTGTCGGAATGCCGTTTTTTTTTAAAAAGGAATTACAGCGCTTTTCATGTCCATGAAAATCAATGGAGAGCCAGAGGGAGCCTTAGGCAAAATAAATGCCACAGAAGAAACCGATCCGATAGAAATCCTAATAAACTGAGAAACACTTTAGTCGAAGGAATTATTAAATGCTTGGACATTAACTAAATTCCGAAAGGTCGAAATTTGATGAAAACTTTCGAAATTATATACATTTACTATAACATGTTAAAAATTATAATAAGTAAAACAAAATATCGCAAGTTCAATCACTGCATAAGTTGGGCTAGTATGGTGGAAGGAAAATTCACGTATACTTTCGAATTAAAAGGTAGCAATCCTATTTTTGGGTAACTGCCTAAAATAAATAATGACAGCGTTGTTGAACGACTTTGAAAAAGTAATGTGGGCGAGAATCAAACTTCGGAAAGAAGGATATTACAAATAACAGCAAAACGAATACCTAAATAATGAACACCAGCAGATACCGATATAAACTTCCTATGCAATAAATGCCATTAAAACTTTAAAAATTTTGGAATAATATAGCTCCTTAAAATTAATGCATAAGTTGGGCGAATACTGCGGATGTATCACACGCATACCCAGGCACTGTATCATAATAATTTTTTGGGTAGCTGATTAAATATTAAGAAAGGGCAGCTAAACATTGGCATGACATTAAATTTTTAGCTTCGCTAAAATCTTTAAATAAGTTGGAATAATGCACTGTAAATATCTCGTACGTACCTTCAGCTGCTGAAACTTTACTTTTTTTGCAGCAGACTAAAAAAAAAGACATTTCAGCATTTTTGCACGACCTCGGAAATGGATTGAGTGCGAGAGACAACCTACGGCGACACGAATATGACAAACTATAAAGGACCGATACACATTCTAAAGACAAGCACTATTATCTGCATCAATCCTTAAATAACTAAATATGAAAGACTGGTAGATATCGTAGTACACTTTTTATGCATATGCCTTTAAAAACTTGAAAAAACGGTATGTGATTGTTAATTAAAATCGGTACATAAATTGGGCTGGTACAGTGTAAGAAACACTCACATACTTACACACAAAAATGTAACAATTCTTTTCTTAAGCGACGGCCTAAAATAAGAAATTACAATGTTTACAATACTCGCTATTACAACGTTTACAATATTCGCTATATGAATCCTTAAAAATATCAATGTTGAAACATCGATAAATACCGATGTGAATTGCCTATGCATTACTACGCCTCTTAAGCATTAAAATTAATTAAAAAGACCTTAAATTCGGTGCAAAAGTTGGGCTGGTACATTGAAAGTGTCACACACGCACACTTAGCTGCGGAAAAGTTACAACCTTTTTTTGGGCAGCGGGCTAAAAAAAAAAAAAGAAATGACAACATTTTTGCACGACCTTGGAAATGAATTGTGGACGAGAGAGAACCTTTGACGAAATGGATGTTTCAGGTGAAGTTGGGGAACTGTCCCAATCGCACGGAAGGGAGGAGGGGGTTGAAGAGGGGAAGAGAAACAGTATGACGGGGTGTAAAAGGAGTGGGGGTTGGATCGGACTATTGTGGAACGGCGAGGGAAATTCACGACAGCTCGTGGAATGGAAACCCGGAGAACGAGCGGAGGTAGTGATTGATGCAAATGGAGCGATGCCCGCGCTCACCTCCCCATCCCTCCCACTATACTCCACACACAAACCAACCCCACTACTGTAGAGCCCACTTTAACCTCTCCTCCCTTAAAAAAAAAAATTCCCTCCGATTGAGGGATCGGTCTGGATCGTGCGCTGAAGTACCCGGAATGAAAGGCCACGAGGTATAAAAAGAAACAGACTGCATACCAGAGGCAACGCAACTCAAGTAAGTGAAAACGCGAAATTTACCGTAAAACTGAAAGAATTTCGACATCTTGAAAATAAGTTCTGCCGATGAAGAATCCAAGGTTGCATAAAACTGTCGATACCACGACAATATCCAACTTTACGTATGTGAACCGATAAGCTTCTGGACAAGATTTTATTCGATAAATATTTATGCACTTTAACACTCGAAAAAAAACAACGGAATAAGTTAAACAAAATATTATTCATTAAAATATAGTCTACGGCCCCGCCTTCTTCATTAGAGCTCCTGTTGAATTTTTTCCTTTCTGTTGCCCGCTACCGCCACAAGCCTTATCGGAACTTCGCCCTCAATAAGATTAGATCCTCTTTTGGCATTGCCATTTTAGCTGAACGCTGTATCATCAATGACCGGAGACTCTTATTAAATATTATTGACGGCAAATACAGATGATGTGACCTTCTTTCTCTTTTCCCGCTACGTGTTTCTTCGCGCACGACAAGGTCGAGTGGCTTATTTCATTGTCTCACCCTCCGCCTATCTATATCTTAAGGCTCTTTTCTATTCAAACTTCCTTGTTCTAATAACTCCTATTCCAAATGTATTCCAGATTTTGATCCTTTTTGTCATCCATCATCCATCTTGCACCATCCCCATCGTAATGTTCCCCTACTCCTCGCACCACCCGATGAAGTATATCATTCTTTGTTATTTATTTGTAAATCCTGTTGAAAATCGGAGCGTAAGTTCGGGTGGTACAGTGGATGGAACATAATAGACGTGTAATCAGTTGCGGAAAATATAATAATAATATTTTTCCTCTTTTAGCTCACTTTGATTACAATGATAACGGTCGGATGATCGGTGATCCATAGCCTCTATCAAGTGAATTCTACGAAAGTGATGTTTTTCAGTCACTTGCGAGGATTAAATACATACAATGATTAATTTTAATATAAGAGGATTTGTGGACAGAGAAAAGATAAAGTACCAGTTAATCAATGAACCCACATTGTCCTCAAAATCAAGTCCAAAATCAAATGTTTAAAGCAAACACCACGTCCAGAGTTTGAATATTCCTAAAAGGTGCTTTGAAAGTGCCATTCTAATCGTGAAACAGTAATATTTCATGCATATATGAAAAGTAAAGATGTGAACTAAAATTGTACGTCCGTTAAATCGTTAAAACCTTTACAACCTCCGTTAAACCTAAGTACAAAAAAGATATCCACTATTACTTTTAATTTCTGCAGCCATATCTGCTTGCAGAACACTCAAATCTTAGCCAAACACGGGATGTTATTTTTAGTTTACACATGCTTTATTCACCTTGATAAAAAAGACAGAACTACGCGGTCTAAGTCGGAAACGATGAAACATGGAACAGAAAGTCCCGTAAAAGGGCAGAAGGTAGAAGGAAAAAAGGGAAGCGGGCGAAAAAGAACCCATGAAGAATGTCGATTACGCCACGAGAATTTTTCGGCAGAAGTTCTGAGCCCTGAGTTTGGCTACATCTTCCGCGCGGTGAGTTTATAAATTTAAGCGAGTAAAAGGGATTGGCGCATTGAATACAAAAAATAAACTTCCCAAACAAAAACTCTTCCTTCACCACTGCCTCCTCCTAACCTTCTCCCTTTCCCTGATAACGGTCGGCTGGAAGCGAGGGACCAAGGCCGGAGGGGAGAAAAGGAGGAGATGATAACACGGGACGAAAAGACAGAAAAAGAGGAGACCGAGGAGGAAAAAAAACAAGAGTGGAATGAGAGAGAGAGCTATAAATAAGTTATTTCGTACGACAGAAAAAAGAAACGCCAGTGGGGATATAGCAACGAATGATAGCAGGGTAAGCAGTCTAAGTGCAATGAGAAAAATAGAGCTAGGTAACACCAATTCAAATTAAAGTTAATTGTATACCTTCTTCCCGGGTATAAACAGTTTGCTGTAGCAAAAATATAGTCAGTGAAGATATTAAAAAAAATGAGCTAATTGTACCGCCTTCCAGAATAATAGACTGCATCATACTTATGCCACACGGTGAAAGTCTCGAAAAATAATTTAATATCGTTTAAAAGTTATTATCACTTGACGGACTTGGTTTTCTAATTTAAAAAAAAAACATGATGAACTGCAGCTCATTTAAAAATATCTTTTCGATCATAAGGAATAGTGGCCGACTAAAGGATTTTGGAATGAAAAAATGAAAATTGTGGAGAAATACGATCACAGAACATTTGAATAAAATTATGTTAAACTCCATTTTACCATTTGAGTAAATTTATTCAAGCTGAATACCACACCACTCAATTTTCGAGATCGAAGGGAGTAACTACATTTAAATAATACCCGCAGGAAAAGGCAGGGTAGAGAAAAGAGAAGCAAGGAAGAGAAATATAAATAAGTTATTTCGAGGTAGTGGTATGTGGACGGGGAAAGCTGGGTCCGTAAGGAAATTGCATCGGTTGAATACACAACGTAAAAGCTTCGAGAGAAAAACGTTATTGAGTTCAAAACAAAACAAAATTGAACCCAAATATTTACATTCCTCACTCAAGATACCAATTTAATGCTATCAAATTGTTTCTTAAAATAAACATCCTGACTACCAATTTAAAAACATGTGTAGTCATAACACATGTTAGACAAAATGGTAGGTATTCCTCAAGTTAATACCATGGAGGGTATCTTCTCACAAAAAATTCAAGTAAAATTCATAGACATGCGATGAAGCCATAGCAAAAATAAAACTTTATATTAAAAACTAAAACTATGCTCCAATTAAAAACACACTTTATACAACAACATTTCACAACATATTCTTTGACTCTTAAACAAAGGACCCATGATATACAGTACTTGAAGTGCATTACGTGATTCATTATTTTTTTTAGAAGATGAGGGATAAAAAAAAAGAAAAATGCTGAGAGACAGGGGAAGTGGAAGAAAGAAAAAAAATAGAAAAAATGGTATTACGAACGAATAGAGTAGGGAAAAAAGGTTGGTATACAGTTTGTAATGGTTTAAAAAACGCGGAAAGAGCTTGGAAAAGAAGGCATAAATGAGTTCAGTCCATATTAAAATTGCATCCGTATATTTGCAAGCATCAAATAAAACGGCTATTTTACACCAAAAATTGCGATATAAGAAAGAGAATCCATCTTAAAATAAACTTTTTGCAAAAAGAGTCATTTCATTTATCGATAATCTTGAAGATTAACTCATCTGTTTGCGGAATTTTCGAAATATTGCTGATTAAAAAATGCAACAAGGAAATTTTCATTTCATAATGTTTTTAGGTAACTGTGAATGGTAAACATTTAGTTGAAACTAAATATAATCCCACTCCACATTAAAACGTAAATGTCTCATTCTCGAACATATTTAAGCTAGAAGTAACAAACAATTAAAATACAAGGTAAATAAGAATTTATGCAAAATTAATACAATAGGCGTTTAACACAGCATTATTCTTCCATAGTTTCGTAAAAGAAACATGAAATCATGACGAGAGTGAAAAAAACTTGCATGAACTACCAGATGTACGAAAAAATCATTAAATTTATTCATACCATACTTATTTCGAGATCTTATAATACTAAAAAAAAACTCAAACAGCAACAGGAATATAGATTGATGCGTTTTCTAGGGGAAGAAAAATTTTGATAATGCCAAAAAAATTGATATGAGAAATTGAGTTCGCAACACAAATTTGGACAACCTAATAACATAATGCTTCACGGACGACGAGGCTCAGGCACGCAATTTCAGCATCCATTATAAAAATAACCTCAAGATTGAATAATGGCGTGCGCATGACTGTATAGGTAAAGCTCACGAAAAACTGAGTTTTACAACCAGTAAAATTAACCAAGGCTCAACGGCGTTTTGGAAGCATTAAAGCATTCACCCATTATGGGTAGATCGGGTCAGGTCTATCAGAAGTAGCTTAAGTTCAGTACGTTTTTCTACATTTTACGGTAAGTGGATTATACTACTACTTCAAATAGCAATCAGTTTTAGGGAGGCACTCATACTGACGACCAAATAAAAATCTATAAATATTCGGACTACATTTTGCGTTATCGCTTGGATTGTGAAAATTGTCTCGGTGAAGGTCACTCTTTTATTATCGCTTGACTATGATAACGGCAAACAGCGCCTGCAGTTGTTCCATAGAGATACTTAAATTCAATAAAACTTATGAACTTACACCATAAAAGAAATCTTTTTCCAACAGAAATAGGATACTGCAAATAATTTCCGTTACTCTCAACAATTTCTCCAGCCTTATTTAGCAAATTTAACCAAGAAAAAAATATTTTCACGTAAAACGATCAAATGGTTAGGATAATAGGATAACTGCTTAAGTACCAACTTTCAATTTTCAGAGTTACCTCCACGCACAAATATTCGCAAGCGCTCCGAAAAACGCATTCACCATGTAATTAATGCTTCCTTTAAATTACGTCTACATTTAGACCACTCGCGTTCCACCAAATTAGTAAAGGACGCGATATTAAGATAATTATTTATAGTTTTAGGAAATGGGTCATAGAAACGTGAATAATTATGTGATGCGTATCTCTACTACATATAGTTACATATAAATATTTAATATGAGTAACATTCTTCTTCCGGTATTGCCAACACTTCCGATAAATAGAGTGTTATCATTAGCATAGATTTATACAGTGCTAACGTACACGATATTGGTAAGCTGTAATAAAAGTTGATTTTACCTTCGTGTTGTTTAGTCTTATACGTTATTAGTCGTTGTAGTCCTCCGAAAGGTGTGTTAGCCCTGGCCATGAGAGAGATTAAATTCTGAAATATATTTCTTTAATTGGATGCCATATAATTTCGACAGATCGGCACCTATGTGTAATATAAATGAGCAAGCATAAAATCGAAGAAGATGGGCAATGGATATTTGAATGTCTGACATTGCATAAAATTCCGGTATCTAAAGTCAAGGCCGTACTTATCATCAGGATTATAGTTTTAAATGGTGATTATGCACACGAAACCAGTGAGCTGTGATTGAAGTTTATTGTACCTTCTAGTTGTTTAGTTACATAGCGGAGTCGATGGAAGAGATGCAAACATCTTGAGACAAAGCGCGATGAATATTGAAATCAAGTTATATTTGACAAAATTTCATGAGGATATGCTCTTTGAATGATTAAGTTGTTGAGTTAGTAATGATGAATTATAAATATCTTTACATTTGTGCAATATAATTGAGCTTACATGCATGTTAAGAAACAGGTAATAGAATATTGAAATCATATTTTACAGACAAAATTTCACGAGGACATGATACTTAGGTGATAAAGAAACGACTGCTGGGATGACATTCGCATGCGAAATCTGTGCGAAGCTAAATAAACACGCAAAGGAGGAGAGATACGGTAAAATGAAAAGGGGAGAGGACGATGAGATGAAGGAGATGGATAAGGAGGAGTAAAAGGCGAAGTCGGAGGAGTGAAAACGTGCGCGGGTTAGGAGAGAAGAAGAAAAGAGAAAGGTGTCTGAAGGACGAAAACAAAAAAGAATCGATGGAGTGGGAACCGGGGGAAGAGAGAGAAGCAAAGGAGGACCAAGAGAGAAGGGAAAAAAGGCCAGGGAGATATTTAAGATGCTTGGGGGTACCTCCACGGTGGGGGTCAGGGACGAAAAAGGGTCCGAAGAAGAAAAAAAAAACACAAAAAAAAGTTTGCCCAGGTAGGAAGAAGGGAGATTGAGAGAGAGTATAGCAAGGTAGAGGAGAACGAGAATACAAGGCTTTAAAGAAGGGAATAGAAGGAAACTTGGAGAAAATCATAGAAAAATTAACCGGAAAAAAGTATTATGCACTCGGGAAAACCGGGGAAAATTACTAGGGAAAATATGAAAAAATTAGGGAAAATCGGGAACATAAAACTCCGGAATTTTAGGTCTCGTACCTGAGAGGCCGGTCTGCTATCCTGGAAAAGGGAACGAAACGAAAAAGAGTCCGAAGAAGAAAAAGAAACAGAAAAAAAGTCCTGGAAGCAAGAAGGGAGACAGAGAGGGAGTGTACAGCGAGGTAAAAGGGAACGAGAATTGAAGGATTTAAAGAAGGCAGTGGAAGGAAGAGGGAGACAAGACGTAAGGGGAGAAGGTTCAGCCCACGATTCGCCTGTGACTGCGTGGGAGGAGCAGAAAAGGGAAGCGAAGGAGCAGAGAGAAGGGAAAAAAGGTAGGAACTCCCGCATGTATGCCTTGGGAAAGAGCAAAAGGGATGGGTGCTCAAGAGAAAGAAGGTATAGGCCCCTTGGGGACTGGCAGGGGTGGGCGGGTCACCGTTGCATCGGTAAGGAAAGGATAAGGGATAGCAGGCTGGCCACTCAGGTACGAGGCATAAAATTCCCGACTTTCTTTTCCCGTTTTTCCCGACTGCAATTTACTGATTTTCCCGGTCATTCCGAAATTATCTTCCATATTGGTAGTGTGCATTACCGCGGGGTAAGTTTCGTCTTTGTGGTTTATTTTAGGCAAGAGGAACCACATCAGCTTGCACAAAAAGTTTTGAAATATTTTTTCTATAATGGCATACGTAAGTTCGATATATTTATAAACTTTTCTGAACCTCGGAAATTGAAATTAACTTTCGGTCATCTAAAACATCACAGAATGGGTAAAATTTGATTTTAAAAAGATATTTTTCATGCGATGATGCCGTTCTCTCTTTACAAAAACAACTAAGTGCACCAATTAAGTGTTTTCCCCGTGATGAGATGAAGAAGACGACTGTTTCGCCGTTCTCATAGTTTTTCGCGTGTTCTTCTTCACTCTTTCGAAAACAGAAGCTAAAATTTTGCGTTTCAAAAATATTTTATAATTAACTATTGTAGGCGAATGAACGATGAGCATAACGATATATTGCACAAGCCTATAGAGCTTCGGCAGACTTTCATACAATTGATTAAATTTCAACGTTCTAACTTTTTTCGCCGATAGTAGGCTCTCAACACAAATTGAAAGATAATGTGCGGTTATCAGTATCAGCTACATATGGAGAATGTTTTTCTATGGAAGCGAGGTTTGGACATTGACAGCAGCAGAGAAGTCAAGAGTGAAAGCATTCGAAATGTGGTGCTACCGAAGAATGATAAAATGAAGATAAAATGGATTGACCGTGTGAGTAACCAGGAAGTGCTAAGGAGAGTGGGAGAAAAGAGAAGCCTCGTAAAAACATTAAGCAGAAGAAGGGACAACTTAGTTGGCCACATTTTGAGGCACGATGGTCTGATGAAGACAATCGTTGAAGGACAAGTGGAAGGGAAAAAGGGCAAGGGACGGCCCCGAATGAGTTATATAGGACAGGTTATAAAGGATGTAAAAGAGAATAAATATGTAGCTATGAAGAGATTAGCGGATAGGAGAGAGAAATGGAGAGCTGCGTCAAACCAATCTTAGGATTGTTGACTAATGATGATGATGATCAATATGTTTGTTGTGACACCTTCACATTATAACTTTGCCTTTATACATTAACAAGCAGTATTATTACGGTATTAGCTGGCCTCGATGGGGGCGGGGTAACGACATCGCCTGCCAAATAAGAGGTCGCGGGTTCTAGTCCCGCCTGGGTAGGTTTCCCCGGTCCATAGCATGGTTGTTCGTTTACGTTTACTTGTTACATATGTTGAATACCCCGGTGGAAAATGGCCAATAAGACCTGTACCAGGTGGTTTGGGAATAATAATAATTATCCTACTATTTTTTTCCCGTTAATGACCACAAATGGTAAATTGACCGTGCTTATTGACGCAACCTTCAAAATGTACTATCAATGCTTAGGATGGTTGTAGGCAAGGAGACAGTATGGCATAGCAATACTAAAAAAAAACGTATTTTACTTAAATTTTAATAGGAAATACTTATAATAACGAGTGCTCCGTTAATGGCCTTTTTATAAGTTCGGGCTTAAGATATTCTTGCGAACTTGATAAACTCAAACAACACCATATTAACCATTGGCAAAGGAACGCATTAATAATAAACGCTGACTTAAAATCCAACGTTCAAAGTATTTTTCTGTGATATCTTCACATTATTTGATGCCTTTAAACATTGCCTAATGGTATTATACAACTAATTTTTCTCGTGCTTTTTTTTCTAGACCCCAGTGAAGTCCCGTGTTTTTTTCCAATTCGCAGTTATTTCCCGAATTTCCCGGAGTTGTTGGCTAACCTGGGCGATAGATAAGAGAGGGAATAGCGGGGGTCAGGGTGGAGTTGGGTCCTGGAAGGTAAAAGGTGGTGGGAATGGGATGGGCAGGAATTTGGGAAGGGATCGAGCGAGTCACGTTGATGGCGTCAGAGAGAAAGAGGGTGCAAGGGCGAAAAACAGAGGCGGAAAATAGACTCCTTTTTCGGTCGGCTATTCGAAGGGAATCCCTGAAAATATTATAAAGTACCGATGTCCCCTTTTTTTATCCAGGCATCTGTGCACTTCATTGAAACATTCCAATCCCTATCCAGTTCATCAATACGTGCTGTCCGTTCCTTTTGTGCCCGCTCATGCAAGAGACAGGATAGAAAAGGGTGCGTCATTTTGAACAGTATTTCGAGGAGAGAGAAGAAAGCCCTCGGTAAAGCCTGCATTCTCTTGCTCCGTTGAAAAGGCCCCAAAACCTGAGCCACTATAGAAGCACATACACCAAACTCCTTTTTAGGACAAAATTCATTCTAAAACCTATTTTTTTTTAAACTTTGTATTTTGACTTATTTCTATAAAAGTAGGTTTCAATAAAATTTTAGCGCTATTTAATTATTTCAAAATTAACTTAAAGTTAAATAGCCTTAATGTTTATTATCTTTATTTAACTTAATTTAATAATCATTTTAATCTAACTTCACATTTTATTTTACATTGGCATACAAGTTCTCAGTTCGATATTTTTACATCATGCACATTTATTCAAATGTTCGGCATTTAATAGCCAATGTATTGTTTTATTTAAGATTTAAATGCTTTCATTAGCGCGAGAGAAATTTAATAGTTAATGACTTGGGGGTACTCTTAAAAAGTATGAAAATTATGTAGCGGAAAATGTTATCCGATCAGAAAAAATAAACAAAAATTGAGGTAGGATACCGTTTTGCAATGCATAAAGGTAATTGACTAATCTTAAG
Organism: Ischnura elegans; assembly: GCF_921293095.1. Lineage (NCBI taxonomy): Eukaryota > Metazoa > Arthropoda > Insecta > Odonata > Coenagrionidae > Ischnura > Ischnura elegans. Next base: position 88,181,974 of record NC_060255.1, on the reverse strand, counting down.
ATGTCTAAAGAAACACAATATTCGCACAAATTCGATTTTCATCATCAGCTAAAATATGCAACGCATATAAATACCAACCATGACATCCAAACATTTCCAAGGCATACCAATTCAAAAGAGAATACGAAATTAAATACCTACTTACATTGAAAATGTATTTATATAAGTAATTACCGTATATTCCTGAATATAGTCCCCCCTTTTTTCCAAAAATGCCCGTGATAAAAGTTAAGGGGGGGACTACATTCAAACCCATTTTTTAAATTATTTCCCGAAACTCAAGCCTCAAAATAAGGGGGGGGGACTATATTCAGAGAGGGACTATATGCGGAGGAAGACGGTACATCAAAAATACAACTATTGCAGGCGTCCAATAACCTATTAATTATTAATTAATTAAGGTATTAATATCGACGCTACATTGTCACAGGCTTCCGACTCGTAGAAGTATATGCAGGCCTCTGAAAGTCTCTCGCATTCTAAACTGAGACCCAAGAATGAAAGAATCAATGGAATACAATATTATACTTCGTAAAGTTTAAGAGTATCACATTCTAGAATTCTGCCCTGACTAAAGGCTCAATGATAAGTACCAGAAAGACCTAACTATATGCCATTCACATATAGTTGAAGGTCAGCAGCACATTCATGCATTTGCATTCAGCGAGAGGGAGACCAATATCCATTGAACAAGTACATTGCACAGTCCACAACATGAGATAAAGTATTTATTTTCAGTACTAATAAACTCTTATGCTACATCTTCAATTAAAAATGGCTTCTTCAAAACTTAAAACACAATTTATGTTTACGGAACTTTCTTAAACCCTATATCCAGACTAAAGCTCGGGTTTCAGAGAGATTCTTAGGAACTTGATGATGTTATCCAACACCATATTAACCTGAGGTAAATAAACTCTTTATCAGCATAAATTGATGATTTATAATTCACGCCGACTCAAAAGTCCATGTGCTAACCCAGAGAATATATTTTTGTAAAATAATAAAAAAAAATTTGCATCCACATTTGAAATTAGGCTTTCATATTTAATTAGTAACTTTACTAGCAACATTGGTATAATTTTCGAAAATCAAAGGACAAATGAAGTTATACAACTAGAAACGAGAAATAACGCCACAGTTTAGTGAAAGCCGAAAGGTATATGCGACGATTTCATTTCATGGTATGTACAATATTATAAACAACGATTCCTGTAACAGACGGATTCCAAGAAGTATCTCCTCATTAAGTCGCAAAAAATGCGGAAAAATTCACCTTCTGTTTGTATGAAGATAATTGAAGGATGCCACAGCTATGGAAAACAACAATTTTGAGTCCATCAAATGACGCATCACAACAAAGATGCCATCAAGTGCACGGCTATCATTACGCGGAACATTTTGCTTGCAAATGACCCTTCGGAGTAATAATCGTATCCCGTAGGGAGAGCACGCTTTTCATTCAACAAGAATAAATGCGTAAGAGACTTGAGACAACCTTGTATTACAGAAATAAAACGAATATGGGATCCGAGATATGGTCTTTGCTCCTCAACGAATGCTCCATGCCGAGGTCAACGGCCGACCGACGATGTTCTTTTTCTACCCAGCCTCAAGGGAAGGGTTTGAGGGTGAAAGCTCTCTTTGCAAGGCGTAAGTAAAGAAAGATCCAAGGAGTAATATAGAGAAGGCAAAGTATGAAATGTGAAGACAGGAAGAGAAGGCAGTAGTGGGATCAAAGAGTTTTGTATGAACGTCTACAGTTCTTCCTCCTGGAAGTCTTCAGCAATTGTGAGTATCATAGCAGCTTTAAAAATTCTCTACCGAAAAACCAATTCTCTTTCATAATTTATAACTCACCGACATTATTTCATTAGCGATGGCGACATTGATAACTAACAAAGGTAGAAACTGTGACCAGATTTGCAGGCGTTATAATGAGGAATCAATTGTAAACTTAATCACGGTAAAAACAGCAAAGCACCGCTGGTATCATTAAACTGACTTTGTATTTTGAATTGGTGTTTAAAATTAGGTTTCCATACAAGTTAAGTAATATTAATTCTTTTTTTTAATTTACCTTGGCGTAAGTTTTTAGTTCGATATTTTTTCTAACAGAAAGATATTCCTCAAAGACTTAAGTGACTTTACCACATAATTCTAATGATTTTTGCACCACATTATGAGAATAAGATGGGAATAATTCTACCTCACGACCCGTGCCATCTACAAAACAATGTAAAATGAGTTGAGTAGGCTGAGGGCATAGAACGTGTATATAGGCTAAAAAAGCTCATTGAGAGCATTACGCAAAAATAAACTTATTTTAAACATTTCTTTAGGCTTTCTTAAAGGAAAGAATTGCATCAATAAAATAGATATATTTTTCAGAGACGGGGATGAAAAAATAAATTAAACAGATTCAGATAGCCAAGAAATATTCTCGAACTTAATAATTAAAGGAATAGAAATAGTATATCTCTTGTTTTAAAAATGTCCACTCCCGTACAAAGTGTGGGAAACCAGCCAGTGGGAAATAAAATCAGAACACCTCTCCCGTCGCTGGCAACACAGATTTGTGTTATCCCCTCGATCCAACCGCAAGGCCGTTCAGGGAGGACCGTAAAAACGCACAGCTTAAGGCACCAACGGAAGAGTCGCTTGAACGAAGGCTCCAACTATTCATTTCCAATACAAGTCTCACATTTTTTACCAATATCGATAGGTTTTTTTCCCGGTTGGCTTTGGTTTAAGTGCTTCGCAACCTAGGAATTCGGCGCATGCTGCAAAAACAAGTGGACTCGTTATTGATCGTTACACAGGAGGGAATGGTTGCGCGAATAAATACATAGATACGCGTTGTACCTATGAACGAATGTTTTAAACTATACTATACATCAATTGTTTAGCCTATAAACCAATTATACCGATTATATTTTTAACGAACACAAAATCGAATCATATGTTACGACTATGATGCTGCTGATGACTGAATGACTGAAGAAAACAGCTACTGACATTTCTTCCATAAAAGCTTGGAACCCAAATTACCATTTCATTTCTGTACAAAAGTATGTAGTGTTTGAATACAGGAAGAGCAAAATATGTAGTACCCACACGAGCAATGTTAACGAGGAATATTTAATAGTGACCTTTATAAAGAACATATACATTTACATGGGATTGATATCCCGAAACATTAGTCCGTATGACCAAATAATATTATAGGATAATAATGAATAACTAAATTTGAAATCGCAAATTTAAGCTAATCTACCTTTTTGGCTACTATGCTGCGAACAATATAACATGAAATTTGTACCATCAAACTTTTCAGTGGTTATCATTGTCTAGTAATCAATATCTGTCAACAAAATGATAGGTTCATTATGACTTTAGCGAGTCGCATTTCCCATCCATTGACATCCAAAGCTTCACTTAAAAAATACATACAGGCATACTTATTTAATTCAAATAGATTCGTTTTTAAATCATTTACAGGTAAATCATCAGGGAGGAATATGATATTGTATCTGAGGATTATGGAGAAAGCGAAATGTTGTTCAAACGACCGGTCGTGTCTAGAAGTAGGAGGTCTAGGAGGTCTTCCACTAGATCTGTGTTCCAAGACACTGAATCAACATTAATCGAATAGGTCAAGAGAAAGAAAAAAAGGTAAAAGGGATCTTTGAAGATGACATGCACCGTTTAAGAAGCATCTCGCTAGATGCTAAAAATTACCACCAAATAACACACACGCGAAATACAGTGATGATGCTGATAAAATGCTGCTGCGCAAACCACAGTACTCAGGAGAAAAAACCAGTGAACGACAGTTAAAAAGAAATGAGGCAGATAGGTAGGGAGAAGTTAGGGGCGTAATGATGGGGATGGAATTTGCTTCTGTGGAATGTCAATGGGCCCCTAAGGTTAGCTCAGCTGGGAAGATTAAGGGCTCGCCGCATGGAACAGAGATTTTTGCTCGTGGGCCCATCCTCCCTTCCTTCACGCCACCGAATATTCATTAACGGGATTGATAATGGCGGCGATTCATACGATAGCAGAGCATTTGGGGGAAAGTTTGGCACCGAAATGGATGGCGAAAGTTTTGATGGTTCTATCTGGCGGATAGAACGGCAAAGTTGGTGGCGAATGACGATTCTACTGAAAATTTTTAAAAAAATCTCTATATGCTCATACCAATTAGTCGGTGTGTAATGGATTTTTTATTTACTCCAATTTTATAGATTCCCCCTTAGCGCCATCGCCTAATGAAGAGTGAAAGAAGATATAAATAGCAAGAGTCAGACAAAATTCAGCAGCTAACATGCAATAACTTCAATTTCTGAAAACTTGGCAATTCTAGGAATTCAATATTCCATAGAAAATCGCTGTATAAGTTCATTCAGGAATAAAAATTATGAATAAAAATTAATATCAAGAGAACAAATCTAATGCAGAGGTAATTTATTTCTAAAAGTGAGCATTACATTACGAGAGCTACGAAGGCATTTAGGCATTGTAGCACAGTACTTGTAGCATGTAAATTCTAAAAGCTGAAAATTTAGAACGAACGTGTAAAAATGCATTAAAATAACTCTTCAAGACCGGCTGCCAAAGACACCTAATTACATGAAGAATTGATCGCTGAGGTAAAAAAAAGTCATTCCTATTCCTGGTATGAATAGAATTATGAATTCCGGGAATCGTGACGAATGGAAATTTGATTAAGTGACTTCGAACTCAATATCCTAATCCAATTTTACACCCATTTCAATTGACTGACGTTAATGACACCAAAATAAAAATGACGCTCGCTTGAAAAATTAAGAAAGGCAAATTTGCTAGGCAGATCCCATGTTCCGAGAGGACACTTCAATAAGCTCGGCTAACGGGATTGGTTGGGAATTGGGAAATGGCACTTTTAGTCCGCTTGAAACTTTATACTCAAGCCGTCGAAAAAATGCCACATTTACTCAAGACAGCGAACTTTCTCTTCGTGAATTAATAAACAGATGACGGAAATGGCATGAGCGCTAACTTACCCTGAGTTTTCCAATACCCCTCCACAGGGTCCAAAATTATGGAATAGCGTAACACTCACCTGAAATTAAGAAAAATATAAATTAAATGAAGCCATTTAATAAAGATAACCACATATTTAATGCACAATTATAATTACTCCATTATTTAAAGAATGCTCCATTGAAAATTTTCGAACTGTTCATTTTTCCTTTGAGTTTATTCTGTATTGAAATAGTAATTCACGGTCTAGTGTTACGACACTTAATTTCACAAAGATAGGGTGAAAAATACCTGAAACCTTTTTGGGAAAAACATCATTACGGTAAAGTTGATTTGGTTAGTTTTTTTAGTAAAATAAGAAAAGGTTTAAGCGAATACAAATCTTATAACCACACACGATTTATTGTTTAATATGTGATTTAGGACCATTTGAATATTACGGTATTTCATATGAGAGAAATAGTAAATAAAGAGACGTAAAACTTTAGAGTTTTTCATTTAATTTGAATGAAATAAATATTACCGAATCATGGAAATGATTACAGCCGTCGGTTTTTCCTCACGAATAGCTCGTTTGAGTTCGCGACGCATGTAAAAACGGAAAAATAATCTCCGTATTATTAAACTCTGTTTCAATAAAAAATTAAAGAAATGTGATAGAATAGCCCGTCAGAAATACTTAAAATGAACTGGGTTACATCAGATTATATTCGTATAATAGCGAATAGCGTTTTAGAACGCCCTGAGAAATTATGGTTTAAACGGGAACTAATGCAGTATATTTTATCAGTTTATTTTTTAACCATATTTTTATCATTTTCCCATCTTCTACTACCTTCAAGGAAAGTTTTCTCCAGTAAAGAGGCTCAAAATATTCACAACTGTAACGCCAATTTATAGCTCAATTCATTTATGTGCTATCTGAACTTATCAGTTAATGAGGCAACAAAAATAAAATAAACACCACGAAAAAATATTCTCTTTTAAAAACAGTTTTTATGACACATGCAAATACAATTTTAATTAAACATCACCAGCTGCGAGATAAGAGCCGAAATCCATTTAAATTATTAAGCGCCCTTAATGTGAATGGGGATAAGGCTAATCATCGATTTTTACGGATTTTGTAGTTACCGTAAATAGCACAAAAGGGCAAGGAAAATAATAACGTACAATCGACAATATCATTAAAATTTATTAAGTGTGAACAAAAACACTACCAATTACGCAGCTTGTACCTTGGTAGGTAGCCTCACATATCATTAAATATTGCTTAAGTTTACTAATAGATTACCTACAGGTTATGCTTTCAAGAATTTTTTTGAGAAAACGGTAAAACAGCAAAGCAATTTTTTAAATATAAAACAGTTTTTTTCTGGTAAAATATTTACCATATATTCAGTGCTAACAAAATATCATTTAATAAGAAGAAGCGGTACAAGTGTTTCAAATTTACCTAGGATTTCCCGAAGAAAGAAGTACTCAAGCATTTAAAAGGAGTTAAATGATTTAATAAGGCTAATGGTAGGGTTGCGTCACGCATTAGACCATATTACTCCACAGTCTATTAACAATGGTGCACGAATAAACCAAACTACCACTGGACGTAACGCATTTATATTTTATAATTTATCACCCCAAAGATTTCGCAAATATGGTCTATTTTAAACACTGACGGGAAAATATATACTTGCATGTAACAATCAGCTGCATGACGATGCGTTTTTCGACAAATTCAGTTGACACACAAAGATTTTGAAGCCATAAAGCCATCCGTAAACGCCAGCCAATGTATTCGTTCAATAAATAAGAGCATGAATAAGGGCGCAAGTACTTAAATTACTGATACCATTCGCTGCATGAAGCATGAGTCTGTCTGCAATATATAGTGTTTTTTCTGCCTAAAATTCATCTCATGAAGTAATGGTCTAGGTGATTGTTGAGTCCTGGATCACTAACAGAAACAATAACACGGAATTATCAAGTCGTACCCATTTAATGAGGATGTTGAAACAAAAATCCCATCGCCAGTACCTAACTCTAGTAGCGAGCAAACCTATTTGAGGAACGGACCTTGTCCTTGTTCCTGAATTGCCCGAGTGAACCTACCCTGCTCCAAGACCCCTTTGCCTCACTTCCAACAATAGCGAATTTTCCATTCCTCCACCCCCAGGGGCTGCCCCCTACACGTCTGCCGGCCCCGCCAGACATGGCTCTCGGCGGCTTCCCCACCGTCGATTACGGAATCATAACGCCACTCCAACCGCGTGGAATAAACGCTTAGGTTGCCCTTTTTAAAAAAAAGCGACGCCCGGGCGGGAAACGCTCAACGGCCGCTTTCAGTCGGCTAAACAGATGTGAATCGGCGGGAGCTACATCCCCGTTTGACTACCTACCTACCTTGCCCCATTCAACGCTCGGCAGAAGGTAAAAGGAGAGGTTGGGGTTCGCTGGGATGGAACACCTCAGCCGCACTGACATTCCTCCCACTTTTCAAAAATATCACCTCTTAAACCCCCATATGGCATCCCCCAGATTTTGCCACACAGATTCACCGTCTCCACCAAGTCTGAAGTTTCAGTATCAACGGAACGAAAATATACGGCTTTTTGGTTGAATAACTATTACTTCTACCACTTTTATTTAGATAACTCGACCGGGGTCTCGATGAAAAAACTTCATCATCGGACGTTGATTATTATGTGTTTAATATTATGCTTATTCATCGAAACCCGGGTCACTTTAATAAAAAAAAATGAGTGTTATTAGTAATGATTAACTAACCAAAAAACCTTAAAATGGAATATCACTCATTTAAAAATGAGATAGCACTTTTGTTCGAATATATACGCTTAATTTGGTCGGAAGAAGGCGCTAATGCATTTTCCACAGCACGGACCAAATAACTAAATTTGTGTACCTATTAGATAGAGGTGATAAGTAAATGCCATATTTGAAACTTTACAGAAAGTTTGCTACGACGGGCCTCAAAAGGCCTCAAATTTAAAATAAATGTTGCGTTGTTACTCTAACCACCCACCATGTTTCAAGATCATTGCGGAGGTATAGTATATGAGCGGGTGAGAAACCAAGAGGTACAAGTGATTTTTTTTTCTAAACAGAGATAGGGAAGGAAATAAGGTATTTAAAACAAACGAGATCGATTAGACATTTAGTAAAGCATTTGATTTTCCACTAGATATCAGCACAGAACATACTCAATCGTTCACCTTGGTAATCGAGTTTTTGTATACTCTGTTCGAAACAACGCAGAAGACTTCGCAAGAACATGACCAAAGTTGCAGTTTGAATTTTGTCAAGCCGTAAGAGTGATCTGGAATATGCAGAAACGAAGGAATCCTTGAACTCTTTCAAATGGAATGGTTCTAGACTAGGTACGAAATTGTACCTCGCCGCTCATGGGACAACGGTGGGCAGGGGAGGTACGTTTTCCGACCATTCCCAACGGGCTGACCCGGAAAGGAAATCACGGACGGTATAAACTGTTAGGAAGGAACGAAAACGCTCCAAGAGCTGATCCCCGAAACTCGGTTAAGAAACTGATTTCTTTGTCATGTTTATTTTTCACCGAACGGAGTTAGGCTTTTGGGATAGAAAAGTGGTATCATTTATTTTTTTCCTCCTCGTGCTATCCGGATTACGAGCTTGCTTGCTTGCTTACTCCTCAAGGGAAGAATAAAAATAGCGGACCGAGGATCATCCAATGGCTCTAAGAAATGGAAGTGCTGGGTCGCGGGGTAAAAATCAGAGAAGTACGGACAAAGGCGAGCTATTGTGAAACCTCACATTACCGGTAGAGGCCCTGCGATCAATAATAGATCGCTGCAGTTTGTTTACCTGCTTTTGCCAAGGGTTTTCATTCTAGAAATATCTGACCGATATTAAAATTTGTTAAGCCCATGGATGGGCGGTTATGTAGTAGTGAACCCTTCTTCCACCAAATACCAACGAAATATGCAGAGAGCCTGTAAGCGGTGTATTTATGGTTTCCAAAGACTATCCTTAATCTTCTGAAACCAAAATTACATGTTCCGAAGTCGTTACGATTCGTTCTGGTAAGTAATATCCCCGTAGTATTGCGCGAAAAAAATTAATAAATTCCTTTTCTTCATCTCAATATTCATTGTCCGTCATCTGTGTAAGTCATTTCAGCATTGTGAGTGTTAAGTTACCTGCCTCACTTTTCTTGCTACATAAGGCAATGGCTTTATTATTGGGATTTCACGTATCTCGCTCCTAATTTTTTTAATTATAATGCTTGGCGTGCATTTGTATGATTACTAAATTCATTAAAAATCATTATATCCCTAGCAAAATTGGGGAATTATTTTTAATGCAGTTTAATATTATTTCCATTAACATAAATTTAAGTTTTTTGAGATATTATATATGTATAAGTATAAGAGATAGGTTAGTGTAATGATAAATTTCGGTTTTGACACAAGAAGTGATATGAGAACAGTAATTAGAGCTGAGTAAGCTCTTTGATTTTAAATAACTAAAAAGCTAGTTGTCCGTTTAACTCAATGAATAATGCTCAATATATCCTTGTACATTAAAACACAGTACCTTCTTCCAACTCCCGCAGAGCCTCTTAGTGAAAGCTAAACGTGATATTACTGCAGATATTTTAGGCCAGGGTCTGCTTATTATCAAAGCATCATATCATTCTATAAGTTTTGTAAGAAAAGTGATTACAATAAAACCATTTAATACCTAACTGATGCATGCAAAAGGGTTGAGGCAATAATAAATGTTTCTAAGAAATAAAGGTAATCCAGTGTTAATTTATTCTTACTACTGTTTGGATAAAAGGGTGCTATCGCACTAAATATATTTACCTTCATCGTATAACGAAGTCTATGAAGATAAAAAAGACTAGATAAAAAGAAATCGCTCGCTGAAGAAGAGCATAAATGAGAAAAAATGACAAGATGAAAGCAATTTGCGCGTGAGGATTCTTACAGCAGGCACACAAAACTTTTGAATTAGACGCAGTAGAATGGAGGGTCGATAAGGGGGGATTTTTCGGAGCGAAATTGCATAAATGGGGATGCAGGTGGAACAGAGGAAGGAAAGAATTCAGGTCAAGTCTTTGGAGCAAACACGTACGCCTCTCGTCATGACTGGTTGAATAGCCGGCCTGAACATTTTCCACTAATGCGAATCAACGTCTCTATTATTGGTGCAGAAAACAAACGTTTGTATGGAGAGATTTTAATTATAGAACTATTAGTTCCATTCCAAGTGAAAGAGGTAGATAAAAATTCCATTGTAAAGCAGATTTACAAATAACCATCATGTCAGGTTGGGCTTACGTTTCAAGAAACTACCTACAGAACCCAACGCCAACAACGATATGATAAATTATGCCAGTAATGATAGAGATGAACTATCGAACGAGCTTTCTGCTATCCAAGCGTATTGCGATGCATGGCAGTTGGAATTATTTTTTTTGAATTCGTAGTAATGAATTTCTGGAAAAAACCCCCCTACAATGTAGCCATATCATTCAGTATACCAAATTAGAGACTGTAGAATCCGTGAAATATCTAGGAGCTAGACTCAATAATGATCTATCGTGGAACAAACATATTCGGGAAGTAATAGGTCAATCTAACCGCCAATTGGGTTTTGTTAAAAGAATATTAGGAGATTGTGACCACAAAATGAGAGAAATTAGTGACTTCTCCCTCGTTAGACCCCACTTGAAAAACACTGCCAGTGTTTGGGTCCTCACGAAATAGACTTAAAAACAGAGTTAGACCACGTGCAAGGAAGAGCTGCCAGGCACGTGAAAAATCGTTGCGATAGTCTCGTTGGTGTAATTGACCTCTTAGATAAATTCGGGCGGGTATCTTTGTCAGACCGTAGACTGAAAAATAGAATAAACCTATTAGATAAATTCAAGACAGAGTATTTTCTGACGAAGTTAGTAATATCTCACGAGCACCAACATAATACGGTAGATCGTGAAAATAAAATAAGAGAGGCTGTTTTACAGATAGATTCAGAATTTATTTTTTTCCGTGATCGTTCAGAGACTATAGTGGCAGCGTTATAACTCACCAATAGATTAAATGGCTTGTATTGTAGCCTACGAACTTATGTATTCCTGTATGTATTATGGCAGCGTTAGAACTCACCCATAGATTAAATGGCCTGTACTGTAGCCTGCAAACTTATGTATTACTTAATGCATGTTTTTGAATTCTCTTATTATTTCTAACAGCATCCTAGCTTTATCGGCAGATAGCCTTATTGAGTAATTGGCAAGTTTTTCCTTTGAATGAATGCGGTAGTATAATTTATTACTATGCGTAACCTACCGTGCGGTGTGCATGTTGGAATCTTAATTCGTGCTGCATGCTGGTGATTCAGCAACTCCTGCCAAACACCCTAGAGATGACTCGCAGGGTATTATGTAGATGTAGATATGCTGTTTTTAAAAATGTTTACTTTTTATTTTGCGTGGTAGTTTAGTTTCCCCATGATTTTAAATTGAATGCGTAGAGAACTCATCTTTCAAACGCGTTCAGTAGGGATTAGTGACACTTAGGAAGAGGAAATAATATGCCAATGGTATTGAATCATAACATATAACCACCAAGTCCGATTTAAGATGCTACGTCTACCCAGGAGTTATGTTGTTTCTAAAAGTTAAACAATTTTATTTAGCCAATCATAGTTCCGGGAAATTCAGCTACCCCATCCCACGTCTTATGATTGGACATATATAAAAATTCTCCATCACAGTTATGAATGAGGGATTAATGATACTTATCGCCGATATCCTTGGATGTAAAATCTGATGCTTTCCCGGCGAATATATTCGAAAAAGGCTATTCGGGCTTCCAGCCGGGTGGTCTCCCTCCATTCTGCCGAAGTTTCGGAACACGAGTCGGGTTCCATCCTCGGGATCTTCTTTGGATGTATTTGTGCTAGAAAATGATCGTGGTGCTCAAGGGGCCAGTTCTTCAGCGGAGGTCCCAGACCTTAGAAGGGAAAGACTATAGGACTATAGAAGGGAAAGATTTTCCCAGGGAAAGAAAAATCCTACGATAATTCCGTAGAATAACGTTATGACAGCAGATGAGGACCTGGCTCTTACAAGGTTACAACCACTCGGGCTGGGACACAGAAACTTAACTACTACACCCAGCCATCACGAATTGACCGTAGATTTCTTAAAAAAAAATGTCTTCCAATGGTGGGAGGGAAAGTAGCCTTAATTTTCAATGCTTTCGGGTAAATACAAGTACGCCATTGAATAAAACGTACGATGCAACGATTTAGGGTGAATTATGCATCCTCTTTAGGTCGGGAATATTCACAAACATCTGGGAAGTGTGAAATCCTTTCAGATGTGACTCAAAAACGAGAACGATGAGTAAAATAGGGTGCGACCTAACCTCGACGTACCGGGAACAGCCCAGTTCAAGGTTTAAGGATTGTAACCGAGGCCGGATTTATTCCTGCGAAACGAATTCACCTGGAACGCCACATTCAAACTCGAGAATGTCCTCCGAGTTCTCGAAGCTTCCTGACTCGCCCGCAGGCCTTGCGAGATCGCCGGGAGGCCGATTTCCTTCGCCGGGATCTAAGCTGACCTCGCTCCCTCTTCGGTCTCGTTTATTCCGCGAATCGGTGAAGACGGCTTCCCGCGGATTTTTTTTTTAATTTTTGTACCCCCTCAACAGCCGTCTCCAGCTTTGCGAGACGATATCTCAAGCAGCCATAAAACGTTCGGATTTCATATCGCGAAAAGCAGTAGACTAGGATTTTGCGAGTTCCAGGGTGTTGGAAAAACGGGGATGAAGTGTCGCAAAGTTTGATGGAAGCGTATAGGTTCGGAAAACAGCCGAGCTATAATATATCCTCACAGTAGCCATTCCTTCTTTTGTTCAGGGGTTAGGTATTTTTATTATAAATCCACGATTTTTCCTGGAACAATGTTCATCATTTATGATGTATTAGACTTGCTACTGTTTTAGAGATGCTTCAAGAGTATGTTGTTATGATCACGTAAATTGATTGTTCTTCAGAGGACTTATCAATGCATCAACATAAGAAAAGTAAGTAGGTGCTGCTTAGTACCTCAAGGAAAATTTATGAAATAGGTTATTGGAAAAAATATTCCCTCGAAGCTGGAAAATGTAGGAATAAACTTTATTAGGTTTATCTAATTTATTTAAAAAAGCACAGCTCAGCTTTTATGAAATAGTTACATCGTCAGGTACATATGTTATGAAACCCGGGTCTTGCTTTTTCAAATATATTTTTAATCTTACAAAGTTTATTAGAACCTTTCATATTCCATAATGTAGATAAAGGTCACAAATTTGGCCTTAATTCATCAGTTATGTTCCTCAAAACTCTTAGGCATTCGCTGTGTCCCCGATTTTGGATGGTTAATGGCTACAAATATGACATGTATTCAGCTCGATAAATCCTTGTTTTCTCAACATATACCGCTTTGCATTGAGTTACGGAGGTGGGAACATTTTTAAACATTGCATTTTCAGACGGCCATTTTCGTCTTATCATCCTTTCACTAAGAGAAAGTATAGGGACACATTAAAAGAATTTTCAAAGCATCAAATCTTATGCCGAGAAAAAAATTAAGAAGCTTCAACCCGTCATTATAAAGGAAACGAAAATTTGTGAAAGTATATACTATGTGACCGATCACCGGAAAATAAAAACCATCAAAACTTTTACAATCTTAGTCAATCTAATTAAATGATTTAAGCATTGGACAGCAATAATTATTTTCTTATGTGGAATAAGTATCATTATATATGAAATTATTTCAAAGACGAGCTTCCGTCAGGTGAATTCCTAATTTCCTTAATTTACTAGCGAAAGATACGCCATTGCAATGCCCCAGACAATTACAAGGCATTCAGGGAAGCGTTATAGTTAAATGCGTTTAATATCGCTTGTTGAGAGTCTCAGAAATGCTATCATAGATGTAAAAAAGACGTGAATATCGATTTATTTCGAAGATATTGGGTGGTAAAGGTTCGTTGAAAAGTCATAATGCCTACATACTGTAATCACTATCTCTATTCACTGGCCAGAATATTATAAACACCATATGAAACGTCTTAACTACTATATTAATGCTGCATTTGATACATATATTTTAATTTAAGGGTATTTTTTAATTAAAGTTCAATACGATGGAAGATGGAAGATGGGACTTTCTAGTCCCAATCTCGCCCAATAAAGACGTATTACTACTATTATTATTAATACAATTCTCCATTTCTGTATTAGCTGTGAGAGAACGAAAAAATGATACAAATTGGGTATTTTTGGCAGTCCTTTGAAGACTGGTTGGATAAAATACGGCGATGTTATTTAATGCTAAAATATGAAGAATTTAAGGTTAACTAGTTCGCAAAAAAATAATTGTGAGGCAAAATATAATTCGAAGAATATTTCATCCCTCGCGATGAATACCTTTGTATTGCCACATATATTGCCTGCACCCTATTATTTAGTCTTCGTGTTTTGATGCGTAGGTGTTTGATTAAAAATGAATATTTGGATACGCGGAAATTTCATATTTTATTCACAGAGTGAACGATGCTGGGCTACGCGTCAGTGAAAACGACGTGGGAGTTGTTTTGTAACGAAAAATTTCAAAGTTAACGTAAAATGAGTGGGTGGTGGATTTTAAAACACCGACTTAATCTGATGTAACAGAATAAGAAAGCCCTCAAATGTATTCTAAACTATTATATTCCTTTTTAGTACATAACATAGCTAATCTTTAGGTTCTTTAGTCTTTAGTTATTTCTTTAGTTTTCACTGGCTGAATATCATTCTACCTTTTTTCCCATTTGAGTACTTTGATTCGACATAAAAATGGCTTGTCTTATTTCTTTATTTTCCGAGAAAATCAGCATTTTTATGGAAATAGACTTATACCAAAGAGTTGCTTGACACTTAATAAAAGGTGTAGACATCGTACTGAAAAAAATTCTTCCTTGTAATTACATCCCTCGTAATGAATTGCTTCTATTGCTTTTAATCAAGCTATTACATTAATTAAAAATCACGGAACCAGATGTCGAGCATAAGTAATTTCATAGCATTCGCCTAGGTATCGGTTTTATTTCGTTTACTCCTGCAGTAGAGACATTACCCTGTAGGCATTAATATCAGAAACAGAGCATGAGCAACATGCTTTAAATTCAGTCCTTGGTCCGAACCAGCTCTTACAGGGTGATAGGAATGAGGAAATCGGAAGACATCTCCAGGGAAATTCACCAAAGGTGAGGGACGAAGATGAATTCTCAATGGAGATAGGGAAGGACAGGAAGAGAGATGTGGTCGATGATTTAAAAGAACGCTCCTTATATTTAATATGCGCGGGAGGACGTAAGATACGAGCCATTGGAGATGGAATCGGTATCACTACGATCCTTGCGCTAGAAGGACCTCGGAAGGTAAAAAGTTTATGCTCTCTCAAATTTATGATAAAATTTCTGTCTGATAAACCTCTTGGTCAAAAACACAATTAATCGACGATGATCGATACAAATACATGTGTTGCCCACCCGCAGTTAAGAACGTGCCGCCATTACTGTGCGATCCGTACCCTTGCTTAATTCTAACCTTTCATCATTAGACATCGTGCTCCTGTCTACGTAAACTATTCTTTGATTACCGCGAAGCAATTGCACTGATTGTGAATAGCTTTACGGACTGGTTACATAAAATTTAAGAGATGTTGCATTAAGACGATTACGAGTGTTTACTTGTGTATAAGGTAGTTACATATTTTTAATGGGATAAGAATCATGCAAGCGAAAAAACATTATAATTTAGGTGCTCATGCCTGCCACAATTATTTTCAAGTAAACTTGAACAATTTTTCTCCGTGAAATCCTCTGTTTTCACTCTTAATACAAAAAATGTTTTACTTGTAATTTAGGATGTTTTTCTCTCGAGTTGATAACTTGCACTTATACTTTTTACAGGAATGAACGCGGTAGTGATAGCCTATTAGAGGTTATATTAATAAGAGGTAGAAAGCTTTGTTTGATAAACTAACTTGAAATTTAAAATGAAAAATTGTTTTACCCAAGTTTTAACAAAGCGTTTCGATCGACAAAGTGAGAATGACCTGCAGACAACTAAGTCGGTCTAAGAAAATTCTTAAGGAAAACTAAAATGCTGTCTCTGTGATATAGCAAATCATACATTTCTAACAACTTTCCTTAGATTATTTTAAATTCAGCATGTAAAAAGTTTAAAGCACCGTTATTAGTGAAATCCCTTATGTACCAGCCTTAACTTAGACCGCCTACCTATAGTAATAATAATTTCTATTCTTCCCGTCTCCGGTTCAGGGAGGACCACCCCATAACCTCCCAAAGGTCCTCATCAAACCCTGCCTCCCCCGAACCCAGACGGCGAGGCAAGAGTAGACACTGAAGACTCCAGTCGCGTAGCACAGCTAACGTGCCCGCTCCCTGGCGGCAGATCCTTTCACTACCTCTTCCCTGACATTTCCTCCCCACACACGACCAGTCACTCAATTCCGTCTCATTCCCAACCTGCTACACCATCAAGACTTCTACACGAACCCACCCCACACCAGGCCCTATAGGAAAAAAACCTCACTCACACAAAGACACACACACTGACTGGATCGCCGCAAAACCGCACTAATACGAAACGGGCGCCTTACCCTCACGACCCCTTGCTACCTTCCCCAGGGGTAAAAGTGCCCCCGTTTCGGTACGCTCCCTCATTTTACACACGCCCCTGGTCAGACTACGTAGTGGTCCCCATCTCTTCCCGTTAGCTCGACGAGCTTCAGGGACCTTGGAGATTACAGCGGTGACGTGATGTGACTACCCCGCGTGAGGGACATGGATTTGGTGGGGAATGGAGGTTAACCATAGTTGGAAAGGGGTGTGGTACGGGTTACCAAGCAAGAGTATGGGAAAAAGTCAGATACGAGTGAGGAAAAGGGAGCAATGGACGGGGGAGATGATGGGATAGGTTATAGATAGAGGCGTAAGACGAAAGATTTCGCAGATATCGGAAATGGGAAGAGAAGTTGGAATAGCATGGACTTATACTGAGGCAATGGCTTAAGAAAAAAAAGTTGTTTTTATCTTATTTCCAACATATTTTCTATTAATTTTTCTATGACAAGTCGTGTGAAGCCTAAGTGGAATACAAATAAATGGAAATTAAATTAATTGCAAAACTAATTTCAGGAGTTATGCTTTTTAAAGCTTTACGTAAAAGCCACAAAGTTATACCACACTACATTTGCACAACTATAGCAGGCAGGTAATGATACTCTCAACAGGCAACTGAAAATACTCTCTTGAAAATGATATTAAACAAAAACTCAGCAATGAAATTGACAAAAATAGAAATTAAATCTAAGATTCCACGATAAAATGAACAAATCTGAATAAATGCTGCATATAATTATTACTCTTGTATTTCTTGGAAAGTGAGATCACACTACATGCATATTCTACCATTCCTAGTGCATATATGAATGATGCCCCCGGGCTGTTAAGCTAAAGTTTGCTAATAGTTGGCTCAGTTATAACCACCATTTACCAGGTAAATTCTTCCATTTAACTGCGTGATAACGTCAAATCACAACAAATTAAATGAAATATTTTTTGAGACTAAGTAAGATCTCTGAGTAATTTCGATCGAAAATACAATCAGCAGTAACCTATAATTGCAATAGTTTTATAAGTAATGTATTTCTCACGATAATGGCCATGTGAAAAAGTAATAAACGGAAAGAAAGACGAAGTTGAATAAATAATATCGCGCACGATTTTACGAAATTCATTCCTCCATTCCCACCGGAGAAAGACATCACATCAGATCATTCAAGATCAATAAGTTATTTTCAAAATAATTCAAATTTTCTCATCTTCATATTTGCAAACATACCAAACCTTAATAATTTTGCAAAACTGGGGGTTGAGTTTCAACGGCCTCAAAACTGTAAAAAGGAAAAAACTCAGATGGCCGTTTAATTCTTCCACGGCACGGCTTAATCATTTTTACGATTCAAACTACTCATAAGAGACTCGCTGGGACGCTAAAAGAACATAAAAGAGAAAATTCAGCTTTACAGAAAAACACAGATTTAATTTATCACGGTCCCAAACCGAACATAACAACAGCGTTTTTCCAAATAAGAAGCGAAAGGTAGACTCTGGTTTTTGTGAAATAAAGGAGGAAACAAACCAAGGGTGATAGAGACATAAACAAACATATATTCCACGATTATACCTTTCTATTATACGAGTGTTGATAGAAACAGACATCGTCGGGCAGGGAAAAGAGAACGATGAAATAACAAAAAAAAAAGGATGCGCTTCCGGTTCGATGAAACGAGCGCTGAAGTTGTAATTTCCATGAAATCTGGGTAGGGTGGGAGTCGGGAGATCACAAATCAATCCAATTTACGAGTTTCCTGGAGCTAGATCCAGAGCCAGAAAGGAGAGTCCACCGTTAACACACTTCGCTTAACTTGGGCGAGTGGTTACGCAGCACGGTCCACTTGCCAAAGACAGGGGAGGAGTTGGGGAGGCTCCGCCCGCGGTCCCGGCCTCGGGAGACGGGTAAAACTGGCAGATGGCCCCTCTTACGGATTTACATTCACTCCAAAATAATCCTTGTGTTTCACACATCGCTCCACCGAAAGTTTTTGCCCGCGTCGTTTCGGAATGAGATGCTACACATTTAACCTTATTTCCAGTTTCCAGTGCAACTTCTCTCTCTCTTTCTCTCGCATATCCATTCACTCAGTTATGTCGCCATAAATTTCGACCGCAAAATACATAAACATGCAGGGACGGAACGATAATTCGGGATGCATTATACGTGCGTGAAAGCCTTTTCCTTAACGCACGACCAATACTATGCATATTTATCAAATAGGTAGTGTCAGGGCAGAAATATTGGAATGTTTCCATGATTAAGCACAACTCTTGTTCACGATACTCAAATTTCCACTGTTGCGTAAGAGTGCGACATATAAGTATAAATGTGGAGAATTGTAAGTAGCCTTTAACTTGTAAACAAATCAAGGTTCCTGGAGTTAAATAAATTGTAAGTACGCATCAACAAAGAGCGAAAATATCGAGCGATGAAAAACAATACGTATGCTATAAGAAAAATCAACCCAAAGGAGTTCGATAATGACCTACGACAATTTTATGAGGCAGAACTATAGCTGTAGTGAATAAGAGAGATATAAGGGTTAGTTCTGCTTCCTCTTAGATTTTTATGTGCCGCCTCCGACCAGCTGTCATCCTTCAAAGGATCAGTTCTCTTCAAAGCATTTTCAATTTCTTTGAAGCCTTTTCAATTCACATTTCAATTACAACTAACCCCAGTTTTAACCACTGAAATAGACCAAACTTAAGACCATTTAGAGACTTTGCTCTGCCGAATACCTTCCCTACCTAGCCCTATACCTTACCTAATATCTCAACAAAGGAAATAAGCCACCCACATTAGATTAGTGTCGAGCAAAACTTACCTAAGCCCAGTGTTACCTAAATTATCACCATGTAAACTTATGTTCCGAACTTCAAAGCAAGTTTTAATCATGTAAAAGTGGAATGAAAAGTATCATCAAGCTGAAAAACAATATTCCCCAAAGTAAATAATATCATAAGGAGTCGAATCAAGGTAAATGTCTATTGTTGGTAAAATGGAATTCATGGAAACGACAGATATATGCTGGTTCAATAATCATTTAAGTAACCAAGATATATAGGTGCCTATTATTCCCTTAAATCACTGCAATCTTAACGTAACATGCATAGCCAGAAAATCGTGAATTTGCAATTAAAAAACCTGCGTTTTTACCGCTTGTATTTGTGAATACTTTGTATAGTAAAATCAAGGTCCTAATTTTAAATCTCATTATATTCAAATTCAGTTGAAAATGGTACGATCGAATTGACATAACATTTAACGAAAACTTGAATTTATTTTTCAAAATGGAAGGAAGTGTGGAGTAAATAAAAAACCCTCCCGGGATGAAGGCATGATATCCAAAAGTAGAGCATGCGCTGGATAAAATGGACGTCAATTCATCGCTCTCGAAGATACTTGTTAAGGAAATACCTCCTCCTGAAAAATGAGTCTGGACGTTAAGAAGAGGACGAGAGGCGTACAAGGCAGGACCGGATGAGGGACGCAATTCTTTTTGCGGCACCTTGTGATAAACCTCGCGAGGGAAGCGAACTTTTCAGACAATCTTGAGTGATGCCGGAGTTTTCTTGGAAAAAGATCCCGACAGGGGAGAATTGGGGGCAGCTTGCGAGGGAAGAATGTTGGGAAGGGGTAATGTAGGGATGGGGGAACACTGACGCTTTGGGGCACAAAAAGTAAGGACGACGAAAATATGAGCATCGCCCACTCCATATTCTATTCTCGGTCAACTGAGACGAGATAATAGTATGTTCACAAAGAAAACTTTAGACGTAGAAAAACCCCTTGCTTGGCTTAAAAAAATTTCCTACTTTAAGCCCAATGAAGACGATCTAAGCAAAGATAACTTACTACGCCTACAGAAAAGGCGGAAAAAAATAAACAGATACCCTCTTTATAAGGCTGCTTTAACTCTCCGATCTCAACATTTTTCAGAGGAAGTTAAATTTGTGGCTACTTAACATATATAAAACAAGTATTCATTGACCCTACTATTCATTGATCAAGAAATGAACACAAAAGGGCATCCTGGGTAAAAAGCTATATTTGTTTCGACCAATTTCATTCGTGGAAAGATAATGTTAGCCTGCATTCGCAAGTGGTTCTTCATTACTCAAAATCATGAACGCAAGACGCAATAAAGTCAATTGGCCATTAGGACGTTATTCATCATTTTAGTACAGGGACGTTTGGAAAACATTACTTAGCTATTTATATATGCAAGAAAACTTAAGTATGAGAACTGTCATTATTTATCAAATGTCACCTAGGTAAAACTTTTTGAGTGACCAAATAGGGATATTTATTTCACACACTTATTTTTTTATATCCAGGATATTAATTTTAGCATTCCAGTCACGCTCATTTTTATAAATATAGTTAAGAAATGAAATAGTTCGAACTTTAATAAATTTCTTGTATTTATTAAAACTCTATCGGTTTGGGCCTTTTAAATTGACGTGGAATGACTGAATAAACCACCACGGAATCCTTTTCGCGTCAGTTGATTCAAAAATCGAAAATTTTTTCATGCAAAAGATCACAGCTCACTGATCAAGAATGACTAGGAAGCTACAGTTGCAGAATTCCTTCGATAGTGGAGCAGAGCTGAGAAGACATTCGAGTAACATATCCTAAATAAATTTTTTTCCACCTCTGGATGGTACCCCAAGGAGATAAAATAGATGAACTGAGACACGAGACGCGAAAAAGTTTCTGTTATGTTATTTTTTGCTTACACCATTCTGTTTTTTATTTTCATCTTATTTTATTACTTTTACTGTATTATTAATCCTGGCCTTTTGTTTAAGAGTCGTGTGGCAGCATAAATGTAAATTTAAACTACTCAAAGAAGGTATTTCGACTCGTGGCACTTTTCGGTTGAGAAGCAAAGGCCGATACATCAGCCCGCGGCACTAACAAGGCTCATGTACTTAGAAATTCTAAGAAATCCAAAATACTTAAAAGCACTTAATTTCTTAAGAGTAGGTATTAAATAAAATGTCGAAAAGGTTGGATACCCAAGAATAACTGTTTTAATGTAAACTGCAAAGTGCATCTAAAATATGTTTTCGTTGAAACTTTCGTTAAAATATGTCGTCGGTAACAAAGGAGTTACGATCCCTTGTTTATGGACAAAAATGCTTAAAATTATATCTCTTGCCACTTCCTGAAGTAAATCAGATTCCTCCAGAAAAACCCGGCATATTGGACCAATATTATCAAAATATATGTTTACAACTTCAAACAAATAACCATTCTCGTTGATTTTTTCTTGAATTTTATCGATATCTCGAGTCAGCACAATACAGTGTTAATAGAAATAAACCATTAAAAACGCAACACGTAATGCAAACCTCATACATAAACCTTATTCGAGCCGATGTTATTCTACTTCGAAGCATTCGCACAGCACTGAAGGTAATCCGTACGTGAGAGGAAGAAAAAGCAAGCGGTGGGAATAAGATTGCGAGAACGGGTTGAGGTGTACGAATGCGATGAGGCGAGAGACTGACAGATAGGGTTAGGAATTCGGAAGAGACGCCGAAGGCGGAGCCAGACTTCGGAGGCGGAATAAAGTGGGTTTTGAGGATAAGCATTCCACGCGAGATGAGAGAAAAGGTTGAGCAGGGAATAGGCGGAAAGGAATTGAGGATAGGCGCGTGTAATGGAGCGCGCGAAATACAAAGGGTTGCGATACATAAGAGGACACTCGAGGTAGCACAAGGGTGGAGCGCCGAAACTAATCCCGGTCAACAATGGAAATTCAACGACGGATTTCGATATTTTTTTTGCATCAATAATTGACGATTACGATGCATAATACCAAGATAACTGTCGCTTTATGAAGCCAAATAAAGAATAACACTAGGTATAATATCGCTTCAATCACCCAAAAAACATTGCCTTCCGATAAATATCGTGATGTATCATACAAAAAAGGTACCGACAGTAAAGTAATCCGATAAAGTATCTCTACGTATCGCATTATTAGAGATAACTCATCGCAATTGCACTTTCATTGGATGATATATCGAGACATTTTTACCGGGTACGATATTTTTATTTTTTCCATTAGGCACACTAGCACTGTTTTTATCCATGCCAATCATGCATTACCAATGATCAAAAGCAGTATTGAACGCACAACGTATTTATGCATTGTCCTAATTTGATAAAACGTCCTGACCCTTCGTACGCTAATCCCCTTCCCAAAAAGCGACAGATATGAAGGCACGTCAGTGAGTAGAGCTAGTTTGGTCGACCGATTCAGGTCTGCCGTAGCGAAAGTGGAATCACACAATAAATGAGGAAACTGACTGACTTTATGATTGGATTGTTTCTGATTTGAACCACTATTCTTTAGCTATCCTCCTAAAACGCCTCTGTATTTTTATACTCATTCGTGAATCAGGTTTTTTTCCAAGTTTCACCCGCAACGTATAAACCTCTTTGATTTTCACTCTGAATTTAAATCAGTTACTTAAATTAGAATACGTTAGAATTAAAATCATTACTATTCGTGCCATTAGTAAACAGGAAGGTAAAAAGCAGCTTTTTTGGCTAAAATATACTCTCTAGGCAGAAGGCCACACTAATAGCTTCAGTTAGCCAGCCACAGTTATAGCATATACTATCGAATTCACTGGCACACTAATTTCATGCACAAAAATGAGCACAATAAAAATTCGGCATAACATGCTCATATTATTAACGGTTATAACACATACGTATCATATGTTCCAGCAAAGTCACGTAAGTACGGGTTTGGTGCGTTTCTCATACCAGAGTTTGATGGTATTAGCTGCTCCAGGTTGCAATGGTTTGAAGTTCCTGATGTTAATGCAGCAATATAAAAGACTGATTAGGATAAGTTAAGTCTCACGAATGGTTTTGCAAGTGAAACGGAAATAGTAACTATTCCAGGAGAAATATAGAATTTATAGTATTCGGAAAAAGTAATAGAAATAAGAAATTTAAAAAAAATAATGAAAACGAACGGCAAAAATAAAGGCGTATGCTTTGAAATATTATAATCATATCACGAAAGATCTTTTTTGCCATTTAATAAAAAAATAATATCCCTAAAAAAGCCCGGGATCACCATCGTGGATATACTTAATACATATCGTCCACACATATGTATGACTTACAAACTGTCCACTAAAAAATTTATAAGTTCAATTTCAAGAGGCTATACACATTAAAAAGATCAAAAATTGCCATTTTAGAAACCTGACTACAATTAAGTATCAAAGAAATAATTAGGCTATGATGTTAGCGATATAATTTTTTTTAAAGAGAACCCACAGTAAACGATTTCTTATCATTCTCACTACTTGGTAAGAGAAAGTTTAACTTGATTAAATATTAATTTCATTAACATTTAAAATTCAATATTAATCACCTTAAATTATTTTTCAGCCTCCAAAATCTTAAAAACAAAAATCAGCTTAAAATATCGTACTTGCGCATGGTAGTATCAGCGATGTTTTAACACCTTCAATATTCATCACTTCTCTTACATATGAATTTAATCACGATGACTAAAAATTATTTTTTTCCTTAAAAATGAACTTAAAATTTAAACAAAATGGTTCAAAGATAGCATTCAAATTAAACATTTTGTGGTGCGGATCATTTTCGGATGCGTTCGGGAAAGACTGAGGGTAAGGCTTCAATTTTGTGACACCACGCACACACACACAAGGCTCCCCCTGTGGCGCTTAGCGAGGCAAGAGAACAATTTGGGGCGGGAGAGGTTTTTCCTCTGTTTCCAGGAAACCAGTCGCTTGGACGGATTTGGAAGGGAGAAAATGAGCAGACGATAGGGTGAGGTAAAAAAATATATATACACACATCCACAGACCGACACAGACGCGTCGTAAGCTAGCTGGCTGGCTTGATAGAACAAACGTGGGATGGAAGAGTAAATAGGGCGAGTAAGGACACGACTCGTTGATGGAGGACAATTTTTACGGGTGGATGCCCTGGCGAGAGAAGGAGAAGCTTCAAGCGCCAATTAAGTGGAAGAAAAAAGACGAGCGAGAAAATCAAACGGAATGATCGCTCCCTTCGAGTTTAATGCGCCTCAAGGAAATACACTCAGCCGCCCCCATGGGTAATAACATTTCCGTTTAGCGCCTTGGTAAAGTGCGCGACCAGTATTGGCTGAAAATCATCAATTCTACCCGTCTAAAAAATCAAAACGTATTGCGGGACAATCAAGAAGTCGAATGAAGGTGCTTTGGCAGGCGCGCGTTAGTATGTAAGGCATGTTAGGCGATATTCATCACACTTCAAAATCCGTTCGTTTTTAATAATTATGGATACAAACGGGCTGGTTCGACGCCACTTTTATTCACATGCATTCCATTCAACTAACCTCTCTCTCCCACCCATGGATAATGCTTTCAAATATGTCACGATGACTCACACGACCTATTCCATTTCTCACATGAGTAGAATGGAATCATAATTGAGCTATTCAGAATTATGAGCGGGATAGATAATATTAAACAACGTATATGATTCACGCTCATTCCAGCTATTTCCTAAGTTTAGACATGGATAAGGAATATTTTTAGTAGCATTGAAATAACCAGCATATACATATGAGAATAAAAAACAGACAATCGTGAAAGGTTATTCGGGAGTCCCACTGGGTGAGGTTCTCCATCACGAGCAACGTTTCGATGAACGAGTCGTTCACCGTCATCAGAGCACCCTGCCGTAACAAACGTGGAATTCCTGATGGCAATGCACGACTCGTTCATGGAAAAGTTGGCCTTCATAGTGATCCCGACCCTGAGTTAATCATGAATAACCTTTCAAGATACATTACGCCGGGAGAGCCTGCCATCATTCTTCAAACGTAGGAAATATTGAAATTGACGGTTAACTTTGTGGAAGTTAAACATGATAAAATAAAATAAAATCACTTTGTACTTTCAACACAATTTTTAATGTTTATCGACCGTCTTCGACCTGTTCTACGTCATTTTCAAGGCAGTCTACCTTGAAAATGACGTATAACACGTCGAAACCGTTCACAAAACATTAAAAATTGTGTGGAAAATACAAAGTGATTTTATTATATCGTAAGAAACATTTTCCCCGTGAGCGTGTGAAAAAATAAGGCATTAATCTATACAAGTAATTTTGGAAATGATCTTAAAGTAAAAATATACTTGAGGGAAAAGAAATAGTTTTTTTTTTACCCAAAACATCTCCGGTAAATAAAAAAAATTAAATGGAGTCGTGATCTCAAAGAGAAAGATGGAGAAATGGATGATCGAGATGGTGAGTCAAAAAAAGGTGAGGGGTGTCGGAGAAAAAAATCACCAAGGGAAATAAAGAAGACGTGCATTGAAGTCCCGGATGAATTGCCGTCTGCTCAGGGAAGAAAAGAAGCGGTTAGAAAGAAGAGGAGGAATGGGAAGAGGTACAACAGGACGTGAAAAAGAGAGAAAAAAGGGTTGGCGTGGGTTTGCGATGAGCAAAGGCTGAACGGAGGGAATAGGGAGAATTTCCGGAGGGATAAAATATGATGCGGGAGTTTTCCTTCGTTAAAATAAAAACTTTTTTCAGGGACTTGGTTTGGCGAGGGAGGGAAAGGCGGTAGTTAGTTGAAAGGGGGATGGATGTCAGGAATTCAGGTGGTTAGGTACGGGCCGGCGCGGTCATTGTTGGCGGCAGGAGTAGTTAGTCACAGTGGTATTCGGAATTAAGGGTCTGCACAGAAGAGTAGATAGAGGCTAGGGTGGTGAATTACGAACAGGATTTAAGCCTTCAGAAACGATAAACACAAACGAGTATTATTATTATAGTATCCAACCGATTAAGGTAGGTTTCCATGGAGTACTTAAGGAGTATTCTGGTAGTCTACCCTGAATAAGTGAAATGAGTTGAAGAATGCCGAATTTAATGAAAAATGATACGATAGCTTATCAATCATGAATAGCATTCCATTAAAAATAAATACCCAGAATGGAAACAAAACTGGTTAAGGAGGTAATGTTCTTTAATTTGGAAATAAAATATTTTAATTTAGAGTGAAATGCAAATACTATGTCGTTATGCTGCTTGTAAACTTTATGGAGCTATGGAAAAAACAGAATTTCTATCAATGAGCCAACTAAATAATAATTAACAATAACTCATAAGCAAATTACCGTAAAACAGAAAAATTTAATACTAGCGGTGTAAAAGTCACAGTGATTTTTAAATCTCATTGTTGAATTATAAGAAAGAAGTACATCTGACCGAATACCTATAAATGGCCAGCAATGGCCGAAACGGGTAGTGTTCTAATCAACAGTTCAACAGAACAAAGCCAATTCAAAATAGCCACATGCTGATTCTACATTGTAAACCTTTGATTGTCTATCCCTCTGCAGTGACGGCATTCGCATAGACGTCTGAGATGGAGCAGATTCAGGTAGGACAAAAGGAACTAAGTCAAACTTCCTCCGTCACTTTGCGAGATATCTTGTCAAATATTTTAGCTTGGGTCTGACGCTACCGGTTACTAATTATCTGCAGCCGTCGTATGGAAAGCAAGTTTACTCAAGTTAACTAGAGCTTTTCAAGCCCAAGTTGGTCGCAAACATGGGCAGCATACGATGGAGAAACAATTTTGACGTGAATAGACTCTAATGTCTATCGTGACTATTCATGTCATTGTGGAAAATGACAATTGCTACCACGGAATCAACGTTACTCAGTTGCAGAAAGTTTAACAGCATGAATAGAGTGTGGATTTCTGCCCAAAGAATAGTTATTGATTGCACCAAATAGCATGGTCAGTTAGGGCGAGTCATAGACCTATTATCTTACACGAACTATAAGGAGCCAATATAAATAATAGAACAATTTGATAAGTTAACAAACTAATTCCATAGCTCGCAGTCAGAAATCTCTCATAATTAACCCAAAAGTTAAGCATCAACAAATTTATGAAATACAGGCTTTAATCGTTTTTTGTGTTTCTATACACTCTTATTACTATTAAAATGAATTTTACTCTTCCTATATTCAAAGTACCTCCTTCAGTGAATTAATCAAAATAAAACGTTTCCTGAGAGGAACTAAGACTTAAATACTGTAGTGTAAATTTACGCCGAAATGAATAGATGGTTTAAAGGATGAGCTCGAGGTCTGATGGTCTTAGAGATAATTTGCGCCATTAGAGAAAGACTATTAGGGGAAATAAACCTGGCGTCAGCTTTACCCTAGTCTTAACTAACCGCTTCAATGGGACCGCGAGTTTACGTATAATCCAATGACACTTAATATTCACTCCATTGAGCACCCAATCAGGGATTTTGTAATTTCCGTACTACCTCTGCCTGAACTTGAACCCATATCTTAGGGATGAGATATCAACCACCTATTGACCAAAATAATAAACTATAGGGATGAAACGTAACGGAAATAATAGATGTAGCTTCGTAGAAGTTGTTATGGCAATGATTCATGTCTTCATAGGTGTCAAGACAGAGGCAATAGCTGCCCCAGGGCATCGAAGAAATATATAGGCTAATAAATACTCAGCTGAAGCTTTCAATGAGGTGGAAAAATTGATTCAATCGATAGGAAAAGGTGCAACCAGGGATTGTAACAGGAAAAATCGTAGGAATACTGGCGTTATAGCTGGGTTTGAATATAAATGGAAAAATAATAAACTTGTACGTTAACTTGTGAAATTCAATTCAATTACTATGCATAAAGTGCAGTTTTATCGAAAATAATTATGTCGGAATTAAAAATATGTCTCAATGCGTATAGCACCTGCTAGAAGAAAAGCGATTCGAAAACCTTTTTACTAAGCTCCAGTCCCAAGTCTAATGAACAAATAGTGAGAAGAATTTTAGTACAATTCCTAATTAACAAATTATGTAACTTACCAGTAGAAAACCAGTAAGGGTAACCAGATTCATAGTTCTAAATAGTAAAAATAAGAGACAAAAATACATAAATAGCTAACTCACCTTGGGAAAACTATTCATCACATAAGCATCATTAACTGGAAGGGGTGATACCCGTTGATGATGCTAAAAGGGTACACCATAGACGTTACACTGATCCCTACCGCACACCTACTCGAGAGACACGGTCACAAGAGCCCACAATGGTTCCTCTAATCACCGAGGTCCTTCCACTAATCGGAGCACACTAATGTCAAAGGTTTGGTACGTTCAGTTAATTGCCAAAGCGATACCTCGCGATGTGCTGAAGGACCCTAGTCGGAATATGGCCACCTTGGCAACTCCCAGAGAAGCAGCTTGTTCCGTCAAGGAACACACGTCGTAGCATGAACACACGTTAGCCCATTTCCACAAATTTACCTATATTTTGCTTAAGAATTTGGAATTAACCCTATCTAGCAGTGCAATAGTATAGTATTGCCGCCTAAACGGAGAAAAAATTGTGCTTCATGGTAAACCTACCAATAAAAGCATACTGAATCAATTAATGTAGCCCGAATTATCTTATTAGACTATGCATAAAATATTCTCAGGTTAATCAGCGAGTAAGGCTGTTTAGGGCTTTAGAATCTTTATCCGGTGCCAAACATGAGAAGATTTTATTCATAGTATTCGACAATAAAACCTACGATCTCTCATTGGCAGGCTAATTTTGAATAGCATGAACTCAGTGTGCAACTCATAATCTTCAAAAACTCGCTCAAAATACGAGAGGACAAGGATAGACTACACTTTTAAGTTTGTCCAAATTTACGCATGTAATATTGGATTTTTCTCTTCTACATGATAGTGGCACATAAATGCACAACGCATACATGCATTGGAACTAGGTAAATCCTACGATCAACAAAAATTGAGTTTTGATTTTGGATTCGTGTAAGTGATTTACCAGGTTTTGCATTGAAATAGTGTTAGAATTAATGACCTGCCGTCATTCGGACTATTAGGACATCATTCGGATACCAAAAAATGTAATTATTTTGAACTGACAGTGATAGTACCGCCGGAGTAATAATAAACTAAAATTATCGCAAGTTAGTCACATATTTTACAAGGATTTTTAATTTACAAGTACTTCAAATTTATAATCTTGTTCTTTTCAGACATATGACGCTGGTGAAGTCTTTCCTGGTTTTCCACCGGGTGAGTTGATTGCAGGCCGACGTTTCGACCGCTACCTCTGCCATCGTCTTCAGGACACGACAATTCCAAAATGGTACCTTTTTATACAGCGTTCAGGTTTGCGCCAAAATCGTCAGGGAACTTCTACTTGGCTTGCGCTGGTGTTTTGCCTTCCCTCCTTGATTTTTCCTAGGGCTGCGTTCAAGGTGGCGCTAATATCGTAGCCTGTGTCACGGTTGAAGTTTTCCTCTCCATTCGGATCTCGATCGCCTCCCTCCGTATTCGGTTATAATTCTTCGATGTAACTTCAACTTTATATGGAAATAAAATCAAAATATTTCTTCCGGGTGAACCCAAGTTAACCGGCTTCGTTCCTGTACTAATTGAATGCCCTAGCCAAAGGGACAGCATAGATGAGGCCCAATTCCATCATATGGAAGGCTGAATTTATGTTTCCTCTTTAATCTCTCCATTTTAATCAGTTTTCAATAATGCCCACGGCTAGGTAATCAGCAAAATGCGATCCAATTTTTATTCCAATAATTAGCAGTGCAATGTTTGTAATTGCGAGGAATAGCCTTGAGCTTTAATGAATTTGATAGATCACATTCATCATGTATATAACTTACAGTTAAAACCGCAGTTGTACATTATTTTCTAATGAAACTAGGATCAATTTCTTCATCAGTGACACAGGTGGCGACTTTTGTAAACCCATTTAAATGCGCAGTGGATGACAACACCTTCAGAGGCCAACTTGAAGATCCTCTTTAGTAATATTCTTGGCCCAAGCAAAGAATCACGCGAAATTCGCAAAGATCCCCAGGAAAAAATTTGATGCGGGGATGAAAAAAATAAGATTGATTACGCGGGGTATTGAGCATAGGGGATGAAAAAGCAAGAGAAAATGGTACGCGAGTTTGAAGCGCGAGACAGATGTGGGGCAGAGAAAAATGCGGGGATAAGATTGCCGAGCATGGGCGACGGGGCGCGAATTAGGGCTTCGGGAGAAGAAAATTCCATCGAAGCCCGTATTTCTGAAGGAGAAATAAAAATTGCTAGAGGGAGCAATGAGGGCTGGGGTGATAAGAGGAGGGATGAGATTAGGGTGCGATATTAGGGCGGTGGGGGAGAATGGGTCTTTAGCAATTTGGGAATGGATCTGCAGCTGTGGCGACGATATGAAAGATGATGCCACTGTAAGAGGAGCTGCAGGTTGTGCGCAAATCCGTCAGTTAAATTGATTGGAAAAGGGACATAACCATCTCCCGGTAATACTTAAGTTTAAATTTTACCACAACATTTGACAGTAAAAACATGTACTTATGAAGAGATGTCAAAAAAATTATTTTTCCATTATATATATATCATCCCTATCAACAGGACCGTATGGGAAAATTTATTATAGCAGCAATTGTACGACATTTTTGTATAAGTTGAGTCAATATCTAATAACAATTATTACTCCATGATGAATAAATCAAATAAAGCAATGGATGAACAAATCTAAAAGATATGATAAAATGATGCCCCTGAGAGAAAAAATAAATAAGTTGACATCTAGTTACTACCCCGCAAGTCGCCTAAAAAGGCGTATGGCAGATGGTGCAAGGGCACCGGCCGTTTACGCATAAAAAGGAAATGCTTCAAAAAAATGACGATTAGCATTTATCAATGCCCTTTGTGATTCAGGGAAATAACAAATTCACCAATCTATCCGTCTATCTATCTCTCTTAATTTATCGTTTCTATCGGCCCTGAAAATATTGTGGGACTCTAATATTATGTTCTCCGTGTCGCTCTTAAAGATACCTATTCTCAATTGTTCAAGCAATTTCAGCCTAGCGCGCTGCCTCCTAGTCTCCAACGGCTTCGAGCATGATTCACTAAACAGTATTGGTAGGGCTGTCTGTACGCCCGCAGCAGTTTTTGAAAATCCCGCAGCTTTACTTTGCATTTTATTTAGTTCACGGTAGTCTTTCTGCACCGGATCCCATATGCTCGCCGTATTTCAA
Organism: Ischnura elegans; assembly: GCF_921293095.1. Lineage (NCBI taxonomy): Eukaryota > Metazoa > Arthropoda > Insecta > Odonata > Coenagrionidae > Ischnura > Ischnura elegans. The sequence goes on along the minus strand of NC_060255.1, from coordinate 88,150,071 downwards.
GGTATTGGAGAGTTCTTGATTGGCAATATCCTATTAAGAAGGCGTAAAGCTTAAGTATCCAAAGGCACGACCAATAGGGTAGTTTCCTTCATCAAAGAAAACGAAATGCATTGATTGCTATTCGTTACCCACCATTAGAGTATTCATAATATACAAATGACTTGGTTTTACAAATCCCAGTTTAAACGAATGGCAATGGTCAATTTTAACCTCATTTGAAAAAGGCCAGATTGGTGCCCATGCGATTCCACTCCACATGAGATCACAGGGACCTATTTTCTACACGAGAGGATAGAAGTTTTACATCGTCTGAGATTACCAATGCATGCATGAGTCACAGAGCTAAGGGAAACAACTCTTAATAATCACTTATTAAAATTGTCTAAGGTCGGAAAGTTATCTTCGTTTAAAGTAGTAATAATCCATATTTAAGGCAAGCGCTACCTGCTAGCAGGGTACTTGGCTACCTGCTAGCATCCTGCGTCGTATCAGCGCTCAAGAGTTGCCTCAAGGTCACCTCACAGGGCGGCAGCGGGAACCATAAATACGTCACGCGGACTTTTCTCGTCATTCCTACTTAGCCGTTTCGTTTTCGCGCGCTTAAAAATGTTCACTTTTCGTTTAGTCGCGAAAATAGATATCGTCATTCGAAAATCGAAGAGCGTGAAATGCGTACTCCAGGAGTAATAATTTTTCGATTTAGGCAATTAAAAAATGATAGGAAACCACCCTATTCCTCAATCTCCGAGGCGATTATGTCGAAAGGAAACCATAAGTATGCTCAATATTTAGCTATGATATAATTTTTAATCACACATTTTTTCTTCTGTTCACGGCCCATCGAAGCTTGAAGAAAACGGGCCTCGTATTTACGGCGACAGGTTTTACTCGAAACCAAATTTTTTGCACCTCGGCAGTCCGTCGATCCTCCCATATTGGCGGGAACGCAGCAATACCGGCAACAGTGTTCGAAAACCCCACCCCACTCCTTCGTCCCCGGGCCATCGTTTCCCCCACCCGCCATACACTTCGACGGAAACTCTCCAAAAGCTTTCATTCCGCCCTTTCTTTCCCACCCCCATCACTATTTCCACCCTTCCGGGAACTCCTACCCAATCCTTTCCCCACATTTTTGCATCTGACCTCTCCCATTCCATTTTTCTCTCTCTCTCTCACTTCCTCTCACTCTTGCGCGCGTAAAAATATCTCATTACAAAAGGAGAGCCTCTTTAAGAATGGGGAAAGAGAGGGCGTCTTATTAAAAAAAAAGAGGTCCGAAATGACGGTATAGACTTGGTTCCCCCCACCTATCCTCCCCATCTTCCCCTTAAGCCTCACTCCCTCTTCTCCGCAACCGACTCGGAATCTTGAAAGCGTTTTCCATCCAGCCGCTCGCTCCCCGATGTCTCTCTCCACTTCCTGTGCTATTTGTCTCCTCGCCGATTCCTTCAATTTCGACTCATCTCCAAGAGTCCCAGGGTGAACAGTTTAAAGACGGACAGCAGCGCCCCGTGATCGTTCTTCCACTCTGCACGCTGTTCCTGCAGCTGGGGTGTTGGCTATATTGTGTCGTTTTCTTTGTATACTTTAGTTTATTTTAATTTCAACTGTAAAGATAGGATTAACACTATAAGGACGAGGGTCGTATGGCTACCTTTAAGGATCATTAACCTTCATTTTGACGGGTGGTAAGTATTTATAATATTTCCTGGGTTAAATTAAAATATTATTGATATATGTTAAAATATTTCCTGGAGTTTAGGTCAACGTATGTTATAACATCAATAAATATGTACAAAGTTAAGCCCTGATGATGGTTTTAAATAAACAGAAACGTTGGCTATAACTTATTTGTGCATAACATACGTTGACCTAAACTCCAGGAAATATATTAATATGTATTAAACGAGGTCATGATATGAAGAAAAAAATAATTATTGATATATGCAATTAAAATAGCCCTTTCCCTAATTTATCAATATGGCTGAGCAAGTTTTATCAAATCATTTCACAATAAAAAATTTAAAATTAACAAAAGTCACGTCTCTATTACTTACCCACCATGGTATACCACACACCTCTCTGTGTGGCCGATATGCTGCTTATTTCTATTCAAAATATAATTAGGAATTTTGTATGCATAAATTTGCTAATATAGATATCAAAACGACAATAAACGATGTAGTATCGTGAATTCTTAAATGAAATGAATAGAAATGTTGTGAATGAAAGGAATATAAAAAAGTTAGTGACTAATGTCTTGACAATAAGTGGTTTTATTTATCCATTCATTTTTGAGAATATTGTGTTAACATGATCTCCAATTTTGCAACTTTCTGACATTTTTATCCTTGTTATTCATTCTGATGGACTGACTCTCAAATTATATTAGCCTACTCAAAAGCGTAAAAACATAGCGTTTACGTGCAGAATAATTTATTTTGGTGGACCGTAAAGGTGTTTTATCCTTGAAATAACTGCATCTGCAATATGTGCAATTTATGACACTGGAAATTTTTGGCGGTGACATCAACGCATAAGCCTCTGAACGGCTTCACTCGGATCGCGAAAATACCATTGTAGTTAAAAGTGAGATAATTTCAGTTTTTAGCTAATTTAGAATAACAACTTTAGTGGAAGATTTTTAGTACTATACCCAGACTATTTCTAAGAGCTTCATTTTTAAGTAGGCAGAACCAACGTAAGAGCATATGCCAACTTTAGCAACAAAGCTACATCTTACCATTTGGTACCAGATTTATTGCCAAAAAGGGATTTAGCAATACAATGCTTTATGAAAATTCCTCCCCAAATAATGTGCATCACGGTTTACAAGAAGTATGTGGTCGATTTAAACCTTAGAATCGATAGTCGATAGGAGGAATTATATTTTGATCATAACAGATCTTCTAATTATTTTCACCTTAGTATCAGTGCGCTGTATATTCGGATGGAAAATTGACGATTATTTAGCTGGTGAAGTACACTACGGTGACGGGTTAAAGGCTCAAGTACTGTCAACCCTGGGTCAGAAGCTTGAATGCAAAGAGATAATTGGTACATTTCCAAAGTCAGTGAATTTTCGGATTGGTACATACCAAAGTTTATTTGGAGATCATCCAATATAGCAAACTTCTGAAGCTGCTAAGAGGCCAGCCTGAAAATATCCCATCGGCAGGAGAGTCCATTGATCCTCCTTTCTTGTGACTGACTTCCTTTTCTCCTTTCTTGTGACTGAGATCCTTCTTTGACCGTTACGTTTGACACATTATCAATTCAGGAATTCTATTAAACCGCGACAGCGCTGAGTATTGGAATCGGGCTCGCATGGACAACAGATGTACATACACATCGATTGCTTCCTTGCGCTGTAGTTGTGGTTATAGGATTGCAATATCTGGGAACACTTCTTGACGCGGGACAGAGAGTTAGGACTGCGTGTGGACCTCCTCGGAGGAAGGAAAGGAAATAAACTCATGGCTTCTATCAAAGTGCCATTGCGCTGTGCATTCGAATCTCGCGCGCATGGATGACGGATTCGATTAGTTCATTGCATTCTATACTCTGTTCATTTTATCTCTGCGGGTGAGCTGGTGTGGCCAAAGCAAGTGGAGGTGAGGAGAGGGAAAGTTTCTCGACATATGACTTTGCCTTTGCCAATCAGCCAACAGTAGGCGTGGCCTCAGTGAGTCGCTCTCAGACCTCCACCGAGTGAACATCGTGAATCTGCTCGTGGAGCAGTGTTGCCAAACCTAACGCGTTCTCCTTGTATGTGACTAAGTATCCCTTCCACCGACGGTGCCTCATTCAGCGCGGTAGCTGGCAATGTCATGGGCTTCTGTGAAAAGATTATCCTCAAATGAGTAGGTATATTGTCGGGGCCAAAATACCTGTGGCCACCTATGACTCACACGTTTTCAGTGATAAAGTAAGGCGGCAGTGTACTTTTGGCAACGTTATGTTCTCTCCTCCTCTACCTCTCGGGACTACCCCTCCCCTATCAGCGAAGCCATCCGACAATATCCGGGGTCTCACGAAAGCTCACCCGCCGACATAAAGTGAATAGACTATAGTAGTAGTTTGAGGATTGCATATATCTGGCAACACTGCCTGACGCGGGACAAAGAGGTAGGGGCGTGCGGACCTCCTTGGAGGAAGGAAAGACGCAAAGAGATGAGGAAACTTCTGCCTTCCCCCGGCCACCTTATCGGGAATGCAATCGATGAGTGTTCGCTAAGATCTTTAAAGGCGACTCGTTTCACGGAAGAGTTTTTTTTCTACTATTTTTTTTATCCCTACAGCGGAGGAATTTCTCTCCCTGCTCCTGATAAAGGAAACAAGGAATGAAAGTGGAAGAGTATAAATTGAATCGATGCGGAAGTCGTGGGGGTGGGGAGGGGTTCCTCCTTTTCTTTTCTCTTGAAAAGCAATATGAGGGAGAAGGTAAAGCCGAATTATCGGACGGAAGAAAGTAGTCCTGATTCACGAACTTTTGTGTTCCATACCGATTGTAAAAATACGCTTCTTCCAAACTATCAATGACAAATACAATATGAATTGAAGAACTGAGAGCAAGAATCAGATAGTAACCTAAGGTGAAGTTTCCAGAAAAATGAGAAATAAATAATGGTTCTTGCTCTGAGAAAGAAGAGCGTAAGTGTTCAATAATATCTACCGAACATATTTCAAACTTATTGTTGAATATTATTTTTGCTTGTAAAGGGAAGGGGGACTTCATGTGTTTGCAGAAATATCATATTAAATAAAAAAGTGGTCATTATCTGTTTTTTGAACTCAGGTATTCATTATTCCTTTCAATAAGGTATAAGATGAACAGGTTACCATGGCAGCTAATAAATAACTAAATTAATTACAATTCATCATATTAGACAACAATTCTCAGCAGAGATTGTGAAAAGGCCACTAGTTACCAGGAAAAACGTGTAGGCATGAAGTTAATATATAAAAATATATGATTAATATTTACTGAATGAGAGCTTATCATTACAGCGTCTTTTATTAGCTGGTTATAATTGACAGCTAAAGAGGTCATTTTAAAGTACTTCTTTAGAGTAATAATTGAATTTCAGATGAAAATAGAAATATATTTTTACACTTCTATTCATATTGTGTATTCGTTACAACGATTAAGCTGACGCAGCAATTAAATACTCAAAACAGAAAAATCATTTTTTAAATACCGTCACCTAAAAAAATGTCTCCGTCGGGGCTTTAACCATTTCTTGCTTCGATTAAATCATCAGCTGAACGCTTCCTCGTGTTGGATGAAGTAAAACCAGGAAAAGTGGATTAGAAATCCAGAAAATTGTGAAAACTCACTCATGTTCCGGCCTGAACGTAGGTTGGGTTAAGGGTGCCTATTAAAAACCCAATCTTGACTGTGGCGAGAAACTGGTCAATAAGGTTCATAATTTACGAAAAGAATGCCTTAAATAAACGATTGATTTTTGCAGCGCGGAATCATCAATTTAATATAATATTTCAAAATCTGCAATAATTAATCCTGAGGTAAAGCAATACTAGACTTAGTTACACTAGATGAACGACCTTATTTTGACTTGCTTGCAGTATTTGAAGGAATGAATTGGTAATTACTTTAAAAGCTATTGTTAACAGCAGCTGTAAAAATGTTCCCAGAATTATGTCCAAAAATGAATATTTTCTAGGTAAGAATGAATCAGAAGAAAAACAAGCAATAATTTTTCAACGAAAATATCGACTTAATGTAGTTTTATAAAATGAAATTTTTCAATAAATAATGCTTCCTCATGAGCACGAACTTGCAGTTAAGAGGAAGGAAGTCACGAAGCGGATATAACAGTGTTTAAAGATGGTAATGCGCTATATTCACCGTGTCCATCGAGGATAAGGAGAGAAGGATAATATTAGCTCTGGGACATTCAAATAGGATGAGGCGGTAATGGGATTCTCTCGGGTAATAACGTTGTGGGGGTTACGCCATTCATTGCAGCGCCCTTGAATGCGGAATGGGCCAGATGATCAAATTTCGAGAAAATATGGCCAAGTGGACCAAGAAAAATAAATTAAGTTTTACTGAAAGATGAACTAGGAGGAGCTAAGGACGGTATTCCTAGTTCTTTATAAGGGTGCTTACCCAAATTCGATCACACCCCTGAGGATGTAAACAAATTTTAAAACACGTTGCGTTATCACTGCATTTTTTATTGATTCACCCCCAATAGCATTCTTTTTTTGGGTTGAAGCTCTCAAGGGTCAATGTAGCTATGGGTAATGGTTTTTTTCAGATGTGCCCCGCGAAATAATTTGTTTCGTTGCCCGACGTTTCGCGGCCGTAAGGATATGCTATAATAATAACTAATAAGGATAAATTTTTGTTGAGAGTACTTATAAGGATTCACGAAGGAAAGGAGGTTTAAAGGGTTGAAATGGTGAAAGAGTGGTCATTTTATTTTCTTAGCCGATTTTTTTAGGAGTTGTCCCTTTCTTTTCCCAAATTAAAGTGACAGCTAAATAAAATGAGCAACGGCTATCAAACGTCAGTATCAAGTCAAAAAGAAATGCGGGGGACACCCGAAAACGCATTGTCAATAGCATTCTTCATGTTAGCTTGTATTCTAAAGAAAAGTCCATTTTTGTGCAGTTATTTCGCCAAACTCTATTCACTCTTTGCAATAACGGCAAATAAGTTACCTCATTTAGACAGACCCAATATATCTTTTTTGCCGAGTATCAAATCCAATTCATTTCATTTCACCATTGAATTTTCTAAAACTTTAGGCTCACTGCATCGGTATGTATACCGTCTTAGTGGATATATTTGGATTCCTAACACAAAATTTTTCCTAGGAGAATGTCTTCGATATGCTCCTGATTTCAACAACGAAACACAGGAAGACAGAAATCGTTTGGCCCAGTTTGATTGCCTATCAAAGTTCAAAACAAGCAAAAATTTTCATTTAGTAGGTTAAATTCCATCCTTCTGAGTTGCATTTATAAAATAAAATATTTATTTAAGGTTAAGGTGCTTAGTCTAAGATGATATAAGAATTTTCATAGGCGAGATTTTAAAACATCAAAAATGTTTTAAGCATAGAAATGGTATCGCTCACTCATTGTAACGACACGTTTAATATAGAGAGGTAATACAAAAGCTTATTCGCAGACGTGCAGACAAAACTTTCAGGGTAAGAACATTAGTTCCTTTACATAGGCCACATTTCACAAAGATGAATTTTATTAAGCATGGTGGTTAAAATGCTCCACCAGGATTTAAAACCGAAATTTAGCGTTTAAAACTCTAACCACCACGATACAAACTTCTCACTAAAATGTAATTCCATTCAAAATCAGTTGGCCATAAATCACGCGAATTTAAGAAGCTGAAAGACCGTGATTTACGCAAGGAAATGATAAATAAAAATTTCTCGTATTTTGATAAGAGAAGGTGTCAAAACATTAAAAAAAAAAAAGCTCTAAGGTAGAGCACTGACAATTACGAGAAGAAATTTTGTCTCCAAATCCAAAATTTTATCGGATTAGGCATAAATTTTAGGCTTGACACATTTTCTCCTCTTGCGATAATTTCAACATCCTAGGTGTTTACTTTGGAGGCGTAACTTTCTAACTATTTTATTTCCCAATTTCCTCCGCTGCGATAAACAAGTGAAAACTCTATCTTTCACGGAATAAAGAGGTCCCGAAACGCTGAAACTGAAACTTTGACCCTTACACACTTCCAGTCAGGGGCATCTTTAAGTTTTAATCGGTAAGGAGACGAAAAATCGGTCATAATTTCTGCCTCTTGCACATTCTGAAAAGGTGGTGGCTGTATCCGCGCGACGCGTGAAGAATTATCGGCTATCGGGAAAAAGTACGAAAATCGCGGGGAAATATAAATCGAATCCGGAAGGCAATACGAAATACCCTCAAAGATTTATTTCCCATCCGGAGTATCGCATCAATTATGAATCTTCTGTCCCCGGAACCTAATTAGAGGCCGAAGAAAAAGAAAAAAGGGCGCGCCGTTCGGAGATATCGCGAGGAAAAGTTTGGCTCAAGACCCCGGCCTGGAGTTAGCAAACGACTCTCCTTAATGAAAGAGTGATCCCGGAGAAGGCGGATTTAATGACTGCCCCATGGCTTCTCGAAGAAAAAGCGCATGACTTCACATTTTATTACATCCATCCCGAGCTTAAAGCTATGAAATTACTCGAGCAAGACCCTACTCAAATACCATCTGGTCATGATACTTGTAAAACTTCAAACCCCTCGAGTTTGCCAGCCAATTCTAACTGCACAAACCCAGTCCCTTTCATGAATTCAACCTTGGGCCCATTTTTTTCTCTAATACAAGGCAGTTTCTGAGGTATTTCAATTCATAAAATAGAGGAAACCGTAAAATATTACAAAACTAAGATTTTATGTAACCATTAATAGCTTGTGACCCATCAAATTTTGACAGCTGTTTTTTTTTTCAAAACCTTATAAACTCGATATCATAAATTTTAATCAAGAATATCATAATTCCTGTAATTAATATGACCTTCTTCAATCCAAATTAATCATCTGGTAAACATCCATCACATCAATATTTTTGCGATACATGGCAGTTAATATTTAAAATAGCTGATAGAAAACGGCAAAACTACACACCAATGAATTCAACTTATATAAAAAATCGAAATCCCATCCTAAAGTATGACGTCAAGGAGGTCATGTTACATACTCGGTAACTTAAGACAACATGAGTATCAACACTAAAACATATTTCATTAACGTTGCAGAAATTAGGTAATCAAACGCCAGCTTATAGAAGTACACTACCTGCGAAATTTATGTTTGATAAATTAGGATTATGTAATTAATGTACCAAGTAGCTTTGGACAGACACTTGATTAAAATAAATACAAGGCAGTTTCCGAAACACATATTCGAGCTGACAGTTAGCTGGGATCCACTCAGAATGTATCGTTCGAGTTCCGATCCTTTAAGTCTGGATTATTCGTTTCTAAGACTACGAGAGAGGAATGGATATTGTTTGAGATAGTAACTTTATCTTCAAAGGGAATAGAAGATAGGTACAAATGGAAAAGAAAGAAAATGTCAACGAGGAGAGTGGGACCAGGCAGAACAAGAAAAGAACAGCCAAATAATGATTGAGAGAAAATTACAAAGATGTAATGCGGAGAAAAAAATAAGAGAAAGATAAGACGGATAGCAGTGAGAATGTTTGAAGGGAGAACTCGATAAGAGAGGAAAAAGTGAATTGGGGCCATCAAATAACGCTAATTGGCTCAGCCATTGAGGCCGGTTAGCCACCACTAAATCCATTATTCGCGTGAGTGCCTTCAAAATTTTTTCATGGCTGGTATTCTTCTTCTCACGCTATGAATCTATAGCACATTCATTTACCATTTATCTTTGATGATTAAGTGAAATGGAATACTTATTGGCGGCAAAATATATCAGTCCTACGAAAACAAATGCAGTTTAATAATGAATAGTCACCCAGCAGTGAATTTCAAGTCGGTACTTGCTTCAAGAGGGTGACATGATACAAACGAAGATTTTTGTAGCGAAACGAAATATAATATGTTAGTGCATGCTAACACTTATGTTTGTAACACAATAACATAATGACTGTAACTTTGATTTTGTAACATAATAACCGCATTGAACTGAGATACTTTAAGTAACCTTCACAAAATTTTGAATATATTACCTCCTTCCTTTGAACACTACGTTACTGAAAGACCTTAATATAAACGGCAGTTACAACGCTCTCGGTGATATCCCAAAACAAATTCATCGATAAATAACGAAGGAGACCATTTACAATTTTGATTAGAATAAAAGCAGAAGGCGAGAATAAAATACCCTAATTTGAAAAATAACCTCCAGATTCCTGCGTAACAATGATACCTTTGCTATGCCTACACGAAGCTTTGCATTAACCTAGTTTAAAATCTGGCCATAACATTTTAGATCTCTCAGGACAAAATACACTTATAATATGTTTCCATAGAGACTAGTGGAAAAGAATACATATCTCCTTGGTGGACTTGGACAATTCACAACGATGGTGGACTTCCGATTAACAAAAATAAATCCCATCATATGATTGCACACGAAAAAAATAGGTAGGGGTCTGAATAAAAAACTTATATCATCACAGCATTTTAACTTACTACAAATGATAATTCCAAATAAACTACTACTACCTTGTAGAATCTTTATCGACTATTGGCATAAATATATATAATCAAAAATATTTACGACCGTAAACTTCCTGTAAAAAAGTAGTTTTCTCAAAATAGATACGGCTCCTTTTGGAATGTATTGAATTCAACCCCGTGGCGCTATCATTTCACTCAATCAGGAGACATTTCAATAACCTATCGTATTTGTAACTCTCCGGCACCAGATTCTCCCGTCTGAGCTCATATGAGGATGGTTACGGAGTCCTACCTTCTCTTTTCTGAAGTTTTACAGCAGGTAGGTACCTTTCAAGTTTCTCCCTTATCGGTCGCCAAATTTCCGAAAAGAGGAAAAAGCTACGACCAACTTCCATCTCCATTCGTAAAAGTCTCATCGCGTATTGTATGGTTTCCGTCAGAACTCCCTTGCTCAAGAAACATGCAAGTCAAGGTTGGGATAAAAAAACCCAGATACATTTCATTTAAACCAGAACGTCAGGCACTGAAAAAATAAATAAAAGGATCTTTTCCCTCTTTTCCATCAAGGCACAACTCATTTTGATACTACCTTCTGCTATTCAAAATCCGTTATTAAATAAAAAAGCTTAAAAATACTAAAAAATATTATTCATTGGCTATGAAAAAGTATCCTCACAAAATGAAAATTCCAAAAAAAAGCAAGGTAGAAATCGAAACTATAGTGACTTAACATTGTATTTCTTACTCGTTTTTATAACTAAACAGAAAACATGCTTTTCCATTGGTTAACTGCAGTATATCAGATTTACAAGCTACTTTTTTTAATATTCAAGACGCAGTCTATAAAATCTCCAAATGTAAAAATATCACACTCTCTTCTCCTGGGATACTTTGGAATTATGGTTCTATTTATAAAACGAAATTTCAGAAATGAAAGCGAAATATTGTAAACAGTCTCCAGTCTAAAAATGCAATAAAAGCACCGGAATCGCTACATTTCCGTTCATAAACGCGTAGGTCTACCTAATTAGCAATGTAGGCGACATTCTTGCCGGATGGAACTAAATTCATCAATCCCGGAGATGCACTTTTTGAGTTTCTATTTGAGTTATTTTGAATGAGGATTCTCGAAAACATCCTGTGACTCAACAGACAAAAGAGAAAGAAGCGGTGTAAAAACGTATGGGGTAACAGATAATGCAATAAAACCGTCTGATCTTTTGTCTATAAAATCCATCATTCTGCATATGTATGATGAATCAAAGCCAGCGTAAATGCATAAGGTGATATGACATGGCGGATCAGAAAATTTATGCACGTGCATCTCTGAAAATGTGGATGTTTTACACAGGTATAGAAAGTATATAAAGGAATGTAATCAAATGGACATGAATACCAAATGCAGCTTGAGCAGCCTTGGTTCTACTTCAAACGTGTACTTTTCTTTTCCTTTGCCTATTATGCACCAAATTGAAAACTTTTAAAATTAACGAAATATGGGAAAATGTCAAACATTAAATGCCACAATGAATGTGATATGCCGTCTCCAAATGCGGGAAAAGTTAATGCATTTGCCGAAAAAATGACTAAAATAATGGAGTGCCTGTCACACTTTAACAACGATGATAATCTTGTGTTTTCTTGGTTCATCTTTATCAAATTGTGTTTTATCTCCATGTATCCTGGGCATTTTTTTTCCTAAAATATAATACCGATGGCAGAATTTGATTTTGAAGCTACGAAGCAGACTTATTACGGTGGTGATATAGGTAAGAAAATATAATTAAATAGCATAGAATGAAAGGAGGGTAAAAATCGGAAAATTAAAAAAAACTTTAATGAAAAGAACTGAAAACAATTTTTTTTTTAAACCGGAGGTTTAAAAAGATAGTAATAAAATAGCAATCAGAATTTTTAAATTAAAAAATTGGACACGGTTTAAAAGGACCGTAGGAGACATATATTCATATTTTGACGATATTTTAAGAATTTTTTACTTTGTATTAACTCATTGTAAATATACACTTTTAGGTTTTTCCCGAATACAACTTTGTGCAAAATTTCTTGGGTAACCTCCTGCGTTATAGTCCCATATGAATTAAAAGAAACAATGAGTGGAAAAAAATATCAAGCAACTAGCCTCTTATATTTGTAGAGATAGATTTATGCATATGAATGCTTATTATTTGGTATTACACATCATGCAGCGAAGAAAAGGACTAACGAGCTAATGTGATTCTCTCCCTTTCAATGGAATCTTAGCTATTGTACACTACTAAATTATTTTGGCCAGATTTAGTTTGTAATTAGACACTTATGGATTTTTAGTTACATTTATACCAGAAAATAAATATTGAAATTGCAATTTTCCACGGTTATAAAATTTATTTCCGCCTAGGCTCCGATGTTACTCCACCACTTTCACGGTACAAATGGTTAAAAATGGTGTGTAATGCACTGCAGATTATTTTGAACAATTTTCTACCTTGATGGTGACGTTGTATCATCGAAAAGTAGGTCGGAATAAATTTTATAAGCGTGGAAAATTGCAATTGTTTATTTCAATATGGAACAATCCCTCTCCATCACGCTTAGATGTTCGGATTTTATTAGAAAATAAATATTCTGGCTTCCAAGATTAGTTAGCATTTCTAAATAGACGATATAAATTCAGCCTGAGGTCTATGGATCGCCGGTCACGAGGAGGTGACAGAAATAAAAACATTTGTGAACAGTATTCCAAGTTCTAAAGAAAGAGGACAGTTCACGGTTAAAATTTACGACCACACTAAAAATGATATAAAATCCTAATTAACGAAAATGTCATAAAACTGAAATAATGCAACCACTGTGATAAGCCTTAATTGAGTAGCCTTTGCTTCAATTCGGCTTATCGATCTTTCTTTTTAGGACAAGAGATAAGATAAGAAATAATATATAATCCTTAATTGAGTCTTCGTCATGAATGCCCCAAAATACTACGTAATATATTTAAAAGGCAATTTTGAAATAAGTTCGCACGATATATCAATATTCACTTAATACTTTCCGTTATTAAATCGATTATAACAATCAGTTATTAACCTATGGCAAAAGAAGAAAGGCATACAATCAGCCAAGTTGTGCTGCTAGATTGATTTTTTTTTAAAGAAGCTATGTTCCACCAAGGGAGAAATCATAAACGCGGTCTGAAATTATGCTACACATCTTTTCTGAATGACACAGTGACGAATTTTTCTCTTTAATGCAAAGAACATATTTTATTTTCAATTGAAGCGTAAACTTCCATTGATTTCAGCGTTTGAATGATATTATAAATTGACATGCACCCATGAAAACGAAATTCTTCTATATCATATTATTAATATAAACAATATACCAAATATCAATTTAAAATGATGAAATTGGACTTACAATTTCAATGCCATAAAATTCAGCCCCAATTCCACCAGGATAACATTTTTGAACGAAGAATGAAGTGCAACTCACCTGTAAGTAAAGATATTCATAATTTAATCATGATTTATCCTACATTTGATTAACAGAACGAAATGAAAGGAGTTTGCGCAAAGTTAAAATCACCAATTTATCATTGATTTCAAAAGCCAATTCAGATAAAGATAACATAATAATCACCGCAAAAGGGAATTTTTCAAAATGGAAATTCTTTCAATGTAAAAATTTTCATGCAGTAAGTAGATTTTTATAAATCGTTGGCAAGGTAAAAAAGGAAAAATATAACATAGTGACAGGTTGTCACACATTTTAGCGGGGCCAGTTCCTTCAATGATTTAATTTGGGAGTGTCCGAATGCTTCAGCCGGGATCTGAACCAATACGACTGGTATTTAGCCCGGGAAAAATTCCTGAATATTATTCACCGGGCAAAATTAAAATCGTTTACTAACTTGGCTTAAATTCTATTGTCAAAGAAAAACATGGGAAAGTACTTGTCATTTTTTAAGCTATCAATTCTGTAGTTGGTAAAGTTTGAAAAATATACACCACTTAAACGACACATTTTATTCTAATCACGCTCTGATTTTATCATAACGTGTTCACTCTATGGAAAGGAAACGAGCAAACCAATTTCCAGGTCACTACGACAGCCTCCGGTTACCACATCGTTTCAAAATGCAAATCGCCCTTCCTTTTGCATTATTCCCATGAACAATCAACTTCCGCCCAACAAATACTGCGTGCTGTGTCGCTGTCCTTTACCCTCATCTTAAGGACCGCAAAGCCGAAGATTTACTGCGTCACGTCACATGACACCCAAGAATGATATCTCATTTTGAATATGAAAATATAAAAGGAAATGTATTAATGAAGCCTGGAGATAAAATAGGGTTTGCGGCCACGCGAGACACCTTCCCCTACGGAATCTGATCGGACTGGAATAGAAAGCACCCCGTCGATAGCATCTCCCCCGGGTCGAAAGCCGTAAATCGGACTTAGATAGAGGCCGGGAAGATGCGGTAAAGCAGATAAGAAAAGAGAGGGAAAATCGGGAATGAGAGGAATATGCAAATAAGACCAAACAAGGACAAACCTTTGCCCGAGGAAATCGCTCGCGGGATTAATCTGGTAAAAATAAGAATACACCAAAACGATGTAAGGAATTGGCAAATCATCAATTGAATTATCTGGAGCATGCAAGGACATTACACTGAAATACTTTAGTAACATATTGAGTGACAATTACTTCCGCACGAAGCATTATGACTCCATTCAATTCTCTCGCCAAATACAAAGACGTCACAATCATTTCAGTCGTTTAAAAGAAGGTTGTACTCCTATTTGAAGTTTGGGGCTTAATTCAGTCTCCTTAACTCATAAGAGTTATCATCTTAAAGTTGTGATGTTATCAAATCTCTCCACATAAATGTGTATATGTATGTGTGTGTTCATTACTGTCTAAGTTAAAACTTATATTTTTGTGTTATTAGTATTGAATATTTTACATTTTTGTATAAATATCTACTACTTGTTCGCCTAGCAATAATCTCCATAATGCCTTATTTTTGTCAAAATGCCTTTCATTAAGAGTAGAACATTTCCTATATTTTCTATTTTTTGCTCTCATAGGTTTTACCTAGAGCATGATAAAATTATTCTATTCTATTCTATTCAAGCATATAGCACCTCGTGGATTGTTGGTTAAGGACAAAGATATTATATCCATGCAATATATGAATAATAAAATCGGAAAATGCTCGTGGGATTAATCTGATAAAAGTATGAGTAGTGGGATTAACATGATTAAAGTAAGAATACACCACATGGCGTAAAAAAATGGCGCATCATCCGCTGAATGATCTGCTGCGAGCTGATTGAACTGAAATATTTTGGTGACAAAATTGGCCAAAATTTTGTCCAAACGAAGAAATATTATACAATACAAGCATGTAGGTACTCGAGTGATTCTGGGCAAGGGCGAGAATAGTATGACCATGAAGAAGAATCATTCAAACTGCGATTCCGAAAGACATTATGAAATTGTAGTAAAAATATATTAACCAATGAGAAGTGCTGTGTAAATGGAAGACTATTACTTAATAATATTGTTATATTCCGACTTATTTAGCCGATTATACTTTCACTCTCTTTTTTGATGCGTGTCAATTGCTTTGGCCGATTCCATTCCCAATCTATGCATCCTCTTTGTTTGATGCCAGGCTATTCTTCATTCCGACCCGGGCCGTCTTATTCGCCGTTTTTGGTTAATGCGTGGGTCTCTGGAACGTTCCATTATGCCAGCACTGTGCTGATTTTGCTGACATTGGGAAATGCAGTTTTGATAGTCTGCGCGCTTTATAGAATGTAGTGTGCCCTTTTCTGAAGAGAATGCCACTATGCCCGCGCTGTGCTGATTTTGATGATAGTGGGGAATGCTTTTTTGGTAATAGGTGCGTGTGCGCTTTTCAGAAAAGAATGGTGAACCAGTGGAAATTTCTACAACGAACGGAGGAGGGGGGGGGAGGTCGGATGACGCGATACCTTAAAAACTGCACGCATCATTCACTCGAGGTCATTTCGTCAATATTTGGGGCCCGTGTAGCGGGTGCCCACAAGGCCGTGGAAGGGAAGCTCTACGATTGACACGGAGTATTCGAGGGAGGAGATCACTCTTGTTCAACAACTAACAGTCTCAAAATACACTCCTTGCGGCAAACTCCGTATCTTTCATTTCTCACTGATCTTGTCCCTCCGAGAGGACCCCCTTCGCAGTCCGGAATCCCTCAGCGTCAGTCAAGATCTCAAGTCTGTGTCGCCCCTAGTCCAGCAGTCCACTAGAGGACACGGCACTATGAATTATATAGTAGTTTCCATTGCACGAGTAAGACTATATTTCAAATGATCAACGTCATTTGGAAAAAGCAAACAATATTAGCTTACACTTCTTCATTATATTTTTACCATAAACCTGGGAAAGTAATTATAGGTAAATATAGAAACAAGAGAACTAAAAGTCTATATTTTCAATAAAAGTTCTCTCTAAGTGAAAATGACAAAATACACGCGGAGGTTTGCAAAAAATACTCATATCAAATGTGCCGGCTAAAATATTCAGCCTCACGCTTCAAATGTCTAACGATAGCGTAGCTAAACAGAAAAGAAAGGTACTGCAAATATATTGCACGTATTTGTATGATGAATTCTAGTGGTGAGAAGAGAACGGAGGTAGAATGAGTCAATCCCCCGAAAAGTTGGAGGAATATGATTTTAGGTGTACCTTTTTCAAATAAACACCCAAAACTTGCCCCCTCATCATATACTCCTCTAACTACATTAATCCTTCTGACTAGTACATATAGAAACGTATAAGATATATTACGCGATTAAATAAAATAAGTATATTCTAGAACAAGGCTTAACATTAATCTCGTTATTTAAAGGCTAAATACTTGCGTAAAATCTGTCAACACTTCGTTATTTCATCAGGCACTTATTCTTCGTGACTTGACTTACCATGAACGTTCCGGTTTCAACTGCTTCGATAAATCAGTTAAATAATACACCGACGAAAAAATATGAAATTCGCCATAGAGACATCCCTAGGTGATTCAAAAATTTCCCTTTTGGATAATTACTACATAACATGGCCAAGCCATTACGAGTAATACCCCAATTTTCGAAGAACACCAGCATGCGATGGTATTGGCCGGAAAAATGATAAGATATATGCCATATTATAGATAAACCTAAATAAACTGCGCTGCCCATTAGCGTATAAACAAACTAAGTCAGCGACATTATCATATTCGATTTCATAAATTTTGAGAGCCTTTATGACATCCATTCCCAAGTAAATGGCTGATTGAAATCATTTGATGACTTTTCATCACGCCTGCGACGTAACAGGAGTGTTCAAACCGATATGCATCATCAATTCAAACACAAGGGCAAAACGTAGGAAAACAGACCAAAGGCATTTCATAAAATATACCTGATGTATCCACAAAGAAGTGTGGCATGAAGCAATCGTTTGACATTAAGTATAAGTACCTAGCCGGTTCAATCAACATTTAGACAAACAAGATTGACTAAAACATATTACCAGAATTCATTACTGAAGAATGAGGATGACAAGTGTGCATTATCACGCGAAGCTTGAACAAAAATGAAAAAAAGTATGGTTCCAATAATTCTTACGAATTTTGAAACGCACAGCAGTTATTTTATTTTTCAAATTTGGAGCGTAAAAAATATTATTCTGCTAGCCATCGCGTATAAAACAACCACTCTGCAAGTTTCGCTGCTTAGAATCTTATTCGAAACTCGGGGCCTCATTTTCGTTTTCTAAGCCAAAGTCAGAACAATTAAAAATGGAACTTGCAGTTTTAATACGCTTTAGACATAATTTTACCACTAATACAAATACCAATAAAACACGAGTATCGATGCTACTTCTCTATCCTCTGCGCGAAGCTAATTTTACTGAAATGCCTAGTCTGAACTATCTGTTATGAATTTTACAATTTTTTAACATTAATTTAGCATCACTGATACATTAAATACCACTGTTACAATTCCTCATAGGATTTATTGAGTGTACTTTATTGAGTTGACTTTTCCACACGAGGATATCCCGAAATGCAAATTTACGAGCTTTTTATTTTCCTCTCAAAGCAACTGCCAGGTTAGGTTCTGGGGAGCGTGAAGCCGCCTGACTGTAGTGAATAATAATTTACGCTTCCCGGATATCTTCACGATGAAATGCCTTTCCGTACGCAAAGGA
Organism: Ischnura elegans; assembly: GCF_921293095.1. NCBI lineage: Eukaryota > Metazoa > Arthropoda > Insecta > Odonata > Coenagrionidae > Ischnura > Ischnura elegans. The sequence continues at coordinate 88,131,652 of NC_060255.1, read as the reverse complement.
GAAAAAATGAAACCGGAGCCATTTTTAAGGAGACGAGCGTAATTTATAATGCAGTAACGCAAGGAGGAAGTCGGTTCACGAGGCTATGGCATGGAAAAGAATTTTTTGGAATGAAGACTGCGGCTGACTTATTTCATCTATCTTTCAAGGGTAAATTAAAATTCTCCGAGCAACCAGTAACCATATAGCGGATAGAAGACTATTTCGCATTCAACTTCCCCGTGCAAGATAGCACACACAGTTTTAAGGAGCAAATTGCTTTTCCTAGGTGTACATTGGTAAGTATTTATTGTTTGACGTCCTAGCACTCATAGACCTAATTATTATACATTCACAAGTATAAATGAATAAGGAAATAATGAATGATTATCACTTGCAAGGGCGTAGAAAATATAAATTGACAAATAAGTGCAACCTAAATTGACTAAATTACCCGCTGCATTCCCTTACATGAAAGTACTAGAAATTAGTAGGGAAATATTTTCCTATTCTTCCATGAGTTTTTGTCACTGGGTGTGATTGAGTGATCTATAATATAACATTTGTTACGAAATAACTAATCACGAAGTTACTACGCACATATTTCAAAAACACAAGGAAATGACTCGAGAGCTTCTTTGTTGGACCATGGGGGTTTTCCATTGCCCTACTTCTAAAGGTGATAGCCAAATGGTCAGCATAGACACTATGAAATAAAAGATAAGGCAAATGGTTACCTTTAATCGTTATCGCAATATCACAAAATACCTGTTTGCTATATATTACTTTCACTCGTACAAATAATGGATTTATAGGTCAACTGATCAATGATCTACGTAAGTTAATAGATAAAAACCAATGAGACACCATAGGAGTGATTATCCTAAACTGCACACAAAAACCAAAACAAATACCTTCAACATCTTCTTCCATCCCATTTCACAGCATGAATGAAAAATAATCTCTCTACTTTGTGAACACTGGACAACGTGCTGAGATACCCACGAACTCAATAGCAACACTCAACTTTCACATCGTCCATTATTTCTGAGGGCCGAACAAATCAATAAAGCGATAACAAAACGGTACCATAAGTAAGAAATCGATGGCCAAAACGGATAAGGGCTTGTTTATGGTTTTCATATGCTGATACATAAGATCGATACGGAGAGGAACTCCCATGAACAACCTTATTTCGTAACCGTAAAGAAATTTTTTTCAACATTTGGTCAAATGAAAACTGGGGACTGCATCATTTTAAATCAGAAGACTTGGGATTTCTGCCTTGGTTCAAAAGGATGTCACAATGAAAGAATTTTCGTCATAACACGGCCAAATCATTCTTAAATATTGTATACGTGTAAGTAGGGATACGTGAAATTCAAAACACTGAACTGTAGAACCTTAAATCCGGCAATTTTCAAGCTATTGGACGTAGTATTCCACTAACTAAAACCTTAGATATTTTAGAAACTATTGATCATGACCGCGTTAAGTTATCGCGAAAGGTAGCGGTATAGCGCCGTCGACGACTTACGAATAGGCAGACTCGCGATTTCCAGAACCCTGATTGTGACACCGGAAGAATAAAGTTTACTACATTTACTGCTGCAATTTAAATTGATCATATTCCTTAAAATGGAATTTCAATTCCTTCAGGTACTCATTTTCAGAGCGTTGTCTCTTTCCCCTGACGACCGGTTGCATGCTCTATGCTTTACGACTAATGGAATTGCCCTATCAGTCGCAAAGTTCCGTTTCTACGCAGACTCGCAATAAATTTTGTTTTCAGCGCATGATACATATTCCTTCCTTTCTTCTCCATTCCCCACACATTTTTCCCACTCTATTGAAGACGTTCAACAGATTCAGGCTTCAATTGGTGGAAGTTAAACATATTTAAATAAATAAAAGATCGTAGCCTCACTTTTCCACTAGATTTTTTATTTTACAGTTATGACTAGAGTCCTCCTGCCAACGTGGGTTCCCCACATCCCGTAGTTGTATCTTTTCCCACTGTCTCCTCTGTACATCCGTTCCCACCCCCTTCTTCAAAGATGCCAAATCCTCCCCAACTTTCTCAAGGGTATAAAGGAGATTTTCAAATGTTTTTCAGTGTCTTGTACCAGATGATGGCTCAGTGCGCGGAAACGCGTTGTACGCATTAAAAAATCTTGTGGAAAAGTGCTACGGTCTTTTATTTATTTAAATCTATTGGAGACATTTGAAGGCCGTAAACTTTCGAGATATATAAACAAAATTAATGTGGTAATGCAAAGGTAAGGAAACAAGGTTTAGATTAAGGCAAAGAGTCCTGAAGGTTTGAAAGAGAGCTTTTCAATAAACCCATTTTCTCAGTCATAAAGAAAATTGCTCTTCATGGCACAGATAGGGCAGTTCCCGACCAACTACACAATTTCCCCACTCTACAGCAGTAATGCATCCACCCCTTGGTAACTACGGCAAGAAAGTCTGACAGGTGGAAGGGTATATCTGCTGTGCGGCTGAGGGCTTGGCAGCAGACTTGTTTGGGGGAACGTAGGAGGCGGGAGGTAGGCAGATAATGGTCGACGGGAGACTTGCAAAGATATCGCAAGACACGCGTTCGAAGACAAGTGGAGGAGGAATGACAATAAGATAATGTCGAAAGGGACGCGATTTCCAGTCTCTCACTGCACTCCAGCCAGCAATACCTCAGAGTACGGATAAGAAAGATGGATTTTTAGCTCTTCTCGCATGTGGACGAGACTAAAATATAAAATCTTTGATTCTACGGATAGTTCGAAATGTAATAGCTACGATGGATGATTGCACATAAGTGATATTCAAAACCGTATTAGTGCTAAATAAATGAATTAACATACTACCCGCACTCCAAAAAAACGAGTGACTGCAAACGAAAAATGCAGGTTTAAGGTCTGTTCACAAGCATATGATTGAATATTTTCACCTGATTAACATTTAGGGATAAAATTTAATTATTTGATTCCACCCCACCTCCTGATAATTTACTTGAAAAAAGTACGAGTCATTTGCCATTTCACCGACAACTATCTTCATTGACAAGGAGAGTTGGCATACATAAGGTTTAATGTAATAACTTCGTACATATTACACTCATGACACAGATAAGAAGACAAGCTAAGATAAACGACTATTATGTAGGTAGTTTTATAAGGAATTTTTCAATAACCAATGTAATATGGCGTACCCCAAGGAAGTGTTATCGGTCCTCTTTTGTCCCTTCTTTACATTAATGGCATTACCACCGCAGTCACGAGCAAAATCCGCCTCTTCGCAGATGGTGTAGTTGTATGCAGAGAAGTTTACGACTGCTGCGGTGTATTAGTATTAGAAAAGGACCTCGTTGCAATAAATTAATGATGCAGTACTTGGGAGTTAGAATTAAATCTTGAAAACTATATGGTGATGAATTTTTTGGGAAAAGAATACATCTTCAAGAAGGAGCTACACCACTAACGGGATTCAAATATCGACTAATTTTTGATTAATTTTGGTTGATAATGACTGCCATGAAATCGAATACTAGGTCAATATCTATGACAAATACTTACGCAAACTATCTATAAGTGCTTCGCATGCACTGTTTCGCCAATCATGAAGCGTTTACCCGCAGCATTTAGCAGGAAATTTTACTTTTAATCTATTTATGAGACGTGTGTGAAAATTATTGCCTTCAGCGTCTTAATAACATAAATGTATGTGACTTTCAGAGTAGTTTATGTATTTAAAACTGTCCTTCTAAAGAGTAACCAGTTTTTGCATTAATAAGACAAATTTTTAAATGCGGTAGTAGCTAAAGAGCTCCCGATATTGGCCTCAGTATACTGCCTCTATGCAGCCACATCGAGTGCTCTTGCTTACTCTTAGGGCAATGCCCGGAGCAATATAAGGAGCCCATCAGAAAACATCGACCCCACATCCCAAGGAACCTCCCCCCCACATTCCCTCCGCATTCTTTTACAGCAATGGCCGATAAGATACCAATTTGTCGCCGAGTGGGCACATTTAGCTCAAGCCCCCGGTCCCGGACTCAAGAAGCACAAAACATAGTAAGAGCAACCCCGAATCGCAGGGAATGGGTTGTGCTACGAGATTTAAGTGGGGAGATCAGGGGCTGAAGTCGGGGGAAATGAATAGAGGAATACTTCCCTCATTTTAGCACCGAAAATCAAGTCGGAATGTAGGGAGAAACTGGCTCAGTATAAAGCACATTGTTTGAAATGCGATAGCAACGATTAATACATTTGCACGAAAACAGTATTCAAAAATGTATTAATGCTAACTGAATGAAATTTCAATGATTTTATTTATTAGGGAGTTCTGCTTGGGATCTACAACAGGTAATTTCATTCGCATCGGCCGACCCTTCGGAAAACGACTTGTCTTCCAATCTCTAGGCGTGTAACTGTCTGAATGTCCGAATTCACCAAATATTTAATGTGTATTGGAACATTCAGACAGTAACACAACGAGAGATTAGAAGACACGTCGTTCTCCGAAACGTCAGCCAATATTACCTGAAGAAGAACCTGAAAGAAATTCCTGATTATTATTCACCAGGAAATATTAAAATCGTAATTATATTTATTGCCTCGATGCCATAAACATACTATCCGTAGTTAAAGAAATATGGATGATTCCAAACGCCTATATACGGTTTATTATTTGTTCAGAAGTATATAGATTCACTTCACAGGTATTTAAGGACAGTATTTGATAGTGTACGTTAAGGAGTTCCTCATCACCGTAGAACTGACGAATAAAGTTGAAGAATGTCACATTGGGCGTTATAGAATGAATTTCTATTACCCTCACTTGTATAAACCCCTCAGGTACCTTGGTCACGTAGGAAAAGAGAAAAAAAGGAGTGAAAATTAGTTTATAGCCCAATCACAAAGCCCTAGCTTGCAGCGGTCGTTGTTTACCACAAGACTATCAGTGATGGAAGACGCCCATAAATGGAACGGGCGCCAATTTAAAGGAGAGAGAAGTTTTAATCGAGGTTATGTCTCGAAAGAAGGCCAAATACGACCAATGTTGGGGGGTAAGTGTCCGTCATCTAAATTGAACAGAGTGGTAAATAAAAACAGCAGCGTAAAATCTGTAAGCACTAAAATAATTATTTTCATGAAAATATAGAGTACAGTTCAAAGAGAAGTTCTAATTTTATGGTTCACATGCGACCCAAGTTCAGCAAAGTAGTAGTTAGTTTAAAAAATTCCCTGTATAAGATTCGTGCTAATCAATTTAATTATACAGTTTATTTCTGAAGGCCCCATGATGTAAAGTTAGATGGTGAGTCACTGAGTCCCATAACGCCGGAAAACTGACTGAAAAATCGCGAGAATGACGCATTTGGGGCAGTAGAATGAATTAGCATTAGCTTCACTTGCACCAACACACTCAGATACTTTCACCGCGGGGGAAAGAAGAACATAGGATAGAAAATTACATTATACTCCTAACACACAGCAGCCCCCCACTTACTGCGGTCCGTTGTTTACCGCAAGAATATCGGCGATGGGTAGATGCCCTTGAATGGAACGGGCGACGGAAAAGGAGGTCGCGGAAGAGGCTGGCATGGAGAGGAGACGGAGAGAGGTAGCTGAGGAAGATGGGGCACGTACGAGATAGGTGGAGCTTGCCTCTCGGCTTGTATCCCTGCCAAGGCACCTCTTACCACGTCGCTCGAGAGCGGTCCTTGGGAGAGAAGTGGGCCGGGAGGTTGGGGGCGGTGTCGCCGGGGAGAAAGGCATGGATGGGACCCTCCCCCGAATGGCGGGAAACGTGAAAGGGGCAGGGCTGAGTGAAGATAAGCATTTGCGGAGGCGGCGGTGCGCGAGGAATATAGAGGGCTAGACAAGGAGATTGGGGGGGGGGGGGGGAGGGGGGAGAAACTAGGAGACCTAAGATGACGCATCACTCCTTCTCCGCCTGTGACTTTTAGCAACGAATCACTCATTTGTATCATGAGCTACGGCCTAAAAATTTTCAGTGCATAGAAAGCAGGCCCATGCCAGCAATTGCCAGTATTTGAATATATGTCCTCATTAAGGCTTTAACGCGGCTTTTTCTTTGATATATTATAATAAACCACACTTGAGATAGAGGTAAATGTGGACCAAAGTCTATAAAATATTAAAATTTCAAGATATTCCGGCAGTAAAAAGCAGATCCATGACAACGTTTGTCTGTATCTCTTAGGTATAGGTTTTAACGCGTATTTTCCTCAGATGTGTCACTGTTACAATTAATATTGAGACAAATGAAGGCAAAAATCTATAAGCTGAACATTTCAATATTTTGCTGAAATAAAAATAAGATCCATACCAACATTTGCCTATATTTATAACTTAAAGCCCTCAACACGGATTTTTCTCTGATATATTATTTTTAAACTTGAGATCGACGAAAATTTAGGAAAAATTTCAACGCAATACCGCAATAAAAGCAGATTCATGACAACAGTTGCTTTTATTCATGGCTTAAATGTTTAAGCTCGGCCTTTCCTCTGATATGTTATTTTTACACTTGAGATGGAAGAAAATGTAGGCAAAAGTCTATAAACCCTGAAAATTTCACGATATTACCGCAATAAAAAATCAGATACTTGCCAGCACTTGCCTGTATTTATAACTTAGAGGTTTCAACATTGCTTTTTCTCAGATATGATGTTTTTATACTTGAAAAGCAATAAAATTTTGATATACGTATTTAATTACTGGATATTCTAAGATGATAACGCAATTGCTAAACCAGTAATACGGTATTACAAGACACATTGCCTATTAATATACCTAGTTACGCTCTAATAGCATTTTTCACGAGATTTTTCTTAAAAATGGATGCAGAATGCATGGTTTATTGTGTTTTGCAGTCCAGTAAAATACAGTAGGTACGCTTTTCTATAGCTTTCAATGGTAGTATTCATCGCTGGTATAGTTTTTAATGAGGGAGTGCAAAGGATACATTGGTTCGAAGTGCAAGGCATACATTGAAGGAAAAGTCGCCAATTTCTTCATCTAAAATGAGCCTGAAATCACGTCATTTTTTCACGTTTTTTCTGCGAATGCCTACTTCCACTGCTACCACTAATGCTATCCCCGACCCTGTTTTCCATGGCCTCCACGCAATTTCACAGGCCGACAACATATAGAGGATAATGCTGAAAGGTCTGGCGAGAGAGAAGAAAACCTAAGGGAGGGTGTAGAGAGCCGTTTTATTTGTGTTTGTGTGGAAGGGAAGAAAGGTAGTCGGGGCGAGTAGGGAGTGGGGGGGAGGTCACGATGAGTGGTTTTTATCGGCTGGAGAACGCGGGGTTAGCCGGCGTGGGGAAATCACGTGCACCGAGGCAGTTTGTCACGTTGCGGAGTGTTTTCTAGGAGACACTCCGGCCTCCCAACATCACCCGCCTTCCTTGAATTCCTCCTACCCCCCACATCAGCTTAAGGGGGCTCGCCACTCGGTAGAAAAGAGCAACGCTCAGAAGGTAACAGTAGAAATCGGTCCTCAATCTTAGCACGAAAACATGCACAAAAATGCGTTTTACTTATAAATGCATGAATTTAATGGTGCAAGCCAAAACTATTTTAATTATTCTTCACTAACAAACAAAGTGAAAATTTCGATAAACTCGATTGTTTCAGGCTTAACTTTGTGAAAATCCATTGTAAACATTAAAAAGTTATGATACTTTTTCACTCAATTTATTTAAGACAACAGGTTTCGTCGCAGAGGCGACATCTTCAGGTACAAAAAACGTTGTTTTATAGTTATTTAGTTGTTTATTTGGTTGCTATTACGCGTTGGTAGGGGAGTTGAGTAACGCTCCAACCCCAACGCAACCCTCCCCTACCAACGCGTATTAGCAACCAAATAAACAACAAAGTAACTATAAAAATAACGATTTCTGTACCTGAAGATGTCGCCTCTGCGACGAAACCGGTCGTCTTAAATAAATTATGTGAAAAAGTACCATAACTTTTTATTTTTTACAGTGAAAATTTTATGAAAACACTTTCACTCATACATTTTGTACTCATGAATTCAAGAACACAGACCATTTGCATACGAAGATTTAGGGCTAGCTTTAGATTTTAGCTACTTTTTTGAGTCAAAATGTGCAAAAAGAGCAAAAAAATCGTGAAACTTACATAAAACAAAGAAAAAAATTATAAAAATAGGTTAGGAGATTTTTCAATAAAACTACCTTTTAATATCAAAACCTGTGAACAAGCGCTGAAAACCACAGAAAAACGTTAGCTTTATGTCCTTTTCCCCTCAGCATCAGTAGTTAAATGCATAATTTCTCGTATTAAATGCACTGGTGAGTACTTTCCTAAGAAAGCATGTAAAATTTACGAGGGTCAGCAACATTATTGAGGCAAAAAAATTTCCTTTCAAAAGGAGCTGCGCCAATTGCACTCTTCGATGAAATTTGACTTTTCTAAAGTTGCATGCTAATCTAAGGTCACACAAATAAAGTATGCTAACATGCTTACAAATGTATTTATTTTCCTTGTATTTTCTTATATTCTATTAAAAATTTCCGTGAGGTGACAACATGCCTAAAGATGAACACTGCAATTAATTTCGACCTTGAAGTTCACTGCTAATGAAGCAACATGAAATATTCAAATTTTTCCATGAGAATACATGGCGAAATTAGTGGGAATTTTTTTAGATCTATGGTACAAACAAAACGTAACGCCGGTCTTCTGCCACATTTTTCGCCGAGGTCCATGGAGATCGTAGAAAATAGGCACGGAATATCATTTTGATTTTCAAGTGCACTGCAGATGAAACAACATACAATATTAGAGAAAGTCATATTCTATCGAAGAGATTACGCGGCGCCAATCTACTCGCGGAAAAACCATTTGGACCCATAGTAAACAACAAGAACTAGTGCCGGTCTGCTACTACACTTTCGGCCGATGTCCTAGAAGATCCTAGAAATTGGCAATGGATATCATTCCGATCTTCAAGTGCACTGCTAATGAAAAAACATACAACATTAGCAAAAGTCACATTTGGTCCAAGAGATTACGTGCCACCACTCCATTTGTGGGAAAACCTTTTGGACCCATAGAACGCTGAACTGGTGCCGTTCTGCTGCTACACTTTTGGTCGAGGTAGCGAGCCCCCTTAAGACGCTATCCCCTTCCCCTAGCAAACCCCCTTACTCAACCGAAAACCCTTTCCTTTCATCCCCTACTCCCACAGACCTTTCACGGCAAGATACCACCCCTTAACCATTACGGGAGCCAGACCTCCGCACCTCACTCAACAAACCCCCTTATTCCTACAACCCAACCTCCCTCCCAACTGAATGTTCGCGTGGAAAAGACATAACGGGCTTTCCTTTGGATGGTGTGAGTGAATTCCCAGCTTGCTTCCACCTATACTCTCCTACGAAAGATCCAGATGGGGAGAGAAAAGCAACACATTTAAATAGCACTGTAGAAGTAGCGAAGAGATGGAGGGTGTTATGGGTAGAAGAGATTATGGATGGAGGGATGGGGAGTCTGAAAAGAAAACAGATAAGGATGGAAAGGGACACGGAAGACGAAGGCGAAGTGGAAAATTGAGTTGAAAGAGAAAATGTTATTACGGGAAACCGGAAAGGTATGGTGAGGCTGAATGAATAAATTATTGAAAACCTCTCCGCACGGCGCGTTTACGGAGTCTCCTTCCGTCTCTCCGACTGTGTTTACCGCACGCCTGTCGTAGAATTCACGGCGGCATTTCGAATCCGCCGTGTTTTTATTTTTCCCCGCGATGGAGAGGCATGTAATTGGGGAGAATGTCAGCACACACTCGGAATCACTACAATTTTTAAGCACGAGGTAATGAATTGCACAAATTCGATGAGAAACGCCGAGTCTGAGAGATGTTGAAACTCGGAAGACTTGACTTCTACATCTACATATACATAATACCCCGCAAGATGCCTAAAAGGCGTGTGGCAGGGGGTGTTAGGACACCAGCCGTTCACAGCTTTAAAAAAAATGAAGTGCTCTAACGAGGTTGGGACTAAAGTTTATTAAAGTCCTTTATGGTTCGGGGGAAAAACGAATTCCCATATCTATCTGTTCGACAAAATATCTCTCTTAATTTATTGCTTCTATTTGACCTGTAAATATAGTGAGGCTCTAATATTATGTTCTCTGTGTCGCTCTTTAAGATATCCATTCTCAATTGTTCAAGCAATATAAGCCTAGCGTGCAGCCTCCGAGTCTCCAACGGCTACCAGCCTAATTCCCTTAACATCTGGGTTACTATGTCTGTGCGCCCGTAGCAGTTTTTGACGAAACGCGCAGCCTTCCTTTGTACTTTATTCAGTTCGTGGATTAAGTCTTTCTGCACCGGATCCCATTAGCTCGCTGCATATTCAAGGTGCGGTCGGACGAGAGCGAAATAGCACCTTTCTTTTACTTTCTCATCCGAAAATCTTCCCACAATACGCTTGACGAATCCTAATTTCTTCAGGGCTATGCAACTTGAAGGACCTCGTGGAACATAATCACGGGAATATTGAGAATGGTGAAAGAATTGATGTAAGGAGATTCCAAGAAATAGGCATAACGAATATATTTCGTTCAATCACGCACCATTGAATTTTTCACCATTGGGTGCGTAAATTAGAGTTTTCTAGACAGAGTAAGAAAGGCGTCTCATAAACGAGGCTTTGAGGCCTGTTATGTGCGACAGTTATAGGTAGGTTTCATAAAATATTCCTCGGTGTGTAACTTGCGTAAGTACCTTATGTAAAAAATTATGACGTGAAATAACTATTCGCAATAGTAAATGAGCACGAAATCAAAACAGAATAAGAAAAAATATTTCAGAATGTTACAAAATAGATTACAAGCAATTACATAAATATGAACCCCAAAAATTTATTTATACGCATGTTGCACAACAATGCTCCAAAAATAATATTGGTAACATTCCGTAAGCCGTATTACAGATTAGTCGTGACATCATCTTCTGAGCACATCCAATGACATATGGCAAAGGCTATAAAGCCCTCAAGAAGTTACAAAAAAGTTTAAATTGAAGCTACTGATTCTGCATGCACATTTTTGAGGAAAGTATGAGAAAAAAATCACTTCCGCCACAAGTGTATGAAAACATTGAGATTATTAGGTAAAAATTGTTTAAGTTAGCGTTAAAGTAGCCACAACTATGAGTACCTTCACAATTATATGAATGTATTGTTTCCAATGATATATAACTTTTATAATAATAATTTCGTATTTATTTTCAAGCGAATTTAGCACAACACTGCCCTCTCTCACAATCTACTTGATTGACAATCACACACATCAATGCCCTGAATGGTGGCCAATCCACCCGGGCGGGATTCGAACCCGCGACCTCTAGATTAGCAGCCGGGGAATTTACCCCGGTGCCACCGAGGCCGGAACGCCATAGATAATATCCATATAAATTAGATAATGCCATAAGATAATCATTACTTTTACCAAAGAATGAAGCCAAGCCAATAAAATTATAACTGACAATATTAACCAAACCTCAGTACTACTCACTTACGTGTTGCAGCTGAATATCATAATTTAAGGTTTAAGCGAGCAGAATACTATCAAGAAATACGAATGCATTACATGCAAGATAGAGACGAAAAGGCCTTTCCCTGATCCCTATTCCAACCAAATGACTGACCCACGGTTTAAGTGGCCACGATGGATATCACCAGTATATCAGCCTGCCTTTTCTTTCGTCAGCATTAATAAATTCATACCCACATTATGCATTTATTGACTAATGGAAGGAATAATATCAATATGAAAGCACATGGTTAAATATTTTCACAGGTTTTCCCGCACTGCAGTTTGCAAAACTCAATACCAGGAAACCAACACAAGGAAAAGGAGAACCACGAGCACTGTGCGGGGGCATAAAAGCCTATATTTATAAAAGCCTATCGAGCCATTGGGTGCATAGCCCAAAACTACCGCATCGAGCTAAGGGAACGAAACTGAACTGGTCACAACATTGCTAGTCAAGCTCAAAGACGATGATATAAGTACCCATGGTGGATATCACCAGTATATCAGCCTGCCGTTTCATTCGTCAGCGTTAATAAATAATTATCGAGTAAAAGAAAAAACAACTCTTACTCCTTGCACTCCATATTTTCACCTCTTATCCTCCTTCTATCTGTTAAAAAAACCATATTCCATTTCAATTCCCAGCATTATTTAAGAGTTGAATTTGGATTGTTAAAAAGTCAGAAAAAAAATCAAAATTTAGTAGGTGGAAAAAGAAAGCAGTGGAAAAAGAAGGCAGTCAACGGCAGGGACAAGGTAGAAAGTTAATTGGTACAACATATCAGTTGCTGCGATTGACGAAGATTGTGCACTAATGTAAGCTTAACAATTTTGGCTAACCTCTTTCTTTCACCTTCTGTAATATTCACATTTTGTGAATTAGTACTTTCGAATGTCAACGCTTTAATTTTCCAATATATCAGGTACCAACCAGCTCATATTATCGCAATGAAGGATATGCACAGTGGCGCCGACTCCATGGGGCCTGAGCCCACTCAAAAATTCGTAATGGGTGTGAGGAAAAAATGTGTCAGGCTTGCCGATTTTCCCCGGAGTGTGTAGATATCGAGATTCTAGTTATCAGGGTTCTAATTTTGATCTTAAGACTTTTCTAAAATGCTTAAAAACTTAAAACTCACTACTTATATAATTTCCCGGGGCAAGATCCCCGGTTTGGGGCCCCCTAATATTTTATGTAAGTCGGCATCCCTGGATACGCATGATTTTAATTATACCCGCTGAATAATCACACTGTATTTTATTGGATTCTCTATTAGTATGCTAGAGATGTAAATGTTTCAGGTAGTGACTAGTGCTAGTCCATGTCTGCGTTTACATTGGATGTAGAATTGCCAACGAAAATGTCCAAGTTTATATTAACCACCCAATACGGAGTCCTAGAATACTTCACTAAAAGTAAATGAGGCAATAAAAAGAAGTGACATGAGCATGGGTGAGTGTGGGTAGAGCTCACCCTAGACAAAGTCGCAGACTAGTGATAGTGACAAATTCTAGGTGGGGGTGCTGTATTATCTAATTGAGTTGCCTTTCTCCTCAAGAATTTTTTTTATGAGGGCGTACAAAAGCTTTACGAGAGGATTTAAACTCTGAGCCACCACTACGAAGCAAGCTGACCATGCAATAGGAGATACGATGTTATTGGAATACACTTTAAAGCGCTTTCCAACGGCAATACCACGAGTATTAAAAAAGAGGATAATTAAGCTTGCCTCTAAAGGTGCTGTTAGCCACCGCGCATTTAAATGGGTTTAAAATAGTCACCACTCGCGTTCCGGACGGACAAATTGATCTGAGTTTTACGGGGAAATAAGGTTTTATTTGGGGTTTTAACCGAAATTTATATGCACGACGATAAGATCTATCAATTTCATAAATTTTCAACGCTATCCCATGCAATTGCAAACATTTTAATGGAAAATATTGGAAAAAAGTGGATCAAATTGCACTAATCACCTGCCGCAGACATTTTTGAAAACCGAATAAAATGCGGCCGAAGTAGCAACAGATATCAGCCTTCTGCGGGGTTGAATAGGGTAGTTTCCTTCATCAAAGAAAACGAAAGCCATTGATTGCGATTCGTTACCCACCATTAGTGTATTCATAATACACAAATTATTTGGTCTTTGAAATACCGGTTTCGACGAATGGCAAGGGTCAAATTTTATCCTCATTTGAAAAAGGCCAGATTGGCGCCCATGCGATTCCACTCCGCATGACGTCACAGGGACCTAGTTTCTACACGAGAGGATAGGAGTTATACATCGTCTGAGGTTGCCAATGCATGCATGAGGCACAGAGCTCAGGGAAACATGTCTTAATAATCACCTATTAAAACTGGCTAAGTTCGGAAAGTTTTCTTCGTTTGATAAGGTATTAATAAACCTTTTTTAAGCCAAGCGCTACCATCCAGCAAGGTACTCAGCTATCCGCTAGCATCCTGCGACGTATCAGCGCTAAGCCTCGCCTCAAGGTCACCTCACCGGGCGGGAGGGGGAACCAGAAATACGACGTACGGAGATATTTCCCGGCATTCATACTTAAGCGTCGCGTTTTCGCGCTCTTGAAAATTTTCACTTTTCATTTAATCGCGAAAAATAGATGTTGTCATTTAAAAATCTAAAAGCGTGAAATACGTACTCCAGGAGTAATAATCTTTCGATTAAAGCAATAAAAAAATAATTGGAAACCACCCTATTGGGCCTCGTCTATGCAGTCCCCTTGGTCTATACCATCGCCCACATTTTTTCATGGAGAGAGCATAAATCATAAGCCATCGTAAGGGCAAGAAATACGCAGCTCACTTTTCAGCTCCAAGATCTGTATCTCCAGCAATATCTACCGCTGTCACAGCTATTGAGTTCACTTTCCACGTCGACCCCACGGGCTCCGATGAAATCAAGATTCGGACCACTTCCGACTCGGCCACCACGTCAAACCGAGCCAATTTACAAGCAAGGCCTCCGCCGAGGTTGCCGTTACACGGGCAGTTTCCGCGACTCCGTAAAGACCAGGATATTTCCAAGGGAAGTGAGGTCGACGAGTCTTGAAGGAATTCCTACCATCGCCACTTCCAACTCGTATAAACTAGAGGGTGTGCGCGAATGACTAACAATAGACAACAGGAAATACGAGTAGTGTATTTGAGTTCACAATGATTTCTGCTGGTAGATTTTTATTTTCTTTCGAATGTGCTTCAATTTTCGGAACGCAAGTGCATGTTTTCATGTTGCATGTTACGAAAAAGTACAGTTTTTTGGGAGTGCTAACGAAGCATCAACTAAGTGGTAGCTCATGACTATATAAAAGATATTCATGCCTATATAATGTCTAATCGTGTGTGTCTAACAAACGGTGCAATTAAAAAAAATATGATTTCAACAGAAAAAGTTACCGAAATCATAAATTCACGAAAAAATGTCTGCGTCTACATAAAACATGATTATACAAAATAAATTAAATGTTTCTCGTGTTTCAGACACATTTAAATCCTTTACCCTGCAAATATATGTAGCCGGTATACTATCCATTTTGGTTGCAATTAATTGACTCGCTTCCGGGATGGTTTTGGAATTCTGTTATTTGTATGTATTCAGAATTTATATTTTATTTTGCCATTTTCAAGGCACAGGATTCAGCTCGAATAACCTCAAAACGTCTTCTCTAAGTTTATAATGGAGTTAAAAAAAAAGCATGAGCTATTTTATAAAATAGGCAGTTCAAAAAAATATTTTCCTATTATTATAATTTATATACACACTTATCATGTCATTCAGGTATGAACTCACGTTTACGTGTTTTTTCGGTGGGAGGTCAGCTAATACGGCTTAAAGTTGCGTGTCATGCATGTCCTGTCCTTGAACTTAACGAACGAATGACCAATATTCAATGTGATGATTCCAATGCACGCGCGAGATAATATTTTGTTCCCTTGAGCCAAGGAGCTATAAAAAACCTGACCGTAATTCGAGTCCACCTAGTGGATATGAAACTGGTCCTTCAGATTAGGAGGATAACCCAACAGCCACCTCACTAACTCTTAAGTCATAAGCATTTTGCCTTTAGCACATTACCCATTCGTTGTGAAGGCGGCCAAAAACCTCGACTAACGTAAGTGATATTTTTTACATGCTAAAATATTATTTGAAGGGAGCCCTGGACTACCATACTGACAAATACGGAATGGAGATCATGCGAAAAAATTTCACTGTCCCTGGGAAATGAGCCTGGTACCTCAGAATAGAATTCCAATCCACCAGCCACTACGCTAATTCGTAAGTCATTTCTGTGTATAACAGATCACTTATTTGTTTTCAAGACGACCGGGAAAATTTGTCGATTTAGGTATTCCACCTCTGCAAATATTAAGTGAGTTTACATTTCTATCCTAAAGAAGAGATGAACTTTTGCGCACCATGCTCGTGGCTTGGCGATCGATGTATCATAAATTAAACATCGCAAGGAGTCATTCGACCTCACTACGCACCTATAAACCTACTATTCTGGCTGATGATAATCAAGTTATGAATGGTCACCATCAGTTCAATCTTCGATTCACAGCATTGAGTACGGCAATCTCGCTGAAACCGTGATCGATCAATATTATGTATTAATAGTATTTAGAAATCAGCTTACAAATTTTTATCTATAATCCAAGCCATTTTCACTTAGGGTAGAGTGAAACACAAAAAAATACGACACATAAATGGACAAAGTCGTTTTTTGTGAAAACAAGGCATATTAATGATCCCGACCGTGAATACAGTCCAGGTAGGTGAAATTATTAAAGGAGAGAAAATATTAAAATAATCACAACCTACACTTTTAGTACCACATTGGTGGCGCAGCGTTTGCTCTTGCGCATGGTATTTCTCAAGGGGACTCCATGAAAAGAATCCCAAGAATATCTCAGCAACACTAGGCAGCGGTATCTCGTTCAGCGAGACTTTCGCCATTAACCGAAGTAGAAGTGGTGTTTTGAGTAGCCTTTTAAGCTTGAATTGGTGGTTCATATAAATTATTGGCTAAGTTGCGTATTACTGTCATGTATAATCTCGTGAAAAATGGATACATGTGACTGGTAGCGGCTTAAGTGGTGACTTTTAAATCTGATTTAAATGCGCGCCGAGATAGAAAATTTCTAGCGACGGACAGGCGAATCCTGTCATGCAGCAGTTCCCAACTTTTTTCCGCCCTTACCCCTCTATATATTTATAACTAGTATTGTCGTGTCCCAAGAATAGGTCACAGAATTAGGGACGTAGTTTAACTCAGATTTTAGGATCTTCATGCGTCCGAGGTGTTCTTGGTAATGTAAAAAGTCTGAACAGTGAATGGACTTTACTTTAGCTATTTGTGTGTATTTCTTTACCAAGACCACCTCTGACGGCATTTAGATCCTAAAATCTGAGTTAAACTACGTCCCTATTTCTGTGACCTATTCTTAGGACACGACAATATTGTACCCCCAAAAATGCAACCTGCACATTTTATTACATAATTTCACTACGGGTAGGGGACACATTTTGTTATAAATAATTGTATAAATAGGAACTTTGTTATAAATACCCCCTTTGATAATATGTACTTATGCATATTTCCTGGTTAAGAATTACGGAGCGCCACTGTTGCCAGGCTATTACTAGGGAACGTAGCGTTCGCCATTAACGATTATTTTTGGCATACCCCCACAGGTTCGTCGCTACTTCCTAGGGGCACGCGTACCACCGGTTAGAAACAGCAGCTCTATCCCTTAACCCACGAGCGGGTGCGCCTGATATATTTACACGACCGGGCGCGTAGCGTACTTTATCGATGATGCATGTATTTATATAATAACACTAAATTTTTGTTCAAATTTATCTTTGCTTGTAAAAATTGGTTCAAACTTGTAAATTTATAGGTGATACAGATATAAAGGTACGCAGATGGTACACGACCGGTCGTGCGGCGTAATTCATACGCCAAGGTTGTCGGGTTCATCCTGACGACCTAAAAAAAGGTCTGCTACAATACTTTTTGTTTTGAAAACTCACGCTATAGACAGTCAAAATAACATTGTAAGAATACACGAGGCCATTCAAGAGAATCAAAGCACGAGGTACACGGCCGGTCACGCGGCGTATTTTGTACGTCATGGGTGTCGGTTCTTCTTGCCTATTTAAAAATAAATTAGCTAAAATTCTTCAAGATTTGAAAACTCGCACTAAGGACAGTCAATGTACATTGTAAGAATACACGAGGCCATTTTAGGCCAGAATGTACGTACAATGCTAAAATCCTTGGTTTTCAAAGGTTGGCGTACTTTATACGCCAGCGCGCCCGCACGAGGATTAAAGTGCGGGAACGTTTTTATACGTCATGCACTCTGACTGCTACATTTACCAGAAATATTTATTGCTACCTGGATATCTTGCACTTGGCAACTTTCCCTCACCATAAGGATCGCTAAGGGGTAGAGATGGGCGAAATTCCGCCGTAATCGATTAATCGTATAAAATGATCATCGGTTCCCAAGCATCGATTTAGTATAAAAATCGAGATGGCATAATCGATTATTTAGAAAATCGGTAGAATCATATGATTTTTTGCAGACATCGAATCATATGATTTTATTAGTAGCCATCGAATCATACGATTCTACCGGTTATTTGAAGACAACGAATCATATGATTTTCTAGTAGGCATCGAATCATAAGATTCGACCGATTATGTGCAGGCAACGATTCATATGATTCTACCGATTATGTGCAGGCAACATATCATACGATTATACCGATTCCTCCTTGAATAATCTCGAGGATACCATACGATTTTTCAATACGAATTTTCCCTATCACTAGCAATTCAAATATACTGCGACATAGTTGCGATAAAAAAATGTAGCCACCGGTACTTGATTATCACGCAATTAGAGATGTATTAAAACAACAACTAGTGCCACCGATTTTTTCAAGTGAAGATCGAGCTTAAATAAACGATTCAACGGTTAAATCGACACCCCATAATCGATTACATAATCGAAATATACGGGACAAAATAATCGATTATCATCGAAAATCGATTGTTTTCACCCTTCACTGTTAAGGTGCTTGACACTACTAGACCAGCTCTCGTGGCAGGGGGAGCCTCCTTCAAAGGGGGTCTCTTCCGAACTGACTGGTAGGTAAAATCGTGAACTCCGGTAGCCCAAAGGCTAATGTGCTCTTAGTACTGTTTTGTCACGCAACACTTCAGTTTATACTTTGCTGCACCAATACTGCGCCGAATTTCCAGTGTCTATAGGTATTCATGGTTACATCTCCCTCCATCAAACTCCTTTCCGCGTCTTATCCATCTTATTTCCCTCCTCGCCTCCTTTTTCTCCCTTTTAGTCTTCCCCCACCCATTCTCCGCGGGGTCGGAAATCCCTTCAGTCCTTGCGATTGAAATTCTTTTGCCTAACCCTTAAGGAGTGGCCCCCCAGGGGGAAGGCGAAAGGGGGGAGCAGAAAGGGATAAGACTGCTGCTGAAAGGAAGTACGGGGGAGGAGGAGAGAGGTTGGGCTATATTGAAGGGCGGCTGAGGGTGTATCAGGCGGGGAGGAAGATGGAAATGGTGGGACTGTGCGTGAGTCCCTTTTTTTTGCTTTATTTATTTTTCTCACACTCTTTTTCTCCTCTGTGCCTTGGGGAAGAGATAGGAAAAGATGCTGGAGCAAGAGTGGAGTTTGTAGGACTCCATGGAGGGCACTGAGTGGATCACATCCATGGAAAAGGATGTGTGTTGAAAATGCGTTGAATATGGGTTGGGCCTTCGATGACCCGCACTTAAAAAGCCGTAAAAATGACTTAAACTGCAGTGTAGCATTGGTTAGAACGTTAATTTAAGTTAAGTTAGCTAGAGCGGCACGGCTGAAGTCAAATGATGTACTCGAGCTACATATTATTTACGCGAAAGAGTCGTCGAAAAAATGGAAACTAAAGAAAACATATGGAAGGAAATAAGAGTGCAATTTTGTACCTCATCACGATGCAAACACCGAAATGATTAAAAAAAATGTATTTACGGCAGTCAAATTGACAGGTTTCAACAATGCCTCCAACATATAAACACTGAACTTTTGACGTCACGTCTTGACTAAATATTCACAATCTAAGCGGTAAAACCTAAATAAATACATTTATTTATATACAAAAGATTTGTAAGACGCATGTAAAACACATTAGCATAACATACTAAACATATTTTTGAAGTCGATGAAGTGGTTTTAGTGTTGCGATGTTGGTACCAGAGATTCCCAGCCCCCACGGCAGTTTGTCGCAAATATCTTTCTTATTTTATTCTGTACTTATACTTTCCCGAACATATGTAGATTCGTAACAAAAGTTTCCTTCTAATGGGTGCTTTCTCAACAACATCTTGCTACAAACAGCTTTGCTGGCTCGAAAAAACCGTATTTATCCATAAGAGCCCTAGTTGAATTGTAATAATTCTTCCGTCAAATATCTCAAGAATTTAGATGGGAATCCCTTTTTCTTTAGACGATTGAAAGTGCGTTTTTCAAAGAACATGTGACCTAAGTTCATAAAATTCTTGAAACTTTAACCGAGGTCGTGTAACTACCTTTACACCTATGTTAAATACATGCTTTATCCACACACAAATACTGGCGATTGTTAGTGGCCAAGGAATATGTTTTGGACCCTCTAACCTGAATACATGAAAAACGGATAGCTTTAGTCTGAGGAGAGCTCTACCCTCACCTAATGCACCGGATCATTAGTGGCCATCGGAGGATCATTGATATTTGCCACTCTACCTACGAATGGTGTGCTAGCCTTTAAAATAGTGGGTAACATTCTAATAAAGTGGAAAAAACTAAATAAAATCACAAAAAAATTAGATTTATTACATAGGTACCTAAAAAAAGAAAAATTTAAAAAGCCTTAAATTTAACTAAAAATATTTGAACTTAGTTAAACTATAGTTTTCATAGCAGAGTGACAATACACTGACCTCTATCTACTCTGAAATTTGGCGTAAAACTATAGACTCTTTTGGTAGTTCATATTATTGACTCACATACTTATTTCAACTACCACGATAAAATAAAATAAAATAGATGCTTGGATATGTATAGGGAGGCAACTTTTGGAGCTGAAAATTAGATGGATGAGTTTTTTTACATTTTCCTCACCAGAGATTCGGGGAAGATACCGAAGGTGATGAAACAAAAGGGGAGGTTTAAGGGCTCCAATGCGGACAGTGGTTTCATCTCATCCAAGGAAAACGATTTTGCTTAAATAGCCTTGAATCTGGAATGAACAAAACATCGCTATTGGGAAGATGCGTTCGACATTTTAGATCATTTAAATCAACGAGGAAAGTGCAGAGGAAAAATGTTGGAGGGATACCAGGAGCCCATGACTACTTACTGTGAATTACAGTTGCCTTAACGACACTATTAAAAGTTCTAGCCGACTGCCAATGTTTTGAACTTTTTGTATATCCTAAATAAGGAGTATATACCACAGGGTTTCAGAGAGCGTCCTTGAACTTTGGTAAATTTTGCAATAAAATAAACATCGGAAATTGCAAATAATGAAACACTACCGTTACGATAAATGCGGAAAAAATGTTATTCATTCTTAGTCATTTGAAATTCCAGCTCATAGTTTAAAGCATCATATTTTCTCTAAGTTTTCTTTATTTAAAAATCTGATGATGATAAAAATGTTTTTGCAAAAGGTCTGTCACCTAATCTGGTTTCCTAATGTTTACCGTGCGCAAAGATGCTAATAAGATGAGGTCAGTGAAGTAGGAGGACAGAAAATTCGTCAATTCCCAGTGTCAACTATAGAGATATATTCCCAAAGTGGGAAAACTAAAGATAAATATATTTTTTCTGGATAACATGAGAAAAATAAGACCTTAAATTCGTCATAAAGTATGAAACTTATAAATTAAGTTAAGCTTTAGCAGTACAAAATATACTTTTATGGCACTAACTCGATCGCAATGATAAAAAATTCTCCAAGAGTGGGCATATGACTGTATTCATTCTTTCCCTCCAACGGCTTTTTATTTCCCCCGAGGCACTGGAGAAATAGAAAGTTCTTTTTTATCACTTTCGTTTTATTTCGAGCCGGTTGAGGAGTTCGGTTATATACGCACGTAGTTTCTGCTCGACCGAATTTAACGTCAAATGTATTAAGCTTTCCGGTGAATCTCCCCCGTTTCGCCTTCCACTCTTCCTGCTTCTGTCTTTTCGCGTATGAAGTTATGGTCGGAAAGGATGAAGGAGATAATACAACAGGGAAAAGGGAGAGAAAGTTTTGAGTTCCTACCGATGACCCCTAGAGGTGGTGCGGCGAAAATGACGGCCATCATTGACAACTAAATAATGAAAATGACATTCATCGTAACCACCCTTCTCTTGATGTATCCAAAAATAAACAACTATGACCATTCCGGTTCCCGCAGCTATTACTCAAAAAGGAGAAAATAGCATAGTTCGTGAATCAATGAAGTGAATAAGCGGAAAAGATAATAAAAAAGGTAACACAAAGAGCACTATTTCAGCAGGAAAAGAGGGCTTTCTACAAAATGAGGAATCTTTTTACTGCTGATAATACATACATAGAATTAACAAAATAATAGGGTGGTTTTCTATTATTTTTTTATTGCCTAAATCGAAAGATTATTACTCCTGGAGTACGTATTTCACGCTTTTAGATTTTTAAATGACGATATCTATTTTTCGCGATTAAATGAAAAGTGAAAATTTTCAAGCGCGCGAAAACGCGACGCTTAAGTATGAATGTCGGGAAGTCTCTCCGCGTGACGTATTTCTGGTTCCCCCTCCCGCCCTGCGAGGTGACCTTGAGGCGAGGTTTAGCGCTGATACGACGCAGGCTGCTAGCGGCTAGCCTAGTACCCTGCTGGCTGGTAGCGCTTGGCTTAAATAAGGATTTAATAATAATATATAATTTATTCCATTTACAATCAAATATTACATTTTAGAACATACTTAAATATTTTGGAATATATAGGTACCCCTTTTAGTAGTTTTGGGGCTACCATCATAAACTTTTTACATAGGTCTGGTGCTAGCACACATGAGAAGTAAAATTTCTTTGTATTCAGTTATTTGTTCTATTGGCGATTGCATTCATTATTACAAAACGTATTTCAAATATTTGGACAAGGATAACTATTTTTCTTATTTTTCTTATATAAACGCATAATTACATACATAGAATATACAATATACCTTTTATTGTAAACTTTTTTAACCCACCTTTCTTAGTAGAAACTCTACTTCCTCACACATCATAAGCCATTTTTTAACGGCGGATTTAAATCCCCATCTTTTTTCCGAGTTTGCTACATTACTCGGCAACATGCTAAACAATTTAGGCCCTAAGTAATTGTATGACTGTCGATAAATTTCGGTCGTCGGCCTAGGTATATGGAAGTTTCTCCAAGCTCTAATGTCATAGTTTTGTGGTCGGGCCTTTTCACCACTACGGTTATAGAATATTCTAAGGACTTTATAAATGAATAAATGCCTTAGTGGGAGGACATCTAATTTTTTGAATAGAGGAAATGAGTGGCTTTTCCTATACGATCGTGTTATAACCCTGATAACCCTTTTTTGCGCCACTATCAATGGTTTAATGTTGATAAAATATGCTCCACCCCAGCAGGCTATTCCGTATTGCAATCTTGAATTAACGAGAGCATAATATACCATTTTTAACACTGATTCAGGGCATATGTATCTGAGGAAGTAGAATTTTCTTACAATAGTAATCATTTCTGATTTTAATTTATTTATGTGAGACTTCCATTTACAATTTTGGTCAAAATATATACCTAAATATTTTATGTGACTAACCTGTTCGATCAAAATACATTTATCACAGGAAGTAACATTATCTTTTATACAATTTGCACATTGATAGTATAGTTTACTTTTGTTTGAGGTAGATTTACTCATGCTAAACATAATATATTTCGTTTTTTCACTTAACAACATATAATTAGCCGAAAACCACATATTGAGTGTTAATAGATCACTTTGTATGTGTTCATATAGATCATCAACACTATTAACAGAGTAACTTAGTGCAGTGTCATCTGCGAATGACGTTAATTGACCTTTAAACCTGCCAGCACATAAATTGTTTACATATATTAAAAACAGTATGGGTCCCAACACAGAACCCTGTGGGACACCACAGGTGAGTCGAATCTTTTCACTGTAGCAATTTTTGAGACGCACACATTGATCTCGATCACAAAGATAACTTTGAAACCAATCATATGCGGTTCCACGTATACCCGCTTCCCATAATCGATTCATTAGTATGTTATGATTAATGGAGTCAAAGGCTTTGGTAATGTCTACAAATAAGCCAGCAACTCTACAGTTCTTATTCAGTCCGTCGTTCAGCTCTGAACAGAATTTTAATAATGCATCCTCTGTACTCTTACCACTCATAAATCCAAATTGGTTTTTATTGAAAAAACTATGCTGATTTAGAAATTTAAGAAGTCTGACTTTAACAACTTTTTCTATTATTTTAGCAAATACAGATAATAGGGATATTGGTCTGTAATTATTTACGTTCATTTTATCACCTTTTTTAAAAATTGGTATCACTATTGCAGTTTTTAATTGTTTAGGAAATATTCCAGTATACATACTTAGATTAGCAATATGGGCAAGGACCTCCGAAATATTTGCATTTACTTCTTTTATAACTTGTGTGGAAATATTATCAACACCTTTAGATTTTTTAGACTTTAATTCCTTAATAATGCTGCTAATTTCTTTCGCATCAGTAGGAACAAAAAACAGTGAGTCAATTGAATTGGAGGTTGGGAATATTTCTTTGTATTTATTCGTATTACTTTCAAAATAATTGTTCTGGGTCAATTCTTGAATTACTTTACCATAATGTGAACTAAATTCGTTTACAATGTCCTGGCACTTAGTGACAACGATACCATTACTAGTTCTAATTTTTACACAATTCTCATTTCCTTGCTTTCCTCCCGTGAGTGAATCTAAAATGCGCCATTGAGCAGCGGTATTATTGACATTACTATCAAATAGGTCCCTGTAATACTTTTATTTGCGCTTTTTAATATCATATTCTAATCTTTGCGTGTACGATACGTAGTACCTATTTAGCTTTTCATTTTCAGGGTGTTTCCTCATTTTTTTATACAGAAAATTTCGCCTAGAAATTCTTATTTTATTAATAACTTATCAAACGAGGAAAACTTTCCGACCTTAGCCAGTTTTAATAAGTGATTGTTAAGACATGTTTCCCTGAGCTCTGCGCCTCATGCATGCATTGGTAACCTCAGACGACGTATAACTCCTATCTTCTCGTATAGAAACTAGGTCCCTGTGACGTCACGTGGAGTGGCATCGTATGGGCGCCAATCTGTCCCTTTTCAAATGAGGATAAAAATGGACCATTGCCATTCGTCTAACCCGGTATTTCTAAAACAAAATAATTTGTATATTATGAATACACTAATGGCGGGTAACGAATCGCAATCAATGCCTTTCGTTTTCTTTGATGAAGGAAACCACCCTATTCATTGTATGCTACTTAAGCAGTATTTTTCTTTGTGGAAGCGAGGCTTGGACGTTGATAGCCGCAGAGTAGTCAAGAGTGGAAGCATGCGAAATGCAGTGCTGCCGAAGAAAGATGAAAATAAAATGTTAAGATGATAAGATAAAGTAAGTAATAAGTAAGTGCTTAGAAAAGTAGGAGGAGAGAGGACTCTCTAAAAAAAACTCTAGGAGAACACGTTAACTTATTTAACTAGTTCGCTTTTCGATACTTTTATGCTGGTTTTATAAATTCAATTTTTATCCAGTAAAATAATTCTGAGACACAACCTTGGCTTATAAAAATTTTCAAAGTTCTTTACTTCATATGTTTTACAGGGGACATAACATCGATTTATTTAAAAGTTTCCTGTAAGACAAGAAAACAAAATTCGATATGTTCGTATAATCGTGGTCTAAGGGCTGATTTTGTTAGAACGAGTCACGTGTTCGAATATTATACTAATTATCAACTCTGGCCGATAGAAATAAGCAGGAGGAACAAATGAAAGTAGAATTAACTTTTGCAAATAGAACATAAAATCCAGGTCTTAATGTAAGTCCTGAAATCTTTTTAGAGAGTAATTCTACCTTTATATCAAGTAATATTGGCTAACTGTACCTAAAAGGCAATCTATTTTGAGTTTTGCAAGTCCTAAGTAAACTAAACGTTCCCATGTTGCATGCTCATATAGCCTCTCTTTGATCCCTACATACTATTCAATTTCCGTTAACGCTAACTACTAAGGAGGGAATTGTGTACGCTTTTAATGGAGCTCGACTGAATGTGAGGGCATCAATTAATAGTAGGCTACCGCTTGCAAAAGTATAGACGTAGTTTAGGACCCATCATAGAGCCATAATCACTAGACCATCAAAGACTCCCATCAGTTTATGCGAAGGGTTTTAGACTTCCGCCAACCGATGATGGGCAAGCCTGTGTTTGTCATCATTTCTTAGCCTCCATAAACAGCCATTCAAAATTCTGAATGTGTCTTTGAGGTAAACAGAACACTGACAGGAGTAAGACGCACAGCTGCATGAATCCAAAATTAAGACTCGGTATTGCACAAGGCAAGCATTCGAAATGGATAGTAAAGACAGAGTCAAGTTCGCAAGTTAAAATTTAATGGTTCACGTCAGCGACGGCTTCAATTAATATTTGATTACCTTCAGGAGAAAAGGCCATCAGATTTATAAATATTAAAAGATGCATTTAAACTGACCTTGAAGTGAAATAAAAGTATTTCAGGAAAATTTCCAGTATATATTAATTTAATAATATATTAAAGCAGTACCAGATTAACCCTAAAGCCAGTCTTTTGAGTGAGTCTCGTTACCAAAGTATTTTTAAATAAAGGCTTATCCATGGATGTGAGTGCAAGGAAGAATTTCATTATTGTAATTAACGAACTTCAGTCTTAGTTTTCACCGACATCACACCTTCCGTACCTACTCTATATTCCCTTCTATTCATTGGGTAGTTGTATTTTAAAGTACAGAATATTACCGATTCTATATATAACTCATGGAATATTAATCTTTTATGACTGCAAAGTTGGCAGTAACCGAAAAAATGATGATAAAATTATAATATGTTTATTTGACTTTTGAGTGAACAAATGGTTAGCTCAAGACATGCCATCATTCAGGTCGAATTTTTTTCTTGCCAATTCTTTTCTCCCTATACACCATACTATGGCAAGAAGTTAGACCTTAGGGTTTTCCATTTTATCTTCACCGGTACATTGTCTATAGACCAAGGGAAACGTCGAGGACCTGAAAATCCACCTGTCAACTCACCTGTAATCTGAGTACCCAATTAAAATTCTTCTTCTTCACAAGCATTAACCGAGGAAGCCAACGCGAGGGCGAAAAAGATAATTTAACAAAGTAAGGCAAGATATAAATGGGAAGACAAGCAGGTATAGATAGATATTTACTTCAATTAGCAAACAAGCAGCAGTATGCATAAGTAGAATTATGTAATTATATGTATCACTCAACTATGGAGCAATGCATTACACTGGAAAATGTAAATCAATGAAACTGAATATCAGGCCGTTTTAGTTCATTATGAAGAGAAAAATTTGGTGAAGAAAAGAAAAATACACCTTAGTTTGCGATACGCAGAATATCCATAACACTCTACCTGCACAGAGCCGAAGCCACTCAACTAGAATATGTAGAATGACTTGTTAGAATCATGGGAAGCTGCGTGGTGCTGCATATTTATGAACAATGAAACATCACGGATAAAATTCGCCAGGAAAAAGTTTCACGGAGAATTGCATTTCTAGTGTAAATTTGCACCCGCTCCCATGAATTCGTACACAGTTTCTTGTTAAACAACGTCCTTTAAAGATACATTTCAATGAAACCGAATCCCGACCTTCATTCATCAAATTCTTATAGCAGACGGTACGATTCACAGTAACATTTAGAAGATATTTCCCGAGAAGTCTATCGTTAAAGCGCTAGGGATAAACGTTGGCCCCGAATGAATTTACTCTGATTTCGAAGTTAAACTGAGGCTTGAGGGATTTCCTCTGACACGAATCGGTAGATACTGTTACCACTCTTCCCGCTTTTTTCAACTACCCAAAGGCGACACCTCCCTCCTGTTGCGCTAAAATTCGAGCCACAATGCGAATGAGATTTTGACGTAGCAAACGCGAGGGGTGTGAGGTGATGAGATTAGCAAAGAGCGCGGGAAACAGCTATCCCTCTTCCCACCACCGACGCAAGCCCTTTTGACCGAAACGAAAACGCCTCCAAAATGAATTTTCGCAATTTAACAGCCCGAGGACGAAAGAGAGGAGAAGATGGAAAAAGGGTGCAGAGGGAGTTGGGGATAAAAAATATTATAGCCAATCCGATTGTCAGGCCAGGACACGAGGGGACTAAAAATCGAAGGTGCGACTGTAAGAAAGCAAATGAAATGCTAATTGCGCATTTTGAGGCGGGCTGCGGAGTCCTGAGACAAAAAAGGAGAAAAAATTGGTCGAGGAACAGATTCCATTCCCAAACACCACCTCCTCCTTTCCCCTTTTAACTTCTGCTCTCATAAAGTGCTCCCTTCCTTTTTATTCTACATAAATTTGAATAAATTCTGCGAGGAGATTTATCATACTCTGAGTAAGAGGCTCGGTGGTTGGTCTGGGTAGGAAGATTTTTAGCGGGAGAAGGACTTTGACCACGAAAAAATTGAACTAGCAAACTTCTGTCTTCGGGTTGGTTCCTTCCTTTAGTCATCCCAAACTCCTTACCTCCTGACATCAAAACCCCTTCCCATCCTCTGCTTCATAATTTTTTTCTCTCCGCTTCGTAAAGTTTTTGAAAGGATTAATTGGAATCGAAAGAGCCACGAGAAATTGGAATGCAACACTCGCAGAGATGGCAGAATGAAGGGGAAATACAACAACGTCTCAGAAAATTGGCGGTTTTCAGCTTAAGGCAAGGTATGGGGTGATATAAGGTTTGAAAGGGGTATAAAGCGCGTAGTACGGACAGGGTGGGTTCTGTCATGCAGGACTTCAGGATGACTAGCAAGAGTGAAAACGAGAGAACAACCACCACTGACTATTCGAAGTTTTTTTATATTTATGTAGTAAAGTAAATTAAGGACCATCGTGGTAGACCATTACATGTTACACTTTGCTGTTAATCTATGGTAACCGGGTTCAAATCCCGGCTCAAAAATCTTTAGGTGAAACACCCCCAAACAAAACCCTCGCAGTGATAAGACGCATAGGAAAAGGAACTGTTTTTCCCCCTACCCTCAAAGTGTGAAATCAACACGCCTGTGGCCTAGTCCAAGGTGAGTTCCTCCCTTACCCATCCAAACCAACCTCAAGGTTGATTCTCTAAGTGGGTGAGAGTAAATTAATACATATACACCCTTAACACATCAAAATAATTATTATATTTATTCTTTTTACTGGTAGTATTATTTAATTGATTAAATATAATAATTTCTTGCAACGTAGATATTTTCGAACACGGAAGAAAACTAGAAGCAGCCGGGGAGAAAAGCCGAAGGCCAACATTAATCTATGAAAATATTAATCTTAGAAAATTTTTGCTGTCTGGAAAGCCTAATAGCCAAAGATCGAAGGATCAAGAAGGAAATAATTGACACACACAAAAAGAGCAACACAATACGTCAATATAAGTGTGGAAGTAAGGATAGAACTTATTGGTATCTAAGTATTAAGAATTTACCACCACTCTATCGATTACAACATGATATATTTTCCGGATGAATACAACCGCCGAAGGACAAGTGATCGAAAGAAGATATAATTAAACTCTAAAACTAAGTTGATGGAAGAATTGAGTGTGGATATGCGTCATACTAGAAAATTTTTGCGATACTAGCATAAATTCAGAAAATATGTTGATTTGAAAGAAAATTTAAAAAAGGTCGTCTGGCTAAAGGCAGGTATTCTAATACGCAATGATTCACAACACAAATGGAACATAAGCGCGCCGCACAATTATTTTTAAGTTTCTGGTCACATGAATACTACTGTGCATGAAGTCAGGTCATGTTGGTTGAATAGGAATAGCGCAACGGTTGGCTCATGAAGATTAACCTAGATATCATTTGAAATTGGAAGCATAGATATGTTCACATTTGGCGCAAATTTATTTTGCTATTAAACACGAAAGGTGTGAAGAGATGTGACATCAAATTTGTGGAGAAAAAATCTTACTGAACAAAATATACGAGACTTCATTTTATGCTGTTGCTTACCCGCGTTTGATTCATGCTTACAATCCAAAGTTTTGCCAGTAATTGAAAGTGTAAATACACCCTCAAAACTTTGGTTTTAATTTTTATTCAACGAAAATTTATTTAAAGAAAGATTAAATTAAATTTTTATTTTAAGTCGAGAAAATCTCATGGACAATCTTCGAGACTCTAAGGTCGTAACAAGAAATACCTGGTTTTAAACTCTACCGGATATACAAAGGCCCTAAAACCACCCTCGGATGAAAGGAGGGAAATGAATGATTAGATGGTTCTTCTTAGATACTGGAAGGAGGGGAGTAGCTTCGGGCCGAAGAAGTTGGGCCCTTCAAGGAAGTAAGACTGAGAGTAGATGGCAATGTGTGGGAAGGTTAACGGTTGCGAAGCCACCGAGCAAAATTGCCATCTGTAAGCAAAAAGATTGGAGAATAACGCAATTACGGCAACAGCACTTAAATGAATGTTGGTAGCGAAGATTACAGTGGAGCGAATGAGAACGTTTTCCTTGATGTCATAAAGCTGTTGCGGGAATCAGCAAAATATGCTAAAACTGAAAGAGTTAAGGCCTAATTGGCATTTGTTATCCCGGAAAAGGACCCGAGACTTTCGCATGGCTAATTATAGATGAGAGAAGACCCTTGAGCTAAATTCATTCTTCAGAAAATCTTAGCCTATAAGAAACTTTTTGAATTCTCGGAACTACTTGGGTTTACACACCTAATTACCATCACAACCGATAACAATTCATCAAAAATTGCAGTTATGGAGATAAAGAACTATAAACTGAAGAAAAATATAGCTCTAAACAGAGTTGTAAGCTAACAAATTGCCGTTATCTACTTTCCAACACTTTCTAACTATGCAACTCAATTTTCCTTTCCAAATCAAAATACATGCCAATAATTGTGCCACCTATATTATTATTATTATTATAATTAAAATTGTTACAAGTAGGCATTTAGCCTGGTGGTAACATGTACTTATGATGGAAAAAAAACAATAGAAAACACTGAAAAAAACAATAGAAAAATTGAAAAAACAATAGAAAACATTTGAAAGAACAATAGAAAACATTATACAAAGCCCTTGGTCCCTACTTCTTCAGCCGCTTTTTAAAACTATGTAAATTTTTCGGGAAGGACTCAAATAGTTCTGCTGGTAGGTCGTTCCAGTCCCTTATGGTCCTATTTAAGAAGGAGAACTGCTTCGCATTTGTCCTTTGTGATCGGCACTTTATCTTGAACTGGTGATCGTTTTTACCAACAATATAAAAGAATGTCTAATCACTTATTATGACGTTAAGTAAATAATTTCAGTTATCACGTGATTTAAAAAGCTATGTATTACATGAGTTTCGAATACAATTTCCACCGTGTATTATCCACATCGACAAACACGTTAGGGAATCTGTAGAACGCTCCGATTCTATAAGAAGTCATATCATACTCACGATTAGGTTTTACGCTCCAAGCGAAGAATGATATTAGAGTAAGATTTGTTCCAGCTGAATATCTATCGTTGTTCACGCAATGGTGAACCCGTTATCTTTCCAAGAGACAACATTTTTCAGGCAAATGGATTCAATTTCACAACTCAAATAGATTTTTCTTTTCTTCGAGACAAATCTTCTTCGTACTACCAGAGAAAGGATTAAGGAAAAAAATGGTTCCCTATTCATTCACATCCTATCCTCGTTGGACTATTCGTTGAAAATAAAAGTAAAGTTTTTCGTATAGTTATCCTCTTAAACGTTCAAGTCGTGTTCATTGCGAATATTTCTCAGTCTCACTAATACTAGATGGCTTTTACCTAGAGTATATTCAATGTTAAAAGATTAAATTTCTTACAATATATCAACTCTCTTAACAACTAAAATTGCGCACAAAAATCAATGAAATATGAATGTAACGACCTTATCTTAATCCGCCGGTGACTACTGCACGCTATTACCCTAAAATATCTGTTTCCCTTTCATTACTCTTTTAACTCCACCTTATGAATCGTATTTACATGCATCTCACGAGGGTATATTTTTATCCGAATGCCGAAAGTTAAACCAAACTATTTAAACCTTTTAAAAATATAAGCCTTATCATAACTCAGCAAACACATTCACATAAACTATAATTCTCATCGGTATCTTCACACTTTACAGTAATTATGGGACAATATGGCTATTAGATTACTTATAAAAGAAATATTTTTTATGCAACGGCAATGACGCGCTCAAATTCTTTCATGACCAACATGATATTATGTGTACTCATTGAC
This sequence comes from Ischnura elegans, assembly GCF_921293095.1. NCBI lineage: Eukaryota > Metazoa > Arthropoda > Insecta > Odonata > Coenagrionidae > Ischnura > Ischnura elegans. Next base: position 88,099,413 of record NC_060255.1, on the reverse strand, counting down.
CTACATGATGAGGCCGACAATCCTTTCTTCTGCAATTCATCCTACTGAATATATTCCTTAAACACGTCCCTAGCGATTCTCTTTGCGAAACTCCCAGCCTTGTTTTCCAGTTGGGTGTAAGTTTTTTTTTAATAACGTGTCACTATTTACAGTATTTATTTCAAGCACTTCTGTCTATAAAGAACATTACAATAGTGACTAAGGCAATAGTATTTCTGGGATAAGGTACAATTTAAATAAAATAATTACCTTCGTGGAATGTATCCCGTAAAAAATTATTCCAAATAATATAATAGGAAACTAAATTTTTTATGCAAATAGTTTATTACTATCTACTGCGCTTGTTGCCGTCTTCAAAAGAAGCAATATCAGACGAACGAAAGAAATATCATACATTGTCAAACCACAAAATAAATTACAACTAATACCACGATCATCCTGATATTCACCCTAGGAATAATGATCTACGAAACTGATTACCAATGTGACGAGAGACCTGCTTCTGCCTAAAATCATTCAACTGCCTTGCAAGGAGCTCTTCGAACTAGAGCGAACGAAATACCTTCAAAGATTGGAAATGAAGCCTGAATAAGTAAAACAAATGTGTCTGCCAAGAGGGCTGTTTGTATCCAAATTAAAATTTATCACTAAATTTATTTATAAAATCGGCTTGCCATACTAAAAATTGTGGACATAATTCATTCACGACTGTACACAAGGGAAGCAATACAGATGGATACATCATATCATCAGTAATTACGTGGGAAAGCGATGGAGGGAAAATAGAAAGTCTCCCGAAAAACACATTCAGGACCAGTTTTATAACCTCTGTTTAATGCTAATCATAAGATGATACACGCTTTCACTTTACCTTGAGATAGTTAAGAGGTAAAGTGGAAGTCTGTATCATCTTATGGCTAGACCTAATCAGACATTAAAACCAGCTCTTATTCTGATAAAGAAGGTCACAATCCAAGCAGTAATTAATATCCCACCAACATCCAGACAACATTGTCGACGTTAAAATATGAACATTCGTGCAATGTCCAATGTCCATATTAATCCATTTAATTTTGTATCGACATCGGTCAAATATCTATGTAAGGACCCGCCAAACAATGTTACAGCAATATTCAACATTGTACATGGAGATCCATACTGCAAAATCTCGTAGATGTCTTGACAAAATATAATTAGTAGATAATAGGAGTGCTTATCGTAGATTTTGGTAATCCCCAGACACAGTCAATACATGTGTGCTGTTCAAATCTTTACATAACAAATACTACCTCTGGTTACTATGTGGAATTACATTTTTTTTAATATCACTGATATTACTACACGGATATGTATGTGACGTAATTTTTACAACTCATCGTGGATGTTACAAATTGGATATCTATTCAGCGTTGTCAAGATATCCATCGTATTATAACGACGTATTTTTGATATTTCAACCTTATTTAGATATCCGATGAACATCGTCTGCTACCTGGGAAGATATAAAAACACCAGGAAGGTGAAGCAAATAGCCAGGGTAAGAGAGAAATATCTGCTGCAGTACACTAATATTAGGTTTGCATAACTATGAATGTAGGAGAGGAATGTGAATGAAATGGAGTGGGACAGAAATGCAAGCTGGCGAACGTGGTGGAAAGGCGGGCCTTTATAACAGGTGGATCGATCCTTCCTTTTCGGCACCACTCTGCCGTTATTTATATCCACGGCTTCCGTCACGATACTCGCTGTGTGTGGAGAGAAGTCACGGTGATCACGCCTACGGGACGGGGCCGCTTCACAAAAATCCATAACTCGTAGAGTGACGGGCCTTGGTTCCCATAATTCTTGCTTTGCAGAGGCATGAGTCGCGTGTCCTTCTCGACCTCCGATGGTAACTCACTACCCTTTACGAGGCTTCTTGTCCTAGTAACCTTTTAATCGCACAGCCAAATGGATTTAGTCTACGCTCTGTTGTTTTGAACCTGGTCAGGGGCGTGGAGGGATCAGGGTGCAGCCCCCACCGATAAATGAGGAATATAAAGAAAATAATTAAGTTTCATATTCTGAATTAGTTAATGAATAATGCGTCCGGAAAAGCTGCGATAAACTGAGATACATCTTTACATACATAAAATATTATTTCTCCAAATTCCATCACAAGTATCTTAAATTAAATAATAAATATCTTAAATTAAACGGGCTGAGAGCCCCTCACACTCCGAAATGAAGATATATGGACAACAATGCATTTCAACCCAATAATTCTCTTAAGCAATCTAAATTACAGTATTCTGGAACCATACTGAAATTTTAGCGTGGTTGCAGGACCAAATAAAGCGGAGGGATTAGAAGGAGTCTAAAAACCGCTGGATTACTTTGTCTTTGGACCTGGCCTAAAATGTCCTATACAATGAAACCTTCTGTCCTGAACCTTTTTAAAAAAATTGGCCTTGGAGGGGTGGAAAAAAATGACCCGTACGAAATGTTAACAAAAAACCAGCTCTAGCCTTGACAATACGTGACAAGAGTTTAATCCAACCTTGCACGATTGCTATTGATGTTAGTTTTGTTCATTCTAAGTCACCGACTTTATAATAAGCGAGTCATTCTGAATGAAGTTGTTGGAAGAGAAGCTATTCATAAGGAGGGAAAACGCACGCAATCTACGGATTAAATACTAAAGAAGAAATGATATTTTAAAATTTGTGACCATGAAAATTACCTCAGAGAGCGATACAGAATGCTCTTTCCTGTAAAGATACCTATATACATATATGAATAACCTTTCCAAAATGTTTTCCATTAGTGGAATCAGCATCGGGCGGAAACGTGGGGATCACCCAAAAATTTATGCGGCTACGGAGTCCAAACGTTTTCCAACAAATATCTCATGTAGGTTTATAAATTTTCATACAATGACGAGTCACACCGAAAGTTTCCTCGACCAGGTGATAGGTTTCGTTCATGTAAAATAAGATCATTGGCTTCCCCGGCGAACTAGCGAAAACAATTATGTGAGATGTTCAGTTAACCTCATGGGAGTTCTCTAGAATGTTTGATTTCGTTCATATTCTTAGCATTTCACTTTATTATCTCGATTCATTATCGATAGTTGATGTATATCTCATCAGATACACAAATACAGTTATTTTAATCGTATTTGCTGTTTTTTTATCGCATATACATTGAGTATGTGATTGTTTCTCCAGAATTCACCACGAGTCCGTCACAAACTAAAGCTACGACTGCTCTTTACGCCCACACATGAATAATCAACGTTAATTGAAGCTAAGTTAACTAGTGAAGAGAGGAGAAGCCATTGATAAATTAGCAGCTTTAGGAAGGAAGTAGACTGCACGGAAGAGACTGATGGGCTAGAAAGGAAATTCGTGAGTGGCTGTATGGGTTTGTGGGAGCCTTTTCCCGAGATGGTTGGGACCTGAAGAAGGCGCTGGAGTAGGCTCCAGGAGAGAGAAGGAGAACTGGAAACCGCGTCGAGATAGTTGGGAAAGTATGAGCTCAGTGTGAGTGGGACGTGTTGCGGTTTAGTCTGCCGATGCGGCTAACGGAGTCAATAGAGCGTGTAAGATGAAGGGAATCTTCCGCCTATCTTCCTCGTTCCCGACTCCAGTCTTTATACGCTTAGGTGCAATTAAGATATTCAAAGTTCTCTCTACCCTCGCATCCCTGTTTACAACAAGAAAGGCTGCGGAGCGTTGAGTTGAGTCTTCCATGCTGTTCCTCACCCGCGCCCCTAAACCAAACTCTTGCTTTTAATTTCGCGTAAGAAGGCGGATGAGTTGGGTGGAGAGAGGTTTGCGATGTGAAGGGCTCGAGGATGAGTCTAAGAAATGTGGTCAGTATGATGAAGTGGAGGAGAAAGGGTGGAAGTCCTCATCAATTGTTGCCGAGGCTGCTAAAAGGGTGTGCGTTAAACTTCAGATATCTCCTCCTGTTCGTAGCGGAACAATGTAACGAGCAGGGTGTTCTTGATTGCCTGGTGGCATGCCAGTCTTGAGAAATTAAAATGACTGACGCGGTATTCACGGCTATTTTAGAGCACGTTTCTGTGGTTCATCCGCTACGCCAGAAAATTACTCGTAACACTTCACAATGGAGCAAATAATATCTTGTGGAGCAAGAAATAATATATCACGACGAATTTCCTTGGTAAATACACTGGTTTCAACACAAATGTGTCATTATCTTCGTAAAAATTCATCAGTTGGCCGGGGAAATCCGCGAATGAACATGGATAGAGAAGATTGCCTCAATCGGCCGAGTCTTTTGAAGGAAAAGGAGTAAGATATTTGGTAGAAGGACTGCTAAGGCGGCCCGGACAAAATATGGTTTGGGGTAAATTTAAGGTCTACTTTGAGGAAGAAATCGAATGCTCAAATCATAATTTAAAATTTCAATAAGTAATAAACGCTGACATACCGGAAGGAGATTATCATGCTTAGAATTACGGATTTCACTCCACGTGAATTGGTACATGAAAAAGTAATTCTATTAGGGATCCTGAACATTTTGTCAGTTATCCCTTCTTTGACCATGGTCGCTGGAAAAATTTTGACTTTAGATTAAAAAATACGCATAAAATATACCGTACATGCACAAGTAATAGAAAATTTAGCTCTTGAATATTCAAATGAAAATCTTAAGGCCAATTAATTAGACATCAGTCATGTTTATTTCAAATTAAGCACCATTTTCCTTGAAAAATAGTCCGGAACTCATGGCATCAACCTCTGAAACACTTTTTTACCGCTAAAGACGAATGCAAAGAAATAAAGACCGACACACTGTTTGATACAGTTGTATCTAACGTTATTATTCAGATCTACCAAAGTGTTTTTTTTTTCAACCACTATACTACCTCGCCAATATCCCTTCTTTCACTTCCATTCTCAATTCAAATACCTCAACATAACTGTGTTCTTCTTATCTTACAAAAGTATGCCTATTAAAAGATTGTAATATTAGCATACACAAGTTTGCATGCAATTAACTATCTTAAACATGCATACTTATATAGTGAGGGTCGATGTGATGAGGTATTATAATATTTTATAGTGACATTAATTTTTATTAAGATTAACTGTGATCTAAAAATATGAGTTTATAATAGTTATTAATTATTTTAACTAATATAAATTATTGAAATATTAATTGATATCAATATTTATTATTATTTTTAAAGCAATAATAATAATATATTGTATTTTTCATTTCAAATAATTGAATAATAATTTGGCACCAAACAAGTTTTCATTTAATATTAACTAGAGAAAAACTTTTTAATCACACGTTGTAATTTTAATTTTACAATAAAATAAGGATACATGAAATCGACCCCTGAAATAATGTCTTCCTCTATCGTAAATAAATAAGGTCTATACACCTAACACTTTTATGGATACTGCCCAATCTAGCGTGGCGAGGCGGGTCTCGTAAGGTGTTTTTTTCTACCCTTATGCTCATTCCGCCGATTGCCTTACATTCCCTCGTCTTATCTGCGGAGCACGCTCCGCTTCACATTCCCTAGGCCCCATGGGGAAGCCGGCCTCCCGACCCCCGTGTTCCCCGCCGAGGCGCCAAGCCGTGAGCCCGCCCGAGAGAACCCACCCTGCCGACCTGTCGTATGCCCGCCAACGTAGTGGTGGATTTCGTTCGTGATCTGTGTGCGTGGGTGACTTCAATCCCGTTTGCCTATCTCCATCTTCGCTCCCCTGCGCCGAACATCTCATATCTTACTCCTCTCTCCACCCAAACTATTACCCGTCTCGCCCCGAAATTTCATCACCTTCGCCTCCCGCACGATATACATTTCCATGCGTTGCGTCCCCCTCACTTGTTCGAGCGATATGTGACGACAGGAGAACATCGCCACGCGGCGGAAATTTACTACATCTTGATCCAAATTGTGCCCACACCGCAGTTTACCTCTGGCAGTATGTATATGAGCAGCGCATAAAGTGGTTTGAAAGCATTTGAAACTGCAATGAGCTGAACGTGCATGATTCAACGTAGATTTGAGCAAATTGTAGATTCTGACGGGCAGTTTCAATGCCATTTAATATATATTAAAATAAGAATTTTACTACTCATATTCATTCTCTTCTTTCAAACATCGACCAACATGTAAACCAGGATCTCGCCAAAATAATGATACAAATGTAAGCCGTTGTAATATTCTCATGCCCTACAGGGAGGGGTCATAGCGCAAAAAAAAATGGGAATTTCGCAACTAATGGTGGTCTATGGGGCAATAGGCGAAAATGAACATTGTTTAGTAAAAATGGAATTACGATTACTGAATGAAGTCACATTGGTATACCATGCCGAAGTTAAGATAATGAAATTTACCTTGGTTTGTCATTAAATGTTATGGTTTACACTCTCTATAGTTAAAAAGTCAACGCAGGCAGCCAATTATGATAACGAAGGGGATATACACTCTTTTTCCTTGAATTGCTAAAAGAAAAACCGCCTTGCTCGAAATTTTATCAGCCTTGACTCATACGAGAAAAAATTCCATGCGACGTGTCCTGTTATTTGTTCAGGCGAAAAGGTTACGATAAGAGGTCATCTTCATGCGACTGAAATTTACAACATCTTTGTACAAACAGGGCCAAAACAACATTTCACATCATGTAGACCATTTACAGTTCATAAAATGATTAAAAATAATTAGTAAATGCATTGAAATGATACAAGAAAACTGCAAGGTATCTTTCCTGTAGTTTTCTCCCTCTTTCCAACTTTTTCTTCTGCAGTTCTTTCCTACAGGTTTACAAGTTGATAACTGATAAATCCTTGGGGTAATGAGTGTAGCGTTTGAGTACAAAAGAATAACATTAAAATATTACCAAGGAGTTGAACTAATTTAACCCCCAATTTTTAAACTTTTAGGGCCAACAAATTTTTCCATCCTAGCCTTACACGACAATATACATCGAAGGAACGCCATAAAATGTCGCTTACTTAATAAAAACAGTATAATTAGAATATACCCCGAGAATATGCGCCAAAAATATTAACAGCTATTGTTGAGATCGCTTTGAAGGTGAAAGGAAAAAATAAATAATGCCGAAAATAGAGGCAATTGCCGAATTTAGAGGAAAAAGAATTGATATGTCATTTATGAGGTTAAATTAAACATCAACTCTCATTAAAAAATGGAGCGATGGGGTAGGCAATTCTGAGTCGTAATGTCAAAAGTCATCTATTTGAGATAGGATTCCTTATATAAACATTGTAGTCTCTTTTCAACCCTCTTTTACTTTTTAACTCCTTGCCAAAACTGGGTGATAGAAAGAGCATCATGGCTATTCAATTCTCCGTGCAACACAGATTGCGCTACATAGGCCATAAAGGCAGGAAGCGCATTGAGCTACGGAAAGCAGGCAAAGAAAACTCATTCAAAGAAATTGCTCCAGGTGACTTCGAGTCGGTATGAATTATTACAATGAATCGCAGTTTATTTTGATGATTTGCAAAAGACCGTTTTCATCGCTGCACGACCTGATTTCAAAAGAGCAAGGGAAATTGAATGTCAAATAAAAGGATTTCTAGAAATTGTCGTAGCGTTAGAATAGGAACTCCTCCAATGGGTAAATGGAATACTGCAATCACTTAAAACGGTGTACACAAATATAATCACTTCTCTTCAAGAAAATGCTATTTTTACAACAATCGATATGAATATGCTGCACTTGACTACAATTTTAATGCATTTTTGACGCAAATTTTTAACTCAAAACACTTAGTTTTTTCAGTACCATTTGTCCCAAACAATTTTTTCCAGCCTACTGAACTCTAATGAAATAATTTTAATCCAGTTATCAATTCTCGCCGTACGTGAGCATTTGAATAAAAAATTATGGTGAAATATTTAGCAATTTAGAATATTTGATTCTTCGCCACGATGAAAATAATGGCATATTGTATATCACATCACTTGTGATACACCAATACTAAAAATCCCATTCTTCAAATTGATATTTCCCCGCCAAGGCACAGAAATATTGAATGAAGCCATAAAAATCCATTTGAACAATTATATAGCGTGTAATATGATAATAGCGCGCGCGTGATCTGAGATATCTTACAAAAAACTAAATAACTCAGAAGCACAGAGATCGAAGTCGTTTAAATAGAAAGGATGTATCCATGAAACAAAATTTATTGCATACTGCTTCAAATACTGTAGGTATGAGGAAAATAGGCGCAATATATTAGGATATGCTTCACTTGGGAAAGCAAACAAGTGTGTTCCAAGAGCCTAATGAATTTGAGGTAAAAAAGACGTTTGTAAGTCATATAACTGGCACTGCTGTAGTTAAAACAGAGAACGCAATGAATTCAAGATCGGAAACGCCATTCAAGCGCCCAAAAAAAAGCAAGGTTTCAGCAGATATTTACGTTTGGATGCACGTTAGACCATACACTGGAGAAGATAGCTCGCCTGGAGTGTATGACAATGATTTGCTTGTAGACAATAAAACACTGAACAGCCCCGTGCTTGCTGATCCTCGAAACTTATAGAGCGAGAGGAAATTTTTACATTTATTCCCAGAATTCCAATGGACGACTTTAACCACCCGATCAATGCTCCTCGACCGGCGCGGCATCTAGCTTTTACGAGCGTAAAAAAACCCCTCTTGCCCCAACGGTATGGGATTCCTGCATCCCGTCAGCAATACGGCGAACATCTACGCACCCGCCGCGTCTCCCACGAACAACATCCTGCTCGTTACGTCACGGCTCACGTAGCCAGGCGGAACCCCTTCAAAAGTCTCACATATCACCGGCCACAAATCACAATGCCTCGGAGCAGAATAAACATCCGATACGCCCACGGAATCTATGGATATGGGTCCCGGACCAATCCACCGATACAGTGGAGTGAATCAGTCGAGGCACGTGCGGTCGAGAGGTCGAATGGATGCTCAAAGGGGAGCCAGTGGGAGGAGCTGAGAACCGGTACGTGAAGGGTGGAGAGGATGATGTGAGGGAAGTAAAAGTCGCAATACGGAAATTATCATGCCTGTATTATAGAATATCATAAAATAAAAGGGCGCTGGTACTTGCAGTGAAGTTTTCATTATATCTTTTAATAATTCTCAATCATAAGAACGAATAACATTCCTTATTAGGCAACACCCAAACCAAAATTCATTAGCATTAGTAAAATTACAATTATTTAAACACAGTAAAAAATTTATTAACCTTTATAAAACCCCTTACCAAGTAAATTCCATACCTAACTAATTGGCATTTATTCCATGACACCACTGCAACTTATATTTCAGTAACGTTAAACACTTTAAAAAATCATATTCATAATTTTGTCACCTATTTTTGGAAATGAAAACTTCTAAGTCAGCAGTATGAGGAAGTGGTAAGGATGCATCTGATGTTTTAAATTGAGATAGCGCACGAGTTTTATGGAAGAAAACACCTTTCCAGAAAACAAGGTGATTAAACTAATGTACGCTTATCACGTGGAGCTAAGAAGTATGACAGTGAAGAAAATTCTCATCCATGTGGGCTGTTAATTTCCATCCTTTGTATAACGCTCCAAGAGTTCATTCCAAGCAACATCTTACACGAGTATTTTTGCTTTCTTTGAACGGGAAAACTTTCCCGCAACACTCAGAAACAAGTTTTACGCTTCCGTCTACCTACAAATTGTTTCTCGTCCAGCCCTTTTATTCCGGGTTACAGAGTTTCTGAGCGTAACATTCACCCAGTGAATAGACTGCTCGTGGAAATAAAAAAATGGGCCTCCGAGAATTAAGGCACGGTTCTATTAATGTGATATTTCTCTCTTTCTCACATAAAAGTATCCTGCTTTGGACGGCTCTCAATGACCTAAATTTTTATGCTCTAGACTCAATTGACGAAAACATCAAGGATTTTACTGCACGATAAATTTTCTCTCCCTGACGAGAGTGCTAAAAAAATTCACGGCTACCTATTCTTGTATTTTTTATGGCCCATAAGTCAAAAAGATGAAAATAAGAGAAACATCAACAGATGAGAACATTACTTTTGGCCAAAGGGACATTTAATTAGCAGTAAAAAGAATACTCAATGATGCCCAATTCGAGTTTAATTTAAGAGTTCAGACAAGATTGGTTTTATGAAATAAATATATGGAAATAAAAAAGATGATAACGAAGAATAGATACAATTCATTGAAAAAAAATGAATGCATGCACTTGTTACAGTGCCCTAAAAGAGCAGTCGAAAGCACGATGTTTTTTCTTTCTTTTAGTGAGTGGAGCATAGCTTCAGCAGGTAAAATACTGTCTTGGTTAGCATTTACTGCATTGATGCAATAAACACATTATAGCATTACACAATTCACAAAATAGCATTCACGGTGCTCCATTTAAATAGGAAAGATAAAATTAATGGACACGGAATCACTAATTCGACAAAATTGGGGAATGTGCTAATAAATACGGAAATGGAATCAAATTATCTTACATACTGAAAACATCGGGCAAAGCAAAGTTGAGTTTCATAAAAAAACATACGTTGGAATGAAAGTGTCAAATGGGAAACAATCAAAATATATCTTCAAGGGTAGCATACGCAATGAAATAAAGATTTTAGCAAGAATAGAAATCGGAGATTGCCGAAAGATTTACCATATCTGAGTAAATTTCCAAAGATAATTTTATGATGCGCTAAGCCACAATGAAATAGCAAGATGCCGCACTAGTGGCAATTGAGTTAGGAAAAATGCAACGTTGCTTTCAACAACCTAACATTCAATCGTCGACTAGTTTCTATACAGTACCCATCATTTTCAAGACCAGTGATTATAATGTACTTGTACAATTATTCAAGCATTAATTTCACTTCCATCTTAGTTCAAGCATAAAGTATTATATTGATACCAATACAAAGGCGGATACAGATAGGGGGCACAAGGGGCGCGCGCCCCCCCTTGAGGGGCCGCCTGTGTTGCCAAACATTGCAGAACCATAGTTTTAACTTTTGTTTATCATAAGATGGCATTGTCTCGTATTTTTACGAAATCACTTTCATTTAAATATCTTCTTAAACTTTGAGTGTGACTTTATTATTTTTTATTACGATAAAATTAAAGATAAGTCAAGGTATCTTTTGCGTCCCCCCCCTTGAGTTTTTTCTGTGTCCACTACTGTACCAATATTGTATGGGTTATAGGCCAGGTAATGTGCCAAACCTTTGAAAGTAGTGTAAATTATACAAGGGTAAGTAAAGAATATTATTTCGATGGCAATCTTAAAAATTTCATATTTTTCAAAAAGACACATTAAAACTAGTAATAGTACATTATTAATTCAAAATTACCTAATTACTACACGCAAAAGCAACTGAAATTTCCTTCCTGTGGAGAAATAACTGCATATACTATCATTCGGAAATATAGTTGCAGAAGCATATGAGAAGTGATATGTGAGTAAATGGAATAATATCAACGAGTAAGCTTTTCACAAGGTTGCCGACGAAGTTGCGAGGCAGATTCGCAAACCAATGGTGGATGGAAAACGGGGTTGGCGCCCGGGTAACTTCCACGTTTCCCACCCTACCACCATCTAAATGCGAGATAGCCCCGGGCGAAGGTGAACGGGCCTGGGAGCACGGGAGGCGATTGCAAATTGGTTCCATCAGGAACAACTTGAACCTCAGACTCGATCCTTGTGAAATAAATGGGTAGGAAGGAGAAGAATAGGATCTGATGATGAAAGTAACGAATTTTCACAATGATTTGCTAAGAATTTCTCGAAATACATTAAGTAAAATTAATGCTACCGGCAATTTCCCGTGAGTATTAACACGGATTTTTCGGAGAAATCTTCACTTAAAGATAATAAAAAAACGTAATGAAACTGGTTGTGAAAAGAAAGTAAACGAATTTGGGAAATTTGCCAAAAACATGTTATTTAATAGCATAAAAACACCACAGTAAGCCTAAAAATACCCTCTTTATTACTGCCAGAACTCTTCAGTTCTATTTATTCAGACCAAGAAGATTATTTATTGCTTCAAAAAAAAATGCTACTCAATATAATGAGTTTCCTCAGATATTTGTAGACTTATTTTTGGAGTTTAGGTCTTGCAGCTAAATTTTTGCTATTTTTAATCGATAAATTTATTATTTTAACTCATTTCATGAAGTCATTAACAATGGAAAAATAATTTTATAAAACGAGACCTATGCTCGATGAACTCAAAGTCTAGAAGTTATGCCACAGAAAACTGGTGGAGGAGGAAGGGGTTTTATCAATTAAAATCAATTTCAACAGGAGAATATTTGTAAAACCTTATAAAAAACAACTTTTACTACTAACTACCAATATTATATAAATGTCGATATCTGAAAGGCTTCCACGGGGGTGTAAAATTGTCATCTTATAATGATTTTTTCCCTTGTAAACCATCGATTTAATTTCCCCATATCTCCTAGGCAAAAAATATAGTCCAAAAACTGTATGCAGCAGTTAACGTTTAAAAAATACAACGATCATTACATCACTTTGAAATTTGTGAAAATTGAAAAATTCGAGCATAATTCTGAAAATACAGCACTATGTTAGAGAATATTGATGAAGTATCTTGATTTAAGCTCAACTGTGGGAGATGGACAGAGGAGAAAATAAGGTAGCTGATAACCTTAATTAAGAAACAGGATATAGGTTGTCGTGGTAAATTGTAGTATCTATCTGCGGAAATAAATTTGAAATTCAATCAAGAATCGATTCTAAATCACTTGCATAGTCTCTCATAAATGCAAACCCAATATTACAATGCATAATATATTTTCTAAACGGTTCCATTGGACAGATCCATATCCCTCAACATGCTAATAATGAAATTTTAATCATGCCTTCTAAACGCAAGCAAATTAAAGGCTATATTTTGGGTCGAATAGTAAGATGTGTTCAGAGAAATGAAGTAAGGAAATAATACTTAGCTCAAAAATATTTTTCTTTGAAATAGCTTTTATGATAAAAATATCAACGGATTAAATCAGATTAAATCTGGATTTACTTGGCCAAAGTAATTGGCAGGGCAAATAATAAACCATTTTAATAAGTTACTCATTTTGTCATCAATTGAGTCACATTAGCTGATTGAAATTCCTCCAAAGGGATCAGCAAAGTTGAGATAATATCCAAGTAAAGTTGCGTAACTGATTGGGGGGTGAGGGGATTAATTCCCCCAAAGCCTTAGAGAAATTAAAAGTATTATTTAAAATAACATCCATTTTGAATTTCTAATATTTCAAGCTAAATTTCAGCACCAAAATGATGTAAAATGTGCTTCCAGGCAACTCATTTTTCAAAAAATTTCCCGGATCCCCGTCGTCTTGGGGGGAGGGGTAGCTACCTAGGCCATCGCATCCCCCCAAATAATATTCCTAGTTACGCCACTGCCCGAACATACGCCTTTGTTAATTAATTGAAGTTTATAAAATAAAGTTGATAATTTAGTTAAAACATTAAAAAGTAACTTTAAAAGATATGAGAATCAAATTATCACATCTTAATTATCTTGGAGAGCGAAAAAAATAATGACTTAATCTCTTAAAGTTATTTGATGCTAACTGTACATGCCTGAACTCACCACAGTTGTGTTATGCTCAGCCACGCGAAGAAAACAAAGGCATTTAAGAAACTCACCTGAAAGGGAATATAGGGAGATTCATTAGTCCATATAACTCAAATAACTTAATTGCGATTTCAATAAAACTAAATAACTTCTTAGTACAAATGCAACTTAATGCCAAATTTTAATGCTATGAACCGTCCGAATAGTACACCTATCAAAAAATAGCAATTTCATTATAAATAAGTATTTAAGCAAAAACACAGAATAGTCATTTTCTATATCATAAAATGACTATTCAATTACAAGATGCAGTCAACAAAATTCTGCCATGTTTGAACACAAAATCTTTATTTATTTTCATGTAAAGGGTACTCATTATGAGTTAACTTATCGAAAAAGTGCTATTAAGTATGCTGGAAAACAGTGAATAGATTATTATTATGAAAAATAAAATTTAATAATTAACTCGAGATCTAGCAATAAACAAACCAAAATTTAATGCGGAAACATCGTTATTCAGAACATTTTTAAGGATTTTGGTAAGAAACCAGAGGTAATAGTAGATTTTTTAGTCCTAGTGTCAGAATATGTTGGAGTGAAATCCAAGAAAGGCATTTTTTTTACCTTAAGAATAACATGAAAATTGCATAGGCTAGCAAAAAAATACGCTACAGCTTTCGAAAGAGGAAGGTCGCACAGATGGGAACAATTCAGATCGTGGCTGGGTGAGTCGACAGGGATTTCAACCCTACGTAGGTCGCTAGGTTTGGAGCTGCGGAAGCCTGAGGTCAAAGGATAGGGACGAGGCTGGACGACGTCCGGCGACAGTTTTGGGCATGGACAGGTGTCAGGAGGACTGAGGAGATTAGGGCGGGCGCCAGCGTCAAGAGTTGAGCTAGACCCACAGTTAACGATAAAGGAGCTACTTAAAGGAGAGACATCATTCCAGCTAGACGCGTGTATTACTGACATATTACAGAGAAACCTCTCATTTACGAACGCAAATATTCCTCGAAAATGTGGCCGTATGTGAGAGGCGTCCGTAAGTCGCAGGTGGCCTTAAGAAAACATCATTTTTACACTTCATATTATCCCGCCAAGCATCATAGTGTAGAAATTTAATCCAGCTATATTAAATAAAAAAAACTCCATTTTTGAGACACCGGCAAGAAAATGGTAAAATTGTGTCTAAAAAGTGTCCGTTAGCGGTAGAGCATGTATACTGGAACTACACTATTACGGAATATGGGCATAAAATTGACCCACCCAAACCAAATTCATTATTGCATATTTTCATAATATTTTATTCGTATATTTAAAGGTGTTATATCAAACCTTTAAATATATACGAATGCAATTAAAATCTTCATCATAAAGAAAACGTAGACTAGTAGAAACATCAACTTAGTTTGAATCATGCGGTAATTTGCAAAAATTTTGAAGTCCCCAAAATATCTTCACCTTTTATCATTGAGAAAACGCAGGAAAGATTCTCAAGAGAACCTTCACAGAAACGCATAACGGAAATAAATTTGATGAGCTTCTTTCTAAGAGGAACGCCATGCTTAAACTTTCCCGGATCTAAATGCTGTTCTTTGTTTCCAAGTTATTAGGCTAATGAACGTAATGACTAATAAATAAACGAACCCATATAATCATTACTCAACAGCACTAAAAAAAAGATTCTATTATCAACTTTGTTTCCGTTGAATACCAACAGAATATCATTCTTCAATATTCCAAGAACCAGCCATTTCAAAATAAAATCATTACGCGTTTCTCTATGAACACCTCTCTCATAATGAATGAATAAAGGTATTTTCTAATAACCTTTTCAAAGGAAAATTATTAAAAAAAAACTTTTGAGGTGCAAATTCAACTTGGTCCAACGTTCTATAGCATTTCACTTCAGGACTTACCCACTTACGTATAAAACTGGGAAGTAAATACAAGACTTCTTTAGGCCGACGGAATATAGTTCTTGCGAAATTTTATTAGCGTATCCCTGCCGAAACAATGTCGCGAGAAAATGGTAATTCGAGTTGACCTTATTCCGCACGAAACTATTATGAAAGAGAGTAAATATGATTATGAGGTAGGGCAATTCCTTCGCTTGAATCTCGCCAGAGTTCTAAATAAGGGGGCAGAGGAAAAGGAAAAAAATAAGAAAGAGAGAGAATGGAGGAAACGCTATGAGAGTACCTGAAGTAGGCAGGAGCGGAATCACGTAGCTCTCAGAGGGGATTATAAAGTCGGCGAGCGAGTCGTCCCATACCTTCGTGCTAAAGCTCCACACGCTAAAAGAATATTGCCAAGGCACTTCAAGACACCGAAAAGGTCCCATTTTCGGAGCATTCTCCCCCACATTACGAGCATGGCATCACGTGCAACTGTTTATATTAGGTCCCCTCTCCGCGGGGGCCGCTGACAGAATTCCATTTCAATCTAACCTACCTGAAAAAATAAAGGCGCACAAGTACGCTGCTGAATGCCATTCCTCGTCGTGGGACAAATATAATTACCACAGCCTTGTTAAGATTGAAAGATATGTAGGTTTAGCGGTATTTTTATTATTGCTTTCATACTGCCGACGTGAATTGGAAGTTGGAAGAAACATAAAAAGGAGAGCCATTTATGGATGGAGAAATTAAATGTTAAGATGGAAATGGAAATGATTAGAGATGAAAATAGAAATTACCTAGGATATACATATAACTTCTTAATTTGAAACAATTTATGAAATATAAAGAAAACACTTCCACGTTAAAATATAAAAACATAAATATACTCGCCATTCCCGACTGAATGCTCAATGCAACAAAGACCCTAGCCTCAACAGGAGTCGAGTTTTCCTCAGAGCATAGCACGCGATTTTTATTAAACCATGCGAATAAATGCGGCGGAAATGATTTCATAAAACAACTATCTTATCGTATAGTAACAGCCAACTAAAATTCAGTGCAGAAGATATTCCACGAAATTTTATCTGTTTTAGTTTAACACTCGGTATTGTCCTACCATTATTACCCAGTCAAAGTGATTCTTGTCTTACTGCTGAATTTCGCGATTTTTTTGAAACTCAAGCCCTTAATCGGGAAGAGGAGTAGTTTTCAGTATATACTCCTGAAGTAATGCTGAGAATACCTGAATTTGTCCTCGCTCGCTTTTATCATTTTGCTATAAAAAATTTCTACGATTTCCCTTTTGTTTCAATACCGTATAATTTAAAAGATAGGTATGCTATTTTTCTGCGTCAAATTTAAAAAATATATAATTTGTAAGCCCTTAAAAATATTTTTCGCGCAAAATTTTTCCTATTTAATTAAATTGTGACTACATAATCCATTATAAATCATGAATAACATTGTGAGGAGACATTCGAAGATAAGGGTAACATCATAAGGGAAGGATAAACTCACCTACGTCTAAAGGAAGGTAAGTCAGCCTGCGGGCCAGCGACTAATTTTTCGCGGCCCCTAGAGGCTAAAGAACATATTGTATTGTGCCACACAATATAAAATATACATCGACACACTCATCAAAAATAAACTCTATGAAAAATTGCTTTGATTGATTGAATTTTTTAGCCAATAAATATACTTTAAAAGTGCTTTGAAATTATGTATTTCTTATTTTATTAATGTGGTGGTACAGTGATGTGAAGCATTGTTGCTCTCCGGGAGATCACAAATCGATTTTTGACCACTGCATAAAAAAGTAGAGGATCCTTGGTCTAAAGTCTCAATAGAGGCTTTCAGGGTACTAAATGGCCGTAAACGAATACCAAGGAGTTTGTAAGGTCTCCAAATAGCATTACGATTTTCATTTCTCATTCCAAGCTAAAATTCTATTCTGTGGAAAATTCTAGACTCCCGTAAAAATTTGAAATACCTGTATTATCCCTCGCAAAACTACAAACAAACATTTTAGTTTCTTATCCTTCTTCAAAATAACCAATCCCATTTCAGAAATAGAAAAAAACGAACTTCGCAGGTGCCCGTCACTATGATCGAAGCAAGTTCACTCAGAGTCAATTCATGGAAGGAATATTTATTTTCCATAACTTGAGAATAAATAGAAATCCAAAGGTGCGTATTTGAATACTAACCAATGCTGTCCCCAGCACTCCTTTTTTTTATACAGATCTGCCTCGTATGATAGCTGGGTTACGCCCGATGAAAGTCCCAGACATCCACCGTATATTTTCGTGCGGATGTTGTCAGGCTTTCTGAGCGGTATGGCTTTGGCGAGTATTCTGAGTGAGAAATTCTTGAATAATATAGGGAGTGAGGGTGTGAAGGACAAGGCTTCCTAGATATACGGATTTGATGGGCTATAGGACAACGCAGAGAATAGATGGGCACATATATAAGGGTTCAGGGTATCGCGAATTGAAGGCAATGCAAATTTACAAGTCATCACGTATGGTTGCAATGTACGCAAATTCATTCCTGCCACGCCATTTGTCTTGATGGCAGAGGATAATTTCACAACCCTTCAAAATCCGGAAATGAATGGGCTTTACGTTCTAAGAGTTGATGAAGAATATCTTAAGGTGAAATAAGAGCAAAGAATTGGCATGGGACGAAATAAACCGTCATAGGAGAGTAAACGACTCTAAATATTATTCAATGATATGGAGACACCAATATCAAGCACCAAAATTACATCTAAATGTGAATAGGGATAAAAGCAGTATGCTCGAAATTTTCAGAGCTCACCCAATTGGTCATTCATATCCAGTGGCGCCGACTCCATGGGGCCTGAGGGGGACCGAGCCCCCTCAAAAATTCGTTGTGGGTGAGAGGAAAAAATGTGCCAGGCTTATCGATTTTCCCCGGAGTGTCCAGATATCCATATTCGAGTTATCAGGGCTCTAATATTTATCATATGACTCTACTAAAATCCTTAAAAAACTTAATACTCACTAGTTATAAAATTTCCCGGGGAAAGATCCCCGGTATGGGCCCCCCCAATATTTTTTTTGTCGGCATCACTGTTCATATCCGTAATTAGTCATGTCATAATTCCTGTTACTCTTAGCTTCTTTGAAGTGTTCTTTTGAATGAATTTCCCAGGCCAGACGAATTTATGGCGCAATATCGTATCAAAGTAATATCAAATTATTTATGAAACAAAAACTGTCAAAACGTAATTCTCACCATTTATAAGATACCTAAAGTTACGTATCATCATTATATTAGATTTGCACAGCGTACTATCTTCAGCAGCAGGACCAGCTTAAAACGCCCAGGTTAAACGTCCGATAATCACAACTGCCCTAACTAAAGTCCTTGTAACTCGTTCTGGGACACGAGTTTGCACAACAGATGATGCTTACAAGATCGATTTAAAGTAGGTGAGCTAACTTCTAAACCACTCCAAGGGTGAGATGGGAAAGATAACCCCAACAATGTGCTATCATGGAGCTGCAGAACGAGGAAAGAGAATTTTGGAACTCATGAGCGCGATAAACTTGAGACAAAAGTTTCAATGACGCTAAGGAAAGGTATCCAAATCAACGGAGAAAATATTTGGGAATGAAGACGTTAGAGTAAGGATTATGTGGAGAGATTATAACCAGGATTTGCTACAGAGGAGAATAAGGTGACAGAGTTTTCGCATATCTAGCACTGGGTAACAACGGAGATAGTTAAGGTTAGCTGGAACAGAGAGCAGAGATAAGCTAACATGTATGGACGGATCAATCATAAGAGGCATGAAAGAAATGGAATGATGAGTTTCGATTCACAAACAGGAATATTTATGATCACTTCAGGAATGTTTTCAAATGTAAACTGAATTACGAATAATCAAGTTTGTAATAAGGGGTAAAAGAAGACCTCAAAAGGTTAGGGCAAAAATGTAACTCCTATAAAAGAACGATTATTGAATATATCACAGTATTAATTTAATTTCGCAAAGACCACCGCCAAAAATTTAATTAAAAACAAGTTAAATTCACAATCATGAGATGAAATCAGATATCGGTATTCAATTTTTTCATAATTACATTTCTTGGAGTATTATCAAGCTCCAGAAAGCCTGCGTCGAGGACTATGAGGTGATTAGAAATTCTTTGGTTGGCTTAAATTACCTTATTTTAAAAGATGAAAGCCTTAAGTAGTTTTTTAAGGAAAGTGGGCATGCAATAACCCACAAGATGCGGTTAAAATAACTTTCACTTAGGTTATATAGCAAATTTCTCATAAACACTAGCATGAAAAGCAATAAGGTGCACCTCCGAGAGACTTTCCGTCCAAATTTGTATTTAACGTTTGAACTTTTATTTCAATGTTACAAATTTTTGCGTTTTAAAATAAAATTCAACTGAGATGTTCTCGAAGAATTGTTCATATAATTTATTTTAAAAGAGCACACTTATTACAAAATTTATAGACAAATGAACAAAATCCCTACCTTTAAAATAAGGTATGAGCCAGGGTATTTTGTGAACCCATAAACCTTCTGCTGATAATTTCATCAAAATTAATTATGTTTGAAAGGCAAATGATAGCGTAAAGATTATCCCATCAACCGAACCAAAATAGAAAACTCAATCGTTTCGGGGAACAGTTTAGCCGCAATGAGATATGATCAAGATAATAGGTCTCCTTTTTATCCTCCAATGGCATCCATCCTAATACGTCGATATTAATGAGACCAAAGGGATCTCTTTCAAGATAAAGCCCTTTAAGGGCGCTCCAGTTTCTTACGTAGGTATTATAATTAGGTACGTGATACGAGGTGAGTATCAACAGAACTAAAGACATTTAAGAAAAAGTAATTTTCATGGTCACGTAACGATGGCAAATTTTGTTAAAAACCATAAAAAAGTAAAATAACAATTTTACCAAATTTTTCTAGTTAATCTAGAGCAAAATGTATATTTTTATCGGAGCCATCAATTCAAATAAATATACCTTTAAGTATGATGCTTTAACATGCCCTTCTTGACTCACGCTTAATGAAACTAGAAATGTTTCATAGCTGAGAATAGAGGATAAATTGACATTATATCTTCTCATCCACTAGAATGACCTTTGAGGTAGCCTATGGAGTGCAGCATATTAAGGTATTGATTGTAGGAAAGAAATGAAGGTAGATTTTATTGGGAGAGAAACAAATTGAAAGGCAATAAAATATTAGCCAGTACTACACAAAAGACTTTCAGTTACGGTTTAATTCACCATCTGATCGTACGACATTTGTAAATAACGATTTAGCAATGCTTAGAAAAGTTATATCGATTGATTACCTTTTTTTAAGCACACAATTGGTGCGTTAACTATGACATCATTTAAAAATAGCTTACGTGATGAATTTGGGTAAAACTCACCAACTTCCAAACGCACATTACGAATCTTTCTAAGACTTATATGAGCATGGATGACATCCTAGTAGTAACGGACTAAGGGTAAAATAAAAACCTCACCACCACCAGTATACAAAGAGTCTGCTATGGAGTCTACTATTCAGAGAAATGCGTCCATCGCAATAGAATTCTCATTCAGACAACTTTCACAATAAAACTGGTCAACCCTGACAAACAGAACCAAAATATTTGTAGGACAGGCATCCTGAGCTCCGTAAAGCCATCAGGAGATAGTGCCATCAAGCGAGACGAGCATAAAAATCAGCGGCGGATGTAGACGCCCGCGGCGTAGGCATATATACGACCTCGGACGTGTACGACGATTTTGCGACTCGTGACGGGAGTCCAGAAATATAAAATAAAATCTGGGAAAAAGAGTGAAACAGAGAAACGGTGAAAATAGGAGAGAGAAAATAGGGGAAAAGAATGATGATTTTAGGGCCAACAAATTTTGCTGGTCATTAGTTCCGCAGTTCAATGTACACGCTGCTTGCTTACGTGGTTTTAGCGGACCATTGAAAGCGCATTTTAACTAGATTTGGAGGGATTGGAAATAACTAAGTAATGGGTAATCGGCCATATTGAACCCTTTCCGGGTTTAGGTTCCAGTTTCAGCGTTTTGAGATATTAGTAAGCTCTTCATGAACGGCTTCATCTATCATGTGAATATTTTAAGCTACATATGAAAAGCATGAGCCATAAAAATTGTGATGCGTAGTTCTATCCTTAAAATCAAATATTAAAAACCTGTTTCTTGATACCACCACAGTGACGCAACCACCTACGCACCTCCACAATACAAATGTATAAGGATAAATCAATGAAATCTGTAGGCGAAAAACTTAAAATAAGGGTATTTTACTGGGCGAAAAAAGTATGTAATAGCTGAGTCACCATCCCTACCAAGCAATCTATACAGCTCGCGTCTTCAAAATGCCTTCTTCGACGTTATGCAACGGAAACTCTGAATGATTGATCACACTGTAATGCGGATTCCTCTGCCAAAAATATACCTTTCCATTACTAATGATACTAAGAAGTGCTTGAACATCTTACAGCGCAATACTTCATGGAATCAATGTTCAAATAACGATTAATCAAAACTGAGATCGTATTCTTAATATAAGGTACTGGAAAATAATGTGTAAAAGCCATCTGATATATATATTTTTTTATGCTTACATTAGCGAAACAACGTCGTTCAAGACATCAAATAATTAAGATAAAGCCTTAATTTCTCTAAACAAAGTCAAAATACGATTCGGTAAAGTTTTCATTTAAACACCGAGTTTCGCTGGTTAAAGGATTTACATTCACACCTTAGTAGCTAACATATGTGCATTCATTACAGGAAACGTAGATCTACTACTATGCATTTACTGTGGAGGAAGTAAGAATTAACCAATCTATTCATGAGGAGGATAAGAGGACGAAAAACATAAGAAAAATATGCAAATCCTGGACCTACAAATGAATCACAGGAGGGTCACGCAGAGGATAGATGAAGAAATGATATACGCCCACGCTCAAAAAGACACAAATTCATGAAATCTACCATCATCAAGCTGATCTTACAAACACTAAATTTTTATATTACACATATTTTTTATCACAATACCTACTATTCGGCGTAAAATGCGTCAGCTTACTTGTCAGCGCCACAGAACGGTGTTTTACAGAAGCTATAAAGCCATTAAGGCATAATTGATATTCCTTGGGACCACGGAATCTCCATTAAAAACCCGCTGTCTAAAATTGATTTATGGATCGGAGAGCTGGGGAAATACGTCGACCATCCATTCACTTGTGAAAAAAAATATCGATCTTTTCGTGAACGTTTCGGATGCTCATTCGTGCCGGCAAACACGCCGACTGGATATTGAAAGGAGCTTTTAAGATTTTCCTCCGAAATTTCCCACGCATTACCGTCAAAAGTGACCTCTTTTTTTCTTCCCTACCTGGCAGCACGAAACAATCGCCGGGAGAAAATAAAAACAAAGGCCGAACGCCTAACGTTTCTGGCAGACGATGACAGTGGGTCATGCCAACCACCCATAAGGGGGCATCGAAGTTCCCTTCACCTCTCATTCAGTCGTAAACACAGAGCTGCTTGGTTTAAGTAAATGTCTTGGGGGTCGTTCGGAACACCCTTACGGCCATTCTGATTGATAGCTCCCTGCCCGCGCTTGACAACTTCAGTTTCAAATTCCATGCGGGTAAAATCGCCCATCGTGTTCACGATTCGGCGAGATAAACGTGTTGTACGTCACTTTGAACTGAATTTTGTAAGACTACGAGTCACAATCCTACCGTAGCATACGTAAGTGAAGGTAAGGTGCCAGTTTTTAACAGGAATAGCAGCATTTGAGCAAACAAATCTATGAAATAGAATCACAAAAATTTTGTAAACTCATTCGTAAATTCAATAATCGTTTCACATTTGACTAGCTTCGTACAATTGTTGTATCTAAAGAGGAAGCCGTTACGTGATTTTTTTTCCTGGTAAGTTAGCTTTTTCCGATATTTCAAGCGCTGCCTACTAATGTCAGCAGAACGTATTATTCACTAAGGCCGATTGTAATCAACTTTCAATTCAACATTAGGTGGAGACCATGAATATTCAGCATGGAGAACATGCACGCATGATCAAGATATTGAATTCACTTAACATAAAAAATGCAATATGCCAATACCTTCGTAAATTGTAGCGTTAATAATTTCATCACAGATGTTTCAAATTTGTCAGAAAGTATTAAATATGAAAATAATTCCACTAAAATAATATAAGGCGACTTTCTGACAGATCATTTTCACCCACATAAAATTTATTCTCCACGCTGGAATATGAATAAGTAAGGTAAAATTTCCTGATATGGATTTGTAAAACCAATTCATCAAATATAAAGGACTTACGAGAAGAATGTACGTTGCAGATGGTATTGCCTTGGGACGCATAATGTTGAGACAGTCTACATGAACATATATATTGGACACATTGATTTTTGCACTGAATTGTTGAGGCCTTTACTTTGTAGAATTCCATTATATGGTTGGAAGAAAATTACTTTGCTTTTCTACAAAACACACACTTTATTGTCGACTAGTTTTGGTCCACTGTACCATTTTCAAGACTAGTGATACACATAAGATTTTGCCGGGATATATATTCTGTGGTCGGGTGATTGGAGGGGAAGGGGAGGGGGGAGGTAAGTGACGGGAAGGGTGAAGGTGGGAAGGGATAGGGGAAAACCAGAGGTAGTTACAGAGAGGAGCGTAGGTTGGCGTCACAGGGATTTTTTAGGGTGTAATAGTGGAATGTCTAGGTGTAACGAAAAGACTGGCAGGCTTTCATTAAAATTTGTTTCTGTGAAGTATAGGTATGACAGCTTTTTAGAGGAAAAAGTAGTGAACGAATGATTCATTCAAATTCATTTTTGAAGAGTTATGCAAAAGTTATTAATGAAGTGAAGTGATAGAGATTGGACAAACTTTAACCGGTTTAGCCATTTTTGTTACAGCGGGTTTAGGGGCTTACATTTCGTGAGGACATGCACTTATTTACCAAGATATAGTACGGATCGATCAGTTATTCTATATCAGATATCCTTCTAAAAATCTTTGGAATTGCCGATAAAGAATTGCAAAGAAAAATGTAGTCCATCTGAGTAACTTTTTCGACGGAGAAGGGTAAATTCAGCACTATTAGTGGACGCATTCATTATTCCCGTGAGGCTTGGCAGAAGGCAAAAAGGTCATTGATGATTCACGCGCTTTTGCGTTATCCATCACCCGGAGCATACCTTTTAGCCCGTGTTATTGAGCCACCGCATTCCTGCAGCTCGATATGACCCTTCACAATGCCTCATCAAGGGCAAACGTATACCGATTAATCCCAAGTCCACATACTCAAGGGCAACTATCATTCTCCACCCCGAATGCCCAGAGCCTCTCTCTAAAATTAGCCCAAATTTTGCTCTCAACGATCGGGTCGGATTCATCATTCATTTCTGACCCTTATCGGGCTGAGTGTGAAAGCACCCTACAACCATTTTATGTCGGCGATGTTTCTACGTCTTTGGTGTTAGCCGGGCTAAATATCACTCTATTTTCATAAAATTAAATCTGATAACAATATCAAGATTTTAGCCTAAAAAGATTATGACACGCTGTTGGTTTGAAGGGATTAAGTTACGCTTTTGGGAACTCTTGGACTGGCGAACAAAGCATAAAAAGTTATTAAAATGAGAGGTAATAGCACTTTTCCACCTTCCTCAAACTTATCAAAACCTCCCCATCTCTTCCTCAATGGTATAAACGTGATGTTCTGATCTATTGCAATGTCTTGTACCAGATGATGGCTCTATGGCCAGAAACTCGTCGGACGTCTTAAGTAATTGTGAAGAAGTTCGTCCACCTTTCATTTCAATATGTCAAACTCCCTTTACTTATATCAAAAATGTAATGTTTATGCTCTTGGAGTATAGGTCATGATAAATTAAACTCACATTTGGCCAACGTTTCGGAGATTTATTCTCCTTCCTCAGGGCTCTTAATTATAATGAATGTTTACAAAGAAAATTAAGAAAATAAATAAATTAATTAAGTGGTTACAAAAATTTGAATACAATTGTGCAGTACAAATTCATTGGTAAATTAAAAATTGGGTACAGAATTAAACAACATACCTGTGATAGAAAAGTTTCGTTACTAGGCTAAACATGGTTACTTATAAATTTTGATTCATTTGTTAACAAATGGTATCTAAATTATACTAAACAATTTTAATTTCGATGAATTAAATAATAATAAATTTTGCTTAGGTGTTCGATGTCCGATCTTTTATTGCAACTGTTATTTGATTTTGATATGAAAAAAAATCAAATAACAGTTGCAATAAAAGATCGGACATCGAACACCTAAGCAAAATTTATTATTATTTTATTCATCGAAATTAAAATTGTTTAGTACAATTTAGATACCATTTGTTAACAAATGAATCAAAATTTATAAGTCACCATGTTTAGCCTAGTAACGAAACTTTTCTATCACAGGTATGTTGTTTAATTCTGTACCCAATTTTTAATTTACCAATGAATTTGTACTGCACAATTGTATTCAAAGTTTTGTAACCACTTAATTAATTAATTTATTTTCTTTGTAAACATTCATTATAATTAAGAGCCCTGAGGAGCCCTATACTCCAAGAGCATAAACATAACATTGTTGTTATAATAAGGAAGGTCAGGAGAAGAAATCCATTTTCACCTAATTACGCCGGAGAATGTATCTTTTATAACAAAAGGCAGGAAGGTAAATAAAAACCGGATTGCATAAATTACCTAAATATTCTTAATTTAGAAGAATTTCGATATCAGCATAGACTGAAGTAAACATTAAATAATTGGAATGACTATCCATCAACCCAACTAGAAGCCTGCTTTTGCCATGAATAATGCCTCCTTTGCGCATCGTCAGAGCATCAAGAACAATGAAAGTCAGTGAGATGTTTTTGCTGCGCGCGGCAGACACTGGACGATCTCGGGAAGTGATCCGCCCCGCTGATGAAACGTAATGCATTCTTGATTTATGATCTCCTTTTGTCCTCACAAAATCGGCGGGAGGAGGGCGTATACTCCAATTATAAACTATACAGTTCGGTGCAAACTTTTCCCTGAGGATTCCTTATAAGGTTGGTAGTAGTGATCGGGTGGATTAGCAGAACTATACATTACTTCAGCTACGAGACGTGATATCCATAAAATATTATGAATGGTCTAGAAAAAAAAGAGAAATTGGATGGTAACCAATTAATGATGATGTACGGATATTATTTTAGAGTTGACTGGCGAATTGGATGGAAAATACTGCAATTTTTTGGTCTCGTTTGCGCCGGGGTAAAATCTTCGCCTGGTAAACAAGACGGTGCGGGTTATCAACGGGTTCAAGTTTCACCTGGGTATTTAGGGTATTTGTTAACTTGCTGAAAAAACTCCGATACAAAAAATCAATATATGCGGTTTTCAGTGGTGTGACAATAAATAAATAAAAGTCACGAATAAAATATCAATTAGCATTAATTTTCTATCAGTTTCAAGCTTTTGGATATACCTCTCCCAAAATACCTCTTCAAAGATCGGTGAATTAGTGAATCATCATCATGTAGATTATTAAGATAGGAGACCTATGTTTGCGTTTAAAATTTCCCAATAAGATAGAAAAAAAGCAAACGAATATGTATAGAATGATGTAAAGCTTCCCTTAATAAATAAAGGAATATATTTATCAACGGTAAAATTATTTCTTGGTGCCAATAACATTTCGCACATACGCGTGACAACATGCAAATTTATATGGCTGATGCAGTACTTCCTTTAAATGATTTACAAATAATAATCGGCTTTAAAT
The DNA here is from genome assembly GCF_921293095.1 of Ischnura elegans. NCBI lineage: Eukaryota > Metazoa > Arthropoda > Insecta > Odonata > Coenagrionidae > Ischnura > Ischnura elegans. The sequence continues at coordinate 88,072,016 of NC_060255.1, read as the reverse complement.
TGTAATTCTTTCGGTAAGACTGAAATAAATGTTTTATTTAATTCTTTAGGGTATTAATTAATGTGTTTTATAATTAGTTAGTTCTGAAATAACAAATGAAGGTACCAAAATTTATTTTATTCGTGATCGATTTCAATTTCTATTTGATCGTTTTACTTCGACAGAAAATAAATAATTAACGCGGAGCGCGAAAATTCAGATGAAACTGATTCCAACGAAGCATCCGACATGACTCCCGTCCCATCCGAGCTCTGGGGTAATTCGTTTACTGTTTTCGCTCAAAATTCTAATTCGCATTTCGCAATTTGAAAAACTATTCCCTGATGAGGCGGAAGCGAGGGAAATGCAATCTTCGTCCGGAGTGACTCAATTTTCTACACAGACCTTGATGCTACCCTCCTCGCCCGGACTTCCTGCATTGAAGTGCAAAGTAGGTGAGGTCATTCCTCTCCTGGAGGCTTAATTTCAAACGAGAAAAACTAACCAAGGGGTGACTGTCGGAGGAAGACTCTCTTAGGACTTAGAGTGTGGGTAAAAGGGTTTTCGGAAGTATAGGCCTGACGGATTTGTCGCATTGGGCAATGCTTTAATGAGTTTACGTAGGAGTCACTTGTCTATGCCCCAATCTCCATCCTCTTTTTTTGCGAATAGCACAATAGACGTTTCTCTAGTCCCTCTTCGGATGTGTTGTAACCCAACGCGTATTTTAATAGGCTTACCGCAGTTGCCACCCGTGTCGCTGACGTATAGTGATCCTAAATTCACGGAGAAACAACCTATAAATTGAAACTTTCTTAGTATTGTATGAAAGAAAAACTTAATGAAAAAGTCCCCAGGGAAGGATGAAAGGATAAATATCATGGACAGATGAAGAAGGATACATTGAAGAAGAACCACAAGGAGGTGAAATATCTGCTTTAGGAGAAATGTAGGGCTGCATTATACCAATCATAGAATTGCAGTACTATGATAAACCTTAGTCTCCAATCAAGACACCGACTGAATTTCACGGGGAAACAAGCTATCTTTTAGTACGTCTGTTATTACTGTGTGAAAGAAAAAATTGATGGAAAAGTCCCCAGGAGGAGAATAAGGTATACGTATTATGGGCCGAAGTTGCTAATTCACAGTCTTAATTCCACGGAGAAACAAGCTATCGTTTAGTACGTCTGTTAATAATGGAAAAGTCCCCAGGAGGAGATCAAGATATTACAATCATCGACAGATCAAAAAGGATACGTTGAAGAAGAGCATCAAGACGGTAAATAAAAATTGGCCTGAGATCTATCTGAGATCCTGAGACCTGATGTGTAATAAAAAGAATAATCTATAGGGAATGACCATAAAATACTATATTTTCGAATTTCGACCCTCCCCCCCTAAATTGCATTTGAGCGAGGGTCAGGGGTTCACCTAGAGGTCTCAAAATTTTCAGGCCTTATTTTTGATCGGTCCCACAACTTTTTTTCATTGGGCCAGATGGATTTGAAAAAAATCGATTTTTCCGATCCGCCCTACTGGGCACATCTTTAAAAACTTACCAAAATGTGCAACACAAGAAAGAGGCAAGCTTCTACGAGCTGTAAGGGGGCCTTGTCTATGCAGCCTTCTCACTCATTTCCTTTTTCGCCCCAAACCTGGACTCGGTGCCTACATTTTCCATTCAAAATCGCCTCTTCTCTCCTTCAAGTCGTTTTATTATCCCTTTCTACCACCCCTTTGAAATAAATTCCCCAGTATTTCTACCCCACCACCCTCATTGGCCTAATTTACGCATCCAACCACTAGTCCGAGTTCTCCGGGTATGAAAAGAGAAGTGGTGAGGAAACGTCAATGATGGTCCGGTACCTGTGAACACGGCTAAAAGACTAAACTGGTCGCGGAGTTGCTACACTGCAGGTTTAGTGAATGGGAAAGTTGTTATGTATGATCTTAGGTTTTCCCGGCGTATGAGTTGCAGAAAAGTTTCTCGGGTTTTCCACCGGTTGATGTCGTCCATGTCTCCCGAGAAACTTTTCTGGGAAAGTTGTTTTTGCCCAAGGTCTTTCCCCGTATTATAAGGGACTATTTAGTACTACTTCATTTTTGCTACAAGTGCGGTGAGATCCAAACAAATTCAGCCAAGGCTTTGTAACTGAACCCATTAGGGAGGGGGAATAATTATTTCACTGCTATCTTCTCACCGTTTTTCTCAGAATGGAAAATTTCTAATTCACTAAGGGTAAATTACCTTCATACTTTATTTGCTTGATTGCCGTCTCTCAGGAAATAAATACACTGCTGTGCCTTCTCGCATACATAGCATAATATTCTGCTATTATTACACCCACAAATTAATTAGATGGTGCACTGAGGACATGTAAGCATAATTAAGAGGAAAATTTTTTTACAAAAAGTGGCCCAACGAAGACGAGGGGAGACAGGTACTCTTAGTCAGGAAGAATCAATTCGGTAATGTGGACCAAATGTATGTTAACATATGTAATTTAATTAGAAGACATGAGACTACGAAACACTAAATTTAGTTTTAATTATGGCTACTAATGACTCCTTCCCCTACTATACGCTCATTTCACGGCTTGTCGCTTTTGTTAAATACCTACTTCCCCTTAGTTGGAAACCTGAATAATAAATCCATAATGAAGAGCACAAATGGTAATTTTCACTCTTTTTCAATCCAACACACAACACCGTCCAATGGACGGCGTCCATGGCTTCAACACTGAAACATTGTGTAATTTTGCGCGAGAATGACACAATGTTTCAAAGAAAATTACACAAGAAAATGACAAAATGTGTTGAAACAATGGTCGGAGTTGAGTGCAGATTTAAAAAACTGTGGAAATAACCATTTGTGTTCATCATTAGGTATGGATATAGCGCACTTATACAAAATCAAGCATGAAAAGATTTTATGCGTTTAATAATAAACTTCAAACATCATCCTTTACTAAATATTTTTCGAGCGCCAGCCAATTTAAAAGTCCATTTTATTTACGAGGACCCGCATCGAACATTGAAAAACGCTGATACAGACGCTTAAATGTCCCAGAAGGGCTGATAAAGCGTATTATTGGAGGAGAACTCTAATTTCGCAGTTAAAGGTTCGTAAAACCTGGCAATCTTTAAAAAAATCAGAGTAATCACTAAAAATTACTACATAGAAAGACAAATCATTTGCTCAGCGCACGTTAATGTCCTCGTAATTTCTTTTACGATTACAGTAAACTGTAGACAATGTAAGCAGAAAAAAATAAAATAAGTAAAATTTTAACTCTCTGCGAATTGGATAAAACCAGACCAATTCGCCGGTGGATTAATGGATCTTCGCAAAATCTCTTTACATGGAACGGAGGACCAAGGACGGTAGCCAAACTACCCCCATTCAAGGCGATTGATTGCCGAGTTGAAAGACGAATCGGGAGAGAAGTTCCTTGAATGAGCTATGAGGTAACTTCAAGTGGATGGATTGGGCAAAAAAGGCGAAAAAATAAAAGAAATAGAAGAAATGGATGAAGAAAAATTAAGTGGCGGCATGACGATGGGGAAGGGAAAAAAATATATATAGATAAGAGGTAAGGTTCGGATGCAATAGGTTTTTTTAATCTTAATGGCTACATCATGACCAGAAGGGTATTGGGAGAGTGTGCGCGTAGATCGAGTGAGCGAGTGAAGTTGATTGAGAGAAGCATTAGAGTCGATTGGGAGAAGGTAATCAGGCCCCTGGAGGGCGGTGTACGGCCGCTCGGCCAAGAAGTGGGAAAGCGAACTGAGGCGGAAGGAATTATTTGAGGGCGAGTAATGTGGAGAGTTTGGGTGGATCTGACGTCGTTCGGGAGACGTAAACGAAGTGGAGAAAGGAAGGAAGAGGAAGGGTAGAGACTTTGCGAGGAAGATGGTGGAAGCGGAAAAATGAGTGTGGGAAAATAAGAATGGGATTTTGGGAAAGGCTGGGAAGAAATTGGTCGTGGAAGAGATCTGGACACCGACGGTAGGGTGGGGCTCCAGGAGAAGAGGGTAAAATAGAAAAAAAATAATAAAAATGAGGGAGAATGATAGATCGATATGGATTCTGAGGGACAAAGGAATTTATTGAGAGATTGAAAGCTTTGGATTCTCATTAGATTCGCGGCCAGGACCACGATATAGGAAGACATTAGGGTTTTCGGAGGAAAAGAAAGGGTTTCCCTAAGGACGCAAATCGCACTTAAGATTGCCTATGTAGTCATTTTGCCAGATTTCTGCCGGTTATTTCCCAGCGAAGAGAAGCCAAGTCTCTCAAATTTATCCATACGAATCCAAGAGCTTTATAGTAAATAATTCCGAAGATTAAGTAAGTTCTTTAAAAGATATTTGAATGTTTTTAAGAAAATGAGAGAAAATGTACTAATGTGTATAACATAATATTAGAAGAGCAAACATGGCGAAAAGGCACGGGATACTACGTTTCCATGTGCTTAATAATAACTGTACCATGAAGTTACCGCTTAAAAATAATTGAGTGATTCCGTCAGTCCTCTTTATAGACATAAATAATTCATTTTAGGTGTTTTCGCCAATTTTTTTCAGCCAAAGTTGTTCACTTCACCAAAGTATCGGAAATTGAATGTAAATAAAAACAGGATGGAAACAAACTATAATGGCCTAAGGTTAGATGCAGCATACTTGGAGATTAAATCAATAATTCTTGTCTAATTACAACTAAACGTAGCCAGCAAACATCACTCAGAATACTACTTGCACGATTACAGAATATCATGGAAAATCATGTGCGTAATCATCTGCAACTGCTATACCATTCCCTGAAATGCTATTCACATTCTATATACTCACTCATTATGCCATAACTTCTAAAGATATTTCACGTGTAAGGGAATAGCTTATGCACAAAGAGGTATTTTAATTAAACATGTATTTAAAAGGAAAAGGAAACGCTCTAAATAACTTCATTGCAAATTTACAAAATCAATGAGCCTATAGGTAAACCTTCTACTATTATATGTGCTTATAGCCATATAGTCATGAGTTGTCCAGAACTTCTGGCAAAAGGGCAAACTCGCTGTCTGGCTTGGATCAGTGTTTTTGTTGTTTAAAAAAGTGGTGCAGCGAGGGGGGGGGGGGTTTGGGGGATAAAACCCCCCCAGAGCTTATAAATTTTTTTAAGTTTAATTCATTTTACTTAATTAGATTGACATTACTAATAGAATAGCGTATGGGTTAATAAAATATCCCTCAGTAAGCCGTAAAACTCACCATTTTGAACCATTTATATTATAATTCCGCCATTTACTAATCTCGCACCTACCGCTTATCCTGGTGGGTATACCAAATCGCCACACACCCCGGTATTAGTTGCACCTAAACCTCTCCTAGCCTTAATTCCTGGCTGTACCCCTGGTTTAAAATACTTCGTTTTCGATCTAAAATAACATCAATAATTTAGTTCCTATTGGCATCATCTATAATAATTGGTTTCATAATCGCGGCGACGTATCACTCCTTTCTTCCTTCGCATTAATTCCCCTCCCCGGGTGATCGGGCGTATCAGTTGAATTGTTAGGCCCCGGCCCCGGTGTTTTGCATCCTTCAAAGGGCCCCCCTTGGGCTCACATTCAATGGGATCATCTATCCAAGATTAAAATTTTACGACACAATTATTCTCTACCCACAGTATACAGAGCATAATTGAAATTGAACATGAAATTTTACCAACAATTGACGCATGACGGAGCTCCTTCCGCACGAAGCAGGAGAATATGACCAGGTATGGTAAGTGAAACGAAACGAGAGTCAAAGCCAGTTAAATTTCAATAGTTTCGCTCGTGGAAGAAACGAAATGAATTGTATTTTAACCCAGGGAGCTAAACTCGGGGTCAAAACGACATCGAAGTCAAAACTATTTCGGGTTGAAACTAAACTAAACCTCTGGGACGAAACGAAACACAAATAATGTTTCACACCGGAGGGACCACGCGCTTTACCTTCGAACAGTTTAGTGTCGACCCACACACGGAGTACGAAGTGTGGTTGAAGACGTTTGGCTTACCGCCATTAGATGCGTTGGGCACTCATATTTGATGACAAAGAGCAGAACCGCGGTGAACGTAATCCGGACATTTCATTTTTAAGCTCAATATGTCAACCTCTCTTCACGTAATGGGTCGAAACTTAAGCATGAGCATCAGAGTTTCGATTAGTTCAGTTTTGGTCGTGGGAGGTAAGTTTCGTCTCGGGTCGAAACTAAACTCCTTGGTGATTTTAATTTCGTGCGGGAACGAAAATAAACCCGGGCCTCCTATTTTCGTTTCACTCCGTGTCAAAACGAAACATTTTCGTGTCGTTTCACTAGCTATCCCTGAATATAACATTGGGAAAAGCGAAAGAGAACTGAGGAGGGGTAGAGTGGGAACACGAAAAAATGGTGGAGCAAGAGAGAGAAGTGGAAAGACGGAAGCTGTGGAGTGCGGCGATGGGATCGCTCCACGGGGGGTTGCGTTGGTTACAAAGAGAGATAGAGAGAGAGAGGGTAGTTGCTTAAGAAGAAAGAAGCAGAGTGGGTCTGGTGGGAGGGGGAGTGTTCGGGAGCGTGGATCCGAGGATGCACTCGTTCCATTAGTCAATGCCATGGGAGGAAGTTCGGGGAAGAAGACGGATTAGTCGCGCGGGTGGAATGGTGGGGTGAAGAGGGGGGGCTTGGGAGGGAGGATATACAGGGAATTAAAGGAGCAGGATTACCTCTGTATGAAACCAGCGGACACTATCTTCTCCGCTAAAATCACAAGGGCAATATTAACATTAACCTACCAACCCTAGAGGGGCTGGGAACGATTTTTACACGCTTTTTCTTAACTTTCTTAACTCGTCTGCTTTATCAGTTCATCGATGGAATCTTGGAATTGGTTTTTAACAAACTTTCAATGGCCGAATCGGCTTGAAATTTTACACACACTGTTGCTCTAGATGACAATACAATATACAATAGCCAGACATTTTAAATTTTGTTCAATTGTTCCCTAATTAATTAATTAAATTTCCTTGTGGACACCATCTTCAGCTTCGAAATCATAAGAACTATATGGAAATTAACCTTTTAACCCTAGAAGGGGTGGGAACCATATCTAGACGCTTTTTTTTTCTTCGTCTGTTTGTCAGTTTCATTTGTGGTTGATTTTTAAACCATATCCCACTCCAAGATCGGCTTGAAATTTTCCACACTTAGTTGCTTCTGATAAAAGTACGATATTCAATAATCAGATATTTGAAAATTTGTTCAATTTTTCTCTGAAAAATTAACTAAATTTTCTTAAAGACAATATCTTCATCATCGAAATAAAAAGAGCAATTTTATGACTAACCCTTCAACCCTAGCACCATTTTTACGCGCATTTTCTTTAATTATACTTCGTCTGTTTGCCAGTTTCATCGATAGAATTTTGTAATTTATTTGAACCTATTTCTGATTGCCGGATCGGCTTGACATTTTCCACTTTTACTTGCTTCAGGTGGCTATAGAATATTCAATAATCATAATTTGAAAATTTTCCACTAAGGTCTAGTAAATAAACTAAATTATCATACGGAAAAATAGTTTTGTAATTGCAGAATAGATGGTAATGGTGTCTGCCAGAAATTTTGAAAGTGAATGTTGCCGGAGGATACGAGTTTAAGGCCAGTCCATTTTGAAATTTCGTGTTCCAAACATTAACTTCTTTTTATGCATTACTATCAATTATTCGTAAAAACAATACACAAAATATTTGTTTTTAGATTCAATATTTTAAGATTCAATGTTTCAACGAGATATGGTTTCATCAATTAAATGATTGACCACGATAGAGTTGAAAATAAAAATTAAAAGAAATCAAAACCATATTTTTCGAAAACCAGAAGGAAAATCGCTATAAAATAAAAAAATTTGCTGTTTATCTATGGGAACGCAAAGTGTTGGGTGCCTATCCTTATTAATTCATCTTGCTCTCCTACACTGAATTCCAATGAACACAATAAGCACTCACTCTTTATTTTCCGAGTGACAACAAGCTTATTTTTCACTCATTAGTTCATTTTGTACATCTTTCAGAAATATCGCGATTTTTTTATATTATTTTATTTTTATTTATTTTTCTACGAAATTCTCCCAAGTTCAAAACAAACAAAACTAGAAAATGTCACTTCGTAGATCGTAATTATAAAACGAACAACCAAAGATTTCCATTGCCACTATCGTCTTTCTTAAGCGGTAAGACGTTCAGATTGGAAATTTACAAATATAAAAAAATGCATAAAAATCAAAATAAAACGCACCTAAATGTATTTATGAAAAAAATATCTACAGTCTATAAACAAGTAATAAACAGCTCCAGACCTGGGTCCTAAATTTCTCAGTCAATATACATTAGTCAAAGTGGAATTAGCAATGGAATAAAGAAGCTTAAACCAGTAAAAAAATACATAAAAATCAGAAAAATGGAAATATAACAGATATTATCGGGGAAAATTATTGAAAGTTGAAACAGCAACAAAAGGAGAAAAGGTATTTTATAAAAAAAAACAAAAGGGAGATGAAAAGTTCAAAGAAATTTTGGTATATAATAACTTAAATAGAAATGGAAATAATTGTTTGCGTGGAGAGAAGAAGGTTATATTTAAAAAGAACGTGTTTGAATACGGGTCTCGTTTAATTTTTTTAGCTGAGCACCACGCATAGTTCACGCGTGTAGTAACACATTCAAAATTAATTAAACCTTTGCTTTATTTTCTATGATAAAATTATTTTCCCTGCACATGATGCGTATTAAATAAGTGCAGGAGGGAAAATAATACTTTTTCCAGCATTTACTAAAGAACTTAATTGTGTACCTCAAACGAAAATGAGCTTCCAGGAATACGGCTTTAGGCTATTACTTAGCATAGCCTTAAGGGGAAAAAAGAACTAGCATAAATGTACTTCACTAAATTTCTGCTTGTACACTTTCATGTTTTTTAATTCTAGTGAAACTCAAATTTTGTAAAGGATGGCTTTGAAAGGCTTCGCTCGTGGGAACAATTTTCTCGTACAAATTGCAGGTGTGAAATTACGCATGTTCAAGATAGGAGGAAAAATCCATCCAATCCTTTACTTTGACGCGGCAAACAAAATACTACTTAGAAGCAACAATAGAACCACTGAAGAGTCGGATCTAAGGGAGCCAAGATTCTTAGTATTCTCAGGGTACCGAAAAAAAGGCTACGTTTCTCATTTAAGTCAATCAACGACTGAGCGAACATATTACCGCCCTACGTGGAAATAAACGAAACATTCAGCTTCGTAGAATCTTACCTACCCCAGAATTTTCCACATCGCTTATTTCTGTCTTTATTTCCCTCAATCCGAGCCTAACATTCCCGAACATTCGGCGTCGAGTTCCCTTTGACAGGCGAATTCTTTAGCCGTGGGATGCTTTTCCGATCGTTTCCTCCTCCAACCATTAATGGCGATGAATAGCGAAAATTGCGATGCGACCTTGACGCGTCTCTCTACCTTGAAGTGCGATCGATCAGCTTCTTGAGCATTCATTATTTCACACCATAAGCAGAAAGTCTTCTGTACTCCTCATCGTTTGTCGATATTTCCCATACCAAGTAAAGCAATGCGAGCACAAAAATTTGAGAGAGGAATGTCTCTTGCAGACATTGACCTAGTAAATTTGGTGGTAAATGATTTGGAGTAAGACATTATAATACACCTGTGTTAGGCTGTAGATTAATTAAAAGGGTAATTTAATAAATATGTAATAATACATAACATATTTCCGAACATTTTGTGGTACCAAAGTATATAAGCACAATGCTCATTTAAGAATATTAAATACGCCTCACATGAAGATATATGTAGGCGAAAGCATTGCTTAAGCAACAAAATATGCATAAAGGTAGTATTTCAACTGAATTCATTCGCGAAATGATTCGTATTCAATAAAGTTTACTACTCTCCGAATACTTCATTCCAAAGGGAATGTAAATTTACCACAATCCATCGTAATAATACTGATAATAACACAAGGAAATGTTTCTAAAATATATAATACCACCCATATTAATTGAATTTCTAAACCTACGATTTTGTTTCCTAAATACCCATTCAATGTTAAAAAAGATGCTATTAAACCTCAAAGAAAGTAATGCAATAGGAGAATAAAGTAATATTATAATGAACATGCAGATTTAAAGTATTGCCCGGTTATTAATACGTGGAACGGCCAAAGCACATACATGCTAAAAATAAAGAAACATTTCTACGTTGCAACAAAAGTATTTACGTTAGAACATGTGGCACTCAACTGTAAAATAAACATTATTATTAACTGGGATAAAGCCATAAGATTATACTACTGTATTTCGCTAGAATTCAACTAAGTTGTAGGAAGTATGAGTATGAACCAAGAAATCATTTGTAACCCTATCGGCATTTTAAACAACTTGGAAGAATCACCATACCGGTAAAATATGCAAAAATGAGTGGATATGACTGTAAAATGACGCCACAACTTTTTTCACCACCGCCACTTCAAATTATGTTGAGATTTCAAAAGCAATTATCGAGAACTAATATCTAGCGGTGCTAATGTCGCAATTTTATGCGTCTCAAAAGGTGTCCTACAATGAATTTATGATCCTGCTTATTATAACCCATAAAATTAACACCAAGCACCATTTCCTAAACACTGAACATAACATCATTTCTCCTTATCCCACTTCAATACCCAGCCATGGGAAAAGTTTCCCATATAACACTGCAATTGTTAGTGGAAGTCTAAAATTATATTCGTCTTCAATAACTCCCTGAGAGGCATACAGAACTAGCATTTAGAAACGGTATTGACGATAATCATAGGTAGTAAATGAGAGTAAATTACTTTCCTATGTACCAATGGAGGATAAAATATAGGTAAAAACACTATCATTATCCGGTTGCTTTTGCGTCCAACGGCATGCTTTTACGGCCAACGCAAACGTCACGCAATAACACCACCTTATTAGACACTAGTGACGGACGCTATCAATGTTTATAATGATGAACCAAAAAACCATTCCAACTTCATCAATGTCGGATGTGAAATTATAGGCATACATACAATCATTTACTATATAGCATTATAGTCACTTTAAAGGCCAGCAGGCCATAATAAACCTCTCGGGACGTAGCCGGTAGATTTATAAGGCTGGCAACGAGAAACCAGCTGCTAATTTTCTCTTATGTTCGATCTGAGCGTAAAATAATTAGCATTAGCTGTACTTATGGCTAAATGAATGAGTTCAAGTGCATTGAAAATGGCGCTCAATAAAAGAAATCGTGGTTTACCAGACGACGATGGTAAAAATGCCAACTCGAAGGGTGAAAAAAACGTGTACTAGGGTTCAAGAGCCATAAAACAATCTATTCCAGCAGCGCATTGAATGGAGAACCTGACGAGACGGGCTCAGAAGAGGGAGCAGTTTCACTACCAGTCCACGATTTTTTAAGTGAGGGTGCATCCCGCTAACATGCTTAAGCGAAATAGATTTCGCGCACGCGAAGACGATATCCACCGGAGCCTTGAGAGCGTGAGAAAAGAACTAGAGAATGAGGGATGTCGCAAATAGGGTGCGGGGAGGTTTAGAGGACGTTGCGAGGAGGCTCCAAGGGGCGAAAAATGGTAATGAAGACGAAAATCGATAATGTCTATTCGCATGAGTCAGTGGGATCACGAGCCCCGGTCAGTGGGATGTGACTCCAACTTGAAAATGCCACGTGATGCATGCGAAGCAATTATTAAGTAATTAAGACTAAAAGAATTGTAACTAAGGATTTTCTACGTTGTGACATAGTCATGGTAAATAATTGTCACAATTCACGAGTAAATTCAAGTAAGAAAATTATGGTTAAAAGCGACACAGTCAAGTAGAATAAACAAACACGGCTGTAATTAAATTATAAGTTGGATTATTTTTAATTATTTCTAAAGACATTAAATTTGCAAGCTCATAGGATTACACCGCATACTGACACTTCTTTTAAACAAAAAATATCTTACTACAGGGGTGGAAGTTTCAGAAGGGAATCTGAGAAGACTATTCGTAGAGTTTCAGTAATTTCTATTGGAAAACTCACTACCTCATAAAATGGTAATGAAGACGGAAATCGATATTACCTATTCGCACGAGTCAGTGTGATCACGAACCCTGGTCAGCGGGATGTGACTCCCACTTGAAAATTCCCCGTGATGCATTCTTTGCACGCCCGCGAAGCAGGGGGAAGCAATTATTGCGGACTAAAACTCACAGTGGACGCCGTAATATTTTATGACCGGGCATCGTAAATCACGCAAATTTTCCCTCGTACCCCTCCCGCCATCTCGACCGAGATCGAGCGAACTCCGCTCGTGCTTGGCTTGAAATTAGAGGTGAAAACTTTCATTTATAGCATGCTTAATAGATGATTTAAAGGGGTATTTCTAATAATGTATCATTTACAAAAAATCCAATTCGGTTTAATTATGTTTATTGCTGATGATCATAATGATCATTGAAGTCTCAGAGTCGGGAAGTCAAAACAACAAGTTTAAACCTAATGATTGCGCTGATGCCCCTAGTAACCCTGTGCAGATAATTTCAGAGACATGCGATGAATTTGGTAAATAATGGAATCATATAACCTCAATGAAATAAATATTACTGAGAAATAAGATTGGAGGGATCTCTATCTCCTTAATGGAGGTACACATAAGGTGTCAATTAACGGAGTCAACAGACATAAAGTCGAATTTCGGATGCCATTACAAGTCCTTCAACACATTTACGAAACATTTTTTCCTAAATAGGATATTTGTTCAGCATAAAATTAAACCTTCTTCAATAAATGCAATGCTTTCCTTTAAGTAAATTGCTTCGTTGAATAAATTACATAACATCGTAACCGTAAGTGTTCGTCGTGTCCTTAAGTACACAAGGGGTAATGAAAGAGAGTAACTCTTCCACCTTCGTTTCTTCAGTGTCAATAAGTACCGATCAAGTACTTGAAGATAGAACAGTGTAGTCAGCTATTACATTGACTTAGAAAAGGCTGCGTATGATTCAGATAAATATGAAGAAAGGAAGTCGAAAACAATAGCGAAGAAATATTACACCAGTTTAAATGACAAGGATGCAAAAAAGGAAGAGAATCATTTACTTTGCACCAGATTCAAATGGTAGTGGGAGAACAGAAAAGGAATCAATAGCAGAACACTCTATCCATGATTCACCCAGAAGATTGTTTTGGATAGTAGAGGCTAGAGCTCACCCCCTATTAAATCACAGGTAAGTAGAAATCACACATTCTGGATGAAACGCGCTGCCTCGTACTATAAAAATCATTGTTTGGGGGTGTCTGAAGGCTACATCTAAGATTTAAACGCGGTATCCTTCGATAAGCAGCCAATCAGCTAGGCTAGGGATCCTCTCCACACCGCTCCACGAAACTTACCACCACACCAATAAAAATAATAAAAAAACATAATTTCTAATTCCAATGTCCTTATTGGTTAAAATGTGCAATCAATCGATGCAATTTTTTAAATTTATTCATTTTTAACAATTTTTTCAACATTTGGTACGCGATGCAATATTTTTTTTAACCTCTAGGGCCCGCGAAAAATTACCCGGCGGGCCGCATGCGGCCCGGGGGGCGCGGGTTGAAGACCCTGGAGCTAGACCATCACGTTTCCAGACAAAAGATAGCATGGATAAAGTATACAAGCTCGTGTAAAACCATGAATACTAGTTAGCGATACGTGTAATAACTATTAGCACATCAGCATCATGCTAGGGGTTCACACATCAACTGAAATAGAATAAAAAGAATCAACTTCGAGCTAGAAACTCCACAAAAGGATTATCAATGATTTTGACGAGCGAGACAGGCGTATTATTTCGGAAATTACGGGTGAAGGGAAGTGTAGTTAGCGTCTCGTCGAGTGATGTCCCAGCAAAGAGGATGGAAGGATTGGGAAGCAAAGGAAGGTTGGAGTGATACCGGAGAATAAACGTCCACCAACGCCGTGGGATGGAAAGAATAATCCCAGGTCGGAGACGGGTTCACAAAGAGCGTCAAACACACGGAAAAGGAAAGGGAAGAGAAAATGTGAGGGCAGAGAAAGGATGATATGTGAAATGGTTGGTATGGGGGATCAAGAGATGGAGAGAAATTAAAGAGGAAGAGACAAGGAATAGGGATAGAAAGAGATTGGCAGGGAGAAAGGGTGAGGAGAAAACGGTTGGATGAGGAAAGAGGAACAAAACCAAAGGGGTCAAGGCTGAGGGATTGTGGGAAGGATGTGACGTCATTGGGATAGATATGGCAGGGGAAGTTGACATCCTTGGTGAGCAGTGGACGGAAGTTCCGTTCGCAACACCTAAATTGCAATTGCAACTTGACGCAATGATGACTAGCAATGATCGATGCAATTTGACTAACAATGAACTGACTAGTTAATAGCATGTGTCCTCAATCTTAGGACAAACCACTCCATAGCGTCCGTTGGTTCAGAACAACTCAAAATGGCGGGACTCTGCTTGGATTGGTAACTTGCAGAGACAAGCTCACGCATCTCTTGAGATTATCCAGTATCAAGGAAGTTATTTACGCCTATTCTAAATAATGAAGCCACAATATTTGCATGTGAAATGGAGTTTTGGACGGAGGCATAAATTTGCAAGAGAAGCCAAAATGTCGGTAATTTAGTTTCCACTTACTCCATTCATTTATGATTCTATCATAAAATTATTGCGGCCATGATTGAATAAAGGAACCACTTTTGTGAACAAAATCTTGTATCAAGTTGGCTGCACTAACAAGTTAAAACTTCTTATGATGAATTGTTTAATAAATAGATAAATCAATCTCCTCTCCAACTGGTTATTTTGAAGTGCAATTGCTGTGATAAAATTATGACTAGGGTAAGCCAATTTTCTTCATTTCCTGACGGACGCCCTTTTTGAGTTTTCCAATCCATACGTATGCAAACTTGGGCCAGGTTCAGTTGCTGCGAAGACGGCTTTGCGTGCTGTTTTCGTCATCCAGGTGACTGATTTAGGAAGGCAAAAAGGGAAATGCTGAATGTGTCCTACCCGGGCTCTCTACCGCCAATCTATCCATGTGCGCCGAAATCTCCTCCCTATCCTTGTAAGGGTAGCTTAACGTCAGATTAAAAGGACTCGGCAAAGAAGATGAACACTGAGGGAATACAAAGGGAGAATGTAAAGGTAGAGATAAAATGACCCATCTTCCTTAGCTCAGTGGTCCCCGCTTGAATTTTTTGATGCAAAACATCTCTAAAACATATCATATGTCACTGAAATTTTCAGGATAGATAGAATAATCTAATTTCGACGTCATTCTATACATCATACATATTTTTTTAATAAATTTTCAAATATTAGGTAAGTGCAAATGTTTATCGGTACATACTATTTATACGTACCCTAATAATTCCAATGCGGTAGGAAAAATGTTGACCAAGTAATACGCCACAAAACGGGCTTGTATGAGTAATACGCACCAACTGTCTTGTAGATTCTTAAGAGATAAATCGACTGGAATGAAGCTTCATTCCACTCGCTTCGTCTCTAACAATAAGCTTTTTATGTAAGTGATTATAAATGGTTCAATAGAGGAATTCAGAATTTAGTTTCTAGCTAAAAAAAATCAAGTATTCCCGTGTTATCATGCGCCAACTACGCGATAATAAAATTTAAAAAATTCTAACATCCTTATTGTAAATAGTTTGATCAATGTTCTCTACTCTCAATCTTCGACTTATTTAGTTTTCTGTTTTAATCTTTAGTTTAATGTCTTTCATTCTAAGAAATTAACTTCTGCAACGTAACGTGGGTCGTGGGGTTTGCATAACTGGCCGTTTGTAAAATATATTTATATTTTTAAACACAATCTCGATGTGCACAATAAACGAAATGGAATGTTAGAAGTTCAACACGATAGTTGTTTCACCACCACGTACTTCTTCTTTAAGTGTTCCTATTGAAGAAAATTCCTGATTTGTTTCACTTTTATTATTCATATTTTACAAAAGGAGGTTCGATTCAAAGTCCCTATTTTCCACAACCGTTGGTAAAGTCCATTTTAAGTATGATCGTGGAAGTAAACCAGGATGAAAGAAAAAAAGATGAAGAAGGATGCAAGAGGATAGAATATCAAAGCTACTAACGCGTAGAAAACCTTCACGGAACGAAATGACGCACATCAGAAAACCTAGGACTACGTTGCAGCCCAGGTTCAAGCACTGCATAGGTTCAGCCAACCTAGTGCTAGGTTCAAGCATCGTTGCTAGATTAAGCCCTGCCACAAGAGTACAGACGCCACTTGGACGCGATTGAGACTTTGCAGTGGTAACGAACGAGGTAAGTCACTGGCTTGAAGGGATTGCGAACGATCATTAATCACGGCAACGAAGGAAATAAATCAAGGAAAGAGTTTGAGGATGCATTGTACGTGAGTAATAGACTGAGGTGTTCGATAGCAGAGGCTTACCTACGCTAGAGGCTTATCTAGCACTAGAGGGATATCAGCCGTAGGCTAATGCACTTGAGGCCTACTTAAAAGGAATATAATATTTTATACAGTCAAAAAATCTAGCTGTAATGACTATGAAAGATATGGAAACATTAGCTTATCTAAGTACATGCATGGGATAAAATTTAGTTAACTTAAATATTTATTCCGGCTTTCTCTAATGAATTAAATACGTGGATTACATTGGAAAATGATAATGAAACCATTATATTAGCACATTAATAGTATTGTTTCTCATGAAAATTTCTCGTAAAAAGAAGAGAATAAAACGGTTACATGAGCAGTAAATCTTTTAGATAAATTTACATACACATAGCCACTTGCGTTGCCTCTAATGCAATAAAAATTAGATAAAAGTAAATACATAAGTATTTGAATAAAACAATTCCAATTCACACTTTTCCATCACGTGATAACAGCATGCTACATAGCTATATCAAGATAAAATTCACCAGTACCACGCTCGGATATATGCAAGAAAGCAATTTATGGTTGAATGTGACACAGAGTCTTGTAAGATAAACAAACAATGCTGACTCTTATTAATATTGTAGGCTAATAGATTACACAACACACTGATACCTTTTACATTCAAAAATCCTCTAACTTCAAAGCTACATGATAAGGACGGGAAGTAGAGAAAAATACGTAGAATTTTAGAAATATTTTGAAAACTAACCATCTCGCTGAAGAAGCGCGTAAAATATGCTCACAGTATCAGAATCAACTGAGTACCCCCTTAAAAAAATCAGAGTTTGAAAAATCCTCCTAATCGCTTGATTGACACAGTAATGATTCTGCTATTTAGCTGTCATGTTGCTAGATTCACCCTCTTTAATCCACTTGTGCAAAAAAATGATAGACATATTTTTGAGATTAGCATAAAATTTACTGCGATTGTCATTCCAGTCTAATATATTTATTTAAATTCCGTAAACTAGGTATTTGCTAATCCACTATGCACAATGTAATTGAGAACTGGAAAAGCTACTATTGAAGCACAACTCGTATGGTCATAAGATGAGCCGTAAATGAATCAGCTAGATGGTCCCTCCCACGTCATCCAACCTGGTAATTGCGAATTCACAGAATAACGTGGCTGAGGTTGGGGAAATGCTGGGATTAAATCCCGCCCGAAACAACGTGAATTCGGCCACTTCAAAACGAAACCACAATCTGCGTCTAATATGGTGGATTAATCCAGCGTCAGTGGATTACGAAGACACGTGTGTTGAAGGGAATAGGGTATCACTTAAGCGCAAGTTCTTTGGAACCTAATATAACGGCTTAACTAAAGATCCTGGGAATGCATCCCATCACTACATTAGTAAAATAGGTAGAACACAGAATTGAGTTTCAAGAGTATACCCATGCAATAGGATTTAACCAAAAATAATGAAACTTGGCGTTCGTACACGAATTTCCCACTTAAGTTGTCATCATTGACGGTTAGCTCGAGTTCTTGATGCATTCTATCCAGAGCTCGCATTAGATAGATACTATAGGTCATAAAAGATTCCAAAGAAATGCTGGAGATGCGCCACATAAATTTGAGAACGATTTTGACCCCATTTATTTTTCTACGTTATTCTAACTCCTTTCCGATGTAAATAAAAAATATATAATAATGTAATTCATATGCCCTAAAACACATGACATCCATTGCTAACAAAAGGAGTTATACAATAAAAATTAAGCAAAAAAATTAAAAATCAGCACTTTCAGAACCTAATCCTTTGAGTTAAAACCAATCAAATACACAGCTTAGTATGTTACCAGTTGCGTCGAAAAACATACCGAAAACCTTTGAGTGTTCTAAAGTGAGCTGGAAAGAGTTTTGATGGAAAACAAATTATTCGTCATATACTGGTTTGAGTCGATTATTGAAATTATATAAACCAAAGCAATCACGCGCGGTACTAAGCGAAATTTCCGTCGTCAAAACGAGACCATCGAATGGTATGCCACACAGGGGTGCCGACTTAGAAAAATATTGGGGGGGCCCAAACCGGGGACCTTGCCCCGATAAATTTAATAAGTAGCGAATTTTAGTTTTTTAAGCGTTTTAGAAGAGTCATATGATTAACATTAGAACCCTGATCTCTCGAATCTCGATATCTGGACACTCCAGGGAAAATTGACTAGCCTGACACATTTTTTCCTCACATCTGTAACGAATTTTTGGGGGGGCTCGGGCCCCCTCAGGCCCCATGAAGTCGGCGCCAATGATGCCACAAGAGAAGTGTCTGCATTCTCAACGAGACCACTTGTGACCAAACTCTATTAGTGGGGAAACTATTCTGATCCATAGTAACATATCGTCTGCTACCCTACTGCATATTAGCATTTTTCGTTATATACACAAAAAATTTAGATGGAGATATAATTTTGGTTTCTAAATTGGGTACTTTTTCATGGTGGATATAATTTAATTAAGAGCATCATCTTTAGAGCTCGAATATGTACGAATACTTTCACATGGCTTTAATGTTAAATTTATATCAGGCATAATTAGGTTAAACAAAAAAGAGGCAATTACCCTTAAGAATTTACTTTCATAGGTATGATCATTGATCCAAAATAAATGCTACACTCTCTGCTCTTAAGGTAAGGAGGTTTAATTGTAGTCCCCAATTCAAATTTGTTACGCCTACAGCGTATCTCTGTCACACATTTTTTTAAATTCTTTTTGAAATGCACAAAAAGAATGGGAAGGTCAACTTCAAAATCCTCTTCTACGGGATTGCTAATACCTCGCCCTGTTCTCTCATTTCAAAGAGGATCCATTCGTTATTAAATTCGCAACAAAGACTGCGAGAGAAGTCTGCGGTACCTCCTTGCTCCAACTATCAAGTATTTTCAGCTTTCATATTGCAGAAGCTCCCATGGCATCGTTTTTACCATTTTTATCACCATTTCCGTCAAAAGTCTCGGAAACCTAGATCTTCTTCGTACTTGCGTTTCCTCGTTCACTTCCCACCTGTATACCCACGCAAATCGTATCTATTCTACCTCTCCTCCCACAAAAGTGGTCTCTCAAAAGAGCTTTTTGCGTTTCCATATGAAATATTCCAAAGCTTTACTCCTTCAGCCATTAAAACTATATATAATCTACGTTCCAGCTAGATAGTACGGAGAGAACTTCCAACTTTTTTTATACGCCGCCATCCCTTGAGCCACTTCAGAGCGTGCATTTCAAAACTATACACAACTCCATTCCAGTCGCATGAACCTATCCCTATGGAACTCTAGAGTACTTGCGTACTCTGGAGACTTGTAAACGTGGAGTATAGTCCCTTCCCAAAAGAGGAAGGCTCGGTTCGGTTTCCTAAGCTCTTTTGCGAGAGAACTTCGTGAAAGATAAGCTAAAACGAGAATAGATATCTTTTGCCGAGACAGTGACAACCCTTATTTTTTAAGCTGGTAAGTAGAGGGTTATTCATCAAGGACGTATTTTGCTGAAATCTGGATGATTTAACAACATAATGGCACTAGTGCATATAAAAATACGATATTTAAAGTAATAATATATCTTTCCTCCGATTGGCTCTGAGAAAAAAACGAAACTCATTTGAAATAATTGTATTTCTAAGTATTTATGCAAACATTCTTCCATAAGCTTCCGTATTATAACGAGATAGAAAAATAAAAATGAAGTAATACCACAAAAAATAGTATATAAGTGCGGTATTGCGGTTAAAAAATGGCTATAATATCGACAGAAATAACTTTTTCGTAAAATTAACACCAACTTAATTGAATACAGCTAAGCTATTTCTAAGGTAATACAAGCTAATACTTCAGCAAGAATTTTTTAAAACACGTGTTAAAATAAAATTAAATTAGAACAAAATAGATTAGCGAAGTAAAATTTTAATTGGAATTGAAACATAAAATATTTATGCAATCTTTCCCTTCATTCAACGGTTATGACTTAATGTGGAGACATTAATTTAAATAGGAATTACAAATAAAAAACTAGGCAAATATTCAATAATATCCCGCGATTCAGAGAATGATGAACAGTTACAAAAAAAGCTTCCCCGAGACGAAAGTCATTTTTTAAACACTGTCGATATACGTTTTGGGATTTCACGTACAATTCCCTAGTTTATGAAAATATGCCATACCTTTAAAAAAAATCAATGTGGAAATAATCTTTGAATAACATTCTATTCCATTCAAAATACTTTTATGATGTCCAATCTAACGTTCTGAATCAATACCAAACTTAAAGACGTGCTTTAAGTGAAAATAAGAATACACCAGGCGTGTTACACTTACCGAGGAGCTTCAATAAAAAAGTATTGAGTATAACGAGGTGGTAGCTACGTAATTTGATATGACTGGAATTTATAATGTAAAAAAAATAATTCATATCGGAATTCCGATACAGGCAAATAGATAGGGTATGGATATCGACTAATTTGGTACATAATGGAGCAGGTTCTAAGCTGCAATACTGAGCATCCACTGGAATAGCTCTCCAAATTGATTGAGGCCTATTTTCCACTCCCTTAGGAAGTAGATATGCATTTATGCAGGGCAAGAGCGAAAGGTTAATCCACAGCCTTGAAGCAGATCTATAGCGCATATGCGTTTGAATGCATATAAATTGGTAAAGCATGTCTTGCACATTTCAAGTCAATCTTATATTTCAAGAAAAAAGGCATAGAATAGTTTACAGATACATAACATGACACGATATCAGCAATATATCGCAGCTAATTTAATCATTCGAAGTCTGACTTTGTCATATATTTTCACAATGGCTTTTAAATATTTAACAAAATTTCCTGGTTGTACATATAAAATGCCTTTTTGTAGCTTATTTTTCATTGTAATTCGACAGAAAATCGAATGAGTTTCAGCCGTAAAAAAATATGTAATCATTTCATTTATGCACGAAAAAATCCTCTATATTAGACAACCTAGTGCTATAAACACGGCCGAAAATAAGGTAGCATCGATTTATCCAATGCTGCTATAATTATATTATGATGGTATCAAAAAAGGCATTAAACAATTGAAAGGAAAAATAATGAGAAAGAATTACATCATGTTTTAAGCAGAACCTTTCACACCGTTAGACGAGTATTGAAAGAGGTTAGAACATCAATTCTATCCCAACAAGTTTATGATGTTTTAGATTGAATGGTCCGACCGTGCCAATTATTCTTTTTTCAGAGCATTAGGTGATATTAGACGGCTTAAAGAGGCCAGTAACAACAGAAAACTCAGCCTCATCAATCTTCGAGTAAGCGGCCGAGTACTCAACTGTCATTTAATGGAAAAACAAATGCCAAGAGGCGAGTAGCGAGTGGCATCTCTACGAATCAATTCCTCCTACTCATCACTGCCCCCACCTTCTCCGTTGCTCCTCCTATTCACAGCTACAATCGTAGTGCTAATCTTCATGAGCTCCTCTTTCGTCACGAGTTCGCGAACGTTACGCTCAACTCTTGCTCTGACCTTTATTCACCAATACGAGACATTTTAAAAATCACAGTGTTTTCCTTAAACAAGGTTATCTGATTTAAAATGTATTATTAACGCTCATCACACCACATTTGATATAGGATCCATATGATAACGATGATATAGAAACTGAATTTCTTGTTCCCAAACAAACGCAATTTAATCTCCATGGGGAAAACTTAAGAAATACCCCGCACTCCGCTCAAAAATGCAAAAAACATTTCCGCGTTTCGTATTTTAACTGTGCTTCCTAATCTCTGACGAAAAGTATAAAAATTTTAATGATGCCACACGGATAAAAAGGATTACTGGCAGTTAAAACTCTTTAAAATTTATTTACCTAATTGTATTAACGTAAATTTTCCATCCTTGGAGTTATTACGCCAAAACCAATCATATTTGTTGGCATTAGGTCATATTTTCTCCCCCTCCTGGCTCAGATAAGCTTAGATATACCCGTCGAAGACAAGAAATGTAATCAATGTGACGAGAGCAGTCCAAAATGGTTGGAAATATGCAGTTAACTACATAATTGCAGCTATACAAAATACTCATGGAGAAGTCACCGACAACTGTGAACTGAATTAAATTCAGACTGAAATATACTTTCCATATCATCAAAGTAAAAAAACGATTGGTGCAACAACTATGCATTAAGCTGAACATATATGTTTTAAGACATTAATATATTAAGGTATAAAAATGAAACAATTAATATTAACCATCCAGTAAGTTAAACAATTCATAGCACCATTCTACAAAACTGACCTCAACAGTACAATAACCTGAATCAAAGAACAGATACCTCATAATTTGGTAGCAGAAGGTTCCCAAAATTTAAAGAATTAAAGAATACTTTCAACGGGTGATCATGACTTTAACGCCAATTTTTATCAAATAACAACTGTTTAACGAGCAAGTAAACTACTTTTTTTAAACTCTTGCCATCTCTGCAATTCATTGCATACAGAGTAATGTACAACTGGTGTAAAATTTACGATGTAGCAGTAGGAATGCATCTTTAGATATAAAGATAATTTTTACATAAATATCTCCGGTAAATAGAATGACGATTCATTATCTTAGGTTTTCCCGGCGTTCTGGGAGACATGGAAAACATCAACCGGTCGAAAACCCGAGAAACTTTTCTGTACAGAATGACGCTTTACTTTGCATAAGAACTACCTTAGCAACCTGGCAGCCATACATTTTTATCTTCTCTGCATTTTAAAGCATATAGAGTGATGCAAAATTCGTGTAAACTTTACGATTTAGCTGTCGGAATAAGTTTCCAGATATAGAAAATAAGTTTTTGCATAACTATCCCCAGGATAAATAGGATAACACATTCATTAGTATTAGGACTACCTTAGCATCCTTGCAGCAATACATTTCGAAAGGCTACGGCTTACAAAAAGGAATGGTCGGGATTCCAAAATTGGACACCCCAATTGAAACACCACATAGGGTCCCCGACCAAAACTAGGTCTCTTTTAACACGTTGAACTCGACCACCTACTCAGCAGCTTATATATAACTTTATCCGTCCTTATCTCCCCCTTTCACATCTCCCGCTGACCCGTGGCGTTTTCCCATCGCCAAATTCCCTCGTCACCGGGGCGGGCCAATTAAGGCAGATTGTCGCACAGTCCGACCTCCTTCGCGCCAACCCACCCCCTCTCGCCGCGACGGGGGGTGGTAAAGGCTTACGCCGGCGGCCAGAATGGAAAGAGTTTCGGACGCTGAGGAAGTTGGGCCCGGGAGGAGGTGAGGGAAGAAGAGGATATGGAGGACTGGCTGACAAGATTGGAGGGTTCGCGTAAGGATGTGGTAAGGGAGTTGCAGCAGTGCGAATACAAGAAAACTGTTAACGTAGATCCACCGAGAAACTGACCAAACGTTAGCTTTTGTCATCGTTAGCTCAAAATATTCTCTTTTACTTTAACTAAATCGGTTTCTTTTTCATAGTCTCAATTTATATTTAACCCTTCCCTGACACTGCCTAGAAAACTTACGCGAACGACTGTGTGGGGTATCTCAGGTACCCCAATTATAATTCATAAATTATGCGTTGCATTTTAGCCTTTCCTGTTTAGTCTGTTTTCCTCGGGACAACGGTGGTTGCGAAAATGGCGCCATCTTTAGAAATGGCGATCGTTTTGACAAGCAACTGTTTTAATGCGCATTATGAGGTATTTTCAACCACCGTGCATATAAATAGGTTTACAGATGTCGCCACTCGCGTCGATGACGGGCAAATTAATGAGCGTTTTATGGGGAAATAAGGTAAAACAAGGGGTTTTAACCGAAATTTATAGAAATGATGAATTGATTTGTAAAATTCATAACTTTTAACGCTATTTCTCGCATTGGCAAAAACCATTCTGCAAAATATTGGAGATAAGTGGATCGCATTGCACTCATCACGGTGCGGCGGCCATTTTTGGAAGTCTATAACAATGTGACCGAATTGGCAGGAAAAATCAGCCTTTATTGAGATGAAATTGGGCCTCATCTATGCAGTCCCCTTGGCCAAGGGTCTACGCCGCTTAGTGGCAAGGAGAAATGGAAAAACGGCCGTGCGGTGACTGCCAGATCCATTGCGCTTGACGGAAGGCATGTTGCCTCAGAGAAACAGTGGCCACCTCCCTATGGAAGGTGTCGAGGTAATTTTTCACCTATCGTGCAGGTGGGGTTAGAAAGATCATATTCACATCATATCATATCAGGAAGTGGTTTTAATAGAGGAAGAAGGGGAGACAGGGCTACTCGAGAGTTCGGATACAGAGACATGAAGACGGGACCAGGCGATAAAATCGACTCGTTCAAGACTTCGGTGGTGGCGACATTGATAACTAATTAATCGATTGACCTCATCGTTCCGGATTCCCCCCAATGGCAATTTATCACTGCCGAGGTGATAATCAGGCCACGGATATGGGTCGAGATCAGAGCACAAAAAAATCCTTTATGCACGGAGGGTAAACCTCTATTTAGGAAGGAAAAAAAATATTTATTCACGGGGATCAAACGGCTGTTCACACCATCACTCATCTGTCCACTCGAGCCTTGTGGTCAAGGGCGCAATGAAGTCACCACCTTGTAAAACGGTATATAGAGTAATTTGACTCTGTATAAGATAATATTGAAGTAAAGAAATTTATATGGCTTGAAATTGATCAATAACAAGGATAGAAGTGTAAAGGAAAAGTAAGCGGGGTTAGTAACGATCAGTCTGCGAGCTACACAAGTTATTGGTTCATTATCATAAAAGCAGTGGTTAATCTCGAAAAAATAGCGTCTTCACCTCATTTCTCAAACATTATTCATTAGTAAATAAACTCATCATAGACATATAGTAAAGAGCTAAGGAGACAAAAAATGTTCGGCATGTAGGCCGTGGCCTAAGTTTCACAAATTAGGCCAGCATAACAATTCATTTATAGACCTGGAAAATGTAGCCTTCAATTCCCTTCATCTATCTACCAATAAATAACCGATTTCATTACCAGACCCAGCCGTCAACATGTAATCTTCGCCGATAACAATCTTGACGAAAACAAAAAAAAACTATTAGCTTACTTACAATTAAAATCTAGTTATAGGAACCAGCTTCAAGTTCATCTCAACTCAACTGTTGTATTTTGCATTGGTTTTCACACATTTTTGACGCACATAATGAATTTGCGAGTAACAACATTTTGTCTTTCCCTCCTACTCCAACCTCATTTTTTATTTGAACATAAATTCTTACAAAATCACGTATGAAGCTGCAATGCGTAGCATCTTTTCAACTAAAACTCACAATGAATCATTGCCTCTTTTTTGGTTCACTTTACTTGTAAGCTTTTATCTACCTACTTTCTTCATATTCGTTTATCACAAATAAAAAAATTACGACGTAAAATGGAGTGAAGCTCATATCAACCGTGGGTAAAAACAAAGTCGCATAGCGCTTCGATGAACGATGAAGTAGGTATTGTGAGATGTAGTGAAATTAAGCACAACTTCATCCTCATCCCAATATCCTGTCAAAGGCTCCATAGAATATTCATTTGGCTCGAAATTTTTCCCTTGGCCTCAGTCTGATAACTCTTGATGATGTAGGCTTAGGCGCAGATTAATCAAGGTCAATACCTCAATGTGTATGCTAGCACTTCATTCGTTTTTTTTAAATTCGTTACTTTCAAAGATTTATTACCAAAACAGGACATTATAGATCGTGGCCATTTTTTCGGCATTGTCATTAATCAAAAAGTCTAGGGAGGTTGATGGCGTAGAGAGAGAATAAAATGGGAGTTATTGATGAACCTGGAAACTTGGCATCGCCCAGTGTCCAAACATTTGAATCGCATGCTGAGCGAAATTATGCAACGAAAATTATTTTTTAATAATGATTTTTTTAGGACGAACGATCAAAGTAAAAATAAACACCATCAAATAATAAAGATTTTGAAGAGATGTGAAGGTTTTTGCGGCATTCTTTACAGCTTCTTCAAGTTAAAACTGCCTTAACCACATGAGTACCAACCAATTTTCTAGGTGCTATGCTAAAAGTGCCGAGGAATTTATGCTGATTTTGCAGTAGGTTAGGAAAATATAGGTCTAAAAAACAACTAAAGGTGTGTATTCAATAACATTCGGAAATTTTTTTATTTTATTTTATTCCAAAACCACCGAATAGAGCTCTCATTGGCCATTTCATATCGGGATATTCAACAAATTTAACAATTAAAGGTACACTAGCAACCATGCACTGGATAGGGTAAAATTACCCAGGCAGAACTCGAACCCGCGACCACATGTTAGGAAGGCGAGTACTTTACCCCGCCGCCACCGAGGCCGATATCTTTATTAACCCGCCAAAACGCGTAATGACGAGTGTATCTCGTCATTGGATTATCATAAGTTTAGCACTATTTTGAGGAACAATATAATTATTTTTAAAACTTAGCAATGCTAAAAAATTCATAGTAGGGTATACATAAATAATTCATATTTAATGAAACGATGCATTGGAAGAGTTAAAATGATTTTATTAGAGTAGCAATAGTTGTGTTCTCAATGTTTAATAATCACATTTCATTTCACGGTTCTATGTTGATTAAAAATAACAAAATTATCATTTCATTACCTACCATTTGAAAAAGAATCACAGAAAAAATAAATGGAGAATAAGAGCACCATATTTGGAAAATAAATCGAAGTGGAAGGAAATAAATGTGCTTTCACCTTTTTAATTTATTATTCGATGAATGTTTGGTGACATGAGTTAATTTTTATAATTGAAAGAAAACAATAAATGTTAAAATAAAGTAAATGCTGACTATTGATTGATTAGTGAACTATTAGCATCTCAGATTGACTTTACAGGAAGTGTACTACCGTGCTCCTGGCACTTTTCGCGAGAGTTTAGAGGGGCGTGATAGAGCTCTCCAGCACTTTAAGGGTTAAAAGGTCTCAATTCAATTTTAAGCCATTACTAAGTTTTTCAAAGGGAGCTATGGCGATGCCAGAGCGCAAGGAAAGCGAAATTCTCTGTATGCATGTTAAAAAAGATTAGACTCGAAGGTCGGAATCACAATTAGATGAGAGCGTACCAAGACGTAAGAGCCATTCGTTAAAACCGTGGTTTCGTGACTGGGAAGGCTTATAAGTCCTTACACGATTCAAACAGGTTTTTTTATAGTTAAACCATTCACCAATGATTTAAATAGAGATCCTAATAGCCGCAATGCTTGGGAAAGAGAAACGCTGCAGGTAACCTAATAATGCAAGAAAAACGGTCAAGTTGATTCCAAATGCAAACATATGGTCACTCTAGTTGAAGGTCTCTAGCCTAATATTATTAATATTTGATTTTCACTACAAAGCTTTAATAAAAATAATTGATCTTTATTTTAATATAAATTTATTTCATCGATAAAGACCACACCAAATATCGTCAGTACACGATTAGCCATCCATCGTTTAAGTAACACGGCTCGCATTTCTCAACAGAGCATTAAAGAAATCGTAAGAGTGCATGAAAAAGAATGGATTCACATGATTTTACCAAGATAAATGATAATTTCCCCGGGATCCATAAATTTTTGGATTGGTGACAAAGAAAACCTCGTTAGGCTCCGAAGAAAGGGTTTGGCAGGCGCTTGAAGAAATAGCGCGTAGTTTGCATTGTCAAGTCATGGTAGCCAAGATTAAATCATTGCTCCAGAAACCAAGGGAATTAGCCAATACGATTTTGATTGATGAACAGCTCCATTTCAGGCATCGAGAGGTAATTAGGGGAAAACATAAAAAAACGCACAGGAATTAATCATTCACATTAATTAGAGTGACAGCTTTGAGAAGTCAGTTTGTTGAGTAGGGTTTTGTTCCTACAAGTTTAGTGAGGGACAAAATTTTGCTATCAAATAAGTTCCCAAGAAAGACACGTAATACGAAAAGGATAAAATGAATTAAATACATTTTGGACGTACCATACACAATAAAAAATAGACAAAAACGACATGGGATGAATCGAATACTACATCCATGTTACAAACGGAAGCAATAATGAGGGAAAGCTATACTAAGCTAGTTAGCTAAATGAGGTATGCGAAAGAAATATTTAGTGAGAGTATTCTCAGCAAATATCCGCTTGATACCTCAAGCAATAAAATACTGCAGATAATAATAATATATCAATTGTAAGCAGAAAATCCAATAAAATGAGTCAATCTCCAAATTTTATACCTTGGAAACCGTGATACTGTCCTCAGAAAAGACGCATCAAACACAATCGGATCATAAACTTCACGGGGGATCCTCATATTTTCAAATCAATGAACAAGCATATGCTGCAATGAAAAGTGTACCAAACCTAGTAAATTTAAATATAATCACTACCCCAAAAGATTGAATGTGACCTCAACATGAGTAATCGAATACATCATTTAATCTTAAATTATAAGCCCATGTCAAAGTTAATTTGAGAACGGTCGATTTTGAGCAGAGGGTCATGTAGTAGAGACGTGCATGACGTTACATTAGGCAAGGAACAAAAAACAGCTGCGTTTTATTAAATTTAAGCCATACATTTGTAGTCAGTTAAACGTATCAACTGCAGAGTTAAAAAGGAAGTAGTTTCAGTTTCACGTATTGTTACAAAGTCTTCCGTAGTATTATGACAAACATTTTAAGCTGCAATTAAAAAATATTGGATTAGGTATTACAACTAAAGAACGAATGTAGCCTGCATTTCCAAGATATTAGAAGTTATAGTTATCGGTATTTTTGGTCAAGTTTCATTGGTAAAGTAGCCAAGAGAGAATAACTATGACTTTCTGAAAACAATTATTTGAGAGCTATATGTATGCTAAAATGCAGCTTTGAAAAGAAAACAATGCGTATTTATTTAATCGTTACCGGTATGCGAGTATTTTTTCCTAAATTTATCGCGAGATAAACAGACGGATTTGTTGGTATTAAAGACGGCGCCGCCGATCTAGCTTCATCAATCACGTCTACGGAGAAAAAGAGAACGTGAATAATTCACATTGAGGCCGGCCGTACTAAACACGAGGGTCTGAGAAATAGCTTAAGGATATATGGTCAGATTTGATGAGCAGATGGTCGCATATTGATAAGGACTCGGGTGCCAAGATAAGACGAACAGAAGGAATTGAAAAGGGGGAGAATAAAAAGACCTAAGAATGTAAAGGCGTAATACGATAAGATGGCGGAAGCGGTTTGGATGTATACGAAGAGAAAGGGAGGGGACCAAAAATGGGAAAATATTAAAATCCTTGAGCGTCGCACAAAAAGAGATCATTCATCTTTCTCAACACTGGGGTCGAAAGATGAGAGGAAACCTTCGACGTTTTTTTTTAGTCCTTTTCTTCCCTTCATAATTTTCCCCCGACGAAGAAACTTCGTAATTAATTCTCTTCCTGTCTGATTGGTTTACTTTAAGGTGTCAAAAAAAAGGAGACATTTTTACATTTGAATTCTTCGAATAATTGGGAACATTGAGAATCACATTTGAATTTTCTCCTCAATTTTGTACCGATGATGTATAGGAAACGGATTTAAATATTCATCGAGTTCAATTCTGAGTAATTCAGCAAAAAAGAAAGGATTACGGGACTAAGAAAAGGAAGGCAAAATAGTCCTCTAAATTTCAAGAGTGATATTAAGAACACTTATTACCCCTGTATTCTGTCTTCGTGATAGCTGCAATCATTTCTTCTGCGCAATTAAAATAAAATCTTGCACGAGACGTATTTGAAAATTTTATTCTCGAGAGCTCAGAAATAGAGCAGGGGCTCGCGTTCACGAAATTCCAATCATTTTTTCCGATATATTTCGCAGTGGTAACCATGAGTATTATACACTAAGTGAAAATGCCTCCTAATTTCAACTTCCAAATAAGTATTGGATGTGAAAATTACAAGTTGTGCGGGAATAAGTGCTTAACTACCTTTATGAAATATATGGTTTGCTAACTTTGAGCAATTTGCAGATCATAGCGTCTTGAATAATGTCTTGCGATACTCCAGTGGTAGATAAGTAAACGCAAGGATAGATCATGAGAATATCGTTTTTCCGCGCATATATATAAACGTTTTACATTAAATATTGAAAAATAGGAAGGTTTGCGACACATGAACTTTTTTATTCTGCCATACCGGTTTAATGTGTGAATGGTTCATTGATTGATTCATCTCGAGTGTACGTTCTATGAATATATTTATTGGTTTAGGTTCATGGTACGCTCCATTACATTTCCGAGAGATATGAGATTCGCCATGTCATAATATTTATATCCATATGTTACAATATTCTACAGGATTCAATGAATTTGATAGACGAAAAATTTGTAATTTTCGATTATGATTTCCACCTTATTTCGATTAGTGCGCTTCGTGAGAAATAATAAATTCTAGGAAGTGGCAAAAGCAATCATAAGTAAAACACAAAAGTACTGTCAAATGAAATGAACCAAGATAAAGCATCCTCATGATGAATGAACAAACGTTGCTAATTATTCACCATATGAGCACCATATGTTGGCTACTTACTGCGCAAAGGATATACACATAGGCGGATCTAGGGGTGGGGCGGCAAGGGTGCACGTGCCCCCCCAGACCCCTAAAAAATATGCATGATTTTTAATACGGTTTCGTTATCATTTCGTTCTTTTTGTATTACGGGGTATCCTTGTGCCCCCCCAGAACAAAATCCTGGATACGGCCTTGCTTGTGCCCCCACCAGAAAGAAATCCTGGATCCGTCCCTGGATATACATCATCATGATAGTTTCCTTTCCTTCTTTGCGTCGCATTATATAATCCTTAATTTTAACAGTTAATTATATACATATTTATGTAATTTAGGCAGGCGTGATTAGAACTATATCTATGGAAAAGAGAGCAATTTTAAATCGAATAAGGGACCAGGCGGCGGGCTAGAAAGGTGTGGCTTCGGCTGTATCTGACATTTCAGTCACTGTTCCCCCACTGTTTGCAGACCGCCCCGACCAGTGAGTGTGGTACCCTTGGC
Organism: Ischnura elegans; assembly: GCF_921293095.1. Lineage (NCBI taxonomy): Eukaryota > Metazoa > Arthropoda > Insecta > Odonata > Coenagrionidae > Ischnura > Ischnura elegans. Next base: position 88,040,408 of record NC_060255.1, on the reverse strand, counting down.
CGTGAGCCAGTCCCATCCACCCTCATTTCAGATTCTCATTCTCCATCTCAATATACTCCCGGGTCCCCGCTGGCCGAGCAAGCGGGGCCACTCCGTAGACAGTCTTTGTGAAACGCCCGCTCTTGTGTGCGGTAACTCCCAACATTTCTGCCTCCCTCCACGCCAGAAATCCCGCGACCTCCTTCCCACGATAGAGATCCACAGTCTCCTAGCAGGAATCCGTTTTCGTCGGCTCCGCTCTGCAAACGGTGTCCTTCCAGGCTGCATATTGCCCAGCCTCTCGCCTTTGACCCTTTGCCTTCGAGCGAGCCCTGTTATTCTCCGGGTGGCTTCGTCAAACGCCGATTCCGGGACCCTCTGGGGGGTTGGCTAAGGGGTTCCGCCTCCCTACAAATATTCCTTGAGATTCCTTAAGGGATTGAACTATCCTGGTGAAAAGCGTCAATGCTGAACATCACAATTTCCCTTTTAGTGGCTTAATGCTGGTGTTAGACTGGTCTAGTAGACGAGACTTTCTTTGCAACTTGTTTAAAACTTAAACATAATCATAATTGAATTTCAGGGTATACTGAGAGACCCTCGGCCAAATATTTCCTCAACTTCAGAAGTGAATTTTTAAACTCAATAAAGCTTGTTCATTACGGCTTCATGAGTACTGACAAAATATGGAATAATCGAACGGTATCACGAGTCATTACACCAGCGTTTCTCAAAGCGTTCTGAAAACATGCGTCAAAAAATAATAACAATAATAATATCATGTAAATATAAACATACATATTGGAACGTAATAATGTAGCATGTTATATGGGAGCAATTCAAAATACTTCGTTAAAACTTCAAGGTCTCTCCACCATTCCTCTATAAGTACTTGGATTTTAAAGGTCTTATCCCATTATTCTATCAATAAATCCCTACAGGGCGAGCTCCAATCATTGTAAATTAGGAAAACCTAAAAATAAATATTAAATAAATAAAACGAGGTCAGAATTGTAGAAGGGGTTTTCTGACTTTTCATACGATAAAATACTTCTCTTTAATAATAAAAAATGTGAATTTATCACAAAACAGGCTTTTCGTTAATAATAAATAAGCCATGAAAATTTCATTCACTGGCTGAACACATGTTATTAATTTAAAATATCATATTTCATTCGTTAAATCTAGGCCAACCGCAATTCTCTAAACTCTAAACTCTACCCACCATTTCAAGACTATCAGATAAATATTTCACAGTTGCATATACAGCTACAGCATAGAATATTAAGTGCCATTAAATATGAAAAGTTCGCAATTTATGAAAATGTCAAATGGGGTACAGTAGATAGTTACCATACATTATCAATCTTTACTTCTAATTAAAAGCTCTTCGCCTCACAGGATTGAAACCATTAGAAATAATTAGAATTAAAAACAGAATGATAGAAACGCAAACCGCTCCGTAGCTCTGTGAGAAACCTTCAGAAGTCGGCGACGTACCCATACTCAAACATTGGCGGCGTTTTATTTCACACATAGAAAAGTTCCACGCCAGCACCCGCACGCCATTGCCTCCTCGCCATTCAGAAATCTATCCGCGAACCCCACATTCCTCTACGATTACCTCCCGTGCCGCCTGAATCACACATAGGGCACCCGGCAAAACCTTAGTACTCCCTTCCCCAGCGCCCTCTATACTGGAGCGAGATAGACTCCCTTCCCGGCCCCCTCACTAATTTCCACCCCACAAACGGCTGGCGGGCGGACCCTCTTAGCTCCGAGTGGGTACCAATTGCGCACGGATGGCTGCACCCCTTAGATATGCGCTCCGCTAGCGAGGGTGCATGGAGAAATGCGGGTTTGGGGAGGGAGGAGGAATAAAGGGGGAAATTCTGGGGGGGGAAGGGGGTCGCGTAAGAGGGGGGAAAGGGTTTGGGACCGGGTCATAATTCCGACCATCGCCTTCCCTGGAACCGATAAAACGCAGGGCCACCATTGAATATCAATTAGCTCCAGCGACAAGGCGAGATTTATGGGGAAAGTGCCCTTTGCAAAACCGACAAAGAGGAATTGTGACGATTTATTTACGCTTTAGTTGGCGCGAGGGGAATTTAAATAAAATAAACATTTTGCCTTGCTATTTTAGGATGGAGATTTCTGTTTCCGAAATCAGATGATTGAAGAGTTAGCTTAGGAAACAACTTAATTCGTTCGAACTGCTTGGAATATTTCTCTTTTGGGAACATCAACAGCTCCGAATACACTAGTGCATTCGTACTAGGGAAGCTGATTATTAAGCGATTAGCCAACACTTAACTATGCACATCAAATCAGCCTTTGAATCTAACTTTTCAGGAAGAAAATTAGTAATAACCATTTCAAGTTGTTGATCAAACGGCAAACCCACCAAAAAACTGGGGTAAGCACAATTTCAAATGAAATCCTTTATAATAATATTAAAATGATACCCAGAGATTTTTTCAATATACAGATTAATCATTCGGTTTTTTTTAAGATAAGATGAAATTTTGTTTCACATAGGCATACACTTAATAAAGCAGTGCATCAGCTTCTTCAAAAATGAATAGCTAAAATACTAGAAAGCTTGTTTTCAAATAAAATCGTAGGTAAACGCTGCCCACTATCCTAAAATCAGTGATAGTAATTTTTTAAATAGTGAACTCTGCTATCGCATGCCCCTAATTAAGGTACCTATTGTTAACCCGCATCATGTAAGTGAGAATAAGCACAAAATTTCCTAGGAATGTAAATAGCTCCTGAGGGATCACGAGTAAGTCATGTGACACAAAAAGGATGTTAGGTATTTTATGAAAGAATTATGCAAATAATAGAATATATTGCCATACATACCAATTCAACCACGAAATGGATATCCAAAACTTTGAAGATGATTATTAACTCACCTGAAAAGAGGAAACAAGGTACATTGTTTAATTTAATATGTTCGTCTTTACTCAGTTGTAAGTATTGTATATAATTTTAAGACTCAAAGCTACTTATTTGACCACTCAAGCAAACAATGAAAAATCAATATTACTGTATACAAGCTAAAGATAAACTGAGACAATTATGCAACTCCATGGCATCAATGTGAGTCAGTAAGGCATATTAATCTTTAAAAATTACATAAATTCTGCTACTTACAATCTTTACCATGCAATCATAAGAGATGATGTAAAAATTATTTGGTAGAAGTGCATTCTAATCTGCATTTTACACCATAAGTTAGTTTCAGTTCGAATAGAGGCAAAATAAGGTAATATTTTTGTACCTGCCAACCGAAAAAAATATCAAATACCCTTTGCTTGTCCGCTACCGCCAGTTGCCTTTTCGTAACTTCTGCCTCAATAAGATTAGATCCTCTGTTGGCATTGTAACTTTAGCTGATCGCCGTATCCTCAATGACCGGAGACTCTTCTTAAATATCTTTAAATAAATTAATACCAAATACAGACCATCTGACCTTCTTTCTTTTTTTCTGCTTCGTTTTCTTTCGCGCACGACGAAGTCGAGTGACCTATTTCATAGTTTCATCCCCCGCTTCTCTGCCTCTAAACGTTCTTTTCTATTCAGACTTCCTTCTTCCATTAACTCCTACGCCAAATGTGTTCCAAATTTTGATCCTTCTTTTATCCCTCATCCATCTTGCACCATCACTATCGTAATTTTCCCCTTATTCCTCGCACCACCCGATGAAATTTACTATTCTTTGTTATTTATTTGTAAATACTTTTTAATATTTTTTGTTCATTATTGGTAACGTTGCTTAATATAAATAAATTGTTTCTCCTGTTATTGTGAGTCCTCTCTAATTGGCCTCGTGCTGTTTTTGGACTGGATTAAATAAATAAATAAACGCTGGTTATTTTGAACCACTTTTCAACATCAACTTGTACCTATGAGCTGACATATGGGTACAAATGCCTTGGATTCAAATTCAACCTTTAAGCCGTGCACTGGGCAAGTGACTGCGTGGAGGTTGGCCCGAAGCGTTTAGGGATGATCGCGTATTGAACTTTAATGAGGTAGAATTCCCTGCCACAGCCCATAAGCACCCGCAGCGAACGTGCTACGCGCTCACTCTTTTGTCATTAAGGCTCCTTTCTGAGTCCGGAGCACCTGAACGCGCATTTTAATTAGCACTCTCCACACTTCGAGACGTAGGCACAGTTTCTCTTTCTCCGAAGATTATCTCTTCGGAGGATATGAAGCGGGAAGTATCGAAGCTGAGGTAAGGAGTGGGTTCAGGGCGCTTCTGGGAACTGAGGCCAGCGAAAGGGTGGAAGAGAAGCTGAGAGAGCGCCTAAGGCAAGAGAAAGCAAGGCCTAAAGTTCCACTCACGGGAAATGCGTTCAACTGGATAACTTAAGGCACAATTCTTCTCGATAAATACTCTCATGACTACATGAAAATGAAAGAGTCTAAGGGTTAAAGTAAAATTATAATTTATAAAAAATAAACTTGAATTTAAATGTACAAGGACGGCTTTTGTTATTGCATAATATGTATGCATTAATTTACTAACGAGTTTTATATAGTGAATACATATATGCCTATATGTATGGAATTCAATGCAGCAAAATAAGCATTATAGGCACTCTTAACTGCTCTGACAAGAAATGAATACACGAACCTATTATTTTTGATTTAATGATACAGTTTCCGGCGTAATTCCGAGGATATCGTTGATATTTAACATAATGAAACCAGTTGCCTGCTTCCACACGTCTTTATTTCTACTGACTCAGGTTTCGGAACACAATCGATACCTCTACGGCACAAACGCTCAACAATCACACACTTAGTCAAATCCACTCATCTAGTAGCCCTAGTAGCACTAGATGAGCGGATTTGATTCGGTGGGCGATTCTTGAGGCGGTAAGGCAATGCCGTTTTCAAGGCGAGTAAGTGACATGACCTTGAAAATAGCATGTGACGAAAACTGAGTCGGTAGAAATAAAGGAGTACGAAAATAGACTAGTGCTTTCATTATTTAAAATACCTATTCATTTAACTCCATCGTGAGCAATTGATTCAACCTTTGGTGACTGTAGAAGCCAAGTTAAAGCCTACTAGCACGAAACCCGAATAGCCTTTTTCGAATATATTCGCCGGGAAAGCATCATATTTTACTTCAAGTTAAATTAATTTGCCAAATTGTGTTTTCTGCTATCATGGCCGTTGCCAGATTTCATTCATCACTGATATTGAGAGGTAGGTTCCAAGAAATAAATTAATGAGAAGCTCGTAAGAGTGCTTAAGGCAAACGGAAAAGCGTTCAGTCACAAGAATTATCTTCCATAATGATTAAAGGTACAGTGCCACATGAAAAAGCTCTTTACATATGAGTTATTATATAACTACCACTATTTAATTCTTTTAAACATCCCTCCTTGAGCTTATCTCTTCAATGAAAAATGGAGAGGAAGCATTCACTCCGATTCGGCGTCGGCTGCACCGCAAATTAGCCGATGCCGCCACCAAGGCGAGTACCACCAGAGCACATGCCTAATAATATCTGCCCCCTCAAAATATTTAAAACGTTAATGCGATCGCAAAGCATTTTCATTTCGATTGTGACAGAATTTGAAAAACAAAGTGACCCGTATTGTTTCATTCATCGATCCGACGCCAAATTCCTGAACTATCCCCCGCAAAAGTTCGACGGCCTTTACCCTCTTTCAGATTAGTTGATGACGTCCCAGAGTCATGCCTAGTGCGTCAATACACTTCAGCCATTCCTCGGTCTTGTACCGTTCGCTATTTTTTACATCCATACTACGGATTCCTTCCTTGAAAGAGATTCTTCCTTATCGTGTAAATGAACCAAAGCTCTATAACGTCACCAACTTATGAAAAAGGGGCGGCCAATTTTTTGCATTTTAATTTTCAACTTAGAATAAAATGGTTGAATAAGGAATTTTTTTCCCATATCTTATCTTGTCTGTGCTTCTCCTGAATTGCGATTTGGTGCCTGAGCGAACTACCCCATTATGACTCGTTCCCTATCCCATCTGCCGACAAAAAAATAAATAAAACACACTATAAGAAGGATCTCAGTGATCGGGAACGTCCCGCAGCAGCCTTGTGTAGTTTTCCGCAACGGGGTCTCGGAAATAAAAAGGGTTGCGATAGCGATTGAGAAGCGGGGGCCGTTAATGGGCTTAAATTCAGCTTATGGACCGGGCAAAACCTTCTCGCCCTTTATGTTCAAACAGATTGTGGGGGCAACGGAGAGTAGGTGGGGGGACAAAGAAGATCGTGATCGGCATGGAAACAAAAGAGCTGAGGCATCGAGAAATAAAGGAAGTGGAGCGCGGGGTTTGAGATTCGAGGCGGCCGGCGAAGGAATTTATTGACGAGAAGAAAGCTTTCGATGAGGAGTTGTGAAGGGTGAATAGAGGATGTGTTGAGATTTGATGAGGCCGGTAAAGCGAAGCGGATGCCATATTCTGATCGAGATGGAGACTTCGTGGAAGCACGAAATAGTTCTATTTTTATTTAATTTTTTTATTTTCAAACCACCGAATACACTCATATTGGCCATTTTGCATCGGGGTATTCAACAAATTTAACAACTAAACGTACACGAACAACCATGCCCTGGGCAGGGGAAATCTACCCAGGCGGGACTCGAACCCGCGGCCTCTTGTCTGGCAGGCGAGGACTTTACCCCGCCGCCACCGAGGCAGGCAAATATTCGTCTAATAGTTCAATTTCAATTCAAGTTCAATTAATACGCCTATTTTCAAGATTTAAATATTATATTTTTATTATCATACAAACTGACTGCGTACGACTTTTTAAGTAAAAAACATTATGCGATAAGGTTTATCATGAGCTTGAATATTGCAGCGAATTACCAAAACTTGTTGTTTTCACCACATTTGACAATGTTGTAATATCAGTGTGGTAATTTATTTTGTTCTTATTGTTTTATTTTCTAACAAAGTATTAAAATTTCTCGTATATATATTAATAATAATAATAATAATAAACTTTATTTAAAAAAAACTATTTTTATTTAAATAATCGTAAATAAGGAAAGTGAATAGGATAAACTTAGCTTAGGAATAGCTTAGGAACTTAGCTTAGCTTAGGATAAGCTTAGGAACACTAATAGGATAGCTGCGATAAACCAATCATTCGATTACTTCCAATTCATGGTGACAATCCTATTGACTCATATTTACCAAGCCCTTGTCATTATTTACCAATATCAAATGTGATGTATTAAGAAGGCGCAACACTCCTCCTCGATCTATCTATTTCGTAACGTATTACTGTTAAAACCATACGCTAAAATCTTGACATTTTTTGAGCAGTGAATGCATTGTGTAATGTGTATACCCATTTAAACTCTTTCCTGCATCTTGAATATGACATTTTTCACTCGGAGTTAGTTTTTTTATTATTTTTACTCGTTTATAAATTTTGACATGGGTTTTTTACGTGAAAATTTAAAGATAAATAATGAAGTGAATATAAACTTAACGCAATTATCCACAGAAAAATTTCATATGGAAAAACTTAGTTTCAACTCGGGTATCGATAAAACTGTACTCTCACCAGATGACTTATCAAAAGCGCACTGACAAACTACTTGAAAAATTAAAGTGTTGTTGGTACAATACAAAAAGGTAAATGAAGACCTTGTCTACTGATTTTATAATATCACAAGTTCCCGAAGAGTAATAGATACCTGACGTAAAAAGGTAAAATACCACTGGTTGATCAGAAGTGACATTTTATCTTAATAAATGAGCGAAATAGCCATGTGCGAAACTCTGAGGTTCGTTGCAGGAAGGAGGGAAAAGAGGAGGGAAATGCGGTAAGGAGTGAGATACCAAAGCGAGGAGAGAGACTGGACTACTACATCGCCGGGATGCGAGGAAACGCGCGGAGCTGGGAGGGGTTTTAAGGCTATTACTTAATCAGGGCGTACTTGCATCCTCACACGTTCTCTTCCGCGGTCTTTAATATACCTGAAAAGTAGGTCGGTGTCGAAGAGAGGAAGGGCGCTGCTGAAAAACCGTGCAGACATGCGCCTTGGTTCTTCGCCGTGCTAAGGGTTAAGGATCAGGCATGCACGGTGTAGGAGATGCCGGGAGTAGAGGGTTAACTGGGCTAGTGTTGGGGTTGGGTATGGGTCGCCGTGGAGAAGGGATATATAGATAAAAGTCTTTATTCAGCAGAGGATGTGGCTAATAAGTCCCTCTTACATTCAACTCGCGGGAAAGGCGGTCGGATAGGGTCGAAGAAAAGCCTGAAAGACGAGTGCAGAGGCCGGGAGAGCAGGTCAAAGCCACTGTGAGGCTAAGTAGTGAAAGGAGTGAGATGGGTTGAAAGAAAAAGAGATAAGGAGAGTAGCAAATAAGATTAGTAAGGATTCCTCGGACAATATCCTTTAGCCGAGAATTCACTCGACCGGAGAACTTTAAGACTTTGATTTCTGTTTTTTTTTCTGCAGCCATTTAGGATAAATTAAAAGTTCTGGGAAAAATATTATCTTTCAGCCTTTTGGTACATATAATTGAAAATTAAAATAAGTTATTTCCATTATAAAAATAGTTTAAAGAGATGTGCGCAGTAAAACATCAATACGAATCGTTTTGAACAGTCAACGGCTATTACGATGTAATTTGAATGGAAAACATATAAACCCTTTATTTATAAGTTTTATAAATTTTTCGCATATATACACATGAGTAACAATTTTTTTGTTACGAATAAAGTCAAATGTCGACCCTTATTTTCTGGCTTGATAATGGCGTAATGGATTATTTCTGGCCATTTTGCGGCCATCTAGATCTATAACCAAACCATAATGGAATATACCTATGTCACATCTTTTGTTTTCATACTTTATTTCTTATCGCTATTTATACTATGAGGAATATGTTTATTTCTTTGGGATAAATTATATGTACGCTTCTATACATATTCCTAACAGCACATGATAAATACACATAAAAACTCATTAAAGGCATACATTAATGGGAAATTAAAAGGAAAAGACGGAGAATTCGATCAGCCGAAGAAAAGTTAGCGTATATATTTTAGCTTTACAGCTATTCAGAAGAAATAAAGTAGCATTTGAATGAATAAAAAACATAGCATTACGAATAAGGTCTAAGCTGCACTGTTTAGCAAAAACGCTCAGTAAAAAATGCTGCCAGCATACTGTGGAATGAAATTGAAAATAGCTGGCCAAAATCTAAAAATTGTTTTTGAGTATGGAAGTTGAAAATTTGCACAATTGTTGTCAATGCATTAGGGAATGCTAATACAACAAATTTCGCAAAATTGGCCACATTGTTTTTTTTTTTAAATTCAGCATACTATATGAAAGTGTTAGTAAGTCACCTTTTGTAGGAAATAAATGAAAAAAGGTTACCTATTTACTGCAAGATATATGCATCACACATGCACCATTGCATTAAAAAAAACTCTGATAAGTTTCAATTTCCATACTAAAAAAGAAAGTCGTGAGGTTTTCACTATCTCTATTTCGATTTCAGCCCGAGACGTGGCTCTACCTTTGCAGCATCATTTTGAAGTTCAATTCGAACAGGAGGTGGTCACTGCTTCGACATATGCTTGACATGAATTATTCATGCAATACTTTTGCCGAGATTACACTACGTAAAGGAAGAATTTGACAAATATACTATCATATAGGCCACTCAAAACTGCTGAACAAGATAAGTCGCGGTCTTCTCTTTTTACTCTTCTCTGCTTACTTCCAAAAATACCATTAATTTCTCGTTGGCGGTAGATTTTTCAATAGCATGTAAAATTTTGCATATGCCCCTTTAGTTTTTCATTAAAAACTATCTAAAGATGGCATAAGTTATCAGGATGTATGCTTCGATTCTTATTAACGGGCGAAATATCACGATTTTTATCCGACAACCACTAATCAACAATGGTCAAAATTCAATATTGGATTTGCAATATATTTAAATTCGTTTTAATTTTTAGTGGTTCATTAAAAACTATTTAAAGAAGGTATTCAGTGGCGTAAGTCATGAGGATGTATACTTCGATTCTTATTAACGGGCGAAATATCACCATTTTTATCCGACAACCATTAATCACCAATGGTCAAAACACAATATTGGATTCCAAATACATTTAAATTCGTTGATATTCCTCGAAATTCCATAGAATATCCCAGACCCTCTCTATACTGTCCGTCCCGTAATGAGATCGCTGAAATCGGAGGGAAGGAGAGCGGCATTTCTGCGGCGATTGCGGGAGCGACTTAAGGATGAAAACGGCGAGGAGGCCGGGAACGGAGGCGGAAGTCCCATAAGCCCCTGCGCCGCCAGAGCGTCTTTGCTAGCCAAGAAAAGAGCGGTGGAATTCCAGGCTGAAATGCGCGGAAGGAAGGAGTCGTGGGAGAGAAGGCCACAGAGCATAGGAGGCGGTCGTCCAAGGGAACAGTAAGGGGTTGCAAGTGTTTTTAAGGAGCAGGGCCGGCTGCAACGGGCACTCCCATTGAATCCATTATGATGCAGTGGTGGAAAATGGATTCTTGAGGTTGCGAGCCTTTTTCTCACAGCCATCTTCGGAATCATCATAGTGTCTTCTCAATCAACCAATGAACACTAAAGCACTGAATTAAACTAGATACTTTGTTAGCAGTTACACGTAAGGGTGCAATTCGCCAGAAAAGATCCTTTGATTTAGCATGGAACCGTTCTTGGAAGAAGATGACTTGGCGGCATAGCTGATAGCATTCCTGTCAATCGTTAGATCCAAGCTCAAATGCCAGTTAAGCCATACCGATCTTAACTAAAGTTATGTATGGCTATGGCTAGCTCTTAGTTAAATGATTTTCACTCTTGAAGTAAATAACTACAATTACTAACTTCCTTTTAAAATTGTTACTAATCCGTTTTGCGTTGAAGTATTTACCAATAATTTAAGTATACCGGGACTAGCCACGGTGATAACTTTACGGGAGTCACCCGCAATGCACAATTGTGCGAAAAATCCACAGAGAAAAAAATCATTCGCCTTGACCGGGATCCGAACCCGGATCCCTCGATTTCCGGCCGAGTGCTTTAGCCAGTTAAGCTATAGCCGGCATAGTCCACAAATTTCCACAGGGAAGAATGACGCCTCGGTAGCTTAACTGGCTAAAGCACTCGGCCGGAAATCGAGGGATCCGGGTTCGAATCCCGGTCAAGGCGAATGATTTTTTCTCTGTGGATTTTTCGCACAATTGTGCATTGCGGGTGACTCCCGTAAAGTTATCACCGTGGCTAGTCCCGGTATACTTAAATTCGTCGAGAGAGAACACCCCTTGTGTTCAAAGTTCGGGCTTTACTCTCCGGCTGTGGCGCCGTGCGCACGATTTGGACTGCTCGTCGCATAATATGCTCGGCAGTCCATACCACCATGTCCGGTATAGTCCACAAATTTCCACAGGGAAGAATGACGCCTCGGTAGCTTAACTGGCTAAAGCACTCGAAATCGAGGAATCCGGGTTCGAATCCCGGTCAAGGCGAATGATTTTTTTCTCTGTGGATTTTTCGCACAATATTTACCAATAGTAAATGCATTTCAGATAAAAATAGTTGATTATCAGGAAACTATATGCCTATCCTAAAAACCTAAATGCTATTAAAATGTTTAAAGGACAAAAAACGAGATGGAGTTTTCTAGGTCAGCATTATAAGTATAATCTGTGAACATTCCTATAATTTGGTTAGTGCTTTGTGTAACTAATATCAATAAATTATTTTACAGTTATTCGACATTATAATCTCAAGTTAACAAAAACCTTGTGATATATTTCCGCACTCCTTGACTCAATTACTTTCCCATAAATCCATCTCACCAAAAGTAGATTTTACGATGGTAACGAAAGCTATCAGTAGCCTTGTTAACATTTACCGTAAAAACCTGATGGAAGAAAAAAGGTGTGCGTAATAGATTTAATCTAAAACGTGGTGTAACTTAACTGGAAATTCTACTAGCTGAAGTCAAGCATATTTTAAAGATCTTTAGATGAGGATAGGAGGACGTAGGTACGACGCTGCAGTGAGTATAGGAGGCGCTCGTCTCGGAAAGCAGCTAGGGACGCGTAGATTCATAAGCAGCTGCAGCGAATATTCCATTTGCATCCATTGTGGTGCAGTGGTGGGAAAAGGGTTCTTGTGGACACGTGCCCAGTAGTTTCCACGGCTCAGTAGTTAGTCGCCATGGCTCTCCCGCTGTGAGCTCACTTCCAGAACAATGCAACATACGTATTGCGAGTTGGTTTACCCACCCACTGGAAACGGCTCGTCATTCCCCTTGCTACTAACTTTCGCAGGTCTAACTAAGCTGTCTATCCAGCAACCCATTTTCGAGGTAGACTTCCTACTGCCTCGTTAAAAGGACGCAATAAAGACACAAATATGTGGTCATTAATCAAAGCCCATTATCGTAATATACAAGGTTGTCATAAAAAATGGCGCGGTTTTTAACATGGCTCAAACGAAAACATATTAATTACTTACAGTTTTCCTGTTCAGTTTTCGCTTTTGCCGTCTCAAACAGTCTTTTTTTACGTGATATATTTCAATACGAGCGTCCTTATAAAATCGACAATAGGGATACCCGGCGTAGACATTAGCTTGCTCCTAACGAAAGACGCCAATGGTACCAATTAACGTACCATCTGACGGACGGAGTTCTGCACTTCTCAAGCTACTCAAGCATGGATCAGGTGGCCTCTGAGAAATAGCTGCCACCCTACTACTTGTGCAACGCCTTATGTGAATTTTTTGCGACTAAACCACAATCATTCTCATTTTCCATCGAAAATACGAGCCATTAACTATATATTCCGATATAACCTTTCCAAGAGGTACACTGCAATGTCCGAGGAAGAGGACTATTTCGGATTGCTTTCCTTTCCACAATAAATTACACGAAGCAGGTAAATTGCATCCCTTTGATTAAATCGATAATTGTTATAGCTATCTAAACTGTTAAAATTCACGTAATTTACCTGCTTCGTGTAATTTATTGTGGAAAGGAAAGAAGTCCGAAATAGTCCTCTTCCTCGGACAATATCCACGGATACATATGCTCCTTCAGAAATGAAACCATGTATCGCATACGTACGTAAGTTTCCCATTTTTTCAAACTAGCCTAACTTTTATTACGATGGCTAAGTAAAAGCCCATTACATAGCGGCGTCGTTGTTTCATCCATCCATTGTACAACCGTTTCTCTTCGCTGTGCACGTGTTACAGACTCCAGAATGTACGCCGCCTTTCCCCCGTAAAAACACCTCTGCATTTTTCCACAGCTGTCACCGCCTTTCCGTTCCGACACGAAACGGACATATTTAGAACAAGTTTAGAATTACTTTTAAATCGTCCAAGATAAATTGCTCGCGAAAATACCGTTAAACTCTAAAATTATTCTATTGCGCCAATAGACAGGGAATTAAGGTAAACCGCGATATCTCGTCAGGTTAATTTGAGTGTCATTTACCTAACCAATATTATTCAAATTGCAACCTACGTATATTCCCATTGTAACAATAATTCTGTGTATATTACTATTACGGAAAGAAAAATGATGGAAATGGACTGTGAGGTGTTATATGTTAACATACGGATACAGAGGATATAAAAATGCATAAAGCGCACAAATAAATAACACAAAGACTGAAAGTCGACAAGAAAATTAAATAAAAGCAAACCTTGTCGAGGCTTCTCTCATATCTAGACTCCAGAATCAGTTTTATACTACCCTAAAAATGCACCTAAATGACCTAGAAAGGTAAATATGTACGATATGTACCAAGTAGGCGCGAAAAAATATATTTTCCGACAATTCTGATAAAAAGACAGTCGGTAAAAATACTCGATCAAGTAAAAACGGCTAACACTACAGCGGTGGCCTATGTAAAAACTCCGTTGGCGTCGTAAATAATAATTTCCAGGAGAGGAGACATACCTTCAGGTCGCGGTCGGGAGGGAGAGGATTATACAAGTGCCAAGGAAAAACAAGGAAGGCAGTGGCGTACACTCGGAGTACAATGCCTCACACGGCAAGGGAAGGCTTGATAAGTCAACAATTCATGCAAATGCAACTTTTGATTTACGGTTTCGACGAAAGCATAAGAGTTCTTCCCTCCTCGCAACTGGCTCAGCCTTATCTTAACTCCCACCCCAGTCACCATTGTCTCTCTCTCTCTCTCTCTACCTCTTCTCCAACCCAGAGTCTTTCTCTTCGTAACGAAAGCCCGCAGCCCTTCTCCCCCACCCATAACACCCGCTACACAGAGGTAAGCTTCCAGATGTTGCGAGCCGGCGACATATGCAGAGAACTTCCGGCCCGAGGATTGCTCTCATGGATTTGTGATGCTATGGCGCCGACACTAATTTTTACTTCCCTTATTGGGTTTAGTCGCACTCACCACGCATGTTCCCGCACGTCCGCGCATTAACATGCAAATCCCACGGGCTTAGGCAACATCCTCGCATTCATAAGCGCTTGAATCGCACAATGAATGCGTGAAAAACGCCGTCCGGCACATGAAAAATCATTTTATCTTCTCGATAGTTTATGTATCAACACCTAAAAAATTCCGAAGGCATACTCAACGAGATAAATTTCAGTTTGAAGTAGCAGATATTTTAAAATTTCCAACTGAAATATCAATACTGCTAGGTAAATGTTCTCTTGGATAAAATCTGATAAAAAAGGAATTAAATAAGAAGTAAAGGTAGAAAGGTGTTGATTCCTGAATTACGAACACCGCAACTATAAAACATCTTCATTACATAAAAGATATTAGATGGTAAGGGAAATACCATAATTAGAACAACTACTTATCATGGGATACGACAGGAGCATTTACTACGGAATATCAACCTCCCATAGATTAAATAAAAACTAAACTACTGTTAAAAAATGGAAGTAAATAAATCCTCAGTAAAAATAGCACAGCCAATTTCCCTTCCGTCAAAAACAGGTAATTGTTTTCTTATAAAAATTTTTAAATACTAAAAATAAAATTGTATTAACAAAATAAATGATGAAAAAACTAAAATACATATGGTCATAACGTTGAAGTCAGTGTGGGAAGTGAAGTGAACTTTGAGAAAATATACTTCATTAAATAACAGAAAAGTTTATGAGTAGCAAACTTCGAGATCCTCCTGTGTATATGTAGTACTAATGGAATAATAAAATTATGATTAATTTTTTAGCTCAAAAATAATTCCTGTGTATAAACATGCCTAATGTCTTGTAGTTTTGAAAATTCTCCATTTCTAATTCTTAGACCGTCATTTGCGTAATTACTCCACAAGTATTCAATAAAAATTATCACTTACCCACTTCGTCTTACCGAATGCATTATTTTTATCAACCCACTACAATTGAAAATACGGACATTTCACAAAATTTACAGAGCCTGCACAATTGTAGGCAGTCAAAACTTTGCGCTATATCCTCAAATTCTGTAGGCAATGTGTGAGAGACAATGGTCACTCTTTCCACGTGGTCAGTTCTATGTCCACGGCCTGCCATACCGCTTTTCAACAGTTGGACGTACAAAGTTCGGTACAGAATACAGAAATGTATTCAAGGGAAGCATACCCACTCTCTGCAGGGAAAATAGCCAGAAACGCGTCGCATTCTATGCACAGCAAGAGAAGTTAAATGGAATAAACTTTATGATATTTTTGGTGGAGATTTGTTAAGCATCTCCCTGAAACATGCTGAAATTGTCACTAAAATCTCAAAAAATCTTTTTAACATATAAAAACTAAGTGTCGGGTTAGCTCAAAGAATGAATTTCAGTTTTTATCTGATAAAGGTAACATCTAGTCCAGTGGTAAGGTAATTTCCATACGTTCATCATTCGTGCATGCTATTAAGATTTCCAGAAGGAATATTTACTGCGATATTATCCTGTCTGTTATTATCCACCGTCACTGAATAGTTAGAAAGATTTTCTAATGAAGCCTTAAGTAAAAATGTTACTATCATGAAGGTGAATCTCACATTTTATTTAACGACAAAAAAATCCTTCTTCCAACCAATGTTTAATGACATTTTGCCATAAAAACTGGACTTGGTTAACCAACAAAGTACATACATCTTTTTATATATAAGGCTATTTCATAGACAAATTGAAATCTACGACTCTTCGGTTGGCACGAAAAATGATTTAAGGAAACAATTAATGTTGATCATGGCTCCATTTTTTCATTTTACTTGACTATCAGCTAACAGAACGATTTTAGAACAATATGGTACTTTAAAAATAAAGCTGCCTTCTTTCCCAGGAAACACTCACTCTGATACTTCCCAAGATTGCTGATTACCGGAACCATTAATTATAACCCTAAGATCCTTTCTATACATTTTCCACAGCATTCCACGGCCATGAGAAGCATAGGGTAAACCATATACACCTCAATAAATGTTTACACCACTCCAAAAGAAACATCATTTACATATACGCCCACGAGTCATCATGTTAGAAGTTGGACATTCTGGTGGTGATAGTTATCAATCCAGTAAGCTAGTATGAGGAAGTACATCAAAGTATTTACTTAACATGTCAGTAAAGAGTTGGCGAGTTTTGATAGCGCCCTAATATTATAACCATTTTATAACCATTAGTCCGACTGAATAAGCGTTAAATATATCCACACGTAAGCAAGAAGCACCTCTTATTTTTTTCGCTACCGTCAGACAGGGAAACGGTTCAGTTCCAAAATAATACTACATCTATCACCACAAAAGACGTCAGTTCACAATTACCCGAGAGTAAGTCTAGACCTAGAGACCAACCTCCGAGTTTCCTCAGTAACATGAGGGAGTCTACAAGGAAAAGATAAAAAAGAACTCACAACGGTTTACGAGTAAATCAAAGAGGCTCCACATTTTAAGAGGAGGCAGTAATATTTTAGGTCTTTCCCCGGTCTTCAAAGAAAACAAGGGGTGTAGTCAGCCAGAATCAGATTCTTTCCATCCTTTTATACACTCGTGGACCCTTTACACCTCGTACTCACCCTGTTCCGTGCTCTTTACACCGCATCCTTCCTCAAACAGTAGCACCCCCAGGGCCAGCATCCCTTCCACGCCAACGGTTATGCCCCGGTACTTTTTTTCCCCCTATCCTTTTGCACCCCTCTGAAATATTGCCAGTTCCATTCTCGCCGGCCACACCGCTAAAGAATAAAAGAGGGAAGCGAAGTCGTAGATACGGGGCGGTAAGGCGGAAGGGATTTCCTTTGCGTGTAAATATTTTTTTCCTTTCCTCTCTTCTTTGTTTCAGTGGGGAAAGGCGGTGGAAGGGAGAATAGGACACGGAAAGAGCAGTGAGAGGAATGAAAAGAACCGGTGGTGTGGTTTTCTGGCATCGTCATGGCTCGAAACCATACGTGTCGCACCCTATTCCGGCAGCGCGACATTGAGGTTAGCGCGCTCCTACCCATCTCCGTACCTTTTCCCTGCTCATGAAGAGCAACGTAGAGAACCCTAAAAACTAGCCATGTTCACCAGTCACCTGCTCTCATTTAAATAAACGCAAAATTGCTTTAAATAATGCCTACTCCAATCATTGTATCGGGGGAGACTACATTTTCCGGCATGAGCAGACCATATTATCCAGAAATATGGTTTAATTTAGGGATACATATTGATAAATGAGTATTGAAATTAAGTACTTTAATTTATACGAAAACTCAATATCGCCTTGACACTAAATATAAAACTCATGATCTGAAACTTTAAAAAATATAAACTATAAAAAATAAAAAAGAATAAAACATAAAGCTACAAGAGAAGATGGCTTTTCTAAGCTATCTCTTGAATGATCCTAAGGGCGTTGAAACCGGGAAATGTTAGATAGACGAAATGGTGTTGAATAAGGTAGGTAGCCTGAAAATAAAATGATATCAGGGAGAGAGAAAGATGGCATTTGGGTTGGTGTAGTACGTGGTTATTAGGAATGGCGCGGGTGGGAACTTGAAGTGAAAAGAATGTGTATTTCAGAGCATCAGCACTTCAGTTATTACAAGCACGTTTAAAGGTCATATGACAAGCTGTATCCACGTAAGTACAGTGACATATGTTTAAAAAACCCACCAAACTGGCGGCAAAAAAGTGGTTGCTGGATAGATGTCAGATAGTCAATGGTTTCACGAGTGATTTATGCTGATATGAACCATTTGTTTGCTTTCTACCTTAAACTGGGGATAGCAGAAAAGTCGAGGAAAGAGTTTGAATGGGAGAAAGAGAGATTGGACATGGGATGAGGAGTAAGGGGAAAGAATAGAACCAGGGCCGTGGTTTTGTGGCCTCGTCATCATCCCGGCGACGAGATAAAATACGCATCCTTCTCAATTCCGGCCGCGCAGCAACAAAGGTTAGCTCTTGCCACGCTATCTTTCCCTTGTTCCCTTAGATTCCAGCACTCCCTACAACATTCTCAGATACCTGTCTTCAAATGCATGGCAAAAATCCTTCTTTGGTTCTCAACCAAACCGATTGATCGGCACCATCCCCGACGTTTCAAAAGAAAGAAGCTTCGTCCCTGAACGCTGCAGAGTGACAGCTGCCAAAACGTCGATACACCCATTCACCAGGTTGGTAACCAAAGAGGAATTACAGCCTCATATTCACCGGGAAAACGTCAAATATTTGGTCAAAAATTCTACTCTTCCTTTACGCTCTTAAGTAGTTAGAAGAAGATAACCCGACAGTAAATCCGACTAGCTCTCCCAGCGATGCAATATCAATCCGAGCAACGAGATCGTTTTCTTGAGAAGAATTACTCGTATGTACAGATATATGGTCAAATGGCTATGCCGCAGTGAAGTAAATAGCGCTTCCAACACGATGAATACCTCGAATTACAGGTTAGGTAAAGTCATCCAATCGGGTAACATGTCTGACCGCAGTTTCCACCATCGATTGTAACCAGGGTAAACGCGAACCATTGTATGATGAGAGTAGTAAAACTGGGACACAAAAGTGGGCCCCAGAAAGTGAGTGCTAAATTAATGGTATTTTTCTATGGAAAAAATGTGGAAGGTGGTCACCTATGTTTATCAAACGACTGAGGAAGTTCGCATATTAGCTGAAATTTAATGAGAACACCCTGAGAATACATTTCCATACACTCATTTGTGCAATGAGTAATCCAAGTATTTTCAAGGCTCCATATATATAACGCTCTATATAACGCCCCATATTTTACGACATTCTGAAACGCATTACGAAGGAAACAGGCGCTTTGAAACAACCGACGGGTGCTTCCCCCAACCCCCCCCCTCGCTACGCCTCTGGTAAATCCTATCTTTAAAAAAGAAGTAAAATAAATGATCTGATCTCCTACAAATTGCCTGCCATCACATCCATCTAAAGCAAAAAGGTTTCCCCACTACACTCCAACAAAATCATGAAGAACCTTTATTTTCACAACGATACAAGCAAAGCAAATGAGATAAGCTGGCAGCTCGATCGAGCAAGGATAGAAAAAAATGCTGTTTCTTTTCAGCCAGTATTCGACGGTGTGATCAGGCATTTCTGTGTACAACGCTATTTATCCGTCCGAAAAATAACTAATTGGTAACCAAATTAATGTTTCAGCCATAATGATCAATTTACAAAAATCATTTGTCAGTAAATCACTTCCAAAATACATCCAACCTTGGAAATTCATTCGTAAGTATCACGCATAGTAAGAAACATGAAATAACTTCAAGGTTAGAGATTTTAATAAGTAATACTGTGGAAACAGTGCTTAAATCATGGTCTTTTTGGATTGATAATAAAGGATAGGATTTTTTCTATAGGAAAAGGCATCAATGTTTACGAGGTGAAGCCACATGTTACTTTGTCCTTTGCCCTAAAAGGTTGATAGCTGAAATGCTGCCATGATGATACAATGGAAAACTTACCTACTTCGTACGACTCAGGCATGCACATTATAAATATAATTTCCCATGTAATTTAAGACGAAAAAATTAAATTCATTCACAATTAGGTTCAAAATCTTTTAAGATGATAATACACGATAAATTCCGCGCAAAGACTGGTATCATTTTGACAGTGGTGACGAGTTCTCGGGATCACCACCGGGTCAGGAGCTCCATATCTGCCGACGTTTCGATGTCCGACTCTGTCATCGTTCAAAGCCCTGAGGACAATGACCGAGTCGGGCATCAAACCGTAGGCAGATATGGAGTTCCTGACCCGGTGGCGATCCCGAGAAGTCTTCACCTAGTCCATTCGCCGGGAAAGCGCGAAATCTTTCTTCAATTTTGACAGTGATGCCGTGATGATATGAGAATACATACATACACTTAAGAAGTCAAAACGACGACCTGACCTCTCAAGAATTGCCTGCTATCACACCTACCTGAAGCAAAAAGTTTTTCCAGTAGCGCTCGGAGAAAACAAATGCAGAACCTTAATTTTCACGGCAACGAAAGCAAAGCAAATGAGTCAAGCTGTTAACGCGGTCGAGCAAGCTTAGAAAAGGCAAAGCTTTTATTCTCAAGGAAATCTTTCGGATTCTCCAGGGATGCTCCCCCGCCGACGGATACAAGCAAAACTCCGCGGAAAGATAAGAAAACGGACAGACATTGAGGGAGTGGAAAGGAGGAAGGCAGTGGAAACAAGCGCGAGGCTGTGAGCGCACAAAAAGTTCCATCGTGCTCCTGCGCTTCACGGCCACTCCACTAAATGCGTGTAAATCTTTCGCCGGAGATAGGGAAACGTTTTTATACCAGTACTGCGATTCTGTTTCCCTCGGCAAGCTTGCTCTTCAATTTCATAAATCGGCGATGAAACAAAAAAAACTAGCTGGAAAGATCCATCTTCTTCTTCCAATATTAGCAGTTTTTTGAGCAAGAAATCGCAGTTATTCGCCGACTCATAAGCTATAGCTACGGAATACCCAACTAATAAATAACTTCTTGTTTCCTCCGCCGCTAAAATTTTTGGCATCGAAATGCATGGCTCCGTAAGGAAGGCTCTTTAACTCTAGGAATCAATTTAGGATCCTTGGCTACTTTAGCAATGCAGCCAATTTCCACTTTGGTTTCGGAAACAGAAAGGGATACACCATAATAAGTTTTATACCCATTTGATGCATACAATTTCCCTTGTCCTTTTTTTCATTCGCAATCCCAAAGCTAACCTGCAAATGACATTACATAAAGTTGCTTTGAAACGATACTGCTTAGGAGGGAATACCCCTGCATATATCAGCTAGTGCTAACTGACAAGTAAAAATTCATATGTAAGGTCTAATATGTTACGAAATTGACTTGAAAATTTTGGTAGCAAATCTCATATATCAACACATAATAAATTTCATGAACAAGAAGATTAGTCAGAAAAAAATATTTTATGCATGGAATGCCTACTGTAAATTATACATGTGGATCGTACACATGGAGAGAAGCTATCAAAATTCAGTAGGATAACTTGTCTTTCATGACTGGAGAGATTATTTTACAGTGCAATGTCAGAATGAAATTGCACACCAAAGTTAAGTTCGATAAACTAATTTGATGTAATAATTTTATATAGATTAAATTATTATTTGTAAATAATCGCTTCATTATTTAAAATAAATAAAATAACTCAAAATGTACTATACAGGCACCCCATCTATGGTAAAAAAGAACAGCAACATGATATTTTTTTCTGCAAGTCACCAGAATCTTATACGGCATTTTTCATCATTTGTTTCCCTCAATGACATCCATTATCCCTGGAAGGTTAATTCTTCCACCAGAGGAGACGTTTGTTTCGTATTGGAAAACAACGGCAATAGTTAATCTACGACACAAAAAACTCGTCCACCAGCTTTGCGTGTTATACCGAAGCGTTTGTATGTGTAACGCGAGGAAAAGGGGTCTGGGACCTCGAAAAGGAAACTTCAAGAGTTGGATGGGACGGATGCCACCCCACTAGCTCTACCTCATAATTCACAGTCCCAAATTCCAAGGCCGTAGTCGGAAGAAGAAACCGATATCGCTTGTCGGAAAGGAGAGAAATTTATGCTCCAAGAAAACGGGAAAACGGATTTCAAGAAATGGAATGAGAGCGAAAAAAAAGACAGAAATAATGATATTGACACTGAAGAATGAACAGGGCAAGCCTCAAAGTAGGTTTTTAGCCCTAAATTCATCCCTTGCGGAGTAAAAAGAAGTGAATTTCCGATTTCTGCCCGTCACAGATTTGACCTCAATCGCACTACAATATTGTTTTCTCCAGCGATTTCCCTCACTGGATATACATGAGAATATAAATAAATCTGCATAGGCTGCACACAGAACCATGAAATGAATAAAGCATGAATTTGTTCCCAGATAAGAAACAAAAGCGGGAAATCTGAGATCAATAATAATTGAATTAACATTGTTTTTAGAAATAAAACGAGTTGATACGTGAAAAACGTTTAATATGAGAAAAATATTAATATTTACAAGTGGAAGCCATTCGTAAATTTAATTTGTCTTTCGCACTTGAAATCGTTTGCTGAAAAACTGCCACGATGTTATGAATGGAATACTTTTTCAATTTATACAATCTAGACATACGCATAATAAAAATTACTTCCTATGCCCGCGAAATAGAAGGCGAAAAAGTTAAATTCATTCAGATTAGAATTCAAACCATTTCTATCATTTAAAATAATAATGCAAGATAAATCCCGCGCAAAAATCATTTCGTGAGTATAATTTGACAGCGATGCCATGATGATACACGTGGATTTTTCCAGCTCAGGTTTTCCCTCTAAAATATCAGGGGGGAAAAATCTTGCCTCGTCGCCGAGAATAATGACCAATTAGTATATTCTACGTCCTCCCACGACAGGATATCCCCTTAATGGACCCTCTTCAACCCATCAGTCAATCGTATCCTGCTATCATTTGTCAACGCTTCCATTCTTCCGAGCTGACGCTATTATCCCCTTTGGCACACATCCAAAAACGTCCACCCATTGTTCGGATATGCATAACAAATTTCCTCACCATTCTGAGCATAGACACATTCCACTGTGGAGAAAAAATATTCCATTGGGTATATTTCACCATCACATTAGATTCACTCACTAAATCCCCAGTGAGTAATGCAAAGATGATGATTTGTTGAGTAGATAACAAAACTTCAAATCCAACGAATAAACTAATCGATCGGTCAGTCTATAGCTTTTATGATACGATAAGATTAAAAATATGTGGAATGACTTGATTCATTTGTTGCCTTAACATAATTTCAGCACTTGCGTATCAATAGCATCACGAAGAAATGGTAATATTCAAGGGAAGCCTGCTTCTTTGCAAATCAGATAAGATTGTACTTCATTTGACTCCATATGCAGTATCTATTTCATTACAATGAACTGGATCTTTTTAAAGCCCTGTGAGCAGTTTTGTTTATTAATCGCAACTACAACAATCAGAATTCTACTTTCGAAAAGAATGAATTAGCTAACATGTAAAAACACACAGAGAGGTTACGCAAATATTTTGCTTCCAACATAATTACAGCAGTCAAAAAAATGCATATGGAAAAATGTGCTCTTCAAAACACGCTTGCTTGCCTCTATTTTACCATGGCACGATTCAAAAGTGAAAACTTAAATAAGACACAATTTCATGTCACAAGATATTTTACAGTTAAAGGTGCAGTTCTGTTTACAGCCATAACTACAGAAGCCAAAATTCTATTTGCACCAACAATGCATACTCTCCTGAGATTTGCGAAGTGTAAGAAAGGATTATATTAATTTTGTCACTTCCCACATAACTTTAGAACCCAAAAATAATGCATACGAAGATATGCAACTATCAACAGAGGCCTACTTCCTGGCAAAGCAAAAGACTCTTATTCTTTGGAACCATTACACGATGAATGTTTAAATATGACGGCATTTCAAGGAAAAGATTATTTACAGTACTGATTGCAATTCTGATCACAGGCATAACTAAAGCACCAAAATTCTACTTGCACTAACAATGTATATTGTAGCGTTAGGTAATTGTTTTTCTTTCCTCTGAAAAACCTCCTTCTTTTCTTCAAATTACAAATTTGTTCTTGTCTTATTCCTTGAAGCAACTCATTCTATTCCTTTCCTCCCCTAAAATATTTGGTGTTCAAATTTAAAACCTTACAATGCTCTTCTAGAACGTTGCAAAATATATGAAACGATTACATAAATTTGTTGCTTTCAGCATAAGTTTAACACTTAAAAGGCCGATGCATAGCAAAAAACATGGAAACTCAACGGAAGCCTGCATCCTAGCAAACCGTACACAAGGATCCGGGACAGGAAACGACGTTGTGTCGGAGACTACATTAGTGCTAGGTACGCCCGTAACACTTCCATCAAGAACAACCTTCGGGATGAAGGCCGTGGATTTTATAAGTACACCATACGTCACGCTTTAAACATCAGCGCGAGCAGAGGACATTTTCGTAGCCTACTTTCCATTTTCCTCGCGAAAGAGCCTTGAAAATTTTTCCAGCGGCGAATAGATTCGATCCAGACCCCTCTAGACCACGCCTGACGTTCCAACCCTTGGATATAATCGACCCGAAGGAAGTAGAGGAAGTGAAGGCAAGAGAACTATACCCCACTCCTCACCTCCTCGTTATGAAAATTGCACTTGGAGTCAGGACGATTGAGAACGAAACCATTTGGAACCCTAGACCCTCTTCCAACCCCCTACCAAAAATTATCTCCTTCCCTTGATTGACCCATTCCCGACACCAACTTCCAAGCTCATCCTCAAATGCCTCTTGTTATGAGAGTAAATGATTGCGGAAATGTGAATGTAATGATAAATTGCGGAAACGATAGAGCAAGTTAGAAAGTATAGGTATTTAGGAAGAAAAATGACTAAAGACTGGAGGAATGAAACGGAGATACGCTAGACGGAGACGGAGAGTTATGGGAAAAGAAGCCTTTTATAAGATGATAAAGGTGATATGTAGCAGCAAGGATCTAGAGCTGAGGAAGACAAAGGCGAAAAGCTAAGTATGGAGTGTTGTACTGGATGGATGTGAAACGTAGACCTTGGGACTAGGAGATTGGCATACGATGTACGATCTGAGATATGGGTGTAGAGGAGGTTCGATATTGGCAAGTGGAATCAAAGTAGCTGACATCTGGTGGCCAATTTGTGCTTCAGGAGGTAAAAATTCATAAGATATGGTGTATGAAAATAATTTGTATGAGTTATAAAGGCTATTTATCACTGAAGGATCTAAGCTTTTCCCGGCGAATAGACTGGAGGAAGAGTTCTCGGGTTTCCAGCCAGGTCCAGGAGTTTTTTAGCACCGACGTTTCGAGGGCGAAGTCTGCCATCATCTTCAGGGTTCACCGAGAACTCTTCCTCCAGCTATTAATCACTATTTATCCAAAATTTGTGAAAACTTCGTCATTCAAGCTAACAATAAGAGGTTAATCATGGTAAGACATGCAATTTAATCAGTTCACGCTTAAAACTAGAATGAGTAGCTTTTTGTACCTACTTTCACGGTCCCAACACGGAACCGTTTTTAACTACCCACCAATGGCGCCCCACAACCGGTCAGTAAAAGCCCCAACGAAATAGCCACCGGAAAACTTCCCTCTTTCCCCCAATAGGTTATTCCAAGCAACCCCTCACGATCGAGAAAATTCTTCGCCTTAAACGGCGATTGGGTGCGGTACGTAGGCTTTATAAACGCCACTACACCACTGAAACAGGAACGGCTGAAATCGGATGTGGAAGTAATATCATTCGGTCACGAAACCTCTAAGTGGTCGGGATAGTTTTAAACCAGAACCCATAAGATGCGGGTGGAGGGTAACGGTTCTCAACCATTCCGATTGCATCGAGGCATAGGTAGACACAAATTAGTGTGACCGGAATCTTAAGTCGACGGGGGAAATCTATACCAGTCGTTTTCCCAAGTCGTTCAATCTCATTTATACTGTATCCGTCCTCACCTCGATCTTTCGTTTTATTTTTGATCTAATCTTCCGAGTCAAAAACAGCAGGTGGTATTTTTGCCGAGGGCATTTCATCGGCAATCAAGGGAAAAGGTAATAAAGAAAAGTTAGAAAACAAATGCGAACTTTCATTATCAAATGATTACCGACATTTGCCGCAAAGAAAAAAAGATCGGCCTTAAAATAGCTATATCCATATCTTGCGCTGCGTTTTTGAGAGAGGTAACAGATACAGTTGCAGTACACACTTTCGGTTGAAATATCTCGGTGCCATTAGGGTTTCAGAAAATATTAGGGTTTCCTGCAAAATTAGAACAGGGTGCTTACCAAAATTAGAGGCTGAAAATTATAAAATTGTGAACACATACGAGAATATTATATACTGCTTAAGTAGATATGGGCTAATGCATAGGCTGCATAAAGGTTCGTTTTTTGGGATACATGTCAAAGTAAAATAGTAGCCGGACATAATCACTACAAAATTAGAAGTATATCATCCTGAAGCAAAAACTATAATTACAACAACAAATGTTATTTCTACAGTTTCACGAGAAAATCGCCATGGTAAACTACAGAAATTAGCATGAAACTATTTACAGCGGTTTATTTTTTTAATGAGTTAATGCACACTTACCACCACATGTACGAAACCATGACCAACCATTTACCATATGAAACCATATATTTCAGTAGGAGATTATTTAATAATGAAAAAAATAAGATTTTTTACTCCAAAATATGTTGCATGAAGGTGAGAACTAAAAATTTCCTTTTTGGAACACGGCATATTGGTTGGAAACTTCACGTAGTTCAAGAAAATTTTCGAAGCATGGAGTCAAACCATTATTATTGGACAGAAATAACACAAAAGCAGATATTTAGTACTGCTAAGCCTTATTCTGTACGACCTAACTTTATAGTCCTCAGCACTGAATAGTTTGCGAAGGACAAAAGCCTTGGAGACCGTTTATCTCCTAAAATGTCCAAGGTGGACAAAGCGAGCGCTAAATGGCTTAGGCCGAACTTCGGGACAAAATTACAAGCTCGACAAAGACTTCTCGGGCGATAAACGTAGCAAAACTTGGACACATTAGAGATGTAGGCAGTGACCCTGGAAGTGAACAACGGCGGTACGAAGTACGGCATCGTACGTAGCTAAAGGATAATATAAACCATGATATTCAATATTTGGCGCAAGAGTTGAAAAATTGAAATTCTTATCGTAAGGTTTACTGGGAGTGATATAAATCTAAGGTCATTCGCACACTGGCTGAAGAGAGGTAGAAGGAAAACCTGGCGCCGTTCTTAATCTGTTTCCAATGAAAGGCAGAGAAGGATCACGCCACAGCGATCTATCCAACAAAAGCTCCACTGTGCTTCAAGTGGTCTTCGCAAGGCGTCTCATCTCCGACAACAAAGGGATTGGAATATGGAACTTACTGTTGTCAGTTAGTGGCACGCCAAAGATTAACCATCCTACCCAACCGATCAGTCGCAGTCCTTAATGATAGAATTTATAAAAACGATGACAGTTTTGTGATTTTAAAATAGCACCTAGTTGATAGTAATTTTTTTATCACTAATTTTATTTGCTGTGCCTCACACTATGACTTGCATAGTTATTCTTTCATTATCAGAACAGCTCTCATAGAATAAATATGGGTTTGGCATATAAATACATAAAAAGTTATGAATTATACATACTTCTCCTCATCCATAGGGCATAGAATGACGCCATTAGATCATTAAGCCTAAATGCTAGTTACTTGGTTTTGCACCAGTGCCCACCCATGGATACCTAAAGGATTTCATAGATGAAGGTCGAAAGCCCTTCCAGGGTAGAAGAAAGCCGTCTCTAAGGAGAGAAGGCAAAACCGAACGCGCTTGAGGATAAGAAGGAAGAAGAGAGGAGAGAAAAAATATTCGAATCAAGACTTGCGGATGTTTGCGGCAGAGATATGAGGGTTTTTTTCGGAGATGTGGTCAGCATCGGAGGTCCGAGCGGAGAGGGAATACGCTTAGGCAAGTCGGACATGAATCCTTATCGGCAGCGAAGGTACGGCTCTTCCTCGGCAACGATAATGGCCGCCGTTCGGGAAAAAAAGGGGTAGTCGTGCTTGGAAAACGGCAAAGGTCTTCCCAGAAACCATCCTTCTTTCTAAAATCCCAGGGACGCAGGGTGGAATAAAAGGATTCTGAATGCAAATAGGTGAGCCGGAGGAAGGAAAAGGTATATCTTTTTTTATTCTTGCAAAAAGCGCACAAAAATGGAATGGGAGCAGTGTCATATGCCGGCCAAGCTCCACGTGAAACCAACGAAACTATTCCGATGCAAGGATATTGGAAATTATTCATCGAATCAGTTGTACATAGATTACGAGATAAGATCATAAAACATGTATATGCAGTGCATTTTATGCACGCCCCATATTACTTTTCAATTAAATAACTTTAAATCACTCCTAACTTATGCTTATGTGAAAAACGCATAGAGCGCCTCATTATTGAGGTCTGGCACAAAATTCCATGACAAACTCATACTTGTGGAACGCACCAATTGTTTAGCAAACATTGTTCAAGTTCACACGCTTAGACATTTTTCTGGCATAGTTATTTAATCATTTCCGGCTATTGGTGTACCATAAATCATACTACCATAAGTGGAAATAATACATGAACTATTAATTCAATTTAAAATTCAAATTGTTCTTTCACAGACAAATTTGAGGCGAGCTTGTAATGATTTTGAATAACTTTTATATTAGAAATTTTTAAAACTAAAATATGCAATAATTACTACGGTGAACTCAATAGGGGTTCTCCTATCAGATAACTAAAAGATCCCAAATGTTTAATGCTATTCTATCTATCACTTGGTGTTATTGAGATATATAATCCGATGAATAGTCGAATTCAGCCTAAGAGAGTCACCAGTTAAGAGTGGCGAGGCTATTCCTGTAATCTATCTAATGTAATCCTCACATATTCAAATTATCTTCATTAATTAAATTTTTACTAAACCAATTAAATTGATTAATTTATTTCATATAGTTCCAAAGGTTCCAATTATTTATCGAAATCAATGTAAGGTAAAAGCGTACTCTACCAGTATTTTTTTATCCAAGGTAACAATT
This sequence comes from Ischnura elegans, assembly GCF_921293095.1. Taxonomy (NCBI): domain Eukaryota; kingdom Metazoa; phylum Arthropoda; class Insecta; order Odonata; family Coenagrionidae; genus Ischnura; species Ischnura elegans. The sequence continues at coordinate 88,011,278 of NC_060255.1, read as the reverse complement.
TAATTCGAAAGTTGCAAAACGGCGAATTAAATGAGAAAGCGTAGTACCAATGAAAACAAAATAACGCTGCAAAACGCACTGAATTAAGAGACGGTTACAAAACCAGGCAAGTTCCAACTAACTAATTTAAGAGCAATTTAATGGAGCATTCAATTGTATAATTCGCTTAATTTCCCTCTCCCCACGTTGGCCCACTCCTCACAACGGCAAATGGGGTAAATGCTCGCTTTTTTCCCCTGTTATGGAATGATTGCCATATTCTCTCGAAAATTTAACGAGAATTACATCTGCTCGAAAGGGTTCCGGCACAAGATGTTATTATTCGCGCATCAAATCTACTCGTAACGCGCGTCAAGTGAAGGAAACCAGTGACGATGGAGCCCGAGGCATATCTAAACATTCCTGACTCCGCCCTTTCGGTGTATACCCTAAACATTTTGAGCGCAGATAAAAACCGAAGGCTGGTGTTTGTTAGACGCGAATAAAAGTAGCTGCGGCGGAATATTGACTGAGATAAGGGAGTGTTGCCGACAGCAGACGACCTCCTGAAATGGATGGCCCAAGTTTCTTCTTCCGAAGTCCACTAAATAATCCCCCTTGAAATGTTCCTCGAGGCAATGACATAGAAAATTAACGGTGCTCTATAAATTATTTGGTCCCACCACCTATTTCTGCTAATGATAAGCAAATGAGGAAAAATATCTGAAAATGCGAACTTTCAAACAGATATTAAACGGCAAGTTATAGGCTGCCATTGTGATCCTGAGGCAGACAAGCGAATTGAACTACTACGCAATCTTTTACACCTAAACGGTGAAATAAATTAACTTGACCTTCTCCCAGGAGGCTCATTAGCATTAATCATTCATGACATTGCTCCATATTGCACTTCTGTTTCTACTGTAAAAATTAAATTGCAACTAAAAGAATAAGCCAAAAGACAATAAATCTTAAAGAACTGAAATAACCTTACTAAGCTATTAAAAACTTATTATAATTTAAATTTTGTTATATTTACTGCAATGAGCTTAATTCATAAGGAGAGCAAACACTCGCTTTCAGCTTCTTTATATAATATCTATTCAAGTTTAGTAAACAATCAGGTTAAGTGTTCACTTAAAATTTATCGTCAATCATGACTATTGAATTATTAATGGTTAAGAAAAGATAATGCGAATTCAATTTTCAAGAAAACACCAAGGTAACTGATTAATGAGAATTTTTTTTTAAAAAGCTCGCAGAAAAAAATGAGTTAGGAAAGGAAAGGGCGCATTCTCATCTTAATTTTTCACCCATCATCATCAGTGCTTTGGCATGCGACGTGAAATACACACCCAAACAATTCGGTCAGCTATCCCATCATTCTATTTTACTATCAAATCATTTATGTCCCCGCGAAAAACGCTGATCTGAAGATAAAGCGGAAAAACAACCATTTTCTCTCATCTTGCAGCAAAAAATCTCCGACCAAGGTATTCGTGTAAATTTTTAATTATCGAACCATTAAAAAAATCAAAGCTAGGCCAATAGTTATTTGAGGAATTAACCAGTACTTTATAAATATCTGATAATAACTAATACTGATAGTGACTAATCAATGGATTAGTTCATTTACCGATTGCCAGTTTCTCATTGAATTTCATCGCGGCGATTACAAATCATTAGCACTTATACCGCAAGCCTCATTTGGAGCTTCTAGCATATGTTTTAATTAATGAATAAAAGAAGTGAGGTTTACCGTAGATATCGAATCACCGCACCGGCGAGATAAAAATTAATGACGATCGTAAATGCAAATTACTACCCGTTAACGAGAAAGGCTGTATGTAAATTCGATAGATAAGGTAATGATAAAATAAATTTTACTTTTCCACAAATAAATTAATGAATTTATATTAATTAAAATAACGAGGCACTCTTTAAAAGACGGTACGCGTTTTAATCCAGGTATTTACTACATACTACATTATTCTATTCCGCAATGGTCCTGTTGATGATGGTTTGCTTTCCTCCTTCATAAGAAATCCATACGTTCATGACTGCTAATTCGATACCTCCACTGAATAAACGCCCATAAATCGCCCATCGAATCAAATCCGCTCATCTAGTACTATAAGGGCTATCTAGATGAGCGCATTTAATTCGATGGGCGATTGTTGAGCGTTTATGCAGTGGAGGTATCGAATTGTTTTTCATGCAAGTGCGTAAGAAAGGATGCAACCCTAAGAGCTAACTTCACATCATTTTTATGAAGATATTTTATTGTAATGTATATTCTAAAAAAACTCAGGTGAATATTACCAGAAAAGAGCGTAAAACATTCGCGTGCAGAGGTTCAAATTAGGAAAACGTAAGAAAACGAAACGAAAATGGATGTCATGTGACTGAAATATGTAAGAAGAAGTTTCACATAGAGGATAATGTAATTAAAGTACTAACGTATGAAATACATGACCATAATGACATATTTCCATCCAGATTATGAACTCGTTTATCCGATTATTATGCAAAACCAGAGTTATTTCATGCAATTCTACTTGTAGAAAATAAACATCAAATCAGAACGTCTGAGTACATTTAATATACATGACAGACCTTGAGTCGAAAATCTGACAATAAAAGTGTTAATAAATCAGGAAGTTCTACGAAAGAGCTCTTATATTAGACGAGAACTGCAAATTGTGAGCGTCACTGATGTAGATTCGACAGCATGTCGGCCAATATCAATCCCCAATATCTCTTTATGGCACCTATTCCACCCCATAAGAATGGCAAGCAAAACGAAGAACCCTCCTTTCCCAGAAATAATGCACAGTGGTTCACCCCTCAGTTCAATAGCCAAAGATTTTTTTTCCTTATACGTTTTCCCTTCCTGAATGACTGTTTTTTTTTAACGACGGGAACCCATATCCCCTGTAGCCCTACATCGTTATTAACAACGGACTTCAACAGTCGCACTGTCATCCACACGATTAACGTCCATTGCCTTCATATCCACCAGGGCCATGTGCTGCCCATTCTCTTTTTCCCGTCATGGTAATCCACTCCTCAACATTTCACCCACTTCTCGGGTCAAAATGCCATGCTGCTCAGCATACTGGAAGTTTTCGAAGATGACTGTAGCCGTTATACAATGTTTTCAGGAGTGAAATTCGCATTTTTCATGAGGAACTAGCAAAAAATATTGGAAGCTTTCTTTTTCTGCAAACACGGATGCGTACCGAATTAGTTACCGAACTATGGTAATACAAACATTACCTTAGTTACATCAAAGGTTGGCACAAAATAAACATAACGTAACGCAACTTCCACAGAATAATGAAAAATTTTCAACACCAATGTTATTGGATATTGGTAGAAAATTCCAAGTTTATAACAGGAATTGAGAAAATTTTTCTAAGTAAGGAAAACATAAATATTTATCAAAGCTTTTTAAAAGATACTAGCATGATCATAAAAAAATATCAAAAAAAGATAATTAAAGTTGGTCATCCTTTTCAAAATTGCCTTTGTACCCATCACCTACAATCACTTTTTGAAAATGTATGATCAATCAACAGTTTAATTAATTTCGTTGTCATTCATAACTTAGCATTTTTGACCCTATTTGCAAAAGGTGCCAACAATGGTTTCGTTTATCAATTTTCTTAACCGTTGATTGTGATAGTTTGACACGTATAGACACACTACTTTCCAAAACTAGTTTTAAATAGACCCATTTTCCAATCTATCACCGACTTTTCGAGCTATCCACAATGAAAACTTGATCTCCTTACCTCTTTCGTAGATAAGCTTAAGATTTCACGATTTCATACGGAGTGGTATACCGCTACCCAACTTCCGCTTGGTCTAGCACATGGGCCTACATTGGCTCATCATTGCTGACACTCTTTTGATATTTCCTAGCCTCCACGAAAGGAACTTATTTAACTAGTAAATGAGCCAGAACTTGAGTAGAAACGCCAATCCATGGAAAGTGGTAAGTAACTTTCGCGTTCTTCCTATTTTCAACTTGTTAGAGAAGGAATAATTAGGGAGGAATATTTGCTTGAATATTAATTTTTTCACAGTTTTGCAGCGAGCATATGGGATCCAGTGCAGAAAGACTTAATCCTTGAACGTTATAATATACAAGGAAAGCTGTGTGATTTGCTAAAAACTGCTACGGGCGTACAGAGCGTTTACATTGATGTAAAACGAATTGGAATGGGAACCAATGGAGACTCAAAGGCTGCGCGATAGGCTTAAATAGGTTGAGCAATAGGGAATAGATATTTGTAAGAGCAACATAGAGAACATAGTATTAGAGCTCCACTATATTTCCAGCTCATACAGATACAAAAAAGTAAGATAAATATTTCGCCAAACGAATAGGTATCGGAGTTTGTTTTTCCCCCGAACAACACAGACCTACGATAATAATTGCTAAGCGTAATTTTCTTAGAGCATTATGTAAAGTTTAACAGTACAGAAGTAAAGAGATGATGATTGGTTTTACAAATTACAACCCGTAATATACTGATTTTTCACACGTTACAGAGCGAAATTAGTACCAACAGTACTCCTCCGTTAATGTTAAGCACTCTCCGTATTTTTTCTTAATGCTTTTCATTTATAAACGGCTGGTATGCTAACACCAGCCATTCACACGCCCATAGGGTGGTTTCCTATTACTTTTTTACTGCCTAAATCGAAAGATTATTACTTCTGTTGTACGTATTTCACGCATTTAGCTTTTTAAATGACGATATCTATTTTTCGCGATTAAATGAAAAGTGAAAATTTTTTAGCGCGCGAAAACGCGACGGGTAAGTATGAATGCCGGGAAAACTCCGTGTGACGTCGTTCTTGTTCCCGCTGCCGCAAGTGAGGTGACCTTGGGGCGAGACTTTGAGCGCCGATACGACGCAGGATGCTAGCAGGTAGCAGAGTACCCAGCTAGCTGGTAGCGCTTGACTTAAATAAGGATTATTAATACCTTATGAAACGAAGAAAACTTTCCGACCTTAGCCAGTTTTAATAAGTGATTATTAAGTCATGTTTCCCTGAACTCTGTGCCTCATGCATGTATTGGTAATCTCAGACGATGTAAAATTCCTATCTACTCTATAAAAACTAGGTCCCTGTGACGTCACGTGGAGTGGCATCGCATGGGCGCCAATCTGGCCTTTTTCAAATGAGGATAAAGATTGACCATTGCCATTCATCTAAACCAGTATTTCTAAAACCAAATAATTTGCATATTATGAATACACTAATGGTGGGTAACAAATCGCAATCAATGCCTTTCGTTTTCTTTTATGAAGGAAACTACCCTATTGAGGTGGCTTGTGGGGTAGTGTGCATATATACATGAAATTATTGTCACCTTACATCTACCGATTTTATCAAATAAATAACGATTGTCAGCCTCAGAGAACGGCCCAATTCTGTTACTAACCACCTCCTGAAATATGGAAATTTCCTCCTTAAAGACCCAATTTTCGGTGAACATCGAGCTTTTATGAGGATTGAAGAGATCGCACCCTGGAATGTTTTATTTTACCGCTCGTTCCATTTTTTGTTCCGACGTCCGGTATCATTTTACTCTCATCTAAATGCACTCGGGCAAATTTACTTCAGGCAAAGACAAAGACCTCTAAAGCTTTCATGTGAGCGGAACGACCATCCACATGTTAACATGAAGCGAGATGTGATTCTTGTGCATTAGTTTTGTGACAATGGACACCAAATCTCAATCTCTTGCGTCAAAAGTAGAACGAAAAGCAGAAAGCCATCATTGCGTACCTACAATATGACGAAGCATTTGAGTATTTTTATCATTATCAGTATTCAATCTATTAATGTAGGTTTGCGAGGAGGTGTTAAGTAATGACCATGAAAGATCACAAAATGTTTTGCAGTAACGAGGCAATAGAAGTAAAAAACAAATTTCACTGATGTTACAGAAATAATAAATCATGGATGATCATAAATAATAAAAGTGAATTATTGAACGAAATTGGGAGTAGACTTTGGGTCTGTTATTTGTCTTTGAAATCTATGAGATAAGATGATGAATGCAAAATCGTCCCTTTTTGAAAGAAACTACCACAAGCTAAAAGGAGAGAAAATTTAAATTTTCATGCTATAAATGCTGATGTTCGAGAAAGATTGAAAGTCGCAAATGGTAGGTACAGAAGAAAATTAATTGTACCCATGCATTTGCGATATAAATCAATATTTACAGCAACCAATACTACATAAATCTCATTTACATACACAAGTACTCAAAAGCGGCTTACAAGGCATGCTGGCATTTTCACAGTTGTAATATATATTTTATTGATGAAACTGATTCTGGACTTAATAACACCTGTGACATGCTATATCGAGTGATAAGCGTTTTAATACTCAAGGAAAGTATACGCATTTAAGAAAAAAATACCCAAAGAAATCATGCATTCATGACATTTCAATTGAATGATAGTATACAATACCCTGAATGTGCACAAGCAACTGTTTCTTCTACGAATGACGTATTTGCCTTGACTTACAAAAGAAGTGAAGTAGCAACTACAATAGCTATTCACCTCAATGATTTAAGCACAAATGGTAATATCCCCACTATTTTATTACAACTTAACCGACTATGGTTTCGACACTTGGTATCATTGTCAAGAAATGACATTCAACAAAATTAAGCCGGAAACGATTTTATGTATTCACATCAACTTTAAAAGGGGTCTCTAATCTTAATGTACTAATATTATCTGTAAAATCTTTTTTTCGTACTCATTAGATCATCAGTCATAAAGTTTGGAGTTTTGCATATTCATTAATAGTTTTCAGCTACTATAAAAAATTAGAGAAGTTCCATTTCAGTGCCCAGAATAGCAATAAAAGGTATATGAAATAGTCGAGCCAATGTCAGCTACACAGTTGTTTATTATCCTCACTCTCAACTAAACTTTTGACACAGTTTCGAGGTTATTAATAGAAATTAGAAGCAAAAGCGAATCTAGTCAAACAATGATAAATATGTCTTAGGCATTACTTATGAACAAGTATTGTTAAATACCATTTAGCTTAATTAAATATTATTGCAATAAAGTGCACCTTGTGTGCAAAACTCAAGTTTTTAGCTGTGAATTGTTTGTGAGGACAAAATGTGACATAATATGTGTAATAAATAAACAAAGAAAATAAATATATACATGAATAATAAGTAATGGATATTTAAAAACATCTACTAAAAATTTAAAAATATCTGTTGCTCATCTGAGTTTTGATAAACAGATCACTTTCAATATATCCTAAGAACTAAGTCGCGGAAATATAGATCTCATATTAGAATAAGCATTTCTTTCACTTCCTGAGTGATAGAAGCACTAGTTGAGCTACAGTTAAAAACCAAGCTCGAAAGAATATATTTAATTTCCAGGAGAGACCATTCAAAACGAACGCAAGTAATCCCTATCTCTCTCTCTGTATCTCTAACGGAAGCAATGCCAATGGGTGTTACACGTAGACTTAGGCGCGGTTACATTAACTAGAAATTGTGCCACCACCGCGTATGGAGTACTGAATCCAAACATGAAAAAGGGAAAGAGAGATAGAGGCTGTGGAGCAGAAATTGCTGGGGTAAGTAAAATCACCGTGGGCTTAAAATTAGGAAACAATGGCGAACACACGAGGCAGCGAAAAAGGGTTGGGAGCGAGTAGATTAATTTTCATGTGGCGGGCGAAAACACGACACAGAGTGGTTCTCTGGTTTGGCGCCAGAATCAATTAAGCGCAGAACGGTGGAAGAAGGTGAAGAATGGAGTAAGGGAATGAACACGATGGAGAAAGGAGAGGGAACGTACACAGACTTTGAATTATAACCTGATAGTATGGGTTTCACGAAACGTAGTAATAGTTGAAATGTTTGCAGTTATTAGAATTTAAGAATAAGGTTTAAGGTTTAATTTAAGAATTCTTATATTACGATATGCCAGATTACTTATCATTAAGATTATCCAATATGAAAATGTGTAGTAAAATAACTCGATTTGAAAAGAAGCGGCAGCCATTGTCATAGAATCGCACAGCTAAAATATGCACCATAAGAAAGATGAAAACCGAAATATTTTTTGCAATACCGAAATATTTTTTGCAATAGCTATGAAGTTAGTAAACTTTTCATATAATCATATCGATGGAGTTAGATAATTCACGACAATGAATCATAGACTGACACAAGAGGAAAAGTAGATATTGATCGGCTTTAAAAAACGTACGCTACGGTGTCATAAACGTACGCTAAAAATCAAACCTATTGATTAATTCTTCATGAAAAAGTATGAATTAAATTGAATAAGGAACGAAGCTTTTTGAAATAAATCATAAACGAAATAAACACTAAAAACGAATGCCTATAAGTTGAGACGTAGAAAAAAAATCTAATGAAAATGCTGATGAGACATTCAGAGGCCTTTTATAGAAAACGGAAAATTTCGGCTCGACTGTTCTTTTTTGGGAAAGAATTAATCGCTTACAACATGTGCTACGTTGAAATTTAACAAGGTATGTAAAGTGTGCCATTGTCATCATTTACCTTCATCTCAAATTTAATGATTTTACCGGTCAATTATTTTCCTACACATATCATTACTTGAGATGCAGACAAATGTTAACAATGTCTATTCTACTTGCCCTTAAAATTTCCATATAATTTCATAACTGACACCGTTACTAATATTATTGTTGATTTTTATGAATGCAAAAAAATACTATTGGCATGTTATACAATATGATATGCGAGATTAAATTTCCACGATTTCCTTAGTAAATACCTACCGCTGAATTTGCAGACATATCGAGTTGATTAATGTAATACAATAACACTGCATTATAGAATGTTGAACACTAATGTGTATTGAAAGTTTTGTTAAACATAGAATCACTACCATATAATGTTGTTAATCATTTAAACGGTGTACGGTTTTAGTAGATTACCTTGGACAAAGATAGAATTTCGAGTTTATAGATTTATAGCGATTGCCTGTACCATCGAAGGTTATAAATCTTGGATTAATCGAATTTTCCATATTCTTCCACCAAACGAAGCATTTATCCCGCTCGTAGTACTTTGCCTCTCATTCAAAGATCATCACTTGTTCAGGATTCATAGGCCTTGAACTTTTAGCGGGTATAGAATAAAACCTAGCCAAATTAGATGTGTAACTTGCATATGAATAGCGTGTATATACTATATACAATAGCGTAAAAAATACTTGGTGAAGAGTTCTCGGGATCGCCACCGGGTCAGGAACTCCATATGTGCCGACGTTTCGATGTGCGACTCGGTCATCATCCTCAGGGCTGAGAAACATTCTAATTCACAGCCCTGAGGACGATGACCGAGTCGAACATCGAAACGTCGGCAGATATGTAGTTCCTGACCCGGTGGCGATGCCGAGAACTCTTCACTAATTGTAAGTCCATTCGCAGGGAAAGCACGAAATCTTTCTTCGCGTAAAAAATAATGGTGTAAAATTTAATATTTGAGATACAGCAAAACATGTACAAATTCTGTCAAATAATTTATAATATTTCAAGAGTTTATCGGAGTATTATACAAATACCACGTACCGATATAAGAATGTCTGATCAAGAATGATATATTTTCAAAGGATTCATTGTATTCAAGTAACTCAGCATTCTTCCCCTGTAAATTTCACCCACCCATCCACAGTGAAGATTACGTGATGATCTGCCCACTTCACAACGAGGGAAGGCCCTTTCCTCAACCCCCGACGACACCAACAGACCAGGATTGATTCGCAGCCGGCAACCGCCCAGCGGGCACTTAATCATTCGCTTGCATTACGCAGTGTGGCGCTGGCCAAGCGGAAAGTCCCGCGGAGGGAGTGAGGAGGCGCGCTTGGCGGGCGTATCCGAGGGAACGGGGCCAGGCTCTGACCCTTATGCACAACACATTCCTCCACCACCTCTAAAAGGCTGCTGGGGGTCATTCTTCACCCCAGGGGTCCTTCGAACCCGCGTCATCATCGTCATAACAGAGGGCGAGGACCTTGAATATGGATGAATGTGGACGATAATCGAGGTCCGGAATAAGTAGAGAGAGCATGACACCACTCAGAGATTCCACCCCCGAGTTAGTTTGAATAGGTGAGGGTAGATCGTACCACGAACCTAGCCACATTAGCGGAATTAGAATTTCAAGCCTTCTGGGCATGGGCTATCGGCCTTGAATTTTAAACTGAGCATGACGCCACTTACTCAATGATTCAACTCTTGGGTTGGTTTGGACAGGCGAGGTTAGAGCTCACCCCAAACTAAGCCATAGAAACGTGAGTTTGTTTGGGCACGGGCAGACTACTGACTCATTAGCTCTGATTAGTCAATTCAGAGAACAGAGTTTGCTTTCATGATTAACTTGAGTAAATGGAGAGAGCATGATGATACTCAGTCATTCAACCCTGAGGTTAGTTTGAATTGGTGAGGGTAGAGTGTACCACGAACCTTGCAACATGAACGTGAATTCCATACAAACCGGTGATGGGCTTAAGGCGTTGATTAACAGACGGAACATGACGCCACTCACTAAGTGATTCAACCCTTGGGTTGGTATGGACAGGCAAGGGCAGAACTCATCCCAAAGTAGGGCATAAAAGAGTGAATTTGAGTGGACAGGAGCAGAATACTGAACAAATAACTCTGATTGGTAAATTATGACTACAGCGCTGGCTTTCAATGATATTTACCCCGATAAAAAATTTTATATCCATATAATAAAAGGTATCTACCCATGAAGGAGCATCCATAATTTGCTTAATTTCTTCACTCGTACCTTATCTGTCTATTATATCTAATCTGCAAATACTTATATATCTTATATTACACAAAATGAGAAGAATAGATGCGCCTTGATCTCGCTCTACTACTCTAAATGCGACGTAGTTCACATCAATTAATAAATTCCGGAAACACCGACGAATACGGAATATAGAAAACAGGCTAGATGAACATTACTCTAAATTTCTTGAGCATATCTAGGATAAATACTGAGCACCATGGTTTTAAATCGAAATCTAAATGAACAGCAAATTATATTGCTGAGACACTTCTAAAATAATAATTGAGTATCACGTTTTTGATTTATTCAAAGAGCTCTGCCATATTGATTTTTCTGAAAGGATTAACTTCGCAAACAGGCGTAGCACCCAGCTTCACATATTTTTTCATGAAATGTCAACGAGTTCAAGTTTATTTCAAGTAAGAAAGAAGCGCAGAAATTGCCTTTCCCACAGCAATATTTCAACACGCAAAGTGGCCTCAAGAGCCCTCGGGAATTTCCCTCAACTGCCAACAGCGCACGCCGTGCAGCATACAATGATTTATGGCCTTGATGCAAAAACGAAAGAAAGAGAAAATAAAGTCATACCTCGCTTTGAATAAAGAATGATAGCGCATGGTATAAATAAGTCGATAGGGAAGGTGAACCTACAGATAAAATTTAAGACTGGCTTCAGTGAGCAGTCAAGGTGAGGAAAAAATATTTTTGATGCATTACGGAGAGCCTGGCATTTTCTAATAGTTTTAGAGAAATGAACGTTAAAAAAGCTCAAGTTGGGTTTTATTTCTTTGAGTTTCTCTGCTTTAGGTGCAAATCATTATACTGCATAACGCCTAGTCAGACATTTTCTAGTAGTTTTAGAGAAATCAACGTTAAAATGTTCAAATTGGTTTTCAAGTCTATGATTTTCTCTGCTTTCTCTAATTTATCGTTAATTATAAGATAGTCAAATACTTGAAACACGTACTTGATTATACTAGGTGCATAAAAGTTTATGAGATAATCCTATAAAACTTTTTACAGCCAGTATACACCCTAATTCGAAATAGTCGCGAAGGTTCGTATAGCGATTCTTTCCGACATACGGCCATATCAATCTTAGCAAATGATTCTGAATACGCAATTAAACAATCACAATGAGTTATGTGCTTAAGAGGTCTTCAAAATACTAATAAATTCTTTATAACTCATGAAGTAACAGCCCAAAATGGTATGATAAACCAAATATTAGCCTAATACGGTGGTTGAATGTGAAATACTGGCGATGATTATTGATTTAATATAAGGTATTAAAAAATCCAAAACTTAGTAATATCTGAGGCTATCCCTTAATTCAATCACTCACTTCAATTATCATTTAAATAACTACCTTCAATTGATGCAATACTTTCCATTTCCTTTTGACTTCAGGTCCCCATTAATGGGCAATATAAATAACTTTCTGCGACCCTTATCACCACCATCCAGCTCCATAAAATTGGTCGTAGCCATAAATTCATTAAAATATCTTAGACTATTTTTCCGATTAAAAATATCGTATTTTTTACGACACGCAACGTAACCAACCGTAGGAGTATGCAAAAATGGAAACTATCCATTTTTTACTGGTTCACTGCACTGAAAAGAGCTTTTCATTAAGAAGCGATCCACCTCGCGCATCCCTTCCCATAGGTGCAACTGAACTTTTCATTAATGCATATCATCACCGAAAATTCAAAACGATTCAAATCCACTAATAACCGCTAGCTGACAAGAATTCGCACATGTGTGACCATGTAATCTGCAAAGCACTACCCGTTTGGAAAAGAGTACCTACCGGTTAAATTTAGGGGAATAGGCCGTAATCATCCTAAATGGGCAATTGAAACTCCAGCTTGCCCAACTACCTGGAACGCGCACATTTTCCATTGAAGAAGGCAAAATGTTCGGGCAGCATTCAGTTTTATTAGACCCTAAATGAGTCTGACTGGTCTCCGTTTTTAGGTCACTAAGTTCCAACAGAAATGACACTGCGCCGATAATTAGGAGCTAAACATTGGTTTCATGCAGAGAGCAGCATTTACTTCAACAAGAATTAGGTTTACACTCTTCTATACTTGAAATCAGCAAAAGATCAACGCGTATCGTGCACATATATGGATGTAGTTCTTGGAACCACCTGAAACCGACGAGTGGCAGATATCAATTTAATAATCACTGTAACCTCATTACGCCTGCATAGGTAGTGCTTGGGTTTACGGATAACCTACCGTAATATGCTGATTTTTCACGAGGATTAGGGCGAAATTAGTACCGGCAGTACTCCTCCGTACCCAATTTTAAACGGTCTCCATTATGTTTGCGCATTAAATTGTTCATTCCAACGGAAACACGCGGGCATTTTAGTCGCCCGTGGTTCGGAACGTGCAAATCATTCCAGGCATCAATTAAGCGGAAACTGGGCTCCATATCATTTCACGGTATGGACCAGAGAAGTACCGAGGTCAGTAATTGAAGTACACTTCATCGCCGTAATCCATGAAATGCCTCCAAAATAACTGAATCATTTCCAAATGAATGACTGCAGATTTTAGCACCAAAAGCTCCTGAGATAAAGCGCTGTATTTTTTCACCAATGAGGCCGGTCGATTAGCATTGAATCATTTGTATCAAAATCTAGTCGAATGCAAAAAAATACCTTTTTTCTAAAGCTTAGAAAGATTTTGAATGGGAAACGATTTGTTCAACGCAATAACCGAATGCAATAATTTGTTGGTACGAATACTCACGGAAAAAATAAAGTATCAAGCAAGAAGTAGTCTGAGAATTTACTTTTATCTTTGGGGAATTTTTCCATTACCGTTTCAAAAATTTAATATTTTTCCAAAAATATGCCAAAGCTCGTGTAAAAAAAACATTTTTATTTAAAACGTTCAATTTTGATTAAAACACTCGCATGGATTGTGAAGCAGGGAATCCGTGAACCTTTGAGATTAAATTGAGCCACATACTTTCCTCACGTGATGTAGAAAAAATGCCCCCCATATCTTTTTAATATAGGCATTATCATACGTATTTTTTTTATACCTATGATAATCCCATAATATTCACGGCTGTTCCAGATTCCAAGGATTTCCATACCTAAAGTAATAATCCGAACAAATACGATGAAACTAACTCAATTAGAAATTCTACTTCCTCGGTTGAAAGAATAGAATTTCAGCCAAGGAGTATTAATGACAACTCCTTACTACGACCACAAAGAGAAGGAACCTTGGCTGAATATTCTACATATTTCAAATGAAATCTAAATAAACTAATATAAACTGGTCGGTGGCGGCGGGGTAAAGTCCTTGCCTGCCAAACAGAAGCTCACGGGTTCGAGTCCCGCCTAGGTAGGTTGCCCCTATCCAGGGTATGGTTGTGTGTGATAGTTTTTGCTTCATGTTATACCCCCCCCCCCCCAATGTAAAAGGCCTTAACTGAGCTGTTTTCAGGGCGATGAAAATTTAAAAAATAAATTACGATACCCATTCCCTTTTTTGACTATGAAATACAGTAATTTTCAAGCAAAACCGATCCATAGTCACTGGAATAAATAGAGAGCAAATAAAATTAGTCAAAACAAAAAAGACAACTCAGCAAACGAAAGGTTACTTTTAAAATACTTTCCTGAAGAAAAAATCTATTTTCAAGTCACGTAAAGAACAAATAATACCCTTTAAGTCAAGAGATAACAGCCTTTCCAACTCTCTGAGGTTCTATAAACGATAGACACTTAGAAATTAGAAGTGTCCGCACGAGCATTACATGCGAATGAGGTCAACGATGATGGACAAGCCTGACATTGCGCTTCTAACGGACTTCATGAAACGTGCACGGACGCACAATTCTCATAAAATTCTGGACTGCTAATGGAATGATTTCTGGCAAAATATGCGTTTCCCGCAGCTAAACGCCGCTTCTACTGCTCGTAGAAATCCCGCGCTAAAATTGATATACTGACAAATGGGATGGTGGACTCGCAGGTCCCAAAAGGGAGTTAGGGTCATAAAGAATTGCAGCTTCCGCCACTGCATATACAATTTGGCGTTTAAATAGGCAGGCAAAAATGAGTGGAATGAATAGTAATGAGGACCCGGGAACGAATAAACGCGCAAACTCTTCTCCATTCCAATTAGGGACCGATGATTAATTACGGAAGGCACGATATATATTCAGCAAAATGGGAGTGAAAAAATATTACCGCGGGATTTCCTCAACGACTGAGACATCTGAAACGCATTCACGTTTTCTGAGGCTTTTCAATGGGGGTGATAAAACTTAGTTCTCAATGCGCATATTGATCTCTAAATTGCTTTCCTAAATTCAAGGCCGATGTATCAAAGTCAAAATATATTATAGACCGAGGAAAAAACTAGCATAAAAACAAATGACGATATGAATGAAAACGTGCATTTTAAGCTTGCCTATATTATTGAAACTCCAAATTCAATGGATAAGTCGTAAATGCCGAGTGGCTCACCTAAATATAAAAAGCGGACTTTTGAGATTAAATAAAAAAAATATTCATTTGATAAAATATTTATTCCCTAAATTATAATGGAAATGTTGGGTTTAAAACGAGCACGACGGTGTTTTGGCTGAAAGTGTATTTGCAGTCAATAAATATTTAACTCATGACAAAATATTCTCTTACTATTTTTCATTACTTACTTGATTCATAAGGCATATTTACGAGTGTAAATCCAGATTCAAGCATGGATATTTTTAGATTAATAGAAAAGAAAACTTTAAGATAAAAAAGACATATTTTTGACAATAAGTAAATATAAAGAACAACATAGTTAAGTTAAAATAGGAGACACTTAATTAAATAGGAAATTATTATAACATCATGCTGAATTAAATCCTATTTGTTCCTCTAATTCAACACAAAACTGTAACAAAATACCATAGCTAAGGAAACTGGAGGAACGGTTGGCTACTAGGACTTTTTTTGAGTGTCATGCGAAACATTACGAGCTCATCTCCGGAGTATTCATTAACTTTGGTAAAAAAAATTACTGATATTAAGCAAAAAAGGTTAAAAAACCAAGGAAACCCGTTTCCACCTCCATTTTCGTGGCAAAGAGTAGCGGAATGAGCCAGCGAAGCGTGGAATCGAAAGCACAAGAGAAGCTGTTGAAGTATTTTCTTCAAAAATATTACGTATTTAGCTACTTATATCTTAAACTCGAGTTGGCATGAAAGTCAGAAATTATATTCTAGGCTATACCCACCGCCATCTCATACAATTTGGCATTAAAAGACCAATATTATTGACATCACGGTCACCTGTGATCCACTTAATAAGGAAATGAAGCAAGATAATAAACGATTTTAACTTCTCCAGGTGAATACTATTGATGAATTTTTCTCGGGTTATCAGCCGGGTTAATGCTTTTAGGTAAGCCGACGTTTCGAGAGACGACTTGTATCCCATTTTCAAGGCGGTGTTCCTCTATGGAAGTCCAATGTCACACTGAACCGATACGACCGTTTGCCGAGAACAACAATACGGCTCAGGTGTCGTCCGATTGGCTGCAGGTCTTTTGAAATTCTTCACGTTCTACCCTTATGTTTTTTTTACAGCTTATTGCAGGTCTCCATGTATTGCTAAGATGAAAGCCGGTGTCCCGATTGAAATTTTTGGGATTGAGGCGGATCTCTATTGCTTCCTTAACTATGCGGTCCCAGTAACGTTGTGCGTGGCGAAGGATTTTTGTATCTTCCCATTTAATAGCATGGTCCTTATTAATGCTGTGTTCTGCCACGGCCGACTTTTCTGGTTGCGCTAATCTGAAAAATCTTCGCTGTTCTTTTAGCCTCGTCTCAATCGTTCGGCCTGTCTCCCCCACATATATTTTACCACAGTCACAAGGTATTCCATAAACCCCCGGTTCTTCAGGCCGATCGGATCTTTCACCCTCACCAGGCGGTGCCTTAATTTAGGTGGTGGCAGATGGATGGTTTTGATGTTATACCGCCTTAGAATGCGGTGGATCTTACCAGATATGGTTGACGCATATGGGAATAAGGGTTTGGACTGCGGTTTTTCAGGCGGCTTATCCGGGCAACTCTTTTGTTTTATGTTGAATCTACTGAGGGCATTTAATATTTCTGATTTTCCATATCCATTCCGTAAAAATGTTTGCCTAATGTGGTCTGACTTGGCTGGGATACTTATATTACCTAATATTAACTTGGCTCGATGGACCAAGGTAGATAATACAGCGGCCTTCTGCGAAACAGGATAAGCTCCCCTACCTTTCCAATCAATCCCCCAATATTGCGGATGAAGGAAAACGTATAACCACCACCAATGGTACTGCCGCTGAAGTGACGAGGGGGAGAGGCCCGGGTATGAACCTGCGGTTCGCGGAATCCGAAATCCGCGCTAAGTCATGAGCCCGGCTCCCGAACAATGAAGAGAAGAAGGACGACAGAAATCCTGAGCACGAGGGAAAACGACCGACGGGGTCGTGTGAATGGCGCTGGAGTCGGGGAACGACCACCAAAGGGAGTGAGGATGGGGTCTAGAACAAAAGGCCAGAACAACAGATTTCACGGGGGAAAGGAAGGGGTGATGTGGGTGACTGTGCCTGTACCCGGCGAGCAGATGGTTTGGCAGACGACTCCTACAGTGGAAATGGGGAGGGACACGCACAGGGGAATGTAGAGGGAGAGGACCCTGGTGCAGCACGGAGGCAAGTTGAGGGAAATGATGGGTTATATGGGAGAGAGCGCAAGGGATACCCACACCCTGCCCGACATCTGTAGGATCCCTTCGAACCACCACACATGGGAAACACGAAGCTAACTAGATGTGTGAGCAACGATTCCGTGCATTCACTCACTGTACCTATTACTATCTACGGAAAATCGTTGAAATTTCCTCTCCTTCATTTTAGTAGGGCCCTCTTCGCTTCTAGGGCGTTGAGGTGTTTTTCCCTGTCCCGTTCCTTCCGCTCCTATCCTTTCTCAGAGGCGTCGTCGGACTCCTATCGCGGTGGCGCCTCTTCCCTTTTCCCTTCCTCTCCAGCCCCTCCCAGGGTGATCGGGCGTATAAGCCACTGGCTTGGTTCCCGGCCCCTGTGCGTTGTATCCTCGAAGGGCTCCCCTGAGCCCTCATACGTTGTACCTATTACTATCTACGGAATATTGTAGAAATTCCCTTCCTCATAGGGAATTTTTTCCTTTCTGTAGAAATATTAAATTATGGTTTCGCAAGTAGTAGGATACGCCCGCCTCTGCGACGGTGCAGGATTCCTCTTTCCTATCCTTCCAATCCTATCCTATGCCAGAAGGCGTCGAATGTGTCGTGTGCATGGCGGAATTCTGCTGCGTGCTGTATGCTGGTGATTTGATCACCCCCTGCCAAACATCCTGAAGGTGGCTCGCTAGGTATTATGTAGATGTATAATTATCAATCACACAGTATTAGCAATAAATATCAAGGCAGCGATAACTGATTGGAACTCTGCTACTCAGAAAAGAAATAAACAACTAATAATCGATAAAAGTGCTATGATGACGACAGGATTGAGGATCGAGTTATTAAACTTTTCCCCCTCAAGCAACAGGAGTGAAGCCAATTTGGGATAGTTCGAAAATAATAAAAATCATATTTCAATTCCTGAGAATCTGTTTCAAAATGTACCTCACAGCTTCCCTCAGTGCTATTTTCATTACAATTCATTGATTCAACAAAAAAATAAATTTTCATGGCGTTCATCGCCAAACACGATTGCCTGTGAGAACAAATTACTGAATATGTCTTAAACTTACAAAATATTATTATGATAATTTTAACATTTGATAAATATCTAAAGTTATACTTCCAAGCGTGTCGAATTCCAATTGCTATGGCACATTCATGATTGACAAATTACAAAATCAAGAGACATTTTCAGCAAATTAGAAAAGTAATGAAATGGAGTAGAATTTCAACAGAAATATACCTTGCTGGACCATACCATGTCTTCAATTAACAAACTAGTGACTTTCTCAGGCTTCAGAAGTTCCCGCAATATTTCGACTTCCACCCATTATCCTCTCGTGCAGTCCACACCCTCGCATTATATCAAAATCCACGGTCTGGATCCAGGGTTTTAACCAACTCCCATGTTAAATCCACTGTGGGCGCAAAAAATAATCGCGGTTCTTTATACATTAGTCTGTCTTCAGAGCGGGCCGAGGTGATGATTAAAGGGAAAGGGTTGAAATTTTCGAACTTGGAAAAAGGGTTGAGAGTAAAAAAGGAATTATAAGTTCTCGCACGGACTTGGAGGGGGCATAGGCTAGGAGCGTGGAAGAGGGGTTGGCGGAATGGGCATATTCTACCTGCTCATGACACGGACAGTGATCGTATCTCCCCACTTCATCAATGCTACTTCCTATGACCCTGCTTCATCTTCGGCTGACTGGGCATTGCAAACCTCAGAGCGTCCAAATCCCAGGCGTCACCGTACCCACACTATGCCTGTCCCTTGCTGGATATTTAATATACACTCAAACACTCTGTTTCAGTTCAGATAAAATATATTATATACTTTTAAAACATCAGCGTTATTTGCATTACACTTCATTCACAGCTTAGTCTATGGAAATTTCTATGTTCATAATAATATTATTCTGCAATTTTTTCAAGCTTTTAAAACTTCAATATAATTTACGATATAAACGCCATTTAGACACAGCTATTCTCAATGAATATTATTCCTTCACATTATTCTAAATATTTATATTCCTCCGTAGTTAATGATTTGTTATTAATCCAACTGAATCAATTAAAAAAGCAGCGAATGGTAAAGAAAGCTTGAAATCCATCTTTTCCACAACTTGTCTTCGTAACAGTGTGAAAGAATTCCTTTTTTTATATACATAACATATATTTTCGACGTGTATGAAGGATGTACGAAACTGACTATTATTCTAATGAAGTGAATACCTAACAAATTGAGTGACCTGTAGTTAGATCGAAACTTCTGATACACGAAAGCATGACAGGAAAAGTCAAGTGGGTAGGTACTTGAATAAATCAATTAATAATCAGCGCAAATCAACAATTTTGATGGTCAATTATCTTTTACAAGCATTTAATGAAACTATGTTACCAAAAACTTGACTTCTGCATTTACTCTCGCCGAATTGAAAATTTGAGTTGACTATTTTAGATCAAAAATGGTGCAAAAGGAAATATAAATAACTTTTACTTTTATGTATTGAAATTTCTATAGAATTCAATATTTTTCAGTACGGTTTTCAAAATACTTTTAATCCCACCAGGTTATCAGGATTTATCAAGATTTTCCATTGCGTAGGACACCAAAATATATCAATACCCTACACTCGCCCAACTACAGAACCAAGCCAGAGCACTGGGCCTACCGGCATATATCAATTTTCATCTCCTCCCCCCTGCTATGTAGAACCCCTCTATCCTTCACTACATCTACTACTGGATACGAAATTGGGTCCCGGACACAATGGGGTGACGAAGAAATTCTATCCCCCCTCACCCCTCTCAAATATATATTCTCTTCCATAATGATCCCATACCAGCCGTTCGTGTTCGTTCCATTTATTCCCAAACGCCATCCCGCTGATTAAAAGGGTGCATCTCCTAACTATTAACTACATGCCGGAGTTTCGCCTCAGAAATCATTGTATTGGCCATTCGGAAGGGAAACGGATGAAATCAGGAGCGTACTAGAGTACATAAATTCAGGTTTCCGTATGGATAAATCATTATTGATACAGGTACTAAAGTAAACAAGTATTTGTTTAAATTCTCGAGTACCAAGATGAGCGCATAATTTTCCATGCGACTACTTTAATATTCTGAAACGTAGGATCTTTCAGCGAGATTCATTTTTATCTGAAGCTTTCGGGAGCAGCTTTGTATTACGATTTATAAAGCGAGATTTCGTGGCCCTTACAGGGTGCATCATCTGGTAATTAATAATAATAATATGAAGGAGTAAACCAATAGACACGACTTGAAATGAGCGCTTGCACTCATGCCAAAAACTCACGCCAAGGTTGACGATAGCAAAATATTACGAATCATAACGGCTTAAGTTTTGCATTTGGAGATCAGTTACTTTCCGAGGATAATGGTCTTGGTGAACTAACCTTTCAAAATGGATAGAGAGCGTAGTAATTAACTCACCGAGGCTTGAAAATTGAGGCGTGAGGCTGAACTCACTGAACATTGAGGCGTGTACATGGAGGATAATGGATTGGATGACATGGACGAAGAGGAAATGGAATGAAAAAGTGGTCGATTATTCTGCGAGGAGGAGAAAATTCCAGGGAAGATACTGATGAAGGACAGGGGACAGGTACGTTGCAATTACGTAGCAATACTGGGTGGTAATAGGATATTAAATCCATGTTACGTGAGAATTTTGGTGAGCGAGGGAAGGAAAGTAGAGAATACGATTGAATGTTAGAATGAAAAAGAATAGGCCATAATGCGAATTTAAAAGATTATTTCAATTTGAGGATGGAAAACAGTCGGAGTGGTTCAAGGAATGCTCCATTTTAGGACACCTTCAACATTTTTTGTTCACTATAACTAAAATAAAAACATCTTTGGGATTCTTCATCATCATTATTCAACAATCCTGAGATTGGTTTGATGCAGCTCTCTTCTAACCAAAAGTCATATCATAGCGACGTGTTTCATCTCTTATACATCGTTTATAACCTTTTCTATGTTACTCATCTGAGGCCATTTTCCATCCCTTGCCTTTCTTCCCTTCCACCTGTCCTTCTACGATTGTTTTCATCAAGCAATAATGTCTCATTATGCGGTCATTTAAGTTTTCCCGTCTCCTGCTTATGGTGTTTAGAATATTTCTCTTTTCTCCCACGCTCCTTAGTACTTCCTCATTACTTACTCGGTGTAAAATCTTCTATTCATTATTCTTCGTTTGCAACCAATTTCGATTGCTTGATTCTCTGCTGCTATCAATTTCCAAGCCTCGCTTCCACAGAGAAACTGTAGTATCTGTGGAACTGTTCCCTTACTTCCATGCTTGTATTCTCAGCTCTTTGGGATTGAGAAAACTTATTATTTTATCATCTTTCATATATTTTTAAACCATATTATTTTGTCCTGAAAATTTTTGAATGGTTAGGAGAAAAGAAAGAGTAAATCTTCTAAAAAAACTAAATAATCACTGGACCAAATCACTATAAAGAAACGTAGCACCAATAAATTAAAAAGAGATGATATCCACCAATATGCTAAGCACGAGACCGCACCACCGAGGTATAAGGGGTTGATGGACGAGGGACAAGAACCCAGGGTAGGAGAGAAGTCGGGTGTACAACCGGGAGTGTGTAAGCTTGCCCAAACCATGTTTATTCGCTGTTCTATGGTGACTACTCAGCGTTTCCATGTTAACACGTGTTTTTAAAGGTAATGCGTCGGACCATGGAGAGAGAATGGCAAGTGCTCTCAATTTCGCGAGCGTGCTAAAGAACCGTACCCAGTTCGTGAGTCCACTGAGGTCAGCTGCTGACTCTCTTTTCCCTTCATCCCTCGGCTACTTGGTCGCACATTACCCAGGGCGTTCGCGGCTCACTTAATGAGGGATGCACGTCATTAACCTTTCGGATACGTGTATCTGAATTTCCCGGGCGAACTCACTAGCGTCGGAAATCTTTATATCTTACGCGAACACGAAATAACACTGTATCGAAGAGGTTTTTCGACTCAAGTTAGAAAAATTAAATTGACAGGCCGCTGAATTTCACTCAAGGCGTAGTTTTTAACTGCGTGACTTGCGCATTAATTAGCCAAAGGAGTAATAGATTTTTTTTAATACCTGAATTTTAGTTCAACGGAGTGTTTCCTGAAGATTCAGCTAAATTCAATTATCATGTGAAAGAATGCAAAAATTGTTCTTCCGTTATCGCATTAGCATTTGATTCCGTAAATGTTCACCTCCGGCTAGTCATCGGCTCCTTCCTAATATTATTTCACTGATGAGTAGTCAGTGCGTACACTGAGAACGAGTTTTATGTCATTTAACGAGTCACGCTATAAAAGGGCTTGCGTGCATATAAGTCAAACGAATTCTTCTTATGACACCAATCTTTTATTTCCTCTAGCCGTAGTATAATTTAACATTTTTACCAGCGTTAGGTTGAATGATTTCAAGGAGATGGAGATGATTATATATTCAACATCTTCCTTCATATTCTTCAAATTCTTAGAGAGTTAAATGACTCAGTCATTAGGGATTGTTAAATACTAACGCATACCTTCATGAAAAATGCATAAATTAATATCAAAATATGATTGTTACAATACCAACGCAATAAACAATGCACAAAATGTGAAAACTAATAACGCAAAGTTAAAAAATCCTGTTATTAATTGTTTAAATTTTTTTTCTTCCTATAAATCACTTAATTTCATATCTGTTAGCAAAAGAGCATTTTCGACAGATGAAATACTTGACCGCATTGCATTTACACCGAAACCAAGACAACCATTCACATTGAACTTTGCCACAATTTTCATACTTATGACACCGATATCTTTGAGAATAATATTTAGGGTTTGTCCCACTTTATCCTTACAAGGGTACAAATATCCCCTAACCAAATGAAGCTCGAGAAACCTCACCCGCACCACTTACAAAGCACCGCAGACGGTCTTCCGCCGATTCATTTCATTAACCGTCGGGTCAGTAACCGGGTACCCGGGTATCCATTTCAGTTTTCAGGTAGAATTTAATAACGTCCCCTTAAAAAAATTTTATGACCAGCCAGATCCCCAATACTGAAGTAATTTGACACCAATTTTTCAACAGATTATTTTTCAACCAATGACTCAGAAATAGTTGTTAACAATTGAACATGATACCTCATCCGTTCAATGACCCGGTACCCGGGTACTCGCTAAGGTTGTTGTGCATGAAAGCCGGGATTATTCTTACTATTGAGACCGTTAATCTAAGTATTTATCCAACTTCACTTTTTAGCAAATAACCAGCAATATCGTTTTTTATTGCCTTAGTTTAAACAATTTTTATTATAAACAATATTAATGGTATCAGTAACTGGGTTAATTACGAGGCTACTCCATTTGAACAGAAGACTGCAATACATGTGGGTAGTCTGAATTTTCAATGAACGAGGCAATCCATAAAAGAACACTGGCTTAATATTCGTAGATGAAAAATAGTTTATAATATTTTGAGTAGGCTATCGACAACTATTGAGGATGGTATATGATAATTTTCTTTCCGTAAATAAACTGTGAATTCCATCGTCATTAAGAGGGTATAATTTAAATGCATAATATTAGTTATGCGGTAAAAGATAACCATGCGACTCAAACCTATATTCTCGTAATAACTCATCACCTAAGGCAGCAGCATCCAGGCATCTTCATTTTATAGTCTCTAATTATTACCAACATCCTTATAAGAAACTTTTCGAGGAATAATTGTGATGATATTGTGGACCTAAACCAATTGTTCAGATCCACAGTAGTTCTATAAGCAAGTCTAAATAGATACTCAATTTTTCAGATCCATAATAGTTCTATAAGAAATTCTATATCCATAAGTAATTTTTAACTCAACAACAATTCGAAATTTGAAACCTTGATGGATAAGTATCCACTGAAACGGCGAAAGCCTGGCCCATGAAGATTTCAGCAGTAAAATACTTTGAGAAAACTTCTGACACATCTTATTCCATATCATCCGCCACTAAGGTATCACATCACACAACAAGGAGAAGTGTATGAAAAAAGGGAACAGGTGCGCCAGGGCTCATAAGCGATTGGGACAAGAAGTTACCTCAACTGAGACGAAAAGCAAAGAGGGAGTGGTAGAGAGAGATGTGGAGAAAGGAATAAAAAATAGAACGCTGCCGGAAATACAAACGGGTGCGTAAGAAATGGAAGTTGATACTTCAAGGGTTTTGGCGAAGGGAAAATGGACAATGGGGGAGCCCAAGAGAGGTATACAGAAAGAAAGTGAAGCAGTGAAAGTGACACCAGATGGGGTGGGAAACCGCGCGAGGGGCGGGGGGAGGAGGTGGGATGATGATAAAAAAATATGGTGACAAAAGAACATCGATGTCAAAGGGAGTCGAGTCTGTGTGGGTGGCGAAAATGCTATACGTGAGCATTTGTGTGTGTGTGAGAGAGAGAGAAAGGTTGGGGGCTGGGAGTTAGGGCTGGAAACGAGCAGGCCCGCGTTCTTCTTTCCTGCGACACACGGAGCGAATTTTTTTGGATCAAATCTTTAGGGATGCTACGTGGGTAGAGGAAGCTAAATGTGGAGGAGGATACAGGAGGATTTTCGGGTTGGACTATACAGGATAGAGGAAGCGAGACGAGTATGTAACGCAGTTCCATGGAAAGCTAAGATCACTGTGTTGGCAAGGGAGAAAGGACTTGTAAATACAATGGTGACGCCACAGGGGGTCAATGGGATTTAGAGGGAGACCAACATCAACATGCATCCGTGACGGGCGGCAGGACAGGTGAATAATAGGTTCTGCTGGTAAAATAGACGTGGATCTAAGAGGAATAAGTAGCTATGTTATTAATATTTAAGAATAATGTATCTTACAGATGAGATTACAAGCATATAATCAAGTAATAAAAAAAATTTGGGTTAACCTGCGTCTTTTTTTTTAAGTCTACGCTTTTCCCCTCAGCGGGGGACCAGGACTAATGTGAGTAATGGTGTAATGTGTGTAAAGTGAGCGTAAGAAACTTTGAATTTTGAATCACAAGAAGGGTTAAACCAACATTTTATTAATTGATACATGTGCGAAAGTTATAATAATTTTTAGCAAGCATATAAGTTTAAGGAAACAATTCATCCGATGCTTCATATGGAGCATGTTTCTCTATGGAAGTGAGGCTTGGACGTTGGCGGCAGCACAGAAGTCAAGACTGGAAGCATTCGAAATGTGGTGTTACCTAAGAGTGATGAAGATAAAACAGATCGACCTAGTAATGAGGAAGTGATAAGAAGAGTGGGAGATAAGAGAATCCTTTTAAACAACTTAAGGAGAATATGGGAAAGCTTAGCTGACGACATAATGAGACATGAGGCCTGATGAAATCAATCGTAGAAGGACTGGTGGAAGGGAATAAGGGTAAGGGCTGGCCCCGATTGAGTTACATAGGACAGGTTATAAAGGATGTAAAAGAGAAGGAATTCGTCACTATGAAAATGTTGGCGGACAGGAGAGAGGAATGGAGAGCTGCTTCAAACCCATTATAGGGATTTTTGAATAATGATGATGATAATTTGTTGTTCCGACAATGTATTGACAAAGGGTGCCAATCTACCCATATAACTAGTGATGACAGATTTTACAAACAAGCAAAAAATAACCCCCACCTACCCATCCGGCACAAATTGTGCAGTTTTTACGTCTCTCCCAAGTTTTTACCCCCTCAACCGTATTTTTTTCGTGGTGGACCTTAAGCAATACATCACCTTGTGCGTTGGCCCTCCCTACTGGAGACAAAATTAAAATTAGTCGGGGAGGGGATGTTTTATACTTTTGGATGGTGGAATGTGGGGTAAACGAGGGAGAGAAAGATAGAGAATAGTATTTATGGTTAGAATAAAAGGAAGTAGACATTATTTTGAATGCAAAAGGGAAGTCCATGAAGGGAGGGGAGAGTACCAGAATGCGTCATGGAAACCTACCTCAATCGTTTTAATACTTTCCTTCTGGTGTGTAGGTGAGAAATCAAAAACAAACTCAATATAATGGACCAAAATAACTAATTGTAAGATAATATTGTAAAATCATGTTAATGTCAGGATGGACCGTCAACTATAGATATTTTTACGCCCAATTTCTTTCTTGTTTTACCGATATTTACCCTCATTAGCGTTTAATTCATTTCAAATATTGAAATTTAATTTCTACAAAAAATAAAGAGGACACATTTACATTCATCAGACGCGTACATGTAAAAATTTAATGCCTTTATATTCCACAAAAAGGTAAGATTACAAGGTGAAAAAGGAAGATTTAAAAGAAGCACTGCGTCAGTAAATCATAACCGGTATAGAATCAGAGAAACCACCCCATTAGAACCAACATTCGAGAACGTAAAAATGCGATTAGCTTAATTCGCGAAACAATCCGCCTAATCGTAAACATTCCATTCCGAACGCTTATGCCAGCAAAACAATAGCCGATATTTGTCTCACGTGTGACGGCCTCAACATAAAAATTATAGATTTTACGGAAATACCACAGTCACCAAATAATTGTCAACAATGAACATTCATGGGGCCACAAATTAATTAAATTCAAAGGAATATTTGCCAATTATGAATAACCGCAGCATCATCAACCTGGTTCAAAAATACATACTTCAATTGTTATCGGGAAAAAATACAATAGTGAGGATAAATAGTAAAAAATATGACATATGATATTGGCATAACATTTTTTTATTCGATTTTCATAATTAGTTTGACAAATTAATCCACTGCAAAAACAATGAAACAGATAAATAAGTAACTGAGTGAATAAGGATTAATTAAAATGGGTATTCAAGCTCGTCAACTATCTAGAATGTCCGAGAGGGCCAGTTAAAATTTAAATACGTGGAATAGTAAAAAAGAAATTATATATATGAACTTAGGAAATATCAATTATTGTAGTTCATTGCGATTAGAAGAGCAAAAACATATAATGTATTATAAAGAAAATCTACGCGCGGCCGAAACGCAAGTTGATACTCGGTAAGTATTAGACGTGAGTGATGTAGAAACTTTATCATTGAAAAAATTACACCTTCAGATTAAATATAAACGATTATGATACATTCAATTTCGAGGTACATGCTCACAATTATCAACTATTATAATATCAAAGAAAATACCCACTTTAAAATAAATACACCCATGAAAAACGCTAAGCTTCTTGAACTTCTTTCACAGCTTTACGCAACTGGTATTAAAAAAACATAATTTCAATACCTGTGCTGCATAAGACATGATTATGTGGTTATATGGCACCATTTGGTTGGAATAAAAGGCATATCCTCCATTTAAAACCTCATCTATAAAGGAGAAATAAATAAAAGTAGAGGTAAAAATGATTTCGCTGATATGCACCCTCACCATACATTCATTGCTAGCAAGATAAAAGGCTATCATGAAAATGGAGATTCAGTCAAACCAAATGCAGCATAAAATTTGCATTAATGTACCTACTATACCTACTATTTTTATTTCCCTTATTAGTCCTAGATTCCATTAAAATGAACATGACTTTTAGGGGATTTTAACCTCCCAATCTGCATACTTGTCCACAATAATGGACATTGATTATTCACCAAAAATATCCATTTTTTTGGCAGTGTTCTTGGAACCACAATTAAGATGAAATAGCAAAAAGAATAATTTTCATCGACGTAGAGAAAAAAATATCTAACTGTAAAGGTCAATCAAGCCGCTAGTTTTCTGAAATGATTGACTAAATCTTAACTGATTTATTTTTCGCAAAGAGCTAAGACATTAGTACCTGAGCACAGATTATTTGGGCAAGAAGGAGGGGAAAATTTGCGTTATGCTTGTGCAGCACATTTTCGATGGGATATTCAACGAGGACGTGGTGGTAGGAAATTGAGGCGAGAAGAAATAAACGCGGAATGCGAAAGAGAAATATGTATGAAGAGCCCATCCATCGGAGCGAAAGCTTGAACGAGGAAACGAGTAGGCATCTGGGATTTGGAAGACTTTTCTCGGAAAAGGGAGAAAGACGCTGTAGGACAAGGAGGAATGTGTCTTGAAGGAGAAAGGGAAAGAGACGGGGAGGAAGATTGATTAGGCCTCTTTTATTGGCCGCGTTATGAGTAGGGCTCCGCGCCCCCGAACCCTCGCTCTCCAGAGAACATTTCAGAAACTCCCCACCGAAACTCAACGCGAATCTCTGAACCAACTCCGTGCTCCTAAAAAAGCTCACACTCCAAATCAAATAGAAACTCAGGATACTCGACACAGACGAAAACGTGATCGAAAACCCTCGGAATCAACTGACGTGTTTCCATAACTTGGATCTACCGTAGAGCTCCCTACGCCATCGATGTGGCACAAAAAGCCTACCTAAGCTAGAAGAAGAAGTAAAGTTGTCCAGGGAGAGACACAGGCCCCCTAACCTCAAAATTTGTTAAGCTTGCTTCTGAGAATTATTTCGGGGAAATATGAATAAATAGCTGGGGAAATATGAATTTGTATAGAAGCTGGGAAAAACGTATGAATTTTATCAATTGGTAATCCTATGGTCTGTTAAGTGATTATTAAAATTTAAAAAATTAGATTTAAAGGAAAAGCTAAATGAGTAGTCTTCGTCTTATCCATAGTTATGTCATTCAAACCTATCCACACCAGCCATCGCCGGAATAAAATATTTGTATTGTGGTCACATAGTGCCTCGAGCGCCAGAAAAATGATCCAGGGTTCAATATTCAAATAAGAGAACATAGGGCATGAATTCCAAAACAAAAATCTCTGAAATCACGAATCAACGCCCTTACTCTCTTATGAGGAAGATAACGAGCCTGCTGCCAAGCCCTGAGTGACCTCAATCTTTACATTTCCCTTCTACCCTTAATATTAAAGCAATTTCGCTACAAAACGACAATTTCGTTCAGTTTTCCCAAGGTTATTGTTTATCCAAAATATATAATAGTGAAGCCTTAACTAGACTGCAACTGGACATATTTTTATTTCAAAAAGGGAAAATGCGGAAATACCCAAACAGCTGAGGATGATTTTTAGAGCATCACCAAATGCTGAAACTATGGTCGGTGAAATTATTATTTTTCTAAACAAATTTATCGTATTTAAATTACTACTGTTATTACCATTTCTCATCGGTTATTTTCCCTTATCGGCTATTCTATTCTACTAAATTGAGTTTTTTTTTGCAAAATAACGACTTAAAAATGTAATGAATCAGAGAACCGCCAAGAAGAACTTGAAGGACTCAACCACAAGCTAAATGTTTTTAAAACAGTCACATGCAACGCCCTCCTCTGACAAAAACATAGTCCTTTACTTGTAGCCCAAACTGCCGCGATTCGCGACGCAACCGTACGCCTTCTTTTGGTGACGAAACCCGCAGACATGAAAATGTTACCCGTGCATATCGAGAAGTGCTTTTTTAAGGCCCAGCGAAAGTATAGGGCCCCCAACCATAACCCCTCAACCTACCTCTCCCGCCAGCCCCGCCTACTTACCACCTCATTCCAAACCCTCGTAAAATTGAAACGACTTCAAATCCTCGACGCGATAATGGAGAATATATTTGTTCCTCCCCACAAAATGGTCTTCAAACACGTTACTCACTCCTCCTACTCCATCCACCTTGACTCGATTTCTGAATGATTATGCGACGTTTCAACGTGGAAAAGCTATCTGTTTCACAAGAAACAATACAATCTCGAGAGCGGAAAGTGGCGGATAAGGCAGTCGAGGGAGAGATATAATTTTACACCCGGTCAAATTGAAATCTCTGGACTGATTACATCATGTGAGCGTAACGCTTTTATCTTCTTAGTTGGGGGTCCCGTATTTTGGAACAAATAAATTACCAATCAATAAATTTATTCGAAAAATGGGCATTTCTTATCATAAAGGTAGGGTTGCAACCTCATGTCCGATAGCGAACCAAATTGAGTCATAGAATACCTAGATGATATGCAATATAAAAATAAGGTATTGAGACTCTACATCACATCCGGAAAAGCGATATGTATTTCCTACTTCAGCTGGAAAATTTCTTTAAAAAAGTTATGACATTAAATGTAAATTTATAGCAATTTAAATTGTGCATAAACACTCACATAGCCTCCTTCCAGTCAGTATAAGAGGCAACACCTTTCCGTACTCACCTAAAATAAAGAAAGAAAGTCATTAGATTAATATTGCATCAAAAATATATACTGTTTACTTTGTTACTGCGTCACTTTAAATTGGCAGAAATGCTATATGTGAGCAACTCCTTAAATAAATAAATATAAAGTAAATATACAAAACATTGTAACCAGATAAATATGAGTTACCCCTTGTGACCGCCTAACAGGTAATTATTATATACAGCCGTACACAATCCCATAATTGGTATAACAGACCTCTCCACTTGATTCTACAGTAGGCCATCTTTTCAAGAATACGTACTTATTTTCTTTCACATTCTTCACCCGTTACCATTTTATATTTTCTAAATTTAATTATATTTAGTTCGTACCAAGTGACCTAGATATAATTGCCATTTCCCCAACGTCTATGGACCAACGTAGTTTGGCCAAAAGATGGAAAACCATGAATGATATCCGAAATCAAGTTCTTTTAATGCTAATTTCCCGTTAACACTTACAGTAGTTCGTTAATGTCGTAATTTTTAGGACATTGTCATATAGTAACCTCGTTCATTTTCGTTACACATTTTAAAAATCTTTCATAAATAGTATCCACAAATATCTTTGTAACTACAACCTATTTATCCCTTTCAAAAGTTTATCCACATATTCTATAGAAGTGTTTCATAGGAGGTAAACTATCACCAAAATTCAATAGAGGATTAATGTTTAGTTCAAGGAACCTGCACTACGAAACATGTGCGCTACATACGGCACATAAGCTTGGATAAATCTATATCAATCTGCTAACAACGTTAAAACATGCGAAAAATCCTTTTAGTAATACTAGGAAAAATATGAAAAATGCATTAGGATATACAAGTTACTATGCTACATTATTAGTAAACCAAACTATTTTAAAGTCCTAACGCTGCCTTTCTAATCTTTGATCGATCGCGAAAATAACGGCGTTCTATGAGTAACGAGTAGGCAAGCTACGCGCTAGGTTTAGATTGCTTGAGCAACTGAGAATGGATATCTTTAAGAGCGACACGGAGAACATCATATCAGAACCCCACTACATTTCCAAGTCTGACAGAAACGAAAAATGAAAACGTTATTCCGCCTACTTTAAATACAATAAAATACTATAATAGACGCTGGGCATTTCATATTAATGCGCAAACGGATGGTGTCCTAGCACCCCCGCAACACACCTAATGAGTCAGCTTTCGGGGTAGTATGTAGATGCAGATGTAATTACTTGAAGATGATTACGAATTTTAGAGTATAACATTGAAGAAGCTAAGTTCACATTTTTTAGGAATAACACTGGATACCTCTGGATATCGTTTATTCCATCCTGCAGCCTTATCTAATGGTTTTTAAATGTTAATTATGATATGCAGTTGGTTCAGAGTTTCCTGAATATAGTTGCCATTTCCTTAACACCTACGTTCATAAACATTAACATTTATAATATCTATAGTGAGATTATTGCAATTTAACGGTGATTAGCCAAGTTCCTATTTTTCAGGACTAATACCCATCTCTGGATATCGCCTATCCCCTCTGGCTCCCCCAACTAATAGTTTATTCCTCAATCACCCTCTATACGCAACAGAGCTGCCAACCCGTCTCTTCCGCCACCCTCGCCTTTATTTGTCCACCATTGCTCCCACGAAACAATACCGCTTGCCATCAGCGGATACAAATTAAAAATACACACACCGCCAGGATTCGTTCTCGCTCAACACAGACGCCTCACTGAAAAACATACACATACATAACACGCCTCCCGAAAGCCATCCAAAGCATCCCTTTCGCAGAGGGAGCGCAAAAATAACAAAAGAAGGGGAGGAATAACACTCCCAAGCTACCACACGGACCCACTTGCTTCCCACATTCGTATTGCCACATCCTCTCCGAGACCACATGCACTCAAATGAGCGAAAGCCACGGGTTCCCACCACATTGAACCATCTCCATATCCATACCACCACCGTACCTCTTTGAAACCCTTATCATGGCACCCTTCATCCGCCTTCCAACATCAACCTGTCTCAGTACACTCCACCCTCGCGAGGTAAATGGGTAAAAACCAACCCTCAGCTACTCTCTCCGCCTGAATAAAAACGCTCTCAAAAGGAGTCAGTCTGCAGCGATGAAGGAGTGTATGTCGTTTTCAAGATAATTTCGAAAATACGCTTCGATATATGTACCTATTTGATTAACAGTTGTTCGAAATTTAGGAATATATTCTATATTATTTTAATACACCTAAGTACATACAAGCTGTTAGAGGAGAAAATTAGGAGCATATTTTTCAAATGCAAATGTCATCTTGAAATAAGCAACCAATGAGCAGAAAAGTAGACATAAAAGAGAAATTTTTTTTCTCATTTCCCCTGTAAAAGGTTTTTACAGCAGAAATTTCATTTTTTAAGCCAAATTTATCGTAATGCAGTGATAGGATCAATTTTCTTACCACTACTTGCAGTTTATTCACTTCCATCATTCTTTCTCTTAATATTTTGACGCAAAAAATTATTAAACTTCTGTGTTCTCTATCTTTCGTCAAAATCAACAACAGCGCATTGTTGGTATTTTCCATGACAACTTTTATAGGTACTTAAAGTTATTGAGGGTTTTCCTTTCCATTAATAACATACGTACATACGTCAAATTATACTACTTTTTGGTGTTCTCATATCTACCAAAAATTCTTAATAGTGTTTTACTTTCATAGTTTTATAACAAAGGAGTTGGGACCTCATATTGTCGAGAAAAAATATGTTAAAAATGCAATCCTACTTTCCAATGGAATATTGTTGGCCGTAAAATAAAAATATAGATCATAGGAATAATATTAATTCCAAAAATATTAGTACGTTACACACTAAGTTGTAATGACGCCATTCCGTTTTTTAACTCGTACTACCTTTTTTGGGCATAAAATTTCACATTTGGATAGGTAAAATTTAAAATTTGTTTGCAATATATCCTATGTATACATTACTAATTTGAAATTAAGTGTCACGATCACCTAGACCCACCATATCTATTACAGAAAAAAAAACAATTACATGTGGCGTATACCAATATGACCATTCCCTTCTCCAAGTGAAAGTCGCTAAATTAAATTTAATTCCAAATCCAATCTCACAATATCGGTTGGGATGATGTTGAGTAGAACGCCTCGGAAAAATGGAACCAATTGTAAGTCTAAAAAAATCATATAATTAATTTTTGATGAATTATGTGCCACATACACCTGAAAAAATCTATGAGTTCTAGCATTAAGCTGAATTAAATGCACTTTATGGCCTGCCATAGGGAAATGGAATGGAAAAAACATCCCAATTTTCTTGTTGAGGCAATGATGACAGTGTCAGAAAGTGGCTTTTGGGAGCGGCAGAGTCCTACCAAAAACACCAGATCCCAAGTTTGTATCGCCACTACCGAACCGGCATCATTTTTTCCCGAGCAGAGCATCATTTCGCAGTGGCGATGAGAGAAACCGTCAAACCAATCGCGTGAAAGGTTTATCGGGAATAGGAGTATTGGTGTGTTGACAGCACACAAGAAACGATAATATCGACATCGGTATAAGGCGCAATGAGACAATGTCAGTAGAAGGAAATATGGATGAAGGAAGAAAAAGAAAACACACGCCCTCTGAGAAAGATAGCGCTCAAATGAACTCAATTTCGTTGAAAATATTTCGACATCGAGGATGGGAGAAGGTGCGTGTTGGAGAGAAACAGAGTGAATGGAGTTAAAACGGCCTTTCAAATATCAGAGGCGTTAAGTGGTCCAGCCTCCGTCATTTTGCGAGTCTTCTAACAATCTACAGAGGAAAGCATATGCCTTATGCAATCGGAAGTTAATATTGACGATGGAATAATAGACTTGGGGAAACCAATCCGACATAGCATGTATATATTGGCGCAAAAATTATTTCCGAAAGAGAAAAATGCACTTTCGTACCGACATTTAATTAGCTGATTTACTGAAGTAAAAAAAAGTCAGTAGAAATTTTGTTTTAAATTTTGACGTTGATGTCTCACTGAGACCTCACGAGAGAATCCACGAATAGACCAATTTAAAGCTAATATAGGATACGAATTCATGTTGAATAAAAACTTTTGGATAAAGTACCCGCGAAAGTTTAAACGAAGAATCAGGATTCGAATTGTTCCACAATGTTCTCACATTTGATGGCTCCTACACTTGATAGTCATATATGATTGTCAGATCATTATAATTGATTTCAGCCTAATATTTCCATGTAAAAATAAAAAAATGAAACTCATTCCGGTAAGGGGTCACATATCTAATTTCAATACTGGAATGAATAAAAATACAATGGAACGTAAGCCTGTATGCGCAGACCAAAAAATTGCCCGATCCCTTCTTGAATGGTGAGTGGAGGACATTTCAAGCGCAACACTCCGTCCGTCGGATGGGACGTTAAACCGTGGTCCTATTGGCGCCTTTCGTCAAGAGCAGGCTAATGCCGACGCCGGGTGTCTCTCCACTCTTCCTTACATACTCTACCCTCATGGCGCATATGACCTCAACTGTCGGTCTCCTCCTCCAATTACCAAATACCGTAAACCTATTTAAATGCGCGGTGAATGACAACACATTCAGATGCCGACTTGAGAACCCTCTTTCGTAATATTCGTAATCGGTTCAGCTATTTTTCGTAGGTAGTTCCGATGCGGAACTGTTCCGCTCGCAAACTAGCTCCGACACGACTGTTCCGTTCTTTCGGGTACATCTCTACTGGAGGCGAAGCGGAAGCCACCTCAACCTCTCCGAACCCCTACGGTAGCCCCCGAATTCCGTCCTTTCAAAAAGCCCGGTGACAGAATCGACCACAAAAGACCTCGAGCGTGTGTGTGTCCCAGATGCTTCGCGGGCTATTCTTCTGCTCCAAGCCGTCACACCGCGACCCCTCTTCCCTTCTGCCATTGAGAACCCAGCCACACCACGCGCCAAACAATCCCTACCCCTCAACCTGGCAAAAAACCACTCGACGAACCCCGTGACGAAAAATATACTCCCCGACTTACTTTCCCGGCGAAGCAGCGGGGTAGGGATGACATGATTTTCTTGGGAGTGGCATACCATACGGAATTCTTCATTGAAAACGAAACTTGTTTCCCTCAACATTTGGACTCATACCAAACCAGGCGGGTAATAAAATTTCAAAATTACTATTATAGGCTTGGTTTAAGATATCTATAGAGGCACAAATGAAAGCTAAGCTTTGTAAAATTCAACTTAAGCACACATTAATTGACCAACCTTGATTTTAAATGTTGACAGTAATTTTCAAGTTGAACATTTAATGCCGAATACTTGAAAACGACCCTCAAAATCTTGTAAAATACTGCCAAAACCAAGAAAATGATTTTACCACTTACAGAAATAAGTGCTTCTACCCTGAGGTTTGTTTTTATAGATGAGGGTAGAACTCCAAAGTATAAAACTTTGCAGTAAATGGAATTTTCTCGCTTTAACACCAATGGAATCCCCGCGTTCAAAACTACGACTTAGGACTGATCCCATGAGGTAGATGCAAAGGGTATTGTTTAGGTCCCACTCCTTGCGTTCTTTAACAAGGAGTCTGCTTCGGATCGGTAAGGGCATCATCTCATCACATTAGACTAAACCACAGGCGTGTGACCTCAACATGCACGCATACATGGAAAGAACAAGTTTCTTACCTTAGGCCACTATAGTAGGTGTGTGCAAACCCAGGATTTTAATCCGAGATTCGATTACCTAAGGCTCTACCACTAGATCACTTCGCCCACTCCTTGGGTTTCAGAGTGAAAAATATAGCAATTACTAACTCATACTTCAACCTAGTAGCGTAACTATGAGGGGATGAGGGGATAGATCCCTCCCCAAAGCCTCAGACAAATAAAAAAAATTATTTAAAACTATTGGCTAGCTTTTAAGTATAATAACTGAATTTGCTTATTTGAGACCCAAATCACCGATTGCGGCGCTGAAGGCAGTGACGTAATTTGCCAAAATGGCCGACGCATCGAGGATATTGTTGTGATGATGAAATGGGTGTAATGGGATGAATCGTCGAGCCACTGTAAAATTAAGTAGAAAATATCACGTAAGATTTTTCTTGGCTTTGATGAGATATTTCGATTCCCAGGGGCAACGACAAATAGCATTTAAGATTAAGGAATTGATCAATTTTAGCTGAAACATCCACTACTTTCCCACGGCGATTACTCAAAGAGTTCCTAATGACCACCAATGCGTGGCTCCGATAAAAAAATTATTCTTAGCAGGGTAGAAAAGAAAAGTGCAATACGTCGGTTACCCCAAGTGCATTAAACAAACAAACCTCCGTCCCAGTAAATAATGAATTTTAGCAATAAATGGAAACCAAAAGGCATTTTCCATTAATATGAGTACATAATATATACTACTTACGACGTTATGATAGCTTAAAACCAAAAATATAATTAGAAAAAAATCATTTAATTCCCAGGATTTGCCAACGTGGTTTCCTTAGGGGACTTCTTGGTATCCTCGGATCTCTGCCTCTGAATTCGGCTAATACTTGGCTTGTTTCTTGTCTAGATATTCGAATAGTAAAATTTAATGAGACAAAATGATGTACAATGTATTTCCAGGCATGTCACTATTCAAAATTTTTCCCAAACCTCCCGTTGCTTCGGAGGGAGTGGGATACCCCTCCCTTTCCACTCCAACCCCCAAAGCATATTCCTAGTTCCGCAACTGCTTCAACCTCAAATATAGAAACTCACGATAGATAGGGCAGTCCATTCTTCTCGGCTAACTCGTACATTGTGCGATTATTTTTCAGGGGAAAAACAAAGATTTCTCTAGGGCTATGAGCGCGGAACCCTTCGGTGAGACGGTGAAGACACACAACTAAAAATCTTAAGCCGGTGAGGAAATCTTAATATATCCCTGAATTTTTTATCGCCGCTAGTTAATGCTTCCAAATTTGTCAAGCTCTTGCATTAAAAGACTTCTTGACGAAATATATATCAAAACTTTTCACTGCCAAACTTTGCATTGCCATTTTTTCACCGTAAAACTAACTGAATCACATAAAACTCTGAAGTTTACGACGGCTATCAAGTTTTATCGGATGGAAGTTGGTTTGGTTGGCAGAGATTAAAAGAATACTTAAAAGCATTTTATTGAAGAAACGTCTTACTTTCCAGCAGAATAGAGGAATGGCCGAGGAAACCAGAATGATGACTACTGCGTTGAAGAACAAAGAAAACATTACAGTGAGCTTTTAGGGACAAACAACTCTTATTCGGAGCCAATATCTTAATTTTATTTTTGGCCATATATGCTGCGAATAATTTCTATCCAACCTGATAAAATATATCTTCTTTATTATTTCTACTGTATAGATACCTTTTTCTCAACTTATACGCAACCAAACTCTACAAACAGGGGCGCCGACTTATAAAAAATATTGGGGGGGCCCATATCGGAGGTCTTGCCCCAGGAAGAGGTTAAATTCAAAGTGTGTCGCAGCACCGAAACACTACCATGATTCACACCACTTGATTCAGTTAACCTGCTTAACCTTATAATTATTTGTTTCAACACTCAATGTTGAATTTATTTTAAAAGGTAACTATCGTCAAGCATGGGAAATAAAAATCACAAATATATTTTTGTGATTTCACAAAGCATAATATAACTTAATTATTTTCTTGAATTATTGAGGGGGCTCGGGCCCCCTCAGGCCCCATGGAGTCGGCGCCACTGTCTACAAATGAGGTACCAAATCCACAGAACTTATCAGAGAACATGCGACGGTATATCTTACTTCCTAAATATTGCTATTGTTTCCTTAAATTGGTTTTTAAACAATTAAAATAATAAAAAAAAAACAAAAAACAAAAACCAGTAAATATTTCTGGCGTTAACGGCGCACAAACTGATACATTTGTTCATTTGCAACAATATCTCGCATTTTTTAAAAAACTTTTATCAAAATGCGGCTATTTCCACATTCAAGTCTCCTGTTGATACGTAAGTATGAGTCATCATGTGCGTTTAACGGAGGATAGTGTATTTACTTCCAATGTTGTGTTTAAAGAGGTCCTCTGACCTCAATTTGTACATGAACATTAGGCCGGCCCTTATTTTTCAGAATTGCGAAAAGTTATGTTTTCCTGGTCTCAAAATGATCCAAATGAGGTCTTTATTCACGTGTTAAAATTTGGTTACTTTAAAATAACGGCAACCCGTGCCCCAAGGGCCCTAAGTACTAAGGGCCCTCAATTGAGTTTTTTGGGGTCAAAAAAGTGCTATACCTATGTAAAACGTAAAAGTAAAGCCCTAAAGGGCCAATTTTCTGTTTGTTTTGACCTATCTCTAAGCGTTTAGGAGATATCGTCCGTCGTAATGCAATCCCCCCCAGGGCGCCACCCCGCACCGCGGCACCGCTGAGGTACGGCCCGCACCACTTACTACAGACTTCCCCTCAACCCCCTCCCCTCCCTCGGCAAAGACTTTGCTCCTGATGACAAGATTTACATGCTAGTGGTGCAGCATTGAATAGGTTGTTCCTCTTGTGTCTTGATTAATGTTGTTAAAGCCTATAATGTCAATTTTAACTTCCTTCAACTTCAACGCTGTCCTATGTACTGGGCACCGACCCTGTAAACCTTGATTTTTTGCCGCCATACGGCCGCGAACCACTCCAGCAGGCTTTGTTCCAAAGTGCTCTTTATGTACAAAATATTATGAGCTGGTGATAAAATTGTGTCTATGAATTATAAAGGAATGAAGGGAATGAGCAGGGCTTACAGGGCTCCAACAGTAGAAAGAAATATTCAAGGAAGACGAAACGAGGTAGTCAGTTCACGGATGTAAATCACTGTGGAGAGATAGTTCTTGTGTGTAGTGTGCAAAGGATAGAAGGTGCTAAGTATTTAAGGATATAAGAAAAAAAGTAGTGAAATAAATACTTAATCATAAACGTGACGTTCATTTTAAGAATAGACCAACAAGGAAAGGCATGTAATCAAGACTAAATCCAGGCATTGAACTGGTTGGAAAAGAAAGTGAAGAAATACTCGGCTCAAATTTACCTTGAGTGAGATAAGTACTGTGTTTTCTCTGTCTCCTAATGGGTTCGAATTTGTAAGACTTAGTGCGAGAAAAACCGTGAGAAATGCGTCTCAACCAAGGTACAAAACTAGAATGCTTGTTATTGCGGTAAATAAGGCGATTGAAAAGTTAGAAAAATGACGTAAAGAATGGATGAACGTGCAACGACATAAAGAGAGCGCGAACTACAGTGGAGATGAAGAGAAGAGAATCTTTCGTAACAAAAATTGATGATTTGTTTGAAATTGCAAGGAGCGGTACCATTGAATTTTTGACGCACGAGGAGGAAAGTGCAGTTAATCTCTCGCATAAATGTGCTTGGGCTGAAGAAATAAAGTTCTTACGCAAATGAAGAGAACGAAATGCAGTCATTGGTGGAATAGATTTCAATATATTCAAGAAGAAAGGAAAAGGTGTGGTTCTCCGCTCCTAACAGTGTCAGAAGAATTAGAAATACAATGAAAATGTATTTTATTTTGGTTAATGTACCGAAATTCTTGGACAGAGTGAAAATAAATTGATCTCATGGATTGGAAGTATTGTTATGGCAATTAGATTCTTTCTAAGGTAAGCACATTTCTTCAGAGGCTAGATCTTGCCAGTGAGAGCAAAGTCTTTGCCGAGGGAGGGGAGGGGGTTGAGGGGAAGTCTGTAGTAAGTGGTGCGGGCCGTACCTCAGCGGTGCCGCGGTGCGGGGTGGCGCCCTGGGGGGGATTGCATTACGACGGACGATATCTCCTAAACGCTTAGAGATAGGTCAAAACAAACAGAAAATTGGCCCTTTAGGGCTTTACTTTTACGTTTTACATAGGTATAGCACTTTTTTGACCCCAAAAAACTCAATTGAGGGCCCTTAGTACTTAGGGCCCTTGGGGCACGGGTTGCCGTTATTTTAAAGTAACCAAATTTTAACACGTGAATAAAGACCTCATTTGGATCATTTTGAGACCAGGAAAACATAACTTTTCGCAATTCTGAAAAATAAGGGCCGGCCTAATGAACATTCCAATTAAATTTGTAAGTAAGACCCTGCCTTTTTTTTCTACATTTTAAAATTAGAAACGCACCTATCCCTCTGTGGACCTGCATTGAAAAGAGCGGGGGAAGCCCGCTGGGAGCGGGCGCAGCACGCTCGTCCAATTAAAATAAGCTCTTTTTTTATTATAACCAAGCATAAAATTTAACCACTAATATATTACGAAAGGAAAAAAAGTTTCACCTTTCAAGAAAAATGCTTTCAATTTTTTCCAACTTTAACCATGTTTTCACATTACGAAAAAGCCGCAAGGGATTTATTAATATTAGTAAACGTAAGCGATGCATGGGTTTCATAAATTTAGGAATGATGATGGATTTTTTTTTTTTGCGGGAAACTTATATTAGCAATTGAAATATTAGAAAGGGTAGGTAATAAGTTCATCTCATACAGTCATAATGCGCAGAAAAAACCAGAACGTTGAGGTGCGACCGTATCCAGTATAATGTTGAGAACCCTGCCTTATAATTACAATAGGGTAGTTTCCTTCATCAAAGAAAATGAAAGGCATTGATTACAATTCGTTAACTACCATTAGTGTTTTCATGATATAAAAATTATTTGGTTTTAAAAATCCCAGTTTAGACGAATGCTAATGGTCAATGTTATACTCATCTAGCGGCCCGCTTCTCGGCGCACGTAGCCCCTAAGGGAAAACCGGGCGGGTGGGGGGCGTAAAGGCCCTCCACGAAGGGGAGAAGGGCTTTGGCCCATGTAAAGCAAGAAATAATAAAGAGTTGAGTTTGAGACATCTAAGCGACTGAACGTGTATTATGACTACCCTTCTCCTGCTAACCGACGTTACACTCATTTGAAAAAGGCCAGATTAGCGCCCATGCAATGCCACTCCACATGACGTCACAGGGACCTATATGCTGTACGAGTAGATAGGAGTTTTACATCACCTGAGATTACCAATGCATGCATAAGGGTACCTTCTAGCAGCCTTCGTCGTAGCGGCCCTCATAGCCTCGCACCAAGGTGGCCTCACACGGCGAAAGCTGGAACCAGAATGACGTCACCCGGGCTTTTCCCAGGATTCGTACTTAGCCGTCGCGTTTTCGTGCCCTTGAAAATTTTCACTTTTCACTAAACCGCGAGAAATAGATATCGTCATTTATAAATCTAAAAGCGTGAAATACGTATTCCAGGAATAATAATCTTTCCATTTATGTAATAAAAAAATAATAGGAAACCACCCTATCGCTTGTGAAAATCAAGTTTCCCTCCATTCACGATTCACAGGGAGCTGAATCTGAACTTGAACAAAGGAGCAACTTTTCCAATGCATTTCGCCTATGCTTAAAAATACACGAAACAACGTGAATATAAATTGAATTCCTTGCTCAACAAATTGATCTTAATTACCTATACTCTTTATAGGTAAGGAAGTAATTATCTCGTACTATTTTATTGAGAAACACAACTCTATAATCCCTGAGGCCTCGAAACTTCCATGTCATTTTGAGGGGGCCAATCACGTTCTTCACAATATCGGTTCTCACCCATAAAATCCATGCCACTATTTCTCTCAAGTGGTTCTCCTACGAGTTCACCTTCAGCCACTACAAGCAGACGTGATCTTTCGATATATCGACCACGCTTGGCGCCAGTTGTGAAACACCGTTGTGAGAAAATCAGCTTCCAGGAAATAGATTTTATCGAATTCCGATAACTTCACCACATTAAGTAAAATCCTATACACCCATTTTATGCAGTTTCTTGCATATTGCGGTATATCTTCACCCGCCAAATACCATTGCCGTCAGAAAATTATCCTTGGTTCCGCAGACCTCGAGTTAAAGAAATAAGACTATAATTAGGACAGGTTCCATGAAAGTAGATTGAATTATACAGTTTGCATCTAAGTGTTACATACTAACAATTTTAATTGGATCGGACCTTGGAAGGGTGTAAGAGATTCACGTAGATTTCTCAAAAAAATAACAAGATTCATAGCTCTTAACATTTAAAGCTTGATTCCTCGAATTTTATATATAAAAAATATATTCAATATTTAAGTTTGCAATAATTTTCCAATTTAAAAAAAATTCTTTGGGACCTGAACTTTAATTCATTTGTTTTAAGTGAGAGACTTTAAACTATAAGGGAAACTTATCTGGTATATTTTTTTGGTTTCTACTTGCAAGTAAATATATATTTTGTATTAGTTGCATACTTCATCAGCACAGGAGTCGTTTCATTTACTTTAAGGGTGAATGATGAGAGCATTTTAATAGTGTCCTAAAAATACAGGAAAGTAACAGCGCTTAGTTTCCTTCACCTATCATTCTCCTATCTTCTTTTTCGTATTTTTACTAGGGCATTCCGCAGCCTCTCATCCAAAAGATCTAAAATAAACCGTCGCCATCAAATCCAAATTACTTAGAAGAGGATGGCGCGCCAAAATCCTCAACCGAACCTTCTAAGGGTCGTAAGAGTGCAAATCACAAACGATCCCCATGATTTCGAAAGGGCTTCGGGAGAATTCGGAGTGCGGCAGACAGTATAAAAGATGGAAGGGACAGCAAAAATAACAAAAGAAAACCAGAAGGGTGAAGATGAAGGGATTTTCTTCAAGTATTGAAATTCAAAATTTTATTTATTTGAGATTAATTTTCACCAGAAGCATGATGAACATACTTTATGGTGGAA
Source organism: Ischnura elegans (assembly GCF_921293095.1). Taxonomy (NCBI): domain Eukaryota; kingdom Metazoa; phylum Arthropoda; class Insecta; order Odonata; family Coenagrionidae; genus Ischnura; species Ischnura elegans. The sequence goes on along the minus strand of NC_060255.1, from coordinate 87,967,694 downwards.
AAGATGAGCATTGGATTACTAATAATTTTGTCACTTGCACGTTAACGTTGTTAATTTACATGCTGTATCAACGTAATGGTACGTTTTATGTATTTCGAGCATTTACACTTGTAAATATTACGGAAATTTGAAACGCTTGTTTTTTTCTGATGTCATACTCGTACCATCATTTCCATGTAGTTACCAGAGCATTCCGTAGTATCTCAGCAAAATCAACACAATAAAATCAAATCTAACTTACTTAGAAGAGGAAACAGCGCCGAAATCCATAACCTACCTTCTCCCGGTTAAAAGCATGGATATCACCATAGAGTAAGTATATACTTACTCTATGATATCACAAACGATCCCCACGATTTCGGTTCTCCCAGGCCTTCGGGAGAATTAGGAGCGCGGAATTGGCATAAAACACAGTGTGGAAGCAAAAAAATATAAAAAACCAGCAGGTTGAAGATGGAAGGGTAGATACTTTTTTGGTTCATTGAAAATGCAAAATCATACCCATTTGAGATTATATTTAACCATTTGGTGTAATGACGAAACTTGAATTTGTGAGCAATGAACATCGATTAACCATAAATTTTGTCAATTACATGTTATAATTGAGTATTTTTATCATCATAGCAAACAGTTTCCGGAGTATTCCGCAGTATTTCATGCAAAATGACGAAAATAAACTCTGTCTCCGTCAAATCTAACTTCCTTAGGAGAGGAAGTCGCCCCAAAATTCTCAAACGAATCTTCTCCAGGTCGAAAGCGTGCAAATCACAAACGATCCCCACGATTTCGACAGGGCTTCGGGAGAATTATGAGGGGAAGGGAAAATAATAAAAGAACCAGAAGGGTGAAGATGAAGGGGTGGGGAGGGGAGGGGAACGGGCGTCCCGACCCACCGACCTCCAAGCTTCCGCGGAATATCGCAAACAATGGTCGCCGTCGAACCCCTCACTCGAAGGAATTGGTCGTATTAATTGCGGACGCGTCATCTTCACTTTTCTCCGGGTGCACCACTTCATCTTTCTCCCCCGATTCTTCCCCCCCTCATCCCCCCCCCCGAAACGGTGAGAAGGGCGTTAAAACTTTGCGAGAGCTTCGGGGAAAAAATTTGTGTGGGGAGGCCCTGAGGAAGACAGCTCAATAAGACCATTAAATGGAGGGGAGAGGTTGGGAGGCAAATGAGATATTGGTCGGCGACAGAGGGCTCTCCGAACTTTACAGGGGGTTGCGATCTGCTGAGCCGATGAAATGAGATATTTATTCGCTCGGATGTTTGATGTCGACCCAATCGAATGCTGGCCAAGAAATAAAAAAAGTGGATTTAAATGCACATTTTATGTTACTCGGATTTGGTGGTTTCCCAGTTGATATGCATGACTTTTACAGCCACATGCATAGTTGAAACTTACTTCTTTAAAGGAACCACTGATGCAAATCATGGATGTACGTAGATACATTAATGAAAAAAATAACAAATACAATATCCACCGATACTACCGCTTAATGTCTAAGCGATAGCAGCTTTAAGTGTAATTAAACACACGGTGAAATGTAATTCAAACCACTTTCCTGGTTGCATTAAATAGCTACTAGTTGGTACAGAAAGAGAATAAATTGGTTTACTAACAAAATAAATAAAGAAAACATTTTACTCATCATACAACCGAAACTCAATTTCCGAATAGCTTTCCACAAAATATTCCAACCGGTTAGCTACATTGCAATGCTGACAACTTTTAATCAGTGATGTGATGTAACTAGATGAAGTAAATCAAATTACTGATGATGATTATATCTCCGGTAATTATAGTTGCAATATTAAATTAGATAGATTAAAATTAAGTTATATATGCTCGCACTAAATTCCAAAGCTCATGTGATTAACCGTCACATTGGAGTAATCAAAAATAAAAGTTTGAATTCCACTTGCGCAGAGAGAAAAATAATACCATCTATAATAACCTCATCCTCGGGACTAAACTTTTGGTTGAACATATCATATCTCTATAAACCAAAAGTTCTAATATTGAAATTCTGGTTTGCATCTTAATATCCCCTGTTTGAGGTGAATATTGACGGCGATTGCGTTATGTACCAACGCAATAGAATTTCAAAGAAATTGCAGTCGTATTTGTAATCCATCTCATTACTTTTCAAGGAGTATTTTGTAGTTATTATTGTTTAAAATAATTGACAGTGACATTGTAACTTAGTCCGATTGTTTTTTTTTTCGATACTATTATCATTACTGATTAAAATCGCTATCCACTATTTTTTCTGGTCTTTTCCAATTGATCATGTGATTCCAGAGCGAAACCCAGTCCGGAAAAGGTTTACCAGCTACGCCCCGCTTTTGTTTCACGACATTGGTGGAAACGCATTTTTTGACAAAAAGAGTGTTAAAATATTTATGATGTAAGTTAAACCGAACAAGGGCCCTATTTCTAAGGGCCATAAATTCCCGATATTGACGATTTTTCGCTTCGTTTTGGTGTTGCAACTTGATTTAATACGACTCAATTTTCCGATACACCTTCAGACTGGAGTAAGAAAAGCACAATCAGAGTTCATTATTTTTACATTCAAGGCTTGGCCAATCCAATCATCATTTTCAACTGCAAAAAAAAGGTAGCTGCGAAGCGTGGAAATGGGAATATAATGCAGTCACGCGAACCGAGTCAAAAATATTAAAGGCGAAAATACCATTGCTCATGTCATAATTCTTCAGCGAGACAGTACTGGAGAAGAATGACGCACGGCTCCCCCTAATTTCTGGCAAAAAAAAGTCGACCCACGCGAGGAAATAAGTCACGCGTCAATTGTTAACCACACCGCACTCCAGATCCGCCCGAATCCTGACTCGCGCCATCAAAAAGCACTTCCGGAGGAGCGTTTCGGTGCTATGACCTCCAAATCCGCTTACGCCATTTGAAATCCGAAGGGCACAATCCCACCACTGCTCGCGGATTCTGTGCCGCGTTCCATTAGCGCTATTTTTCTCGATCGCGACCGAAGAGGGAAGGGGATGAGTCGAACGGAAAGCCCCTTTCCTCAAGGACCAACCTTTCTCCTCAATATCCTCCCCTTCCAAACCTCACCACCACGCACAAATGCCACTTAAGGTTCATTTCAAATGAGTTTGCGTTTGAAAATTCGACTGTTCCCGTCTGTCGACGCTGAACCCTCGCACGATCAGAGAATTTTGTACAACCTTTTGTAGGGGGAACTTTATGCTCCTGATTGCACATACACGCCCAAATATCGCATAATTTCAAAAGTTCGTTTGAGTTTTGTTTTTCACTGTTACCCTTCTTTGGGCTTATTCGCATTTTTCCGTAAGTTTTAGTAGTTGGTATGGTACCGCAAAATCTATTTGGTCACGGACATCACGGAAGATGAGTGCGTCACCAAAGTTCCCACACCTCACTAGCCACTCGAGCGGCCACTTCATAGACCGTACGCTCCTTGCCAGCGTTGGATAAAAGATATCGTGGACAATACTAAAGTATTTAATCACTCCTCTATAAGTTGGTATCCGACACGTTGCGTGGACGATGGAATATTTCCGCGCACTCAAATTTGGCATTTTGTGGTTTAACGATGGCAGATGCGACAAAATACACGAAATGTTTGCCCTACAGCACTGTAACTCGGAAAAATCTATAGGGAATGACCATAAAATATTAACATCTTCGATTTTAGACCTTCGATCCCAATAACGGCATTTGAGGGGGGTTAGGGAATCCAATCTTCGCACAGATTACTTATCTGAAGTCTTCAGAGCTAATGAATACGTATTTCTTAGTCAGCCATGAGGATGTTTGACATGTAATCTAACGAAGCATTTGTAACTTTTGAGATTTTAACCCGGTGAGAAACTCGTGTACAGTCTTAAAGGTCTCCAATTTTTGAGGCCTTTTTTCATCAGTCCCACAATTTTTTCATTTGGCCAGATGGATTTGAAAAAAATCAATTTTTCCTATCCGCCCTAGTATATACCTCCTAATAGCTTGATGCGATGGCATTATATGCCTGAAATATTACAATTTTAGGTCTAAGGTAATGATATATCAACTATTGAATCGATTCCGGCTGAGTTGCTTAGATCTGCCTTCACCAGTCCGTCCCGGTAAGAAACGCTACCTCCAAGCACACTAGCGCCGCGAGAATTGGAAATTTCAAACTAACATGAAGCAGTTTGGATATTATGAAAACTGAATGAGAGTAGGCTCCACGAACATAAAAATAAATTTTGCGAATTTTTCCGGAAATATTTTAAACATGATCCAATTAAGCATTACTAGCGAACTTTGCATGATTTATAAATTTCAAACTAAAACAGTTCAATTTGTGCGCAGTAAGTAATGAACAAAATGCATCCATCGACTTAATTATTTATTTAATACAGTAAAAATTCAGTACTAGGCCAATTACAAAGGAATCACATCAACAAAGAATATATCGTATAAAATGCTGATTGCTTAGGATCATGTTTGTGCGGTGGTGTTTCATTTTTTTCAGGAGGATAAATTCTTCTCGGGAATTATAGCGGATGAATCTCAATATTTATCAACATTTAGTTGGAATAATTATCTTACAAAAACAGAACTCAGACAGTAGACAAATTCTTCGCGGCTTTTACTCCGGATTAAATTCTGTATTTTTTCCTTCGTTTTGTTAGAATACTTATCTGAAGTCTTCAGAGCTAATTATGACGTATTTCTTTGTCAGCCATAAGGATGTTTGACATGTAATCTAACGAAGCATTTGTAACTTTTGAGATTTTAACCCGCTGAAAAACCCGCGTACAACGTACCCCATTATTAGGTATTCGTGATTTCCGATAATTGTCCATAGAACCACTATCTGTATGATTGGTGAGAGCATTGTAAGGCGCCATATACCTAATATATTACTATTGATCTATGGCTCTCACAAGGGGTTCTGCAAATCGGTTCTGTTCGGCGAGAGACTCGGTAGTTCGCAGATGCATACCGTGCCATCTGTCATCCCCTGCGTCCCATTGTGCCTCAAGAGTGTAGCAGCATGGCGCAGGAAAACCCGAACGGGGTGAGAAAGGGCTTCACAGCGTCCTCGAGAGAGGTTGCAGAATGCAGGGCACAAGATATTTCAGTTTTAGGATCCTCCGCGGGGGTGTGGTTCTGGTATTGTGGGGGATTTTTTGGGGAGGAAGTGGTTTTAAAAGGAATGGATTCGGCGTATCTCGAGTCCTCCTCGGTGTATTGCTTTGAATGGTTGGGGGTAACATGTGTGTGCCCTTCTATTAGTCCGGGACCACCCCATTCATGGTTCAAGCACGGCACGGCAGGGGGGTTTCCTGCGTTTTGGCAGGAAATGGCACTTTCTCCCGCCCCCCTCTCTCAGGAATGAATGGTGCGTGTGGGACTGCTATGAGCATTCTGGGCTGGAACTGGCCGATGCTGAAACTCCCCCCCCCCCTCCAAGTCCTTCGTGAGTGAGCTGTGCCGTGCTGACGGTGCCAGTGCCATGGCATCGGTGTTCACAAGGGATGCCCGCTAAATTGCCTACGGCCATACCACGTTGAATGGTTAGATGGGACTTTCCAGTTCCAATCTCGTCCAATAAAGCCGAATTATTATTATTACTATTTTGACTGCACTGGTTCTTGTCCGAGCTCCGAAGTTAATCAACGTCGTGCCCGGATAGGTACTACATGTTCATCTTGATAATACCCTGCGAGCAACCTCTAAGGTGTTTGGCAGGGGGGGTGATAAAATCACCAGTATGCAACATGCAACATGATTTCCACATGCACACCACATGGTACAAAAAACGTTAGGCATACTAACAAATTACACCACCACATTAATTCAGGTGCAAAACTTGCCAAATCATTACGTTCCTTCCAATAAAAAAACACACAAAACATGCTGTTAGAATTGAAAATAAAATTCAGAAACATGCATTAAGGTATACATAATATACATAAGGTATAAAGCTACAGTACAAATCAAACAACCTATTAGTAAGCCCAATCGCTGCCGTTATAATCTCATATCGATCGTGAAAAAGAACTATTTTCTTAATCTATGTGTTCTACAGTCTATTTCTCTTATTTTTTATGATCTGATCAACCGTAGTATGTTGGCGTTCGTAATAAATGGCTATCTTCGCCCGAAAATAAACTGCTCTCGAATTTACATAATAGTTTTACTCTAGTATTCAGTCTACGGTCTGTGAGAGATTCCCTTCCGAGTTGATCTAAGAGGTCAGTAACACTAATAAGACTATCGTAACGACATTTCACGTTCCAGGCTGCTCTTCACTGCAAGCGTTCTATCTCTGTTTTTATGCATATTTCATGAGGATCCCAAACACTTGCAGCGTATTTCAAATGGGGTCTAACGAGGGAAATATAGCTAATTTATCTCAATTTGTCGTCGCATTTTCCTAATTTTCTTTTAAGAAAACCCAATTTACGATTAAACTTGGATAAGTGACTTGTGAAGTCAATAAGTACTTGGAAAGGTGACCGCCTTGGAACACCGGTGCTGTCGGTATCACTTGGTCGGCCGCGGTGGGGTAATCGTCTGCCAATCCATAGGTTGTGGGTTTGAATCCCGCCTGGGTAGGTGATCCATAACCAGGGCATGGATATTTGTGTAGTGTTTTGTTAATTCTGGAACTCCCGGTGAATAGGCCGATATGTACTGTTTACAGGGAAGCGGGAAAAAAATAAATTTTCCCATACCTGTTTATTTCCTAATTTAAAATGATTTTTCCTTTTGATTGTAACGTTCTTTCGCGTTAATAATTAATATTGTCTGCGGAGCATATGAATAGCATATACCTCTCTATTGTGCACTACCGCCACAAGCCTTTCCGTAAGTTCTCCTTCAATATGATTCGATCCTCTTTTGATATCGCAACTTTAGCTGATTTTTAGCATTTTATATAACTGTCTGATTTTACATAACTTCTATACGCCACTACTCCAAAAAAAAAGGAATACCTTAAATCACAATTTACGTATGCCAATAAATTAGGCAGATACGTCATTTGATATCTAATTATGACTAAATTGAGAATACTTTAATGCATAAATTGGTTAAATACATAAACGGCGACTAAAGGCGTCGCATTATGGAGTCACCCACAAGTGTATATTAAGTACGAACATTACGCCACAGGAGAAAATATCATTGGAAATTACATTTAAAAAGTATGTAAGCTGTTGCAGTGAATTTAAAATGATTTGAAACACTAACTAATTAAAAAACGAGTAAACGAGACGAAAAAAATTATGAGCAATTGATCACGCAAGATGGACTCGATCGAACAACCATTACCGTTACAGCAACACAATTGCTCCACTAGACCACCGCATTCAGTTAGGTACTTAAAATTCTCATAATCTATATATATAAAAGAAAGTCGAAAATCGTGTTAGTTAGAACACTTATAACTCGAGAACGGCTGCACCGATTTCAATGAGATTTGGTTCTTTGGATTCGTCTCAGGCGGGGTTAACATATAGGCCATTAAAAAAGGATAATTTCACCAAAAAAATTCATCTCTTTCCTATGGACATGCTTTTAGGAGTTATAGTAACACAACAATTGATAAGTCGGTCAAAACTACAAATTAAATTATTTGTTTTGTTTTTACCAATTTATTAACTAAAATTCGTAGCAATATAACATTTTAATTACTAAAAATACTAAATATATTCAAAATATTGAAATTGTATTTAAAAAATTAAATTCGAGCTAATTGTAATCCCAGCTCGAGTTGACTCTTCACTACCGTGTTTGTAAACAAATCTCCAAGCAATTGTTGCCAAACGGTAATGTCCGTGTTCCTGTCGAGGACCTTTGCAAATTAGTTTAATCGGAAGGTAAGCTCATCAACAAAGTGTTCCAGAATATGATTGATCACCACAAAAATCAAAAATGGTTGATTGAACGAACAATTTTGACGGCCTAGAACGAAGATGTGGATGACTCAAACGAGGTATATCAGGATAAGATAGTTGGTACTCTGCATGAATTTGAATATTTTAACTGTGCAACAAACGAAGACGAAATCACCAAATATCTATCTGAATATTTTAAGTCCTTGGACGTACCTGGCTTTCCAAGGCACGATTTACAGATAAATGTAGGCTCTGCGTTCATGATCTTACGAAATCTAAACCAACCATAACTATCCAACGGAACGCGTTTGGTGATTAAAAAAATTGATAATGAATGTGATTCACGCGACTTTACTCAAAGGAAAATTCAAAGACGAGGAAGTTCTCATTCCGAAGATTCCATGATCCCAACTTATATGCCCTTTTGAGCTTAAAAGTATTCAATTTCCAATTCGTGTTGCATTCGTGATAACGATTAACAAATCGCATGGTCAGTCTTTCAGTTTTTGTGATTTTTGTGCTCATGTGCCAATGAAAACCCATGATTTTCTCATGGTCAATTAAACGTGGTATGTTTTCGAGTCGGTAAACCATCCGCTGTATTTCTTCCTTCGCTTCAAGAGCGCAGCTAGGAATTAAGGATAGCGAGGTTTAAGGCGCAGCAATTACTACGGGTCTGTAGGGTATAGAAAACACAATGAGGTAAGCGAGAGGTGTGGGGGCCCTCCCCCAGACATTTTTAAGATGAATGGTTCAAAATAGTGGGTTTTGCGGCTGTGTGAATAGTTAAATATGTTTTGTTTGTTACTCTTCCGTCCCCCTAATATTAGTAACAAAAGTTTTTATAAAAAAATTCTCTAAGCTCTTTGGGGCGTTTATCCCCCATAAACCCCCCTCGCTGCATCACTGCTTCGCTTCACTATATTTATTTAGCTTCATCGGCTTTATCTTGCACCTAATAACAAAACAAAAATTGTTGTTTATCAGAAAGTGCTTGACGCAATACATTAAACCCGAATGTGTAGGGCACACCTTGATGCGTTTACGCATGCAGCACGTTTACGCAGTGTATTTTTTCCAAACAGAGATACTATGACTGGCGCGCCTAAAGTAATTTGATACGAATGCTTCTTATTAGGGGCTATTCTTACACGATTTTGAGCATCAGTCAAGCGTCGGTCTGGCGTTGTTTTAACTTGCCCCGTGAACGGGCCAAGTTTACGCAATAGACTTGGACCTAAAAACATTTTTTACGGTTAATAACACATATAGCCAACCACTGAATGCGTATAATTTAATTTCATTAACTGCTTTATAATACCACAATGCCCAAAATTTCTTAAGCTAAAATGTAAGAAAATTCATTGAAAAAAATCCGCGTAAACGTGCTCCGATTCACCCTATGTAGATTCAATGAAGAAAATTTCTTCCTGACAAGCAAATTTGATCCTCATTCACGTAGTTTTATTGAATTCATATCCTTATTTTATTATAATAAATTAAATATGATTAAAAGTTATGCAGCCGCTCTTGATTTATAAATGGTCTAACTAAACAGTAAGTTCATTGAATTTTAGGCGGTACGAAGTTCGCCGGGTCAGCTAGTACGTAAAATAAAAATCAACAATGAATACCGGGGCAAATATGCAGTAAATGTGCACGAAATAATCATTGAATCAAACATAAATCGAAACTGAATAATTAATTTGAAAGTAACGTCTCCCTCAGATTGTATATACTATAATCACGCGCAAACGAAATATTTGTGATGCGTAGCCATTGAAAAAAGAAGAAATGAGGGAAACTAAATTTCCTCGAGAGGCAGAAGTGGCGCCAACTTTGCCCTAAAACTTTTAAGTGACCGCACATCAGATTTTTACATTATCATTTAAGGTTGCGACGCTTAAAAGCATCGATACACCATCTTCGATAATTTTTGAGTAGGCATCGATACTATTTTTTCGATACTTTTCCCGAAGGTCGGAATCGATACAATGCTCTAGCATCAGCCGCATTTCTGCCCTTCCACAGAAATGAATCCCACGCATCTACTTTTCCTTAGATAACCTCCTCCCTCTTTGAGCAGCCAAGGCCACAGCGTGTGGGCAGCTGCCACGTGTCCATTGCTGACCTCCCCCACCCAACCCAGACTTCCTTTCATGGCCACACGTAAGCACCGTTTCGCAGGTAGAGAGGATAATCTCAAACATTAAAGCCCTGAAATTTATTGCTCTTACATCAGCACAATGGGAACAAAAGCATTCAATTGTCCAATTTTCCGCTCTTAAGTGCGTCCGTCACTTAAGTTAGGCTCAAGACTCATTATAATAGATCATAGAGAGAAACCGAGTGACGTCGTTGGCTACGTAGATACTTCTACACCAACATTCATGTCCAACTAGTTGCCACAAGGGTAAGCCGGAGGCGGATTTTTTCCCATCACAAACTTAGCACGTGCATTAGCACGATGCATTATCACGCGCATTCAATGCTACTAAGACTTCAATACTTGCTTGTATGTAACTATGACGTGCTCTCACATTTAGTACAGAAATCATTTGCGCGTGCATTTAATTACGAATAATTAAATAATGAAGAAGTACACTAAAACTCTACTTGCATCCAAATTTTTCTTGTATATTTCTGGTTTTTAATATGCACAATATCAATGCCATAATTGCAGTTCAATAATTTTACCAGTGTTACATCGAGAAAGTACCTCTTATGACCATTCTCGAATATAGCATACACTTGGGTGCCGATCCATAACTCGGGACCAAGTGAATCTATAGAAACTTATTCTCAATAATATGCTATTATATACATTAGGTAACAGGTTTTTACAAAAATTCTTGGGTGTAATTGCGTTTTAATAAATTTTAACACAGCCCACAAAAAATGACCACGTAACACATAAATTGCACATGCGTAAAGATTAAATTTCCTCTGGAAAGTTGAAATGAGTAAAACACAAACACTTGCGTCCGCTTTTATTACAAGGTACCTACTTCCAATATATTATCCTATTATCTCTACTTCATTTTCCACCCTGGACCCTTTGGGTATCCTTCCCTTACTCCGTGTGTAACATATACTTGCATTCGCTTGCAATAGAAAGAACTTTCAGTCTTACCGAATGTTCATTTTAGATGTTAAGATCTAATCTTCCGTTAATATGAGATGCACTTTAAACACAGCCTTGTTTACAATTTGGCACCCTAAATCACGCTAGTAAACAGTCTAGCGATGGTGAAATTACTGTTACTAGCAAATATAATGAACATAGCGCAGAAATGAATGCATGCAATGTAGACACTAAATTTTTCCCGATGTTAACATCTATTTTATTGCCCGTACACGAGTAAAGTGCTAGAGAAACTGCCTCTATTTCCATCACAATTCCCTACACATTGCGCGAGTAAATGTTTTAGCAATGATAGAATTAATGTTACATGAAAACATAATGGATACAACGCAGACATGAATATTTACGAACATCCTTGACCCTTTAGGGCATCCTTTCCTGCACTGCGTCCTTACCCAGGGCACCATCTGGACTGCCTCGCTCGCAGGTCGAATAATGTTTACCGGGATGAGCGGCAGTTAATATGTTTCATTCTCGCATTCATCATTGCTAGTTTCCGGCGATCCGTGACGGTGGTCCACCCGGGAGCCAGAATGAATGGGGTCCCCGTCCCCCACCCTTCGAGAGGGCCAGGATTTAGGGTCCCAGCGATGGCGTAGGTGAGGGGTAGAAATGATTATACCGGCGGGAGAGGCTGAAGCTATGACCGAGAGGATACGGGGGAGAAAACGCATGAGGTGAAACTACACATACTCTCGTCTCATGGGACGCATCGCGCAGGGCAGGAATAAAAATATAGACTTTGGTACTGGAGAAATCTGCCATTGCTGAACATTGTGTGAGCCAAGTACACACCATTAAATTTGAAGAGGCAAAAATACTTTGCCATGCCGAAGGTTTTTGGGATCGCCTCAAGAAGGAAGGCTATTGAAATAACGCTGGAGAAAAATAATTTCAATAGAGACTCTGGGTACTCTATTAGCAACGCCTGGAAACCCGTTCTGCAGAAGATATTTTTAGTGAGGGAAAGTTCGCGAATACATCAATCCGGAACTAACGCCACCACAGAGATAACAAATTATGATGCAGTTGACCAAAGTATCTCGTAATTACAGCTAGAGAATATTATTCATAAAAAAGGTCACATAAGGAAATAGACTGTTTCATGCATGTGGGATAAAAGAACTGGCACCATTTTTTTATTTTATTTAACCTATTTTTAAAAACATTTTTTAATTAACTAAATTTATTTCAACAATGAGTCTTAGCAACCAAAAATTAAGTAAATCAACATTCAGCCCTGATGATAAGCGCCGAGACGGAGCTTGAAACGACGGTCGTTATGACAGAATTAACCCGGTGGGAATCCCGAGAATGGTTTGCCCCCAGTAAAAATGTTGACTGAATAAACGCTATATTTTCCGAGAGTTTTGTAGTTCTTCTCATTAGTGCAGTTCAATGTCATTCAGTAATGTTACGTTCCCAATCTGGCGAATAAATCACGAGATTGAAACTAATGCCATCGCCGCTGGTGCGATTCGGTTCCATAGATATCCTCGCCACGCAAAATGCTGGACTGACTCTTTCTCATCTCGACCACCTCACTCTTTGACCTCACTCCCAAATGCAGGCATCCCATACCATTTCCTCAATATCGATTTGCAGTGCTCCGAGCCCAGCACCTCTGGTGGTGGGCGAGTATGTCTATAGTATATTGATTTGATGTCTATAATGGTTGACAAAAACATTGAACCTTTCCAAACAGATTTTTCTGGCAATGATTTTTTGTCACAACTCATTCAATTTTGAAGAACTCATATTGAACACCAAATTTTCAGCAGCCGCATGAAGAGGCTATATTTCAAAGGAGAGTAAACCATCAGCCTCGAGTATTTTGCTAAAATATTTGTTTGTTACATTTTCGGATGAAATGCTGATTTCTGTGACATATCATTTATAAATTAGCACATTAAATCAAATCAAATTACTGCAGATGGAAGAAGACAACAGAGCGGTCTCGCGGGGTTACACTTCCGGGGCAGCTTCTTTAAAGCTCTTCGCTTTTCAACACTTCTCCTTGGAAGGGGGAGGACGAGGATGAAGAAGGATGAGAGGCGCCGCCGCGATAGGAGCTCGGCGACGCCTCCATGGAGAGGATAGGTACGGGAGGGAGGGGATGAGAAATCCCACGCCGAAATTGGGACGTCTAGCGAAACCATGACCAAGGGGGCGACAGAACTGCGATATATCGTATAGAAAACCTCTTTTGTTTTGATTTTTCCGGAGCCCCAGTGGTCCAACGGCCTACCCAACATAGAGGCCCTGGTGTAGCCTGTTTTTCCGGGCAGTCTGCTGGGCAGCAATAAACTGGGGGCTGCCATATTGAATCTCGTTGTAAACAAAGGTGATATTGAGGCTTATTGATAGTTATTAGTGTTAACTGCAGACTTTTTTATTGCTTACAAGGTCCCTTACGATTTTGGAATGTGCTCGATGAAGGATACGAGTCTCAATGATCTTGGTTATTGCTAAATTGCATGGGTATGAAATGCATTTGGTGATGAAAATGTGAGTAATTCTGTTTCCTTCATTATTCCATTTGATTTCAACCTGTGATTAGCTAACCTTTTCTCATGTTTTCAAAATTTCATGGTGTCTTATATTCCTTACATTCAATATGTTTTTCATTGTACTTGCAGTTTTTCTAGTGTTCAAACTACTCATTAATCGCTACCGCTATCCTTTGGTTTGTTTAATGCTAATCATTTTGTTGGTTATGTATGTAATTTGCTATTTCAACTCTGTCCTTTCAACTGTTTTATTGTCATCAATTGAGCATAATGCATTAAGTGTTCTACGATGTTTACATTTCTTAAAACTTTAATCTCTTTCATTTTGAAGTAAGAACTTAATTTCTACTACATTGGTATAAAATATTCTTCACTTTTCTCGTTTTCTACTATTGGAATACATTCTTTCGTATAAGTGATGGATATTAACTTCTAAGAACCTTTCATTTTAAGACTCCTCTGCCAAGATATGTTGTATATCTTAATGGGTACTAATCATGAACAACTTCCTACGAAATTATGTCCTCCTTTCATAATTAAATAATTATCTTCCATGAAATGATATCCAAACTTGCATGCTTATTTCTAGTGAAATGTTTTTATGGTCTATGGTTTCAGTATTAGCATAATTTTCCCTGTACGAGAGATATTGCAAGATACATCTACGTCAAGGAAAATTAGGTCACTCTCTTTGTCTATAACTGTGGAGTGTTTACTTAAGTAATGGAATCTTTCTCCTATTACGCAAAGGCTGCTCATCTCTCATTGCAATGTACTGTTGTCATTGATATTTGTTGCTTGTACATCTCATGTGCTTGTAGAATTGTTAACTTCCACAGATTTCATCTCTAGTATGTCATATTTAAATTGTTATTGTTGTATTTCTTTTACCAGTTATTGTATCAATAAATACCAATGTCCACTGAAGTGAGTTTCCGAGATCATTATTCTTACCAACCACCAGATCGTCAGTTGACTTTGTTCATTAATCTTGTATTATGGTTACTAGTTTAGTAACCTGGGGAAGTTCATCGGGAAGATTTTCCTACGTTCATTGCTTTTAAGTTTCTCGCAATTGTAGTAGCATTATTAAGCCTGAATATCACGCCCTATCGTGACGCGTAAAAAAAGTTTGAAACACGCGCCGAGATGTGCATTCAAACTTCGCGGCAGCATTGGACCACTGGCATAGATGGCACTGATGTATCAAAACCTATACGCATTATCCTTATGGGTATGTCGCCCCCTTGCCATGACTTGCTGGTATGGTATTTGGAGGAGGCGACCGATAGCTGAGGACATTTGCGCCATAAGGGAAGGGTATGGACGGTAGGGTGGAGAGAAACGGCGTCGGCATTAGCCTGCACTTAGCCTGCCTGGCTTAACGTCCCATCCGACGGACGGAGTTTTACAATTGAATTGTCCTCCACACAACACACAAGCAGGGATCGGGCTATCTCTGAAAATGCTCTGCCTTTGTCGGGATTTGAACCCGAATGCCCGCCGTATGGGAAGCCTACACTCTAGCCACCACACCAACCCGATCCCCCCATGACTCGCTGTTTCTAAAGAAAAGAAAGAATTTCCTATGAGGAAGGAAATTCCTACGATTTTCCGCAGGTAGCAAATTACTGCAGTAATACTCGTTCCACGCTAGGAGATTTGCTAACCATATACACATTAAGGGTTCCACTTGTCTAGATTGCACAGACTGTGACGCAGTCAAGGGTGGGAAAGGTACGAGTAACTATGCGAAAGATTTTCTGGTTGGCTTCAAGAAGACGTAGCTATAGAGGGAAGAGGGACCAAGTTGACTGACTGCAGACGAAAGGATAAATAAATGAAAGAGGGCAACCGTATTCAGGTGAAGAATAGCGCCCTTAAAATGGACTCTGTAATAGGGGTGTTAACCTCAAACGAAATTACCCATTTAAGTAGATGCTAACGGTGAGTTTTGGCTAACAATTCACATTGGTGAAAACTTTTCTGCAATAGGTGCATTACATTTTCTTTGGTGCTCCGTTGACATTTGTGCGTCTTTGAAACGGCCAGTTTCGGCGGGAAGTCAGGCTCGAATGGCTGTGACGTCACACACAGCTACTTCGCTGACTGCACGCTTTCGGTGAACGCCGTTATCCGTGCCGTGCTTGAATTTGTGGATGCCGTGGTGAGAAATGCCTTCGGATTGTGGCTTTGTGAGGGCTAATTCTACTACCCCACCTAAAATGAGTGCTCTGATGCTCATTTTTTATCATGAATAAGAAGAGGTCAAGTCAAGAAAAAAATCTAAATACGCAGTAATGACATTTTTAGCGCTCCGGAAATTCAAGGAGTCAAGCAGGCAAGTTAGGAGTCAATGCATATTAATTATGATAGCACTGTTAAATATGTTAATCGTACTTATGAGTATATTTTCCATCAAATATTTAATTTTGTTACGATTTACTCAGCCCTGGCTTCCATTTTTATTCGAATTATCCCCTAGTAAACGCTGAAATGGTTCTCGAGGGGTACATTTCATATTATAACACAAATCCCTGTCACGCAATGCTCGTTTTTTAGTTTTAAAGGCTTTTGATAATTTATAGCCTATAAAAACTTAGGTGACATAAGGAAACTATTATCATAAAATAATCACTTTTGTTCGTCTCAGATTTGTCTGAATCATGATATGGAATGGCGAATTATAGTAAATATTTATTATTGTGAATGTTACTGTAAGGCCCCTTGCACACGCACCGATTTTGGATGGCCGGTAAAATACCGGCCGATATTTTACCGGTGAAGCGCTGCTTGCACACACGCTGGATTTTCACAGGTCAAAAGATAAGTTGCTTGGTTGTTGACCTGGCGCAGGGGATCCGCAGTGGCATTGGCCGGTAGCTAACCGACTTTTTACCGGTGCCGGTGCGCGGTCGGTCAGTGTGCAAGCTCCCATACCCTTCCATTGTTCACCATTGGAATGTTGACGGCCGTCCAAAATCGGCGTGTGCTATGGGTCTAAGGGTTGATAACTATTTCAGCGCTGCCAGAAAAGAATACGGCGATTCAGCAGTTTGCTATATCCAACTTAAAAGAGAATAATATATACACTATGAAAGGGCCGAGAGTTTGTCCAGAGCACAAAATCAGAAGAAACCACAGGAAAAATAATTTTTGTCACTTATTCTTCCGCCATACCCAGAACCCAGAGGAACAAAATTTACAAATTCATTTGGTTCACAAGGTACTACATATTTGATAGCATTACATTTTTATATTATTATACTTACTCCATGTCAAAGCTTGATTTATTGGATCAGAGGGCTTTTGAATTTGAATTTCAAAACATTCAATTATATACACTGTACATTGCTGTAATTGGCTTAAAAGACAATGGTAGATCAAGTTTGTTATGCTTCGGAAAGAATATTAAATTTTTTAAGCACTGTGAAATAAGAGGTAAAGTTGCGTGGATAGTAGAAAAACTCTTGTCTTACTGATTTGTAATTGGTCTCCTAATCTCTCCAAGCTGTCATTTAATTGAATTTTGATGATGGTGATGAAAATGTCTCTAGTGGCAATCTTAAATATTCCAGAGGGCAAATCAATGACGTACATTGGATCATTAGGTATTCCTAAGTACCTCTAGGGGTAGCTTCATTATTAAGTCAGTTATATTACTGTTTTCACCAATTCCAAAACTCTCGGCTGAGAATGTGCTCGAGAATATTTCATCAATAAACATTATGTTTGGTTACTGTGTGTCAATCTTTGGTGTATTAAAAATCTAAGACTATGTTAGCATCAATTAACTTCGGTGATCATTGAATAGTAGCATAAACATTGTTCTTAATCTTTCGTAAATTATTTCCATTCAAATAACTTAAATTAAAATTGTTTTCGTCCGTTCGACTTATTTGGGAAGACCGCAAGTAAAACAATATCACGTTAACTGACGTTGTGATGCTGGCATCTAGTATAAATTTAACACTAACATTAAAAGAATCTTCACAGCAATAATAAGATGTCTTGCCGTTGATATTTTTGGTCATCTCGCATTGCTGCAGTTAACCATTTCCTTCGCACACGAGAATTAAGAGGCACAGTAATAAAACGTTTTCCCGGATTTCTTATTGTGGTAGAATTACAAAGCGGTAGAAAGCAATATATATATACGCCTTCTTCCTAATTTCCTCCATTTTCACCCTCGTTGTTTCTTCTCTGACGCAGGATCACAGGTTTTTCGACCGGGTTGACGGCTTCCGCGAGAAGTTCGCTGTGTGTGACGTCAGCATGCCTTCGGCAACCTTCGTGCGCTCTCGGAGCGTTTGAGCCGGCCCTCGGATTCCACACTTTTCGCCTAGCCTTTTTAGGATTAAATTTATGATTAGAAAAGCGCTGAAACTGTCGCCGGTATCCCCTCGGTGTGTACTTTCATTTAAGACAGTAAAAAAAAATTGGTGAACAACCCTATTGCGAGGGGGTTGAGTTACGTTCCCTAGCACCCTCCCCACTCTGACCACGGTAAGGCGCGGCTGCCGCTCCTCTATACGTGTATATAATAGCATGAGAGGTCATGAAAACGGTCGAGAATTGGTCCCAGCACGCGATACAGTAGAATTGCATTTTTGCCCTTGAAAACAGCGTCTGGAAAAAGTCAGTCGATTACTTAAGAGAGGTGAGGATATTTAGAGAACCTAAACGAACGGAATCGCACCGGTGGCAAGAATCATGAGGGTTCAAGGCGAACCCTCTTAAGGATACAATACACCGAGGCCGGGACCCAAGCCCGAGGCTTATACGCCCGATCACCCGGGGAGGGGCTGGAGAGGAAGGAAAAAGGATAGATGCGCCGTCGCGATGGAGCCCGCCGACGCCTCTGGGAAAGGATAGGAGCGGAAGGGAGGGACGGGGAAAAACACCTTAACGCTACAGAGCGAAAAGGGCCCACTAAATAGCGAAACCAAGCATACGCAATTAATTTTCTACCAATTCTAGTAGATTTTCCTATGAGGAAGAAAAATCTATCGATCGAATCGGTAGATGGCACCGGTGGCAATGAAATTAGTTTCAATGCCGTGATTTATACGCCAGGTAGGAAATATACCTTTAACAAAAGAAAATGAGTAGGAATAAGAGAGAGCCAAATATTTGTGGAAAATGTATTCGCGTATCTAAATATAAAGGTATAGGAGTGCCAAGACATGCATTCAGGAACCCACGCATTCGTCTGAGTAGACGAGAAACCCTTCGATCATATAAACAGGGCTGACAGTTAAACATATCGGTCCTAACAATACACGTTCGCCGACAGTAAGAATTCGACGGCCTTTCTGGCAATTCCGCGGCATGTGATCTGCGACGGTGTCCGCGCTAGTGGTCTTTACTGCGGAAATCACTCACCAGCGAAAGAAATCGACTACAAAAATTAAGGATTTGAATTTTTGGAAGTCCATTTTTTTAGTAATATTATGATCAAATATCACCTGTGGATTCTATTACTGAGTCCACTATAAAATATCCACTATCATATTCTCAATAGAAGGAGATCATTGTCATAGATGCAAAATATGTGAATAATTTTTTCCTTCTGTTTTTCAAAAGATTACGAGATAATAAGTTTAGTTATCTCATAATAGAATATTTAATTCTCTTTAGTATCACTAGACTTGAAATAGATAAGTATCTCTCAAACGCATTCATGCTTCAGTCGAAATTCAATACGCCGCAAATGAAGTCAAAACCAAATCACTCTAGGTATCAAATGGTAATGCATTAACATTCATGTCTATACTATTGGCATACCTTTCGTGCTCTAGCACGAAGATGGGTGCAATATCGTCTCAAAAATCAGCGTACGTGAGTCTTTCTTGCATCGTTCATCTGTTGTGTAACCTTATATCTTCTAGTTGAAATTATTCCAGAAATTCAACAACAACTAAAATAAATTTGGAGGTGAAAATGGATTTCTACTGAATCCTTGCAGCTCTATAGCATGCATTTAGCGTAAAAATATGACAGAAATAAACTACTCCATCCAAATACCGAACAGAAAATTGAACTGGTACTACATACGTGCCAAGAAGAGCCTGTAAGACTACTGTACTAATTTCTCTTACTTAGTTTTGGTGACATCAAATAGATAAAAGGAAATTTGTACTAACTATTCTTGGAAATCACTCAAACTTTGGAACTTTTTTACGGAACCAGAAGATTTAGCATACATTCCACATGCCATCCTTACCATTTGGAGTTCTACTGATCGAGATTCAAGAACTTATTATCTTTTCTCAGGCATTCTACCCTACTTATAAGGTCTATATTTTATTTTTTCAATTGCTTTAACTTTCATATTCCCTTCTCACATTTACCGCATTGTTAAATTAATCAATATCAACAAGTATGCGCATTTTGGTAAGCCTAACTCATGGATAATATATTGAATACTACTACTCCTGTGCCTCGAAATGAATTATGCCTGACCATTTTCACACAGCACATCGGACATAAACCACTAATCTTAGTAATAAAATATAAACACTTATTGAAGTAATAACAAAATCAAAATCTTGCTTAACTGCCCAAATTAATTATAAAACCTTTTTCCGTGAAAAATACGTGACCACGAATTTTACCGGAAAAATTACCATATCTCATGCGGGGAGACTCGAAGAAAAAAAATCTATGCAAGGGACTGTGAGGGGCGGGGTGGGGATGAACGCTAACGCAATAAAACTAGTTATCATCGTTTTTAATTAGAATACCAAATGGGAAAGGCCCTTGGGCCTCCAGGAGATGAGGCATTTCAGGGAAGAGGACGTGGATGTAAATTACCTCAGATGAAAAAAAACGGGGATGAATTAAGGGTGGGGGAGGAGAAGATAGGGGATATTAAGAAAATGTACGAAAATTAGAACGGAGAGAAGGATGAAAACGGGTAAGGGGAACTCCTTGAGGCACAACATTTTAAGAACCTGTAGGGATACAGCAATATTCTTCCACACACATACGCGTTTGTGACATCACATTTAATATAAATAAATTTGTGCTACTTATTCTTGGAAATCACTCAAAGAAACTTATAATAGGGTGGTTTCGTATTATTTTTTATTGCCTAAATCGAAAGACTATTACTCCTGGAGCACGTATTTCACGCTTTTAGATTTTTAAATGACGATATCTATTTTTTGTGATTAAATGAAAAGTGAAAAATTTCCAGCGCGCGAAAACGCGACGGCTAAGTATGAATGCTGGGAAAAGTCCGTGTGACGTCGATCTGATTCCGGCTGCCGCCGTGAGAAGCCACCTTGGTGCGAGGCTATGAGCGCTGCTATGATGCAGTCCGTTAGCAGGTAGCGCTTACCTTAATTTTTTTTATTAAATTATTAATCTCCTATCAAATGCAGGAAACTTTCCTACCATAGGCAATTTTAGCAGGTGATTACTGAGAGATGTTTCCCCGAGCTTTGTGCCTCATGCGTGCATTGGTAATCTCGGACGATGTAAAACTCTTGACTACTCGTACAGCATCTAGGTCCCTGTGACGTCACGTGGAGTGGCATGACATGGGTGCCAATCTAGCCTTCTTCAAATGAGGTTAAAATTGGCCATTAAAATTCGTCTAAACTGGGATTTCTAAAACCAAATAATTTTTATATTTTGAATGCACTAATGATGGGTAATTAACCGCTATCAATGCCTTCCATTTTCTTCGATGAAGGGAACTATCCAATTCTTCTTCTAGAATTTTTTAACGGAGCATAAAGACCCAGTATATATTCCACACACAATCTTTGCCATCGAGAATTCTACGGAACCATTCGTCATTCTACGAACGTACCTAATATTCTATTTCCATGAGAGCGAAGGAGCGGTGAAATAGAATATCGCTCAAAACCGACGAAGAAGCGACAGTCGTTCCGTGGGCAGAGTTGTATCTTTGACTATCCTTCTGTAATTTCAAACGCTGTAGCAATTGAAAAGGAAGAAGAATCTAAATAACAACACAGAAATAAATACACTTATTAACAAAATGAAAAAATATAAAGAAACACGATTTTATTGTGTTCATGGGAGTCAGGCTCGATGTGGTGGAAGCTCAACAGCCTTATATGCTATGCTAGCTCTTAACCAGTGACGTGCAATTCTTGTTACACTACCAATGACGTGCGGTCTGGGAGACCGCAATGAAAAAAAAAGACATAAAACGTTGCAAAGTCATTTTTATTGTTTAGTTTAATGTTTCTTCGACTCTTCAACTATTATATAAAACTTATATTCAATATTATGCATTCAAAATACGAACCAACTATTTTAGTAAAAATAGTTATTGGAAAGAGGATCAAAAAACTATTATAAAAAACACTTGAGTTATTATTTTAATTATGGTGCATTTTTAATTAAGTAGTTAATTATCCACGTTATTCAACTTAAAAGATTCCTTACAAAGTATTTATTATTATTATTATTCTTGAAAAATCACAAAGAATTGTTTTTAAAAACTTTTTGATTCATTTCCACCAGCATTACGTTTATTGAATTTCCAATTTATTGACGACCACAGATAGCTACTCAAATTCAGTAGCAAATGTTCAGAAATAAATAATAAGAAAGTTAAATTTTAAGAGTGCCATGTCCTAACTATACCAAATTAAGATGATCACGAGGATTATCGACATTTTGAAATAGCAATTTTGAAAATATTCATATTTTTAGAAACGCAGCGATCTCTCAGACCGCACGTCACCGGTTAAGGGCTAGCATTCAGAGAGAGGATATTAAGAAAATTTACGAAAATTAGAACGGAGAGAAGGATGAAAACGGTATAAGGGGACCGCCTTGAGGCACGAGGGGCCAAGCACAAGAATGTCGGGTAAGAAAAAGGGGAAGAAAATAGGGGGGAAAGGATTTCAACGCTCCGGGAAGATTTGCGAAGTTCCGAAATAAGAATGTACGAACCGGGTTCCCGAGTCTTGGGAGAATAAATTTGTTAAGCGCCGCCTTATGAATATGTGTCCTGGCGCTCTAAAACGCACGAATGTGAAATTGTATTTTAATGAGAGCAAGGGAGCGGTGAAATAGAATACCGCGCACAGCCGAGGAAGAAACGAAAGTCGCATTGAGGGCGGAGTTCTATGCTTGAGGTTTGTTCTTTATTTTGGAACGCCCAGAGGATGAGAACATAAATTACAATGACAATAAGAATAAAATAAGATACTGCATTTAATGATAAAATAAAAAACAGACACGAATTGATTGAGTTTAACCGATTCAGGGGTGATATAGTGGTTCGACAGCCTGATATGCTATCTTAGTAAACCGAGTAAATTCAATTGATTCGGGAGTGATAAAGTGGAAGTTCAACTTATAGAAGATATAATGCAGAGATAGAATATGGCGCAAAACCAACGAAGAAGCAACAGTCGCACGGAGGGCAGAGTCCTATGCTTGACGCTACTTTTTTACGTTCAAACTTTACAGTTTAACACCACAGTTAAACTTAAAAGAATTTTAAAATACGGAAGAAAGGGGCGGAGATGACAGTGCAAGAACACTGAAATTATGATAAAGATAAAAGAACATACTAAAATAACGACGAAAATGAAAAAAAAGTAAAAAAAAACACGATTTGATTGAGTTCAACCAATTCAGGCGTGACACGATGGAAGCTTGACATACATAGATATCGTAGAACATCAAATAAATCAAGCCAGAATAACTTTAACTTTTTCGTACTGCTAGCGTAGCATATCAGACGATTTGATTTATCCAGAAAGGAAAATACTTTTAAAATCTTTTTAAATAGAAATCTTCAAATACACCGACAAAATATTGGATCTAAGGTTTCCGCAGCGTTTATCTATATGAGTCACGGCTTTCGGGTATTCCTCCGCGTTGCGTGCGACACAACGTGGAGTAACGCCCGAAAGCGTGGCTTTAACGTGGCTACGTAGACCAGGGGAAACGAAGCTGGGTTGTGGAACCCAAGTGTCCGGATTCGCGACACGGAGGCGGATATTATTTTTTGCCGGCCTCGGGGGCGGCAGGGTGTCGTCCTTGCCGGCCAAAAAAGAGGTCATGGGTTCAAGTCCCGCCTGGGCAGGTTTCCGCGGTCCAGGGCATGGTTGTTTGCGTACGTTTACTTGTTACATTTGTAGAACCCCCGGTGTAAAATGGCCAGTAAGAGTGTATCCGGTGGTTTGAGAATAAAATAAATAAATAAAAAATAAAGCCGTGACTCATACCATCAAATGGTATTTTAAGGTCTCTATATTCGCTTGAAAAAGCAATGGAACCCGAAACGTGAGTGAGGAAAATTGCCCAGCTTAGGAGAAGTTCGCACAGGGGAAGGTAGGGACGTACGTAAGCGCTGTACACTGGGCGCGGAACTCAGGCAATGCAAAGATAGCGCTCGGGAGAGAGACACGGGGAAATTGAAGAGGGGTATGCTGGACAGTTAGCGTTAGCAGATGCAGTTAGCATTTGAAAAAACGGAAGGGAAGACGGAGGGGATATAAACATAAACAAAACACAATGACGATAAGTTTGTATAATGACAAGTACTATAACTAAGAAAAACTTAAAATAAATACAAAATTTTCCCCGAAAAATATAAAAAAATACACGAATCCATTGATTCATAAAGGAAAGAAAAATTTTTCCGGCGTAACAGGAATCCGCCTAAAAAAGCATTCTCCACCGGCTAATTGGCTCCACATCTCCCGAAGTTTTGGAGAATGACTAGTTCTTCAAAATTTAGAAAACCCCTTGAGTATAAAGAACAAATCGTTCCTCGAAACGTCATTAGAAATGCAATTGGTCAGAAAAAAATATGGGAAACCCGAGAATCTATTCTTTACAAAAAAAAATACTTTTAAAAATCTTTGAAAATCAAAATCTTGAGACACGCTAAAAATAGGTCATTAAAGACAATTGTTGCGCTCTCCACCGCGTAATTGACTCCTTGTTCACCGACGTTTTCATGAAAGACTTAATAGTCATCCTCAGTTATTAACCTTTAATCTTAAAGTGGTAAAAATCCTTAAAGTGGCCTGATATAGCTTTGGCTTGTGTCACAGTGAAAAAATTACATTTAAGGTCCTAATAATCCAGTGATACTGCATTTTAATAGCCATTAATCCATTTCTAGTTGTATGCAGCAGTCTTAAGAGAAGCGGAGAAGCACCGAAATTATTGAATTTTGTTTTTGATACCACGGTGGTCATTGTATTTTAATTCTTAACCACGTGTAAGTTCATTGGCCGTTCCTCACGATTCTCTGAGACCGATTCGTTGTGATCGAGATTAACCCATTAAAACCCATTGTTGTTTCTATGCAACATCAAAAATGTTTAAACTTCCAGCTCTATTTAGAAGATATATAAACTAAATATTTTTAAGGTAAATTTTAACGACAAAATATTTAGCTGCCAGGATAATTATCATTGAGTGTAAAATTTTCAAGTTTTCAAAATGAAAAATCTTGAAATTTTATTTCTCCCAGAAACAGCTCTGGGTTAGAAAGGGTTAAGAAGATCTCATTAGGATGAAAAAGAAGTCGTTCTTCGAAACGTCGGGAGAAATATAGCCAATAACCCGGTTGAGAACCGGAGAATCCTTTCCTAAAAAAATAATTAAATATCTAAATCTTGAAATAAAGTAAGGATAGTTTTTATGATGTGTATATATTCGCTCGGAGAAGCGATGGAACCTAAAGCGTGAGTAACGCCAAATAACTCGGCTTGGGAGAAGTATTCCCAGGGTAAGGTACGGACGTACTTGCGGTATACACTGAGCGAAGGGTGTAGGCAAGGCAAAGATAGCGGTCGGAAGAGAGACACAGGGATTGTGAAAGGGGGTAGGGGAGCTGAACGACCGCATCAACGCAACCGTATATGGGAGGGCAAAAGGCGAGATTTGAGCTCACGTCATAAGGGTTGGCTGGTGAACGATAAGGTGGCAGAGTAGCTCCCAACGCTTTCTGGCTCCTGAGATGGCTTCGCGGAAGGGAGATGGAGGGACGGAATGGTCCGGGTGGGGTACTCGGAGAGCAGCGGGCTTGAGGCGGACGCTTGCCGAGGAATATTGCGACAGGGGAGAGAAAGATACGTGTGAGAGAGGAATTCCTCGGGTGCGAGGTTAAAGGACCCGAGGCCGGAGGAGATGAAAAGGCCGAAGAGAGAGGGAAGTGGAGGGGTAAAGGGAGTAGCGAGCGGAGCGTGGGTCCTGCAGGAAGGAGAAACGGCAGAGGCGGGAGGAAGTGAGGGCGATAAAATACGATTGGGGCGAAGCCGATGTGACACCAAAGAGGAAATCTATGAAGGGAATGGGAAGAGACGGGGATGGCGGGAGTGATTTGAAATGGAGAATAAACAGAACGCAGTCCCCAATAAATAGGAGCCAATTTTATGAAAAAATATTGATAAAACCATATAAATAAACTGTGGAAGTAAGGTGCAATACTTGGACAGCGGGAACTAACCGAGAAAGTATCAGATGGAACCAGGATGGTTGACGGAGTGAAAAAATTACTTTTTAGATTTATATGGTCCTAGGTCAAAATTATTATCCACATGGAAAAATCTAAGTTCAATTCATTTCTTCAACTCCTAAGTTTTTATTTTAAGCGAAAGAAATGTACAAAGGGAAAATAAAAAATAACTTCAATGCGTAAAAATAATGTTAACGACTAAAATAAAGAAAAGGTAGATAATAGTAGGTTTATAAAAGTGATGGACATATGATGGAAATATTTCAGTATACCCCGGATTAAATTAAATTATTAAAGTACTGGCGTATAACGAAAATATAGGCAAAAAGAAAACAATACGAAGAAGAAGGGAACGAGCATTATAAGTTACTGAAAATTCTAATGGAAGATTGGCGTAGTCTTCAGCTTGATCAAGGCCAAGAAAATGAAGTGGATGTGTGACTTTCAGATAGTTTTGTAGCACGTCGTGGATTAGATATGGATCAGTAGCCAAAGACATTCACTCAAAAAGTAAAAAAAACAATGGTAAATATCGATAAAAAATTTATTACTCGACCGCTCTAGATATCGGCTCACAATAATTTTACCAACGTGCCGAGACCTTAATCTCATTTGTGCGTTGAATCTATGGTCGGTGACGTAATTTACTATATGTTCCCTATGTTCAAGTTAACTCTTGTTTTTGTAATTTTAAAATGCATACAAAAAATTCAACGAATTTAAGCCTTAAGCATTTTAATGAACAGATATTACTAATTCAAAATGTTTCATTTCTGCTCATGCAATAAAATGGGTGTCAGGATTAAATGGCAAATGCCAAATTTTCTATTCTAAATACGGGCGTTGGGACCGTTGATAAACACCGGCACAACCAACTGAGAACCGCTGAAATATAACAAAAGGGACGAGTAGGAACAACGAAAGAGGTGGCGGAGAAGAGAGGAAGCGAGGGAGATAAAACACGTCGGGCGAAGACGCGGAGAAGGGAGAAAGACAAGAGGAAAAGGGTGGGATGAGGAAGAGGCAAATTGCGGGAATAAAGAGGAATGAAATTAGTAGACAGGGGGAAAGATAATAGGATGAGGGTCGGAATTAGGACGTGCATTGGGTCAGAGGGAAAATTAAGGGATGGGATGCAACGGGGAGCAAATGAGATATGTTAGTGGGGTCGGGCAGAAAGGAGAGGATAAGATTAGGAACGCCACGCGACGGAGCGGGGAGAGGCAGAGAAATGAGCATTTTACGCTCACATACACCTTACTAAGGACGACTCAAAATCACAAAATGAGCTACATACCTACATAAAACTCTGATTCAACCTAATAGTAACATATTGTACGAAAAAATCCAAAGCAGAAGAGCGCTTAAATAAATTTATTTGTGATTTTGTTTATTCCCATACCACCAAAACCAGCATATTGGCTTTTCACATCAGAGTTTAAAAAAAATCCAACAATTTCAAGTGCAAGAACAACTATGCTCTGGGTAGGGGCAACCAACCCAGGTAGGAATCAAACCGGCGACCTATTGTTTGGCAGGCGATTACTTTACTCCACCACCACCAATTGGACGAAAAATATCAAGTAAGATATAAAAACCTTCAGAAAACAAACTGTGAACGGGGAATCCGTGCACATAATGAATTGAGCGTCCTAAGAATAGAAAATATGGGAAATTACAGCTGAAAAAATACATTGGCTAGGGCCCAATCGAAGATCGGACGAGGATACAAGGCGGAAAGAGTAGGTTGATGGATCAAAAACCTAGATTTTAAACTTCCCTGAACAAACAAATTGAATTCATCGCAAATTCAGAATATGAATCACGCGTAATACAGACTTCATCTTTGTACTCCATTACATGAAACCAAGGTTCAGAAAAACCCATTCTTGCAAGCTGTTGAACTCTTCTCGTCAATATAAAATCTTTATGATATTTTATAACGCTTGGTACGATAGCAGTAATCAATAGAAGTTAACAAATATCCCCCTCTATTTTTGCAAAGTGAAATATCTTAATGTGCCTTTTTAAATTTTTTTCTGCACTACTAACGATTTTGGAATATGTCTTGCATTTGATTCTAATATAGTGTTGTAGGTCTGTTTCCCACAATTATGCACTAGACGTTGTATTTTTAAAATTTAAACTCATGTATTTCGATTACTTTTTTATGTTACGGTCCTTACGTGCTCGCAGGGACAGACTCGACCCCGAGAAATAAAGTTACAATGATTGTCAGATGCACCGGGAAATATACGTGTGTCAATCTCCAAAAACCGTACATTTTCTAAAGGCAAAATTTAAAAAATATTATTTCTGTTTATTGAGAACCAAAATTGTGCAATTACAGTTTGTCAATCATAAAATATAGTGACGTAAGTGGCAGAGATCATGGGTAATATTTACACTTTTTTATTTTTACTTCTGTGCTGCCTACGGACATGATATATATGTCCACGGACATATCAGAAGATGAATGAATATTGCGTAAACACACGGGAAAATATTTTTTGAATTTGCCATTGGACATTCTGTAGCTAGTAATAGTGTAGGTATCATCACGTCTATTACCATCTGCCATGTCCATGGACTGCAGATTCCACGAGCATGATGTCCACGAACATGACGCCCACGGACATGATGCCCACGGAAATGATACCCAAGAACATAACGATTTCCTCTAAATTAAGTAATAGTTGGGACTAATTATAAGTTAGGGCACTGTCCTTACTACGTTGAACTTGCATTTTATAGATGCAAAAGATATCTCAATTGTAATTACTAAAAGATTTTACTTTTACTAATTTTTACCTGTCCACGGACATGGCTGATGATCTTGGCTCACTAAAAAAAACTGAACCAAAATTTTTCTTCCAGCGTTAATACATTCACTGAAGCAAGTATAAACTCAAATAACCCAACATAGCTAATCATATCTTTCTATACTCGCTGGTTGTTCACGACTGCCTCATGTCATATGAATGATTCCCCCTTTTTCCTATGTGTCCACGGACAGTGCTTTTTTCGTTAGGACAAATGTTTATTTTTATTTTATAATGAATATTATGTAATAAAGCAACCCAAAAATACTATTTTGGAATGATTGTTTTAATTTGTTTAATCATTGATTTCATATAAATTATTTAGTAAAGGTTTTTAACACAATGTACACCTCTTCGAAAATCTATGTGGGACTGTCCCATGGGCATCTCGAATCATGGTCTGTGGACATTAAATTTGGGGAAAATATTTTTTTTAATATTTTTTGTCACTAAAATTAGTAAAAACATTCCGCTTTATATTTGATTTACCCCTTATTTATGGCAGACCATGGACATAATTTTGTACGATTGTAGGAGAATGACCCAGGTACACCCGGGCTAACCTGGCTCGAAAATTGGCTCGGACATTGGAAGGATATAAAAGAAAGCCTGGCGTAGGGAAGGTAAAGGAAAAACGGGAGAATGGCGATAGCAAACAGAGCAGTAGCGGGTCGAAAGGAGGCCAAAGCTCACCCAGATCGCTGTAAGGAACGAAGACGAAAAGGAAGAAATACACCAGATGAATATAGGTCTCACGCACACTCCTTGAGCTTGCCCACTGTGGAATGGAAATTTTCTGTGTTGCTCTGGCGTATGATTTGAGACTTAAAGTGCTTGACCCAATTTTTCACTTTAAGACAGAGCAAAGCTTTGCCCCAAAAACCTTTAATTTTCTGAGTTTCAATTACATACCACCACTTTTCTCAAAGTATTCGAAGAATTAGCTTGGAGCAGGCCAAGGCTTAAATTGGAAATAATTTCGGTGGATATCGTTAAGACCAAGGTACTAAATGGAAGTAAAATGAAATAACGGCGCCAACTCGCGGGAGAACTGGGGAATTAAGCCTAGTAATAACATGCTCACCAGGGATAATTACACGAATAATTACTCTGGGTAATCAATTCCAACTATAAACAATGTATTTCCTAATTCTCATGTAAAGTGTCTATTACGCTAACATTATTACTTAAATAAGACATTGTGATATTTCCTCTGGATATATTTACCCTGGACGCGTTTCGCTGTTCCAACAATATTTTCCAGTGAATCGTGCGCAGCTAAGTTTTTTCCTTAAATATGCCCTCCTGCTATGGAGAAGGGGATAAGAGAAGGGATGGGTTGGATGGTTGTGGGAAAAAGTATCGTTTTTTAAGGTCCTGGGAGAGGAAGAGCGGTTCTAAGGTGAGGGTACCACGTGCGTCTTCACTGTCGCATTGAAAGTTTCGATCTTCAGGCCGTTTCCATCTTGTCGCAAAAGATAAAATATATTGAGCTAGTGTTATCTCGCTGGCCTAAATAAAGTAACGAGCAATGATTCTATGACTCTCCACTAGGTAAATGAGCCATGCAATCAAGGGTCATTCTCCCACAATTGTACAAAATTATGTCCATGGACTACCATAAAAAAAACAAAACGGGTAAATAAAAAATAAAGTGGCATATTATTTTACATACCCTTTTACTAATTTTATTGAAAAAATAAGCGAAGAAAAAAATTATATTTCCCAAATTTAATGTCCACAGACTATGATCCATCATGTCCATGGACAGTCCCACATAAATTTTCGAAGAGGTGCATATTGTATTAGCAAATTTTACAAAATAATTTATTATAAAATCAATGATTAAATAAGTTACAACGATATAAAAATTCCAAAATAGTCTTTAGGGTTGCTTTTAATTCACATTATTTGTTATTCAGACAAAAGTTACCTGTATCGTAGCGTAAATCCGGTAGTATACATGCGGGGTTGTACCTATTATTCCTTTTTGCTGTCAAAGGAAAAATATGTAACACATGGAAAAGCAATTTATATTCTATATTTGCGCCGCGTAATAGCAGAACTTAATAGAAGGTAGTTTTACACAGTTATTTTCCTATAAGCCTTTGTAAAATGATCTAAAAATAAGCACTAAATGCCGTCCACTAAGCAACTTTTTATAGACCCCTGATAGATTCAGTTATCAACCCACAAGACATTTCAATGAAGAATTATCTTTCAAAATTGTCCTAGGATTGATTTTCCGTTCCTCCGATTCCATTATTGTACTATTTTAGAATAGTCACATACTCAATTTATAATTACAATTGTAGCCCTTTTATGCCATTTGCGTTTGCATCCAATGTCATGGGGCAGATTATGGCAGTGCTGAGAGCAAATTTGAGTGCCTCAATGCCATTTTAGGAGGAATGAGAAGTGTAAATCCGCGTGTATACATGAGAGATTGTACCTACTGCTCCTTTCCGCCACCGTACCAACTCTGGAAGGTATTAGGGAAGTGAGAAGGCCGAAACGCTCCCAGCTCACGAACGCAAAACGTTGTACCGTGAAACTGACCGACGGGGTCGCCGGGTAATAACTTGGAATGACTGACTGCCTCGCCTTCCTTCCTCCGCTTGAGCGAGCTCGGCCTTAGCAAATGCAAGAGTCCGGCCAAAATTCCTCACACTTCCCTCTCCACGAACCTATCACACCCCACCTCGCCCTCTTTCCGACTGTAAAAGGGGTCGAGGCTTCGCAAAACTATCCCTTTTCTCTCTTTGCAAGTCCTCCTACCTCAATCCGTATCTCTCTCACTGAAGGCGCCCACCCGATTCAACACATTTCCACCGAATTCCCCGAAAACACGGATAACTGTTTCGCGAGCCCGCCGCCACGTCCCGGACCTCATACCACCCACAGCCTTTGTGATGGGTCGATTCGTTCTTTTGCAGGACTCGGATCTTTTCCGTCTCGTTCAGCAAAAGAACGACGTCAAGGAGTCGATCTTTTATTCGTATCAATGATGCATTCGCGAATGTATCGATACTTCCCCGGCAAAAATGCTCATAAATCGCCCACCGAATCAAATCCGTCATCCAGTAGAACTAGCGCTACTAGATGAGCAAATTTGATTCGGTGTAGTACCACTAGGGCTACTAGATGAGCGGACTTGATTCAGTGGGCGATTTTTGAGCGTTTATTTAGAGGTGGGGTCTATAATTTATGCCCTCAGGACTCACTTGGTGCAACCACATACCTAATGTGCGAAATAAATCTTTTAGTAAAGTTCCACAAAAACTTTTATGGTTCCGACCCAGGTTTTCGATTAGTATATAGTATACCACCCAATGACGCATGCCTCTCCTAAACTTCCCCTTCCACCTGCCACCCATTTGTTCTCTACAAAATACAGCCCCGTGACCAACTAATCCTTATTGTACTTGATAATCACCTAACGGTTGAAACGCGTCCTACTCTAAATAAACCCGTGAAAAAGTGCCATCTGTATTTTCTTTTAATACTTATAGAATATATATTAATTATCAAGGTGAACAAATGGTTCGCCACAAGCTCCTTATATACACGCTCTCTGCGTATGTAATGGTCTCACGGTGATCCATTGGGTCAACTTGATAATAACTATGTATATAGTAGTTGAAGCCCTGGGTCGGAACAATATAAGTTTTTGTGGAACTTTACTAAGTGATTTACTTCGCACATAAGACAAATTTGCGGTTCAAATGAATTTCGTCATTAGTGTGAACCATACGAAGAGTATAAAAGTTAACCAAAACTCTGAATATAGAGATCTTCAAAGAAAGTCAGATGCGCAGTACCATCCATTACGTTTCCATAAGTTACAAATGTTTGCTCAGGGAAAGACATTGACTTTCCTTTCCAATTGGTATGTATAATATTATCTTACTATGGTAATTCATATTTTATTTCATAGTAGAATGATATGTTTTCATCTCGGTAATTATAGCAATACATCATTAAGCACATATATTCCTACAGCCATTAAATAAAATTCCGTCCATTATTATCACTAATCATTTGTTTTTTACTTAATTTTGTTCTTTCATAGAAAGTCGTACGCATTCATATCGGTAATTATAATAATACATCATCAAGCATATGTAATCTTACAGCCATTAAATCGCATTCTATCAATCACAGTCAATAATTATTTACTTTAAAATTAATTTTCTCATAATTGTTAACAGTTCTAAAACTTCTTTCACAACAATTGAAACTGGCGTAACTTAAAATTTAAAGAAAATAGAGAAGTGTATGTAATTTGAAAGCATTTACAGACGTAATTCGACTTAGTACAATGTTCAATTGATATGCCATCACGGTTTCTTTATTGAAGCAAATAGAAAGTAAAACTGCAAAGTCTATTGTAACATTTCCAACAGCTATCAAAATGTTCCTTGAAAAATATTTTATTACTAATGCACAGCCTTAACTAATACTGGTTGGATACATAGCTTGCTAAGGTAATTAATCATATTAGCCAAGTTAAGTTTCTAATAACAGGAATTAAATTTTTGCCCTCACCTAAGGATGTATGTTAACTGACCGAGATCGCTCCCTCACACCCCCAGCCTACTCCACGCTCTGCCTCAACATCAATAATCCACCGTTTCGAATTGCTTTTCCACGGGATCGGAAACACAGTCACAAAAGGGTTTGCTCGACCTTTAATCCCTTGCAACACGAGAGTGCAACCCGCAGTGAATGTTAACCACCAAACCGGCTGGAGATCCTCCCTCTCTCCCCCTGTCCAATCCTCCGAACGTTGAGCTCCAACCGGTCAGATGGAGAAATCACCATCTTTTTTCCCTATGCATCTTCCTCTCTTCACCGAACTGTTTCACCACATCCTTATTCTTCCACACCCAGAGTTACTGAACTGATGTGTTTTCTAAATAGCGTAAGGCGTAAATTAAAAACTTACCTTATTCGATATTTCCTCTTTGAAAATTTCTGTTTCGAGACGTTGCCGCCCTCGGCGGGGTAACGAACTTACTTAACGTACAACAGGTCGCGGGTTCGAATTCCGTACACGAACATGTGCCTATTCAGGGTACATTATGGTATTTGAAGGAGGCGACCGACAGCTTAGGCTCTTAACGAAAGGCGCAAAAGGGACCACGGGATTCGAGTACGTGGGAGTTGGCAACACTACCATATTCCCCAATAAAAACAGTCATTTTTCATGCAGGCCCAAATTCACCCTGTCATCCACGAGGTAGCCACTCGACTGTGCCAGAATTCGTGGAAAAAGGCGAGAACACAGGTAAAATAGGCAAGTTATCATATTTCGGGAAGCAAGAACCATCGTTCATTTTTTCCTGTAAAAATACAAAAATAGTGACCTACTCCGAGTGAAAACGAGGCACCCACTGGACTGAAGCTGAAAACTAATTTTCATGCGCGCGAGACCTGATAAATATGCACGGCCTAACATATTTTATACGGAATGAAAACAAAATTTGATGAACTCCCATCCGGAGTTCAATTATTAATGCGATTGATTCGATGGAGAAATTTCGTTACGACTCTCCAAGCGAACTTAATAGCGCACTCGCATTTTTCCGAAACACTTCACAATTTTTCGTGAAATCATAAATTTATAATATTCAGGAGAGACAGCATTGTTTATGCATTCCTCGTAAATGTATTTTTTCTATTTTAGCGTAGGAGTGCACAACACTTTCTATTTCAATTCAGTGAAAGTCGATCTAATGAATGAAAGCTACATGCTGAAGCTTCCATGATAAAGAGCCGGCTGTTGTTTTTTCCCTTCAGTTAATTTAGAATATGCTTCAAGAACAGAATTCTTCACCGGCACGGCTAAAAACAGGAATTTAATTTGAGAAAATCAACGATTTAAAAAACTTAATTACCTACAGTTGTCGAACGAATTTAAAAAAAGTACGTTGACTTTCCATAAAAAATAGGAGACTTAATGATTATTTGCCCTCCATCTTCATGACTACGCGTTGCTCGTGGCATGATTAAAAACTACAGTATACACAAATACAAAACCATATTACGCACATAAGCGCCAATGTTTCCACCGCGCGAGAGCCTAAATTAAACCCTTATTCGTACATTTAATTTTACGTATAAAAATACAAAACTTCATTTTGTATTGCTTCCACAGGAAGACAAGAGGACCGATATTTGCCACCATCAGTACAGGAGAGCCACAATTCTTAACGCCACAGGATCGTACTCCCTTTAAACTACGTACGCGTGATATATCCTCAAAGGTGATTGCTAAAATGTACATAAATAACCCAAGCTGGACAACCGTTGAGATTCAAACGCATCCACTAAGTTTTCTGAAGTGGGTCGAGATCCGAATTCAAGAAATATGACCGCGTGTTAATGCAGCTATTTTATCAAGCGCTTACCCACGTACCGTATATCCCCTTTTCACTTTCAGCTTGTCACTCTAGAGCATTTTACGACCATTCGCCAACTTCCGTTTCCACAAGCTACAGTCCCCTTCTCTCAATCTTCACATCACTCGTGGCTTCTCGCCTATCTCGAAAGCACTTTTTCAAATTCGGACCCATGTGTCGCAAAGAGTGGAAAGGTGGGGGCTGAAAATTTTGGCGTATGGGGCAGAGTATCAACGCTCGAAAAATATCACGCGGGGACGAGAGAATTAAACACTGACTTGAACCCTATGCTGGTAATTATAATCGACCATTTTTACTTTCTCCAAACCGTCGCGAGGCATTGAATAAAAAACTAGTGAAAGAATAAGTTTACATCTACATAATACCATTCAAGCTCTCTTTATGGTGCTTGGCAGGGATTGATCAATTCCAATGCAATGGGATTCCCACACGCACACCACACGGTCCAAAAAACGTTACGCATGCTAAAAAATTATACTACCACACTCATGCAAAGGCAAAAATTGCTAATGACTCGTTTAGGTAGTCTGCCAATAAAGCTAGGAATCATAAAACATGCTGTTAGAAAACGATAAGAACATTCAGAAATATGCATTAAATAATACACAAGTTAGTGGGCTACACCACAAGTCATCTAACCTCTTTGTGAGCTCCAACGCTGCCATTAAAGTCTCTTATTGATCGTGTAAGAAAACGACATTCTAATTCCTGCCCTCCAGTCTACAGTTTTCAGATCCTGCGAACCCAAAAATATTTCCTGGACGAATAATTTTCGATGATAGAACTTTATCTTCTAATTATTCTTACATGTAACTCTGGAAGCCCCCTACAGAGATAAGAGAATAAAAAATAAGCCCTGCTTTCCTTTACACAGCATTCATCATAAACTATACCGGTCTTGGACAACGAAAAATGTGCATAATTAATTGTTGAAAAATGTGTGACATTTCTAGCCTAACGTGTGAAAAGTGGTGAAATTGACAAGAATTACCAGTAGAAAAATTTCCCTTTGACCGGGAATCGAACCATCCACGGCATCTAGGCTGCACCACGACTAGATCCAGTACCATGAGACTCGATACAGTTATCATTGGATTTCAGGACCCATTGTGTTCTGCGCGGTGTCCCGAAAAGCAAAAGATCCGTCGTTTAGTCCCTGTTCCAGAGAAATTTTTCCTCATGGCAATCGAGAAATACTTCATAAGAAACGACTACGAAATAAAGATAATCCTAGTCTTAGCGACGCTTCGGTTCTTTTTATTCCCCCTATTTTCCGATCTTTTCACTCATTCCAATTAGTATCCTTCGGTAAAAGTGTCATAATATTTTGGTACCAACAGATTTCCATCCTATAATATCGAATAGAAATAAAATACACGTAGGTAAGATAACCCCGAGTCACTAGCTCAGGAAGCAGAAAGTCTGAGGTTGTGTAGGGAGCCAGAAGAAGGTATCTACGCATAATCAAATATTAATAAAGAAGCAGAAACTTCAGCTCTAAGTGGAATTATAAGGATCCAGGTGGACTTTGAATACTTTAGTAGTCACCAAAACTCGCCCGTTCTAAAAATTAACTTCATATTTATTTAGGTAGTAATAGTCTATATTATTATTATTAAACCAGTTTTAAATTTCCGGAAATTAACATCAGTTTTTGATAAGTTTGCTATCGATGTAGTCGATTTCCAAGAAACTAAGCCAAAAAAGCATATTCCTATGAAAAAATACAAAAGCTAAGCGCAAGCGCAGACCAAAAGAAAAATGTTTCAGAAAATTGGACTCTGACAAAATGGAACTTAGAAACTTAATTTATCCTCATTTAATCTTAACCAGGAGATGGATACTAATACAAATGAGGCCAAATGTTTCCCACGGACGAATACGTACGACTGTTGAACCGTGCGATATGTCAAGAGCTCAAAGAACTCAGCAGATGAAACAGGGAATAGAAGTGGAGCACGAACAATGAGATGTGAAAACGATAGGAGGAAGGAGGATAGTCGGGTGGCTGAAAGGGTGCCGATAAGGGAGAATAACGACATACTTCGTCAGAAAGCTGTACACTTTTGAAACGAACGTAATTAGGGTGAGAATAATTTCTTTTTCTCTAAATACACGGGAAAGTAAAAACAACGTAATGCAGAAATACACGGAATGCTATCTCATCAAAATCATCTGCGAAAGATTACATTGTAACATAACATTTCCAACGGGTGAATACGTAGAGATTATGGGCCTGGCGATATCTCAAGACTCCAAGTTTTAACTTAGAGAGAATAAGAGAATGGAAGCGGAGGTCGGAAAAGGGATTACACGAAGAAAATAGGAAATAGTAGACTTAAAACGCATCGAATAAGTCTACAAAACAGAAAAATGATTGCAGGGAAAAAGAGAATTTTGCAGTATATGCTAGAAAATAAATACTTTAGCATTCAGATGCAACGGTTATTTTGAAAACCTTAGAAATGAGGATAATCACAATTTCTATCCTCAAATATTACAGAAAAGTAGGTTATTTTCTATCACCATACTATGCGATAATGTACTCCTCCCCTCTTCCCAAGCATTAGCGGATGAATAAGTGAGAGAAATGATGCTTCCCAGTTAAACAGTACCCAGAGGCGAAAGAATATTTTAACGCGCATGGAAATAAATAAAATCGCTTTCCTTCCACTAAATATAAATAAGAAATACATCACATTACGTAAAAAATGCTGCACGATACTTCCTTCTCCTGTAGCCATAATAAAAAGACGGAGTTAGTAATAAAATTTTTTCCACGGATGAATACATGCCGCTGTTGAAACAGGCAAAATATCAAGAGCTCAGAGATGTAAGCGAAGAAGGAACAAGAAATAAGAAAGTAGCTAGAAGAATGAAATTTGGAGAATACAAGAGCATGAAGGATATGGAAAGTACCTAAGAAGGTGAGAAAAAAGGACCAGCAGAGAAAAAGGAAATTTTGCACTAGCAACGGCAATAAGCAGACATTTGCAGAATATTCCTGTAACACCTATGAAAATAAGGATGGTCACTAAATATCTAGCCTATGGCTGCAAGAAGTAGATAACTTTATCTGTCTATTACACATGCTTGACGATAATAACCACGAAGCGGAGAGGAAGACAGTGACATAATATTTTCCTCGGATGATTAGATGCCACAGTTGTAGAAAGCGACACGTCAAGAGCTCGGAAGTCTTAGCAAATATGGAATGGAGAATGGAAGAGATTTTAGAAGAGTAGGATTTGAAGAAGAAAAGAGGTTGAAGGGTATGGAAAATATGTCGAAATAGGTGAGAAAAAAGTGTTTGCAGAGAAAAGTGAAATTTTGCACTATATACAACGGCGAACAGCATATATGTACATCACACATACTAAATGTAATAATGAAACCTATGGAAATCAGGATGATAGGTATCTTTCTAACCAATAATTACGAGAAGTAGACCTGTAGTTGCCTATAGCACATTCTTGACGATACTTTCATCATCCACCGATAACCATGATGAAGAGAGGAAGATGGAAATGAAACATTTGCCACGGACTGCTGGAGCAGGCGATATGTCAAGAGCTCGGAGGTCTTAGGGAATAGGGAATGGAAGAGGGGCAAGAAGAATGGGATTTGGAGAAGACAAGAGGAAGGATGAGACGGAAAATGTATCAAAGTAGGCGGGAGGTTGAAAGGGCGGTTACATGGGGAGAAGAAAGGCCCCGAGGTCGGACATTGAGGAAAGGGATTTGGAATTCGGGACAGACGTGCTTCGGTGGGAGGCTGGTCAGTGAAGGGATATGAATGCGTTCGTTCGAGGGGTAAGGTCAGCGGGGTGCATGGGCGGGGAAGAGGCGGGGTCCAGCACTAGGAAAGTCGTTTCAAAGGGGCTGCAACGGACAGATCAAAGTGGACCTCCCCCTACTTCGCCCTCCTCCGCTTTTTTCCTTACCATGCCTATGCGAAAAAGTTCCTCTGTCCGCAGATAGAAACCTCGGCGCCCCGCAGTCCCGTAGCAGACCACAACAAAAAATAAACCCTTTTCAGAAGGGATATGTTTTCGGTGATTCGGGCGACATCTGAATTTCATTTATAAATTCCACGGATTCGAATGCATTTTTTTTTTCGAGCGCGCGGTTCGCCTCATAGTTTCTCTTGAGCCAAAATAGCCTCACTCTTGAGTTGCGTCTATTTGTCCCAAGCAAATAAGAGCGTAATTGAAAGCACGGTCAAGGAAAATCCAACTGTGGTCTCAGATATAAATCCATTCCTGTTTCAAAAATATATGGAAACTTCAAATATCTACCGAAGAAAGAAAAATTTGAATATGATGAAAATTAAATGCGTACTGATAGTAATTTTTTTAATTACTCCGAATCATGTCAGTAAAAATCTGCAGCCTCGGGAGTAATAATGTGTCCTTTTCAAAGAATATCCTGGAATATAAACTTCAGTGCAAAGCTAATACCAATGCCATTTTTTTTAGAAAATTTCTTTTTACGAAGCCTTCAAAAAATATTTCAGAAGCAAAAGAGGCAAAATATAGACTACGAAACGGCATCAAGTATTGAAATAGAAATGATAGGATCAATAATGAGAGAGAAGTTATTGAACTTGTGATGAAACATGGATTACAATGCAAAAATAATCGGTATGCTTGGCATTAAATCATCTTTTTATAGGCAATTCAAGTCAAATTCCATTGAATAATTGTTCATCCTCCAAGTTCAGCCACTTTGAAGGTACCTACAATAAATGTCTCATTTCAAAATTACAGATACATAAACAGTATTATATCGTTTGTTTGACTTCAATATAGGTAAAATTAAATATCTATGACAATATCGTGAGTAATAATGTCACATAACGACTTTGGAAAAAATACGGTACCCAAAAAAATTAATAATATAATTTAAAACGTCTACTACCTTCTGGACAGTGTTGCTGCGAGCATCTACCACGATAAATGAAGTATTACTTTAAGCACATCGTTTTGCAACAAAGACAGAAATGCATTCCTCAAAAACATGAGTAGTTAACGTTTTTAGGGGCAAATGTTTAAACATTATTCACTCATCTAACACATGTGTTCAAGAAAGAGTTTGAAAACCAACAATTTTTTAATTCTGAATAATGGGAAATGAAAGCAATCTAATTGTATATGATGGCATTTTCATACTCAATGCCATACATGGAAAGCATAATACTGGCATATCGGGAAAGTAATAACGGCATGGTTTTTAAGTATTACAATCGTTTAAAAATTTGAAATACGCACCATGTTAGGCAGTATATGCGCTATACATCAATTTGACATGAAGATTTTAAAGTAGAGAAAGCGCAATAGCCTATTCACAAAAGAAGGAACTATCAGTTTGGTTGTTTGAAATGTATATATAAAACCTTGTTTTTGTGCATAGATGTTTCGTTCCTGTTACTCGAATGTTTATAATTAGTAATGATGAAGCAGTTTGGTATACCGTCCCGAAAATTATCCCTGTTTCGGAATTTCTTACTTTGTTTTTTTTTCTTGTGATTATATTTATTGCCATCAGAAAGGGTGCTTGAGACTTATTTTAGTTCACGGCAGGGGAATTCAACTTTTCCTCATATGCCCGAAGAGCGCTGTCATTTCCCCTTTATTACCCAAAATCATAATTTAATCCCCAAAATGTGAACCACACGGTGTTTTCCAACTTCCAAAACCGCTCCTGCACTGGTTAATCATGTTTGATCGCCTTAAAATTTTGTCGCCATACACACGTTTCGACTGAAAAACCAATTTCAAAGGCGATAAGAGCGGCAGTTTTATTTAATTCTTTCTCACGGAAGAGCTGAATGGCGTGCTAATTTACATGCATGCCCGCGCCCGTACATAACCTCCTGCTGCTTATGTGTGCGGGCACCTACCGTTGCGGGAAGCCTTGAAGCCTCCGCCGCCGCGTATGTATGTGTGATAGTGGGATTGATCGCGCGGCATTGACGTAATTACATCCCCCGTCTCCCATTAACCCGCCCAATTCTAGTTCCCGGGGCCCTTTATCCCCGCGTCTCCCTCCTCCGTCCTCTGTCCCGTTTTGTTTCCGGCGGAGAGAAATTAAGCAGCATGCAAATGAGCCGCCATCCTTTCCCGCCGCGGCCCGGTGACGCGTTCATTAATGCCATAAAATTATGTTTCCCCTCGCCTCCAGTGCTAGTGGAGGTGGGTTTTGATCCGTGAATTCAACCCACGGCAGGTAGGTTCACCAAGCAACATAGACCAAGAGCATTTATGTTCATCTTGCTGTGCCCAGAAATTATTTATCTAACTAAGCTAAATTACCCCACGGGACTCGATATGTTACATTCTGTCGGGTCAGAATTTCTCTTTCCTAAATTTTTAATGGTATGTAGTGACTTGAAATCCATTTAACGCGATTTAACGCGGATTTCAAGTTTATATGGAGGCATATTAGTCACCTTTGCTCAGAACAATCTTCCTCCAATGTTAGTGACAGGCTCCCCTTGTTTAGTTTTTGTAAGTAATGGGGGAGAAGATGTCGGACGAATCCGACTAGTTTAACTGTAGAATGGAATGTGACTGTCCCGAAATGTACTAGTGATGTAGACAGCCTCGTAAAAAGATGAACGTAATTCTGAAATTATCATGATTTTCGGAAATATTTTTTTAACCTAAACTTATTTTTTTAATTAAGAGGTATTCATACATTCCCCGTACGTATAGGCCTATCACTCGATGAGCATTTCAGCTCTTCCTGTGGTACTTAGCAATCATTTATCTGATTATTTTCTTATGAATAATTGCCTAAATTATCCCGCGGGATCCGTTTCCTGACAATCTGTTTCTGATTGGAATTTCGCCTTGCTAAATTAACAACAACACCTGGTGACGTTTGAAATCCTTTTAATAGGGATATCAAGTTGATTTAGATAGTATTAAGTACCTGGGTCGGAATAATGTTAATCTAATGTTGGTAACAGGCTCCCTTTGTAAATAGGGGGATCGGGTTGGTGTGGTGGCAAGAGTGTTGGCTTCTCACCCGGCGGGCTCGGGTTCAAATCCCGGCAGTGGCAGAGAATTTTCAGAGACTGCCCGATTCCTGCTTGAATGTTGTGTGGGGGACATTTCAAGCGCAACACTCCGTCCGTCGGATGGGACGTTAAGCCGTGGTCCCCTTGGTGCCTTTCGTTAAGAGCAGGCTAACGCCGACGCCGGGTTTCTCTCCACCCTTCCTTCCACACCCTTCCCTCATGGCGCAAATGACCTCAGCTGTCGGTCGCTTCCTCCAAATACCATACCATACCTTTGTAAATTATAGTGGAGAAGATCAGTTTGGTGAATCATTTCTTACTAATTTGTCTTCAAAGCGGAAAGTGATCGTTCAGAAATGTACCAGTGCTGTGGAATGGCTCGTAAAAATACATAAATATAATGCGAAAAAACAAAAATTTCGGATATAATTTTCTTTGAACCTTAACTTATTTTTTATGGAACTTTGTTGATACGTTCCCTATCAGTATAGGCTTATAATGCGATGAGTAAGCAATCCTGTTGGGCCAGGAAATACGTCACCTGAAAAGCCGTTCGTGAATGAAGTTTAGAGTGAAATATATTCCTCATGAAATATATTCCGCCACAAATTGCTAATGTTCTCTTCTCAAAATTTCTCTTTGATAAAATTTTAATTATACATGGTACCGTTTGTTATCCTATTTTCAAGGATAACAATTTAATGTGGTCAATATTATATGCCTTGCGTTGGAAAAATATTTTTCTTATTCCGGTGTCAGTCTTCCCTAGCTCTGTTCATTTAATTAACCGGGACATGGTCAGTTGGACGAAGTATTTCTTCCTTTTTGATGGTTAAAATATAAGTCTTTGTCCGAAAAAGTGTAAGTGATGTGTAATGCCCTGTTAAAAAAATGTTATGTATCAGAAATCAGGTGAAATCCATGACTTTGAATATATTCGTTTTTAGTCTAAATATACTCTTTCTACTGCCTTTTATGTGAACGCTATTTACGCGTTCATTTATTCTATACAATTATTTATTTTTACCTCGCCTCAACTACTATTAGTGGTGGGCATTAATCTGTGAATGGGACACGAGGTTGGACATTTCACTACCAATTGAACTCGTAGTAAGCGTTCCCTTGCGTCCACAGAGTTCCATCATTGAGCTGCAATTTCGGGCCTGAGAGGACGACCCCATTGTCATATGGGTTTTTTAGTTTCCCGACGATTAAAGTAGGTAGAACATATGCAAACATACGAGCCGTATCAGGATAGTAACTTAAAAATATCGTTCAAAATCGACTTTTCAAGCAATTCATTTTTATAACTGATAACTTCAGGCTTGACTTTGCAAAACTTCGCCATATTGGAAATAAAAGAGTAAAACTTTGTCAGGTTCACTATTCTAGTTTTGATTATAGTATTTCCAATTGATTTTTAATCCAAATGAAAAACTCGACTTTTCAGCAAAAATCGTGAACCAAAATATCGACGCACCGAAAAAATCGACAGTTCTTTTTCCGATTAAAAAAAACAGTATGAAAGCAGTATATGGTTGCTGTTCATTCGAAAAAAATTCATGCTTGAATAGTAAAAAAATCCAAAAATCTACTCAGAACACACACCTCAATTATTGGTGATAAAAACTTACAAATAATTGCACAAAGCAATTTGGGATCACCGCTTGGAACAATGCGGCTTCGCTAAAA
Organism: Ischnura elegans; assembly: GCF_921293095.1. NCBI lineage: Eukaryota > Metazoa > Arthropoda > Insecta > Odonata > Coenagrionidae > Ischnura > Ischnura elegans. Next base: position 87,923,711 of record NC_060255.1, on the reverse strand, counting down.
GCAAGATCAACTAGTCGATATGGTTTCTTGATGATCGTGCGCGTACCTTTCCAATTTTATCAGCCTTCGATAAAGGAGCCTCTTTTATATGGAACGGATGAAGGTATCTAAGGCCGGTAGTGACGCTGCTGAGATCATACGAAAAGGTTAAGATCGAAGTTAAAAATTCAAGGCAAGATAAAAATGCTAAGTACTTGGCTCGATCTCGATAAACTCGATTTATAACTATAAAAACTCGATTTCGATTTTGATCGAAATCGATTTCTCCATCACTGTACCAGGAGTAAGGCGAAATGGAACGCGCATCAAAGCTTGAAGAATGGATGACTCGTATGCGAGAGTATTATTCGAGACGTGTTAGGTTTAAAGGCTTCCGCGTCGAAAGCGGACAAATCGTGTGCAATGAGGCAAGGTGTGAAAAAGGTGCGGTAGGCAAGGGGCTGTGAATTGAGTAGGGGGAAGAGAATGGCTTGGGGTACCGCGGAGACCAAAGGGGTCGAGTAGGGAGGGGTCCGACCGGAGGGGTTACGAACGCCTAGGGCTGGCGGCGCGGGGAAGCACAAACAATGACGCGGGCATTGTTGCGTGAATACTCGATGGTATCGTTGTTTGAGTGTAATACACGGAGAGCGAGGTTCATTTACTCGCATGGCTGGCCGCGCGTCCGTTACAACAGCAGTTCTTGATATGATTTCCCCTGTTTGCTTGGTGTGAGGCTCCGGTGATTTTTCGTTGCCCGGGGTATTGGCACAGGATTTAAGGGCCTCCGGAGCGAGCCACGGTGAGGGTAAGCAAAATGGAAATAAAATCGTGAAATGAGATCTCAGTTATACCGTCTAGAGATTCTTCGAAAAATAAAACCAATGCGAGGCAAACCATTAGCCCGAGGTCTACACGAGAACAAAAAGAATCCACGACAAATCACATTTTTTTCCAGCTCTTCCAGCAGTAATTGAGCTTTGATTAACAATATAATTGAGCAAAATATCCTTAGGAGACGAATTTCAAAAAGTAAACATAAGAAAATTAAGAAAAATAGCTATTTATTATGTTTGGTGGAAAGTAACTAATTTCAAATATCTTACACGTATTATCTCGGGCAATGGTCGATTGAAACGAGTTATTCTAGAAATTTGAAGATAAATGAAGGAAATAAGACTTTATTAAAGTGAACTTCGCAAATAAAATTAATATAACGTGCATAAATAAAGAGAGTGAGTATAATCAACACCGAAGAGCAAGTAACAAATGAATCGAGCATTCCTAACGTTAACGTTAATTTCATATGTTAACGTAAATAATATTAAAGTCATATACAAAATAAATGTAAATACAGTATGAGTAAAATTAACGTCTAATTGGTTTCTACAAAGCATATTTCTGGGCACCAATGTAAAATACCTCGCACATGAAAAAATAAAAATAATCGCTAAATGAAAAAAACTATGAAATTGAAAAATAAAAATATTTTATTTTCTGATAAGCATTCCCTGGATGATGTACGTATATAAAACAAAACAAAACTTTTCGAATATTTTACTAGTTTACAAACGAGTAAAATCTTGAATTATTTGTTCGGAATACTCTTCCCTTGAGTCCACATGTCACATTTATTATTTACACCATGAGTGGAGGTCGTACGATGAAATATTTCGAAATTCATAATTTACTTTTCTTTCACTGCCAATAGAAAGGGCATTTGGCATTGCATATTGAAGGATTAAATAGCCGGACGACCGAACATTGCGAAAAAAAAGTTATCACCAAAGGGAATACGGTTGTTTCCAATATTTGCAGCGTCAGCGGTCCTTTATTTTCGTTTATATTGCGGAAAATACATATCTCTCTGTCTATATATTTCACACGATTTCAGAAAACTAAACCGATCAATATTTTAATCACTGTATCACGGTAGCCAAGTACCTACGTTCACTGCTCGGCTTCCGGTTGAAAAGCCCCGAATTCAAATCCTGGGGTGAAGCTTATATACGCCCTCATCAAAAATCCTCGCTGTTAAACGAAACTCAAGGAAAGATAATGGAATCTTTTCCTAATATTTGTAGGAACAAAAATTCTCCGGGTTTGTTTAGGGTGATCTCTACTCACGCTAATAAGACTTATTTATGGTATGGTATTTGGAGGAGGTGTCCGACAGCCGAGGTCATTTACGGCATGAGAGAACGGTATAGAAGGATGGGTGGAGAGAAACCTGGCGTCGGCAGTAGCCTGCTCTTAACGAAAGGCGCCACGGGGATCATGGCTTAACGTCCCATCCAACTGACGGACTATTGCCCTTGAAATGTCCTCCACACAACATTCAACAAAATATAGCTCATTGAATCGTTCAGAGCGGTCCAATCTTTGAAGGAAATAATTTCTTATGTGTTTTGTATGACTACGAAGTCATGGAGATGCATGTGCGAGACCGAAAATAGCGGAGAAGCGTGAGCCACTCGGCAAGAGTCAGTGACGTCATGAACTTTTCAGTGAAGGGGGAAAAGTGGTTGATATTTTGCCGATAATAGCTCGAAAAGTAGGCGACAGATCGAAAAACGGAAAAATGGGGACCTTTTTATTTTTCCAACTCTATCGCAATCGACAGTAACAAAAAAAACGGTGGATCAAGCCGAGCAAGAACAGACTTTTGTTCCTCTTGGATTTCGGATATTGCTTCGCGAGAATATTTTGGGACGAGCGTGTTGACTGCCACAGCTGGCGGTCCACTCGAAAAAATTGAACCTTGTCTTTCTTCCATCCCATCAGGTTCAATTTCATTGTGACATCCCATGGTATCAGCTCTTGTGTACACACGCATTTTGACCAGAAGGCGCGTGATCTGGACGGGCGCTAATGGAAAACAAAAATCCCGAAAAAAACCACATTTACATGTTTTAGCTTGCATGACGCTTTCCGCTCTTCCCTCGACTGTCTCGTTCGGTCCACTCGGAAAAGGGTAAACCTCTCGTCATTTGCCATTCGCACCTAGTACCCACGGTGATTGATTCGGTGCGCCTACTCGGAACAAATTTCCACGCTTATCATCGAACCTTATCCGCTCGGCGCGAGATTAATTGCCACAAGAGAGTCCTACTAACGGACTGGATCCTCAATAGTGTCCCCAGCGATACGGAAAATAGGCAGATGCATGTAGTCGCGTCCAGGGTCCCGACACCGCGGATAAATGCTGCGAACGTACACACAGCCGTCAGCTGCGACAAAATTACGTAGCGAACAAAGGATCGCTTTCACTTGATATTTCTGGCTTTGTGTGTTTCTCGCTGCCGGCCGGTCGCAACCCTTTACGGTCACCACTCCCCCCTGGGCCGTGCCTCGCGGTAACGGCCCGGTACCCGCACAGAGGGCTATCCGCCTTCCTGTCCCCAGTAGATCTCTCTTTTTTATATCTCGATGGGCGTGGCATTCGTCTTATCCACGGTTACGCCCACCTCCAACCATTCCGCATTTCCCCAAGGCGATTTATTCAGCATTACCAACCCACACCCCTTTTTCATGCCTCACTTCATGTACCTACTGGTGTTTTTAACTCTCCCGGTGTGTCTCATAGTTTATGCAAATAGACCTGATCCATTACAAAGTTAACTTTTTGCGGAGGGATGTCGTGGAATAACGTATCGAATGACAAACAAAGATATCGTACAGCCCACTAATATTATTTTAGCATAAGTTCAACAGATTCAGGCTTCAATTGCAAGGAAATTAGACATATTTAAATAAATAAAAGATCGTAGCACTTTTCCACAAGAATTTTTAATGCGTACAACGCGTTTCGGCTCACTGAGCCATCGTCTTGTACCAGATGATGGCTCAGTGAGCCGAAACGAGTTGTACGCATTAAAATTCATGAGGAAAAGTTCTACGATCTTTTATTTATTTAAATTATTTTAGCAGCTCACAACATGTGTTCCGATTGCTACAAAGTCATAATCAGGAGCTATACAGTACTATCATCAGGTACGTCAAGTATCCGATGGTCAATGGTGTCAAGGTAACGGAACGCGCCTGAACGCCGTTCCGGCACTGGTTAACATGTAGAATGATAGTCAAATAAAAATTTTATCAATTTAGCTGTCTCCAAATTTCTAAAATACACACTCGTAACCAAACCAAAAAAAATAATAAAAGGAACTTGGAATTTAAAAAAGACAGTAATATGTCACTTAAAAAAAAGTTTAGGAAAATGCGTTCCGGCACTACTAATTTTTCCATGACGTCACTACTTACGTCGATTTCTAAGCAAAACACGTTTTAACTGCTAACATAATGTTATAGGACAGCGCGATATCTTTGTTTATCATTCTGATCCATCATGAATGACTACGTGAGGTCATAGAAATAAAAAACCTTGTTTTCTGCAACTGTGATAACAAAATTCCTTAATGAGAAAGACTTCCTTCTCACCATAACTGATTTTTCCCAATCACCCACCCAATATTTTATTACACAGATATTTTGGGTCTAAGTGAGCGACCCCATTGTCGATTTAAAAAATATTGACTAGCTAGAAAAATGCAATGAGATGTAATCAACATACGTAAGCATTCATTAAGAGATTCATGACCTAATGGAGGTAAAAAGAAATTTAAATTAATAAAGTTGAATTCATTTGAAATACTATTACTGTAATAATGATAAAAGCATATGCTGTTTAAAAGAAGGGTGGCAGTTTATTTTCTCAACTATTATTTTGTTTTCTTGCCACTTAAATTCGCTTAATCCTTTACAGCACTGTATACCTTTGTCAATCTGTGTTAATTACGCCATTTAATGCTGGAATTGACAGCCTTTTCACGCATGCGGGCCTTGTAATCATTACGGTATGATAATGATTTATCATGTACTTTTAAATTAGGTAACTGAAAACGGAGTGGAAAAATTTAGGTTTATTTTAAATAATTATAAAATTGTTATCCTGGAGTGGCTAGAAAATTTATCTGAATGATGAAATGTTTATTAATGTGCTTTTATTAAATTTATTACGTACCAATAACTTTAAACGTTTCCCTCTCACTAAGTATTTCATCTATAAAAATAGAAAACATGCAAGGACAACGGACGACTTTTACGTACAAGTGGGCTCCATAATCAAGTTGATATGGCTAAGTGGGAATTATATTGTTAGAAAAATCAATAAATATAAATAATAAATATATGATAGTCGTTTAAGCTTCAATAAATTGTTTCTGATGCTCCATACGCGCAGGGGACTGCCGACAAACTCTCTACCGCTCACACTGCACACTGAAAGTTTACAGTTAGCGTTTGCAAGCACCGTCCGGAGACGCAGGAAGGCTTATTAATACGCCTCTGAGACACGGCAGAATAGGGGATGAGTTTGAGAGAGAAAAAAATGGCCCAGAATCGGAAACGCCGAGTCCATTTGTGGAAGTGTAGTCGGTTGTCCGTTTCCATCCCAGTATGTGAGTGAATACGACTGAGGCCGATGCTTTTTGTTTCCGTTTAGGACTTCTCCTCTCCTCAATGGGTCCGACATAATGGCAAGTCGGACCTGTGGCAACAATGGGAGGAGGGCTGGTCCCGGGAAGAACGTGGGACTTGGCGGTCATCAATTAAGCGGTGAGAAGGAGGATTGGAACGAGTTGTCCGAGAGTTTTGCCGCTCCGTTTGCGAAGGACAAACGGTAGCTGAAGGGGGATGGACAAGAGGAGAGGGTGACGTGGGGAGATGCTTAGAAAATAAAGAGTATCACTGGGATGAAACGGAGAAAAACAGAAAGGATACGAGGATGAATGATGCGAGTCCCTTCTGTCTAAAATTGCGGCGATTATGCTGCGCTGAAACTGCCATTGAGAGAATGCTGCACGTGGAATAGGGGTTTAATCCACGATAGCTCTTTCCACAGCCTCAATGACAGCAAAACTACCATTAGAGGAGCAAAACACATTCTATTTTACGGAGGCCTAGAAGGAGAATCCCTAGGCTTTAAAGCTGCAGGCAAATGATCTGGTGTCGAATTCCTTGGAGAATAGGGTTAATTTATCATCATTTTCTACATAGTATATCATTTACTGAAATTGTAAAGTGAACATTTTGGCAATTAAATCTACGTTTTGTGCATGAAAGCCAACATTTAAAATGAATGCCACTTATCTATTTATCTTAACAATTCACTTATTAACATTTAAAATAAAATTCACTATCACACTAGTTACTATTAGTGACTGGATTCACGCAAAAAGGAGAAGCAGATGATTTATTTTACTACCACCAATTCCGCCAAAGTATTTTTGTAGAAAGTAGCA